>NC_143060.1:13846071-15066428 GCF_052426305.1 Pelodiscus sinensis | reverse complement strand
AAGTTGGTAAGAATGTCAGTTAATGTAAACACTGTCCTGCATGAATTTTTACTTGAAATGAGAGAGAATAATTATAACTGATTATCCTTGTGGCTCTTGTTACAAACAGCACCAGAGTCTTTTCTCCATCCTTCTGGCCCAGAAAAGCAACTTGAGATCAAGAACAGAAAGCTTCCAAAAATTAAACCACTCCCTTCAGTTCAATCTCTTGGTTCTCCTCCGAAGAAACCGCTAAGGCCCCCAAAAGTCAACCTCTCTGCCTTCCGGCAGTCCGCTTTACATGTTGGCAGAAGGAATGAAACTGGTAAGAGGCTTTTTTTTGTCTTAGTTCTAGCAAAGCTGGTTGAAATTTTATTTTATGGTTTTCCCATCAGAAAATGGTTTCAACTGAGACCTTGTTTATGCTACATGCCACCATGAGCTGCAAGCTGCATTAGAAGACTGTTTGCATTCACACTGGCTGGTGTGAGAGAAACAGGGTAATAAAAGGCTTGGGGCAAAGGGCAGCAAGGACAGAAGGACGGGTCCCTCATGGTTTTTGTCTGTTTGTAGTTTTTTGTTTTTTCCCAGAAAGGATCCAGGGGAAGCTTTGGGAGCCTTCTCCGTCCCCACGCCCCACCCGCTTCTCTGTTGCAAAAACCTGTCCTCACTGCCAGAGCTTTTCACCACAGGGGGGGAAAAACACCACTGCTGGAATGGCAGTGGGATACTATACTGCTTTAAAAGTAGAGTGTGTGCGTGCGTGTGTGTGTGTGTGTGTGTGTGGAGGGGGGGAGGCTCTGCTTGGGCATACAAAGAGTTATATGGTGTATATACCCTAGATTTAGGCATGAAGGGCTTTCTACTCACCTAAGACATGCATTAAGTAGCAGAGTAGTAGGTACATCTATGCTATCTGAATATGTGGCACCTGTATTCTATATGCCACCATGAGCGCAGATTTACCCTATATTGAAATGTTTTGTGGGAACAGGGTGATTTTGATGGAAAGTAGGGGGAGGGGGATCAACATTTTATTTTGACATATTACACATTTTACATCTGTTTTTTTAAAATTGAAGCTCTTCGGGATTTCTGTTCTGTGAAAATATTTGACTTTATTCAGATTAGAATCAAAATAAAATTTTGATATACTGAAATGTCCCATGGACAGAGGCTATTTTCCTACCAGCTGTAGTTTCCAGGTATTGTTTTACAGATTATTGTTGCTCGAAATGTTAGTTGATCTTTCGCTCTCTTGAGTGTTTCAATGTCAAGTTCCCAAAACTTCTGAGTCTACAGCTGTGGACATGCACAATGCAATCAATAGATGTTGGTGCTCCAATCTCCCCTTTTAAATGTTAAATTAAGAAGTAAAGCTTTAAACCCTCAAACATTGGAAAAACTGAACTTTTGCATTGGTTGGGATAAACTTAACTCCTTGGATCTGCATGTGTGGTATTCTGTGGATAATAATTAAAATTTCTCAAGTCATGTTTGCCTTTGGCAATCATGCCACTATAGCTATCCATCCATCACGGGAGCGTGTCTGCTTCTCATTAGCGGTGGCATGCTAAAATTTCTTGTGGGGTGAGCTAGCTAGCTATCTTGAGTACAAACACCCTTGGATCCTGTGTTTCTGTGTACTTGGTGTGGCTAGCATGCACGACACTGCTATTTTTGGTACACTTTCTCAGAGGAGAGAGAGAGAGCGCTTTCTGCAGAAAGATTTGTTCTGGGACTCAGTTAATAAAGTTTCCATGAGCATTCTAGCTCTCGCATTTTCTATTTAAATGATCACCAATTGTTAGTTGTTGAAAGCTTTCTTTTAAAACTGTAGACTCCCTTTCTTGGCCATCTCCCTTTGCTGTTCTATTATTTATATACACAAAAGGAGAATGGCCATATTGGGTCAGACCAATGGTCCACTGAGCCCTTGACCTATTTCAGAGAGACCTATTTCACTTTTCTGAAAGATCCATCTCCTGCCATCCACTTCTAGCAGTCAGGTTTAGTGATGCTCAGGGCATGGGCTATTGCCCATTGATGGGCTTAGCCTCTATGAAAATGTCTAATTATTTTTTAATCCAGAGAGTATCTCCTGGTAAAAAGGTCTACAGGTTGACTGTACCTATCAAGAAGAAGTATTTCTTTGTTTTTAACCTACTGCTTATTAATTTCATTGAGTAACTCATAGTTCTTGTGTTTATATGAAGGGGTAAATGACAACTTCCCCATGGCTATTTTATCCCTCCCATTCCTGATTGTATAAACCTCTGTCTTCATTTCCCCTTACTCATCTCTTTACCAAGCTGAAGGTTCCCAGCCTTTTAAATCTGTCCTCAAATAGAAACTGTTCTGTGACCTTCATCCTTTTTTATATCCTTTTCTGTACATTTCCTGTTCTAATCTGTCTCTTTTGAGATGGGGCAAACTAGAAAGACATGCAGTATTAAAGATGTGGGTGTATCATGGATTTATATAGTAACCTTATGATATTTTCTATTTTATGTATTCCTTTCCTCATGGCTCTTAACATTGCTAGCTTTTTTTTTTAATGGCTGCTGCACACAGAATGGATGTCTTCCAGAAAATAATCGTTGATGACTCCATGGTCTCCCTTCCTTGAGTGGCAACAGCTAATTCAGATCCCAATGCTTTGTATAGTTAGGATTATTTTTTTCCAATATGCATTATGCTTACCAACACTAAATTTCATCCTCCATTTTGTATGTTTTGGACTTCTCTAGCTTGAGTAACTTTTTTGTATTGTTTGAAGATTTTTGCCACCTCTCTGCCCCCTCCTCTTTTCAGATTTATGAATGTTTAACAGCACTGGTCTCAGTACAGAGCCTTGTGGAACCCTCTCTCTACAGTGAGAACTGTTTATTTGTGCAAACCAGTTGAAATTATGTAAAAAATAGAACTGAGACACAGAAAGGAACAGAATGTGTTGGAAGAGTCAACATGTTTTTTCTAATGGGAAATCTTGCCTCACCAATCTATTACTTGATGTTCCCCACAAATTGCATGTGGATAAGGATGATCCAGTGGAGACAGTATCAAAGACTTTCTAAAAGAGACCTTGTACTTGGGCTCATTGAAGGCTCTCCAGGTAAGAGGGCAAGTCCTCAGTGGATCAGTAACAGGCTAAAAGACAGAAAATGAAGGGTGGGAAGTTAGGCTTTCTGGACTGTAATTGCCTGGATCGCCTCTGGGAGCCTCTTTTAAAAATCAGTGTCACCACTATCTGCCAGTCACCTAGTACAAGGTCTGATTTAAATACGGTTGCCAGGTGTCCGGTTTTGAACTGGACAGTCTAGTATTTGAGCTTTCTGTTCGAGGAAACAAATTGAGAAAATATAAATGAGAAAATATACATGTCTGGTATTTTCTAAATAAGATGTAATATAGATTGTGATTAGGGTCGGCCCGAGCCATTTGTGTGCCCCGGGCCCTGGGAGCGCAGCCCCGCCCCCTGGCGCATGTGTGGCCCCACCCCAGCCTGGTCTGGCAGCCCCACGTGGTGCCCCCTACAATGGGGCGCCCCAGGCAGTAGCCTGGTCAGCCCATAGCTTGAGCCGGCTTTGATTGTAATGTAATGTCAAGTGTGTCAGGTATTTTTGTTGAAACCATCTGGCAACCCTAGAGTTAAGTAATTAGTTACATACCACAATGGCTTGTTGTGCAACTTTATATTTGAGTTTCCTCAGAACTCTTGGGAGATCTGGTCTTGCCTTTTAATTTATCAACTGGTTCCTAAACCTCCTTGACTGACAACTCTGGTACAATTTTTCAGATTTGCTGTAAAGCTATCACCCACAGTGTCTGCAATGAATTCTTTTAACATTTCCACAATGGCTTTGTCCTCCATGAGTGCTTCTTAAGAACTTCAGCACTATTGATGTGGGGTTTTGTTGTTGTTGTTTTAAGTGCATCAGGATCTGGAAACCTGCCTCACATAGTTGCTGCTAGTTTTATCTAGTGTCTCTTCAGATTATATTTTGGCCTGTCATATTATACTTGACTTGCCAGAGTTTCCGCTCCTTTCTATTTTCCTCACTAGGATTTGACATTGAATTTTTAAAGAATACTTTTTGTCTCTCCCTTCCCTTTTTAAATTCTTTTTTAGCTTTCCCCAAAAGGTTCCTGGGTTCTTCATAAACCTAAATCACTCATCCAAACACTATTTTTTCTCATTCACTCATTGAGATTCTGCAGTTCTGCCTGTCTAACTGGCCTTGTGTGTGAAACTGGAAGCATTTCAGAGAATGTTACCATGGGAGCCCTGGAAAGAGATTGAAGTCCTAGTAGCTTAAATTTGTCCCTCAGATCCTCCCTCCTACCTTTCCCTATGTCATTGGTATCTACATCTACCATGACCACTTTCTTCTCCCTAGCACTGCTCACATTTTGTTTGGATGCCTCAAGATGTCCACAACCTTTGCACTTTGCAGGAAATTCCCCATGTGGTTCTCCTTGTCACCTCAAACCCAGCTATTGATATTTATGATGATTGAATACCCCTTTATTCCCCAGGCCTGCCAACAGGAGAGGCAAAGAGGGCAATTGCTGCAGGGCCCGGAGATTCAAAAGGTGATGGCAGCAGTGGTGGCTGGAGTCCCTTGCCCTTTAAATCACCGTTGGAGGGCCCCTTCCTTCCTCTCAAGGTCTTGTCCCTTCAGGGTGTGCATAGCTCAGCCTCCCCCACTTTGCCCAGGGAGCCAACAAGTTTCCCTGTTGTTACATCTGTTTCCTAATTACTAGAGGGAATAATTGCATATAAAAAAGGACATACAGACAACTTAAAAAATTGTTTACACCTGGATATCTGTCTGTCAATATCCCTCTTTGCCATATGATTTTTAATATAGCTGTCACTCTGATTACTGTGCTACTCAACCCACTGTCTTGTTCCAGTGTCACAGCAACTATATTTTGTTTGCCGTTTGCCAAATGCTGTTTTGTCTTTTGTTTTTTTAATTTTTAGCTGCTGTAGATGATGACTACATGACTCCTGAAAAGTAAGTATGTCAATTTAACTTTGTGGCCTAAGAAACATGTATATTCTTAGTTCTGATGATGGGACACACTTGTAAGCAATGAAATGCTACTTTTATAATTCCATTATGCACAATTCTTGCATTTAAATGTTCTAGAAAAAATCCTCCAGAAGAAAGCATTTATTGCATTGTGTGGATTAACTAAATTACGTATCTGACTGGTATAATTCCTGTTTGAGACAGCCTAGGTAGCAGAAGGTATTAATAATAGGAGTTTGTTCTTGCTAGATTATTTGTTTGACAGGAGCCTGGCCAGGTCTCTGGGTTGGTGTTACTTCTTGCCAGTGTGAACTGAGTTTGGTGTTCCTTGTAGAAGTAGGTGTGTCCCTACTCCCCCTTCTCCCATCTGACCCTCTCATTGGCGGCCTATTTACTGAGTCTAAGATACGAATGGCTAGCAACCAACTTACCCTCTCAGTTCTAGGTGTAGACCTGGTACACGCATACAATAACGTCTTAAAGCCTACACGAAAGCTGTAAACTTTACAACAACAAAGGAAGGAAAATGTTGTAATTCCTAAGTCTTTAGAATGTCATGCAGTAATAACTGGAGATATTTCAACTCGGAAAGCAAGGGTCACAGGTGGCTTGTGAATTGACCTTGCAAAGAAAAGCACGCTTAAAAAAAAAATGCTTGCAGCAGGGGGCCTTGCACTCATTTCCTGTCCTCTGCTCTCTCTGAACTTCACAAAGGCTAAACTTCCCTTTGTGCGCGCTTGTGTGTGTAGCTGGTTCTTGCTAGTACTCTTTTGTTTTGTCTGCAGTAAACACTACATGACACGCTTTCTGACAAGCTGTCATCTGGTTTCAAAGCAGATTGTTTACCACCCACGTGTATGTGGGTATCCCCTCCCAACCACCTCCTCGCTTCCCACATTCTCTAGCTTGAAGTTTCAGAAGTGAAATGCTTTGAGAATTGTTGCTGAAACAAAGACCTGGCATAATCTGCAGGTGCTGGAGATTTACTGTTATCCTTATCTGTCAGCGGAAAATGATTTTGATCTTTTGTTCTGTTTATGCAGCAGACCTAAGGTATGTGAAATTTTGCTCCCTCTCCCTGCTTTGCATTTGCTAATATTTGTGATTTTTGGAATGGGATCTGTGTAGCTAGAGTTCTCAACTGGCCACCTCATAGGTACCCCTTTGAACCTGTAGCAGTACATTGATTCCTAGGTACTTTGGACTACTTGTATGCTTAAAGCTAAGTATCCGCATTAATGGCCTTAATTTGGCAGTTGGAATAGCCACACTGATGATCCCCTGAGTGTCAGCAGTAGAAAGTCAGGTTTGCCTCAGTTGATGCTTTCAAGATTAATCACTGCTTCAAAAGGTTGGTACCAAGGCCTTTAGAGCCTCCCAGAGAGAATACTGGAACTGGCTGTACTGAGGGACTTTGGTGAAGAGTTAAGAGGGCTGGGTAGAAGGAATGTATCTTGGGGTAGGTAAATGGATTCCATTTTGGGTTCTGTAAGAGAATGTGCCCCTTTTTGCTCCCCAAGATGCCTAAGTTTCAACATGTCTGTCAGGAAATCTCTGAAACCAGCTATCAGTGTCTCTTATGTCTGCTAGTTACTCACCCTCACAGAGGATGATGACCTACTACTACTCTCCATTAGACATTTTAGTTCAAATGGCGACAGTCTGTGTAGCAGACCTAAAGGTTCCAGCCTTGCTGATGGTCCACATGGATTTGGATGTTCATGTTTCCATATGATGGAATTACTTTTTCCTGTTTGCTTATTTTAAAAACCTGGGGAAATACATGTTAAAACCATGGGGCAAGGGCACATTTTGATATGTCTATTTATTTGCAACTGTTCAAAAATCTTATGCCAATATACCTACAGCAATTGGTGGTTCACCATTTGGCTGTTTGCTTTTAACTGACCAATTACATCACAAACAAAAAAGTCCTGTGGTAATTTGGCTGCATTACTTGAAAACTGGAACTGGTTCACGCCTTGCCTGTACTATCTGTGAAAAGCAAACACCATACATGTATCGCTTTGGGCAAGAATGTTTCTGTGGACACGCACCCTTTTTCTCATGAATATTCATGGATGAATACACACAAAAAGGAATATAATGGTTCAACTGAAAATTCATATACTTTAAATAACAGAGAGGGGGAAATGAATAGGGTGTAATTGTAATTTTCAATCTGTTACAATAAATACCACACACATTCCAAATGTCATTGATGTAAGCAGTTTATAAATTAACCAAGTTTCCTCATATCACCAAGCAGGAAGAGACTTTATTCTTCACGTGACCCACTGTTTATTAGCAATATAATTCTTGTTTTGAAATAATTGTTCAAATATATTGCAGCAATGATTAGATACCTTGGACTCTGAATAGGAGTGATAGTAGGTTGTTAAATATTAAACTGTGAAATGATCCAACTTGAGTTGCAATTCAATCTGGCCACATAAGATCAAATTCTTGGGGTTTATGTAGATAGAAATCATGGGGGGGGGAAGGGTAGAAATCTACCCATGTTCCATTCCCACCCCATAAGTTGGGTCTAGAACAGAAGGCAATAGCTATGCTTCCTTTAATGACTGACATTCTCATAGCGTTTGGAATGAGACTATGGACACTTTGCACAACCAAATTATGCCTGTCCATAGACCAAGTCTCACAAAAGATCTCAGACCCCAAACTGATCACGTAGGGATGTGGAAGGTGCAGTGGTTACAGGGCTGCTTGCATTTGTCCACTCCACATTGATCACAGGGTCTAACACAGCCCTGTCTACCACAGTGAATTTTCCTGTGGGAAACATTCATTGGGCCATCAGCTGAAATCCTGCATGATGTTGGTGCATGGGGAGCGGGAGGGGGGAAGAAGCACAGGATGGCTAGAGCCCTTGAAATGTAAATATTTGGGGGTTGAGCAGTTTCTGCTTCCACAGCATCTCATGGAGGCAAGAGGAGGATGTGACTATGTCCCACCCCATGTGCATGCCGACAGGAAGGGAGGTGGGGGCAAGAGTGGGACCTGGAGGAAGGGATGGAGCAGCTGTTGGAATACATGGGATCAGGCTGGCCACCAGGGAGCAGGTAAGAATCTGGTCCTGCCTTTTGGCCACCACAGAGTCCTATGGAGAAACCTGGGGCAAACACAGGAGCATGTGAACCAGCTCTCAAGGTAACATGGGAGACAGGACAGGGCATTAGAACCTGGGCAGAGGCCAGAAGGAGTGCACAAGAGCACCAGCCACCAGTGTGTGGGATTGGATAGTGCTCTGGACCAGAGTGGGACATGGTGGGTTGGCACATGGGGTGCGAGCTGGTGGGTGTTGCTCTCCCCTCCTCATGCTGTATAGCACAATTTGCAATGAATGCATAAAGTGACTGAACAACAAGGCATTGTGTCACTCCCATATGCAAGTTTTGCTTAATTTCTGGTAGATCCACTAATAAATAAATATGGGTGGTAGGGAGTCTTGTTTCACAAAAGAAAAGGCTAGTTTTTTAATAGTTGTGTCTCTAGCGCTAACTTCAGTATTTTATTTTTGCTAGTTTCTTTTACCATCTGACTTTTTTTCTGCTTAAAACACACTCAACGTTCCTACTACATTTAATGGCAGCAGAGTGACAGCCTAAAGGTTCCAGAAATGGTTTTCTGTTGAGGCTGATGAGACTCTCTGTTAAAATACCTTGTCAGTTGGCTTTCAGTAAAACTTTTTATGGTGTTTGTCCATCACTATTTCATCCTCCAATGTGCACGCTCCTATACCTATCCAATTGTCTCTTTTTTTTTTTTTTAATGCCAAGTGCAAAACCTCACTAAAAAATTGCATTAATGTGCAGAAATTGAAACCTTGTCTATTTACTGTGTGCTCTCCACAAAGCCTCTCCCACTTAAACTGGTTCAGAGTCTGCTAGAACTGGACTTCAAGCTGTGTGTGGTTTCTGCTCTCCCTTCCCCCATCCCAAGTAAAAATGTCTATGGTTCAGTGCTTCTATTCAATTTCAGTAGTGGTGAGGAAGCTGAAACTTCTGCACCTGGCTGGGCCCCACCCTGTAGAGAACTGTCAGTAACTGCACTTGAAAAAAGCAGTCTGGACTCTAAAATGCAAAAGTCTCTGCTGTTCTTGTGGTTACGTATTAGAAGCTGGGAAAGGACAGCTTGGTAGCTGGGGGACAAACAGACAGACTCTGATTTTTATATACAGTATATTAGTGGTCCCCAATGCGGTGTCCGCGGGTGCCATGGTGCCCGCCGGGGCATTTATGTGTGCACACCTAGTGACCAGGGCTGGCCCGAGCCATTCTTGCGCCCCGGGCGTGTGGTGCATGCGCAGCCCCCGCTCGGGCACGTGGCACATGTGAGGTGCTGCCCCTGGGCGTGCGGCGCATGTGCACCTCTGCCCCCAGGTGCTTGGCAGCCCCAAAAGGTTGGGGACCACTGCAGTATATTGTAGTAGATAGCTGTCTCTTTCTCATCCCTGCCCCCTGCTGGCCCAAAGGAGTTGTTTTGGCTGTCCTGAGGCCCATTTCCGGCTCCTTCCCAGACCCCGTGGCCATTCTGCAGTATAACAGCTTCCTACCAGACCCCTCCCTTTACCATTTTATGACAAACAATTGAATACCAGGAACATCCCATTATCCTAGCACAACCAAAACCTGACTTGGGATGTAAAATCCCAGTTTAATGTTAGGTTAACCTAATATTTAATGTTTAACATATTAAGTGGGGTCCTGGGGCTGCTGCTACTGTCAGCCACCTGATCCAGGTCCCTGGCCCAGCCCTCCTGCCTGTGGCAGGCTGCAGGCAGAAGCTGTCCCAGGCACCAGTTAAATGTTACCCGGCAAGCATCGCTTGGTAACTAGTTAACTGGTTTCCCATTCACATCCTTAATCCTGACCTTGCTTAAAGCTATGGTAAGAGGAAGCTGTATACACATTTGGTGAGCCTAGATCTTACCATTTAGGAGGTGTTCATGGACAGAGACAGATGCACATTTCTAAAATATATAGTAAGGTTTGTAGTCTCCTAGGCCTGAAGGGCCCCAAGATCCTGTTGTGCTGGTGCTGTACAAATATAGAACAAAAAGATAGCTCCTGCCCCAAAGAGACTACAACCTAAGTATGTCAAAATACAACAGAGTGATACAGACAGATCAATGGGGAAGTATAAGAAAATAAGGAGGCACTGTTGAGCGGCATGACAGGCTATGGTCTCTGTGCACAAGCAACCTATTAGAGTGTCGTAAGCTCTCCCCATCAGTGCCCTGAGGATTTCCATGCGTAATTTCAAGAGAACACTAGTGTGACTTGGTGTATTGACTACCTAAGTTTTGGTGATACAAAGTGTCCTCGGGCTCCTTGCAAAGTCGTGTTAATTTATTAGTGAAGTCATGGCTGCTGCCTTTTGTTCTGTACTCAGGTAGCATGGTGGACCCAAGTTGTGTGTATTTGGAGGATACATTGATAGGGTCTGCACATCCCTTGTGAGTTTTTGTGTTTATACAAAACTCAGTAACTTCTGGCTTTACGTGGGCATGGTGTATTTCAACTGGATAATTTTATGGTTAAACAGTCTACATTCTAGAATAGATGTAGCATGAGACTGTGCATTTAGCACAGGGCTCTTAATTAGGATACAAGTTCTCAATAACAATTCATTTCTCAAACTGTAAGAGTTTTTCAAACATCATTCATTTGTCAGATTTTTAAAAAGTCTCCCCCTCTTTCTCTCATTATTCCCTAGTGCTAAATCTGAAGAACTACATAATTATGAAGAAACCATCTCCTATGTGAAACAATCTGGAAACTCTGTAACGACATGTGCTCTTCAAGATATTGTTAATTGTAAGTCTATTATGCCAGTTAATTATATGCATAGATAGAAATGGCATGGTTCCCCCTAATAGCTCAGTAGCAAATCTGAGTTAGTCTTTCACCAAAATGCCCCTAAAGCTGAATGTTCTTGCTTTACAACATAACCTATCCTCTCCACCTCTAGAGGGAAACAGACTTGTGTGTGAGACTGAAAATGTGTCTGCTGGAGTTATAGAAACATGGTGGGTGAGGCTGACGGTAGAATTGCAGTGGAACAAAAAGTCACTTAAACTGTTGCCCTATAGAAGTGTTGAGGACTAGGGAGAAACAAGGTGACATTAACGTGGCAGTCTTCAGACTCTTTTTTTTTTTTTTTTTTTCTGGGAAGGAGGAGGGAGAAGTGCCACTTCCAATGCCTGGAATTCTTCCTTCCCCTATGATTTATGTCAGTTTAATTTCTCTCTCTCTCTCTCTCTCTCTCACTGTCAGATTTATTCCTCCTCTTCTTTGTTCCTCTACCTAATAGATCTTCCTCCGCATTTCTTCTCAACAGAATACCTCTTACTTACTCAGGGCTGTGGTTGAGACAGGCCAATTCTTTGGTTCTGTTTGATCCAAGGCCCATGCGAAGATTGAGCAGGGAACAAACCAATCCTAATTCAGGGAACAGAAAGTTGGGCCAATAAACCTTGCAAAAGTGAGTGTTTGTTCCCATTTGACTTAGAGTACCCTTAGCTGAACATGTGAGTCAGTCTTCTCTATAGCAACAGTATCCTTTCAGAGGCTGTAGTTCAATGGCTTTAAAACTGTGGAAGATTACCTATCCATCCTGAACATTAAATGCAGTAATTGTTTGTAAATCTTTATTCTAGTATCTAGCACAAGAATCCAAGAGGATGGCAAGGTAGGTTATCTTCTGTAACCCTCACCTGACATTATAGCACCAACACACCTTATAAATCTCTGTTTTGATGCCTTGGAAATTTGTGACTAGACACATAATATACTGAGACTTATGTGCCCATCCGGTGGGATCTGTGGAATCCATTTCCTTAGCTTTCTTTAAAAATCCTAGCCACGCTCTTTTCAAATTTAAAGTAAGTGATACAGTCTAAACTTAACAGCATGTCTTATATCCAACAAGTCTTGAGTAGTTTTCTGAGCATTTTAAGATTGCATAGGGGAAATGCCGGGAAACTAGTCTGTAAACCTCTCTCCAAGATAGGATGCCACTGGCAATTCACTACACACAGAGTTGATGGTAACTGTGTTTGAATGTTGCCACAACAACATTTAGCCAGTGGTTGATGGGTATGGAAGAAAATATTTCAGCTGGTGTCAGAAAATTCTTGAGAGTGGGACTTCTGGTTCTGTTATGCATGAAGGAAAATCACGTGGGGACATAACCTCTGGAATTCTTAAATTGGATTCCAAAACAGCAAATGACATATGGGGGGGGGGAGGGGAGGGAGAAAAGATGCTAAAAAAAAAAAGTTTTAAGTGAAGTCCAATTTCAAACTGAAGTGATACATTAGGCCAAGTAGCTTATCTTTAAAGCAGTAGAAGAGAAGGTTTGACTTTCTTTTTTTCAAATGGTTAATAATAAAGCTAATTGTATTTAGAAAGATTTTTGTGACTCAAGACTTCTATTTAATAGCTAGCCCCATCTTGAAATGACTCACCAGAGTAAAGTCAGTATGTGCATTGACCACTAGCTTCCTTATTTATTTTTTTATTAAGCAATGAATTACTTGGGTCAATACACGCTTTTTTTTTAAATTGCTTTTATTGTAGAAAAAAAAAGAACCTGTTTTTATTAATCATAAAAGCTCATTTCTAAATATTGTGCACTATCTGGATTAATATTGTTTATACAGAAATACATTTTAAAATATCAATGTTGAGTGGCTTTAAGCATTGTATAAACTTTGTTTATTAGTGACCAAGGCGTAATAAGTGAAGGATTTTTTTGTTTTTTACTTTCTCTTTGAATAGAAGCAGAAGAGTTTTCTGTTTGATTCATCCAGGTAACTTAATTTATTTGAATCATTACTTTTTTTTAATTTATTTCTGCTAATCTAAGAACAGGTTTATCAAAGGGAAATGGCCTTTTTAGCTCTGTAATAGACCTGAGAGAATAACCTATAAGGTATTTACAAAATAATTTGAGAAATACAGTAAAATTCCACAAACACACTTATAAACATAATTCCATTTTCTGGCAGTTTTCAAGGTTTCAGACTTTATTTTTATTCCAATGCAGAATAAAAATGATCTCTCAAATGGTTTTGCAAAAAAGCAGAATTGTCAAAATGTCACTCCCCCTGAAACCTGTGCTTTTTAAGGTGGAACAGGAGAGAGAGACTGACTCTATAGCCGAGGAGACCCAGGTTCAAGTTCCAACTCTCCCTGATTCAGAGTTATCTGCAATGAGACTGAGAATATGCTTCTACCATAAAGTGGATTGATACTATGGTGATCTATCCAAAAAGGGGTCAGTTTAGTGGGTCTAGTGAAGACCCCCACTCACTCTCCCATTCACTCTGGTACTCCACTAGAATGAGGATGAGTAAGGGAAGTCAATGGGAAAGATTTTTCTTTTGGGGTATGTCTAGACTTACATCCCTCTGTCACCAAAGGGATGTAAATTAGACATACCAAAATTGCTAATGAAGCAGGGATTTAAATATCCCACGCTTCATTAGAATAAAAATGGCCACTGCTTTTTGCCGACACGGCAATTTGCTGGCAAAAACCTTGTGCAATAAGGTTTACAGGATCGGTCGGAAAAGACTTTTCTTGTCGACCAATCCCCATCTAGACTGCCGCTTTTTGCCGGCAAATTGCCATATTGGCAAAAAGCAGTGGCCATTTTTATTCTAATAAAGCATGGGATATTTAAATCCCCGCTTCATTAGCAATTTTGTTATGTCTAATTTACATTCCTCTGGTGACAGAGGGATGTAGTCTAGACATACCCTTGGTAACCCAGTGCAGTGTAGATCCTACTGTAAGTAGATCTAAGGTATGTTAATTTGAGTTACTCACACAGTAGGGATTCTACCATCTCTGAACCCAGACCCAAAATAAATTTAAACGAATTTTTCATCAAAACCAATATGTCACCACACAACATTTCAATTTCACTGAAACTTCATATAATAGAAAACGTTCTAACTAGCTCTACTTTTGAATTAATTGTCCAGCTCTTTAACTAGATATGATAAAGGGGGGAAAAGGCTACTTTTGAAGTTCACCCTGGACTATTTTAAGAGTAAAAATGCATACTTCAAACACTGCAGTAAAAGTAATTACTGTGGCTTGGTAACCTGCTTGCTTTAATAGAGGCTGTTGTAGCATGATAAATTGGATTTTGTTATGGGGGGAGGGAAGCAATTTGGGAATAGAACAAGGCGAGACCTTGTACCACAGAAGCATCTTGGATGATCAGGAGGATACCAAAATGATTTCACAAGTAAACATACTTGAGCGTGGGCTTTGGGACTATGCAGTAGGATGTGAGGGCGACTGTAGAGGGGACTGTGGAAGAAAGGGCATAGTTGGGAGATCAGGGAAAACAAACAGGAGGTGGAGACTGCATGAGGGAGAGCAAAGCTATGACAATTCAGGAGTTCATGGGGGAGGGATATTCAAATAGAAACATGTCAGCATTGGTTCACCCATTATAATATGTGTCTCACATGTCCATGAGAATTAAACGCAAAGTTAGCCAGATGAGCTGACTAGAATAAATATGGGAGAGGTGACAAGAATTATATTTTGATAACCCAGAAGGTCATTGGCTATACTCTTCCTCATCTTTGCCTCACTTATCTTGTTTATATACATACATGGATTCATTTATTTCTGTGTAGTTCAAAGTTACTGTAACAAACCTGGACTAGGGTCAGCCATGTGAAACCACCAACCAGTTACTGACATTTGGGCATGTTGACCCAGGTGAGGTCATCAGCAATGATTCCAGTCTATGGACTGCCAATTGTCAAAGTACATTCCTCCTAGCTGGCTGCTGTTCAAAATTTGAACAGTGCTGTGAATAGTATTGCTCTCGTTTACCATCTGGTCTGTCTGCATGTTAGAGCTGAACTGGATTTTAGTGCTGGCATTATGGATTATAATACTCTCCACACAATGCAGTATCCTATCTTTTCTAACAAATAAAGTAAGGGGGAGATGCACTGTATTAACATGTACATCTTAGCCTGAGTTTGTGTATACATCTTTTAATATTTCAGCACTGAACGAGTCACAAAGGATGAAAAAGAAGAAAAATGGAAATTGGATTTTGATAGAGAAAGGCAACAGCAAGTGAATATGTCCACGGTAATGTCATTGAGATGTCCTTTTATGTATTTAGGTGCATTGTTGGGAGGGAATATGGTATAATGCAAATTTTTGTTTTTAAAGCACAATAAAATTAGCTTTTGGTCCAAGGATTGGAAGCAGTATTCAGTCTTCCAAATGAGGGCAGACTAGGGACATTTTTAAATATTTTGTTTTCTCCCATTCATGATATTGGTTAGTAATACAACTGATGCTATTTATGTCTCTGTCTTGCACATAATCTATTATTTCTTTGCTCTGATATAGTGGGTTAATAGTTTAGCTATAATCTTCCCATCTTACTTGTAAATTAGGAATCTGATTCAAACACTGCACTAACCACATCTAAATTATCTCATTAGATTAGTGGCCGTGAGGACATGCTACATAAACCCCAAATAAATGAAGACCATGAAGGTGGGAAAAGCAGGCTGCAAGTTAAGAAGGGAGAGGCATCTGATGTCCTACAGACTGAGAAATGGCTGGCTAAAGATATGGTAGAACATTGTGAGTATTTCATTGCCTTTGTTTTTATTGCAATGTTCCTTCAAACGTCTACCCTGTGGGGGTTTTTTTTACTTAATTTTTAAGGCCTTGCCTGTCAGAGTTAGGCTGGTTTAACTGATGGTGTAACTTTAAAGTAGTTAAAATAACACACAATACTGTATGGACGCTCATTTTTTTTTATCTTTTTAAAAATTGTTCTAATAAGATTGTCCTTACTTAGTGTTTTGAAAACAGCTGTGCAAATAAATTATTTTTCACCCCCCTGGACATTTTGGCTTGTGTCGAATGCAAACCAAAATTTTTCTGTGATTTAAAAGGAAGCTTTTAAGATTTCATCTCCAAGACAGAATGCATATTTATGTTGGACATTAGCTTTATAAAAAATAAAAGCAAAGGAAATGAAGGGCTAGATTCAAATCCAACCCTTTTTTTCTTTTTCTTTCTAACTCACTAAAGGCCAAAGTCAGCTTGGTAAGCTATTCAATTGACCACTTATTTGATCACTGTCAAATGTGGTCTTATATCTCAGCAAGGATGATTGATAGTAGTGGCAGTCTACCTTTCTTGATTTGCATCATGGTACCTTCTTACAACAACAACCTTCCCCCGCTCAAACACCATTGAATTGTTTCACATTTTTCTGAGTTATGCCTAATTTCAAAAGGTAAAAGTTCATAAGTATCCATTTAAAGTTAAACCTATAGGAGGCCATAAAGTCTTAATCTCATTTTGTTTGTTTCAATAAATTTAGTGTTTTGAGGCTATTTAACCAATGTTTAAGGCTGTAAGAAAATCATGGGCCATAACTGAACACTCACCAGTGTTGGTTTTTTTTTCTTGTATATAGTAGATTTACCCATCATTGCTTGGATTCTTAACTCGGATACATTTTTTGTTTTTCTTAATTTAAAATCATTCCCTTGGGGAGGGGCTGAAGATGAGGGGTTTGGTATGCAGGCTGCCCCAGAGAAAGAGGGCAACACCAGCCCTCTCTTACCGTAGCAGATTGGGGACAGGTGAGAAGCACCTGTCCTTGGCCACTGTAGCAGGCTTAGCCAGGGGAGGGGTTCATGTGTGTCTCTGTCCCCCAGTCAGGGAACAGGCAAACTCTCTGAAATATATAATAGAAAGCTGTTCCTTTCTCTATCCCAGCCTCTTGCCACCCCCTGTGGTCATTCTACAGTATAACTCCCTCCTACCAGACTCCTCTCTTCCCATTTTATGGGAAACACGATTGAATTCCAGGCACATCCCATTGTCTTGGCACGACCACACCCTTATCTAGCTTAAAGTTATGATAAGAGGAAGCTGCCTATCAAATTTGTTGGTCCTAGCTCTTACCATTTAGGAGGAGTCCTTGAACAAACAGGCTCAGGGATGAACAGACGCATGCACGTTTCTTAAATCTATAGTTGCCACAAATTTGAATGGAGCTGGCACTGCAAGGTTGGGTGCACTCCCTCAAATTTTGTCCAGCTCCTCTCTGCAACTGAGCCAAATGTTGATCAGAGTGGGGGTTACAAAATGGTGAATGAGGTAGCAACAGAACTCAAATTTGGGTGGCCACCTCTGTCATGTTTGCCCTCAAGTCAGTGGGACATGCAACATCTGTTCTGTGCTGCTGCCCTGCATAGAAGGCAGGTTTCGTGCCTTGAAATAAAGTGCTGAAGTATGTAAGACAATGAGCTCTCAGGGCTGGTGAATCCATTTTGAAAGCAAGTATATAAAAGCATCATATTTCTCATGGTTTTTTTAAATGGTATCTGAATTGAGCATTCCAAAAATCTCACCTTCAACAAACTGTGCCTGCAACTTTTGAACCAAAAGAAAATCCACACTTTTTTGTAGAGCCTTACCTATATTTCAGTGTGAGTTTACCAATAGACATTTTGTTCTGGTCAAATGCTCAACATTAGACCTACCATTGTTGGAGTGGTGTCTATAGAGTTGGCTATTTTTTTTTTTCCTAATTGAAAAACATCACACGCTTCACTGTCCTAGTTCTCAGTACAATAAACTTCTGCTAAAATCACAAATGAGACTTATTTTTCCTCTACTATAATGTATAGGTATATTCCTTGTGCTGAGGTAATCTGTTAATCCTTCCTCTTTAAACCATCTCAACCCCATCAAAGATACTAAAATGTAGTCCTTCGTTTATTTCAGTAAATGCTCATATTTTTTTTTTAAATCCTATTTTGGTTCTTGCAGTTCCAAAAAATAAAAAAACACAACTGAGGACTGCAGGTATTGAGCTAACTAGTAAATCTCTAAAAAGTCTTTAAGACTCTCTGCTTTTCTTTCAAAGCAGCTTAGAGCAATCAAAGACTCTTCTGAATTTCTAGATCTAAGGAAGTTTGGCTTCTGCTGCTGCTGACTTATTTATCATGGCATACATAGCCATGTGTTATCAAAGATGATTATCCTTGACCTGATTGTAGATGATCAGAAGAACTTCTAAGGCAAGATGCTGTTTCATTTTCAGCTGACTGCTTTCAAGGCATCCACCCGCACACAGATGAAGATGTGGTGGCTTCGAGTCGAAAGATTCTGAAGCCAATGCAGCCAGCAGAGGATGTGTATGATGATGTAGAAGGCATAGAAAGTGCAATGTGAGTACATGTTAACAACTAGGTTTTGACATGTCTTCTAAAACCCACAATAAAGTAAACTGATTATATCAAACTATCTTGACACTTCATTTTCCAGGAGCCAAGCCTCTGATGCCTTTAGCTCATTCACATCAGATAGCTGTAAGTATGACCGAGTTGGGAAGTTTGAACTTGGGGAAGCATTCATTACACTGAGGCAGGTCTCCATTTTAGAAAGGTGCATCTTGTGGCAGGAATGGCACTCATCCCAGCAAAAATGAGTTGCACAAGGCCCTGTGCAATACTTGAACCACACGCTAAAGTCCGGTCTTCTGCCAAGTTCCAGTCACCCCAGGAAAGTGTGCGGGGGCACTAAGATCTCTGCCAATACAGCGAGGAAAGAATTCTTCCTCTTACCCCTAAGCTGCTCGCTGCAGCTGCTACTCCCATTGAAATACAAGAGGAGACTGACTTTAGCATTGATATGGTGGTGATCTGGGCTCCAACCCTTGAACCATTCTGCTGTGCTCTTGAGAATGGCTAGTTTACACCTTTTACTTGGCCTCTCCAAAAGCTGCCTGTGTAACCCACACCCTGCTGGACATGGTTCATTGTCCCATGGAGTGATACTTAGACCACTTACAGAGAGCAGGAGAGAATGTGTTTGCTCCACAGCATGAGCTGAGAGCCAGCTGGCTTTTAGCTGAAGCTGTAGAGGCTCATGCACTAAGCTGCAGAGGTCCCAGGTTTGGTTCTGCCTGTCAGTTCTGCCTTCTCAGAGCTGTTAGTTTCCCTTCCCATGTGGAAATCTCTATGCTTCTGGAACTGGGAACAGGATTTTTCCACCAGTATATTGTCGAACCTTTACTCCAGTTCACTAGTCCATGTGGATGTGCTATAGTGAATTTCACCCGTAATTGCCTCTCTCTGCCAATTTTAAGTAATCTTAGTTAAAGTTTCTAAGCCTGTATTGTTAGGAGTCAAAATCACAAATGCCACCATTAAACCTACCACTTTTCTGGTAGCATGACAGACCTTTCTTAGCAGGATTCATAGGGTGATGTGACTGTAGTCTTATGCTAGTCAAATATTATCCTAATGCCATTCATTGGGTGAATTTTGATAGCTTAATAAAATTACTCCTTCAGCTGATGTGCAAGACCTGTTTTATGCCTTAGCCTCTACAGTTTTAGTTACCTGTTTGTAATACCTTTTATAGCAACTTTAAATCCCTAGTGTTTTTAAGACAAACAGATTTACAAACCAAACCAAAAAAAAGGCCTGTGTATTGTGTTGGACATTCCATTGTTACACCCATTTTATTAATACATGAGCTTCTTGGATTCCTTTATTGATCACTTCCAATGTTGAATGTTCAGCAATGTGACACCAGGGAATAAACGGTCTCCTGTGAATTTTTGTTGCACTCTATTCTACAAGTTGGGAGTCTGATTCCCAGTTTACGTTGACTGACTGTGGGGATCGGGTAGGTTTGTATTCTAGCCATTAGTTGGTGCTGTAGTAGCTATACTTCTTTGTTTAGTGTGTTAGCTCAGATGAACAGTAGCATGACTACATCCATGTGAGCTGGAAATCCCATGGCTAGTTCAGAACCTTAAAAGCCATAGCCAATGTAGTTTTAAGTTCTCCTCTTCTCGAGCTACTTTTGTTCTGTTTAGCAGATCTTGAAGATTATTGCCATTGAATGTGATTTGTGAATACATCCTTTTTTTGTTTTTGTTTTTTAAGTTTCAGAAGACAATTGTGACAAAATATATGAGGATATTCACAATGAAGATCATAATCCACTCAAACTAGAGTGAGTTGCCATTTATATGCCTTTTTTGTCTTCAAGCTACTGAATGCACTTCTATGTAACATGCCTGTTTACTATTGGATACAAGTACATACTTTACAATTATAGAAGGAATATTGACTTTTTTTTGGTTCTGTATTGACATTAGTGGATGTTTTACCAATTGCATTTCCAATTATTAGCTCTGTAAGGTCACTCTTCAATGTATGGAATGAAGCTTCATGCACCCTTCCCAGGGGTATCTGGCTCACTGTTGGAGATTGCAAAGATTGAGGCATTTCTCCACAAGACTTAATTTTTTTTAATGTATTTTCTTCATACCTAGTTTGGATGGAATAGAAAAGCTAAAGAAATTTGGAAAGTTTTTCAAGAAAGACAAGCTTAAACCGAAGAATGCCAAGATGAAGGAAAACCACCGGTAAGAAAATGTTGTTGGTTCATGTCTGGAAACTATGAAAGAGAAAAGTGCATCGTTCTGGACACAACTTGCTTTTGGAAAATCTGCCTAGTGTCCTTTATGGCCACCAGCTGTTCCATAGGATTTGCCATAATGGATCAAATGTAGAGTGCATCTGGTCTATTATCTTGTTTCTGACAATGGACAGCACCAAACAGTTCAGAAAAAATGCAAGAAACCCTGAAGATGTCAACTAATCCATAATATCCAAATTTTTTTCTAGATTCTAAATCATAGATTGAATAATGTCTTGAAGCATGAGGACGTACATGTCCTTCCAAACTGGTGATTGGCTTGGGTTGTGGTGGTGATCCAATAATCAAAGCTAATTGGACTGATGTAGATTAGTGAAGATAACTTAATTGCTTTTAATATATTTCCTTTTTACATTGGGTAGGCAAAGATCTTCTTTCATTCAAATTTATATGGGGGAGAGGAAACCTTTGTATTGTTACTATATGAGGGTATGTCTACACTACCACCCTAGTTCGAACTAGGGTGGTAGTGTAGACATACCCAGAGTTAGCAACCTTAAAGAATCTAAGGATAATGTTTTTTTCCATTAAGAATAGGTGATCAGTACATCCTATCTGTTAATCTACAACTTTTAACAATTGTTCTCGGGGCATCTGTTTTACTCCTGAAATACGTGCTTCCTTTTTAGAGAAATGAAAGTAGGAATCTGACTTCTTCCCCCTGCAATTTAAAAAAAATCACCAATTATGATCCACACTTACAATGGTGTACCTGCAGGGAAGTTGGTCTGGATTTACATCCATGGGAGGTCAGAACAAGGATTAGTCTGATCCATCAGTCTTAGGAGCACCAATACCAATGGCTTCACTCCCCCCTCCTTTTTGCCTTAAGAGGAATTAAATGATAATCATCGGGGGGCGGGGGCTTCTGAAGTCAGAGAAAATCCTTCTATATACTTCAGTGAAATTTTTATGCCAGACTAATCTATGACCTCAACCAACTCCTTTTTTTTAATGATTTAACTGAATGAATATAACTTTTAACTGGAAAAAAAAACAAGAGTGATGATAACTGTCAAGGCAGGATAGATGCTACCTAGCTTCCCAAAGAATGGGAAAAAAATTCAGTAAAGCACCAACTCCTTCCCTGCACATCTGACTCCTCCTTGAAAAATGTTTCATGTCTGCAGAAGACAGACACAGCAATATGGTATTAGCAGCAACGAGATCTGTATGTGCTTTATCACCTGTAGGTTTGGGAAGGGGGTACATTAGATTTTCATTGTGCATCTAAGCTAGTGATAGTATATGATCAGAAAAAGGAGAGGCCATTCAGTCTCTGGTATAACAAGTTAATGACATGAAGGAATATGTGACTTTTTTATAGTGTTCTTTCAAGTCTTGTTGGCTTGTTGAAAATGTTGGCTTATTGGAAAGGCTCTTGAACGTTAAGTTGTGAACAAAATTCCTCCATGTCAATTTCTCACTTAATAATGCATGATGGCTGGCTGCAGAACATAAGGCCACTTTACCCCCTCTGCACAATGCCTACAGTCGGATGAAGTTGGTGTCCTATGGTGCCATATTCCTTCAGTCCTGAGAATGTCCAGCTGGTGGGATTTTTGCCTGGCTTTAAAGGTACACAGTTGTGTTTGGGAATGTGTAGTGGGAGGTACAGTACGACAGCCGTTTGTTGGCTGACAACTCTTTCTAAAAGCTGTCTGCTTTCCCTAAGCTCAAGTGCTGGGTATTAAGAATTATGTATTTAAGTGGCTGCATGCTGACTGAATGCCTGGCACCTTTGCATAGATAATATTTTGTACCTGGAAGTGAACTTCTGTGTGCTTTCATTCCCTAAAAAGGGAAGGTGTATTGGTATTGAATGGATCTTTACACTAACGACAGGTACAGTCCACTCCTCTGTTCTTCTACATACCCTCAACAATTTTAGGCTGTGGGTTTTTTTGTTTTTTGGGGGTAAGGAGGGGGTATTTCTGTAAGCATACTTACCTCATTTCTTACTCTATTTCCATTCCAGCGCATCATCTGATGCATTGGATTTTATCCACAAAAACTCATGTTACTATATATTTGTGTTAGTCTCTAAGGTGCCACAGGACCACTTGTTCTATTTCCTCTGTTATTCTCTCGCTCTGTAGCATTTCCTTGCTGCAAATCTGCTGAATTTTGATTATTATAAGCAGCTACCATATGCTGCTTACGCTTTCACACTTTGTCACCCTGTAGCACAGAAAAGAGTTCCAAACACTGCTGTGTTAATGCTGGTAGTGGTGGTGGTAGCCTTTGTAATGGCTGCCTGTTGGTTTATGGATAAATACGTGATGTGCAGCATTCACTGGTATAGGAAAAATATTTCGCTTGTGTCCACTCTTTCCTTCCTTCTATGTTCCGGTATTTGAATAGGCATGTTCAACTGCAGCATCCCCACAATAACCATTTTGGACTCTGTAGCTATGGAGGTCTGAAAAGTATTCAAGGGTGTGTTAGGAAGACACATAATATAAAAGAACAAATTAACCCTTTAAAGGATTTAATTGCTCATTGGAGGAGGGTGAGAACATAACTTCTTTTATCATCTGAAGCATTCGAGAGCCTGAATGTAGAATCTCCTTTGAGCCCCCAGAACAGTCACTAAGACGGCTGTTTTAATATGTTTGCATGTAATTAATTGTTTTTTCTCATTTCTTTTTCTCCCCAGCATGTTGTCCAGTTCTGTGCCAAACTTAGGTAAGCCATGTATGTGCATCTGACTGAAACCCTCTGGGAAAGGGCATTCCATTAGAGTGTGCCTGGAAACGCAGTCTGGGTTGGGTATCTTGCCTTTTTTGAAATCGGTATGTGGCAGTGTTAATTGCAAAGAATTAATATAGATGTACACTTGTGATCTTTTTGAGCTGAGATATGGAGAGGAGATTATGCTCACACAGATATAAAGCTGTTTCTTGTTCAAAAAAGCACTTGACAATCTTTTGTGAAAGTCTCTTCAGGTCTGGTAGGGAAAGAGGCCATTTTGGATTTGGTACAAGTGGGAATGATTCCAGTGGATTCGACTGGATGGCATCTACTTCCACCAGCTCTGAACTGAGCCCTAAAATTTAATCTCCTGATGGGATAGCATTTGCTTGGAATAATTTATAGGGCTTGACTGTGCTCGCACGTTCACTGGTGTAAATTGAGGCTAATTCCTTATACAGGATGGCCCAGTGGTTAGGGCACAAACCTAGGACTTGAGATGTGAGTTCAAACCCCAGTCTGTGTTATTCAGGAAGCTGTGGTAGGTAACCCTAATGGTCCTTTCTAGAACTAAAAATACATGGATTCTTAAATGAAATTAACTTAGCTGAGAGCAGAATGAAATCCCAAATAGTTCCATCTCAAGAACAATCAATTTCCAACCAGAGCAGTGTGCTTAGGCACAATGGTCCCCCTTTCAGAGATGCCTTTAGGTGTTTTTAATTATTTCTCACTGTGCCTGTTCACATGGAAGTCTCCTATCTTGTTGTAGCAACACAGGACTCCCAATGCACTAAGATTTAGTTCCTTTGGATTGATAACGGATCAGACAGCTTAGATGTAGTCCCAGTTTTATTACAGGCGATGGTTTCAAATACTGAATTCAGATGAATGTTTTTTTACTCATCCTTACACCGAATGTTTTGATAGCAGATGTGTCCCATGAAAACACAGCCTATGATGATACTAAGGTGGATGGAAGAGATGCAAAGTAAGTAACCCATTTTTACAAAAGAAGACTACTTCTGGAATGTTTCTACAAAACAGGTTCTTCTGCTGCAACCAATATTCCTCCACAAATCTGTGGCATGGCATATATAGGCTTTCAGACACGCAATTTCACTGTACCTTTTATAAGCTAAGCAAGGTAGGGTATTTATAGGAATTCTCTAGGGAAAGCTCAGTTGATCCAGGGAAGGATGTTTCTGAATTGGCAAGCGACATCCTAAAAATATTGCAAGTGAATTCAAACTACTGTCTTTTTTGGATGCAATGTAAAATGAAGCCTTGAGAACCTGTGGGTCATGAAACTATCAATAAGAATTGGAATTAAATCCCTAATGTCTCCATTCCAACTCTTGCTTGTCTAGGTGCACTTTTCTGTCTGCAAATTGTCTACCGTAATCTTGACTAGATAACATATACTTCATTTCTTGCTCTTCAACTACTGAGTAGTATTGATATAAACTGGTATAAGCTGCAAGGTTCCTGCATTGTGCTTGTGTTTATGGTATGTAACATTTAGGGATTTTAAAAATAAACTTTGTGCTACCCTTCTGTTTGAAAATGATTATTATTATAAATCTCATCAGTTCTTTTTGTCCCCAGAGAGAAAGATGACAAACACAAAAATTGGAAGCAAAAATTTCTGATGCTGAAAGATAAAGATACAACAAGAAGCAGTGAAGATACACAAAAGTAATGAAAGATATTTTATTTCTATAATATGTATTCTTCATAATTAAGTGCAAGTTGTCAGTCTTCCCAGCCCTTTATACAGGTTGAACCTCTCTAGTCCAGAACACTCTGGTCTGGAAACATTCATAATCCTGAATTTTAGTTAGCCAGATGTACGCTTTTCATGGGTGTAGCCAAGCTTCCCATGGTCCCATAAAAGTTTGTTTACAGCTGCCAGTCCTAGCTCTCAGTATTCTGTGCTGCTATTTAGCTCTAATTCACCCCTAAATGTCTCCAAACAGCCTAGTAAGCAGTAGAAATATTAGTAATTAGTCCCCCAGCGTGCTGCACAATAATCGTCTGTGGATCTTGCAGAAGCACCCTAAAATTTCCCTAGTGCTCATGGGTGTACTGATGCTTTAATCAACAATGTAGGAAGGTCAGAATTCTAGGTAAGTTTTAAAGTTTCTCTCTTACCAACAGAACATGAGCAATAGGAGGAATTACCTCCTGTAACTTCTCTCAAATATCCTAGGACCAACAGGGTTACAGTTTTCCTGGTGTGAAAACGGAAGTGTAAAGCCCGAATTTACGAGTTTCACTTCAAATACAAAAATGTGAGCACAGCTCTAGATAGCAACTGATATTCTGGGACTTTTAAACAAGTATTGCTGACCCTTCAAGTATCATTAGCATCTTGACTAGCAGTCACTCTTACATCCATCTTAATGGAACTGCAGTATCAGGTACATGGCATTTCTTCCTTTTAACCTACTTGATAAGATTTCATCTGTTACATTGACATAGTCATTTTAGGGGTGGGAAGTAGCAGTAAGAATCTTGTTAATCTGATCTGAAATGCTTAGTCTTTAAGAGCTACCTAACTTTGGCTCTTATTTTCTATTTTTAGTAACATATGAGTGTCTTATTTTGGTTTTAGAATATCCTGATGTTGTCATCATGCCATAGCTTTCCTGATATATGTGGATCGATACTATTTTTATCTAGAGAGTAATCTCAAACAAGACTGATTTCCATGGTACAAGATTTCTCCCACAATGGAGTTTTGTCAGTGGGGCTGGGATTTCACCCTGTGTTTAAAAGCTCAAAGGACATTTAACCCTATGCTGCTGAAGGATATAAAGAGTGAAGGGAGAAGGGGGTTAATGCTCTTTTTTATAAAAAAGAAAAGAGAGAGAGCCCAAAATTCATTCATCTGACTTACTAGACATAAATATATATATAATAACTGAAGACTTAGTGCTGAATTTCAAAGGTAAACCTTGATAACTAAAATGCAATAAGAAATGTACTGTAGAATGGCTAGTGAGGTGGAAGGGGCTTAATCCTTTTTCCATAGTTTCCTATTTATTAATGATCCAGAATTGAACACTATTCTGGATCAGTTTCGACCCACCTTTAACATCTTTCAGATGTTTGTGGAGGGGAAGTTTCCAAGGTGGTATCGGGAAATCGAAGGAGGGAAAGGCTTACTTACTAATTTTGTAGCCTTTCTGATTTCCAATTGTTGCATGTCATTTTTATTGTGTGATAGAAGAGTGAAAACTTCAGAGCATTTTTAATCCATGCTTCTCCGTGGAAGGGTAATGGCCTACTACCAGCTAGACAGGCTTCCATGCCCACTTCGTGTCCCATTGACTTCGTTTGACTCCTTAAGTGTCCAGCCATTTCGATCTCCCACCCCCACGCCCATTTATGATTTTATTGACGGGAGAAAGCTTCCTCATTTTCCTCCTGCCCTACTTCTATAAAAATTAACATAAACTATTGAACATGTTCTCTAGCAACTGTATCCCTTGAAAAGCGCAGCTTTATTCGAAACACAGATATCAAGTGAATCTGTCACTGAGCCTAGACTGGTCCAAGCTGCCTACATTTGTGTTTAATGCACACTATGAGATGACGGTGACACAAGCAACTTGCTTTGTTCTTGCAAGGTTTCATTCCAAACTAAATTAGAATGATTCGGTGCTGCTATAATGCATGGTGCTGTTTCATGCTGCTTCGTGCACTGAAGGATTAAAAAGGAGTTGCTAAGAATGTCTCCTCTCTTTTGATACATTCTTTTTGCTAGGAACGTCTTCAAAGTCAAGAAAAATAACGTAGATCAGAGAAAGAAGGTGACAAAAGAAGAGAAGCTATTTAGAGAGAAGTTCATGGTATGTGGTCTTGATTTTTGCTCTTTAAAGGAAATAAGCAGTGCAAGAGAACAGCTGTGGTTGTGTCTGTTACTTAAAGAATGAGCTACAGAAAGCAATCAATCTTTATCTATAGTATGTTGGATACTCTTCAGCAGCATCCCATGTTGCAGATCTGTGGCTCAGTCCTTTTAAAAGGCCACACAAATCCTCATGTAACTGCGGCCATGTCTATACTGCCGTTATTTTGAAATAACTTTCCTAGCGTCTACACAAGCCAACTGCTATTTCAAAATTAATTTGAAATAGCGGAGAGCTTATTTTGAAATTGATAAACCTCATTCCACGAGGAATAGTGCCAATTTTGAAATAAGTACTATGTAGGTGTTAATTTCGAAATAAGGGGCCTCCAGCCCTTCTCAGGGTGCCCTGCTGGCCGCCCTGGACACAAAGTAACTTCTGACCTGATGCCCTGCCAGAACCAGTTCCAGCTAGCCTTAAATGCAATTCAGCATCCAATCAGTGTGGATGAGCTATTTTGAAATGCATTTTGTGTGTATTTATTTCGTGTGTATTTATTTTGTGTAAGATATTTCGAAATAACGCTGTAGTGTAGACATACCCTCTGAGATTAACAACCTGGAGATCAGTCTTCTGGGGTTTGATTTAGTGGGTTTAAATCAACTGCTCATTGCAATCCCGCTGACCCCAGTACTCCATGAGGTTGCACAGAGGACGGGAAGTTGACGGGTGTGTTTCTCCCGTTGACCTACCGCAGTGGAACATGGTAGAAATTTGACTTAAAGTACATAGATTCCAGCTACGCTATTTTCATAGCTGGAGTTGCATATCTAGGTCAACTTTCTTCAGTAGCATAGATCTGCCCCTAGTATATCCCTTTCCAGCTGGGGATGGTGGGAAGAGAGCTGCCCCAGCCAGAACTGGCTGGTGGCCCGGACAGGGATGGAACAGAGGAATCATCATCAGCGGCTCTTGCCCTCTCCTGATCCAAATTTTGGTTCTAGTGACTCATCTGATGCAGACTAACGCCATAGACTGAGAAATACTGCTCAAAAGGACCTTTTCTGTTAGCCTACTGAGTCTATGCAGCACTATGAAAAATGCTAACAGAAGCAATGCTGAGTTCATACAATGGTTTAGAACAGTAGTGTTTGCCTGCTTTTATTCTAGCAGTCTTTGGAAATCTAGATCTCTGCCACCAACACCTAATTTAGCTTTAATTATTAAGATTCTGGAACTGTCTGATGTTACAGGGAACTCAGTCTAGTCTGGATGGTGAAATCAGGTCTCTCTCAAAAGAGAGGCCACTTTGTTTGGGGGGCCAGGGGGACAGAATAGAGAAGCACTCAGAGGGAGGGGGGGGCAGCTGCTAGGAAAACAGCGGGAATAGTAAACTAAGAGATGCCTAACTGTGTAGCTACTGGCAGTCCTTCCTAAAGGGGAAAGGAAAGGCTCTTTCAACCTTCCAACAATACCTCTGTTCTTGGTATGGAGAGGGAGAAGTTGCGCTCTCGCTGGGAGAAGCTGAAATGGCAAGTTAACTCCGTGTCTAAAAATTCTTGTACTCTGGCCTGTGTTGTAGAAAAGTGGGTGGGTGGTGTCTGTATGTGTTTTTAATGATAAAGATTTTTTTTTTTTTTGACCAAAACTATGCCCACTTGTGATTATGGTACCAAGTGATCTGAAGTAAGACCTGTTAGATCTAGCCCACTGGTTGCCAAACTGTGGATCATGAGCCTGTTTTAATGGGGCTGCACACATCTTCTGGGTGTGGTTTACTGTCTCATGTAGTGGCACGTAGACCACTTAGAAAGCACAAGTGTGCTCTACAGCCTAAGCTGAAAGCCAGCTAGCTTTTTAGCTAAAGTGGTAGAGGCTCATGTATTCAGCTCCTGAGGTCCCAAGTCCCTTTCAGTGTTACATTTAGACTTGCAGGAGCCTGGGACTGAAGCGAAAGGCCAAGTCCCATTCCCCAGAGCCTAAGTATGAGCACCTCAGTGGGGCTCGGCCTTCGCCTCCAGTCTGGGGAGTGGAAGGCTTTGGTGCCTCCCTTCTGAGGTCATGCAATAGTTTTGGTGGTTAGAAGGGGTCATGGTGCAATGAAGTTGGAGGATCCCTAAGCTAGCCCATCTCCTAGCTTGTGCAAGATGATTCCTTAAAGCACATTACTTCGTCTAGACACTTTTAAATGTCCCATGAGATGTTTCCGTCACTTCCTCCAGGAGATGTACTAATAAAGCTCAATGTCTCTTGAACAAATACATGGGCATTAAAGAAATTAACTTGACTTAAGTCATGATCCTCTGTGTACAGCCCTAAAAATTGAAACACTTGTAATAGTTCTCCCCCACCCAAATCCTCTTAAATCGTTATTTCACCAGAGTACTTCCATCTTGAATAATTATTCATCTTCTGATCACAGAAATATAAAGGGCCTAATCCATAGTGGTGGCTGTTTGTGTTTGTCTGTTTTTTAGTATAATAAGGAAATCAAAGTCATCAGTATAGCAGTTGCACAGTGTTCTAATGTCACCAGCAAAAGGAAACTTGATTTACCAATCAGAACTGGAGAACAACTGGATGTTATTGATATTACAGAAGAGAATCAAGTAATATGTCGCAATTCTGAGGGCAAATGTAAGTTTGCAAGGGTTGCTTAACCACACATGGGATTGCATTTTAATCAACTTTGGGACATTGCTGCAGGCAGCTTGAGGCTAGCACTGCAAGCAAATATACAAAGGGGCAGATTAATAATTTGCATATTTTTTTCCTCCTTAGATGGTTATGTGCTATTGGAGCATTTGAATTTCAGGTAAATCTGGATTTGTTTTTGCAGTTACTATATTCGGAAACTCTTAGGCTATGTCTACACTGCTCTCTCTTGGGCAAAAAAAATATGCAAATGAGGCGAAGCGTGGAATATCACCGCACCTCACTTGCATAATTAATATGGTCCTGTTTTTGTGCAAGAGGCTTTTGTGCAAAAACGAAGCCTCATTAATTATGCAAATGAGGCACGGCGATATTCCATGTTTCACCTCATCTGCATATATTTTCTGCAAGAGAGAGCAGTGTAGACGTAGCATTGCTGTATGGGTGTGCATCTAGAACTTCTATTGCAGATGGGAAAGATATGTTTAATTTGAGATCAAACTAATGAAATAGCTCAGATATATCCCTATCTTGTAGTACTAAATGGTACTAGCAGTTGTAACTTTAAGCAATCACTTTAAAGCTGTATTGACACTAGTCAGACTGTAGCTAAAAATATACTGTGCCAGCGTCTTAAACTGACATAAATTGATGTAGTGCCACTGAAGTCACTGGCACTATGACAGTTTACGCCTTTTGACAGAGTGGTTGATTTTTATATACATTCAGCTTAGTATTAATAGTTTAAAAGCGCCAGATGGAAATAAGTATGTAAACAAATATTGCAACAGAAAATTCTATGCCTATTTTGGCAAGATGCCTGTTACAGTAAAACTTTTTTTTTTTTTTTTTTGTGAAACAGACATTAATGCTGGTCACCTGATGACGGCCAGTCTCTTCCTATGGAGTCTTGTGAAGAACTTGCTTGAAGCTTTTCAAAGATGGCGTGTCCATACGTGCCAACTGCAGAGAGCTGATATGAATGTAAATTAAAAGTATGGGTTTTATCCATTTAAATTAATCTATTTATCTTTAAAAAGATAAACCACACCTTGTGTGTGTAATAGTTAACTAGTGCACACTGTTTAGTGAATCATCCCTCTGTGTACTACTTCTACTGTTGCATATTTTGTACAAGGTCTATGTCTAGGTAGACATTCAATTAGCTTACCTGTTCAGTTCCTATATTTGTATGTAACTTGGATGGGCAGGGTAGGATTATGAATTATTAAGAATAATTTACAGTGCATAATGATTCTTGTTGTTTGAAGTCTGCCTTGTTGTTGTCACTTTCTGTACAGTGTTGGAAATGTAATGTTCCCAAAGGAACTTTTGATGCACTTCTACGCAAATTATGGATTCTTACGATTACACTATGTTTCTGGATTTCAGCCAGTTATTGGTTTGTGAAATATTTGGTACTGTTGTTGCTGGGTTAAAAGTCATATTGGTAGTAGAGAAGTTATTTGTATTTTAAAAAAGTTTGTAAATAAACACTGATGCAGAATTCATTGTATTATATTGATTCTTGACTTTAGGAAGCTAAATTACTAAGCCTACCTGAGGCCATTTCTGCCTTTGAAATATGCAGATACCTAACTTCCATAGAGTTCCAATGAGATAGAGGTGCTTCTGTCACTTGTGCATTTACCATCTGGCCCAATAATAGGTGGTCACTGTTACCCATTTTTAAAACCTGTTCCTAAACTGAAGATGGAATACATGAACTGGTAAAGGCTTGGTTTTGATCTACCAGGTAGTTACTGGTCCTAAAATGAATAGCTGTGGAATCTGATACACTTCTATTCTAAAGTACCATGAGGAAATACTACTAAAAGAAAGAACCTGATGACTCTTAACTCCATGTCCTACATATATTAATATTTTTTCAAGATTCTGCAGCATGAAAAACCTTTATCTGAAATTAGAATTTGTTCTTTCATACACTGTAAGCTGAGGAGTCCTAAAATTGTAAGATGGCGGTTTTATTCAGAAATAGTTGCTTTTCATGCTTAAGTGAACACGCTTCAACAAAAATGCTGTTCACTCCACAGTTATTTCAATCTTGGCATGGTAAACTTCAAGAAAACTGAGCAAATATTTAGCATTTACTTAGAAGTAGATATACAGGGATTTTTATTATTATTTTAACACGTGGTTTCCATTAAGGGTGCTGGCCTGCATCCATACTTACAAAAAATTTGAGCATGCACTGCTTTGCAAGGTTGCCAGCACAAATATTTAGACTTCTCAAAATCTAGATGGACTACTTGTGATGCTCAAGTGTTCATCTGGTTTCAGAACAGATTGGAATTTGTATTATGTCCTTCATCCACAGCCTTTTCAGTGTAAGTATATTTAACTAAGTTGCTATGGCAACTTGCATTTTACTTTTTTACATAGAAATCATAGATTTGATTCTGATTTGAGCTTTAACAATACAAAAACATCTGACTGAAATATTACAAAGGTACACGCTTGGCCTGAAACACTTTTTTTTCTTACTGATTTCTATCAACTGAATTACTTGTAATATTGTTGATTTGCTAATAATCAAGATATATTTTAAAATGAAATTAACAAAAAAAGTCTTTGGAGTATAGTGTGAAGGTTGTGACAGACTGCTGACTAAGCCAGAGTGCTCCCACTACACGCTGGCTGAAAAGGCCATTGAAGACAGCTGAGCAAGCCCAGGCCTGAAGGGCTAATGGAAGCAGCTGTGGGCCTCATTAGCCAGCTGGTTATATAAGGTAGCCAGTGAGGAAGTGGAAAAGGGAGGAGAGCAATGGGTTCAAGTCCCACCCACCCTGGGAGTGGCCGGACAGGCAGGGTGTGGCTGAGTGTGCTCCCAAGCCAGGAGGAGAAGCTGTCTGAGTTTGCTGTGATCCAAAACACTGTAACTAGAAGGTGGTGGGAAACTGACAATGAAAGACACAGGTGACTGCACCAGAAAGGGTCTTGAGCTGATCTGTGGACAAAGAAGGTATCCCAGAGTAACGGCCTGTGAGGACCTTGCCGCAAGGTACACTTGTAAAATTATTTATTGGGGCAGATCCTGAACTTGAATCAATGGAACTATGACAGTTTGCACTAGCAAAGGATTTGGTGCAGTGACTTGTAACTCTGTGAATCCATTCCTCTTCAACTTGTACTTTTTTCAACCCATGAGGACTGGGCCCTACATTACCATATGCCGCTATAGGAGCTGTCCCTTCAAGGCAATTAAAAAGAAAAACGGATTCATACTGGTGTTGGCTGCAGTAAATGTCTCTCTCTCTCTCAAAGAGAATTGGTAACTTGTTGAAACAATCTTTACAAGGCAGCAGTTTGCAGACAGATTCCAACATGCTGCTCTGGCACATTGAGTACATATATAGCAATTGATATGGCATACTAATTTGTACTCAACGAATTAGAAAAATTTTAATGCACACGGTTAGCTGCGCTCATAGCTGTGTTGCACATAGGAAACTATTTTAGAGATGGCACCCTTTGTAGTTTTGTTTGACTGTACATACTGAAAATGGATGAAGACTTAAAATAAAATCTGTGTAAATTTAAACTCTGGGCTATGACCCAGTTTCTTAAAATAATCATGATGATATGCCAACCATTTATTTGGTGCTGAAAGATTACCTTAATTTCTCAGTTGCCACTTTTGTGGCCATAGAAACACCACATAAGGAAGTCACACAACTAATAGGGAATCAAAGTGCATGCTGCAAACTACATGAATCCACTAGATCACCCATTCCATCTGTAAAGCCAATGGATGCTGGTTGTCGGCAGGTGGACAAGGCTTAGGGGCCTTTAGTGCATGAGCTAAAAGCCAACTGTTCTCTGCTAAGGCTGTAGAGCTGACTTCACTCTCCCTTGTCAATGGTTTCTGTGCTTCACATGCACTGTAGTATAGCCTGCAGCCAGATCGCAATCTTTCCAGACCAGCTTTTATACTATTCCCCTTCAATCAAGAGATATGCCCCCTCCAGCTTTTTTGCACAGGGAGGCAAAGTGTGATTCCGTGTGTGGTATTAGTAACAGCTGTATCACATTGATTTCATTTATCCTGTTAAGGTGTTTGGCCATTAATTTTATGGTACGCAGTGAAACTTGGAGGCCTAAAATATCCAAACATTAGATAAATCAAAACTACTGAGACAAAGTGACAGCCTGGCCCCTTGAAGTCAATGGCAAAATGATCATGAAATATAGATCCATACGGGGAAGTTCATTTTCCTTCTGATATGGAATGTGAGAGCCACCTCAATTTTTCTCAGTTGTCTCTTGATATTTGCCCACAACAATTTGGGGAAAATGGCTAGCCATGATTCCAACAGCACTGAGGGTCTATCTTATATTTAAACATTTGCTGCTATCATTTATTTTCTTCTGAGTTTATTAAAGTGCAAAGGCCAACCATGGAGACAGCATCACATGCAGTGCAGCATACAAAGAGTTTCCACACCATACATGGAAGGTAAAAGGCATTTTTGTGATTATCTAAGACACAATTACATGCACAAAGAACAAAACTGAAACTAGGATCAGTGCCCTTCCATAATAATTATCCAAAAAAAATTTGATCATGAGTTATAAACAATTTTTTTAATCCTTTCCTTTCCTGGCTTTTCTGTTAATGAAATTTGAAAAGCCAAGAAAAACTAAACTCACTAGAGAAATTTGTCTCCTGAACTCCATACTTGATTTTTTTTTTAAATCTTTATATGTAGGCCTCTTGACATTAGCAGCTAAAATATTTTAATGCGAAAATAATAAAATACCCATTTTCTTAAAAATAAAATATTAACAGGTCTTAAACCTATGAAATTACTTAGAACTTAGGGCATCGGTCTAAACATAACAGCACTAGAGCTGTCATGTCATTTTCAGTTTTGCTTTGTACTCTAAAGAGGGGAAAAAGCCATAAGTTATACAAGTATAACATGATATGAAACACACAAACGGGTTTCCAGTAACAAGAATAAATATTACCACTTTGCAGTGTCTACTTCACAGCTCTGTGAGAGAATTCTCCTCTGCCCCCCCACACTTTAAAAGATCAGAAAAACATACAGATGAGCATGAACAATCTTATGTTACAAAGATAAGTTAAGGCAGCTTCAGCAGAAGCCTCAAGACTTTTCTTGAGATTAGAATACTTCTTGATTGTATAGGAAAAGAGAATTCAAGTTTACCGTTTGGATCTTTGATGTGCTGACCAGTTCTTTTGATTCTTAACAATGGCAAAGGTGTGCACATTTAATATCAGTATTAAAGTTTTGTACTAAGTCATATTCAGTCACAAATATACACACACGAGGTGGGATTTTTTTTTTTAAGATGCTCAGTTACAAATCTGACCCCAATCTCCATGAAGACTTGAAAGCATGATTTTGTGTGGGGGAGGGGAGGGGAGAGAGAGGGGGGCGGGTAGTGGGTATGTTTTACTCACCAATACATGTTAAATCTGTGTAAAAGACAAACTGGAAGATAAAATTGAGAGAACCTATAAAATAATTATCCAAACATTTGCTGGGGAAGAACCAGATGCATACTAAAGGGAAGCATTAAATAAGCAAAAGCAAGTATCAGAAATAATTATTTCCCTTCTTCCTGCAATATTAGTATGTTTCTTCTAAATTACAACTTTTTGAAGGACTACATTTTAATCTAAGAGTGGGGGGAGGGGTAAAAATTAACCCATCTTGTTATAATGATCCTGCCTTCAATTTTGAATCCAGAAAAGGTCTGGAGTGTTCTGACATCCTGCTAAATGTATCATTTGCAAAACAGCTATTCACTGCTTGAAAATTGCACTTGGAGTAATTCAAGTCTGTATAATTAAATATATATCTACCCTGCTTGCCCAAATGATCATAAATGCAGAAGTATAACCAAAAACTTGGCAATCTGAAATATCTGAGGACAGCAGCTTCATGATCATTTAGCCACCAGGTGCACGGTCCTACATGAGTAGTAATAATTAATACCATTTGTCAAAGGATTCTGAAATATACAGCTGAGCTGGGTTAGTCTGTTGAATGGATCATTTAATATTCTGCATTAATAGAAATGCTACTATTTCAATCCTTCTCCAGAGGCAGCATTGTCTAGTAAATTAAATATAAGAACTGACAGTCAGAAATACCTGAGGACTAATCTGGTTGCTGCCAATGTGTTCTATTGATTTAGTAGAAAAGTTGCTTAGCCTCTTTTGTGAGCAGTTTCTGCACCTGTAAAACTGAGATACTCTATTACTACCTACTTTGCAGGTATGGTTGTGAGGCTTCGTTCATTAGTTAATGTTTGCACAACATCTTAACGATGTACAGTCCTGTGGTAATTCTTACACTACTGCCTCGACATTCCCCTTGTCCCGAGCCTGTAGGAAGGGCATACATCCCGGTAAAGGAACTGTGTTTAAAGGAAATTTCTCTACTGCATAGGAAATCCCATATAGAGGCAATTTTAAGGCAATAGCACTTTAAACTTTCAATGTGATTTACAAGATTACATCTTAATCTTAAACCCTTTCATCCTTCATTGCTAATGGCTTTTGCTCACCTCCCGGGCACAGGGTAGGTGACGTGATGGAACGTTACTCTGCTGTCAGCATGGGGTATGGCTAAGTGTCTGTCTGTCTCCATTTCAAACACACTGAAAAAGAGGGAAGTGGGGACTCGTACAATGAAAAGTACATTTATTACGTTATCTCCCATAGAAAATCCTACATTAAGCTGTAGCCCAGAGGAAATGGATGGTTGGGTGTTGAGGAAGATTTTTTTTTAACCCTACTATGTTATTGCCATAAAATACAAATTTCTCCAGAAGGAAATTCAGGCTTGCCTCATCACCCCTCTCTAATGCTTTTATTCTATCTGACTCCTGCCCTCTGGCACTGGGGAGCCCATGCTAGTGCTCCAGCCCTTCCCCCATGCCTCCTTACAGGGCTGGAGCACACAATCTACTAACTAGGCTGGGGCCTCAGGACTTTGTGTGTGAGGGGAAGTGTCTTTCTCCTTCTCAGTCGGAGGCCATGTCAGTGAGGGGTTTTTTGTTGTTGTTTTTTGCTTCTCACTTGTGTGCGCCCCCCCCCCCAGTGATTTTTCTGTGGGTCAGTGGTCCCCAATCCAAAAAAGGTTCCCCACCCCTGCTCTAGTGGTGCTAATGTAGGATGTGGGTGTGCAGAGTTCAGTTCCCTGGTCTCCTACAGACTTTGGGTGGCCTGGAGGAGGGATAATTAACACTTCCCTACCTTGCAATAAAGTACAACCAGATTGTGCACCACAGACTTCAATGCTGTGGTAATGGAGGCCATGTTGTTATGACTTAGATACTAATGAGCCGTTGGTCTCTTTGATGCCCTCTGTCTACAACAACCAAACTACTGCCAGCCTTCAACAGTCTACCACTGGACTCTTCTACCTCAAACCTGAAAGCATGCTCTGCTCAAAGCCTGTTGGCCATATCCAGTGTATTAAGCCATTTCCTCTGTACCCAGTTTTTTCCTGCCCTAAAGGTGTCATAACAAATTTGGAAGAGAAAATATGCAGGTCATGTATGTCTTTCTCCAGGCATGAGCCAGGGTCTGCAGGAGCCTGAGGTACATTATCAGTGTTGCTTTTTTTTTTATAACAGAAGAAGAAGGTTCTGTTACTTTTGTGTTTTAAAATGCTAGGTAGGTGATCTGTAGGCAAAACTGGAATCCTATTACTAAAGTGACATGAACTTACAGGGACCATCTGGAAATCAAATTTGGCCTCACATTTTTAGAAGTAGGTGGCAAGATTCTCCACTGACTTGTGTAATTACTGAAAGACTTGTAAAGTTGTATACATACCAGGCACAGGTTCAAACCCTTGGTGATTCACCCACTCTGCCCATTATTTAATTTTTCAAAAATTGTACTTTTCAAAAAAGCACGGGGAATGTGTGCCATGTGCTTAGGTTATGTAACAAACAGTCATTCACCTGGAGGGCTTGTCATTCAGATACTGCAGCACTGGGCTAGCTATCATTTAACAGTAAAATTGATTGATTTTGAAACTGACTACCTTGCTCTCTTTGTCTAACCTGAAAAACAGGCAAAGAGGAAACACGGGGCACAGATAGTAGAAAAAGCTTCAGTTGCCAAGTTGCACTTATGTAAATCTAAGGTGTGGTCCGCAACATAAGGCAATTAAAAAAAAAAAAATTAGACCCTTGAAGTTGAAAGTGTCTCACTAACTTCCAGTAGGTATCAAGTGTGGCAGGGCATTGCCCTGCACTGGCCCTTTAAGGGGCTGAGACCTGGAGTCAGCAGGAGGCCCAGCTGAGGCAGCTAACAAGGGCCCAGCTGGAGGCCATATAGAGCAGCTCCTGGGAGGAGGGGAGAGACCTGCCTATCTGCCTGCAATGAGAGAGGTTTTGGCCTAGCAAACCCAAGCTACCCAGCCTGAGGCCCAGGGCTGTAAGGAGGCAGTCATGCAGGGTGGGGCTTACGTGGAGGCAGCCCTAAAAGGCCGGGCTGCAAGGAGGCAGTTGCGGTAGGCTGGGGAAGTTTGACCCGGGGAAGCCCCAGGCCATAAGTCCATAAGGCAGGGTTGCAGGAGGCAACTGGGCAGGCAGAGTGGGAGAAGAACTGGTGGTTCTAAGGTGTAGGGAGGACCCTGGAGGAGGAGCAGAGGAAGAACAATGACCCCCCCCCCCCGGAAGGGGGCACAGACCAAGACCGGAGTGGTCACTGCCGGAGGGCAGTGCTCTGAAGAGTAACACCTCACCCAAAGGAGGCGGATTGGCATCTTGACTTGATTGGTTTTACCCTGGTCTTTTATAGTCAGGTGATGGGAATTAAACACCACAGCAACAGAAGACAAATGCCAGTGCTACCCATTAGGTTAAGCCCAAGTAATTAAAAAAACAACAACATTTTTTGGTAAAAGTCCATACAGTAGAGTTTATCCCTTGTAGTATTTTTTTTAACCTGACAAGTCCTTCTCTTTATTTTAACAGAAGCTTATCCTTCGTTAGCCAACAGTAAAGAAATAAAAATATAAGACAGTCCTGCCTTATCGGTATAGCAGTGAAGGTCACAGTCTATTAAGCATTAGAAGTACACAAAAGCCCTGAAGCCTGGAACACCACTTTCAAACTTAGCTGCTACCTGTCATGAAACAGTACAAGAGACAGACTCTCTATGCTCTAGGACGGGCAAGGTACATTTGGCAGCTGACTTGGGGAAGAATCAAGGGTAAGTAAAAGGGCCTGCTCTGAGAGAGATCACTTGAAGTTTACAGCCTATTGAACCTCAAAGGCACCTGTGCATTTCACAAAGGAAAACTGCCACTCCCACCTAAGCGAGTCAGCCCTGGGTCACTTTTATCCTTGTGTGACAAACATGGTGCTATCAAGCTCACATCCCAGGTTTGATCTCCTGTGTTGAATGGGGATGCAGAGAGGCAGTTCTGCTAGCTTCTCAACATCCCCTGGCCAATAGGAGCCAGGTATGTTGTAGGGGAAGGTGAATCCACAGATAGAGATTTGCTAGCAGTGAGGTGAATGAAATGGTGGGTGGGTATTAGCATAGAAGTAGGAAATGAAGTCTGAAAAGGGAATTAATGGGGGAGAGGAGTATGGGCTGTAAGACGACTGAGATGGGGTTAGTCAGCAAATAGAGTGAGGAACAGATTGGAGAAGTTGTCTGCTTCCTTAAAAACTATAGCTCTCACTATCTCCAGTAATACCACCCAGTCTGTGTCAGCACCTCAACAATCCTTCTCGTGCTCTCTCTCTCTCTCCTAGATTTCCTTTCCACTCTGTTCCTATCATGCCCCCTATCTGGCTCTCTAAAGGCTCTTGCTGCCTCTCTCGCATACCCGCTTTTGCTCAAGAGGGATGAGCCCCTGAAGGAGAGATCAGTGACTATTTCTCATCCCTTGGAAGCATAGGCATCAGCTGCTATGAACTTCAGACATTTTTTTCTCTCAGATAGGAAATCTCTGCTACTTACGGGACAGCTATTTGAAATATTCTGTAAGCGGCGAGGCTTGTAGTAATTTACAGCAGCTCTGACATGACTGAAAGCAGGTTCTGAGCATACAATGGCCAATGCGGTCAGTGGATGGGGGGGAAAAAAGCCAAGTTATTCTTGATGATTAAAAGGAGGCTAGGACCATTCTGTAGATCCAAAGCAGCTGAGTAGAAGGGGTAGGGGAAGCTGGGGAGATTGCACTCTTGAATTCAAAGCCTTAGGCTGTGTCTAGACTGGCCAGCTTTTCCGGAAAATCAGCCGCTTTTCCGGAAAAACTTGCCAGCTGTCTACACTGGCCGCTTGAATTTCCGCAAAAGCACTGACTTCCTACTGTAAGAAATCAGTGCTTCTTGTGGAAATACTATTCTGCTCCTGTTCAGGCAAAAGTCCCTTTTGCGCAAAGCTTTTGAGCAAAAGGGCCAGTGTAGACAGCTCAGATTTGTTTTCCGCAAAAAAGCCCCGATTGCGAAAATGGCAATCGGGGCTTTTTTGCGGAAAAGTGTATCTAGATTGGCACGGACACTTGTCCGCAAAAAGTGCTTTTGCGGAAAAGCCTCCATACCAATCTAGACGCTCTGTTCCGAAAATGCTTTTAATGGAAAACTTTTCCGTTAAAAGCATTTCTGGAAAATCATGCCAATCTAGACGCAGCTTTAATGTGTGACCCTCTCAGAGGGAAGTGTGTTGCACCTCTTCTGTGTGCTCTTGTATTTCCAATAAGTTGCACGTTCCAAATCACAGAACCTTCCACATGGCTGCTGGTTTTTATGCCAGAGCTGCTGTTAGAGGCCTATTGGCATCAGTTTGTAAATACTGCAGCAGTTTTATTACAGCTGGATTTTGTTTAATATTGTTACTTGTCTATACCTCTGATCTACTTCACCTGAGCCCCCTTGAATAGCACAGGGTATACAATAGAAATGTCACTGGACAGCACCTATACTATTGATTATTGAGGCTCAGCCAAGTTTCCATAAATAGAGACAGGAAGCATGCACAGAAAGGTTGTTTACTGGTAAGCTTAATGAGGAAGTTACTGTTTTAAAACCGTGCCCAGTTTTTCCCAGTCATCTGTGTTTGTAAAAGCAGTTTTGTTTGTACTATGGTGAAACTAGAAAAAATAAATGAGACAAACCTCTTTCTAGTTTCCTCAATGCTTTGTAATGGGACCTGGATCCTCAGAAGGGAGTATTTGGGTTCTGAGGGGGTGTTTGCACTACAGCGTACACTATGCCCAGGGTGTGACCAAACAAACGAAAAAAGAAACCACCTAGGACCAGAGTCTCACAGTGCAACCACACATGCCTCAGTCCTGATCATCAGCGAGCTAATGCCATGATCAGACTGGCACACATTTCAAAAAAGTCCATGGTGTGGCTACCCAGGCGTGGAGTAACGGAGGCCACGCTCCCAGGCAAGGAGCCTGTCAGAGATCCAGTAAGCGACTGGCATTCAGCGGCGGCAGAATCAATACTCAGGCGTGGTCTGTGCAAGCCAGCCGCAGAGCATGAGCGCTGTGGGGTGGACGAGCCTGACCTCTGCTCCATGGCATCATCTTAAATGCACAAACAAACAGCATTATTTCAAATCTTTTCAGCTGCGTCCCGGGCAAGGCCTGGCCAAGAAGGGAATGCTTCCATCAACAGTGAATGCATGCTAGGAATGAAATTCTGGCTCCACTGAAATCAGTGACATGGCTCCTATTAACTTCATAGAATAGAATCCTAAAACTGGAAGGGGTTTCGAGAGGTCATTAAGTCCCGTCTCCTGCACTCATGGCAGGACCACGCATCTAGGGATGACCATGCATTCTAGATCATCCCTGACAGATATCTGTTTATCCTGCTCTTAAATATCTCCAGTGGTGGAGATTCCACAACCTCCTTAGGCAATTTATTCCAGTGCTTAATACCCCTGATATGAATTTTTCCTAATGTCCTACCAAAGCCTCCCTTGCTACAATATAAGCCACATGCTTCTTGTCCTAGCATCAGAGGTTAAGGAGAATAATTTTTCTCCCTCTTCCTTGTAACACCCTTTTAGATACTTGAAAGGTGCTATCATGTCCCCTGTGAGTCTTCTCTTTTCTAGACTCAACAAACCCAATTCTTTCAATCTTCCCTCACAGGTCAGCTGTGTCTAGACTGGCCAGTTTTTCTGGAAAATCAGTCGCTTTTCTGGAAAAACTTGCCAGCTGTCTACACTGGCTGCTTGAATTTCCGCAAAAGCACTGACTTCCTACTGTAAGAAATCAGTGCTTTTTGCGGAAATACTATGCTGCTCCCGTTCGGGCAAAAGTCCCTTTTGCACAAAACTTTTGTGCAAAAGGGCCAGTGTACACAGCTGAGATTTGTTTTCCGCAAAAAAGCCCCAATAGCAAAAATGGCGATCGGGGCTTTTTTACGGAAAAGTGCGTCTAGATTGGCCACGGACGCTTTTCCGCAAAAAGTGCTTTTGCGGAAAGGCATCCGTGCCAATCTAGACGCTCTGTTCCGAAAATGCTTTGAACAGAAAACTTTTCTGATAAAAGCATTTCCGGAAAATCATGCCAGTCTAGACGTAGCCCCCATGTTTTCTAGACTTTTAATCGTATTTTTGTTGCTCTTCTCTGGGCCATCTCCAATTTCTCCACATCCTTCCTGATATGTGGTGCCCAGAACTGGACACAATACTCCAGTTGAAGCCTAAACAGCACAGAGTAGAGTGGAAGAATTACTTCTCCTGTCTTGCTTACAACATATCCCAAAAATACATCCCTAGAATGGTGTTTCGCTTTTTTTAAAAAAAAATGGTGTTACACGGTAGACTCATATTTAACATATTTAACTCAGCTATGACCTCTAGATCCCTTTCTGCAGTACTCCTTTCTAGAGAGTCACTTCCCATTCAGTGGGGCCAGTATTTCACCCTGACGTGTGTACCAATTAAAGTGTATATTACATTAGTAGAGGGAAAAGGAAATCTGTATATTAAAACTCACTGTGTATACCTGCTTGGGAGATTCTATACAGTAAGAATACATCTGTGCGCTGGTATCTAGCTACTTCTACACACTTGCTATGTTTGATCATTTCAGATCAAAAGGAGTTTGCAGCGGATGAGGAAAAAGTATGTTGTGCAGTGACAAATGTGAGGCTCATTGGAATTGATTTTCCCCTTTCGCTAGTATAAAGAACTATTAAACTGTCACAGTAGCGCTAGTGGAGATGAATGGGCCAGAGTTACTCAAGTTGACTAGAAATACTAGAAGATACCACAGGAGAATCTGAAAATATTAAAAGGAGGAGTGAACAAACCCTTAAAATACCCCATTGCACGCGATTCATGCCACAACTTCCTGCTTACCATCAATGCTTTTAAAGTCCAAAAGATAGCTGCGATTGTCAACCTGGTAAAGCTGTAAACTCATTTTCACATAATTCCCAGTCACTGGATTCCTTCGACGCACTCTAAGATGATAGGCATTCACCACCTAAAACAGGTAACCTTCTTTCAGGAATAAAATTCAAGATGGTAGAAAGAATATTTTTCTTTTCCCCCTAGTGTGAAACATTTCAGGACAAAAACATTGTCCGAAAAGAACGATTGTTTTAACATAAATAAATAAATATCCCAGTTTCTTCTAAAGTGTGTTTGGGGTTTTTTTTTTGGTATGTTAAGTGCTTATCAGTTTTGTTGTGTATACCTCTCTTGCCATCCTGCTACCCCCACAAGTATGACTCACAATAGAATGTGTTTCATATGTGTACTGTTTATAATGGATTTGCACAGGTGGAGGCTTATTGCGATGTGAATCATGGCTGTGAAGTTGGTCTTACATGCAGACAACTATTTCTCAAGCCTCACACACGGTCTAGAGAACCATTCAACTAACTTCATCCTGGATGAAATTCCACTTCAGTTTGTAGAGCTGCACCAGGAATAAATTTGGCTCATTAGTTGTCTGTCTGGCTGTGTATCTAACCAAGCTACTAGCTGTTGTAAACCCCAATATTTTTATTTAGACTGTGAGCCCTGTGGAGGAGGACTGTGTCATATGTTGGAACAGTGCCTTGTGCAATAGGGACTTAGCCTCTAGAAAAAGACAGCAAACGAAGTTACCTAACAGAGAAGAATATTTTTGTAGGAGAAGAGCAACACATTCAGATTTTCTTCAGAGAGCAAATGTCAGTTGAATGAAATGGTAACAATATATTTCTGCTCCATTGTTATCAAACACCCTTATTCTGCCCTCTGCCCACCAAAATAGGGCCTGGGTTAAAACATGAATACAGGCGTCAGTGTTAGAAAACAGGCCAAGGTCTAGAAGACCTTGTTTAACTCCTTTAGCGAACCACTAAAACTGGGAATTGCCACAGTCTGTAAAGCAGCTTTCAGACACTTCCTGAACTTTCCATAATGGTGGAATTCAGTTACTGCCCACAGGGCTTGAGCTGAGACATTTCTCCCACTCCTTACACGGAGATGTCCATCAATTAATTAAATGTTGGAAACGTTAACATGTTATTATGGCTGATGTCTTAAATGCAGGCATTTCAAAATTAGCATCTGCAGCAATGGTAATGTTCACTCACGTTACAGGCCGTCCTCGCTATAAGTACAAGATAAACTTAAAGGCTGTGTCTAGACTGCATCCCTTTTCTGTAAAAGGGATGCAAATTAGACACATTGCAATTGCAAATGAAGCGGGGATTTAAATCCCCCCCCCACTTCATTTGCATAAACATGGCTGCCGCTTTTTTCCGGCTCAGAGCTGTGCCGGGAAAAAGCGCCAGTCTAGATGTGGATCTTTCAGAAGATAAAGCCTTTTCTGAAAGATCCCTTATTCCTCTTAAAATAAAGCCTTTTCTGAAAGATTCCTTATTCCTTATTTTAAGAGGAATAAGGGATCTTTTGGAAAAGGCTTTATTTTCCGAAAGATCCGCATCTAGACTGGCGCTTTTTTCCGGCAAAGCTCCCCTCTTCATTTGCAATTGCGATGTGTCTAATTTGCATCCCTTTTACGGAAAAGGGATGCAGTCTAGAAACAGCCAAAGTGGGGAATTTTTTTTCCTGAGACTGACTTCCATTTGCATAAACTGGGGGGATTTTTTTGCGCTATTTAAGAGCAGGGACTGGGAGTACATATAAAGTATCAGTTCCTACAAGCGCCAACAACTTTAGTGCGGAACAGATGTATACTGGGGTGACTTATAGGAGGGACCATTAAGTAAACCATTCTAGAATGAACTACTGGAGATAAATATAGCTGTGTGGTATCAGCGTGTCAAGGGTTATGGGCCAGATTCTGCACTGCCTTCCATCTTGTGTTGCTATTTATCCCTGGGCAAAATGGTTGACTCCTTAGCTAGCCTCTTACAAATGGTCACATCTTACACAGGAAAGTGACTACACAAGGCTGTGGAGAATCAGGCATGGCAATTCTTAATGAGGGCTAAATCAATGGCAAGAATTAATCTGAGCACAAGAAAAAGTGAATCGCTGACTGCTGCAAAAATGCCTCTCCTGTCCCATAACCAATATCTCAGATAACCCAGCTAAAAGAATATTACCAAGCAGAGAAAAAAATCAAGCATGAGAAAGTTCAGTCCCACAGGTGCGTTGTCTGGGAAGTGTTGACTGAAAGCATGAACTAAATGTGGATGTGACTTCACCCCTAATAATCTTGCCAGCCTAGGCTGACAGTTTAAAAAAGAAAAAAGAAAGTGCATATTTTACATTAAGACACGTGGAGTTTATTTAGCCACAACTAACATTTTTAATGTTGAGTGTTTGTAAAAGTAAAAAAATAATAAACTAGAGAGGATAATACAAGTGGTATTAGCTTAGAAACAGGCAATCCTGTAACAATACTTACTAACTGCACTGATCAATTCAGATCAGGATTTATAAGGAAATGATCCTTGAAAATGGCCACAAAGCCCTGATAGTTCCTACCTTCCATTCAAAATCCAGCTGTTTCATAGCCCGGTACACTTCAGCCATAATGTCATACGGTTTGCTTTGACTGCGGATTCCTAGATGCCACTTGGCTTTTTTCACAGTCAGAGGTTTTGGCTTGGTAGTGTTCAGTGCATCCAAGGGACACCGTGCTTTGGGACTGTCTGCTATTAAAGGAGGCATCCGTTCTGGGTGTGGTTTCACCCCCGGAGGTATGTGCATAGTGCTGTCATCCATAAAGGAGCCAGTGGGGGGACTAGAGGCGAGGTAGAACTCACTGGCTTGGTTCATGATTCTCCGATTGTCAATAATAAGGTGGTACGCTACTGCAAGCTGGTCTTGTGGGTCACCGCTATACAAGCTGTTCATCACCTCCGACTCCGTGCATTCAAACTTCTCACAAACTTCCCGCACTGCCTCATCATCAGTGACATTGGCATCGTAGGAAGGATCCTCTGGAAACAAGTAACTAGGCAAGTCATGTTTAAACCACTCATGTTCTCTAGGGGGAAAAGAAATGAAACTATGACGAGGGATGTTAAATATCAGTCAATTGAATTCTTACTGGTTACTTGATAATTCTATAGTTCCCGGGGGTGGGGCCAGTAGCCAGTGTGCTACTGGCCCCACCCCATTCCTAAGGAGCCCCTGCCACTCTGCGCTGCAGTCCAGGCGGATGAAGGGGCTGAGCTCCCAGACCCAGCACAAGCCAGAACTGAGCCAGGCTGCCTACCCACCTGACTCCTAATACACTTTAAATACAGAGCCGCAGCAGGGGTAGGTCCTGGACCTGGCATGAACCAGGTTGCTGGCCAGCCTGCTAAAAAATTTACTGGCGGGGGAGAGCGGGAAATGTGTGTACTCTACAGCATTAACTGATAAGCTTTTGCTTACTGGTTAACTGATTAATCGATTACACTATTCCATCCCTAACTGTGACGAGAGAATAGTGATAGAAATGTAGCCGTGTTAGTCTGGGGTAGTTGAAGCAAAATGCAGGACAATGTAGCACTTTAAAGACTAACAAGATGGTTTATTAGATGATGAGCTTTCGTGGGCCAGACCCACTTCCTCAGATCAAATAGTGGAAGAAAGTAGTCACAACCATATATACCAAAGGAAACAATTAAAAAAAATGAACAAATATGAAAAGGACAAATCACATTGCAGAACAGAAGGGGGATGCGGGGGGGTGGGAAGGGGGAGGAAGGAAGGTAAGTGTCTGTGAATTGCTGATATTAAAGGTAGGGAGAGTGGGATGTTTGTGAGTTAATGGTATTACAGGTGATAATTGGGGAAACTGTCTTGGTAATGGGTGAGAAAGTTCAAAGTCTTGTTAAGTCCTTGTTGGCAAGTGTCGAATTTTAACATGAATGACAGTTCAGAGGATTCCCTTTCAAGTGCAGATGTAAAAGGTCTTTGTAGCAGAATGCAGGTGGCTAAGTCATTTAGAGAGTGTCCTTTCTGGTTAAAGTGGCAAGAAACTGTTTTCTCTTTGTGATCTTGTCTGATATCTGTTTTGTGGGCATTAATCCTTTGGCGAAGTGGCTGAGATGTTTGTCCAATGTACATAGCAGACGGACACTTTCGGCACATGATAGCATAGATTATATTCCTGGATGCGCAGGAATATGTGTTCTTGATCTTATAACTCACTTGGTTAGGTCCAATAATGGTATCAGCAGAGTGAATATGTGGACAAAGCTGGCAACGGGGTTTGTTGCAAGGGAAGGTACCAGGGTTGGTATTAGTGTGGTATGTCCTGTGGTGGTTGGTAAGAATCATCTTGAGGTTAGGTGGTTGTCTATAGGAGACTATGGGTCTGTCTCCCAGAGCCTCTTTGAGTATGGTATCCTGTTCCAATATAGGCTGTAGTTTATTGATAATGTGTTGGACAGGTTTAAGTTGGGGGTTGTAGGTGATGACAAGTGGTGTTCTATTGTTGGTTTTCTTGGGTCTGTCTTGAAGTAGATGGTTTCTAGGTATTCGTCTGGCTCTTTCAATTTGCTTTTTTATTTCTCTGGGTGGGTAGTTGTGACGAGAGAGAGAGTGCAGCCATGAGTCTGTATTTACAGAAGGGCAACCTAGCTGTGATTCGTTCTATGAACAACAGCCTGGGATGTTGGGGAGGGTGAAGGAAGACCAAGGAGACAGATGCTAAGCTGGTGTAAACTGACAAAGCTTTGCTCTTTCAATGGTGCTACAATGATTGACAGTGCTTGACAATCAGGCCCATTATTTTTAGTCACGTCTGAGTCTTCAGGGAGGCAGTGGAACTCATTGAATATTATAGTAGCGGCCACACTAATATTGTGGCAAAGTGCTCACAGAAGGCTTGGATTCTGACAGCCTTGCAAACTGTTCCCTCTAAGTTGTGGGGCAGCACAGCTTCACGGGTGATTAATCAGCGCTGCCCAGTCAGCGGCTTAGGGCTCCATGCATGGAGCTGACTGACTGGGCAGGGCTGATTAATCTCCCGTGAAGCTGTGCCACCACACAGCTTAGAGGGATCACTGCCTGCAGGCTATTATTTATTTATCAACGCACACAAAGCAACAGTGTGTGCTTCCCTCAGACTAAGGCACCTTAGCCACACCAACCAGTGAGGTTTCCACACGGATTCAGTTTTGGTCTTTCTATTGTAACTTCCATAAGACTGTGAGCTGTGTGATATGACGCACCAACCAAAGCCATGGTCAGGGGTGCAGGCTGTCCACCCCACGCAAGGGTTATGGTGGCCAACTGGGCCAATCACCTCTCCAACCTAAATCTGAACAGGCTCAGCTAGACTAGGTGAGGCCTCTATAAGCAAGGAAGCTGGTGACAGGTGGGCGCTGCGAGCACTCCCTGGGAGAAGGGAAAGTATATTATAGCTACTGTGGAGTCATGATTACTCCCTGGGAGGAAGCTGGCAGAGAAGGTGGGAGGGGAAGCCAAGAAGGCAGGAGATGGCTCGGAGGAATAGTAGCAAGGAATAGGAATGCAAGCCATGGCTGCTGACTAGAGGACCCCCGAGCCAGAACCTGGAGCAGAGGGTGGGCCTGGCTCCCCCATCAGTTGCTGACCAATCTGCACCAGCAAAGCAGTGAGCAGGAATTCTACTGGAGCCCATCTGCCAGGAGGGACTTTGTGACCCAGCCCTCTAGTCAGGTCACCACCTGTTCACTTTTCCAGGGACATCAAAGAGGTAGTTGCGGTTCCAGGCATGAGAGGAGCCCGTTGGATGAGAGACCCAACGCTGGTAGATGGTGCAACTTCTGGTCCAATCTAATCCCCAGAGGGGCCAGGAGATGGTGCCACCAGTGATGAATGAACCCCCTGACACTGCATCAACGAACATCAATGACAAATCAGGCAGACGGTCAGTTGACAGACAAGCCACCCACCAAAAGGCACCTCTCCCGCTAGTTCCCTCACACTTTTGCCCATGCAGGCCAGCCCCCTAGTACAGGCAGGTTTTCATGAGCATGGTGGCCCCTACCTGTTCAAATGCTTACAAAGTCTTATGGAGGAGAGGAGGGTGTTTAGCATCCATCAATCATCCCTCTCCACAAGACAGTGGGCTGGGGAAACACACGTGCCATCTCTAGCTATCTCAGTAGGCACTAGGGGGGAATTCAGTCTTAGCAACAGTTGACAGTCAGTGTTTCTGTGCTCCTGCATGGGGGCGAGTGGCTGTTAAAATCTGCCTTTCATGCATGGACCGTGGTAGGTATTGGTGATATCATGTCCCTGTGCCCTGGATGTGGGGAAGGTGCCACAAAATTGCCCCACTAAGCCTCAGGGAGTAATAGAATGGCTGAATGCACCCAAAAGGTAAGAAAGATAATGTGTAGGATGGCAGTCCCTGGGGATGGTAAGACTGGAGCCTGCCGCCTTATCTGTTGGGCCACTGGAGGGGGGGGCAGCCTGCCTCCCCACCTTTTCTGGATGCTTTATCCTGCCCAACTTCACCCTGGGGCCAGTCTGAGCTGTGGCAGGCTGGTGGTGGGTGACTGGCAGCTCCTGGGATTTGAGTCCACCATTCCTGGTGGTAGGCACCTTATCCATTGGGCCACTGGAAGAGCTAGCCCATCACCCCATCTTCCCGGGATATTTTATCCTGCCCACTTTCTCACTTGCACTGGCTTCAGAGCCAGGGCCCTTGTAGGGTGGAAGGGGTTTCTCATGCAAACCCACACCCATAAGACTAAGTGTGCTTCAACAGCACCTGCACATGAACTAAATCCTTGATTATTCACCCAGTACTGCAACTATGATTCTATCTGTTAGCAGCTGGCTTGAGACCCAAACAGCCATCAGATGGGTAATGACTCTTGGTCATTACTGCACTGAAGTAGCTACTAAGTAGTCACCCTTTCTCCACATCCCATTACCAGCTGTGGTTCCTCATAGGCACGCCTCCCCTAAGAGGCAATCAATCATATCCAAGAGCCTTGTGAATAAAGCCATAGTTTTCGCCTTACTTTAGGATGGAGGAAGCACTATAAAACCATCATTTCCAAATGAATTTAAACACCCAAGGACTTTTGGATGCCTCAGTGACATTTATATACCTATTTTAAACATCATTCATCTGTAGTGATTATGTATTTCACAAAAGACTGAGCATGCTCCTCGTTTACACCATAGTAGTAAAATTATTCAGTTTCTAAGAATCTTTTAAGTCCTGTTGTCAGACCTGCATTTTTAATTATATTCACAGGCCCAAATAGCAACAAAAGAATCTCAATGCGCACATTAACCTGAAGTTATATGGTAATAGGAGCAGGTAGAGGTACAGCACCATCAATTAATTTGCTAAATGAGAAAATTATATTACACTTAAAGGTGAGCCATTTGCCTTCATTAAGGAACATTTTTCATCTTGTGTTAATTATAAGAGTTAGGGGCTATGAATCCTGAATTTATGGTCTATGCATCTTTTCATGTTTGCTGTGATTCCGCATATTAAGCACACTGTAATGTGAACCTGATTTCAGAAGGAAGGAAGAAGCTTTTAAGTTAAGCAACAAAACAAAGCAGATGAATACTACTGTCTAAGCATTACTGCATCCTATGGTTACTTTTGCCAAGCACCATGAAGGCTACTAGAGCCCATTTCATAATGTGATATAAAAAAAAGGTCATGGTTACTTGCCACAAAGCACCTAGTAACCTTCATAAACGCTGGGAAAGTCGACTCTTTAAAAGCTATGGCAGTACCATTCTACCACTTCTGTGCGGACACTGTAGTGTTAGGAGGGGTTTGCCTGTCACTGTAGTTAATCCACCGCCCTAATGGGCAGTAGGTAGGCCAACGGAAGAATTCTTCCATCACCATAGCTCTGTTTACACCAGAGTTTAAATTTGCGTAGCTATTTCTCCCAGGGGTGTGGATTTTCACACCCAGAGAGATGTAGAGTTGCCATTGTAAGTTTTCAGCGTAGACTAACCGTGAGTTCCACAGCACAGCTTGCCCACCACACAAGATGGTATATCTGCAGGGCCCTGCTGTAGTGTCTGACATGTGATGTTACCTTATGTCCTTGATGGTTGCTCGCTTGAGTGGGTCAACCTGCAGCATGTGCATAAGGAGAGTGGCGACTGAACGGTTGAGGTATTCAGGGATGTAGAAAACACCTCCCCGGATCTTCTTAAAGAGCGTGGGGACATGGTCATCATCAAATGGCAGCGTCCCGCAGAGAAGAGCATAGAGTATAACGCCACAACTCCAGATATCCACCTCAGGGCCAGCATACAACCTGAACAAAGTCAAGGTAAAAGAGAAGATTTCCTTGCTAGGTTTTATTTGTTTGCCAATTGGCATGATGTGCTTTGTAGTAGAGGTGGATAACATAGCAGAGGAGCATCCAAAGTGGACCCTGCAGGCTGAATGCTTCAGCTCATACTCCTACCCCATTGTGCTAAAACTTAGCATCTGTTGCTCATTCCAGCTGAGACATGGAAGTGCAACCCACGGAGGCTAATGAATCTAAAGTTCACTCTTACTCTCCAACAGGTCTGTGACAAGCTTGTCCTATTGTTGGTGGATTCTGACAACTATTTCTAAACATCCACCGAAGCAAATATTACACCTGTCTATGTTTATTTTTAATGTTAGAACTATGCCTTCAAGTCCAATCAGGCTTGTAGGGAACTAATAATATGAGCTTGGTTATCACAAAGCTAGGGTGCCCTTGGATCACTGCTTATCGGGCTTTTCCAGTAAATTGTGAGCAGGCTCTTCTTTGGCCAAAATTTCAAAAGTTGTCAGCCTAAAGTTGGGCTCCTACAGCCATACTCAGGCACCTAAATAATTTGCTCTATTTTAAAAAATGCTCACCACCTGTCAGCTCTTATTGAGGCTAATGAGAGCAGCTGACTACGCAACATTTTTAGAAAAGAACTGGCCAATTATTTAGATGCTAAGGATACCTACCTTTAAAATCCTGTTTTTGACAGTCTTGAGAGCCCAGTATGCCTGCTCAATTCCCAGATTGCTAGGATGATCGCTAATGTGTGTTTTAGACCCAATCGGGATATATCTGCTCTATTTTACAACGTGCGCTTTCATACTGTTACCCATCAGGTCATGGCAGAAGGTGAACTTTGACTCAGCTCCCACACTCTGCTCTCCTACATAAATCACTGTGCAAATAATACAACAGAACTAATAGACTGATGAATCTCCACACTAATGGAAAATACTATAATGATAACTTTTGACAGGCACTGTTCCTTTAAGAGCAGGGCCGTTTGGGAAATTGCCATGATATAAAATGAGAATCTGACCAGCAGTAAAGGAGTCCGAGGAGAGGTCTGATAAAGGGAAGGGAGTATAATCAGGGACTTAGTAGATGAACCTAGTTTAGACTAGTTATGTAAGTGCCTAATCGACTAGTCGACTATCTGATAAGCAACACACTAGTCAACTAGTCGCTCTCCCCCCTTGCTGCCTCTATCACAAAGAAGCAGCAAGAGAGGGAAAGAGGACAGGGTGCTGGGGGGAGCCAGCTTAAAAGCCAGTTCCCCCCTGGCTCTAGCTCTGTGGGAGGGAGCAGAGGCACAGTGGCAGCGTTCCAACTTTGAACTGTATAAGAGTCCCAGCTGGAGTTCTTGTACACATGGCATTTCAATCTCTGAAATGCACAAGACAGGGGCTCTTGGATATTTCAAAGGCGGAGAGCCGTGTTGGCCTTATTGACTAATCGAACAGTCGATGGAAATCCCATCGACTTTTCAATTAGTTAATTAATCAAAATGGAACATCCCTAAGTTAGACCTCGATGGTTTTTTTGTTTCTTTTTTAACTGTTAACAAACTGAAATGGTTGAGTCTTTGCAGTCCTTTGGCTCTGCAGCATGAGATCCAGTGGGCAGTAACTTACACCTTTTCTCTTGATGTGCTCTGACAGAGTACTAACTTCTAGATGGCTTCAATGAAAGCAGTTAGGTCTCTAAGGAAAGTGGGGACAACCTTCATTAGCAGCTTCTTCCTGGAGCTGCAGCAGCTGTGGATTTTCTGGTTTTGCCCCGTCTGGCCAGCATGACTCACTGATCCTGGTATGTAGATTTGATGCCTCGACTCAGTTCTCTGGTGGTCTAATTCAGAAGGAATTCTGCCATCACTTCCATTGGCATAAGTGACAGGGAACTTAATAAAAAATAATCTACATTGATCAAAATGCTGTGTTTATGTGGCCTGTTAGATAAGATACAGCAGTAAAAATGATATGGGGAAAGCATACTGGGATTTTGCCACCTGTTTTCTGTTAAAATTAATGCAAACAAGACATAGTATAAAAATAACTAGTGCACGACTGGAGAACAGGTGGTTATGAAGAATATGTACAAGACACTAAATTGGAAACCATTCTAACCCTGGTTCTGTCACTGACCTGTATGGGTTTGGGCAAATCAGTTTTTTTTCTCTGAAATGGGAAACAAAAGGTCATACTTCCATCTGAACGTGATGCAGATTAATTTAGGTCTGGGTAATGCTTTCAATATATATAATGCTGTCTAAAACAGCAGCATTGTGGTGCATGACCGCTTCACAGTTTTGTTTAACATTAATTTAACGGGAAATCACAACCATTCCACCCCATGAAGGCAGCAACTTTTTTTCTTTCAAAAAGACATCGATTAAAAGAAGCCAGAAGATAAGACTTTTCTGATGGAACCACTGTTAAGGTATTGGAAAGGGATAGAGACCCTTGTTAAGGTTTGGGAAATGGGTGAGAAAAATTTGTTGATCTATCAATTAACAGTTCTCTTTACCAACATAACAAAGTTACAGATCAACAGACATAAAATTTGACGTATTGGGTGAATAAGAATTTTGGGGAGGGAAATGCTATGCATATAACAAGGATTCAGGTAAAAAAAATGTATATATCAGATTCTTTAACTAAGTATATAAACAACAAATGTCTTTTAATAACTCATTACTATTTTTAGTAAGATTGTTTTATATTTGTAACCATAGAACAAAAGCTAAATAAGGGTTTGGCAGTAGAGTCACTCTCACACTTAAAAATGGAGAAGTCTATATTACTCTTTAAACGTCAGTTTCAAATAGAGCCAGAGGCAAGACTCACATCTGTATGTATACTTGCATTAAAAGGGGTTTGCCAAATGAGATGTTATACCTTCCAGAGATGACTTCAGGTGCTGCATAGTTTGGAGAGCCACAGCTGGTTCGCAGAAATTCACCATCTGACATCATGTTCGACAACCCTAAAAGCAAGACTCTTGCATATTGACATGTGCTTTGAATGTATGGTTCATGAGAATTCTATGCTTCTAAAAGGATAGGAGGAGGAGTAGCAAGCGAAGGATTGGGGGACATTATGAAATAATAAAATTAAATAGTTGGAGGCGTCTGGAATGACGGGGCCCAATGTATTACAAAAAATTCTGACATCACGTGTCACTTGGAGAAAGACTGCATTTGCAAAGAGCCACCTCAAAATGTTAACTAGCTTGCAAAATCATACTGAGGACTTCTGTTGCTGCTCTTTAGTAAAAACAGGAAAACAGCTCTACAAAAGGAGTAGGTACATGAGAGTAGAAGTAAAAGGCTTCAAAAAAGACCTAGATACATTCATGGAGTATAAGTCCATCAATGGCTGTTAGCCAGGATCACAGCTGTCCCTTGGGTACAGCGAATCAGTGGGACTGCCCCAGATGCTATGGTCCAGGGCTGTTGCACCCACCAACAACCCCCTATCAGAACTTCCCTGTCCCCCTCCTCCAATGTCTCAGGCCCATCGGAGAGCCCCACCAATCAGCACCTCACCCTCCCTAAAAGCTCCTACTTCCTGCCATGGATCCGATGTTTCGTAGCATCAGGAGGCAGTGGGAGGAGGGAGGAGTGAGTATGCAATATGTTTGGGGGAGGAGTGGAACTAGATGGGGAAGTTGTGGTGGCAGGAAAGAGGTGAGGGCAGGGCACTGGGGAAGGAGTGAAGCATGGGCAGAGCTAGGGGGAGCACCCCACAGCAGATTAGAAACTTGGCGCCTATGTACCAGGCCCAGCACCCTCCTAAGGATAGCCTTGGCCATGATGATCAAGGATAGTGCTCCTGGCCTCTCTTTGCCAGAAGCTGAGAATGGATGACAAGGATGGATCACTTGAAGATTCCCTGTTCTGTTCCTTCCCTCTGGGGCACCTGGCATTGGTCACTGTTGGCAGACAGGATACTAGGCTAGATGGGCCTTTGGGCTGACCCAGTATGGACGTTCATATGTTCATACAGGGATAAATTCCACTCTGAGGTAACTGCATTGGAGTCTATCATGAACATTAGCTAAATGTTTTTTAAATTATTACATCAAAAAGAGTGATGAATTTGCCAATTACATATCTCTCCACTGTAATAAAACCCATGTATGTTTATACCACAAACACAAAAGCTCTAACTAGCAATGCCGGTCTTCATTGAAAGGTGCATGTTTACAATTATGAACTCTTCCATTTAAATTATGAAATTGTTAATGACTATGCAAACTGACTCCATTCTGTAAGGCGTGTTATGTTGACACACTCCAGCAAGTGGCTTGTAGCTGGCCGCATTTCTGGAATGCTGTGGGGGTCACATACCAAAATCAGCTATCTTGGCATTCATGTGTGCATCCAGCAGCACATTCTCTGGTTTCAGGTCTCTGTGGACAACCATGTGCCTGTGACAGTAATCCACTGCGGAGAGAATCTGCTGGAAAAGGCGTCTAGCCTCTGCATCTTCCACCTACAAAACACCAGAAGAAGCTGTTAAAGCTTTATCTGAAACAACACTTGGCAAAACAGTTTTGGCTCCGGCATGAGTTGGAAAACTCTAGAATGCACAAATAAAATTACAGTAATCAGATTACAAGATTGTAAACAGAACCAAAAGTATAAAGCAGATTGTCCCCCTTGCATTGGATACTGCATTAGGCTGGGTCTAGACTGGCAAATTTTTCCTTCTGCTTTTGCGGAAAACCTTGCCAGCTGTCTATACTGGCCACTTGAATTTGCTCAAGCACACTGACGATCTAATGTAAGATTGTCAGTGTTCTTGCGCAAATACTATGCTGCTCTCGTTTGGGAAAAAGCCCTCCTGCGCAAAAACTGTTTTGCGCAAAAAAGCCCCGATGGTGAAAATGGCAATCGGGGCTTTCTTGTGCAAAATCGCATCTAGATTGGCACAGACACTTTTCCGCAAAAAGTGCTTTTGTGCAAAAGTGTCCATGCCAATCTAGATGCTCTTTTCCGCAAATGCTTTTAACGGAAAAACTTTTAACTTTTCCGTTAAAAGCATGTGCGGAAAATCATGCCAGTCTAGATGCAGCCTTACTGTTTAGAAATAAAGCTAATGCTCAGGAGTCATGTGACAAAATTAGGAAAAGTTAAATTCAGACTTTTCCCAATGACAGTGCTTAAATTGCATGAGGACTGAGCCTCTGGCACATCTAGCCTTGGCAGTTTATAGCCTTCACACCTCTGGGCTTGCCCTGTCAGTTATGAAAAAACCTGCTTGAGCCTCAGCACCTCTTTCATTACAAATTAAGCACCAAGAAAGGGCTTCTGAGCAGTGAAATCCATTAAACTATGACCTAGTCTCACTAAGGAGTCAACAGCAGCCCTATCGTGTGAGATTTTAATCTAGACTTGACAAAGCATTACCAATGTTCTACAGGGAACAATTCCACCCTGAGGAATGCAGTAGGTGGCTTAGGAGAAGTTAAAAATGGACCAGCTGTATGAGTCTCTAATGAGGAAGAATGCAACGGGGAATGAGTTTGTGTTTGATCATTTGTACTGATAATTCTACAATGGTTCCTTTCACAAAAAAATGTAGTTTCTATATGTCAAAGTTCAGAAGGATCAAGTATTTTCTATAAACTGGAAACAATCAGGCTGAAAATCAGAACTGGATTCATATATTTAAGGGACGAATGGAAATGACTCCTTCTACCAGTGCATTTATATAAAATAGTTTAGTATAAAATGCATTTATTTTGTGACATTACAGAGAGAAGAACATTAGCATTGTAGCCTGAGCTTTCCCACTATCCTAAGACCCTTATTAGCCCAATGTATCTGCTCCTGGCTGGTAGCTGTATGAAACCTACCAAGACAGCCATAAGGGAGTTACCAGCGAGTCTCCTTGTAATTAATAATCCATTTAGCAAAACCATTTTATTTGTCAACACCATCCCACAAATGTGTATCTTGGCACAGGAGCATGTGCAGCGGGGGAGAGGACAAGCAGGAACGTGTGCCCTCCTTCCTCCTCCCCCACAACCCAGGAAGGCCAGGGGTGAGGAGTGTGAGATCCTCTGGTCCCAGACTGTAGCAAGAGATCCAGCTCCACAGGCTGCGGGGGGAAGGGGAGAAGAGCCAGCTCCTCCAGCCACTAAGCGAGAGCAACTGCCACTGGCCTGGGTGATAGAGGGGGAGGGCCAGCTCCGCTAGCAGTGAGCATGGGGGGCAGCCCCTCGGACCACATGTTGATTTCTGTGCCCACCCCTTTCTCTCACTTACACGTCCATGCTTACAGATGTAATCAAACAATTCGCCACCAGATACATATTCCATTACCATGAAAAAATCGGTTGGCGTGCTGATGACCTGGTATCTTCAAGAACAAAAGAGAGAGAATTTAGGAAGACTAGTGACAACAGGGCACGGCTTTTAAACGGCTTACTATTATAATTTTTTCCATGCAACAAACATTGTTTTTGACCTTGTGTATATAATTGCTTTCTATATATGAAAAGCAATTACTTACATCTCAAGATGATAAACAATTATCTCTTTCAATTAAGGATATTAAATGCAGTTAACTGACTAGTTGACTAAATTTCCATCAACTAGTCGATAGACACCTCTGCATTCCTCCTCTGAAGTGTACAAGAGCCCCTATTGGGGCTCTTGTACACTTCAGAGGAGGAATGCAGAACTTTGCGTATAGCCCGGGGCCAGTGGGAAGCGGGTGCCTGCTTTGAAATGCATTTCAAAGCCATGGGGGCCCGAGGTCAGTGAGGGACTCTCCAGCTGACCCCGGGCTCCACTGCCCCTCTGAAACAGTGCCTCCACGAGTTTCAAAGGGGCAGTGGAGTCCAGGGTCAGCTGGGGACTCCCCAGATGATCCTGGGCTCCCCGCGGCATTTCCCCAGAACCCGGGATCAGCTGGGAGTCCCCAGCTGACCCCAGGCTCAGCAGCAGCTGCTCCTTTGAAACGCCAGAAGTGGCATTTTAAAGGAGCAGCTGCTGCACAGCTGATCTGTGGATCAGCTGTGAAATGGCTGCCCCTTTGTAACATGGCCTTGAGGTTTCAAAGTCGCAGCGCCATACTGCTGTACGGCACTGCCACTTTGAAGTATCCCTTCCCACCTCCCTTTGCTGCCTCTCTCTCATAGGGGCAACAAGGGAGGGAGGGGAAGAAATCGACTAGTCAGCTAGTCTTTAACATCCCTACTTTCAATGGTCTGCTGAAAGCGTCTGTTTCATAAACTCACCTCTTCTTTTCTCATTCTTTCACATAATCCTCTGAAATCTTTGCCACATTAATTTACCACTCTTGTAGGACTAACCTGATTTTCAAATTTCCATTTTACAGCAATGTCTTAAGAGATGCAGGCTGCCTTCAAATGCAAAAAAATATATATAACACCCTTCCCTCCCTCCCTCCCCCCCTCCCCCCCCCCCCCCCGGTACTGAGTATGTAGGAGAAAAGAACTCTAGGTAATATAGGCAGGAAAATATATTTTAAGGAAACAGACTAGTATCCAGAAAACACAATTAATCTATTGGACACTGCATAACAGTAAAAATATACAACATCCTAGATTAATTTAAAAAAGCTAATTAGCATAAATCTTACACTATGCATATGAAGACAGAGAGTGAATTTGTAAAATGTAAATGTTTCCTATTACTCTACAATTTCTCACATGGTGTAAATTGGCATAACTCTGACCCAAATGAAACTACATACATTTCTAGTAGCATTAGCTGAGGATCACATTCTTGTACTCAAATTTTGGGTTTCCATTGCTTATAGTTTAATTTGTGTTCTGTAATCATTATATGAGAAGTGAACAGATAACTTCTGCCTTCTTCAAACAGTAAAACCCTCAAGAGATCTATAAGGATGAATATACTTTAGGTGCTTTGAGATCCAGTAAACCAAGTTATTAATAAAATCTCTGATAATTTGCTACTGTATATAGGAAATAAATCTAGTAAAAATGAAAATTAAATATAATGCATTTTCACTTGCTCATTTTCTTTAACATACAATTTCATGATTCCATGATTTAGCCCAGACTCTACTGATATTCTTAACTTAGATTTAGTTTTTAGGCCATAACTTGTTCCCTTTGACAAATATAGGAATCGGGTAAGACTCATCTTTGAGAAGCACTTTTTTGTTATTGGTGCATGACATGGTATTAATCTGGTCTCAGATATGTGGTGGCATAATTCCATTAAAGTCATTAGTTACTTCGGCATTACAGTGATTAACTAAAAGCAGAATTTGACTGCTGGCCTCGAAGAGGAAGGTGCCTCATTTACGTAACAGTTTCAAGAGTGCTCTAAACATTCGATTATCCTCTAATTGCCATGCAACCACTTTATTTTATAGCTACGCCAAATGTATTTAATAGCTGGCTACTATCACAACTTGATTTGTGTAGTTACATTTTGAAGCTTCTGGCTTTTTAATCTGAGAACACTAAACTATTGCAGTGCAGTTACCAATGTGCAATTTAAATTCGGATACCTTGGAGTGTTGAATTTGAAAACTCTTGCCTGAATTTTCACATAATAAATGGGAAACGGTAACATTAGTATTCTGATAACTTTAGTGTGCAGACCATTAATGGAGAACTCCAATTGCTTTGGGGCTAGGATTTCACCCGAAACCTGTGATCATGTAGTCATTGTTCAGACAATAGTTTCATTCCCTTCAAAGACTGCAGGATTAGGTCAAAAGAGAAGAGAGAACAATCACTGCCATTGACATCTATGATAGTTACTTGAGCCTGAAGGAGCAGTTTGCAAGCCCTCCGTTCTCACAACTACCATTGAAAAGAATGAGGTTTACACATGTGTAAGTATGCAGAACTTGATTCTGCAAAGTTATTGTGCATGGTAGTGCCAAGATAATACAGGCAGTCCCCGGGTTACGTACAAGATAGGGACTGTAGGTTTGTTCTTAAGTTGAATCTGTATGTAAGTCGGAACTGGCGTCCAGATTCAGCCGCTGCTGGAACTGACCGCCAGTTCTGACTTACATACAGATTCAACTTAAGAACCCCAAGCTTCCCCAAGTCAGCTGCTGCTGAAACTGATCAGCGGCTGATTCCAGGAAGCCTGGGGCAGAGCAACTCTGCCTCGGGCTTCCTGTAGTCAGCGCTGGTCAGTTTCAGCAGCGGCTGACTTGGGGACGCCTGGGGCAGAGCAGCTGGGGTGCTGCTGGGTTGCTCCAGTAGCACCGCTCCTCGGCGCTACTGGACCAACCCAGCAGCACCCCAGCTGCTCTGCCCCAGGCGTCCTGATTCAGCCGCTGCTGAAACTGACCAGCAGCGGCTGAATCAGGACCTGGGGCATAGCAGCTGGGGTGCTGCCGGGTTGGTCCAGTAGTGCCCAGAGCGGCGCTGCAGGACCAATCGGCAGCGCCCCAGCTGCTCTGCCCCAGGGTCCAAAACAAAAGCCTGGTCTGCTGGGGGAGGGGGGGGGCACACTATCTGCTCCCCACCCCCCCAGCAGACCAGGGACACGGGAGCAGAGCCGCAGCGGCAGCAGGGTGCCGCGCCTCTGAGGCTTTGCTCTAGCAAAGTCTCAGAGGCGCGGTACCCTGCCGCGGCTGCGGCTTCAGTCCCGGTGCCTGTGGTCTGCTGGGGACGGTCCCCAGCAGACCACAGGCACCGGGACTGAAGCCAGAGCAGCGGCGGGTTCCCGCGCTTCTGAGGCTTTGCTCTGGCAAAGCCTCAGAAGCGCGGGCACCGGAGCAGCTTACGAACGGGGCTTTCTCGCCCCGGAGCTCGCAGGTAGCAATAATATCCGCGTAAGTCGGGGACTGCCTGTACCCCAAGTTTCCCCTCAAGACTGGTCTATATATTTTACCAAGGCTCTGATCCTACTCTCATTGACTTCAGTGTAGCAAGACTAGACCCCAATACGGCAAAAAACCTTCACACCTGCTTAGCTTTTTATATTACTGTGAGTAGTTCCACAGAAGTCAAGTAAAGGAAAGCATGTGTTAGATCTGTAGGATCAAAGCCTTAACTTGTAACTTGGTAGGGTCCATGACTAGACTTGCATAAAGACAGCCTGATCCAAAGCTCTTTGAAATCACTGATTTCAGTGAGCATGGGACAGGTCCATAATGAATAGGTATATCAATTTACTTGGGAAAAAAATACAAAAGGTCCTGAATTTAGTGAATATTATATTATATATTATATATATTTGGTGAATATTAGGTGGCTCTGTTCACTCATATGCTTTTCAATATGCAAAATGACAATTTCACCCATTCCCCTCTTCTGCAAGTGTAATTTAATTTGCTCATGAAACAAAAATGCATTCCAGAGAATTCCTTCTGATTCAGCATAGACCTGAAAAGGAATATGAACACAGGGAAGCAGAAGCGATATTACTTACAGTTTAATAATATGAGGATGCCGAAAGAGTTTTAGGTTTTGAATTTCTCTCTTGATTTTCCCAACCACATCCAAACTCCGAATTTTCTGTCTATTTAAAATTTTTACTGCGACTTTATGGCCAGTCAGCTGGTGTTCTCCAACTAATGGAAAGAGAGCATTAGATTGTCACTAAAGAGAATGCAATGACCTGTCAGAGCAATTTAGCTTATTTGAAATAGGTGGGTCCTGAGGAACCAGTGGGGGAGGGGTCATAATGGGTAAACTGTGTGAAAATTGGAACCTCAGGCCTGTCCAGGGGACCAGTGTTTGGACTCCATGACTCAGATGACTAACACAGAGGTATGATCTCTAGGTTGATGACAACAGCGTGGCTTGGATCTGAATCACTATCTGAAGATGACTCAATGGCCTTGTGTAAAATGAGTCTAGTAATCTCAGTCCAGGCCCTAAGCCTGGATTTATGACATGGACACAACTGAGTAATTTACAGAAAATTTTGGAGGCTACCGCTCTGACGGACATGGAAACTATGTTGTCCGAGAGCTTGTTCTGAGGCACTTTTTCCACTCGCTGTCAGGAAAGGGAGGAGCTTGTGTAGGATGGAGAGAGTGAAACTTAGTATCCTCTATGAAGGTCTATACGGAGTGTTCAAAATCCTGTAAACTGTATGGAAGCATGACATTCCCATGAACACATCACCCTGAGATCAAAAAACAAGCAGTTTCTGACTAACTGCATATTTCAAAAGTCAGCTCATTGAACATCAAACCATTAGGGAGGTGAAGGGATTGAGTTAGCCCTGCCTCTTCTACCATGTTGTAATCCTTCCACTTCACACACTTCTAATCCTTCTATTTCTAATCACATTAAATGGAAGCCTTTTTACCTCGCCCACGAAGTCCTTCATGTATCATATACTGGAAAAGTTTTCTCATGAACCTTCAGGCTCGAAACAGCAGAATTTCCTCTCGTTTTTGGCAGAAGTTAGTGAATGGCAATAGTCCCCTTTTCCTATGAAAGCTTTCTACCTGCCTCAAGTAAATGGGATTTTTCAAGTTTGCCTTGTGGATTGCTTCAGTAGAGCAAGCCAAATTCTCCTCTGAGTTGTAGTAGTACAAATCACTGTCTATGGCAGCAGAGTACCAGGAGTGGAGACTCTAGCTCAGAGTTTTTAACTTAATGTGAAATTTCCCAGCTTTTTTCAGTTTTAGCCAGCCTCTTCTATACCCACTTAACAAACTTCTTGTGAGAATCAGAAAATACTTATTAGCTGATAAGAGGCATTTAAACAGAAAGACAGGTTATGTTCATGCGTTGGACTTCATGACTCCCAAACCACCCTCTCCCAAACAGTTCCCACCATAACCAAGGGGTGCTGTACTGAAGGCCTTACACAGACATCTGTCTTTGCAAGAACTTAATAAACATAGTGGAAATCTCTGCATTCACCCCAGAAAAAATAAGCAGCCGCACATTTTCATATTGCATATATGGGAGGGCAGTCGATAAGCCTAGCGATTAGGGTACGGACGTCACCTAGCTCCAGTTATAGTGTCCTCTAAGAAGTAGAATCCTGGGAAAGTTCTTGTACCATTTAAGCTTTAGTGAATTTACAGCGCTTAAGTGGGACTTAAGTGATGCATAGACATTAAAGTAGCACTCTGTACAGGAGTGAAGCTCAGCACAAAGATCTAATCAAGAATAATGACAAGTTCTAGTCTATGATGTGTCCTGGTATACACTGTTTTCCCTCTACAGTCTTGGAACACAAGAGAGCGGCAGCTTAATTAAAAACAAATTAAAATACTGAAGAAAATATGACCCTGAAGGGGCTATTTGTCTCTATGGAGATTGGAGCCAAGGCTAAGTTTCAAGGATCTGCATCATGTAAAGATTAGATTACTCATAAGTAGATATACATAAATGACAGGGGAGAATATTCATTGGTACACAGTAGTCAGTAGCCTAAATATCAAATAACTTAGTCTTAAAACTTTACAACCATTGCACTGTGCAAAATAACATCAAAGGCCAAATTCTGCAGAAGCCTTTTCTCGACAGGCATTTCCACAGCTATGTTTCTCAGCTTCTGAACACTGCAGTGGGAAACCAGTTCTTAAAAATTATACAAGCTCTGATTTTAGGACTCCTGCTTCAAATTTTAGTACATCCTTTAAAAATGGAGGTTAGAGAGAACTGGGTTGATGTGATTTATCTGCCATTGAGCACACTGGAGCTGACTTTGCTCTCACTTGCACTGATGTAAACTGAGAGTAATTCTACTGAGGTTAGTGGAATCACATCAGATTTAAAATGGCGTGAGTGAGCTCAGAATTAGACCCCTTCTTTGTGAGTGAGCAGACTGTGCCACAAAGAGTGCCGCGTGTATGAAGGCAAAATTATAACCAAATGAAATCTATAGGAAGCTCCTTGCGTATCATAGCAATAATACCACTGGTACCAATGTTTATGTCGCAGTGTACAACTTTAAAGCCTTTAACACCATTTTTTCCCTTTAATTTGATAATTAGTGAGGACCTGAATACAGAGCAAAAGAACGGCCATACTGGGTCAGACCAAAGGTCTATCTAGTCCAGTACCCTGTCTTCCAACAGTGGCCAATGCCAGATGTCCCAGAGGGAATGAATAGAACAGGTAACCATCAAGTGATCCATCCCTTGTCACCCAGGCTATGTCTAGACTGCAAGCCTCTTTTGAAAGAGGCTCTTTCGAAAGATACTTTTGAAAGAGCCTCTTTCGAAAGAGAGCGTCTAGACTGCACGCGGAATTTCGAAAAAGCAAGCCGCTTTTTCGAAAGAAAGCACCCAGTGAGTCTGGATGCTCTCTTTCTAAAAAGCCTGTTTGCTTTCAAGAACGCCTTCTTTCGAAAGAGCACTTTCGAAAGAAGGCGTTCTTCCTCGTGGAATTAGGTTTACCACCGTCGAAAGAAAAGCCGCATTCTTTCGATTTAATTTCGAAAGAACGCGGCTGCAGTCTAGACGCAGGTGAAGTTTTTTCGAAAAAAGGCTACTTTTTTCGAAAAAACCCCTGAGTCTGGACACAGCCCCATTGACAGAGACTTACACATGCTTAACTTGACATGGATTAGGTACAATTCTAGCTCAGATTATGTTAACGGGAGTCTTTCTTGACACTGAGACATCAAAGAGGCCAGAACTTTAACCTGTACATCCCCTATCCCATTGCTACTTACACTGTGCAAACATAAGTTTTTACAGAGTTGGTTAATATTTTGCTTTTAATTGTATAGATTTCATTACCTTTACATAACATGCTTCCCGCACCTATACTAGAACACATAGCAAAAACTTGTTTCTTCCATTCCACTTTGTGCCATATAACAGATAGAAGCAGGAGCAGATGGCAGAGAAAGACTATTTTGCTGAGGTCTTCATCGGGTTTCCCTTGTTCGCTTTCATCTCCTTTTACTGGTTAGATTTACACATGGAGCTGCCAAGTGGAAGCTGTGTGTTGGTATCTGGAGTATATGCCTCACATATGTCCAGTGCATTCAGGTGGGTAATGAATGAGCTGATAGCCGGTTATTTCTCAGAGCTCTTCATTAATAATGATGTCTTTCCAGCAAGTGCCCAGAAGCTTTCGCTGACATTTATTCTCAAAAGTATCTAGTTCTCCATTTAACATTTTTGGTAAATGTCAAGAACACAGCCGTGTCTTAGCACTGAGATTCTGTTTGAATTGAAAATTCTCAGTTTTGTCCTGTTCCCATATACTTTTTATTTCCATCTATTTAGTAAATGCTGTGAATGTCTTGCCTGTCTCTGACATCACACACTTAAGGGTGTGTCTAGACTACAGGGATTTTTTGAAAAAAGTGGCCTTTTTTCGAAAAATGTTTACTTGCATCTAGACTGCTGCCGCGTTCTGTCGACAGTAAATCGAAATAACGCAGAGGTTTTGTCGACCGCGGAAAACCTCATTTTACGGGGAATAATGCCTTTTTTCGAAAGTGCTTTTTCAAAACAAAGGCGCTATGTAATGCAAACAGTGCATTTTCAAAAGAGACTGCATGGGTGCTCTCTTTTGAAAAAGCGACTTGTTTTTTCAAAAGTACTGATTGTAGTCTAGACGCTCTTTTTCAAAAGAGGCTTTTTCAAAAGTATCTTTCGAAAAAGCCTCTTTCGAAAGAGGCTTGCAGTCTAGACGTAGCCTTACTGTCTTTCACAGAAATCAACTTTATATTAAGTCTTTAAAATAAATCTGTAGCTTAATAATTATATAGCTAAGGAGTTCTCTTTATGAAAAGAGATCCAAAATTTAATTTTTTAATTTTAATTAATTTAAATTTAATCTAAAATTTAAACAGGGGAAAACCAATGAAATCACACATTTAAGAGATTAAAATTGATGTATTTTAAAAAACTGATTTCTTTCTACTTGAGAATTTGTTTAAAGCACTCTAACATATATACCTTCTATTTTACAGCGCTGGATTACATTCAGTCACAAAACTTAATATTTTTTACAATATATTAAAAAGCTTGGGACACTGGTGGGTTTTTGTTTTGATATTTTTTATAGATGACACTGAAAACTTTTTTACAGGACACACAAAGAAAGATACAGTGACATTTGTAATCAGAGAGGCCACATCATAATAATCTGAAGCACAAAATAGGGAGTGTTAATTGTTTTATGGATAAATCCTGCTGTTACAGTATTAAAAGCTTACCATTTTAAAAGTTTTGAGCTGATTGTTAAAGCACATTGCAATGTCTGAGTGTGGACCGAAACAGAGCATGAAAACGACAGAGCAGGAACGCTGTTACCACTGTGGCTGGATGAGGTCATTATTATTAGCAAAGAGATAAGCCCTGCAGAGATTCTTTCCTCAATAAGCATATCCTAAAAATAAAACACTTGGCCACACTTGAAAATAAAAGCACAGCTTTGCATGCCTATTTTAATGTTTTAAATATTATGAAGCAGAAATGGAAATGTAGTATGCTACAGTTTGCATCATGCATGGAAATCAAGGTTTTAACGATAGGCTAATGTAAACAGGGTCATTCTCACTGCACAGTCCACAGACTATATCAGTCATCACTATTAGAAGGCATCTTTGCATCTCTTGGGACTCTGGAAATAACAGCTTCTGAAGGATTGCTCTGGTTTAAAGCCTCCTCTGAAAACCCTATACTAAAGCAAACTCTGCTCTGGGATCTGTGAGGGCGACACGATATGCTTATGTATGGTGACCCTGCACTGGGAAAATTCTCCCCAGGCCCTTTGTGGCATAGTGCTGGAAAGAAGTCAGTCTCTCTTTCAGCCAGGGTTAATGTAGCATGTACATGGAGTACAGGTTATATACTGTGATGAAGAAGAGTGGGCGGAGAGAAAAGGGTGACCAGCATAGAGCACATCAGATCAATATCTACAGACCCAGCATCAGGGATGGATAAACCCATAGGACATAAGATTTGCAGGAAAACAGAAACCGCACATTTTAGGCCTACAAATCACACACCCCAACAGTAGAAAGCATAATAAATAATACTTTGTGTGTGTGCATGGAGCACCTTCCATTGGAGAATCTCAAACCATTTTCCGATATTAAAGAATCATCCCTTGCCACACCTCTTATATAAGCTACAGATAAGTTCAAAACAGCCGTAGTTGATTTTCTGGGGTTCGAATTAACGGGTCTAGTGAAGACACACTAATTCGAACTGAGAGGGTGTTCCCATCAATGCTGATTGTCCTGCTTTCACGAGGAGTACGGGAAGTCAAAAGGACAGCGTGCTCCCTTCTACTGTGTATTTACATCACTCCTGTCCTCACTTGTAAGAATACTAGACAAGGCCTGAAAGATTGCATTTAAAAAAAGTAATGGGTACTGAATAGCTTATCTCCTTTCCTTCCCTGAAAAACAACACCCACCTTTGCAGGGTTTTTTTAGTTCAAACACATTAATAATTAAAGATAAACAGTCTGCTTTCTAATCCATTCATCTTTTGCTTACAGTAAGCATTAGATACAGTGATATTGTTGTTTCACTCTCCAGTGACTTGTTAAGCTTATATGAATGTCTTGAGAGATAAACTATACATTGCCTTTTAAAAACTTTAGGGTTCTAATGTAGCTGTTTCCAGCCAGAGGAATCTGTCCATGCTAGAGTAAACACACATTTGTGCCATGTTTAGTAGGTTGTGGTGCCTAACCTCCATTTTATCTTTGGTTGTTAGCTTGTGTTCTGTTCTTTCTAATGATTTTATCGTCTGCTGCTGGGTCTAGTTCAGACACTGTGCTCCTCTACAAGACACACAACTACACAATGGGGAATAACTGGCTAAGCATGGGTGGACTGTGAAAGTTGAGCTGGGGGAGGCAAGCCCCCCACCCTAACCCCAGTCCTTCTGTTGAGGTCCCACCCGCACCCCACCCCACCACGGGCAGAGGAAGGCAGAAAGTACATGGGCCCCAGCCTCCCCATCCCTGGAGCACAGGAAGGGTGGAGGGCGCGTGGCCCTAGCCTCCCCGGCCTCAGAACATGGGGAGGGCAGAAGGTGCACAGCTACAGTGCCCCCAGCTAGGTGCACAGGGAGGATGGACTCTGGGGTAGTAACACTCCACCCCAGGACGCCTACAGCAGGCATTCTGGGAACGGAATGTGGGTGGGGCCAATGCCTTCCCCTGCCTACCATACTAGCTGCCCATGTGGCTAAGGGTAATACTGCAGAAAAGGAGCTGAGGGTTATGATAGATTATAAATGGACTGTGAGCCTACAACATGATGCAGATGCTAAAAGGGTCATATTCTGGGTGGTATTAACAGGAGTATCATATGTAAGACATGGCAGATAATTATCCCACTCTACTTGGCACTGGTGAGACCTCAGCTAGAGTACTGTGTCTATCTATCATGGGCAACCTCTTAGACTCACAGAATACTAGAACTGGAAGGGACCTCAAAAGGTCATCAAGTGCAGTCCCTTGCCCTCACAGCAGGACCAAAGTAGACACATTGGAAACAGAGCAGAGGAGAGCAACAAAACTGATAAACCTGATCTATGAGGAAAGGTTTAAAAAGCTGGGCATGTTTTGTCTTGAGCAGTGGTTCTCAAACTTTTTGGCCTGCGGCAGGGAAGCAGGAAAACCTGTTGCTCGCAGTACCTGAACACTTTTTCAGGCTAGTTAAACACTTATATTAGAAAAGGTTTTAGAACTAAGATCCTCCAGATTCTTGGGGCAGTTCCTGCCGTTTGCTCACAAAACAGCCCAAAATAAAAGGCTTTGCACTCCCCTGATTCTGGTGGAGGTGCAATAATTTGAACGTATCTTGAATGGTGGGAATGTGAAACAGAGGAGGGGAGTAGCGGCTCCAATGTATGCTCCCTTGAGACTTGCAGAAATCCCCCAGAAACATCACATATGCACACTCCACAAACACGTTCCCTTTTAGAATTTGGTGGTTGTCTGCCTGGAAACCCCCATGAGCTGATGTCGCTAGAACTTTCCTCCACACATCTCCTCCCACTGACGAGTGAAGTGAGAAGTTGTATGCAGCTGTGAAGCTTCTCAGGATCATGGGCTGCTGTTGGAAACGGGGTGACCTTATTATGTGTGTGGAGGGAAAGACCAGGGTGAGAGGTAGTGCTACTCAGACCCATAGATCTTTGGGGTTGGAAGGATTTAAGTCTCCATGGAGTCATAAAGTCCTCCCTCTGGACGGAAAGGCACTCCACAAAGGAGAGACTCTGAGATTTTGATGTAGCTTTTCCTCCTAAAGAGAGGAGCCCACCAGGCCCAAAGACTCATACTCCTGAACTATTGATATCACTGCCATTTTTCAGTGCACTTCTCTCTTTATTACACACATTCAGGGTGTGCTCCAAAGCCTATGAGAGTCAATAGATGTCTTTCCCTGACTTCAGTGGCCTGACATAAGCCCCTTACTGCTTTCAGCTCTTGGCATTCACCATGAGCCACTGGGAAGAAAGAGGGAATTTCTCAGAAAGCTAACACCAACTAAGCCAAATCATTTGCTTTCTCAATTGTTCCCTAGAACAGAAAGGTGGTGGGAGAGAGAGGGGAGGTCTACATTTGAAAGTCGCTTTTGACACTTTCTGATTAGTTACTACTGTTCTGGCCACTTCCTGCAAAGCCAAAAACCACAAACAGAAGTGCCCCTGGGTCTATCAAAGCCTGAACTAATGGAGGTTAGTCCTGTGGTGGAAGTGATGGGGGCAATGAGAGGAAAAGCAGCCGCTATCTAGTGCTTACAAGACAATGACCGCAAGGGCTAGTCATCAGTGCTGGCTACAGCCTCAAAGAAGCCAAGTAAAATGAAAGAAAATGAACAGCCTTACTCTCCTTAGGTACCTACGTCTTCTATTGAACAGTGGCCAGTGTATGGCAAACCTGCATCATAAGAGGTGAGCAAGGCAAGCACAGAAGAGATGTGAACAAATCTGTTTCTAAAAATGGCCCTTTCCGATTTAGTTACTTTTGAGCAGAAAATAGTGGTGAAAAGAAACAATATTTCTCTTGCAAGCAGTTGCACCAATCATGAAAGTTTAATGACCGGTGATGTCCCCAAATGCCCTAGCTCTACACAGAAACTCTGTATGTAGGCACTTAGATTTCATTGATGCCATAAACATCAAAGCATTTAATGTGCTTGCAAGTAGCACAACTCAAACAGAAGAGTTTATGGGACAGTGAGAGAACTCATTTCCTATTATTAACGTCCCTTCTCCTAACCCTGCCCAATTAAAAAGGAGAATAAAACATGTACAGTAATAAACAAAGCTGCCCTGATTCTTCATCATAACCATGTGCTTGTATGTTATATCACCATTAGGGATATTAAATATCGGTTAACTGAAAAGTCAATTAGCCTCATGAATTCTTATCAGTTAGTCGATTATTCTACAGTCGCAGGGGTGGGACTGGCAGCTAGTGCACTCCAGCCCCACTCTTGAAGAGCCCCTCTATCAGAGGCAGCAGCGCAGGTGCCAGGCGGGAGCTGGTCTGCAAGGGGACCCCCTCACAGACTGGCTGGCCTGCCACCCTGCGCTGCTGCCTCTGATACAGAGGCAGCAGTGCAGGCTGGCAGCAGCCCCTGTCTGGGGTAGGGGGGTGTCTGAGCTCCCGGACCCGGCACAAGCCGGAACTAAGCCAGGCTGCCTGCCTGCCTGGCTCCTAATACACTTTAAATGCAGAGCTGTAGCTAGTAGGTTCCAGACCCAGCAAGCCAGGACTGAGCTGGGCTGCTGGCCAGCCTGCTAAAAAATTAACTGGGAAGGGGTATGTATGTGTGGTAGGGGCGGGGGAGAAATGCATGTAGTCTATAGCATTAACTTATAAGCTTTTGCTTAACAGTTAATTGACTATAATATTACATCCCTAATCACCAACCTCTATTTATGGCTATTTTGTCTTCTGGCTTGCCAGCCCTTTGGCACAGGGTTTGACTCTGATCTGTATATATGGTGCACAGGACATGGTACCATCATCTTGGCTGGGGTTCTTGGATGCTGCTTTTCTTTACTGCTATTATTAATTCCTATAATTTTGACTACACCTAATGAAATCTTGTGACCTGTAATCTCAGTGCTGTCTTTGACTCTTCTCACAACTCTTTCTAGGCACTCAAGCCATCCCATATTGGATTTCTTGCTGAATCCTGTTATCTTTCTCTTTTAACCAAAATCCAGTCCTTGCTTAAAACTGTCCATCTGCAAGAAATCCTTTTTCCTCCTCAATAACCCCACACCCTTTCCCCTTCTTAATTACTGTGCAGTACCTTATATTTCATCTTTGAAGCATACACCTTTGGGGGGGGGGCAAGAACAGCGACTTCGCTAACACACTGTGCAAAGTGATGGTACCAAATCACTAGGGTTATTAAAAACAAATCAGCCTGAACAATGATTACATATTTCATATTCTTAGTGAATAGGAAATAATTATGGAATATATATGTAAGCTTGAATCAATAGCTCATAATATATCTAATTTCCTTCATGTTTCTTATTACAACTTAATGATTACAGGAGTCCTGTGGCATTATAGGTTACTCTAGTGCCCATTAAATCAAAATTGCTATAATTCAGCATACAAAGAATACACCTACTTTACTCTTGGTTTGGAAATCACAGGTCCATTGTGCACATGCTGAACTCCCACTAGAAAAGGGGATGGTGTTTGGGCAAAATACTAAGAAAAATAATACATAAAGCCACTACTCCATCAAAAGGACTTTTCTTACATACAAATTGTTTACATTGCTTTAAACATGTCTTTTGGAAACTGTTGGCTGAGTATGAAAGTTGGGATTGTACACAGGAATGATCTGATTATTTAAATGGTCCCCTTTTGCTAGGCTTATTTATATTTCCCAATAACTTTTTATTCTGAGCATTTGGGATTTTTCAAGTGAAGAGGAACAATTTTTCTTCTTAGAGAACAGATGAATTGTGTATTTTTCTTTGGTGCTGTTACATGAGAAAAGTCCAAATGAATTGGAAGTAACACTGGAATTATTAAGGAAAAAAGAAGGTGCATGGATTTTTATTCACACATCTTTCAGACAACTGAGGCAAAGCCTGTAGCTGAGCTGAAAGTGCAAGGTGAATTTTGACTGATTACGAAATCAGCCTCTATGGTAGGAATCCTTATGCATAAATCAACCCTGACCCTTCTGCTACAATTCTCAACCCAAAGCTGCTTTGATACTGGGAGTATGTATGATGTCTTTAGGGCAAGGGAGAAGAGATCATCTTTGGCTCGTGTGCACCTCCCCTATTCCCTAACACAGGCATGTCCAAAGTCCGGCCCGCGGGCCAATTGCGGCCCGTGTCCCGGTTTAATACGGCCCCCCAGGTAATTTGGCAATATCTATCTTTTATGGCCCCCAACAAATCCATATGTATTGAGATGAATACATTGTAAAATCTCAGTTAATGTCAGTTGGTCCAAATCAGTTATAAATATATTTGGACACAACATGGTGTTATGTTCCTGTTCATATTTTTTGAACTTAAAAGTTGACAGACAACCTTTATTACCAATAATATGTAATGTACTTTACAATGTTCCTGACATATATTTCAGCTTCCTGGATTTTTTTTTTCATCTGGCCTTCAGATATGAAAGGCAGAGTGATTTAACACCTGTTTAGATTGGTCATCCCTGTGACAAAATGAAAAGTATGCTGTTTGCAATAAACTTTGCATAAAATAGTTAATTTGCATTTAATTTTAATGGTTCAAGGAATGTCAGGCAAAATGGTCGGCCCTCACGCATGTTCACTTCATCAAATCTGGCCCTCTTTGAAAAAAGTTTGGACATCCCTGCCCTAACATGATACCAGCTACATCTTCTGCAGTGGTGACAAGATGGAACTAAATGGTGCCTAGCTAAGACAGGTCTCTTTATTCACCATTTTGTTTCCAATTTCCTCTACATGCACGACTGACAGTTTGAACACTCTATTCTTACCCACAAGCAAAGGAGGAATGTAGAAGTCAGGGTTAGAAATGGCTGAGTATGGTTAGTAAAGAGTGGGTTGTGATCTGGGGCTGGAGAAGGCTGTCACCTCAGCTTGGGGGATTGAGTTGCAGGGTCCAGGAAAGGGTATAGGTGCAGAAGAGGATTTTTCACCTGGAAGAGCAATCTACGAAGGGTGCAGGTTCTGGGAAGGGGCTGTGACCTGGAGGAGGGTGTAGAAGGTTTGGGTTGTGACCTAGGGCAGGGAGCTGGCAGGGATGGAGTGGGGTGCCAGGTGCAAGCTCTGGCTGGGAGACATGTATCATAGTAGGTGGCTCCTGGCCAGCAGCCCAGTAGAACCCTCAGGCAAACTCTCTGCCTGCTGTGGACCCACATGTTGCTCAAAGCAACCAGCTACTGGGGCCAGAGTGTGCATCTCTGCACACCACACACTCCTTGGGAGGGCCTCTGGGCACAGCCTATACTGCACGCATGACCCAGACAGCTCCCATTGGCTGGTTTCTGGCCAATGGGAGCTGCGAGGATGGTGCTGGGGGCAGGGGCAGGGCATGGAGATCCCATGGTGGCCCCAGCAGCTGGCCATTTTGAGTGGCATGAGGGAGTCCCATAGAGACACGGGATGCTGGCGGCCCAGAGCATCATGGTAGGCCAGATCCAGCCCATATTTTACCCACATTTGCTCTAGAGTGCCTCCTGGGCAGCAGGGACATATCAGCTTTAGGAAGGCCACACACTAAGTACAGAGGGAAGCATTAAAGTGAATACCCTATGATGACAGGTAGCAAATGCGAAAATCTGGGATGGTGGTCAGGAGATTATAGGTGCCTCTAAAAGAAATAATCCCCAACACTGCAACTGTCCTATGAAAATCAGTGCATCTGGTCAGCTGAACACCCTACTCTTCTGAGGTGAACAATAGGGAGGCTACCATTCCGTTTTAAACACCACAGTCTTCCTTTAACCAAGTTGCTAGCCTGCCTGGCTCCTGCAGCCTGGCACCTATGTGGATTATGTTGTGCTGCTGCCTCAACACTCCCCAGGCAAATATTTCCAGCCTTGGTTGCCAGGTCTGGTTCCCTGCATAGCAATCCCAGGCACTGTGTTTTCTGGCAATAGTAACCAACAGTAAGAAGGCCTGACCCCTGCTGTGGCTAAGGCACGGCTACCACCGAGCATGCACAGGGGAACTGGATTCCTGATGCTGCCTGACTGGCCTGATTTATGAAGGACAGGGAAAGGCTCCACTGTGGAATACAGGCACTGGAGTGGTGAGGGAGACACAGAGTAGTTACATAGTAACTACAGGTTGTACAGGCCTCACCTGTTGCACTGGGCACAGGCAAGAGTGTACATGGGAGAGGGAGTGCACAGGGCTTCATGCAGTGTATCCATGAGAGGGAGGGAGCAGTGCGGGCCTGTGGAGGAAACCAGGTGGCAAGAAGGGAATTGCACTATGCTCGTGCTGGGTCAGGGAATGGGAGGTTGCATGTACTGGGGCAAGGGGGTGGGACTGCATGGCTTGTGCCCTGGGAAAGGAAGCATGGGGGCTGCATAGGGCCTGCACAAGAGGCTGCCAGTGGGTACCCTGAGGGATGACAGCGAGGAGGCTGCACAATGCCTGCACTGATGGGAAGGTGGGCTGCTCCGTACATGACCTGGGGGTTTGAGCTAAGGGAGCTGCATGCTGCATATATGGAGAGGGCAGGGCTGCCCAGTGGGTGCTTTGGGGGATGGGAGCAAGGGGGCTGCCCAGTGGCTGTCCTGGCCTAGGGGAAGGAAGTGAGGAGGTTGCACGGTGCATGCAGGGGAGGGGAGCTGCCCGGTGTGGGCACTAGGGGTGCGAAGGGGCTGACCTGCCCTAGGGATGGGACTGGGGAGGGGAATGAGGAGGCTGCATGGTGCATGTAGGGTGGGGGAACGCATCCCCAGGGGGTGTCTTGGGGGAAGGGAGTGAGGGGACTTCTCTGTGGCTGCCCTGGCCCTAGGGGCATATGCACAAGGGAGGGGGCAGCTGCCCCATGGATGCCTTGCGTATGGGACTGCATGCATGGGAGGGGTGCACGGGGGGTGCTTGAGGGAAGGGAGCGAGGTGGCGACCTGGGACGGGGGTGGGACTGGGGAAAAGAGCGACTGGGTTGCATGGTGCATGCACGGGAGGAGGGGGCCCGGAGGGTGCCTCAGGGACGGGAGCGAGGGGGCTGCCTGGCTGGGGGGGGAGGGGGGACTGGGGCTGGGAGCGAGGGGGCTGCCTGGCCTGGCGTGGGGGACTGGGGATGGGAGCGAGGGGGCTGCCTGGCCTGGGGTGGGGGACTGGGGCTGGGAGCGAGGGGGCTGCCTGGCCTGGCGTGGGGGACTGGGGCTGGGAGCGAGGGGGCTGCCTGGCCTGGCGTGGGGGACTGGGGATGGGAGCGAGGGGGCTCCCTGGCTGGGAGGGGTGGAAGGGGGACTGGGGACGGGAGCGAGGGGGCTGCCCGGCAGGGGGGGGGGGGGGACAGGAGCGAGGGGGGATGCCCAGGCAGCAGGGGGGGAAGGGGGACAGGAGGGAGGGGGTGCCTGGCCGGAGGGGGGGACGGGAGCGAGGGGGTGCCCGGCCGGAGGGGGGGGGGGCCGGGAGCGAGGGGGTGCCCGGCCGGAGGGGGGGACGGGACGGGAGCGAGGGGGTGCCCGGCCGGGGGGGGGGGGCCGGGAGCGAGGGGGTGCCCGGCCGGAGGGGGGCCGGGAGCGAGGGGGTGCCCGGCCGGGGGGGGCCAGGAGCGGGGGGAGGGGGGCCGGGAGCGAGGGGGTGCCCGGCCGGAGGGGGGCCGGGAGCGAGGGGGTGCCCGGCCGGAGGGGGGCCGGGAGCGAGGGGGTGCCCGGCCGGAGGGGGGGACCGGGAACAAGGGGGTGCCCGGCCGGGGGGAGGGACCGGGAACGAGGGGGTGCCCGGCCGGAGGGGGGCCGGGAGCGAGGGGGTGCCCGGCCGGGGGGGAGGGACCGGGAGCGAGGGGGTGCCCGGCCGGAGGGGGGCCGGGAGCGAGGGGGTGCCCGGCCGGAGGGGGGCCGGGAGCGAGGGGGTGCCCGGCCGGAGGGGGGCCGGGAGCGAGGGGGTGCCCGGCCGGAGGGGGGCCGGGAGCGAGGGGGTGCCCGGCCGGGGGGGGCCGGGAGCGAGGGGGTGCCCGGCCGGAGGGGGGGGGGAGCGAGGGGGTGCCCGGCCGGGGGGGGGGGCCGGGAGCGAGGGGGTGCCCGGCCGGGGGGGGGGGCCGGGAGCGAGGGGGTGCCCGGCCGGAGGGGGGGCCGGGAGCGAGGGGGTGCCCGGCCGGAGGGGGGGGACGGGAGCGAGGGGGTGCCCGGCCGGAGGGGGGGGGACGGGAGCGAGGGGGTGCCCGGCCGGAGGGGGGGGGCCGGGAGCGAGGGGGTGCCCGGCCGGAGGGGGGGGGCCGGGAGCGAGGGGGTGCCCGGCCGGAGGGGGGGGGCGGGAGCGAGGGGGTGCCCGGCCTGGGGGGGGCCGGGAGCGAGGGGGTGCCCGGCCTGGGGGGGGCCGGGAGCGAGGGGGTGCCCGGCCGGAGGGGGGCCGGGAGCGAGGGGGTGCCCGGCCGGAGGGGGGCCGGGAGCGAGGGGGTGCCCGGCCGGAGGGGGGCCGGGAGCGAGGGGGTGCCCGGCCGGAGGGGGGGACCGGGAGCGAGGGGGTGCCCGGCCGGAGGGGGGGGGGACGGGAGCGAGGGGGTGCCCGGCCGGAGGGGGGCCGGGAGCGAGGGGGTGCCCGGCCGGAGGGGGGCCGGGAGCGAGGGGGTGCCCGGCCGGAGGGGGGCCGGGAGCGAGGGGGTGCCCGGCCGGAGGGGGGGGCCGGGAGCGAGGGGGTGCCCGGCCTGGGGGGGGCCGGGAGCGAGGGGGTGCCCGGCCGGAGGGGGGCCGGGAGCGAGGGGGTGCCCGGCCGGAGGGGGGCCGGGAGCGAGGGGGTGCCCGGCCTGGGGGGGGCCGGGAGCGAGGGGGTGCCCGGCCGGAGGGGGTGCCCGGCAGCGGGGCGAGGGGCAGTGCGCGCAGCAGAGGCGAGGGCTGCTCCCAGCTCGGCGCCGCTTCTCCCGCGCCGGGCGATGCAGATTCCCCGCCGCGCCCCGCCCGCTACTCAGCTCTTGACTTTGCCGAAGGTGCCGACCCCGAGGGTGTCCCCCAGCACGTAGTGCCCGATCTTCACCCGCCCGTCGTGCTTCTGCTTCTCAGCCATCTTCGCCGCGCGCGGACCACAATGCAGCAGGGCCGGGCGGGGGGGCGCGGGCACAGGGGCGGCCCGGGCAGGGCGATGCCCGCCGGGCGGGGGGCTGGCACGGTGCACGCACGGGAGGGTGGGGAGAGGGGATGGCATCGTGCCAGGCCTGGGTCTGTAGGAGTGGCACGGCGCCGGGCCGGGAGGGGCAAGGGGGCTGCATAGGGGATGGAGTTTAGGGTGCCAGGCTGAGGGTTGGGAGCCATCCTGGGGGAGGTAGGAGTGGCAGTGTCAGGCAGGGGGCATGGTGCCTGCATGGGAGGTTGCCAGGCTTAGGGGGTGGGTGCCAGATTTGAGGTGGGTATAGGAATGATGCGGTGTCGGGCTGGGAGGGGCAAGGGGGCTGCTCCGGGGAAGGAGGTCAGGGTGCCAGGCTGAGGGGTGGGTGCCAGGCTGGGGGAGGTAGGAGTGGCAGTGTCAGGCCGGGAGGGGGCAAGGGGGCTACATAGGGGGTGGAGTTTAGGGTGCCAGGCTGAGGTGCAGGTGCCAGGCTGAGGGTTGGGAGCCATCCTGGGGGAGGTAGGAATGGCAGTGGCAGGCAGAGGGCTGAGGTGCAGGTGCCAGGCTTAGGGGGTGGGTGCCAGATTTGAGGTGGGTATAGGAATGATGCGGTGTCGGGCTGGGAGGGAAGCATGGTGCATGTGGGGCAGGTGCCATGCTGAGGTGTGGGTGCCAGACTCCGGGGCAGGTAGGAATGGCACTGGGTGAGGCCGGGCGGGAGGCAGCATGCATGGTACATGCACAGGGGGAGGTGGGGTGCATATCACGCTCCGGTGGGGAGGAAGAATCACAGAGTTGGAGTAGGAGATAGGCATGGTTCACATGTTGGTATTGGGGATGTTTGGGGAGCATGGTGTCCCTAGTATCTGTTTGCCAGAAGCTGGGAAAGGGTGATAGGGATGAATCACTTGATAGTTGCCTGTTCTGTTCATTCCCTCTGGGGCACCCGGAACTGGCCACTGTCAGAAGACAGGATACAGGGCTAGATGGGCCTTTGGGCTGACCCAGTCTGGATGTTCTTATGTGTCAGGTCTGGCAATGTAAAAGGAGGGTGGGAGAGGTACATGCTAATCTGGGAAAGGGGGTAGCACAGTCCATGACAGCCTGAGGGAGAGGATGAGGACCAAGGAACAGTGGAAGATGTGGAATGGGGACATCGTAAGATCAAGCTGGAGGAGGGATTCCAACTGGGGAGGAAGGGGTAGCAAAGTGAGATGGAGGTTGGGAACATTGTGCCAAGAGGATGGGGAAGAGATTTGGCAGTGCTAAGCTGGACAGAAGGCAGGAGAGGCTGGGGAGGTGGATGCAGGGGTTATTGTCAGGCCAGAAGGAGGGCATGGGGCTAGGTCAGTGTCTGGTGGGAGAAACATGGGTGCCAGACTGAGGGAAAAATTGATGCAGCTTGGAGGAGGAAGACTGCATGATACTAGGCTAGGGTCAGGGGGTGGGGAGAGTGGTGCTAAATTATGAAGATGGGATACAGTGCTGCGACTGCCAGCCCAAAGATAAGGCACTGAGCTTGGGGTAGGGGTACCAGATCACACAGGTTTGACGCCATACCATAGAGGGAAGAGGAGACAAGACTGTCGGGGGGGAGGGGAGTGGGAGGGGAGGGAGCAGTACTCTATTTTGCATGAACCACTTGCTCTGTAACCAATTGCCTAGCCTTAAACTAGTATTTAGGTGCCAGTGTTTGATGAACAGTAGTACTGAGCTATATTTTAATGGCCTGGATGCAGGAGCATTTCTGTGGTATTTAAGTAGGACAACAGAATAACAATAACACAGGAATAGATATATTAATAATCAGAAATCTGTGCAGCAGTTAAAGCCACCTTCCTTGCCCATTGATTCATGTTGTGTCCTTCAAACACCTGTCCTGGTGCCTCATCTATTAACAGTACAAAATTTAACATCCCATCACCATATTCAAACCTGTGTTCCTTCCTCTATATGAAGCTTCATGTTGCCTCTGCCCAATCCTATTCCCAAACATGCTTCTCAGTTGAGTGGCAAGGGCATATTTCAGGCCATGTGGAAGAAAGCATGGATGTGATTGCATAAGAAACTAAGGCCTTCGTGAAAACCCTCTTCTCCTTGCCCTACATACAAAATCCATATTTGTTCTGTCCCTGTCCCCTGATCTGCATCTACACAGCAGGGCTTAACTCGAAATAAGCTTTGCAAATTGCACTACGTCAATTGCGTAGCTTATTTTGAAATAGCTTATTTCGAAATTGGGCGCGTCTATACAGCACTGATTTCAAAATAGAGCACTCTTCCTCCAACTTCCCTTACTCCTCGTACAATGTGGGTTACAGGAGTCGGAGTAAGAAGTCCTCCAGCTTGACAGTATTTCAACATAATTTTGAAATAACTGCCTGCTGTATAGACATGGATGAAGTTATTTCAAAATCCCAAAGCTGTAGACTCCTTGGGGCAGAGATTGACCCATCTTGACTAGCTGGAAAGCCTAGCATTGAGAGAGTGCGGTTATAAACAAACCAGTAATCATAAACATTAGTGACGCTTTTCCATTTCAGCACTGAAGCAATCACACATGAGCATGTCATGTAATAACAGATAACACAGCTGTTCCAAGCAGGCTATTTTTACTCATTCTTGTTAGAATTGCTCTCAGAAACTAGACAGATAATTTTAAACTTGCTATTTATAACCCAGACTAACCACCTGAAGGCTATGCTTATTAATTGATAATTAGGCCTTGTCTCTAATGAAGATTTTCCCCTTCTTGCTAGTTAAAACAAAACAGAACCTCATGTTACACAGTAAAAGAATTGGCAAGGAGGCTGTGTAGGAGCTTTAGATTAACAAGACTAATGTCTTTCTTTGCAGCTCACTCCCTTGGCACCCCGGTAGCAGCATCACTCTCAGACTGGTGCAGAACCTGGATAAAAGGTGCTTGTGTAACAACACAGCTATGCTTGTGTAACAACACAGCCGTACAAGCCACCTGTGGGCTTTGAAGCTGTGACCTCTGGAACTAAAAGCAAAAACACCCTTTACTGTCCAAATAAAAGAAATAGGTTTTTAATCCCTGAGATGGTAACAGACTCTCCAATGTCTAGGCCAGTCTGCACGGGGGCTACAGCTACACAGTTGACTTCTTCCGCAAAAGCCTATGCAAAGGAAGCGTGGGTTAGCAAATTGCAGCTCTTCATTTCCATAATTAATTAGGAGCCATTTTTGCACAAGAGTGTTTTGCGCAAATAGGCGCCATTTACACAGTGCCTTTTTGCACAAAAAAACCCTCTTGCCCAAGAGCCGTTCTTCCTCATTTTTTCAGGAAGAACGGCTCTTGCACAAGAGGGGGGTTTTGCGCAAAAAGGCACTGTGTAGACAGTGCTTTTTTGCACAAAAACCTCTTGCACAAAAATGGCTCCTAATTAATTATGCAAATGAAGCATGGCAATATACTAATTCGTGCTTCATTTGCATAGGTTTTTGTGGAAGAGGGAAGCTGTTTAGACATAGCCTGGGAGGGGAATTCGTTTTAAGATACGCAACTGCAGCTATTAGACTTGGCTAGCTGGAGTGGACATTCCTTAAATTGAATTTTTCTGGAGACACCACTCTGGGAGGTCAATGGGAGAAACTTTCCAATCTATTTTTCTTATTCCTTATGACCCCATGGAGTATTGGGGCTGATGGGGACATCCTCAACATTTCATTTTGTGGGTCCTTACTAGACCTGCTAAATTGTACCCTGGAAGATCGAATTACTGGAGCATAAGTATAATAAGACCTAGTATGTGGTGTTGCCTCTAGAGGGGGGAAAAAAGCTGCATTAAATTTTGTCCCCTGCCAAATTCACAGCCATAAACACATCATGGACTGTGAAATAGGGTCTCCCTCAGTGAAACCTGGTCTTTTGGGTGCTTTCACCTTATACTATACGGATTTCATGGAGGAGACCAGCATTTGTCAAAGTGGGAGCCCTGCATCAAAAGGGAGTTGTGGGGGGAATCACAAAACTATTGGGGTCAGTCATGGTGCTGCCACCCTTACTTCTGCACTGCCTTCAGTAGGAATGTGGACGTGTAACTAGTTACCCAGGAGCAGCAGGCAGAGGGCTGCTCCAACCCCACTGGGTCCCTGTGTGGGGCTGGGAGCTGGCAGTTCGCCCCACGTGACTGGGGCTGGAAGAGGGAGCCCTACAGGCTGGGCGCTGACCCAGCCCGGCTGAAGTGGTTCCTCCTCCCCACCCCGGGATCCTGCTTAGTTGGTTAACTGGATAAACGTTAGGTTAACCTAACATTTAAATGGTTAACTGATTAATTGGAATTTTATATCCCTAGTCTGCAGATCTGGCCAGTTATAGAGTAAGGATGTTAAGTATCATGTAATTGACTAATCGAATAGTCTATGAATTTTTGCATTGACTATTCATTTAGTTGATAGGGCAGCACTGCCCCTTTGAAATGCCGCTGTGGCATTTCACCCTGGGCTCCAAGTGGCGCTGCCTCTTTGAAATGCCACGAGGAGCCAGATCCGGGCTCCCTGCGGCATTCAAAATGATAGAACCGCACGGAGCCTGCGTCAACTGGGGAGTCCCCAGCTGATCCCAGGCTCCACGCAGCGCTGCCCCTTTGAAACACCACAGCAGCGACATTTCAAAGCAGCAGTGCTGCACGAAGCAGTTGACCCTGGGTTCTGTGTGGTGCTGCCACTTTGAAGTACACCTCTTTTCTCCCCTACCCTTTCTTTCTCTGTCTGATACAGGCAGCCGGGGGGAAGTGACTTGTTGACTGTCCTGTCGATAAGCATTTGCTTATCGGATAGTCAAGTAGTCAACTAATCCTTAACTTTCCTAGCATAAAGCAGTGGTATAGGCAAACTGGGACACTGGGGTGAGCTGGAAATGAGAGGGGGCTAGGATAGAAGCCAGTGGGGGCCCCACTTCCCCTCCTCCAGCCCTCTGGGGGCCATAGACAGTCTTGCCAGGGGGCTTGAGAAAATGGGGGGGAGACTGAAGAAGTATGCACCCTCACCTGCGCTGCCCTCCAGCCCACCAGTCCTGCTGGGCAGTGGGGTTCGAGGCTTGCCCCCACTCTGGCCACTGAGCTCCAGCACTCCAGCTAGGGGAGAAGGTCGGGCTGCGGGGTTTGTCCTGCGCCCCCTACCTGGCATTGCTGCCAGTGAGTGGGGTTGATGGCTTGCTCCGCTCTGGCACTCCAGCTAGGGAGTGCCTAAGTCCTGCTCCTTGGCAAGAGTGCTGGGCAGGTGGAGCAGGGCAAGTCCCTGACCTGGCTCTGTGTCTGTACTGGCGGATGGGCAGAGCAGGACAAGTCCCGCTCTGCAGCCCTCTCTCTCCAGCTGGGCAAGGCCCTTCAACCCAAGACTGCTCCTCAGCAACATCGCTGGACAGGCTGAGTGGCCAGGACCTGAGGCAGGAGAAAAGCTTGGACCAGAGGGTGGGGCTGGATGATAAGTGAGTGGGCCCTGGACCACCCATGGCTACACCCCTGCTGCCAAGTGGCAGCTCATGGCTGGGTGCCCAGCTCTGAAGGCAGTGCCCTGCCAGCAGCAGCACAGAAGTACAGGTGGAAATGCCAGACTAGGCAATCCTTTTTACTATGAGGGATCAGCCCGTAAGTAGATGAAATATTGGTAACAACAAGGGGGAACAACGTGACTGAACAATGTTATGGCTTTGAGGTTTGGTTGTGTACTTTTTCCCCCTTAAAATATTTTGTAAATATGCTGCAAATCTGACTAAATTAAATCATTATAATGTGAGATCAGACACCAGAGACTGGAGCTGACTAGTGGCAGTGTATCCAAAATATATGCATTTGGAGAGGAGGAGAACAGGTTGCCTTGGAGCACTGCAGAATGGAGGTGGGCCCCAAAATTGGGACAGCATGGGAGAGGAAAGTAGAAGTCCCTGAGGGCCGACACAGCATGTCATATGAGGTGTGATGTAATAGCAACCGAAGATGCTGCCAAAGAAACTTTTATTTCAAGTATGGGTCATGGTAAAGTATGTTTTATTGTAAAACAGTATAGAAATCGCTCACCTTTTGCATGAATTCATTTTAATATGTAATCCACGTGTACAGTGCTGCCAATGATTTCAAATGAGGATAAAACGACACCTATGCATTTTGTATTGTAGTATTGCAACAATCAATCATAGAGCCCGTTTGTGCTAAGGAGATTGCACACATAAAATTTTTAAAAGACAGGCACTTGGCCAAATTCTGTACCACTTGCCTTGGTGAGGCTTTCACCGCACTAATGCCAGTAGGAGTTGAGAATAATCTGGGAAAATCTGCAAGATCGAGCATAGTGTATTTTGCTTGCAATCCAGTGTTGCAGTAAAAGATGCTGCCTATAACAATCATCTCACTGGTTAGTTCTAAGGTTACTGGATAAGGACATCCTGCATCAGTGCACCATTGCTCTGCACTCTCGGCAGCCATTCGCACCCGTGCAAAGAGAGAGTAAAATTGTAACACTGTCACTCTTGATTCATTTGTGCACAAGATGCAAAGCCATGGAGAATCAGATATTTAGGACTCAGCTTCACACATGCTGAAGTCCAGGTGGGGCATTGTCTTTGATTGTGAAGATGGGTTTGAACTGAAACCAATCCAGCTCCAAATTTGAGCCTCTCTCGGTTGGGAATGGGCAAGGAGGTTTGCACGTCTGCTGGCATTAGTCTTTTCCATCTGTTGTAGTGACAGTTGTTGCTACCAAAAATACTCTTTGATTTCAATGACAGCCTATATTGTAGAAAAGGCAATACTATCCTTGCAAATACCCTAAATCTGTGGATTTTCTAGGGATTGGATTTTCGGTCTATTTGGAGGAGATAGTTAATGAGATAATGCAGTGGATGGTGAACCCTACATTCATTGTGAGGCTTGTACGTATTATCTGGAAACAATTCCCATTTAATATTATGTAACTGGTGTTATTTGTCACACCTCCGCATGCAGGCCAAGAAAACACACTGAACTGTTGTGCTATAGCTTTTGAAATAATCTTTTCTGGAGTGAACTTTTTAAAAACCTTTCTTGTGATTAGTTAGTCAGGGGTGAAATAGGCATGACAACATGCTGAGCAGTGTGGAAAGATTATTCCAAATGCAGGGCAAACATTACTAAGCTATCTGCAAAATCTAATTTTCATCTGCTTTCAATATGAATGTCAGCATAAATGAAATTCCAGCATGTATGGCTGTACCTTGTGCAGTAAAGTTGGCAATACACATAGAAAATCCAGTATGTGTGGTGGTAGTGGGCATGGAATTCCTTATATTTACTATATATCTGAGAGAGTTTGTCTTTGAGTCAGTCTGTCCGTCTATTCACGAACTTCTCCTAAATGCTAAGAACTAGGACCACCAAATTTAGTATACAGCTTCCCTTTATCATAACTTGAAGCAAGGTAAAAGTTTGGCTGTTCCAGGGAAATGGGATGTGCCTGGAATGGGGTTGCTTCTCATAAACCATACTGAAAAGAGGCAAAATCACCAGGCAGGTGAAGAGGCTGGTTGGGGGTGCCCCCCCATCTGAGACTGCCCCAGCCTTGAGCCTCCCACCCCCCAAGTACCCTGCTGGGAAGGGGGGGGGTTGACGCCCCCCCCCATTCAGATGGGAACATTGCACTTTCCCTGACTCCCTGACAAAGGGGAATAGCCAGCACAGTTCTCTATTCTCCACTGTGGCTGGGGAGCACAAAGGGCAGACGAACCTGAACCTGCCTCAGCTGGGGGACACGCACCCCTTCCCCTAACTGTGCCTGCTGGAGCCACAGTGCCCATGGAGAGACACTTCTCTCCTGTCTCCCAGCTGCTGCAATGAGAGAGGGCTAGGGTTTTCCTCTCTTCCCGGGGCAGCCTTCATCCTGAACCCCTCATCCCCATCCTTGCCCCAGAGTAATTATTCAAATGAAGCATGGATATTTTCATTTTATTTTCCCCAAAAAACCCCAAAAATAACTGAGTTTAGGACCTGAGCAACACTAGGTAAATCTAGTAGAAAATAACACATGTAACACAATGAACACCGTAATAAGGGTGACCACTTATAAAGAGACAGTTTGGACACACATACATGTGTGATATATGTACACATATAAAGCTGAATCTCTGTGCAGATTATTCCTTCATGTAGGAATGGAAATTGGGAGCGAGAGTTTTGAAAGGCCCGTATGGGCCATGACACACCCATTTCCTATTGAAAGTCAATGGGACTTTCAAGCATCTAATTCCCATTTTTGCCTTGAAAAATCTCCCTTGCTGTGAATCTGAATGCATGGCATGCGCATTTCTTGGTAATTTTGATATGGGTAGACAACTGGCTGTCCCATTCCCTCTATGGAAGAAACCATGGGTTCCATCCATTTAATTCCTTGCCAGAGGATATTGTGAACATCAGGACTGTAAGAGGGTTCAAAAAAGAACTAGATAAATTCCTGGACGTTAGGTCCATCAATACTGATTAGCCAGGATGGGTAGGAATGCTATCCCTAGCCTCTGTCAAGGTCTGGAAATGGGTGACAGGAGAGGAATCGCTTGGGGTGTATCTAGACTACAGGGATTTTTCGAAAAATCCTTACCTGCGTCTAGACTGCCACTGCTTTCTGTCGACATTAAATCGAAAGACCGTGGTGGTTTTATGAACCACGGAAAACCTCATTTTATGAGGAATAGCGCCTTTTTTTTAAGTGCTCTTTTGAAAAAAGGCACTATGTAATGCAAACTGTGCTTTTTCGAAAGAGAGCATTCAGACTGCCTGGGTGCTCTCTTTCAAAAAAGCGGCTTGCTTTTTCGAAAGTGCTGATTGTAGTCTAGATGCTCTTTTTCGAAAGAGGCTTTTTCAAAAGTATCTTTCAAAAAAGCCTCTTTCGAAAAAGGCTTGCAGTCTAGACGTAGCCCTGATGATTACCTGTTCTGTTCATTCCCTCTGGGGCACCTGGCATTATCCACTGTTGGAAGACAGGATATTGGGCTGGATGGACCTTTGATCTGACCCAGTATGTCTGTTCTGATATTCTTACGTAATTCTCAGATCTGAAGATACCCATGGATTTTGGGTGAGCCACGTGGAAATCTTTGGACAACAGAACCCTTTCAGAGTCTTTGCAGCCAGGGTCTCAGCTTTTAGTGGCTTCCCCTGTGGGTTATTGGCTTGTCTGTTTGAGGGAGGGGTGGAATAAGTCATCAGTGTATGTCTATACCACAATGTAAGCCTACACTCATGCCTCAGAATCAAAACCCTCTTCCATCTACACATAATTCTGTCTGACTTGGGCCAGCAAGTCCTCTGGGATCCACGATCCAGTGAATGGGGCATGTTCAAACCCAAGTCACACAGGGACTCAAATCCAAATGGTCATTTTGCAGTGTGGATGCAGCTCAGGCATGGGTCCCTCTGACAACATTATTGCACTATCCCAGTGGTTTTCAAACTGTGGGTTGTGACAGTGTCAGGCACTGGGTCACCTTGCTGTAGGTGAGCCAGTGATCAGTGGGGGTGGTGAGAGAGGCTTCCTGCCTGTCCTGGCACTGCGGACTATGCTGCATCCTGGAAGTGTCCAGCAGCAGGTCTGACTCCTACCCAGTGGGAGCCAATGGGAGCTGGGAGACGGTCTGTGCTTGCAGGTGAGAGCAGCATGCAAAGCTGCTTCCATCTAGGAGTCAGACCTGCTGCATGGTCCGTGGGCCTGCCTTATCACCCCCACTGTGCCGCTGACCAGGAGCCACTGGAGGGAAGCCCGTGTCCAACCGCAAGCACCAACTCCCTGCCCAGTCCTGAGCCCCACCCCCACCCCAACCTGGAGCCTCCTCCTGCACCCCAGACCTCTCATTCCTGGCTCCTCCCTCCAGAGCCTTCACTCGAATCAAAAGACATAATTACGTTGGGTCACAAGCAACAACAATTTTCTTCAGCTGGGTTACAAGAAAAAAAGTTTGAAAACCACTGCACAGTCTCATGGGCAAGTGGTGTCAGCATTGGGGAGTCACAGGTCTGGTGATTAGGGCAAGGAGCAGACTAAGCACCGCAAGTGTCGTCATCATAAAGCCAGGAATGAAAACCGCACCTCTGGGAATTCCCCATCATCCTGACTCTTTTACAAGGAGTTTGGCTGAGTACTGCGCTGAGCCAGCAGTGGTTCACGATAGCCTGGCAGCCATGTCAGTGACCTTGTCACTCCAAACTCTAGTGTCGGACTAACAGCAGGTGACCCACTGGCTAGGGAAGTGACTCTGGTTTTCATACCAGTCCTTGAGGAAGCTTTGCTGCTGGAGCTCTTGCATCACCTGGGGCCATATTCAGAGGAGTTGCTTGACACCTCCAGTGCCCAGAGTGGTAGTCGACCATGAAAGCAGCAGCAGATGCAGATGAGGAAGAAATAACCCCAGATCCTGATATGCATTTGGCTCCATATGTGTTACTAATATACATGTGGGAGGAATTTCCAGTTGAAAGAAAAAACGTAATATTTCATAAAGCCACAGTTAGCAACATCGGCGAGGCGTCCTGTGGCACCTTATAGACTAACCGAAGTGTAGGAGCATAAGCTTTCATGGGCAAAGACCCACTTCATCAGATGCATGTAGTGGAAATTTCCAGAGGCAGGTATAAATATGCAGGCCAGAATCAGGCTGGAGATGACGAGGTGGATCCAGTCAGGGAGTAGCTGATCTGGAGGTGTGAATAGCAAGAGAGGAGATGCTGCTTTTATAGCTATTTTCTATGAGAATAGGGAGAGGGGGGTTTAGACACTGGAGAAGGACAGGGAAGTCTAACCTACCCAAGGTTACACATGCACAAGCATGCATATATATGTGCATGTGTTTAGTAAGCACATTGTTTTAAATGAAGTGTCTCTTTTGCGAGGTTTTGTCCCCTTAAGAACCATTCTCTCCCTTCCCCCATCCCAATGGCAAACTAAAAAAGATTTCATTTTAGTGAACGATGGGAGGGGGGCAGAGGAGAAAGGAGTTATGAATTGCAGAAATGCATTCCTGATGTGGAAAAGGCACATTCCACACTTTTCCTCTGTACTCAATAAATGTGCCATTTTTATGGCAAGTAGCCAAAGATTTTATGAATAAGGTCCTTACCTTCTCCAGCTGCCAGGAGCCTTTCTCAAATATGACTTAAAATTAAAGCACTGCCCAAACACTTCAAGCACTCATAGCTTTGCTGTGTTGGGTCTCTAGTGTGAAGTTTTGTGTCAGAAGTCTTGGTTTGAGTGACTTCTTTAAAATGTTATTAAATAGAGAAAAACAAACAAATCTGAAGTAGGGATGTTAAATATCAGTTATTTGAATAGTCAATTGACCTCATGAATTCTTATTGGTTACTCGACTATACTATAGCTCCCTGGAGTGAGACTGGCAGCCAGTGTGCTCCAGCCCCACTCCCGAGGAGCCCCCTGCCATTTTGCACTGCTGCCTCTGTATCAGAGGAAGGAGTGTGGGGAGCCAGGTGGGAGCTGGTCCGCGAGGGGAGCCAGTTTAAAAACCAGCTCCCATCACAGACCAGCTGCCTGTCTCCCCGCGCTGCTGCCTCTGATACTGCTGCAGCGCCGCAGCAGGGGTAGGTTCCAGACCCGGTGCAAGCTGGCACTGAGCCAGGCTGCTGGCCAGCCTGCTAAAAAATTTACTAGGACGGAGGGGATGCATGTAATCTATAGCATTAACCAATAAGCTTTTGCTTATTGGTTAATCGGTTTATTGACTACACTATTACATCCCTAATCTGAAGATGTCTTACATGACTTTAAATCTTCTTCTCACTCACATCTGTATTGCTACCAACCCAACATAATCATGGTCCTACATTGGTTGAGAGGTTTAGCAGTCATTAAATCTCTGTTGCTTGTCTTATAGGTGATATTACTATTAAGTAGATAGATGCATTTGGGACAGAAGAATCCCAAGCACTACTATAAGCTTATGACTGACTGGCTAAGCAGAAGTTCCGCAGTAAAGGACCTGGGGATTACAGAGGGTAAGAAGCTGGATATGAGTCAGTATGCTCTTGTAGCCAAGAAGGCTAATGGCATGTTGGGGGTGCATTTGGAGGAGCATTGCCAGCATATCTAGAAAAGTGATCATTCCCCTTTATTTGGCACTACACCTGGAGTATTGCATCCAATTCTACCCCCTTTCCCCAATTACAGAAAGGATGCAGATGCATTGGAGAGAATGCAGTGGAGGGCAACAAAATGATTAGGGGGCTGGAGCACATGGCTTACAAGGAGAGGCTAAGGGATTTGGGCTTATTTAATTACAGAAAATAATAATTACAGAGGAGAAGAGTGAAGGGAAATTTGATAGCAGCCTTCAACTACCTGAAGGGAGGTTCCAAAGAGGATGGAGAGAGGCTGTTCTCAGTAGTGATAGATGACAGAGTGGCCTCAAGTTGCAGTGATGGACAGTCATTCATGTTGCTCTTAATGAGCTGTCCCCTGCATTAAGCGCACATGCCTGAAAACCCTGCATCCCTCCCCACTTCAACACAAGCAATAGAAAGACTCTTGTTGAGAAATCATGCATTTTATTTAGGGAACACAGGGAAGCAAGGACAGAAAAGCAGTACAGGGCAGGAGCTTCAGGGTGGAGAGAGAAGAGAAAGTGATGCATTACAATCCCCCTGCTCAGCAACCACACACAGCCTTTTGCTCAGGGATGCATCCCTGAGGACTGAGTGTGAAGTTGCCCTTGACTCCCTCTGCCCCCACTGTGTTCTATGGTCCCTGGAAGAACAGGCTGTGGAACTTGGTAGGAGGGAATGTGAGTCCAGGGCTGAGGGTGAAGGGGGGGGGGATTGTGCATGTGGCAGTTATAGCCTACACATCTATATGCTTTCCTATCTTATTCCTTTTATTATCTTTTGGCAGTAATGCAAAGCCTGTAGGAAATTTTATCTTGTATAAGTTGGCTTTTGTAGTAGTGTAGTGTCATAAGGGTTAATATCTTTTTTAGAAATTACATTAAATATCCTTAATATCTCTTTAGAAGTTGTGAAAGGTTTTGAAGCAAAAGCTTTGGTTGGGTCAGAACACACATAACAGCCAGACAGAGTAAGATATGGGACTCAGTGCCTTATGAGATCTAAAACTAGGCCCAGCACCCAACCGCAGGGTCCTGCTTTTCCCACTTCAGGCAACTTGTCCAAGAGGGACATCAAGTGATCTTATTCATGCATATTCAAAAGATGTCCCAATATCATCATCCAATCAAATATGTGTACCCACAAAATCCCAGGAGGCAGAAATCTGGTTTTGGCCTTAAGAGATTGGGTTATTGATGATGCAAAGAAGCCTACAAAATGCTATGACATTTTGGGGAGAGGGAAATCTTCTTCATCTAGCATTTCTCTCCTTCACATCCCTCAAAACTCTTTGTTTCACTTTAAATATTCATTCCAAGTTTCTCTGCTTCTAAGTTTTCCATATTTCACCTTTCACTGAGATCCAAGTTCTACTAGCAGAGGGAGGATAGCCCTTCCAATGCTCGGGTATGTGAATATGGTACTATGCTAGGTAATTAGGTAATTATATCTGTATACTTAGATAAATACAATTATATATCCAGACTTTGTTAATACAATTATATATCCAGACTTTGTTAATCACCCTCCAGGATGATTGGTTCAATCTGTGCAATCAGTGCTGTGTGTTTTGTATTGTTTGCCATCTTAATATCAGTCATAATAAAAATTGTTTTAATTTGGTACTATCCTCATTATAACATGACTGCTGTTCTGGTCCCCCAGATCCACCTCCAGAAGTAGAGCTTTTTATAGCCCTCAACCTCTGTGATCTGGGGTAGGAGGACAGACATGGGACCTTCTGGTCCGATTTGGTAAGCCATACCCATAGAAATTATATTATTCTTCTCCCCCAGGCTATGCAGTCCTACAATTCCACCATGCACGTTATCACATCCACCATGACTATCAAGACTTTCTCCTGGTTTTTCACTTTGAGTTCCCAGCATGCTTTCCTGTCCTCATGCTCCACTCGCATCTCCTGCAGCCGCGTTTTCCTCCTCTCACTTAATTGCTCCCTGTCCAAGTGGGCAGATTGCATTTGCTCCTTGAACATGTCATCCCTCATATGTTTTCACCTTCAGATTTATGTTATCTGGACAGCTGGAGGAGCCAGGGAAGTGTTCAGCATGCTCGCTGCTTCATCCACTGTAACGAAAATGAAGGGCAGACTTTACAGAGATAAATTGTTAAGCGTAAAACCTAATCTCTTAGAATAAAGGAATGTCTGTCCAAAAACAATAGGGATGTGTTATATACAAGGCCACAGTTATGCTTTTAAGTGCCCACAATGCAGCAGGTACACCACAGACATCTTAGAGAAGCAGCTGGACTTGGTTTGGTGGACTTGGTATGGTAAGGGATGTTGTACCTCGGTGTTCTCGTACCTCGGTACCTTCAGTAGTCTGGACTGTCAGTGTCAGCGTTGTCTGGTCAGGGTTGTCCTGGTGTGCTCCTGCCAGGACCTCTACTCTGTCGGTGATGATAAACTTTCGGCTGCGTGCGTAACAATCGGTACTCCCTTTATCTAGAGTGTTAGACCCCGTGCACTTGGGTCAACACAAGAGATCTCTGAGAGGCCCCAGAAACGACAGATGCAGGCAAGGTTTGAAATCAATCGAGCAGGTTTATTGTCAAATGCGAAGCTCTACTAGTTGGTAACAGAGATCAATACGATGTTACACCACTGGGCACTATAAAGCCCGGGATTTGAATTTCCATTTCGTGGAATGAGGAGTACAGCTAGTTCGGATTAGGAAGCCTAATCCGAACTAGCTACTCCGTGCCGCGTATAGCCGCGCGGCACGGGGTTCAAACTGCCGGCATTTAAAAATGGCGCCGGCCGGCTTCATGCAAATGAAGCCCGGGAAATTCAAATCCCGGGCTTCATTTGCAAGTGCGGTATGCCTACATTACCCTCCTAGTTCGAATTAGGAGGGTAGTGTAGACATACCCTAAATTAAGCTACTGTGCATTCTGTAAGTTTAGGCAATGACACCTGCCGTTCAGGCGCCTAGTGCGCCCCCCCTTCAAGGTTGGCCGGAGAGCACCCTTTGCGGTGTCCTTTTATAGACAGGTACAAACAACTTACATCATTTCTTTACCTACCAGGTTACCACCCTCTGTTGCCTAGTTACCACCCTTCACCTTATGGAAGGGGGGCTTACTTACTATCCTTCATGCTGTCAATTCCGACATGGTCCTGAACCTAAGTCGGTATGTGCATTAGTTTTTAGGGAGTTTTTGTAACAAGACATTTCTTATTAATATGTTCCGTTACTCCCCTTTGGCTTACAGTCTGTACCCAGTGCCTCCCTGTGTCCTTCCATGCTCGACCTAACTTACACAATCACACAGTTATCAATAGGGCTTCTTTCTTGGCTCCTGTGTTACTGAACCAAAGTCTTGCTCACTAGATTGCAGGCCAGTTGCTGTTTCCATGTTTCAGGCCTTAGGCCTGCTGACTCCATATTACTGACCCTCAACTTACTACAAGGGACAGGCCAGGTTTTGAGCTTACAGTAGGGAGGGAGTCTGGGTGTGTTGGCAAGTCAGAGTAGGGGCTCATGTGGTGACTGAGTATTCAGCACCCTCCTCTTGCTGGAAGAGTGAAACTTTCCCATCCTCCAGGAGCATGCAGGTGGGAAGGGCAGGACAGGGGCTCTCAGGGGCGCTGTGTGTTCAGCATTCCCCATTTGCTGGGAGACTGCAACTTTCCCTTCCCACAGAAGCATGCCATGGGAGAGGAGAGAGGATCCAAGTGAGGTGGAAGGGCAGGGGCTCATGTGGATACTGAGGTGCCTGCAGGTGTGGGGGAGGAGGCGTTGGGCATGGCAACATGGCAGGGGCTCAAGCCATGTTTCATTGGGATGAGCAAACAGAGGTTTACTGCAGAGGCATCAGCTAATAGCTTCTCCTGCTTCATCCAGGTTGCCATGCACAATATCAATCTTCTCCAGATCACACAGAGTAGATGCTGCCTTAATGTGGCCAGAAACTTGGAGCTTATGCCACTATGCTTTGCGCTGCAATGATGCCAGACCACTTACTGCCGGCTTGGCATTGAAAGGCGGAGGACAGAATAAGGCAGGTTTCCCTTTAAGCCTTGTGAAAAAGATTAAAGAGTTTCTCTGGGAGAGCTTTATGGAGATGTACTGGGAAGAGTCCCACTCCAACTCCAGACACATTAACAAGCAGTTCCAGGAAGCTCTCACTGTGTAAGCACAGTGGCCACCACAATTGCGTTAACCTACTCGTAGCACGATTAAAAATGTGAACTCACCAGAAGTTCCCTCTCTGAGATCAGGGCTTGGCAGCAAGACATCCTGGGAGGAGGGAATTGCCTCCAAAGTTATAAAAAGGTCCTGTCAGTGAGAACAGATTCCCCACTCTCTGGCTGATCATTCTTCGCCTCCTCCTCCTCCTGTTCCTCATCCATGCTGTCCTCCACACTGCTGCCTGAGGAGTGTCTTGAGAAAAACCCACAGACTGGCTTGGGAAACTGGTCAGGTCCCCACTAGGATCCCATGCAGGTGCTCAGATAAGCGGCATGTTTGTGACGATGACCAAAACCATCTGTTTGCTTCCTTTGTCTTCTGGTTCACCTGTCTCAGTTCCTTTATTTTTACATAGCATTGCTGGGCGTCCCTGGCATATCCTTTCGCCTCCATGCAGTTTGCAATCTTGGCATAGATATCAGCATTTCTTTTGTTGCTTTGTAGTTCTGCCTGAAGAGATTCTTCTCTCCACCCTGCAATGAGGTACAGAATCTTCTGCATGCTCCATGCTGGAGTTCATTTGCAACCCTGGGCATTCATTGTCAAGCGTGCTGCTTGCTCTGAGGTCTGCTCACCACATTGGTCACACAGGAAATGAAATTCAAAATTTTGCGGGTCTTTTCCTGTGCAGTCATGGCCAGAGCAGTCACAGCGGGGGAATGTGGGCACTCCTGCAGGCCAAAAATATTGATTTTCACAGTGTTGCATCTCCAGTACCTTAAAGTCGACTATGCATGTTCGAATTTACTGTTACTGCTCATGAAAAGCAGTAGTGCCAAAATCACCTTTAACGACCTTTAAAGTCGATGGAATGGGGTTGGTGGTGTGGACTCATTGTTTAGAAAATTGACCTAATGCAGCTAAGTTCAACATAAACTCCCAGTGTACACCAGGCCTTAAAGAGGATAGTTTTGGCTTACATGTCTGAGTACAATAAATAAGAGGAAACTATTTTATTACTCAGACAAATAGAGGGATTTGTATAAGGTGAATGGCTAGAGACTTACTACTATGTTTGGTTGCTTTTAGGGCCTAATCCAATGCCTATTATTGACTTCAGTGGAAGTCAATCAGGTCCTCAAAGTCCTACACTGGAGGACTGGATTCTGGGATAACTTCTAGTAAAAAATAGAGATTTTCACCTCTGCATCATTGGCTTGAATCCAGAACAGGCTGGTTGTAACCCAAATGTATTCTCTATTGGCTTCTTGTTGATTTACATGAAATTATTTTGGTGGTCATTATGTCCCTGAGAGTCCATTTATACCAGTAGGCAAAGGACACATCCAATAGACTTTTCTCAGAATATTTAGCAAGTGTCTTGTAAGATATCATGTAAAACTGGTGATGTTGGTCTTTGTATCATTTTATGATTTATCCATGGATTGTGTATAGTTCTGGAAATATATTTGTAACGTATGTTTTGGAAGCAGTTAATAAAAAAGCCTACCCCAGAATATGGATGTGTCTGTCTTCAAGGCTGGATTACAAGCAAAGGACAATGTATGTAAATAAGGTGATTAAGCCAAAAGATTACTGGACAAGAAGGAAAGAGAACCTCCTAGTTATCCATCACTTAGACGACAAAGGGAGGAACATCTGACTCTCTGACAGATGTCACTCCCTGCCATCGGGGCTGGAGATGCGTGTATGTGAGTAAGATAAGCAGGCCAAAATGGTAGCTTTCCAAAGTTAAGCTTTAACCATTAGAAAGCATATTATTTTGATTTGTTTGTAACCAGACCTGGCTGTTTTTCTCCTGCTTTGTCTCACTTACATCTGTGTTTTCATTAATGGACTTGTTCTAAGTTTTACTCTAAATTATTTACTATAACTTATATATTAAACAGCATGTCCTCAGCCCAATTGACTGGTGTGTTTTTGATCTCTTTGGGCTTGAGGAATTGTTGTGAGTGTCCAGGGAGAGGGACTGGATGCTGCAGGGACACAGATGCCTCTGTGGAACTCAGGAACTGGGATTCATGGAATGTTACCTGCAAAACAAGGTTTAGATTGGCATAGGCTCAAGGAGTTAGCTGGTTAGGCAGATAGACTGGTGTGGCAGGAAGCTGTTGCGCAGTTTAAGCTCCAGCAGAACTCTGAGGCAGAGAAGTTACACAGCGGTTTACAGTTCTGGGCTCCCTGATGAGTGTCACAGTCAGAAGCTAAGATTGAGAGGTTATGTGAATGTATTCATCCAGTCCTCGGCAACTAGCCATATCACAGGCAAAATGAGCTCTAGTATCAGCAGTATTGGCAGTCTCAGCAGAGAGATCAAGAGCAGCATCGGCATGGAAACTGAACTGCCTTCTACGCCTCCGAGATGGTGCCACAAGGGGGAGACTGAGACAGCTGACGAAGCACAGTGGGGAAGCTTGCAGGCCTGCTACACTTGTTCTTTTAATAGGACCATGTCTACACTAGGAAACTATTTTGAAATTATTAAATTTGAATTAATAACTCCCAATTTAACAAGATTGAACTAGCATGTCCACACTACGGGGAAGCCTCAAAATTAGTCCGAAGCAGGATCCATTAATGTGGATGCGCTACCTCAGACTTAGAGCCCCAGGAAGCACTGGGGAGTAATTAGTTTGAATTACTCTGGGGAGTAGTTATTTTGAAATAGTGGCACCGGAGCATTCACACTACTGCTGTTTCGAAATAACTATTTTGGAACTAGCATTACTCCTGATGAAAATCAGGAGAACAGATTTTGAATTCCATGGCCCGTTATTTTGAAATAATGGGCTTGGTAGTGTGGATGCTCCACTTATAAATTCGACTTTAGGGGGTTATTTCGAAATAATGTCCTAGTGCAGATGAGGGCTAGAGGACTTAATTTTCCCAGGCCTTCCTGATAAATGATTTATTAAGACATATTTTAAAAGCTTGTAAAGCCCATAGCTTAACTTCTAATTCTTCAGACATTTCTGTCCTCTCCTACATAAGCATCTCAAAGCATTGTGCAAATTTTAATTTCATAAGACACCTGTGAAGCTGGTAAATATTATCATTCCCACTTTATTGATAGACAACTAAGATGGAAGTCACATAAAATCTGGGGCATTTCTCCTGACTCTTGGGCCCTTGGTTTGTGCATTAATCCATGCTTCCTTTGTCAACTCACCAGTATAGTCTAAAAGCAAACCCAAATCAAGTGAATTCATCACTGGACCCAATCACATTAGCCACCAAATCAGAGGTTTATTTAACTACACTTCCAGTTATGTGGTCTATGCCATCAAATGCCAGCAATGCCCCACTGCAATATATATTGGACAAACTGGACAGTCCCTACGGGAAAGAATTGATGGACACAAATCAGATATCCGAAAAGAGAACATACAGAAACCTGTTGGTGAACACTTTAACTTCCCTGGACACTCATTAAGGCAGCGGTTCCCAACCTTTTCCAGTTGGGGCCCCATTTTAAAAATTCAGGAAGACTTGGTGACCCAAGGCAATTCAAAAATGGGAGGGAAGCGGGAGGGTAGAGCCACCTGGGGAGACACTAGGTGACCCTTTTGAAATGTAATGATGACCCATATTTGGGTCCCGACCCATAGGTTGGGAAAACCTTGCTAAGGAATCTACAAGTTGATGTTTTTGTACAGACCAATTCCATAAGCTAAATACACACAGAAGGATTGGAACTCTGCTTCATTCACTAGTTTAATTCTCATGCAGATGGTTTAGATAGCGATATTGGATGGCTGGGACATTATCAACCAAACAAACAATGAAGGTGCCAGTGGTTCTTTATGTCTGTGTAGAATCGAGTGTTGGTACTCTTCATTTACATTGCAAACTAATGGTTCTTATCTTCCTCTTTTAACTATCTAGACTTAGGTGCTAATAGACTATTTGTTGATTTTCAGTTTTTCCTGTCACATACTGGCTCGGCTTTCCCTTTGAAATTTAACTACTCACTGCCTCTTTTTCTCTCCCTCCCCGCTCCAATTTTTTCCTTCTTCCTCCTCCTCCCTTCTTCATTTTTTATTTTTGGTTCTGGACATCCAACACTCTAGTCATCTAAAGAAGTGGACTATGCCCATAAAAGCTCATGATACCATCTACATGTTTTGTTAGTCTTTAAAGTACTATCAGACTATTAGTCTGTAACAGGAAAAACTTAAAAACAGCAAACTCAGCTATCCCTCTGAAGCTTCCAAATCAAGTACACAGGCATATTAACAAGCTTTCTCATATATATATATATATATATATATATATATATATATATATATATATATATATACAGGCAGTCCCCGGGTTACGTACAAGATAGGGACTGTAGGTTTGTTCTTAAGTTGAATTTGTATGTAAGTCGGAACTGGTACATATTGTAGGGGAAACTCTAGCCAAACATTTCTCCAGAGCTCAGTTTTATTCTCCCACACCTCACTTCCCTCAGTCCTTTATTCTCAAGCTGAGGTGTCTGCTGAGAAAAGCCGCTCCACGTCTCCCTGGTCTGCTGGGAGGGGTGCTAGCTTTGCGTCTCCCTGGTCTCCTGGGGGGAAGCAGCTAGTGCGGGGTTGCCTCACCCCGTTTGTAAGTAGGGATCTGATGTAAGTCGGATCCATGTAACCTGGGGACTGCCTGTATATATATATATATATATATATATATATATATATATATATATATATATATATTGTGATAACTTTATCTGTGTGCTTAGTGCTGTGGAATTCTTACCAGAGTTGTTGACTCGCGTCCCACGTCTTGAACTCAAGTCTGACTTAAGTCGCATAGGTGAACAGATTTGAGACTCGGGTTCATTGTTTGTGCCTTGAGACTTGCTAATTTTGTTAAAGCGACTTGGTGAAAAAATTGTCCAAAAATACCGATATTAATGGCTTGTACAAAAGTGACTTGACATTTTTTAAATTAACACTTGAGACTCAACAAGGGTATGTCTACACTACCCTCCTAGTTCGAACTAGGAGGGTAATGTAGGCATACCGCACTTGCAAATTAAGCCCGGGATTTGAATTTCCCGGGCTTCATTTGCATAAGCGGGGCGCCGCCATTTTTAAAACCCCGCTCGTTCGAACTCCGTGCAGCGCGGCTACACGGGGCACGAACTAGGTAGTTCGAACTAGGCTTCCTAGTTCGAACTACCGTTACTCCTCGTGGAATGAGGAGTAGCGGTAGTTCGAACTAGGAAGCCTAGTTCGAACTACCTAGTTCGTGCCCCGTGTAGCCGCGCTGCACGGGGTTCGAACGAGCGGGGTTTTAAAAATGGCGGTGCCCCGCTTATGCAAATGAAGCCCGGGAAATTCAAATCCCGCGCTTCATTTGCAAGTGCGGTATGCCTACATTACCCCGCTAGTTCGAACTAGCGGGGTAGTGTAGACATACCCCTTGGGACTTGACTCGAAAGTGACTTTAGGGACTCGAGACTCGACTTGAGACTTGAACTGTAGTGACTTGAGACTCGACTTGGACTTGACAATGACGACTTGAAGACAACACTGGTTCTGTCAATAAACGGGTTATGCTCTCTGCTGTGCCATCACTCACTACATTGAAAGTGCAACTACATGGAACCTTCTGATTCCAGGTTCATTCCTTTATGTATGTCCCCCCCCACTTAGTGCTACTGCCATTTCAAGTACTGTTCGGCTTATCTATTTTGCTGGAGCCAGACTGCATTTGTCTACAGCACATGACAGTACATGAATCACTTGCGAATCAGGAGACACGCAGCTTCCCTTGAATTGGGAAGGTGATTCATTTTCTCAAACACATACTTTGTCATCCCTTGTTTACAAAGAAAAAGGACTCACCTTCTTACTTTGTTCATGTCAGATAGCAAGCAGAAAAGCCTGAGAGAACAGAATCTCCCTTTTCTTATTAGGTGGCAGGTCCAACATGCATATTCACGGCACAAACTGTCTTATGATTTATGTGTTGCTGGTCAAACAAACGTTCTGGTTTTCCAGAGCAATATAGCAGTATCTTTCAAAATCCTACTGAGCCAAGCAATCCTTGATATTGAAAATGATTCCTTATCAAATCTTTCAGTGGTTCCAAAAATGTACATTCCAACAGCTTGGTAGCTAGATAGATTTTTTTTAAATGTTACAGAGATACGTGTCAGTAATGAAGAAAGAATATAGACTATCAGAGGCATATCTAAAATGAGACTGACACAGCAATATATTGCAGGGAACAAGCTTCTGTTGTTTTTATTCTATTCTCTACTATTTATTTGAGAGAGTCTGTCTGTTTGTTCAAGAACTCTTAAACAGTAAGAGCTAGGACCACCACATTCGGTACACAGCTTCCTCTTATCATAACTTAAATATGGGTTTGGTCGTGCCAGGGAAATGGGAAGTGCCCGGAATAGGATTGATTCTCATAAAACAGAAAAGAGACAGTACCACCAGGCAGGTAAAAGGCGCTGAGTGAGCGCATCCCGCACCTCTCCTCCCCCGCATCTGGGACTGTCCCATGCCCAAGCCTTTTACTCCCAGATTCATATGGGGACATTGCTGGTGTTTACCAGTCATCCCTGTTAGGGAGTGAAGGGAAAGTGCACAACCTTAAGTGACTCAGACCATGTGAGTCTGTAACTTTAAAAAATGAGTAGCCCTGTAGCAGCGTAGAGACTAATGAATAAAATAAATACATAAATACAATAAATGTTATCATGAACTTTAGTGGGCAAACCCTAAGCTCTCTACTCTTGGTTTCTTTTTTGCTCTGGGTTTGTATAGTGCCCTGCCCAGCATGCTACTGGTTCATAAGTAGGGCTCCTAGGCACTATGGTAATATAAATAATAAATAATAACATAGAATTATAGAATCATAGAATACTAGGACTGGGAGGGACTTCGAGAGGTCATCGAGTTCAGTCCCTTGTCCTCATGGCAGGACCAAATACTGTCTAGACCATCCCTGATAGACATTTATCTAACCTACTCTTAAATATCTCCACAGATGGCGATTCTACAACCTCTCTGGGCAATTTATTCCAGTGTTTGACTACCCTGACAGTTAGGAATTTTTTCCTAATGTCCAACCTAAACCTCCCTTGCTGCAGTTTAAGCCCATTGCTTCTTGTTCTATCCTCAGAGGCCAAGATGAACAAGTTTTCTCCTTCTTTCTTATGACACCCTTTTAGATACCTGAAAACTGCTATCATGTCCCCCCTCAATCTTCTCTTTTCTAAACTAAACAAACCTAATTCCTTCAGCCTTCCCTCATAGGTCAAGTTCTCTAGACATTTAATAATTCTTGTTGCTCTTCTCTGGACCCTCTCCAATTTCTCTATATCTTTCTTGAAATGTGGTACCCAGAACTGGACACAATACTCCAACTGAGGCCTAACTAGTGCAGAGTAGAGTGGAAGAATGACTTCTCTTGTCTTGCTGACAACACACCTGCTAATGCATCCCAGAATCATGTTTGCATTTTTTGCAACAGCATTACACTGCTGACTCATATTCAGCTTGTGGTCCACTATAACCCTTTCTGCCGTACTCCTTCCTAGACAGTCGCTTCCCATTCTGTATGTGTGAAACTGATTGTTCCTTCCTAAGTGGATTGTTCCTTCCTTTGTCTTTATTAAACTTCATCCTGTTTACCTCAGATAATTTCTCCAATTTGTCCAGATCCTTTTGAATTATGACCCTATCCTCCAGAGCAGTCGCAACCCCTCCCAGCTTGGTATCATCTGCAAACCTAATAAGCATTCTTTCTATGCCAATATCTAAATCGTTGATGAAGATATTGAAGAGAGCCAGTCCCAAAACAGACCCCTGCGGAATCCCACTTGTTATACCTTTCCAGCAGGATTGTGAACCATTAATAACTACTCTCTAAGTACGGTTATCCAGCCAGTTATGCACTCACCATAAATAGGAGCAATGCATGGGTTTCCTTGTGAGCTAGCACACTTAGCGTATGTCTAGACTACATCCCTCTGGCGACAGAGGGATGTAAATTAGACATACTGAAATTGCTAATGAAGGGGGGATTTAAATCTCCTGCGCTTCATTAGCATAAAAATGGCCGCCGCTTTTTGTCGCCACGGAGCTTTGTTGACAAAAAGCGGCAACCTAGCCCCGGTTCTATCACTCACTAAAGCCTTTGGCGACAGATCCCTTATGCCTCCCCCAGCCCTGCCTTCAACCATCACTCATGAGACACACTCACTTAAAAGCTGAAACATGGAATTACTCATCCGTACTGATAGGCAGACATCTCACCGGAGGTCCAAACCTGCTCTCACTGAAGTCTATTTTCTGTGGACTTCACTGGATCAGGATTTGACTTTGAATGATCTGAGCTTCCAGCTGTATGGTCATGCAGCTGTGTTTTGTTTGTGCTGGGTGGGGGGGAGGGGAGTTAAATGGAATTAAAACAAGGAAGTACAAGAGAATTAAAATAAATCTGTATATCAAAAACATTTTTCTCAATTCCTGATTCAGCAAACTTTGTGAAAACATTCTCATTTCTGTTTAAGTGGATTGTGAAAATATTTCCAGAGGCCATTGCTGCTGCTTCTGTTGATTTCAGACTAGTCCTTAAATTTACTCTGGAGAGCATTCTAAGGAAGGCAGGGAACTATAACCTAACACAGAGAGAGAGGGGAATTGTTGATAATAGGTCAGATTTACAGATGCGTTGTAACAGATTAGTAGATCTCCTGAGAAAAACTGTCCAACAAATCAGCAATGAAAAGATTTTTCATGACAAATATTCAATATGCACTGGAAGGAGCCAATCTCTCTGCTAAAGAAGGAAAGTTTTTCATGAGTGTGAGTGAATATATTTTAATCATCTTAAAAATTCTTATTTCCTGCATTATTCAGGAAGATCCTGATCTAACATACAATGAAAGCAGTAGAAAACCCATTGACTTCAAATGTGCATTGGATGATAGTGCAAAATTCTGGTGATGCATAAACATACAAAAGAGCACATATAAAATAATATCTCTAACAGATGGGTCAAATTTCAAAAGCCCACTTCTTCCTTGTGGAATGAGGACTATAGGGGCTTCTGAAAGAGTGTGTTTGTTCTTCCGCAAAAAAAACGGAAGAGCAAACACGGTCCCTGGACACGGTGGAGTTTTTTCAGGATACCGGATGTATCCTGACATCCCACTGCAGTCTAGCCATACCCTCTCTCTTTCTTTCTCTCTTCATTTATTTAAGAGGTTTTATCAAGTTTACAAATCCTTGTTATGCAAATATCAGAAACAAAACACAATAATCATTATACCACGGTTTATTTCGAGGAACATTAGTTCTCTGTATTCAATCGGATCTTAACACAGAACAGAGTGAACACATTCCATGACACAGAAAATTCTACTCTTTATGGTTAAGGCTTTGCCTATACACACATTTGTAGCAACTTAATTAGGTCTTGACTACCTGAGACAGTGGCACAGATTGTGAAACTGATTTAATTAAAAGGCTGCAATCCCTGGTGTAGACACTCATTTTGGTTATTTCAGTTTAGCTCAGACTAAATCTTTATTAACCTAACCATGTTATGTCTACATTACTTGATAACGTAGATGCACTGTATGCTGACAGAGAGTTTTGCCAGTGTAGGAACCACCTCCATGAATGATGTAAGCTATGGCAACAGAAGCCATTTTCTGTGGACATAGGTGTGTCTATATTGAGGGTTTGGATGGCATAGCTATATCATTAGTTGGTGTTGGTTTTTCAGCTCTCTGAAGGTGCATCTATACTGCATCCTTAGTTCAAAATAAGCTATGCAATTTGAGCTATGCAAATTGCGTAGCTTATTTTGAGTTAATTTCAAAATAGCTTATTTCTACACAGCACCAAATTTCTAAATAGAGCCTATTCCAAAATTCCCCTTAATTCTTATGGAACAAGGTTTACAGGGACATCAGAATAGCACACCCTTTATTTCAAAATATCAGGCACACTGTCAAGACATGGAAAACGTTATTCGGGATACTGGAAGAATCCCTAAATAGTGCCACTGTCTAGATGTATCCTGACTGTCCTAGCTATGCTGCTAGAAAGTGTAGACCAGGCCTTAAACCAAAATAAGTGCCTGCACAGCCTTTTGCACCAGTTCATATAAATCTGTTTAATATCACACCTAAAATTAAACTGGAATAGCTCTCTCATGTAGACGGAACTTAAACCAAAATAAGTCACTCTTAAACCAAAATCAGAATGTCTGCCCAGGGATTTGCACTGTTTACACTAACATGGTTTAACTAAATCAGTTTTATCTTAAACCAGTTACTAATTATCATCATCATAGTATACTATAACTAGAAGGAACCTTAAGAGGTTAAGTCCAGTCCCCTGTTCTCATGGAAGGACCAAGCACCATTTAGATCATCCCTGATAGATGTTTATATAACCTGCTCTTAAATATCTCCAGTGATGGAGATTCCACCACCTCCCTAGGCAATTTATTCCAGTGTTTAACCACCCTGACAGGAAGTTTTTCCTAATGTCCAACCTAAACCGTCCTTGCTGCAATTTAAGCCCATCGCTTTTTGTCTCAAAGAAGGAATGAGGACACCACTGCCACTGGAGAATGTGGGCATTCTCATCATCACCATCATTCTTCCCACATCATCAGGTGCATAAGGCAGAAGTGAACTAGGACCTTTCAACCCTCTCCTGGACTTGTTTTTCTAAGCTCTTTATATTCTAATGTAATTATGTTGCTTCGGCCATTGTTATGCTCTGGAGTATACACTATTGTCCTGGGGTCACCAAATAAATGTTTGTTCAGGCAGCCTATTATTCTTAAAAGATGTCCCATTTATGCCCCGCTCTTCCTCTGTACTTTTTGCAAGCAGTCATGCCCATTCCCAGACCTCTTAATTACTTATTCTATCAGGCCATTTTATTTTGAATATTCTACACTGACGCCTGCACTGAAAGCTGCTCAGTTTGCAATGGATGGACATATTCACTTTCCAGGACTTTGCTCTCCAGAGAAAGGTGCTTAGGCTGTTGCTTCTAAAGAACTTAAGATCTTTCTGGTTCATCACATTGGGCATCCATACTATATTGTTTTTAAAATACTGCTCTTGCTCTACCTATTCATCAAACTTGCAATTATACATATCGTGAATGATGCTACCCAGAAAAGACAACTTATGAACCTTTTTCAAGGCTTCACTTTCTAAGGAGATAAAATCATTGGTAGATAAATTAATTTTCATAATGTCCTTCTTTGAGTTATTGATAATAAAACCTATTTGCTTGGCTGAACTTGCAGGATCATCTTGTCTTTTGCTGCATAGCTTCATAAGAGGGAAGTTGTCTGCTAAATCTCCAGGCTTGGCACTTTTCAATCAACTCCATATAAACTGATAGAAACCAGTTTTAAATTCATATAAGAGTGTCCACCCAGCCTCCTGCACCAGTTTAGGCTGCTCTACATGAGAAAATTGATCTGCAGAACAATACCTGTATAATGATACTGCTGTAGGTGTGCTCGTACAGGAGTGGGCAAATACCAGCCCGCAGTCTGGAACCAGTCTGCCAGGATTAGCCACAGCTCTGCAGGTATGGGAAATTGCAGCTTCTGTTGGCCATGGATCACTGTTCACACCTGTGGAGGTGCAGGTAAATATAGCAGCAGTGGCCCCCAAGAGGGTAACCCTGGGGAACCACCTCCATTTTATTTCCCATCTTTGATGTAGATGCTCTCTTTTGCACTTTAGAGGGCCTTTTGGGAGGAGGAGGATTAGCTTAAACCACATAAATTAAACAAACTAAAAACCAGGTATTCTAACTCCAGAAGTGGAATGCCAACATGACGTGTTGCAGCAGCATAGTTATGGTGGCATAATTATTCTGATACAAACTATCAATGAATTTCTCCACGAAGACAAGCCCTTAGACTCCTTCTGCCCTTAGTTATACTGTCATCTAATCACTAATGTGGAACTTACACCTTACCTACCATCTCTGAATGGGACTCACTCAGTGTATGGGAGGCTAGGTCTGCACTACAAATCTTGGTATAGAAAACCTGCTCATCTCTGATCACCACAGGCAGGCTGGGAAAACCTCCAATGAAGCTGCAGCTCCTAGACTGACAGAATATAAAGGCAGATAGATGTTTGGGAGGGGCGGGGGGGGGGGGGGGGGGAGGCTGTGGGACTGGGGTGAAAGAAGTGAACTTAAAAGAGAAGAAAGCCCCTCAGAGAGGAGGAACTAGGTCCAGCTGAAATGGGAATGTAGACTCTAGTCTGTTTGACCAAAGAAAATTGAGTTTTATTTAGAAAGTCTTTGCAGCCCTTTTAAGAGGGCCTGAGGGAAGGGGAAAGTGACGTAGCCCTCAGCAGAGCTATGCTGGCCAGAAGGGGGTGCTACAGGGCAGGCACATCCTTTAGACAACAAGACAGAAATGGAGGTGGAAATAGAGAGAGAGAGAGAGAGAGAATGGATACAGAGCAGCGACTTGCAAACGTCATATTAAAATTTTCCATTTAAATTCTTTCTCTGGTGTGTGAGGAGTAGGATAGCTAGATGGAAAGCTAAATAAAAGAAGAGGAGCCAGTCCACTGACCTACAGTAAGAGAGGAGTAAGTAGTGGACATTTAAACACATTTATCCTGGGCACCTGAATATAGGCTTGGATTGGCTGTGTTTGAGCACTGGGTTTCATCCCCTCCATGTCCTTGTGCAGTCACACAGCTGGGAAAATGAGCTGTTCATCAGTGAACCTTTCACTGGCCCTTTACTTCCCACTTATCCTTACATTACAAATGCAGTCTTTTTGATAAACTCTTAATGAAACGTTTGTGTAGACAAGCCTTTAGGTTCCTACGTGTCAACCTAACTTTTGAAAATGGGAGTTAGACCCTAAATCACTTAGGCACATGAAAAAAAAATTAAACTCAATTAAGAGGATACTCTTTCTCCTATCTCCATGTCCACCTGGGGAAAACTTATGAGTCTTAGAAAAAAGTATATTGACACAGGGAAAATATATTGGCCCTGTTCCAAATAGTAGTTATTTAATGGTTTCCTAGTTATGTTTCCATTTCCACCAGTAATACTGAGTGCTACTATATATCAAATAGCTGGCTTAATATTTTCTTTTTGAAGGCATTGCCTTTCTATTTAATTATTTGTTCTTTATTTTCTGCCTTCCTTGCTGTTGTTATTTCTTTTCTGTATCTCAAATTATTGTTCTGTTTTAATTCCATTCTCTTCTTTCCCCTCTTACTCTTTGACCTGTAGAAACAATCTCCCCACACAGACAAAGCAGCTAAATCAACATTAACAACTGGCTTTGAAATTCACTCAGCACATTAGTTGTCTCTTAGGAATGGTTGGTATTATATTGTGTTGGTTTCTGGCAGGCTATCTGAATTTTTTTGCAGAATTGATTTCAAAAGCCTGCTGCTTGCTTGTTTGTGTTACCCTTAATGTTGTGTAATTTAATAAACAAAAGAGAAGAAACCAGAAGGAGCCCTACCTCCCAACACTAGATATGATTTCCATCAAGGTCCTGAAAAAATTCAACAAGAAAATCCAGTCCGACAGAGCAATCAAACTCACTGTTAAATCAATTAGTTCAGTGACACAGAAAGGAAATGGCAGCATATGGCAATATCAATGAACAAGGAAGACAACAGTACCTATTCCAGACAAGCGCTCAGATCATATGAAAGTGTTTTAGAGAAGTAGCTAAAACTGGGATATTTGCACAGCACTTCAGGCATGAAAAATACTGAGCTTCTCGTGCCATCTAACTAACTAGCGTCTTGTTTGCTATATTCATTTCACCGGTATTGATAGAGGTGCAGGTTGTCTCTTGATATTCAAAGACCATCTCTTTCATGGCATGGAGTTGTCTCAAAGATTAATTTGGTTCTCTTGACAAGTCTGCATTTCCTAGTGATTGAACGCTAGATGGCGCATGTGCCAGAGAATTAGAGTTCCTGAATTCTTCAGTGCCATTCAAGCCTCAGCTTGGAAAGTGAGCATTGCAATCTTACTAAAAGGAAAAGGAGAAAAGTAAAGACAGAGTGATTTTTACCATGGCCTGCATCCCTCCAGTATACATCATGTTCTCCCTCTCTTACTTCTCCAAAAGACCCGAGGCTCTGTATGACAGTCATTCATTGCCCCAGCCTAGGAGAAACTAAATCTCTGTCAACATTTAACAATTTTAAAGCACAATTGCAGCAGGACTTTACTCTGAAAGTGAGGCCTCAGTATGAGCGCTGGGAGAGAGGTCTCTCAGCACTCCATGTAAACCACCTTTATGAGGGGTATAACTAACATCACTCAGAGCACCGCTCTCAGCGCTGTAACCTGGTTCACACTGATCCTTAACTAGTTATGTAACTTGCTGTGCTGGGGAGTTGGGGGGTGTTCCACACCCCCGAGCCAGAAACTTACAGAGCTGTAAAGGGCCAGTGTAAACTTGGCCTAAGGGATGAAGTCAGAAATTGACTGCATTTGACTGGAAAAGCAGCTGCTCTGTTTGGAAAACATCTCCTGAGGCAGACTCTTTCCCCAGATTTCCCTAAAAGACCTGAACTGTCACCCCACCCAGCTCTTCTCCTAGATTACACAAGCTGTAACCATGCCTTCAATATGCTCCAGAACAAAGCATAGGCAGTGACAGCAATGGGCAACTTGATGTGAGCTCATTTTGTCTCCTGCTTTTGTTAGTTTTGCTACAATGGGGGAACAAATCCATAGATTTATCAAAGCCCCACCTGCCTGCAAAACAATCATGCAGAATAAACATTGTTCATATAGGCTGAGGGTCAGGGAGGGCATTTAAAATATTTGCGGTATCTGATCCAAAAATAGGTGTTTGCTGTCATGAATAAGTTACTTAAACTGGCCACTCTTGCACATAAATGATGTCTGCTCAGCAGTGAAAGTGACTTAAAATTTCTTACAGGTATGTCCTATTGCAACCCGCATCCCTGCCAGCTCTTTAAATAGCTCTCTGCTGGCTTTTGCTGAAACTCAGCCGGGTCTTGCCAGAGCTGTGCACCAGAGTGCAACCGCTTACTTCCATCTCTGTGTCTGCCACAGCTACTTCAGTAATCCCTTAGCTAATGAAGGCCCAGGTTCAAGAAGATACTTAAGCACATGTGTGACTTAAACCACAGGGCTGTGTCTACACTGGCACCCCTTTCCGGAAAAGGGATGCTAATGTAGACTTCGGAATTGCAAATTCCGCGGGGGATTTAAATATCCCCCGCGGCATTTGCATTTACATGGCTGCTGCTTTTTTCCGGCTTGGGGATAAGCCGGAGAAAAGCGCCAGTCTAGACGTGATTCTCCGGAAAATAAGCCCTTTTCCGGAGGATCTCTTATTCTTACTTTCTTATTCTTGAAAGTAAGAATAAGAGATCCTCCGGAAAAGGGCTTATTTTCCGGAGAATCACGTCTAGACTGGCGCTTTTCTCCGGCTTATCCCCAAGCCAGAAAAAAGCAGCAGCCATGTACATGCAAATGCCGTGGGGATATTTAAATATCCCCTGCGGAATTTGCAATTCCGAAGTCTACATTAGCATCACTTTTCCAGAAAGGGGTGCCAATGTAGACACAGCCCAGGAGAGAAACAAGGTAGGGGAGGTGATATCTCTTAGTGGACCAGTTTCTGTTGGTGAAAGAGACCACAGAGCTAAACTCAAACATGTTTCATGAGTCCTCAGGCAGGGACAGAACATCCTTCCCTTCCCCTCCCCAGTCATCAAAAATAGAATGAAACAGACAAGGTGGGTGGGTGCATACAGAACCTTTATTCTACAGCTTGCACAATCTGGAACCTGATCACTATCTCTCTTCCTCCTAGGCTGATAGAATTATGGACTTGTCTGGATATGCAGCACTACAGTGGTGGAGTGCAAGGGCTGCAGCTGTGCTGCTGCAGGGCTTTAGTGGAGATGCTACTATGCCAACAGGAGAGCTTCTTCCATCAACGTAGTTAATACACATCCCCAAGAGGCAGTAGCTATATTGACAGGAGAAACTCCTGCCAAATAGCACAGTCTGCATTGGAGAGGTGGGGTAATTAGGTCAGTATTACTGTGTTTCTTAGGGGGGTGGATTTTTCATATCACTAAGTGGCATAATCATATCGATATAGGTCTATTGACCTGGCCTTAGCTGTAGCACTGAGAGCTGAATAACATGATCCATGGACAGGCCCGCATGTGGGGGAGAGGGGGCGAAAGGTGCAAACACACCCCTCCAAATTCCCCATGGTCTCCTCCTCTACGCTGCTGTAGTGTCAGCCCCTCCCCTACGCTGCTGTAGTGACAGAATTTGCTATTTAGGGTGATCTGAGAATGTTGACTGGAATGGAACATGCTCAGTAAGAGCTACTCTTGCTGCTGTACTCATGTGGATTTTACTTCTGTCCCTTTACGAGCATTAAAAAGAGGTTTGGGGCAAATCGCAGCAGGGGGATGGGCAGAAGGCTGACATTAACTGGCTGAGGGGGTCAAGTACCTTTAGTGTGAGGCAGAAGAGGAGCTGGAGGGGAAAAATCAGGCAGGGGGGTGGAGTGGGTTAGGAGCTGGGATTTGGCTCAGGGGTAGATGCTGTTAGTCCCAGTAGGTGGGGGGGAGGTAGGAGCTGGAGTTTGGCTCAGGGTGGAGACAAAGACAGCAGCGTGAGATGCCAGGTGGGAGCTGGTCCATGAGGGGAGCCAGTGTAAAAACCAGCTCTCATCGTGGACTGATACAGAGGCAGCAGCGTGAGGTAGCAGCAGCAGCTCCTGTCTAGGGGAGAGTCTGAGCTCCTGGATCTGGCGCAAGCCAGAACTGAGCCAGGCTGCCTGCCCACCCTGCTCCTAATGCACTTTAAATGAAGAGCCACAGCGGGGATAGGTCTCAGACCCTGCACAAGCCAGGATTCAGCCAGGCTGCCTGCCCGCCCGGGTCCTAATGCACTTTAAATGCAGAGCAGCAGCAGGGGTAGGTTCTGGACCTGGAGCAAACCAAGACTGAACCAGGCTGCTGGCCAGCCTGCTAAAAAATTTACTGGCAAAGGGGTGTGTGCAGAAATGTGTGTAGTCTATAGCATCAGCTTATCGGTTACTTGGTTAATTGACTATACTATTACATCCCTAGCTCTGACCTAGCTGCCAGACTCTTACTACATTTACAAAGCAGAGGTGCAGGTCCCCCATTGCGCCTCTGCCTCCCCTACTCCCTCGCAGAGGCAGTGCTGGGTGGAACTGGCTTTTAAATTGCCCCCCTCCCAGCACTGGAGACTCGAATTCCTGATAATCCTAGTCTTATTGGGTCTTATTGACTACTCACTTACATCCCTAACCTAAATCCCTCTGAAAGTTCCCCTAACCTCATGTGCACCACTCCATTAGTACACAGAATGGAGAACAGAAAGTCCAAGGCAAGAACCACATCCTGTACCCCCATTCCCAACCTGCTCCTGCACCCCAGCTCCCACCTAGACTCCCCACCTCTCTTCTACACTTCCCATCCTCCCATAACCCTCATTCCTGCTCCTGCATCCTATATCCTGCCTAAACCCTGCACCCTGACCCCCACCTGTTCCCTGAAGCCTCCTCCCACATATTGAGCCCCTTATTGTTGTCCCCATCCCAGACCCTAAGGGCCCCATGAAATCTACAAGCTTTGGGTTCCCAGAGGAGTTAAATCTGGCTCTGGGGGGAAGCCCTTGCAAAAATCAAGATGATACCCATTAAATGGACATCATGTAGTAAAATTAAATCACAGCGAGCAAATCACATCACCAATACGATCTCTAAAGCAAATTGAGCTGGACCTTACTGGGTTAAATGTGTCCAAGGTCAAACCTCATTGTACAAACATTCCATAAAGGGTAGATAGCATGGCTAAAAGTAGGGTATATTGACAAACCCATGAGAAAAAGAACCCTAAGGGGTGTATTGGAAACTGCGTTGGGTGGAACTGGATTAGGAGTTGGGGTTCTGGATGCCACTAACATAGCGGTATTGGCAAACAAACTAAGTTTTGTTACAGCTGAAATATAAGAGCTGGAAGGCCTGCCAGTGTATCCTTATCAAAATTAGGAATGGGACAGCTATTTTCTAGCATATTGCCAGAATGGCAACAGCAGGGGGAAAGGATTTGTTATTGTTAGCAGGAACCATGGGAGCAATATAAAGAAATGTGTCCCTAGCAGTAGCCTGTACACAGGCCCAGGAAATAAGTCAGCAATTGATCATTCAAATAATTCGGGAAGGCATGCAAGGAAATTTGCTTTTGGAAATAAGAAAACGGTTGAGGAAAATTGTTACAGAAGGGGAGAGATAATTAATGATATGGTGGAAATTGGTACATTTTACCGTAAACGGAGATCAAATGATTCTACAAGAATATGTAGTAATTGTACACCCTATCCCGGGGGTGGGGAACCTTTTTTGGGTTGCACATAAGTGAAAAAAACAAATCAGAAAAAAACCCCTAAAACCCATCACTGACGTGGCCCCCCACTGAGAAGGAGAAAGAATGTGAATTCCTCACATTCCCCTTGCACACCAGAGCCTATGGGGACCCAGCCTAATAGATTTTGTGTGCTCTGACTCCATGGCGGGTCAGCGGAGAAGCTGGAGCACCAGTGTGGGCTCCCCTGAGGTGAAGGGGGGAGCCCAGAGCCTCAGGGGCTGGATCCAGCTGAACTGGGGAGCCGCAGCCAGCTCCTGGCCCTGAGGTTCCTCACCCCTGCCCTTGCCTAACTATTGATAGCTGGATTCCCATAGGTACCACTGGAGAGATAACAAAAAATGTAATGATGTGATCATCATGCCTGGGCATATAAAGAAAACCAGCAATGGAGAACCACTGACATGTTTCAGTGTGTGTGGCCCATGACAATTTGGGATATGTGTGTAAGAATCAAAATTTATGAGAAAGGGATGAATAAGAACATACGAATGGCCGTTACTGGGTCAGATCAAAGGTCCATCTAGCCCAATAGCCTGTCTGCCGACAGTGGCCAGCACAGGTGCCCCAGAGGGGGTGGACTGAAGACAATGATCAAGCGATTTGTCTCCTGCCATCCTTCTCCAGCTTCTGACTAACAGAGGCCAAGGACACCATTTCTATCCCCTGGCTAATAGCCTTTTATGGACCTAACCTCCATGAAATTATCTAGTTTCTCTTTAAACCCTGATAGGGTATGTCTACACTACAAAGTTAGTTCGAACTAACTTTCATAGGCGCTACACTAGCGCTCCATTAGTTCGAATTTAATTCGAACTAGCGGAGCGCTTAGTTCGAACTAGGTAATCCTCATTCTACGAGGATTAAGCCTAGTTCGAACTTATTAGTTTGAATAAAGGACTGTGTAGCCCCTTAATTCGAACTAGTGGGAAGGTAGCCCTCCCCAGCTTTCCCTGGTGGCCACTCTGGCCAACACCAGGGAAACTCGTCTGCCCCCCTCCCGGCCAAGGACACCTTAAAGGGACACGGGCTGGCTACGGTGCCCGTGCCAGGTGCAAGCCTGTCAGCACCCAGCCAGCAGACCCTGTACCTGGCACGGATCGAGCCACCCACCCGATGCCCCCCAGCCCTCCCCCTCTTCCCGGGACCAGGCTGGCGGCTCCCGGGAGCTTGCCCGGGAGCGCAAGAAGCGGGCACCCGCCTGGGCTAGTGCGGACATCGTGGACCTCGTCCACGATGTCCGCACTAGGCACAGGAAAGTGGCCGGCTAGGGCAGGAGAGCTGCCAGCCTGGCCACCCAGGAGCAGGCGTGCATGAAAATCAAGGTGGTCCACTAAGACCCCCGACCCTGAGCTTACAATGGCTGTCCTGGGTCAGACCAAAGGTCCATCTAGCCCAGTAGACTGTCTGCCGACAGTGGCCAACACTAGGGACCCTGGAGGGGATGGACCGAAGACAGTGATCAAGCCATTTGTCTCGTGCCATCCCTCTCCAGCCTTCCACAAACTTTGGGCAGGGACACCACTCCTACCCCCTGGCTAATACCACTCCATGGACCCACCTTCATGACTTGATCTCACTTCCCTTTAAACTCTGTTCTAGTTGTAGCCTTCACAGCCTCCTGCAGCAAGGAGTTCCACAGGTTGACTCTGTGCTTTGTGAAGAACAACTTTCTGTTACTAGTTTGAAGCCTGTTACCCATTCCTTTCCTTTGGTGTCCTCTAGTCCTTCTTTATGGGAACTAATGAAGAACTTTTCCGTATGCACCCTCTCCACCCAACTCCTGCTTTTAGAGACCTCTATCCTGTCCCCCCTCCGTCTCCTCTTGTCTAAGCTGAAAAGTCCCAGGCTCTTTAGCCTCTCTTCATATGGGACCTGTTCCAAACCCCTGATCATTTTAGTTGCCTTCCCCTCTCCCAGCCTCTCTCTTTCCCTCTCCCACCTCCTTTTCCCAGTCTCCCCCAGTTTTGTTTAATAAAGACAGATTCCATTTTGGAAGACACGTTATCTTTATTTTGTACATCAAGAAGATGGGCTAGGGAAGGGTAAGTGGAAGGAGGTGAGGGAGGAATGGGGCACGAGCCCCCGATGGGGAGGACTGGGCTGGCTCTGCGGGCTTCTGGGGGTGGAAGCTCTCCTGCAGCCCCCCAATTGCCCCCTCTCCCCAGATGGCAGCCTGCGGCAAGTGCAGCCGGGCTGATGGCCGAGTGCTGTGATGTGCCCAGTGTGGGTAGTCCGGGCACCCCAAGCCAGGACTGCTTTGCAAGCGGGACACCCCTGAGAACTGTCTGTCCGGGGTGGGGGTTGGGACCCTTTAAGCACAGCCCTCGGCTAGCCTGAGACAGCATCTCCACGCTCTAAGTCCTCCTCTAATGCCCTGCCGGCACTGCTTTCGGCCATCCTTAAGCCCGGTTCAGGGTCCACTTAATGTGGACATGCTAGTTCGAATTAGCAAAACGCTAATTCGAACTAGTTCTTTAGTCTGGATCCATTAGTTCGAATTAGCTTAGTTCGAATTAACTAATTCGAACTAAGTTAGTTCGAATTAACGTTGTAGTGTAGACGTACCCATATAGTCCTAGCCTTCACAGCCTCCTCTGGCAAGGAGTTCCACAGGTTGACTACATGCTGTGTGAAGAAGAACTTTCTTTTATTAGTTTTAAATCTTCTACCCGTTAACTTAATTTGGTGTCCTCTAGTTCTTCTATTATGGGAACTAATAAATAACTTTTCTTTATCAGCCCTCTCCACACCACTCATGATTTTATATACCTCTATCATATCCCCCCTCAGTCTCCTCTTTTCTAAACTGAAAAGTCCCAGTCGCTTTAACCTCTCTTCATATGGGACCCGTTCCAAATCCCTAATCATTTTAGTTGCCCTTTTCTGAACCCTTTCTAAGGCCAAAATATCTTTTTTGAGGTGAGGAGACCACATCTGTACACAGTATTCAAGATGTGGGCGTACCATAGTTTTATACAGGGGCAGTAAGATATTCTGGGTCTTATTTTCTATCCCTTTCTTAATAATTCCTAACATCCTATTTGCCTTTTTGACTGCCGCTGCAAACTGTGTGGAAGTTTTCAGAGAACTGTCCACGATAACTCTAAGGTCTCTTTCCTGATTTGCTGTAGCCAAATTAGCCCCCATCATACTGATGAATGTTTCTATGTAAAAGGCAAAGAAACCGAAAGATGTACGTTTGATTTATCAGGCCTGTATGTGGCGGGGTCGGGTGCAAAGAGTGCGAATGCACCTCCATGGTCCCCCAAATAAACATGCTCCCGCCTTCCTCCCCCATTTTCTGGCCAACTGAGGGAATGCTGGGTCTGATTTCTCCTCCCTCCCCAAGGAGTGAGGCTGGGGCTGGGCTTTGCTCTTGGTGGAAGAGGGGAAATCAGCCGCAGCCTTCCCCTGGCTGTCCGGAGCATGCCTACTTGGGGGACAGTAGTGGGGTGTGTGTGTGTGTGTACACACCCTTGTGGTTCACATTTACAAAAAAAGCTCCCTCCTCTCTCCCTCCCCCTCCCCACACAGAAATGTCTTCGTATGGGACTGATGGAAGTATCTGCCTGGATTCCTTGCCTGTTTTTCTACTTGAAGATCTGTCATATGGGTGGTTAAGTTGCCTTGGTCTCCTAGAAATCCTTTCCCATTCGAAACACCTATGCTTTTAAATAACATCCACTTTCAGCCACCCTGAATAAGGCTCTGTGCAAAGATTCAGGAGAATTATTCCCAGGTCCTTTGAATGCTAAAAACACTTTTCTTTCATAACATACCTGTGCCCATAAGAAATCTCTTCAGTCCAAAGCACTGGGCAATACTTACTCACCACAGGCTACTTTTTGTATACCCTTTTCTGTTCCTTTCAATTATGGGGAAATTGACATCTCATAACCAGTGCAAATGTATGAATAGCCTTATTATTTATTATTAGTTCTAGAGGTGTGTTTTTCTTCAGATCATATCTGCACAAATAGGAATAATAATAATAGGCTTTTTCACTGATCATGAAATGGCTTGGTTTTATTACTGAAGACCCTGGAACTTTTAAAGTGAGGTCCTGTTTATTGCTTTAAAAAAAAAAGATATTAAAATGACAGTCATGGCTGAAAACCCCTTGATTTTCCCAGACTGAGTTCTGGAAGAGCAGACAGTTATTCAGTCGCTCTCTATCCCCTGTCAAAAAGGCTGTCTCTTATTACGGTTTGGTGCCAAGCTATTTTAAGACTTCCCTTTTATAGAATTAATTTCTTCTCCTCTGAATTTAACAAAGGCTATTGCACTCATTGACACTGTATTTCCTTGATTCACTCTGTTCTGCCAGAGCCCCCTCAATCCCAACTAGCATGCATAATTTATGGGGTGACCATTTCTGATATTAAGATACTATAGTGACAGGTATTGTAGAAAAAAGACCCTGAATAGATTAGGTGGATTAAGAGCAGACATGGAAAACATGCTGATTTCTCCACAAGAACTTTAAGAATGGACCTATGCAATCTTTTCAGTGGTAATAGATAAAAACAGCCTTTGGGTTCATTAGTATTCATTGGTAACATTCCAGCATTTCTCCAGGCTAATTATCAGACACAGAATGGCATCCACAGTATTCACCTTGATAAAGGGCCTGGCAACAATTGCCTGAAAGATGACAGCTAAAGTAAATGTAAAGAGATTCCATGAGTCAGACCCATGACTTGTAGTTTTGCTATCATGGAAGCCACATGGCCCATGAGTTTCAGGATATTTGAATTTTGACTTCAAGCTCCAGCTCTTAAGAGACAGTTCCAATGCAGGGGGAGAATCTTACCTTTCATTTTTTTAAAAATGTTTCCTCCCTCATGATTGTGTGGAAGCTTGAAAGTATGACCCAGATGTACCTTGAAGGCTCAACGCCCAATGTGCAAATAATAATACTTTTTGTATTGTTTTAAAATGCTGGTGGTTTGGGGGAGGGGTATGGAGGACTGAGTTAGGACTTTTAATGTTTGGGGCTGGCAATGCTAGATAAGCCAGTACAGATAGAGAGGGCTGTGGTGGCATACAAGCAATTTGGGGGCTGTTGTGCAGACTGTTGGAGACTGTTTGGGTCTATGTAGGACTGAGGACAGGCCTGGCCGGGCTGAGGGTGGGGTCCAGCGCTAGGCCCCTGGAAGGGATGGGCCTTTGGGAGGAAGGTGTGCACTGCCCGCCTGGTGTGCACTGCCCAAGGCTCCAGTGGCAGTTTAAAGGACCCGAGGCTTCGGCCTCTGTTGCTTCTGAGGTAGTAGTGACAGTGGCCAGGAGCCCCAAGCTCTTTTAAATTGCAATAAGATATTCTCTACCCCTTATTTAATGACGTTTTCAGAGAACTATCCGCAATGACTCCAAGATCTCTCTTTAGAGTAGTTATAGCTAAATTAGTACCCATAGATTTAGGGTCAGAAGGATCCTCTATTCTGATCCACAGGCTGCACAATTTCATTCAGATACCCCTGCATTAATCCCTGTCACATCTAGGAGTGGCAGTTCATAGTCCCAACACCCTTAGACTTGCCACATTATTAAGAAATTAAATATTTGCTTGAACCTCAGCACCTACTTGCTTGAGCCACAGAACCTCTTTCATTACAAAAATTAAGCACTGTGGTGAATCCACCACTTCCTCTGCTACTTTATTCCAATGGATAATCACTGTTAAAATTGTGTGCCTTGTTTTTAATTTGAATTTGTTTGGCTATAACTTACAACTATTAGAAATTTGAGCATACTAAGACAAAGCACACTTAGTAAGCTAATGTATGCCTATGGCAATTGTTGGAGTAGAAAATACCAAAAGGTTGATTTGCAGAGAAAGCAACATCAGCAGCATCCATCGAGTGGCTCTGTAGTTCACACTACTGGCTGAACCTTAGCACCCTCGGGACCCGACCAATGCTGAACCAGAGAATATGCCGAACCATGGAAGGTCAATATTGTCTAGCAGCATTACCAACACTTCCACTGCTTACTGGGCTCTGAGAAGACATTTGGGGTAAATTAGAGATAAATAACAGTGCAGAACACTGAGAGCTGGGACTGGTGGCTGAAAATAAACTATGGGATGCAGGAAACTTGGCCATACTTGTGGTAAGTGGATGTTCAACTAACTAAACTCATGCCGGACCACAGAGGTTGGCGGATCAGAGAATGCTGGACTAAGGAGATTCAACGTGTAGTGGCAACATAAATTTTATCATAATTTAGCCAACTTGTCTTTGGTCAATATGAGCTCTTCAACATCATTTGTCTCAAGGGTTCTTTTGTGGCATGTCTGCAGCCTTTCAAAATTGGGTATTCCACTGTGAGGTTTAATTGGCTCAGGAAAACACAGTTTAAAACAAGTTTAAACTGTGTCTTAGAAAACAGCCAGTGCTGGTCAGGAATTCATTCTAGCTGCAAAAATAGAAGATAGCAATAGAAGTCTCCCTCATGAGGCATCATACGGAAGTTGGCCTGAACTAAAAAGCCAGGCCCACACCCTTTGGGGGTATTTGAAATCCACACCCAGATCTGAACATGAATTTTGTATGCGTCTTCTAACTTTTTAGTGGAAAAGTCAAAAAACTTGGATCCAAATACTCCTCAATTTGGTGGGTTGGACCCATTTCTGATCATAGTTATCTATACACCCTACATGAAAATATTCAGATGGTGAATGGAAATCTTTTGCCCAGATTTGCACCAAGTCATCTTTTCCTTTTGCATGCAGCTTGGCAGCTTTTGGTAAGGCCTTTGTGCCAAGATCCCAACCAGGAATGAAATCATTAACATAGCAGGGGTGTTTTCTGTAAAGCTGGACTGCAGGGAAATGCTTGATAAGTTAAAAGAGAGATGGAGAGCAGCTTTGAAAATTAGGGGCAAAATTCTGTACAGAGCCTTTAAGGGACATGGCACAGAACTCACAGCCTGGAATGAGGTTTACCTGGGTGGTCGACAAATGCCTTTGATGTCGACACCCGCGCGTCCAGACTACCGCGCTGAGCCGACAAACAGCTGATAGGCTCAGCGCGGCAGCCATGTAAATTTAAATGAAGCGGCGATTCTTTAAATCACCGCTTCATTTTCCTGTGCCTGGTAGCCTCATCTACATGCCTCTGGCAACAGAGGAATGTAGTCTAGACGTAGCCTAAGATCCATTTTAATCTTTCTCCTGGTTTTTCCAGTAATTCATCCATCCCCCATTAACATCCATCTGCAAGGGGTATGTAGTCTCCTACTCAGAAGGCACTAGGCTACACACATAGGCTTCAAAACCCACTCTTCAGCTCTCATTTACCTTTTCAAGTGCTTCACTGAAGCACAGATTAACAACATAAACCCATGATATATTAATCTTCTCACTCATTGTCATGAATGTGACATATTGATCTTTTAAGGCTTTATCAAAATCTGTAGCTTCTTATAAAATGGGATGGGGTTCGGTATCCATCTGAAAAGGGATTTTTTCATTTGCCCTCTGAAAACTTTCATCTATGACATCTGGAAAATTTATGATCAGAGATAGCTCCAAGCCATCAGATTTAGGAGTGTCTGTTTGCACTATAAACCTCCCAGTTTTCATTCTGGAACAAATATCTGGGGAATGTCCAGACTAGACTTAACGAACATGTTGGCTATCTTGAGTTAACCAGTAACCAATTTAGAGGTAAAAGCTCTAGTATAGACATATCCTCTGGGGCTGCTGTTTACAATGAGGCTTTCATTGATATGCTGACCTGTGAACATAAATGAACATATGCCACATTACTTGAATTTCAAACAAACTTTTGGAAGCCATACAGGAAAAAGCATAAACTCAGATTTTAGTAGCCTTTACAAAAACTGTTATATGATATATCGCTTCTTTCATTAACAATCGACTGTGAAAATACTTGTCCTGGGTACATTGCACATCAGAGTGTAGTATGCATATAACTATTTAATTTTTTCCTATTAAATACACAAAATTATTTGGAGGAAATATATGAAAATACTGTTATATATAAACTTAAAAACCCCACTAATTTGATAGTACGACTATGCTGGAATTTTTAACAATTAATGCGAATCTTTAAAATAAAGAGGCGATTCTTAATTATGAAAGTAAAAACATATTCTAATTCCTCAATAAATACTATATTTAACCAGAATAGCATTTTAGAAATCCAATGAAAAGACCCTGAAAGATTGAAATCAGTTTCACTGAATTATTTTGTAAGACAATTTCAAAGAAGAGCAGTAGATGGTGCTATTATTCTCTTTTTGAGCAGTCATGCTCTTGCTGGTGCATTAAATGTACACAGGCATAAATTGCCTGGCTGCCAGCCCCATGTTAGCCTCCTTCCAATCATGAGATTGATTTAAAATTGATGAGGTTAGATGAAAAAATCATTATTTTTTTAAATAAAAAAGTTGGTTTCCTTCTTTTCCCTCGCCCCGGCAAATATCTGCTTCAAAATACACCCATCTTTACTATGAAGCACCAAGCCCATTGTATCAGCAGTGTATCAATCACCTAAGTAGCCTTTTAAACAAGTCAGATATTTGTGACCTGATTCACTTTTACCCGGCGGTCCTTGAGGTGAACAAACCACCCCTTATCAGTGTGTCCATTGTGAAGATGTATCTGTGTAACAGGACTGATCTTGTACAGTACTTTGGGACTGTTGGATTTTGCTTTAACTGGGTTGCTTGGTAGATAGTGTGTGGAACTCTGATGGCAGCTAGGTATTGTGTAAGGAGGATGATATCTGAAAGTAGGCATGGCCTGTCATGGAGTGCTCACAGCCACGTGATCACTGTAATTAAATGCCACGTTAGCTCGGACTCAGGGGCTAGCAGGTTGGATGGTAAGACTATTCCCTTGGGCTATGTAACAACCTGTGGCCTGGGAAATGGACCCCAACTGAAATGTTAAAATCTGGATCTGGACTTTCCGAAAGTGGGAAGCTGTTCTGGTCTGGCCTATCTGGTACGTACAGTATATCCCAGCTCTATTCCTCCATTTAGGCCCTGTTTGAAGGCCCTGTTTAGATAACAACCAATGAAACAGGCATTTCTTTCTTTCTTATTTATTTTTATATGCTACCTAGTTAGTGATTTAAAAACAACAAGACAGAGTCTGCTTTGAATCTTATGTAGGGATTTGCACCTGTGCAAAGAATCTGAAAGCCCATAAACATGTCTTTTCACTAACGTGCAGCAGGCCCAAAGTACGAATAATCTGGGTATAAAATACTACCACTGGTCTGAGGGGATGGTAGAATTTTACATAGGGGTAAATAAACACACAACGAGTATGCTTCACTAACAAAAAGACAAGCAACATAAATAATCCCTTTTTATGGTGTGGGGTGTTGGCAACGGAAAAATGAGCCTTGAAGATGGACAAAAACACTGACCTCAGCGCTCTAACTTGAATGATGGGGATGGATCCATTTTGCATTGTCATTCAAAGCAGCTCTCTTCTTCTATCCTGTCAGCCCAATGAAGAAGGAACCTTCAGGAAGGATGTTCTTCTGATGAGAGTCTTCCCAGCCATGCACCTGTTGGATCTCTAATAAGTAGAACACATTATTTTCTCAAATATGGGGTGGTGAATATCATCTTTGACATTTGGCTCTGATTACATGAGAGAAATTCCTTATAATAATAAAGACAGTCTAAGCAGACAGGAAAGTTAGAATGGATTGCCACTGGGCAAAGCTGAGAGCAGAAATTCAACCTAATAATGCACCATCTCAGGTGGGGAGCAGTTCAGCTTGTTAAATGGAAGCATAATTTGAGAAGGTTGTTACCATGGAAAAGCCCACTTGCTATGGTAATCGTCTCTTATAGAAATTAGCTAGAAGTAAAAGAAGTGATCCACCCAAAGCACAGAGAGGAAGTTTGGGAATACAGAAATTGCCATTAAACCTAACATTAATCTAGTCCAGTATCATGTCTCTGACAGTAGCAATAGCAGATATTTCAGAGAAAAGTGTAAAAACTCCACGATAGGCACATGTGGGCTAATCTGCCCCTCGCCTGCACTTTAGATTTGGTTACAAAAGCTGTTATAATGAAACATGATAATTCTGGAAATTCTTCCTATCCATATAAATGTCCAATCCTTTTTTGAATCTTGCTACATTCTTGGTTTGAATGAGTTCCTGTGGAAATGAGTTCCACAGGTCTGAGCTGCTCTGATTAGCAAACCCTGCTTTTTCTCCATCTGAAATTTAAAACAGTTTTCTAGAAATTAAGAGTGGAAGATAAAGAGGCGTACAAGGAGAAAGAGGCATACAAGACAAAGTGGGGTAAGAGAGTAGAACAGTGAAAGAGATGATAGATAGCTAACATCCTGCATTTATCTAATGGCTTTCTTTCTATAGGATTCTCAAAGAAATTTTACAAAGAAATTGACATTAAAAACAACAAATTGGAGTCAACTGGAAATTGAATGAAACCACTTTGGGCTGAAATGTATTGACTAATTATGCTTCTCTCAATTTTAAAGAGAATATAACTGAATGGGAAATTATTAGTGAGATTGTTCATTAAACTGAATTATTTTTGCAGGAAATTATTCATTAAAATATCAAGATTAAATACATGAAATTAATTGTAATTTTTAAGATATATGTTTAAAATATCTCTATTAAAGATGTATATGCAATTCTGGCCTGTGTCAACCTTTGCTGTGAACATTATTTATCCTGATGAAACCTCATCTGGCACTCCTTTTATACTCAGGGATCAAGTCTGCCTCTGTTGAAGCTGATAAGTTTTGTTATTGATTTCAGTGGAATTAGGGTTAGATCCTCAAAACACCTAGGGTCAAATTCTCGCTGGTGTAAATCAAGTGATTTCAGTGAAATAAATCTGGCCCCCATTTAGAAAGGTGATTATGGGAGAAATGAAGTACTGGACCTTAAAATAATAGCTGATGCATTAGTTATTAAACTAAATTTATGAATAAACAGCATACCTAATTATTATAAATCACTCTCTTGCATTTTATGCATTAACGTGTTAAAGCTGCTTTTCAGTGTTAATCGTTTGATCAGCTCATGCTTTACAATGGAGAATTGTAGAGTTCTGTTTCCTTAAGAAAAAAATAAAAAAAATTGACTTATTTGTGTGCAATTGCACGCATCAATTAACAGTACAATCATTTTGTTATGAAAACGTAAACTTTAACAGCCTGAAGGGTCTTGTAAATGGAAACGAAAAACTTTAATTTAAACACCCCTCACTTTCCCTTGAAGTACAAGAAAGGCCTCCTTTTTTTTTCATTCCCTGTTACAATAATACTTTTCCCCTCTCACTTTAAAAAGGTAATTGAATATAACCCAGAGAATTCTAAACTAGAATAATCCACAGCCAACATATTTTGAAACAAGCTAATGCAGGCTGACATTAAGTGTTCTTAAACAAGTGAATTCATCTCCTAGGCCATGAGCTTCCAAAAAGTGAAGACACATTTGACTATAACTATAGTCTTGCTGTTTTTCGAGGTATTTAACTGATGAAAGAAACTCTCTGCGTCCTATTGTGAAAATAGTTGCAAATTTCTTGGAGCTAGATGGACCTTTAAAAATAGTCCTGAGCAAGGAACTCTGAAGTAGCATTTGAAGACCCTGTATATCCCACAATTCCCTAGATGATTTCTTTTGCTCCAGGGAAACTACTTAGCTAGTGATATAGGCGGGCAGCAAATTATGGCACCCCAAACACCAGCTCAGATGAGCACACTGTACTATGGCAGAATCATGACTTCTGCTCCAGTGGGAGCATAAAATTAAGACACTTACATGAACATCTAACGTCCAGGTAGACTGTATTGGGGCATAAAAGGAGTTTCTTCCAAATCACACCTGGTACTGATTTAATGTAAAAATGAGAGTAAATTTGATACTTACATCAGACAATAGAGAACAAATCCTGTCAGGCCACTCAAGTGAATAAGGCAAGCTGGATTTGGCAAGCCATGTTTGGATGCATGTTTACCATTATCTGCAACCCCACAGGAAATGTAACCCCCTGGAATCTCAGGCTCATTTGATTTTGTCTGTAAGGGGTCATAGGGAACTTTGGAGGTTCCTAGTTTGCATTCACATGCAAAAATCCCCTTGACCTTCATTTGAGTCCTCCTTAGAATTTTCCAACTTTTTTGGTTTTTTGGCACATGCTTCTCGTGACACCACACTTGGACACTTGACCTAGATGTGTTTCCTCATTGGAAACTGACTACCCTCCAATGTATACCCGGGGCGGCCTGTGAGCCTAGGCGAACTAGGCAGTTGCTTAGAGTGCTGCTGGCCCGGGCGCCTGATGGTGATGTCACGGGGCGCTGGGGTGCCCCGCGATGATGTCACGGCCATTGATGGCCATATGGGGGGTGGGGCGCCAATTGCGCTGCCCGCCTGGGGCACCAGCTGCTGCAGCCGGCCTCGGACCACTCCTGTGTATATCACCTTGTTTTATTAGGGTTGCTCTTTTCAAAGTTGATTCTTGTTAATTAGAAGACCAGTTCCCCTTAGTAGACATTGGAAGGATTGGATTGGCACAGGATGTAAGTCAACACAGGATTTGGTATACTGGGTGTTTTCCTTCTAAGGACTGAAGGGACCACTCTAGCATAAGGAAAAAGGTGAACATAAGATTGGCCATTCTGGGACAGACCAAAGATCCATCTAGCCCTGAATCCTGTCTTCCAACAGTGGCCAATGCCAGATGCCCCAGAGAGAGTGAACAGAACAGGTAACCACCAAGTGATCCCTCTCCTGCCATCCATTTCCAGCCTCTGACAAACAGAGGCTAGGGACACCATTCTTATCTATCCTGACTAACATGTATTGATGGACCTAACCTCCATGAATGTATCTAGTTCTTTTTTGAACTCTGTTAAAGTCCTGGTCTTCACAACATCCTCTGGCAAGAAGTTCCACAGGTTGACTGTGTGCTGCGTGAAGAAAAACTTCCTTTTGTTTGTTTTGAATCTACTTCCTATTAATTTCATTTGGTGTTGGCAGATACTGTCTTTAAGCTTGAAAGCTTCTCTCTCTCACCAACAGAAATTGGTCCAAAGATATCACTTGGGTCTCCATGTCTCTGTAAGGCCTGGTCTGCACTAGGACCTTAGTCTAAAATAACCCCTCCAATGTTGAATTTCTAAGCAGTGCATCTATGCTATCAAGCCCATTATTCCAGAATAACGGGCCATGGCATTCACACTCTGTAGTCCTACTTTTCATGGGGAATAACACTATTCCTGAACTTGTAATTCTGAAATAACGTTAGTGTGAATGCTCCGGTGCCACTAATTTGAATTAACTGGCCTCTGGGAGGCCTCTTGCAGTATCCCAAAGAGTGCTTCTTGGACTCTAAGTCTGAGGTAGCACGTCCACATTAACGGAGCCTGCCTTGAACTATATTCAATTCTTCTCTGTAGTGAGGACACAGTATTTGGAATTTGTAAAATCAGATGCCCAAAAGTCAAATTCAGTAAATTCAAAATAATTTCCTAGTGTAGACATGGCCTAATATCCTGGGACTCACCTGGCTATGACAGCACTGCAAATGTATCCTTAATGGTGTCATTTTAATTTAATTGCAAGCATCTTTATATCTTGATCTTCCTGCCTTCAACTCAGGGTTATTAAAATTACAAACCCTGCCAGGATTCCAAGGTGGAATTTCCATTACTTTCTAGGCAATTTTTAATCAGATCAAAGGGGAAATCAACAGATGTAATAATCCTGGGTAAACAGTATTTGGGCAACCATCTAACTCTGGGACTGTTCCAGCCAAAAATCCAAACACTTTAGTTATTCTAGCTTCATTAACACAACATTCCTTCTGCAGCAGAGCAAAGCAGCCAAGTTTGCGGAGGGGCTTTGCCGTTGGATCAAGCATCCAGGAGGGATGGCTGTGGTCAACCTGTGCCCTACATATTGTGCAGCGGCTGTGTCCTGGCCCCCCAGGAGCAGCTGAGACCCAGGGCTGCTTCTGTCTCCCTGTTTGTGGTCTGGCATCGCAGGGTGCTTTGAGAGATTTTCAGAAGATTCAAAATAACCCCCAGACTGAGCCACACCGCACAATTGAGCAGTTCCAGTTGGGCAGGGGGTTGATTTCTGCACCTCACCTGTAAGGCTGATCAGAAGAAAACCCCCAGGGAGAGATTTAAAGGGGTATTTGCCACCATCTCCCCCCTCCTTGTGGAAATCTTCCAGCCTGAAAACTTTTTTCCCCTTTGACACTTGCATGGTGAACACTAGGGGCTCCCTCCTGCTCCAAGAGAAGTTTTTCCTGACTTTTTTTTTTCTTCCCACTGAAAAAAAAAAATGTGGAGTTAATTATCATATGTATATGTCAGCTTCAGGAAGGGGGCTGTACTTGGCTATCCCCTCCGAGCCGGAGTGACATCGGGTTTCTTTTCTTTTTTGGTGTGTGTTGCTAAAGGGGTGGTGGAAAGGACCTAGGGAAATAAAAGTTCAGACACAAGCCACTGCCAGCAGCAGAAGCCGCCGCCGCAGGAGCAGCCAGCAGCCCCCGATCCCAAGCAGCGCTTTGTGCGAAAGTGGCTTTGCAGGAGCCCGGCTTCCATTCATTGAGCCTGCCTCCCAAAGGGGGCTGAGCGGCCGCTACTCCAACCCCCCGCCCCGGGATTTGGGGGCTTCCAAACTTGTTGGCAAACTTTTCTCGGTTGCATCGTGCCCCCCTTCCTCGCCTCCGCCGAGGACACTGAGCGATTTGAGACCAGCACCCACAGCCTCTCGCCTCTCCCCTGCCTGCCCCCCACCCCCTTGCCCCGGCCGGGATACAACTCAGGAGCCAGCAGCCCCACCGCCAGCCAGCGCCTGCCGCGCCGCCGCCTCGGGACGGGCTCGCTCCCCGCCGGACCATGCAGAACTACAAGTACGACAAGGCGATCGCCCCGGAGAGCAAGAACGGGGGCAGCCCGGCCCTGAACAACAACCCGGCCAAGCGCGGCAGCAAGAAAGGGCTGCTCATCTGCCTGGATCTCTTCTGCCTCTTCATGGGTGAGCGCCGCCGGCCCGCCGCTTTCTCCTCTCTCCTCTGACCCCTGCGCTTTCCTGGGGGCAGCCGCCGCGGCTCGCGCTCTGCGCCCCTCTCTGCTGGAAAGGAAGAGCTTCGGGGGCCGGGGGTGGGGGGGAGTTGCCTCTTGCAAACTTGCTCACTTCTTCCCCCACCTCCAGGCGTTTGGCTGCTGCTGCGGTCTCCTTTGCAGGAGTTTTGTGTGTGTGTGTGTGTGTCTCCTTTGCAGGAGGGTGTGTGTGTGTGTGTGTGTGTCTCCTTTGCAGGAGTTTTGTGTGTGTGTGTGTGTGTGTCTCCTTTGCAGGAGGGTGTGTGTGTGTGTGTGTGTGTCTCCTTTGCAGGAGTTTTGTGTGTGTGTGTGTCTCCTTTGCAGGAGGGTGTGTGTGTGTGTGTGTGTGTCTCCTTTGCAGGAGTTTTGTGTGTGTGTGTGTGTGTCTCCTTTGCAGGAGGGTGTGTGTGTGTGTGTGTGTGTCTCCTTTGCAGGAGTTTTGTGTGTGTGTGTGTGTGTGTCTCCTTTGCAGGAGGGTGTGTGTGTGTGTGTGTGTGTCTCCTTTGCAGGAGTTTTGTGTGTGTGTGTGTCTCCTTTGCAGGAGGGTGTGTGTGTGTGTGTGTGTGTCTCCTTTGCAGGAGTTTTGTGTGTGTGTGTGTGTGTGTTTGTGTGTGTGTGTGTGTCTCCTTTGCAGGAGTTTTGTGTGTGTGTGTGTGTGTGTCTCCTTTGCAGGAGGGTGTGTGTGTGTGTGTGTGTGTCTCCTTTGCAGGAGTTTTGTGTGTGTGTGTGTGTCTCCTTTGCAGGAGTTTTGTGTGTGTGTGTGTGTGTGTGTGTGTGTCTCCTTTGCAGGAGGGTGTGTGTGTGTGTGTGTGTCTCCTTTGCAGGAGTTTTGTGTGTGTGTGTGTGTGTGTGTGTGTGTGTCTCCTTTGCAGGAGTTTTGTGTGTGTGTGTGTGTGTGTCTCCTTTGCAGGAGGGTGTGTGTGTGTGTGTGTGTGTGTCGTCCTCCCCCCCCCCCTTTCTCTCCTGCAGTCAGATGTCTAGTCCCCAGCTGGGTGAAAAATGACTCCCCCCTCCCAAAAAAAAAGGTGCACGGCAAAGATTTGCTGGAGTTTACACGGGCGGCGCCTAAACCGAATTCCACTCTGAGGGGTGTGTGACCAAAGCAGGGGCAAAGCTGTGAAGATGGTACTAAAAGCCACTGGGGCTTAACTTTCGAAACCTGCCCCCCCCCTCCCCTCACAGTGACACAGCGATGTATTGAAAACACAAAGTTCTCCTGGGGTCAGTCCAAATAAAATGGATGTCCCAGCAGAGAGCAGACACAGCTTCTGTCTGTCCCCAGTATGTAAACACAGCATCTCTCTCCCCTCCCCCCGCCGCGGGCTTCAGGAGTAGCTCGGCTAGGGGGACAGGCAGGCTTTTCATGTTGCTTCTGTCTAAGCAAATGTTTGGAAGGTGCCATCTCTGATTTACTCTGCTGGGAACATGGAGCATGCCCCCTGCAGAGTACAATAACTGCGAGGGGGAGGCGGGGGATAATGTGCGTTTTGTCCTACTCGGTTGTTGATGTCGTAAAGGCGTTAGTTGTTTTTCAAACTACAGTGTGAGTCGATATCTGCAACTGAGCAAAAGGGAGGGCAATACATTGGTTGTATGGGTGGATTTGGTACTTTAAGACAGAGGTTGGTTGACATGTTGCAGGTCGGTGTAAGAGGCAGAAAATTACACTGCTAACACTCCTCTTTCACTATAGCAGTGGATCTCCTTAATCAAGAAACAGGCTTGCCTCACCTTCACAAACCCCCTTTGGAAGAGATCTGGTGAGGCAATATTAAATCAGAAGATTGATTAAATCACAATTGTTACTTGTCCTTGTAGGTTTAGCTACCAAGCACTGCTTTGACAGGATGATAGGTGTTTCACAGAGAGATTACACTGATAAAGAAGCCAGGCTTGCTTCTTCTTGAATAAGGCCAGGCGAGGACATGAAAAGATGATCTTCAGACTCTAAACTGGTGAAATCTGGCCTCATTCCACTCACTGCAATGGAGGTTCATCAATGTACATCCCAGCAGGGTTTCACCATGTGCAGAGTAATTTGTGTTGATACTGTCCAGTGTCATGACCTCATGCATGTATATCACATCTTAAAAAGCACTTTCATAATCCTCATACTAACTCCCCAGTGTAAATTAATGCAAGGACAAGACAGAAATCACTCTTGTGAACCCTCCCCCCATTTTCCCCAGGCGTTGTATAGTTTGTAAATGCTGACTGAAATGCCACTTCAAGCAGTTGGGCTCAGAGACATCTTTTCAGGAGGTGAAAGCCCTCTCTCATTACTCTATTATGTGTCATATGGTGATTAACACTTAAACTCAAAGGATTCAGAACAAGCCTCTTAATCCCAGAAAGACTTTGTCAAATGCTCATTTTCCCTTACCTATTGTGTGGAAACAGATAAGAACGTGTTAACTGTTTGCAGTAACCCATCCCTGACTCACTAGGCAAACTCAAGAAAAGTATGGGTGGGTGTGTTTTTGAGGCTGTGAGGGGCTGGGGAAGGTGATTTTTTTCCTTAACCAAATATAGACCTACCGCCTCTGCTCCCAGTGCAAGTTTTGCTTCAGTGGAGTAGGCTCAGACCCCCTGTTTCTCTTCATATTCTCTTTGATACAATTTTGTGATGCTGGAAAATAGCACTAACCTTTCTGACAGTTGTAATTGACAGGAAAGAGAACCAATAGTGTAAGCTTTTATGTTGATTTTTCCAAGCAACACTTCCCTTCCCCCCCATAAGGAAAAATGTACATAAGATGTATAAAATGCACGTGTTAAACATAGCATAGAGACTGGAGAAAACACTTGAGGTTTATTGAAGGGTTTTGTGTTTGTTTTGCTTTGGGTTTTTTGCCTCTAAATGATGTATCACAACACTCTGTGCTGGCAACAAAAGAAAAAGATATGGCTCTAAACAGTATCCAGGGGGCACTGTGGTCTAGTGCATCAAACATAAGACCAGAAATCCCAGATCTGTGTTCCAATTCTGTTTCCAGTATAGATTTGCTGTGTATCCTCAGGGAATTAAACTTTCTGTGCTTCAGGTATCCCATCTGAATAACTGTACTTATTCACATTAGTAAGCTTCAAGGACACCTACAGAGGGATGCTGCATATCAAACAACTAATAACTTAACAAAGGACTAAGCACATTTCATGAATTATAGAAACAGCTGGGAAGAAAGCAATAGGCATTGCAGGTTACTTTTGGCTGTTGGGATATATCATTTGTTCTAGTTCAATTTTCCCCTCACCCTTCAAAGGTACAGATGTCTTGTTATATGTATTTATAGGATAAAAAAATAACAATTTCCTTGGAGTATCATGCGTGCACCAAAGAAAGTAATTTAAGGCATCTTGTTGTAACAGAAATCTAGAAATCTGTTGCTGTGCTTTGGCTAGAGAAACTGCGTTTTCACTTAAAGAAAAATATAACATTTTCAACAGTTTCTCTCAAAATACCTTGCATTCTGGAATATCCAGCATTTGAAAATAGTTATGTATAAGGTTGAATATTTAATTGATTCATGCAGGAAAAGTCGACTGGCTTCCAACAAATAAATTAATAACAGAAGCATGTGATTTTAATATTCTAGACACCAGAGTCTTTAAAACAATTGTTTCTGCTTAGAGCACATTTTTCTGAAGACTGTCAGTTTGATTTAATTTTTACGTAGTTTATTGATCATCTGGTCTCTATTACTAGGCACTAATATATTAAGAAGAGAGACATGGTTTTCTCTTTATATTCCCACAGGAATACAGAGTAGTGCAGAAAGCTTAATCTTCTTATATCTGGAAAAAATAAAATATACGATATGCTCTGTATAAAACCAATGTTAAGTAAAAAGATATAAACTAGCCTGACTAACCTCATTCTTCTAAAAAGAAGGTTAAATTCCTCGAGAAATTATTCCTACGGATCAGATCCTCCAAACACTCCCATGAGTTCTGTTAATTCTAACTGCACACCTTGCACAAGCAAATACTACTTGAATGAATAAAGTTTTGGAGACTGGAGTCCTAAACTCTACAGGAATTATCTGTCACGTGTTACCAAAGCACCAATTTACTGCTTATGTTAGAGGTGGATAGTGTATGCAGTGTAACTGCCCATTTATGTTGCTTTGATGCCGATTATTTCAAGTGAGGGCAGAAGGTGAATGGTGCATATTCTAGTATATGTAAGTAATATGTGAAAGTGAGAACATAATTTGAGCAGCTGATTGAAGGAGTCTTGAGTCTGGCTTAATCATGTGCAGATGCATACAGCTAGTAAAACTGTAATAAGACAATTATATAACCTGTTACCATGATGTACGTGTGTGGAAGGTCTTTACAAATGTACTCAAATTAATAATAATTTCAGGATTGTTGAGGGATTGATTATTCTGTGTCACAACTACCATATGTGAGTACAGTAACAAAGATCAGAAGCTATTAACATCAAGGGAAGGAACTTTTCTGTTGACCAGCTGACAGAAGAAGAGTCATTACTTTCTTAATACAATCTCATCCAGGGAAGAGAAACCAGTAAAATTTTGTAGTGTTCATGAGCTCTTGATTCCCATCTAATCTTTATTTTATACCTTTAAGCTTTTAAGAAAAAAAAGGCCTGTTTTAGTTAAGCGTAGTTTGTGTTCATTTGTTTTTGATGCAAAGAAGGTACTTCAGCAAAAGGAAATGTGATCTATTGGCAAAGAGGGGACAAATTTAAGAAGATGAATGCTCAATTGATTAGTAAAATGAAGAGTAGTGACTCCTCTTTATCACTAACATGATCTATTTTATGGTGGTGGGATGCAGTAGTAAAGATACCTAGCTGAATTCTCAGCTGGTGCAAGTCATCAACGTCCCCTTGAATTGAGTGGACCTGTGCTGATTTATATCAGCTGAGAACCTAGCCCATAATATACAGAATAACAAGGAGACAAGTCTTTAGGCTCTTCTGATTTGGAGGTGGCTCATACAACTATTAAAACTTTCCTTTTCATTTGCAATATTCTATGATGCCACATTTATTTCTACCAGAAATATTCTTTTAATCTAATGTGAATGTGTTATTTGAGTGGGCAAATATAAAATATTCTTGAAATTTCTATTAAAAACATGTTTTCTCCACTATTAACTTTTCAGTAGTTACTTCTGTATAGAGTCCTTTGTTTAAATACATAATCAACCTCCTTCTGAGAGCAAATTACCAATGAGAAGATTAGATGTGTGTGTATGTGTGTGTGTATGCGTGTGCGCTCATGCGCTTTTATGTGAAACATTTGTTCTGGGACAGCCAGATGGAAATAAGTACAGTAGCCTTTCTCAGGTGCTTCCCTTCACTTAAATGTGAATAGGTATGGAAACCTAACCCCACCTTAGTTTCCACCCATCACTAAGTAAAATGTTTATCCTAATGCAAGCAGAATGGTAAACACTGAAAAGTAGTCATATCTTTACTTCAGAGAAATCAGTGGGAATAAACCAGTTGAAAAGTTGGCAGGAAAGGAGACATTTTACTGGCTGTCATTTAATTACAGGTTGAATGGATTCTGCAAGAAATACATTTGAGTCAATTAAAGCTTATACTGAGAACAACTCTGACAATATTCAGTTACTGAGCCACAGATGAGGAGTTCTTTTTCAGTTCTGTGGCCTGCAATGTACAGGAAGCCATCCAAGATGATCATGATAGTTCTTTCTGACCTTGAGAGCAATGAGTAATGTCTACATATTAACTTTCCTTTTTGGCCATGAGCAATGTCCACAGATTAAGCACCTTCATTAGTTGGACTCTAAACTACTAGGTTATCTGGAAAAAATCCCCTCTCTGTTTCCTTCCTCATTGAAGCCAGCCAAGAATCCCTAATCATCCATCTTCTTGGGTGTTTGTTATGTTTAATTGGAAAACGATATGTACACAGGTCTGGTTAGAGTTCTGCCAGGAAGGAGTTAAGACTCTACAGTGCTCCAGCTACACAGTTAAATGCAGATTGAACCTTTCTAGTCCTGCACTCTCTGTTCCAGCAACATCCGTGGTCCAGCATGATTTTAGTTAGCTGTGTGTCCACTCATCATGGGTGTGGCCCAGTTTCCCGTGGCCCCATAAAGTTTGTTTACAGCCACCAGTCCTGGCTGTGAGTATTCTGTGTTGTTATTTAGCTCTAATTTACCCGTAACAGCCCAGTAAGCAGTAGAAGTGTTGGTAATGCCGGTAGACAATATTGACCTTCCGTGATTCTGCAAATTCTCTGGTTTGGCATAGGTCAGGTCCCAGGGGTGCGAGAGTAGAGAGATTCAACCAGTAGGAGCAAGACCCACTTCACATTCAAGAGTAAATTGTAGGACAAGCATGCCGCTCTCTATGCCACTGTTAGAAAGGTTTAAAAAGCAAGGGGGGGAAAGGAGCTCCTGCTCTTGTTGGGAGTGCCTAGTTCCATCTGCGTATTACGCCATGACCAATCACACATTCCTTTATCTTTGCTGACAGTCTTTGATACCTCTCCCCCGTGCACAGAGCAGTGTTTGGCAGCAGTAATGCATAGCAAAAGGGAAGCGTGTATGGTCTATGAAGCCCAGACACAGAGAAAGAGAGACACTGTCAGCCAGCCAGAAACCCTGTGCAGGCAAACTGCCATTCGTTAAGGCAGGAAGGATTACCACCGTGTCGTGGTGGGCTGGAGAGCATGGGCACTCAGGTTAGTGTTCAAAAGCAACCGACATGCCCACAGCCATCCCTGGGTAGCAGACACAGGATATTCTCCCTGGCCCACCTCATGTTAAAATTCACTATGACTCTCTGAGTGAAGGCTTCACTGTCAGTGGCACTGCTGCATAGCATGACTGTACAACTGAGTGGCAATGTTTTCCTGGCAAGGGATGTACATAGATCTAGGCAAATTAATAGAGGAGGATCCATGTTTGGATGCCCAATTATACACACCAAATTGACCCTTCATGAGAAATGTCTTCAGCAAGGTCGGTTTGTAGACAGCCAGTTTATTCCATGTAAAAACCTGTGGACAAACTGGATCAGTTGCCTGGAGCATGGGTTGGGTGCAGGTTTCGAATAATGGGCTAGACACTCCTGCCTTCCCACTTTGCTTCCTGCATAGCAAAAGCCCTTTCCACTATCCTATAGTTGGGCTGCATTGGAAGGTGCCTGGACCATTGTTAAATGCATGGTACTCTGCACGGCACGGCCTGGTTTTGCTGGGCAGGGGACTTATGTCAGGAGAGTGCTAGCCACCTGAACTTTTCAACAGGTGCTCAGTCACACATCCTTTCTGTGAAAGCAGGGAGGACTCTGTCAGCAAGGTCAATAAGGCTGATTGTGATCTTCAGGAACTTTTTTATAGCTCACACAGGGACAGTAACTTTCCAGAAGTCCTAGTGGTGCCACATGACAGACAGTTTTCATTTAACCTAACTGGTTGTTGGAATTCTGGACGTCAAATGATAGACTGTCTTGAATTGTGAAGCTTATGTAGATTGCTTTTTACATTGGACAGCTGTAAACCACTGTTTTCTCTTATACTTTTAACTCACTACATCACTCTGCCTGAACATTGCTTTAATTTTATCCCTTACTGTCATCAGTTCAGGGCAGTCAATACACTAGATAACTGCTACATCTGGGAAATCTAGAAGCAACCAAGAATCAATCAATCTATCTATCTATCTATCTATCTATCTATCTATCTATCTATCTATCTATCTATCTATCTATCTATCTATCTATCTATCTATCTATCTATCTATCTATCTATCCACTCTCTCACACACACACACACACACACACACACAGAAAGAGTTCTGGCTTGATCCTAAACTGCACTTTAAAAAATAAACCTAAATATTATATGTGCACTAGTTTGAAATGTGTATGTGAGCAGAGGATGTAATCTAGTCAGGGAAAAAAACGTGTGTACAAAATTGTGCCTCCTTCCTACTTTTCAGGAGCAAAATTTTCCTGGGACCTGATCATGATCCTCTATAAATCAATGGGAGCCGTAGTAGGATCATGACTACATTTTAAGGACAAGGTCTAAATACAAGGGGTGTTGCAAAAACAAAGGCATGTTGGACAAAGCAGCGTTAATGGTGGCATTGTGAAAGAAGATTCTGACTGTGCAGGGTCCATTTTAGCTTTAGATGACATTTTTCAATTCACTCCTAAAAAAACCAAGTGGTAACCAACCATTCAAGATGTAAACCTGTCTGAAAACACTAAGCAGCAAAAACTCCACAGTTTAATGGGCATCTTCTTCTTCTCTAAAATGGCTATGAGGTTGCTCATCAGAAGAATTAGTATATAACACACAACACAAACCAATTGGAGTGCGAATGTTTACCTCACTGTTGGGACTGCAGCGTCAGGCAGAATTGTGAACTTTTTCTGATATTGAACATTTTATTATCTGTTGGATCTGTTCTGGTGACTCTCCTTGAAACATTTTAATGGGCTTTTCCTGCCCACTCTTCATTAGGAGAAAAGATAAATACAAGCTGAACAGATAGCTTTGTGGAGATACCATGAGGCCCAAGACCCTTGAATGTAAGTGTTACCTAGGAACTGGCAGGGTCTTTCACCATCTTGCGTATGGCCGGTTCTGGAGCTGTTGTAAGTCACAGGCTTCTGAAGTGATATCTTGGCATTGGACTGCATTCATTTGGCTGGTTACTTTCAGCTTTGTTTTTGGAACTGTGATTCCTTTGGTATTTGGTGGGCTTCTAATTAGGTCCGAAATTAGTATCCATGTGTGCTCGATGTCCTCAACTCAGCAACTCTCTGGAGAGAATAATGAAGGTGGCCATGGGCAACTGAAAACAGAGTAATCAGTGATGGATTAATGTGTGAGAAACCTTTGACATAGTTTCTTTTATTATCCTTACATACTATACAAGTATGTACTGTAAAGCAGAATATTGTTAGCAATTACGTTTTAAAAGTTAGTTATCCTTTAACTAAATTATATACCTTCTAAGCCAGACTATCAGTTAACTTGCACCTGTTGAGCTCTACTCCTAGCTACACTGTATCTACACTGATCACTTTGGGTCAAAGGAAATTAAATGGGATAATTGTAATATGTGATATGCTCAAATTACTATTTATCTATTATGGTAGTACATAATATATTTATTACATTTATTCCAGAAGAGCTTTTCATTATCTTTGTTTACAGAGAGTGCAGAAGTTAAAGTAAAGCATTAAGATGCATTAAGCATTATCATCATGACTGGTATGGAGAAAGTAAACAAGGAAAAGCTATTTACTTGTTCCCATAACATAAGGACTAAGGGTTCACCAAATGGAATTAATAGGCAGCAGGTTTAAAACAAACAAAAGGAAGTTTTTCTTCACGCAGTGCACAGTCAACTCCTTGCCAGAAGATGTTGTGAAGAATGGGACTTTAACAGGGTTCAAAAAAAGAACTAGATACATTCATAAAGGTTAGGCTCACAAATACTTATTAGCCAGGACAGGTAGGAATGGTGTCCCTAGCTTATGTTTGTCTGGGGCTGGAAATGGATGACAGTAGAGGGATCGTTTAATGATTACCTGTTCTGTTCACTCCCTCTGGGGCATCTGGAATTGGCCATTGTTAGAAGACACTTTACTGAGCTAGATGGATCTTTGGTCTAACCCAGTATGGCCGTTCTTATGTTCTTAAGATTCATCTGCTTGATTCTGAACTTTTAAAATTTCATTTGATCATACATGACATTTTAGGCAATTCAGGTAGGATCTGGGTTGTCTCGAGAGACACCATTCTCTCAGTGAATGCCTGCCTCACTAGATTTGTGTCCTGAGTAATTGATCATTTTCATGAAAATGACCTAGGCAGATTTCAGTAGGAGGGCTGCTGAGAGGCAGTGAGATAAAGCAGAGGCATCCTGTCAGGTTGTTGCAGCCAGAGATTATCCAAAACAGTATGGATACGCTGTCCATAACCCTACATATCCTATTTTGTGCCTGCAAATTAGGGAGTTAGATATTTACATGCCCTGATCTGGGCTGGAAATGAATTGGGTCTGATTATTTGTGAGTGCAAGAAGGACAGTTGAATTAAGGTTCCTTTACAAATTAGGGACTATGGCTTTGCATATAGCAAGCTCAGTCCTCCATATTTCACTTGCACAATATACCTATTGATGCCAATAGTCACCCTTCGGATAGACTATTTTTAATTTAAGTACAATCTAATTCCAATTACCCGAATTCTCTGTATCTGAGAAGCCACAATGCGTCCCTCATGTGGCCCTATGTTAGGTAATAGTACTTCTGTTTATCCGAACATCTGGCTATCTGAAGTTTTCAGACGTCCCCCAGGTCATTTGGATCAATGGGATTGCACACTCCCTAGAGGAGCACTGTGTTTTCAGTGCTATGTGCAGGGGGGCAGCTGTGCCCAATGGGAGGTGCAGGGGTGTTGCCTGTGAGTGGATGCAGTATGCAGAGCGAGGAGCTGAGAGAGGGACATGTTGCTGCATCTGTGGAATGCCCAGGTGAGAGCTGCCCAGAGCCCTTACTCCCATACCTCTCCCACTCCTGCTGTTGCTGGGGGAGGGAGGCGAGACTGTCCCAGCAGTAGCCGGTGTGACAGGCCCAGGGCCTGCTAGAGCTGCTTCTGTGGTCTCTGGACCAGGCACACCAGCTGCTGAAGAAGTCCCAGAGAGTCATGGAACCTGTGACTTCTGCAACCTCTGTGACAAACCCACAGCCTTAACGATCAGATCTGTCCCTACGGCTGTGTCTACACTGGCATGAATTTCCGGAAATGCTTAAAATGGAATACTATTCCGTTTTCAGTTTTTCCAGAAAAGGAGCGTCTACATTGGCAAGCTGCTTTTCCGGAAAAGCCCTTTTTCCGGAAAAGCGTCTGTGGCCAATGTAGACGCGCTTTTCCGGAAAAGAGCCCCGATCGCCATTTTCGCGATCGGGGCTTTTTCCCGGAAAAGACTACTGGGCTGTCTACACTGGCCCTTTTCTGGAACAGTGTTCCAGAATAAGGACTTATGCCCGAGTGGGAGCAGAATAGTTTTTCCGGAATAGCGGCTGATTTTGTACAGTAGAGCATCGTTTCTTTTCCGGAAATTCAAGGGCCAGTGTAGACAGCTCACAGCTTATTCCGGAAAAGTGGCTGATTTTCCGGAAAAAGTGGCCCAGTGTAGACACAGCCTACATGTAGAGGTGAAGCATCCTGTTATGGGGGCACAATAACTTGAGCTGGCTGATCATCCCCATTAAGTCTGCAGTGAAGGTTTGCCCTGAAAGCCATGATCTGGCAAACATTTATGCCAATGAGTAGGTCCACACTGAAATTCAGTGGAACCGTGCTTGTGGTTAAATGTACGTTAGTGTTTGCAGGGTCAGGGCAGTGAAATGTTTGTAGGATCAGCAGCCACTGTCCTTTTATCAGTAGCATCCACTGAAGAGCAGGCCTGTTCCTCCTTTCACTAACTCAGACGGGAAGACTGAGATTGGCTGGTTAGCAGTTGTGGGCGTACCTCTCTTTCATGCAGTAAATGACAGGTTTTCTGACAACTTGCTCCTTGGAAGGTGGTAGTTGCAGATGCTTGTCACCGCAAAAAGGAAGTGACAAAATGGTATCACACCTATATGTAACTAACCACAAAATGGTTTTATTGTAAACTAGTCAAAATTACAGCTCTCTGGGAAAGTTTTTACAGTATTGCCGTAGGGCCAGACAGCAAAATTCATTTGAATTCCATCTCTGATGTTTTCATTTGTTATATTTCTTCAGAATATAGGCATAATTGCATGACTTCTAATGGATTTGCCCAAACATTTAATTATAAAGAGCAAAAAAGACAGTGAATGTGGTGGAAAGCATTTTCTTCTTCCCAGTCTTTCTGATAGTTTCAAAGTAATTACAAGTCTTCATGTTGGATGTTATGCCACTTTCTTTAATCCCTTTTGCAGAGGTCAGTTCATGCTGTCCGGAACTAATACAGGAGATGGCTCCAGTTATCTTTCCTACTGGTGTTTACAGGAAAGTCTTCACCAGAGTCATTGTAAATTGCCCCGTCCCATCCATAGCAACTGGCCAGGAACTCCAAACACTTCTTAGCAGCAGTGACTCAAGCTTCATAGCTTTTTGTAAAGCGCTAGCAAAAATATACTGACTTGACCCTTCTTTTTAAACTGATATTTTTGTAAGGCTAACACTGCTTAAAAATATCTCATTACAACATTGTCTTTACTGATCCCCTGTTGAGTTCTTTTTAGGGAATCTCCTTCTGTGTTTGTTTTCCAAATGATGTTCTGCCACTGGTCTAATTATTTGGGGCAGATTCTCAGCTGCTGTAAATCAGTGTCACGCTACGGAAGTCTATAGAAATAGTACATTTGATACCAAGCAGAGGGTCGTGCGCTTTGTGTTAAAAACAAGTTGTTCGTATGATTGCATAAATCTTTAATTCTGGGGGTTTTCTCTAGTCATGCATTATTTATTTATTATTTATTATTGTATCACAGAAGCACTTGGGCTTGGTGTACACTAGATCAGGCAGGTCATCTTAAGGCATAGCTGGATTTGGCTTATTTTAAGACAAGCTGCCATAGTGTCTACATTGTGGGAGGCTGACTGGAGCACTTGCTCCCATTGGCTTCCCTTACTCCTCACAGAATGAGGGTACAAGATGTCAGTGGGGTCTGCCCTCAGCATTCAATTTGGGGGGTCTACACTAGACCCGATAAATCAAACACTAGAAGATGGACTTCCGGAGGTTCTCTCTTGTCTATAATGTAGACATGCCCATAGAGTCTTCAACTGAAATCAGATCCCTATGGCGCTACATGCTGTACAAATGCATAGTAAGAGATGGTCTTTGTCACAAGGAGTTTAAAATCTAAATAGACAAGTCAAACTAAGGATTAGGGGAAAAAGATGAATTTTTAGTCTCAGTTTTCAGGTGGTAAACTGAGGCACAGCGATTAAGGGCCACATTTTTAAAGCTGGTTGGGCACCTAAAGATACAGAGAGGCACCTAGTGGGATTTTCAAAAGTGCCTATGCGCCTAACTCACATAGGAATTAGGTGCCTGTGCACTATAATTAGGTGCTTTTGAAAATCCCATTGGGTGCCTAATACTTTACCCAAAGTCACAGAGGAAGCCTTGTGACAGAATCATAGAATAGTAATAGAACTGGAAGGAACCTTGAGAGTCCTCAAGTCCAGTTCCCCGCATTCATGGTTGCACCATCCCTGACAGGTGTTTGTCTACCCTTCACTTAAAAATCCACAGTGATAGAGATTCCACAACCTCCCTCAACAGTTTATTCCAGAGTTTAACCACCCTGGAATTTAGGAAGTTTTTCCTATTGTTCAACCTAACTCTCCCTTGCTGCATTTTAAGCCCATTGCTTCTTGTCCTAGAAGAGGGAATTAAACCCAGAGCTCCCAAGTGCTAGTCCATTGTGTTAAACTTCATCTCAAAGAAGGAATGCAGCTAACTTCTGTTAGTATTAATGGGAGTTCTGTAAGTCACCAGACTGCTCGGACTTTATTAATGTTTGACTTACCGAACCTATTAAAGTTTACAAATTTCATTGACCATTGGTTCATGTGTACTTTTCCTCAAATAAGAGGAAATGGGCATCATGCCATCTGGCTAACTTTTGCATTTGGAACTGGCACAACCAAACGTGGAATAGAAGAGTTGTGTTGAACCTTACTTAAAATGAGCATGAGACACCTGTTCAACAATCACACATAATACAAATGGGTAATCCTAAAGAGAAATGATTTACTCAATTTTATCTCCTACTTGGGCAGGTTGAAACCTTTCTAGTCCGACAGCCTCAGGACATCACTGGTGCCAAAACAGAGAATTTGTCGAACCATGGGAGGCCAATATTGTCTGGCAACATTTCCATCACTTCCACTGCTTACTGGGCTGTTAAAAGACATTTAGGGGTTAATTAGAGCTAAATAACAGCACAAAACACTGAGTCAGGACTGGTGGTTGTAAACAAACTTTATGGGATTGCAAGAAACTTGGCCATACCCATGTTAAGTGGACATCAGTCTAACTAAAATCATGCTGGAGCGTGGATGTTGCCAGACCAGAGAGTGCAAGATTAGAGTCTATAATCGATAAACCAATAAAAATCCTTCCAATTTGATTAGCCACGAAAGGTTATGCTTTTATTTTAGGGTCTGATCCTTCCCTATAAGAGTGGTTGTAGGATTGGGCCCTATATTCCATTCACATAGGTTCGTATTTTATTTATAAAGAAGGATAATAAAGTATATTTTTCTTAGTCAAGAAATCTTTGTCACTTTCATATTGCCATGGGAGGAGGGCAGTTTGAACATGCAGATGTCTTTCTGGTGCAACTTCCACAAAGCAGTTAAAAACCAAGGTAACAGCAATGTTTTGAGTGAAGGGGCATGAAATGTGGGATAGGTTCAGTGTGTTTCTGTGCCATTGTTGGAGTCCTATTCAATCTGCAGCTGAATAGTAGAGTGATTAGCATGTGGGCAAGTTTCTAAAGCATTGGCCTGTATGCTTTTTCTTCAAGGACAAGCTTTGTGGTATTTATTTTTCTGACTGAGTTGGCATGAATCTTTGACAAATACAAACCCATGAAAAAGTCAGGTGGGGTTTTGGAGAAGGCCTATTTTGATAAAATCTGCACATTCAAGGTTACGCAGAAGCTTTCTAAAGGTTGGGGTCTAAGTGCTATTACAGAATGTATTCTGGACACAGCTTTTTTTTTAATTGGTAGATGGCTACAAATAGGATATACTGTCAGCAGTAGTCCTCACTGGAGTCCCCTGCATGGATATAATTATGCCTTTAGACCCTGATCTTTCTTGCATTGAAGTCAATTGCAAAACTGCTTATTCTCTATCACTGGCAGGACAAAAAATGTGAGGTTGATCAGAGTCAAATGCAGTTGGGGGCAAACTGCCTGCTTCCAGAGAGGTTGATTAAATCAACAGGGCCTGAATCTGATTTCAAACAGGCATAAGTTCTTTGGTTTCAATGCAATTCCGCTCATTTGATAGTGATGGGAAATGTCGACATCAAGACAGAGTGCCTGTTAGCCTGAGTCAAATACAAGCTATTGGCTGTTTATAGGGGTGCATCTGGATAAGAGTATCTATGGTCTGTGTTATTCAGATAGGGTTATCAGGTGTCCGGTTTTTAACCAGACAGTCCAGTATTTGAGTTTTCTGTTCAGGAAACAAATTGAGAAAACATAAATGAGAAAATATCAGTGTCCGGTATTTTCTAAATAAGATGTAATGTAGATTGTGATGTAATGTCAAGTGTGTCCGGTATTTTTGTTAAAACCATCTGGCAACCCTATATGCAGAGGACCAGACTTGATGTAAAGTCTGTGAATGAAATCGGAGTCAAACCACTCAGGCAGTGGATTTGTGCCAGTCCCTGATAAGAGCCAGTTCTCAGTCAAAGTGATTTGAAAGCATTCCCATTGTTTGAAGGAAGTTGAAACATGCCTTTGAAACCACTGCTGGGTTGAAGGGCAGATAGCATATAATCAGGACATTTCCCCCCTACAGCATATATAGTAGAAGCTTAGTTGCTGGATGAATTTAGAGTACTATAAATGAAAAGCAAAAATTAACCTCGTTGGAATATTGGCTCTATTACTGTCATATAAATGCATTACATAGCCCCTTATTCTGCACTGTGCATTTTGGCCTTATATTGCCATCCACAAGGTATGTTTAGAATAGCTAGGAATTTTGATTAAGGGTGTGAGCTAAATCAACAAAAGGAAAGGGATATTCTAATTAAGGGTTTAGAGCCCAGTCCAGCTCCCATTGCAGTCAAAGGCAAGAATTCCACTGACTTGGGTACCTTGGTTCTACCCTGCCTTTTAGGGTCGGTTACCCCATGTGTAGCTGGGTGCAGTCGGGAAGTAAACTGCCAGCAGAATGGAGTGGAATAGCATTGCAGCTCTCGTTCTGCTCAGAGACAATAAATGCTAACACAGCGAAGCAGGGGGACTCAAGTTCTCAGCGACTTACCTCACTTTGGTCTGCTTGGGTGGGGCTTTATCAAAGCCCACTAAAATCAAGAGAAAGGACCCTCCCCATTGACATGACTTGGCTTTGGATCAGACCGAGGGGGTCTCAAATGACTGGCTGGATTCTACTGTAATGGTAATGGTATTGCGGAATCTAGGCATTGTATAATGAGTCTCAGCCTTCATTCAGCTTGTGTTCAGAATGGACACTTAAAGTCATTTGTGTGATGTAAGAGTAAGTGGGATTCTGAACCGCCTCACTAGTACTACAGGTTGAACCTCTCCAGTCCAGCTTCTTCAAGACCTGACGAGTGTCGAACCAGAGAATTTGCTGAATCATAGGAGGTCAATATTGTCTAGCAGCATTACCAACAACCTTTCCACTGCTTTCAAGGCTCTGAAAAGACATTTGGGGTAAATTAGAGCTAAATAACAGCAGAGAATATGAAGAGCCAAAAATAGTGGCTGTAAACAAACTTTTCGAGATGCAGGAAACTTGACCAAATTCATGATAAGTGGATAGCCAGCTAACTAAAATCATGCCAGACCAGGGAAGTTGCTGGACCAGACAGTGCCTGATTAGAGAAGTTCAATCTGTAGTAGAAGAAGGCTGGGTTCAAAAGTCAAGAAATGAGGAGGTAGATCAGATTGAAACATTTAGGTCTGAAACATTTAGCTCAGCATCATATTAACTCAAAGCCTCACACGTAAATTAAGCTACTGCATTATAATTGATTTGTATTCCAGGAGTGCTTGAGGCCCTGACTGAGACTGAGCTCTCATTGTTCTGGGTGCTGAACAGACACATAGCAAGAGACAGTCCCTGCCTCCAAAGACACAAGTGAGAAAGGCCGGCTTATTATTACCCTCATTTTCCAGATGGGACATAGAGAGTTTTAGTGATTTGCATCAGGTGGCACAGGAAGTCTGTGGCAGATCTAGGAGCTAAACCTAAAACCTACCTAGCCCCGGTCCCATGAGTCCATGCTTCCTCTCATGTGATGTAGTGCCTACGATTGTGCTTTCAGATAAGAAAAGCACACTTTATTTTCATTTACCTTTGAAGTAGTCCAGCTTTGGAGGACAAACTGCATTTCAAGCTTTTTGGTGTATCTTAACCAGTATCATTTAAGGATAATTAAAAGTATCTTAAACTGGGAGGAGAGGTGAGGGAAAGAATTTAGCTCTTCTGGTAGCAATTAAAGACTAAAGCATTGTTGGAAGTAACTTTGTAATACTTTCTTTTTTCTCTCTTTTAACTTGAAACGAGTTCCTTAGCAATGTACGTGCCCCAGCCCTGAGATTTTGAAAGCTATTATGGGACCACAAACCTGCTGGCGGATCTTTCCGCTGCCAAGATTTCTGAGCATTTAAAAAAGCATTGGTGGCGGGGGGGGGGGGGGGGGGGGGGGAGGGGGGGGAGAGGGGAAAGTGAGTTTCAGTCTTAGGATATGCTGATTTGGAAAGAGAATACAAACAAAGAGGCTTTTCAGTAGAGAAGCTGAGGCTTGGCTTCTCTCTAGAGCAGTTTAGGGTTAGTGGTGAAGCATCCGGGGGACTAGACCGATGTGAGATGGATGCAGGAAAGTAGAAGACTTCTCAACACAGTGTGGTTTTGTTTTACAGGCTATGTCTACCCTACAGAGTTTTTTTCAGAAAAATGGTGGGTTTTCCAAAAAAACATCACTTACGTCCACACTGCAATCACGTTCTTTCGAAAAAAAAATCGAAAGAACAGAGGGGTTTTCCCGACATTGGTAAACTTCTTTCCACGAGGAAGAAGCCTTAGCCTAAGGCGTGCATGGACGGGGAGAGGGAGTTCTTTTGCAAGAAGAGGAAAGAGGAAAAAGCACAGATACCCTAGGGCTGTGTCTAGACTACACCTCTCTGTCGACAGAAAGATGTAGATTAGGCACGTCGAAATTGCTAATGAAGTGGGGATTTAAATATGCCATGCTTCATTAGCATAAATATGGCCGCTGCTTTTTTTTCTAAACGGAGCTTTTTCGAAAAAAGCGGCAGTCTAGACGCGGATCTTTCGAAAAATAAACCCTTTTTCGAAAAATCTTGTAAACCTCATTTTTTGAGGAATACAGGATCTTTCAAAAAAGGGTTTGTTTTTTGACAGATCCGCATCTAGACTGCCGTTTTTTTTTGGAAAAAGCTCCATATTTAAATCCCTGCTTCATTAGCAATTTCGACGTGCCTAATCTACATCTCTCTGTCGACAGAGAGGTGTAGTCTAGACGTACCCTAGTGGCCATACAGTCCATAGCAGTCACAGCTTACATGCAAGAGAGAGTCCATTCAGTGTGGACGCCATCTTCGGAAAAAGCAGATCACTTTTTCAATGCGCTTTGGCAGCGCGGACGCTCTTTCAGAAGAAGTTTTTTCAGATGATCTTTTCCGGAAAAGCTTCTTCCGAAAGAAGCCTGCTGTCTAGACATAGCCCCAGGCAAGGGAATAAGCTGTAGTGCTTGTCTCTTTGCCATGCTTGCAGGGGAATATAGTTTTGTGTTTTTGTGATAGAGATACGGGGGAGATTCTCTTCCCACAAGGCTAAGAGAATTTCTCTCCCTAGCATCTCTGGTTTCAGGAGCCCTGCTTGTGTCTCTGTCTGTCTGCCCCAGTCAGTGCAGCCACAATCGCACCACTCCACAATGAGCTGCTTGGGAAGGGCCATTTGCCTCTGAAATCACAGTCCAATTGCGGGTGGATTACAGAAGACAGATATGAGGGGAGGGGAAGAGTTGAGAAGGGAGCTACGTAGGTATTGTGGCTACCTAGGCAAGTAGCCAGATCTAATAAAGGAGGGAGAATGTTAGAAGGCAAGGGATAGAGATGAACAAGAATGCACTGTACCCGGCCCCAATAAGGAACTGCCACTTGGGCTAACGGAGGAAAAGGAAAGAGGGAAGGAGGAGCGACGGAGGGCAAGGATCTGTGCCCACTTCTGTCAGTGTTCATAGGGTAACAGCTGAAGGTGGAGGGTGGTAAGCTCTTTTGGAGCAGGCACTGTCGTTTCATTGCATGTGTATAGCGCTTAATACACAATGGCCCCAACCCCCCAGTCAGGGCCTCTGTGTGCCACCATAATACAAACCTATAATACTACAAAGAAGAAAGGAGCTGTGTATAATGTCCTAGTGGAGTCATTTGGGTATTTTTTTTATGGATACCAGCTGGTCTTAACAGGGGAGAGCTGAACTGTTTATGATCCTTCTCCCATATTTGTTGTTTTTCTACTTTTGGCCAGGATAAAGCATGCCCCAGAACTACTGATTTTCTTTCTTTCTTTCTTTCTTTCTTTCTTTCTTTCTTTCTTTCTTTCTTTCTTTCTTTCTTTCTTTCTTTCTTTCTCTCTCTCATATTATGGTATTAAGTTTTTCTCCCCCTTGGTTTTCCTATAAATTATCCAGGCAGAGCTAGTTGGCATGAAGACTCAAAGCATTAAAACAATCCCAGTTAAACACATTAGCATGAGTGCAAATGGAAGAAAACTTAGGTCTGAACATGTCAAGCACAAGGAAGCAATAAAGTATCAGGTCCATATTTTCACTTCCTTTTTATAAAAAATTCTCATGATAAGCTGAAAGCTTTCATGGTTGAACGAGACCTGTATCCTGTCAGACACATTGAAAGGTTTATTAGAAAACAGAATGCAAGGGTTGGGCTAAACGGCAGGCCAGCTGACATCAGCAAGCCTCAAAGTGTAGGCTGTTCAAACACAGCGAAAGTAATACTGCAGTGGCATGTGAGAAGTGGAGAGGTAAGTTCAGAGACGCTGCTTAGAAGCTCACGTCCTCTACTGATAGCAAAGAGCACAAACATTTGGAAAAGAAGGGGATGGGAAATGTGGATTTTGAAAAGCCATCAGAAAAATAAACATGGTGAAGCAGTGACTCCTGGAGAGAGATGTAGGTAAAAGCTAAAGAATGAAGACTGAAATCTTTCCTAGTTAATGCTAATGAAGGTCCCTTTGTATTTTAAAATATCCCTGACAAGCACAAGACACTCAAATACAGCTCCCCTTCCTTTTGACTTCACTGGGAACAAAGTTAAGCCAAGGCTGACCACTTTTGGAAGAATCTCACCCCTCATGTATATTTATTATTATTTCTGTCTGAGCAGTCTAGGCATTTCTGGCAAATATTTAAAAAATACAATAAATCCAAAAAACAGCAGCTGTTCCATACCAGACTATAATATCAGATAATAAGGCAGAAAAAAAATAAAAGAAACATATTCAGCACATCCCTTCAACTTCATTGCCAAGGGATTTGCTTCTTTATCACCTCTTTTGAAAAGATGTGGGCTACAACATGCCCTGAAAGTCCACAGATCTGGGCTATTTCGGGCCAAAAGTCAGGGTAAATGTATTTCACATAAGGTCACAAATGTCATTATTGCACATGTTATGGGTACAATCAGTCAAGTCAATGCAAAATCTCCAGTGGAATTTGCTGGGTTTAGGATAAGGCCCCCCTAACACCTTGCACTGTGGGCTATTTTTCATTTCATATTTTTGAACACCCCCCCCCACTTTTTGGAATTTTGATTTAAAGGCCACACATGTTGATTAGCGTCTGTGAAATTCATATAAAAATAGAGGTTGAACCTCTCTAAACCGGGACTCTCTGGTCCAGCAACAGACCACGGATGTTTCTGAACCAGAGAGCCTCAGTGGCCGGGAGTCCAGTGGCATGAGGGCTGGCTGCTGGCAGCCCTCCTAGGCCAGTGGTGGCGGGGCCAGCAGTCTTACTGGGCCTGGGAGCCCTGCTGGGCCAGTAGTAGCCCAGCCAGACTGGCGGTAGTGGGACCAGTAGCTGGGCCTGCAGTAATGGAGGCTTGAAGCCCAGCCAGGTGGGCAGCAAGGGAGCCAGGGTTGATTTCCCTTGGTTTGGCAAACTCCCTCCTTCAGGACCAGTCAGATCACAAGGGGGCTGAACCAGGGAGATCCAACCTGTAATAATATGTCCTCTTGCCATGTTATTCCCATAGGCATAAATCTCTATATTCTTTTGAAAATTATTTTTCCCCCCATGCAGATCCAATGTTTACAAGCCAGCTAATACACCTTGAAAATTGGGGCTTTTGTTATAACAGAGGTGCTGATGGACAGCTAACTCCATAGATCTACAGATGATTTAGGCCAAGATTATCAATGGTGACTTGTGATTTTGAGTGACTGGCGTGAGATGCCTTAAAAAGGCAGTGCTTAAAGACACTGATGCTCATGCATGCTAAATATCAGATTTATTATAATATATTATTTTGTATTAACATAATCAGTAGGAGCCCTAGTCATGGGCCAGGACCTCGCTGTGCTAGGTGCTGTACAGACACAGGACAAAAAGAAATAATTTAAAATGGTCCTTGCCTCAAGGAGCTTACAATCAGAGTATAAGACCAGATACAACAAATGGATACAGACAGATGGGAGAGTTCAGTGAGGCAATATTTATTGGTCAGCATGGTAGGCATTGGTCTCAGCACACCGGTGGTCTAATCTGCAAACACCTATGAACTGAAATCAGAGGAATATCTCATTTGTTTATAGTAGGCCTGTGGAAAGGTGTCTTCAGGATCAAAACTGTAGTAGAACAAATTCTGGGTTACAAGTGGTTGCAGTATTTGGTTCGCAGTATGAACTGAAAGTGTAAGAACAGCATCCATCAGTCAGTCTGCATAGGATGCACAGAACAAAAGGATTACAAAGGACAGTGTCCGCTATCGCATTTATGTCAGTTTTTTTTTCTTTTCCCCTACTGTTGTTACAAATAACACCTAAGGTGAGTGCAACAGAAAAAGTTTAGAGTAGAAAATATTTTTCTTTTCTTTGTCCCCCCCTTTGTTTACACTATGTATTCAGCTGCACAGAGTATCTTGTCACTGACTTCAGTAGATCCAAGATTTCTGTATATAGTCAGTTTCATTATATCCCCTGCACGGGCACTATGTCCCCTGTGCAGCCTTGAAATCTTGCTTCATGCGAGTAGATCCTTGTGCTTCAGTCTGCCAATGGACTACAGGATTGGGAGCATTAGTCAACTTCTCTTTGTCTTGTTTATGAGACACTTTCACACTACAACAGGGAAGAGAAATATTTATATTAACAGAACAAAAAGTGATTGTAAAACCACATAAATGAGCAGGAGGGGGCCTCAGTGGGAAACCTGAAATCACTTTTAAATCATTTCCCTGTTTTGTTTTTGAAATGGACTAGATTAAAGCTTTCCCCAGTCCTTTTAAATCAAATGAATTGGAGAAATAAAGCATAGCACTGTATTACCTTCCTGCTACAGTGCATTATTATGTAACATTTGACAGACTATTTAACATGTATGTTTAATATTAGGCTTAATATGCTAATCAGTATACCTGTGTGGTTGATCTGTTGAATGGCATTTGAAACATTAACTCACTGGGCATGTTCATAGCAATGCTAATCAGTTGTTAGATATGCATTATCATTTTTCCATTCTCTTGTTTCCTATCTTCCCGTGGATTCCCACTATAGGCTTCCTTCTTAGCTATGAGATTGGAACCAAATCTAAGATAGGAGTGAAAGTCCTTATGCTTTTCCATGGGTTATGTCTAGCAGAACAGCCTGGAGGGAGAAGAATGATAGCACAAACTATCAGCACATTGCTCTCAGGACTAAAAGTTTGCAAACATGATATCAGAGGTTCCCTGATGTCGTTCTCATGAGTCATTGGTTTGGTGGTGCCTCTGTAAGTTGTCGGCTAACGCAGGATGCAGGTGAAGATTGACTATCAGAAGAACACATTCAATTCAGGAACTGTAGAAACACTGTACAAATCATTAGAGAGTGTCAAAGGATAAGGAAGAAGAGACTTTGACTCTTAATTTTCCCCTAGCAAACTAATCATTGTGATAAACCGGGGTCTTTGGAAATCTCTGTTATGATTTTTAGCCTGTTCTGATGACTGGGTTGAGAGTGTGAGCAATCCTTAAATTATAGTGTTTTTGCACAGAATTGCAGTTCTAAGTTTCCTAAAAATGCATCCTTCAGAGGAATTTTTATACCTATGAGATATCAACTTTTTTTCCAAAAACCCTGATACTGAGCCTACGAATGAAGAATACCCTTTTAATAAGATCTCTTGAACAGTTTCCCCTTTGCTCATTGTTTTCCAGACTATGACTGAAATGCTCACATTCTGTATATACTCACATCATATAAAATCACATGCAAGTCAGAGGCGATAGTACTGCTCACTGTTATGTACGCAGCCCATTAGGCTTGAGCCATAAAAAATATGAATCTATTACAGCTGCCAGCTAGAAGAATTAGTCTTTTCTCTCTGTCTGCAGAAACTTCTGTTTAGTTGTGGAGGTTCTGGGTTCAAATCCCAGTGACATTTTAAGATGATGGCCTTTATCAAAGCACAGGTGTCTATGGACTATTCAGTTATTACTATCTTCTGCCTGATGTCAGCAATACAGCCCTGCCTTGCACTGTTTTCTTTTGTGGAGCGTCATGAAGCAGAGAACAAAATGAGGGAGAAATGAAAATGATTTGAGAATGTGATTGGATTTGAGTTTCAAAACGTTGGAGTTTGGGGGCCTTTGAGCTCACCACAAAGGGAACAGCAGCATAAGTATGCAACTAACTTTGAAGGATGTTAATCTGCAGAAAGGAGGAGGATTCTTTGGTTAAAGATTGGAGTGTCTTTCTCTAGTGGATTTCACTACCATACTCTCTGGCATGACTCAGTTTTTGTGTGCCTATCTGTTAGTGGGGAATCAGAAACATAACCCCTGGGGTGAGTAATGAGAGGGTTAACTCCAGCCATCAGGGTTAAAGATTAATATAAAATTTGCTCAGTTAAATTGAATTGCATGCCTTCCAGTGATGGAAACTCATAATTAGTACATTATTAATAATTAATTCCTACATAGTTGCGAAACAACTGCCTCCATGCATCATGCTTCACTGAATGTTAGGTGGAGAATGCTTCTTTGTTAATAACTGGAGTAATGTGCATTCTTGTTAGGATAGGTGGCACTTTAACATTGGGAAGGGCAGGAAGAAAGCAATTTGGTGCATATGATTGGGAGGAGAGAGATGTTTTCTAAACTAGTGTGATAGTGAAAAATGACACCATTTCTCATAGTATTGAAGGCAACTGGTTGAGCCTTTGCTAAAGTTTTAGGATGCTTTTAGGAAGGTGTTGGCAGGGAAAACAATAGAGGGTTTGATATATACAGTAGCCCTCTTGCCTCTGAAGATCTACATTGAAATTCTAATCAAGTCATAAAGAAAATGAGTTGCATTGTCACAGCCTAGTTCCCAAGGGAACGTTTGCCTGCAGAAAGAAAAACCCCTTCAAAGTACGGCGTAACTGTGCTCATGAAAGAGAACAGCAGTGAAATGACTGGGCTTGGATCAGATTTAGGGTCTGATCCGTCAGTTCTCATTCTGGCAAAACATGCACTGATTGGGCAAAACATGAATTCCACAGGAGTTTTGCCCTGGGAAAGAATTGCAAGATCAGGCTCATTGAGTTGTGTCCTATTATCAGAAAACATGAGGAAGCTTGTTCAGTGCTCTCCTGCCATCTGTCATGGTAATATCTCCTTTCCCAGGCACCACTAAAGTTCACCACTTAAAAAAAAGAACCAGAAAAAATAAGCATATGAAATTTGGTGTGTGGGGTGTATAAGTCTTGACATTAACTACCTGTGAATCCTCCAGCAGCATGTTAATCGCTACCACCTTAATAGATTAAGATCTGGCATCAGGTCTGCATGCAATTACAAGCCACACACAGAAAAGACATGGGCAGCTAATGAACTCCTGCCAAACCCGAGCACAGTTTGTGAAGCTTTTGAAGTTGGCTGGTCTTTCAGCAGTTTATATAGTAAGCATATTGAAAAGCACCAAATCTTTCTTTTTGACGGGATTTAATAAAGCTCAGTTTGTTGAATAACTGAGACCCTCCAAGTCTCCCAGTCTGAAGACTAAAGCATCTATTTGCTTATTTTTAAATGAGGCGGTGCTTGGAAATAGAAGACATTCCTAAGAATTCTCAGAGATCCTGTCTCTTAACAGGAGCCAGAATATTCCTTTTTAAGAAAATAAACTATTTTTTATTAGAAATCATTAAATAGTTTTAATGGTTGTGGAAAAAATGCTTTCATGTAATTAGAATGCTTAAAATACTTGGCCGTGAAAAGATATTTAAAATGCATTCTCTATATCTATACTAGCCTCAGTGTTATAAGGTAGGTGGTAAAGGAGGTAGAGAAGGGAGTATACATTTTAATGAACTCCGGGAGTTGTATTGTGCAGAGCTGAATTCAGATGTTATTTGTGCTTTTCTCATAGTTGCTGTGGCATTTGCTCAATGCTTTGTCCCTGTGATTAGATTTCAGGCTGAGCGCTGTTCTCCTCCTCTTTTCATGTCTAATTCCACAAAGGGAGTTGTTGTGGAGGAAAAACAATTTCCATGAAAACCTACGATTTTCAGGCAAACATACCAGGCTCATTTCATGGCAATACCATGGTGAAGAGGAATAATGTTACTTGGCACGAAGCCCTTCAGAAAAAATGGAAAGAACAGTGAAGGCTTTGTCAAAATTTGCTGCAATAAAGAAAAAAAGGGACTGGCATTCCCTTGGGCTTCTTTAACCTTTTTTCCCCAATTTATTCACACATTGCTTGACAGCAGGGCACTGCATTGTTACAAGGGGTCTGAAAAGGGAAGTTGGGAGTTATCCATTTTTGTGTTTAAAAGAACACTGCACACATTGTGTCCCTGGAGTACCCGCGAATAGCAGGCTAGCCTCTGCCTGTAGCATTAGAGCTAGGAACAAACTTGGGCCTGATTTAAACTGTAATCGATGGAAACATGTGCACAAAACAGCACATCACCTGCCTGCTTCCAAAAGGCAGCAGGGCAAAGCATCAGCCCTTTGAATGCACTGTGATTGAGGTTACAGTGTCAACATCAGCTGCTTTATGGTAAGAGCTAGTTTGGCAATGGTGGGAGAGTGTGCCAAAGTGTAACCTGAGATGACATAGAAAAGATCTAATGCTGCCTCTTCTGTGTATGGAGGCAAACGCCTGCTTTTTTGAAAGCAGCTGGTATATTTTTAATTGTCCAACTTGCTATGCCTACAAGGGGTCTGGTTTTCAGAATGTAGGTGCTCAACGGTTTCTGAAAAAACAAACTCATTTAAGGTCCCGGCAGTTTGGGCACCCCAAAATGGAAGCACTCATAATTCCTGCTTGCTTTTGAAAATCTGGACCCAGAGAATGTTGGGAATACACATAAGGGCTGTGTCTACACTGGGCCACTTATTCCGGAAAATCAGCCGCTTTTCCGGAATAAGCTGCGAGCTGTCTACACTGGCCCTTGATTTCCGGAAAACAACTACGCTCTACTGTACAAAATCAGCCGCTATTCCGGAAAAGCTACGCTGCTCCCGCTCGGGCATAAGTCCTTATTCTGGAACACTGTTCCGGAAAAGGGCCAGTGTAGACAGCCCATTAGTCTTTTCCGGAAAAAAGCCCCGATCGCGAAAATGACGATCGGGGCAATTTCCGGAAAAGTGTGTCTACATTGGCCACAGATGCTTTTCCGGAAAAAGGGCTTTTCCAGAAAAGCAACCTGCCAATGTAGACGCTCTTTTTCCGGAAATACTTATAACAAAAACTATTCTGTTTTAAGCATTTCTGGAAATTCATGCCAGTGTAGACACAGCCAAGAGGTTTGATTGGCTGCTCAGGGACCTTTCCACAGAGGGGTATCTACGCTGTGGTATCTTTTGTTAATGGCTTGTGAGGGTTTGTTCAGTCTCTGCAGACCTTGCTTGGCTTCTTGCCTTTCGCTGTAGGTTTTCCAGCTACTTCATGCCAGAGTAATTGAAACCATGAAAGCTCTATCAGTTCACTGTGATGGGATTGTATATGAACCTGAATGTCACATGACAAATCCAGGCGACTTAGCACTTCTATTTTCCCAGTGAAACCAGGAGATTGAAGAAACTTAAACCTTTGAAAATTTCAATTTCATTCCTAGTTAAAATGGCTGTAAGGGGATATTTGATTTAGTTCTACTCTCCCTTTTATCTGTCTCACAGTAGTCCGCATCCTCAGGGCACTATGGGTATGTCTACACAGTGGGGCTATTTTGGGATAGCGGAAGTATCCCGAAATAGCTACCCCATGTCTTTTGAATGTGCCCAGTATTTTGAGATAGGTCTCGAAATAACGGATACGCTATTTTGACATCCCTGAAACTCTTATTCCACGAGGGTTAAGGGATGTCTTGAAATAGCATGTTATTTCGAAATTTGGCATGGTGTAGACATGACAAATTTTGAAATACGCTATTTCAAAATTCAATCGAAATAAGATACGCAATTTGCATAGCGCAAATTGCGTATCTTATTTCGAGTTTAGGGTGCTGTGTAGAGCCACCGTATGGTTGCCATAGGGATCTGGTTTACAGCATCCAGGCAAGTTCCATGCCTGAAGGAGAACATGGGTTGGTATGAGAAGAGAATGGGCAAAGATTGGGGCCCAGGTGCTCAGAACAGGGTCCATAATCTCTGTGGGCAGTTTGGTTCATCGGTCCTTAGTCAGGAAAGCTCCCATGGACCTCAGAAAGGCCTGAGTATGGACCTCGGTACTGACCTGTGCATAAGAAAGTGTTTATTTATGCCTTGTCTACACACAGACTAAGTATTTCAGCTGTGAGATATTTTTAAACTGATATATTTGGGCCAATGTGACCTCTCGTGTGGACATTGTTATAGTGGTATAAAGGTATCTAATGATGATGTAGCTTATTATCTTTTCCTGAATGGTAATAAGCTATCCTGATATAATCACCTTTATGCTAATGTAATTGCATTGTGTGTGTGTGTGTGTGTGTGTGTGTGTGTACTTCTTTAACTAAATAGCAAAGATAAACTGGCACAACTTTAATGTGTAAAAGGTCAAACTCCTGTTGATGTCAATTGACTTTTGACTGGTCGATTAAACACCTGCCTTTTTCTCTTTGTTGTGTGCTGCATATTGCTCCTTGGACAGATCTATGGAAAATGTACAAATCCTTGATTAGCTGAAGGAAGGGGAGAGAGGAAAGCTTCACTTCCACTTAATCATGGGAATTGTGTAATACCATTTATTCCTGGGAAATTTCCAAAAAAAAGTGTATTATCTAAGGCAAATATATCAAGAAGAAATAAATTATAAATAAAAAGTGATTAGTGAACTTTTAAGTAGAAGGTCAAATGGGTTTTTTTGGACTACAAACTTTTTAAGCTTTCAGTACTTGTATTTAGTTACAGAGTTATGCCGCCCATTATTTGTGCAGGTGGCTGCTGCTTCAAATCTGAAGAAGGTTTCTGCATTTACAATAGGTACATTGACAGAGCTGTGTCAGAAAGCTCCTCGCTGTACTCTCCAGTGTTATGAGCACAGGGCTTGTCTTCTCCTGAGCAGGCTGGAAAGGGGAAGTTGCTCCAAACTCAGGCTTAATGACAGCAGAAATGCTTGGACAGGAATCTCTGGGGGAGAGCGAACAAAGCTCGGGAGTAAAACAGATAAAACTGAACAATTTTTAAAAATGCCACACATGGACAAGGTGAACTGGCTTTGCTGTCATTTCAAAAAGCGTCTGCATTCACCACCTTTTCATTTCCCCTTCAGTGTATATGAAGTTTTGAGAATGTCAAAATGTGACTCCTGTGATTGCAGGGATGTTATAAAGATTGTTGTAAGAAGAGTAGCCAGAGGTGATAGCTTGTGATGTTTGAGGACAGGGCTCTGAGATACATAGGCCACTGTATGTTATTTGCATATATTAAGGGCAAACACCCTCCGTCCTTAGTCACAGGCAGGCCTGCCAATGAGAGGAGGAGTTGCAAAAGGGGCAACTGCCCCAGGACTCTCGGCCATTGTTACTGGGCAGTGGCTGCAGCCTTGGGCCCTTTAAATTGCCGCTGGAGTCTCCTGCAGCATGCTCTGGTTAGCTCTGAGGACTGGAGGGGAGAGGGTGTGGTGTGGCATGGTCCAGGCAGCACTGAAGGCTGGCTGTTCCCAGTCCTGCCCCTTCCAGGAGTGCAGAGCTGGGCCCTCCATAACCTTGCCCAGGGGCCCGGCAGTTTTGTCAGCCCCCCGGTCAGAGGAGTAATGTCCATTAAATGATGGAATAGACCTAATCCTGCCACCCACTCCATGCACACAACTCCCATAGACTTCAATAGCAGGCTCTAGTCCATAATTACAATAAAAAGTCTCTGAGCACTTGAGTCTACTCCTGATTCCTATTTTTGTCAATGGGAATAGTATGTCTCAAGGAAAGAATAGATTCTGCTTACTCTTAAGCCGATTTAAAGAAAGATTTCCCAGGTTTCCTTCAACAAATATAATCTGGGCTTTGTGGAATTCCTTCTCCCTTTCACCCATCTTTGGAGACCCCCTCACCCAAACTAGGAACTTAATCATGGGATTACAATCCAGAGGCCTTATTGTGGTCTCACGCCACTCCATTGGAAAGACAAGTCAGAGAAAAGCAATTTATACACAAACATGACGAAGTCATGGTGAAGCAAAACCTTTAGATTCAGAGAGTAGGGATGTTAAATATCAGTTTATTGAATAGTCGATTGGCCTCATGAATTTTTATCGGTTTCAGCTATTCTGTAGTCCCCAGGTGTGGAGCCAGCCACCAGTGTGCTCTGACCCCACTCCCAAGGAGCTCCCTGCCACTCCATGCTGCTGCCTCTACATCAGAGGCAGCAGCGTGGGGTGCTAGGCAGGAGCTGGTCTACAAGGAGAGCCAGTTTGAAAACCAGCTCCCTCATGGACTGGCTGCCTGCCGCCCCATGCTCAGAGGCAGCAGCACAGTATGGCTGCAGCCCCTGTTCGGGGGGCATCTGAGCACCCAGACCCAGGGTGAGCTGGAACTGACATGGGCTGCCTGCCCAGCTGGCTCCTCATACACTTTAAATGCAGAGCCACAGTGGGAATAGGTCCTGGACCTGGCACAAGCCAGAACTGAGCTGGGTTGCTGGCTTGCCTGCCAAAAATTTACTGGCAAAGGGGGGGTGGGTGGTCGGTGGGGAATGTATGTGGTCCATAGCATTAACCTAAAGCCTTTCTTATCGGTTAATCAGTTAATCGTCTACACTGTTACATCCTGATTATAGAGGTGTCTTGTAAGTTCTTGACACTTTAGGTTTTTACTGCATATCATATTTTATTTCTTGCTTTAGACCAGGGTTACTCACCACGTGGCCCGTGGGCCGTATGTGGCCTGCAGCCCATATGTTTGCGGCCTGCAGTGCCGTTTGGGTTTACATAGGGCTCAACACGTGGCCTGTGGGTGGGATCCTTTGAACATGGCCTCCACTGGGAACACGCTCCACAACGGGGAGGCATCTCCCAGGCAGGGTGAGCATTGAAAGAAGCAAATGGATGGGCTGGCTGGAAGAGACGGGTACAGGGTGTTGGCATTTCTAGCCCCCAGAGAGGAGGTTCTGGGAGAGCTGGGGCATTGTGAAGAGTGCTGGGTGCTTAGCCTTGTGGGCAGAGCCTGAGAGAGGCTGACTGGCTCACACTGGCCACATTTGGGTCCGGCGTTGCGGTTTAAGGCTTAATCTTTGTATTCGTGCCCGTCGGTGTGAAATAAGCTATTTGCATATATATTTGCATGTAAATGCAACCACACTTGAAGTTGCGGCCCTTGGTATGTGCTGTATCATTGTGGCCCCCGGACTTCCAAAGTTGAGTAGCTCTGCTTTAGACCATCTTCTAAAATGATGTCTTTGCTCCCATCGATCTTGGGCTGCAGCTGATGCTGGTTTAGCATTTCTAGTAACATTTGTATTCACCATGTCCAGCATTGGCTGGCCTGCCAGTGTGACCTTTGTTTTACCATATAAACATAGAATTTTATATACACCTGGGTAGTGTGACTTGGACAAAGACTTTTAATTTTATTAGTGCATTTTTAAGCCATTACAAAAAATAAAGGTGCACTTTGTTATCAGCCTTCTCTATTACATAACAGCAGGTAGAACTCCCAGGAGGAGCACTTGAGCTTAGTGTTCGATATTTTTGTCTTGTGTCATTTTCTTTCTATCTTTGCATGTGTTATTTACCTGAGTAAACAGGCAACAGACACTTTGGCTACTGCTATACTACAGATTTTGCCAGAAGAGGCAATGCAAATGAAGCGCGGATTAGCATTTTCTCGTGCTTCATTTGCATAATCTCTTCCGATCTGTTTCTGCACAAAAACCAGCAGTGTGGATGTTTCTGTTTTGAGCAAAAAACCCTTTGGCTGTGTCTACACTGGGCCACTTATTCCGGAAAATCAGCCGCTTTTCCGGAATAAGCTGCGAGCTGTCTACACTGGCCCTTGAATTTCCGGAAAAGCAACGATGCTCTACTGTACAAAATCAGCCGCTATTCCGGAAAAACTATTCTGCTTCCGCTCGGGCATAAGTCCTTATTCCGGAACATTGTTCCGGAAAAGGGCCAGTGTAGACAGCCCAGTAGTCTTTTCCGGAAAAAAGCCCCGATTGCGAAAATGGCGATCAGGGCTCTTTTCCGGAAAAGCGCGTCTACATTGGCCACAGATGCTTTTCCGGGAAAAGGGCTTTTCCGGAAAAGTAGCCTGCCAATGTAGACGCTCCTTTTCCGGAAAAACTGAAAACGGAATAGTATTCCGTTTTAAGCATTTCTGGAAATTCATGCCAGTGTAGACACAGCCTTTTTGCGCAAGATCCTTATGCCTCCCCAGGAAGTGGAACCGCTGGGGAGTTCTATTTAAAACAGGCTTGGGCAAAATATGTCCCGCAGGCCAGATGAGGCCCGCCAAGCACCGGATCCGGCCCGTGGAGGCAGCGGGGAGCCCCAGGCAGGCTCCGCAGCTTGCTCTGCAGCCCCTCGACCCGTGCAGAAACACCGCTGCAGGGCTTCATTTCTGCTTTAAAATGTGAGGGGGGGGGGAGGAAGTTTTAGGAGCCGCCCCGCCCATAGCACATTCCCACTGGCCAATTTCTGGCAGACCCCAGCCAATGTGAGTTGCTTGTTGGAGTAACGGGCAGCCAAGAAGAACCAGGCCCCCTCTCCTCAGCTCAGTTATTCATAAAGCTCATGGCCAGTCAAGCAGACCTGCTGGCTGGAAAACTTTTTAAGCTCTGCAGGCAGGCAGGCTCCTTTGGCAGCTGGCAAGTAAGTCTCCTGGCCACAGCCTGCTTCTGGCACCCCAGCCCTTTCCTGCCCCAACTCTCTGCCCCTCTCCCCCACTCTGCATACCCAAACCCTCTGTCCCCCTCTTACACTCATATCCTTTCCCAGATCTGGCATCCCAATCTCCTGCCCCAGATCACAGTCCCCTCCTACCCTAGGTCATATCCCAAATCCTGGCACTCCAGTCCCCTGCCCGAAATCACAATCGCCTGCTTCATCCCAACGCCCTCCCAGACTCTAGTCTCCCTCTTGCACCCCAATCCCTTACCCCAAGCTCCCTTCTGCATCCGGCCTCCATCCCAGATCCCACATCTCCTCCATTAATATCATGGAAGAGTACGGCCCTCAACCACTTTTCAAAATCTTAGAGTGGCCCCCTGTTAAAAATTATTGCCCACCCCAGATTTAAAATGTGGATGGTAAACTATAGCCACTAGTTAAAGAAATGAGATCATAGACAAGGACAGAGAGAGGGCTACTAGACTGCTGGAAATCAAAGGAATGAGACTTTTTAAAAAGCCATTAAAATATGGAACTAAAGTGATTTCATTTACTTTCATAAGACACAAATATTAGTAATTCAGGCTGAAATAGAGGTCTAAAGATGTTAGGTACCCAGATTTGATGGGAGTTGGGTATCTGATTGACTCAGACTGCTTCTGAAAGCCCAGCCTTAGGGCCCAATACAACCCCCACTGGAGTCTATGGGCTACTTCCTATTGACTTCAATAGGCATTGGTTCAGACCCTTGTAAACTGTTTTACTGTTGATAAAAATTCCACAACTTTCATTTCTGCTGAAGCCCCTTGGGAAGTCTGGTGTGGTAGGAGTCCCTGAGATGTGCATGACACAGGGGGAAACACCTTAATGCTCAAATCTTCTTATAAATATTTGTTTTCTACATGAATATTTCACATTAGGAGCAGCCAGGGTGGTGCTTTTTTTGTCTGAAATGGCAATTCTTTAAGAACTGGGGAAGGCCTCAGCAGGGCCCCCTCTTAGTCTAATCTGCATGTTATCCAGCCTTCACAATCTGGAGAAATACTGTAAACCAAATAGGTTTAATACATTCCCCAGCCCCGCCATTAATTACTCTAAAAGGAACCCCTGTCACTTACATGTAACCCAAATATTTATACTCTATGTCCTGAGTAAGGAATCAGATACACCACACAGCCCTACCATATTACTCAAAGATCTTTTTCAACTGTGAGGCTGGAACTCTTAACAGTGAAACTTTAAAAATCTCCATGGGGTCTGAGCACCATAGACTCTAAAGCAAATACAATGCAGAATGCGTGTCGTGAGGGCTCAAGTAGCAATCCCTGACATTCAGCTGAGATGCCTAGGATGGGAAATATAATTCTTGCTGACCTGTAATGCCTAGAGAGAGCAAAGAGGAAAGATTCTTCCAACCATTAAAAAAAAAACTTCAAAAACGAAGCTGTGTTTAATTTAGTGCAAAGGTGAAACTTTGGCTGGGAAGATCAGAGCTTCATGGCTGGGTCACCAGAGTAACACCTCCCACGTGACTTTATCAATGGGTGGCCAATGAAAGCTTAGCTTGTTTTTTTTTCAATCTACACAAGCTTAGCTTTCAAAGCACAGAATCCTTTCTTCAGCCTTTGCTTTTACGCATGTTGGAAGCTGATCAGTGAGTGCATTGGTTTTTTTCCTATAGGTTGCTAGCATTCCCTGGAGGTATTGACAATTAATTGCTTGTTGGGAAAAGGCATTCATAAACAGGGGAAGAGATATCTTTCCTTGGTATTACATTTCAAAACCTGATTGGCTGCAAGGCTGACATGATTTATGTAAAGGCAAATACATTTAAATCCTTTACTGAAATATCTTAGCCTAGGATACCAGCAGTGAAGGGTCAAAAAGTCACTTTGACTTCCTCCCAACAAAAGCAACATAATTTTTCAGTGCACAGTACCAGAGTCCTGCAGTGCCTAACTGAATTCATTAATATCCACACCTGCTTCACGCTGCATTTAGTAGAGGCTCTATCCAGCTTCAAATGAAATCAATGGCTAAACGCCCATTGGTTTTAATAGTCCGGGATCAGGCCTCAAGGGAATTTTGTTATGCTAGCATATCTAGTTCAGGGTCTGAGGGTGGAATTTCATAGTTATTACACCAGAAACTCTTTATATGACCCAGGGAAAAAATGCTCTCTGTGGGGTAGAAAGATGGTTCTGCAGTTAAGAGACTGATCTAGGAATCCAAAACACTGGATTCATTTCCCAGCTCTACCAAAACTCCCTATGTGACCTTGGGCAAATGCCTTAATTGCTCTATGCCTCTATATTTACCTATAGGTAAAATAGGGATAATAGCACCTGCCTCCCTCACAGGAGTGTGGTGAGAGTAAATCTGTAGGTGAATGACTCAGGGGAAGTTGACATGACAGTGTTGTGGGCTGTGACTTTATCGCATCTGGGAAAGACACGCTATGCCAAAGGGAGAGTGCTGGCCTCTCGGCGTAATTACTCCCCCACAGTGAGAAGTGTAAGCTGCGTCAATTGGAGAGCCTATGCCGACCCCATAGCATCAGTGTGGATGGGAAATTTGCATCTCTTGAGGTAGAAGGGGCTTTTCACACCCCTGAGTGATGTAAGTTAGAGCAACTTAATGAGTAATATAGACCTGCCTTCAGGTGCTAGCGAAATGGTACTTTCTTGGAGCATTATAATAAAGTCTCCTTGCCATTATCTAGCTGTCCAGATGGGAACTAAAGAGGATGTGATACCTGTGTGCTGTAGGGGTATTAGAGGCAAGGTCTATTCACATCAGTCTTTCCCATTCACAGAAAGCGTAGATCAGCAGTCCTCAGACTTTTGAGCTCTCCCCCATCCTTTACCCTGTCTGCAGTCCCCTCCCCCTGCAGGGATTGGAGCTACAGCCCGCAGCCAAGGCTGGTGGCTGATGTGAGGCCAGGGTGTGAGCTGAGCTGTGCTGAAACTGTGGGTGGGGCCAGGAGCCGGTGATGTAGCTGGTGGCGGGACCAGAACGGGGCGGGGGGCAAGTGGCACTCCCTCTATGCCACTGTGGGGGCTGGGCTGGCCCTGCCATGCCTCCCTGGATGTTCCTTCATGCCCCCTTGGGGAGGGTCGCCTCACACTTTGGGGACCTCTGGCATCAATGAACATGAGCCATGGATAGAAGAACTAGGATAAATAGCTGCCAGAGATAAGATTAGGATGGAGTGAGCTTTCCATTGGTACAATCTATTGTCTATTACATGGGTCAACCAATCACCTTGGTATGAAATCACCACCTTGCCCATGCTTTCTAAGGGCTGCCTCTTTGTCATTACTTTCTAAACACTCTGGCTTTGTCTACACTGGCATGATTTTCTGGAAATGCTTAAAACGGAATACTATTCCGTTTTCAGTTTTTCCGGAAAAGGAGCGTCTACATTGGCAGGCTGCTTTTCCGGAAAAGCCCTTTTCCCGGAAAAGCATCTGTGGCCAATGTAGACGCGCTTTTCCGGAAAAGAGCCCTGATCGCCATTTTTGCAATCGGGGCTTTTTTCCGGAAAAGACTACTGGGCTGTCTACACTGGCCCTTTTCCGGAGCAGTGTTCCGGAATAAGGACTTATGCCCGAGCGGGAGCAGAATAGTTTTTTGGAATAGCGGCTGATTTTGTACAGTAGAGCATCGTTGCTTTTCTGCAAATTTAAGGGCCAGTGTAGACAGCTCGCAGCTTATTCCGGAAAAGCAGCTGATTTTCCGGAATAAGTGGCCCAGTGTAGACACAGCCTACGAGGATCACTGCCTTTGTCTTCTAGGCTTGTTAAGGAATCATGGAGAAGGTAGATTTTAAAAGATAGGTGCCTTAAAATGTTTTCCAGATTTTGAATTTGGACACACAAACCAATTTGTAAGGTCACAATGAGAATGTGTATGGGAAACTGAATATGAGCATCCAAAATGCAAAATTTGGATGTCTTATTTTGTGCCACAGTGGAAAATTTGGCTTGGCTTTTTAGTCTCATGGCACTAGTACAGCCAAAGTGAGGGGGCCAAACTTTGCTGTTGCTGTAACCCTATTGATTTACCTCCATTGCTTGACACCCTCCATGACTGTCTCTTTCTGAAAGACAGTTGCAACTTCTCTAATCTGGAAGTCTTTTGCTCTCTGATGAATTGTCCAGTGTAAATGGAAGCAGAATCAGGAACATCTCTGTAAGGATCCCTCAAGGGGCCTTTCCTTTTATTCCTTTGTGTTCATTTTTATCCATAGCGTCTTCTGCAAAATCCATTATTTGAGTAGCTTTTGATACCAGTATAATCTTCCTTGTATTGCAATCGGAGTGCTAACCATTGCCAGAAAGTGTAGTTGGTGCCTCAAAGTGTGAGTGGTGACAGTCACTTAGTCTGTGCTCAGAGAGATAGCTCATCGAAGAAGGGCCATTTTTAGAAAGGTATCTGCCAACACATTCTTCATTACGAGAGTGGTGCCTTCTGTCATTTGGATAATAACCTTTGAAATAACAGCCTTTAGCCCACAGTCTAGGGTATAGTATGTCTTCTAAGCAATATCCGTTTAGCTATTGAGGGTATGTTTATGTTTCTCTTCTAAAAAAAAGAGGGAAAAAAGGAAAAGGAAAAGAAGGGAATCTGAGGTTACTGTTTTGCTGGAAAAATGTCAAGACTGTATTGGCAATATCCCACTAAACCACAAGTTTATAGGAGAGAAAACAAAACCATTGGATTTTTCTATACTATGTCTATGTGCATTCTAAGAAAAATATGCACAGTATATGCCAATTATGCTTTTATTATAGCTGTGGTAATCATACATATGATTGAACACGCAGAAATACTACAACCTCATGCTGTCCATGAATGAAGGGAAAACAAATCTTTCTTATCCCTGGGTTCATGTAGTACACAGGAACACTATTGTTTTCTTTCTTTCTTTCTTTCTTTCTTTCTTTCTTTCTTTCTTTCTTTCTTTCTTTCTTTCTTTCTTTCTTTCTTTCTTTCTTTCTTTCTTTCTTTCTTTCTTTCTTTCTTTCTTTCTTTCTTTCTTTCTTTCTTTCTTTCTTTCTTTCTTCAGATGTGTTTCATTGTCTGTGGGAACATGTGTTTTACAGACCTGTCATGTGAAAGCTATTAAAAAGAGAAACTGGAGAAATAACAATAAGCCATGTAACTGTGGTATGTCTACTCCCCAAGTTCAACTGTTATGCTCCTGTTTTTAGTGGTGGTGAAACGGGATCGTACCAAACAGCATTAGCTTTTCTGCTGCAGTTTTTCATCAGGATACTTTGGATCTATAAAGAAGGCTATTAATATCATATTGCTGGCTTAAGAGATACGTTTTGGGGCCAAACTGACTAGTTTTTAAAATGCTTAGAGGGTGTAATGAAGATGAGCTGGAGCCACATGAGATTGCAAATAATTTGGTCAAGACTTAGATGAGCTGATAAGAGGGGTATCCTGAGACACTTATTGCATATTTCATTAATGTGTTGGAAAACAGACAACTCATAGCAGGCAGCCTAGGTCTCTGTGTGTTTAATATTACCAGCTCCTAATATTCTTTTAGAAAATCACACAAAATAACCTGAAACACTATGCCAAATTGTGGTTTTGGCTGTATTTGCCAAACAGAACAGAATTCATTCTCTCTCTCTGTGAATCATGTATTTAAGGCAATCAGAAAAAAAATAACTATGGATTAGAAAAATCTGTACAAATAAAATGAACAAACTCCAAAATGCATTACAAAACATAAGTTCCTTAGCTTGTTTACACACAAATGGAAATGTTTAAATTAGCCTTAGATTGTACTTTTCTGGACAAAATCTTTCACTAATTAATGGTTATGCTGTTTATGACAGCAATAAAACTTGACTCTAGGCAAATCAAGTCAAAACAATGGAGCAACATTTCTTAATTTAAGGGAAAAAATCTGCTAATTTTACAGTAGTGGGAGCGTAAACAAGAGCGTAAACATTTAACCCAGTCAGTGGTCAATAAATATTCCATGACAGCAGTAGGGCTAACAGTCCTGAGCTACATCTACATTGGCAAGATTTTGCGCAAATACTTATAACGCAAGAGTTTTTGTGTTAAAGTATTTGCACAAGAAAGCGTCTACACTGGCATGTGCGTTTGCGTAAGAGATGTGCTTTTGCGCAAAAGCATCCGTGCCAGTGTAGACGCTGTCTTGCGCAAGAAAGCTCCGATGACCATTTTAGCCATCGGGCTTTCTTGCACAAGAAATTCACGTTGCCTGTCTACACTGGCCTCTTGCACAAGAAGCACTGATTTCACACATTAGAACATCCATGTTCTTGTGCAAGAACTCCCTGCCAGTGTAGACAGGCAGCATGTTTTTGCGTAAAAGCGTGCACTTTTGTGCAAAATCATGCCAATATAGACACAGCCCTGGTGTTTTAGCAAAATGCCAACATTTTACTTACCTAAATGCTATCCTCCTGCAGTTTCAGCCAAACATTGTTTTTTGTTGCTGTGGTTTGCATCATGTCCCAAATTGTTGAATAGTGTTGCTACATTGTTAAATTGTTTTTGTTTCACTTCAGTGGGGTTGTAATTTCAGAGGTGGGAGATGAGTTTCCCGTAAGTATAATAAATCACTATGAAATAGGCATGTAAAATCCCGTTTAATTAGTTAACTGGTTAATACAGGTTTAATCAGTTAACCAATTAATCAGGATCCTGCTTCTGCCCCTGCACACGGGGCTACTGCTGCTGACCCCTCCCACATAGGGGGGTGGCAGTAGTAGGAGCTAGCAGTTCAGTCTGCAAGGGAAGTAGCTTCTGCTCCCAGTCTCTCCCCCCCCCCCCACGCCATGCAGAGCTGCCACGCCCAACCCTCCCCGCCACGCCTCCTGCTCCTGTTTCCCCCACTTCCCCCGCATGTGGGGCATCCAGCTTCTGCTCAGGGGCTGGCTTCTGACCACCGGGAGACTGGAGCAGCCCTCCATCCACAGCAGGCTGCTGGCGGGGGCTGCTCCTCAGTACCAGTTAACCAGTATGGGTGATGCTTACCAGATAACTGGTTAACCGGTTACCCATTCACATCCCTTCTTTGAAAGGTTTGTGAAGAGCCTTTGGATCACATGTACTGATTCTGCTGTCATTTAAGTCCACAGCAAATCACTTGTGGGAACTGAGGCACATAGAAGTTTTAAGTGGCCTGCCTGTACTCATCCAGGATGTGTGACACAACTGAGAAAGATTCCCATCCCCTACTGTAACTTCTAGACAACTCCATTCCTCTGAAGGAGCATTCTAATTGTTATGAATGAGTTACGCAAGTGCAATAATTCTAAGTTGTATTACCTTGTGCCATAACCAGTTTCTATTGGTCTGTGACCCTATAGTGTACATCTGGTTTGACGTTCCAGCTATGAAGTGGAAATTAAGGTCTTTAAAATAGTGTTTAAAAACATATAGCTCACGATTACTGCCAGTAGGACCTGATGTGGTTTCACCAGCTATTGTGGATGGGTGGATAGATGCTGTGTTTCACTAGCATTCAAAAAGTCTTCAAAGAAAGGCAACTGTAACAATATTTACATCGTTCCTCCTTCCCTTATTTATTCTCGGATCTGGACTTCCAACACTCCAGTCATCTGAAGAAGTGGGTTGTGCCCACGAAAGCTCGTGATACCATCTACATGTTTTGTTAGTCTTTCAAGTGCTACTAGACTATTTGTTATTTTTTAAGTTTTTCCTGTTAACAGATTAACTCAGCTACCCCTCTGAACATGTTTACATCCTTTGTCCACATTGGCCAGCCAAACTGTGTTGGTATCCCTTTAAGACACAAAGGTCTATTAACCGTGGAAATATAGTTTTGTTTTGTTTAAACATTGTATCAAAGCAAGTGTAGATGGGCCTCAGCCTGGTCAATATGGCAGGAAAAGCTTGACCTGAAATGAATAGTTTATTGTTTGTTTATTCAGTAACTCCTCCTGCAGCCCTGCTGAACTCAGCTTCCAACAGGCCATGTCAGAGAGGTGTTTCAGTGCTGTGCTCACAGCACCAGATGCTCTGTGGGGAATAGTGTCATATTCTTTTCCATGACTTCTTGTAGTGGGGCTGCTGTTGCCATTCATCCCTGTAAGTTAATATTTGCTATGTGCAAGCTTCAGTGGGACCATGCAGCATGGACACCTGATAACCATAGCAGAATACATGCTTTTCCGCAGGAGAAACTTTGTAAAACAGTTCCCATCACTTGGAAACTCATTAGGAAAGAAAGAAAAGTTGTGCTGAGTTGGGTTTTTGGGAGGTCTCGTGGTTGCTTTTTGTTTGTACTTGTCCATGTTACTTATTTTGTTTTGTTTTGTTTTGTTTTGTTTTCTGTTGTTTGTCTTTGCTTTCCCCAAGCCGGCCTGCCCTTTCTGATCATTGAAACCAGCACAATCCAGCCATACCAACGAGGGTTTTACTGCCATGACGAGAGTATCAAGTACCCTTTGAAAAAGGCCGAGACGATTAATGATGCCGTGCTGTGTGCTGCAGGGATTCTCATTGCCATCCTTGCTGTAAGTAGAACCAGTCAGATTTTTCTGACAGCGCTGTATGTTTGCCATCTCCTGAGCACAAACAGGCCCATTGATGGTAGGGACAACTGCCCTGGGTCCAGCAATTCAAAGGGGTCCGGGGCTCCAGCTGCTGCTGCTGCTACTGTGGCAGTAGTATCAGCAAACACCCTGGGCCCTTTAAATTGCTGCTGTAGCCTTGGATGGTGCACTCCAAATGGTGCTACGGGGGCGGTCCAGAGGCGCTGAGGACAGACTATCCCAGCCCTTCTGCTTGAGGCCCCGCCCCTTCTAGGCATGTGGAACTGCTCTTTCCCTTACCTAGGGATCCAGTGAATCTGTCAGCTGGCGTGGCAGGGTAACGCTGTCCAGGAACCTGTCGATGCTCCCAGACAGTGTGCCAGTCAACGCAAAAAGCCTGTTAGTCTCTGCTCAACAATTAATTGAGAAGGCTTGGGAGTTAGGACTGCATCTTGAACAAGTTAAAAAAAATCTATTACAACAGCAACAAGAACAGGATGGCATTGGTAATCAGATATGAAGCCTTTCACCCCTGTGTCAGTTCAGAATCAGTCCAGGTGAGTGACTGAAACTCATTACTAATCAAAGGCAGTACGGTGTCCTTTGTGTGTTTGACCAGTGGCTCATAATTTGGTGGGTAAGTGAGGGTTGATTTGCACCATTTGTAGCAGAAGATCGCCCCATTTCAAGTGCCACTGCACTAATGAGCACAAATCTGTACTCAGACCAAGCAGAGAAACTAAGGGCTTGTCTCCATTGCGACTGGACTGCACTGTAACTTTCTCGCTCACAGGTGTGAAAAAACAACCCCCTCCATGCGCAGCAAGTTACAGCACTTTAAAGTGCCAGTGTAAACAGGCTCCCGGCTGTTTACCTACAAGCGGGGGGAGCTCTTTCCCAGCCCTGGTACTGTGACCATTCTGCTGTGTTAAAGCATGTGTTAAAGCACTGCCCTAGCTGCTCTTTAAACTTAAGAGTCGTAGAACAAATGAACACAGTATTTATCCTGGAATGGGAAGGGACCTCAAGAGGTCATCAAATCCAATCCGCTGCCCCCCCGGCAGGACCAAACACCATCTAAAGCAGGGGTGGGGAATCTAAGGCTCACCCCCAGCTTTCCTGGATCCGGCCCCTGATGCTCAGGGCTTCCCCTCCCCCCTCCCAGCATTGGATATCAGTGGGGCTGGAACACACAAAATCTACTAGTCTGAGTTGCCCTATTCTCTGATGTGTGAGGGGAATGTGGAGAGAGTCTTTCTCCTTCTCAGTCGGGGGCCACATCAGTGAGGTTTTTTGTGTCTCCCTCGACTGACTTTTCTGTGCATCAGCAGCCCCCGATACAGGAAATGGTCTCCACCCCTGATCTAGATCATCTCTGATAGATGCCTATCTAACCTGCTCTGAAATATCTCAAGTGATGGAGATTCCGCAATCTCCCCAGGCAATTTATTCCAGTGCTTAGCCGTCCTAGCCCTTAGGAAGTTTTCCTAATGTCCAACCTAAACCTCCCTTAGCAGTGTAGACAAAGCCTAAAAAGTCCAAAGTCTGCTTCAATACTGCTGAAACCAGGGAGTTTTGACTTTTAAATGGAAATTACAGAGACTAGCCGATTTACCATTTCAGATTGTCAGCCTAGGGAAGAGTCGTCCTCCCAATGTGCCTTTCTGTGTGCATGAGGCTTAAGTTTCCCATGCTATTAACCAGCTTCTACATCACACACACAAATCTGCAGCCACGTGTAACTGAAAACTTAGAGCAGAATGAGCAAGATTACTTCTAAAGCAAGTAAACAAGTCAAACCATTTAGGAAAGCCCTGCAAAAGTTACACAATAAGATACATGCAGTTCATGTTTCAGGGAGCATTCTTTGTACATGCAAAAAGATTTAGTGCCAATAAGGATTTGGCATGTCGTGTCCACATTTAAGAAATTGCTGTGGTATTTACATAGCCCACATTTCAAGCAGTTTTAAAAAAGGGGTTATACCCTTGCAGCCAGCTGCTGCATGGAAAAGTTTCCGAGGCAGTATTAGGCTTTAATAAATAGTAAGCTAGACACATAATAAAGTGTAGTTCTGCTGCTCTGATCTGACTTGTGTCGCCTTTCTGATTGCTTTTGATTTTTTTTTCATATCAAATTTCCCACTGCTGTGTGAAGGGATTATGTTGTGTGTGAACATATTTGCGTTGTTTCAGCAAATGGACCAAATCCAACCCTGGAAGAGTCAGCTGGCTTGAGGCTCCTAACCGCAGTACATTCGTTAGCTATTTACTAAAAGCACTTTGAGCTAAACACATAACAGCAAGCCCCACTATGCTCCCATCACAGTGTTCTACTAAAATTTGACAGGTGTCTCTCATGCCATCAGGAAAAGCTGAAATGATGTGCAGTTTGTTATTGAAAAACAAAGTAATGCCTTTGAAGGTGGCAGATCCTTACCCTAACCCTAACCCTAACCCTAACCCTAAAAGGAAAAAATGCCTTTTCCTGCAATGGAAAAGAATATCTGGGGATCTCTTTGATGTGGGGGCATCCATTGGTGACACAACATGGTCTACACCAGCTGCTCCACCCTTTCCCATCTTGATGGAGGGGGTCTGGACAGAATTTGCCCTAAGGAATTCCCCAGCCGCACACTGGCCCCAGGCAAGTGTTACTGGCCAGGAAAAGTTAAAGCAACCTGCAGTCTGCTCTAACATGGAGTGGGTGCCAGACCCAAGCTCCCCAGGACTAAGAAAGTGCAAAGGTGAAATTAAGCCACTTTCTTCCTCTTCCCCACAGGCCTAGCACTGAGCATGAGTTCTAGCCCTAAAATTTCACATGCAGGGTTCTAGTCCCTAAATTTTATTTGAATATTTATATAAAGATGCCCCTCCCCATCATTTCTGTATGAGAAGTGCCTAAGTTTCCTGCTTTTAGTATAGCTTACTTAGGTTTATCCTTAAGAATTACTTTTATAACAGTCCTTTGCTTAGTTCTGTCAGCTAAAGTAACTGTATTGTGGGAGGGTAGGTTAAGGGACAGAAATTATTTTAAGCTTTTATTTTCCCCTTGCTTTCACTCTTTGACCTGTGAACGCAGTAATGTCAGATAACTTAAGCACGCCTAAGCTTTATACTGTTGATTCATGCGGACACTGGTGGTTCAAACAGTAAATGGTGCACATGAGATTTCCTTTCTCCAACACAGGCTATAGTTGGAAATTGATCAGAATCATGACATTGTCCGTTTGATTAGAAGGTTCATGCACTCTGGGCAGAATTCACTTTGCCTGCATAAAGCCAGAGCTGTTGCATGGATGAAGCGCAGGTGGTATGTGGGGAGTGGTGGACATGGAGGAGAAATGGCAGGGAGAGAGCTGTTTAAGTGAAATAGACTTCCAGTGGGAGCTGCATGAAAAACAGATGGGCAGCTGCTATGCAAGTTTCTGGGATACAGTATCAGGCTTTGTTTACCATTGATCTAAGTTATGCAACTTCAGCTATGTAAATAACGTAGCTGAAGTTAGCCTACTTCGGCCTGCGTATCACTGTGTCTTCACTGTGGCAAGTCAACAGCTGACGTTCTCCTACTGAATCTGCTTACTCTTCTCATTTTGGTGAAGTCAACAAGAAAGTGCTTGGCAGTCAATTTATCATGTCTATAGTAGACACAGTAAATCAAACCCCACTGGATTGATCACTGCTCATCGATCTTTCCTGTAGTGAAGTCATGTCCTAAGTCATAGCCCCTCTTTATCACTTTCAGATAAATGTGGATCCTGTGTACCCTCCCTGTGCTCTGGCCCCATCATTGTCTTACCCACTAGCCTTTTCACGGCCATAGGAAGAGAGCATAGCTTGCACAGTGTGCTAGCTTGGGGCTTAAGCTATACCAAGGGGCCCTGTTCTGACCCTGGGCACTGGGATGAATTTTGTCCTATGCATTTTTCCTTCAGGGAAATGCTTCAGACGTACTTCAGTATTACTGTCTGATCCTTTCAGCAGTGATTACAGCTACATTATAGTCAGTGTAATGATCGGAAATGACCCTTAGTAGAACTCTCTCTCCTGTCAATGGGAGTCAGGGGTGTATAGGTTGAGGACAGTGTATGACTCGTGTTGTGTCAGACAGATGGCTGATTTCTTCTCAAAATCATCCTTTGGCTTGCTTTTTCCCATTTCCAAGAGAATTATCGGTTAGTTCCCCTCCCTTCCTTACTCCTCCCCAAACAGAATTGAAATGAAGCCAGGTTTCAGTTTTTATGGATTGCAGCATCGTTTGCCAACCAGTTTATTCATAGAGCCAGGGGCAAACAGACCCAATAATTCTCTGCCTCTCTTTTCAAAAGTGAAAGTGGAAAAAAAAATCTATAAACAAAAAGGAATTTTACCCTACAGGTGAATTACCGCCAAGTATGGAAAAGCCATAAAATAAAACGGGGAAAAAAAACCCTCATTTTCATGTTACTGCCTGACATACCGTCATGTCGGCTCCATGCAGAATCTGCTTCTGATCAGCAATAAGCCAGTGGCAAATACAAGAGTTGGAACTGAAATTGGAAACATAATCAACAGACTATTTAATCCATCAAGTTTCTAACATGAAATGGCAGGTCAATTAAAAAGAAAAAAAAGTTTTCCTGAAAGAAATGGATGTTTTCTATGTAGGTTTCACTTCACTCACAACAAAAGTAACTTAGTAAGGAAAATACAAAAGCTCAGTTATTTGTTGCTGAGTGATACAAATGGCTAACAAGAGATTTATAGAAGAGATTTTTTTTTTGCAGAATATGTGGAAAATTCAAGTCATTCTGACCTCTTTCTCAGATGTAACCCACATATCAGAATTTTTGTAGCATAATATGAATTCCTTCCAAATCCATAATGCCCCAGTATTTCTCTTTTCATTTGGAATGTTTGATTTTTCAAAGCCATGACTGTAGGTCAGGGCAATTTGGGATTTGGCAATAAATAAAATAAAAACAATGTCATGCTCCTAACTCCGAGCTTGAAATAGTGACACTGACAGAATCGTTAGGTCAGAGTGAAAGTTGTAGGTTGTGTTTTATGTGCCTTGAAGTTTTGTGCTGGTTTTCTGCACAGTGTGAATTGCACCCTCTGATCTTGTGTGAGGCCACAAACCCATTTCACACAGATCATTGAAATAGTGGTAACAACTAGCAATCACTTCCAGCAAAGTTTGGATTTGAAACTGTGCTCTAGGAATAAAACATTGTTTATTCCATTTCCTGGGCCCCCTTATACTGTTGTTCATACTCAACTTCATGGACTGTCAGGTCTTTTTTTTAAAAAAAAAAACAAGATCAGTTTTCTAGCTCAGCCAGTTTATAAGAATACAAATGTAGATAGTCAGATACTTTATATTTCAATGTTAAGTGCTCCCATTTGGCAAGACACAGAAAAACAATACCTTGGAGACCAAACTGATTAGAAAGACCTAGGAAGTGTAATTACTGGGGCAACTGGATAATTGATGATAATTACATATAAAACTTTCACTTGATCAGAAAGATTGCAGAAGAGTCACTAGAGAGAAAAAATGGCATTTATTTCTTACTAGTGACTGTGGTAAATGTTTCTAGCAGTTCAAACTGGGAAATTCTCTATATGCCACATGCAAATTATTTGCTGGAGACACAAGTCAGAAAAGGAGATTAATACCTTTAAGACTTGTTTGTTCAGGATGAAGTTTCAGTTTGTGTACATCTGTGCTAAATTAGTTTTCTAAGTCCCTCTTTATCAGGGAGAGCATTGCCAAAACCCAACTTCCCTGCGTTTTAGCTTTCCATTAACATTCAGCCATGATTTTAACTAAGTGGGGAGGGGTCATGACTACCCAGCAGTGTGTTAGCAGGAGACTGAAGTCTCCAATTTACAATCTGCTACATCTGTGCAATTACCAAGACCACCAGCAGTGAGAAAAAATATTAATCCCTAGTCTTTGTTGGTCCCCGTTTAAAATGATCACATGTCTAAGCTTTAAAGGGATTCATTTGTGAACTCTGAAAATAATAGTACATGCTGAGGTATCATGTATCATCCTTAATTTATTTTCCCTCTACAGTTCTAGGCCTTATGAGACGTAGGCACCTCTTCCCTGTATGATTATATGCACCCAGCCATCAAAGAAAGTTGCAGTAAGCAGTTGGGGTGAGATATCCTTCTGCAGTACAGTGGCAGACCTTAACTATGAGAGTGGCACTCTCCACAGGCCATATTTTTGGGTATATTGATGTAAGGCTGACAGGCAGAACTGAAGTTAGGACCTCTAGAGTTTAGTGCGAGGGCTGCTACAGCTTGAGCTATGAAGCCAGCTGGCTCTCAGCTACAGCTGTAGAGCAGGGGTGGGCAATAATTTTTGACCGGGGGCCACATCAGAAATTTTTGAAGTGTCCCAGGGGTGCCCTATAAAGGGCAGGGCCTCAGGAGGAAGCGGAGGGGCCAGGACACTTTGATGCTTCCCTGCCCACAGACCTTGACCCTGAATGGTCTCCGGGTGGGGGAGTGTGCAAAGCCTTTGCTCCCTCCTCTTTCCCCTCCCAAGAGAACCACCAGCTGTTCTGAACAGTTAGCGGTTCCCTCTAGGTGCTCATGCTGCTGGGGGTGGAAGTAGACTTTGCATGCTCCCCCTCCTGCCCCCACCCTGGGGTCCGGGGGAAGCATGCAAAGTCTGCCCCCACCCTGCAAGGGAGCATCTCACTTAGGGTATGTCTACACTACCCTCCTAGTTCGAACTAGGAGGGTAATGTATGCATACCGCACTTGCTAATGAAGCCCGGGATTTGAATTTCCCGGGCTTCATTAGCATAAGCGGGGAGCCGCCATTTTTAAATCCCCGCTGCTTCGAACCCCGTGTAGCGCGGCTACACGGGGCTCGAACTAGGTAGTTCGGACTAGGGTGCCTATTCCGAACTACCGGTACACCTCGTTTCACGAGGAGTAACGGTAGTTCGGAATAGGACCCTAGTCCGAACTACCTAGTTCGAGCCCCGTGTAGCCGCGAACTAGGTAGTTCGGACTAGGGTGCCTATTCCGAACTACCGGTACACCTCGTTTCACGAGGAGTAACGGTAGTTCGGAATAGGACCCTAGTCCGAACTACCTAGTTCGAGCCCCGTGTAGCCGCGCTACACGGGGTTCGAAGCAGCGGGGATTTAAAAATGGCGGCTCCCCGCTTATGCTAATGAAGCCTGGGAAATTCAAATCCCGGGCTTCATTAGCAAGTGCGGTATGCATACATTACCCCGCTAGTTCGAACTAGCGGGGTAGTGTAGACATACCCTTAGAGTTACCCACTAGCTGAGCAGCAGTTAGTGGTTGACTCTTAAGTGCTGAGCCCCTTGAAGGTGGGAGGAGACTTTGCAGGCTTCCTTCCACCCCCAGGTCCTGATTGGCCTGGGGGTGGGGGTAGCGTGAAGTCTCTCACTCCCTGCTCTCTGGCATGCGATGCTTAGAGTCAACTGCCAGGGTTGACTCTAAGGGTATGTCTACACTACCTACCTAGTTCGAACTAGGGTGGTAATGTAGTCAACCGGAGTTGCAAATGAAGCCCGGGATTTGAATTTCCCGGGCTGCATTTGCATATTGCCGGGCGCCGCCATTTTTAAATGTCCGCTAGTTCGGACTCCGTGCCCCGCGGCTACACGCGGCATGAACTAGGTAGTTCGGACTAGGCTTCCTATTCCGAACTACCGTTACTCCTCGTTTCATCAAAGAACTCCACGAGGAGTAACGGTCATTTAAAAATGGCGGCGCCCGGCAATATGCAAATGAAGCCCGGGAAATTCAAATCCCGGGCTTCATTTGCAACTCTGGTTGACTACATTACCACCCTAGTTCGAACTAGGGTGGTAGTGTAGACATACCCTAAGTGCTGTGTGTACCCTGATTGGTCTGGGGGAGGGGAGTAGCAGGATCTTTGTGGGCCGGATCAACCTGCTTGGCGGGACAGATCTGGCCTGCGGAAGCCCTTTTGCCTACCCCTGCTGTAAACAAACTTATTCGCTCTCTGTAAGTGCCCTAAGTGACACTACATGGGACAGTGCACCGCATGTAGCAAGTGTCTGGGTTACATCGACAGCACCAGTGGCACAGCTATCTATACCTTTACCACTGTAGCATTTCCTCGATAGATAAAAAGGTTTTTCTATTAGTGTACGTAAGCCACTTCCCTGAGCAGCAGTAGCTACCCTAGTGGTTAGGTTGGCTTAACTATAGCGAGATCAGTCTAAATTGTACATGAGGAACAGGGCTTTGTGTGTAGTGGAAATAGATTCCTGAGTGCCCTCAAAACCCACAACGGATTCCTAAACCGCCCATTCACAGATAAATGAGCCTACACAGAGACAAACTGAAATGGTAGTGGCAGGGAGAAGAGATGCTCCAAACTACAATTAGAAAGCACAAGTGTCCTTTCCATGATACAAATGCTGCAGGAGTGATGCTCAGGTATTCTTCTTTGGTCTTCGTGCAAATATATTTCCTGGCTCCCAGACTGCATGTAAAGATAGTCCAAAATCTAGATAAGCCACCATCTGCAGAGCATTTGGATTCCATAGGGATTACAAATGACTCTGGAACATGTCAGCTGCAAGACCCTAGACAACCTCAGTCAAGCCCATAGGGAATTTGAAACTAATATTCTTTTGTAAAAAATATCTGTGGCTTGTAAACTTTCCATGGCAGGTCTTTCTCCAAGAAGTATGGAAGTATATGTGCCTCCTTCCAGCATTTTATTTCTTTTTACTTCCCTTTGATAAAGCCTGCATAGCTATCGTTTCAGTGACTTTAGGTCAACTTTTGTTTTTCAAGCCATGGTACTCAAGAGTTCAAGCCATGATAGAGTTTCATCTCCTCTTAGCCTAATTGCAATACTTTTCCAGTTTATTAGTTTCCAAATGTTGTGCCAAGTTTCTAAAAAGGTAGGCAGGGGAGAATTCTCTTCTGCATGGAGTTGGCTGGCTGCCATGCTGTGAAGAATATTGCTAGCTGTTTCAGAAAGGGATTAGCATGAAGGCATTTTCCCTGACAGTTAAACTTATATATCACAATGCTGCTGACTGGAACAGAAAGGGGAGTGCGGGAGGAAAAAAAACACCTCATTTTATTACTCAGGTATAAAAACATTGAAAGTAATGAATAAAATCCTAAAGCTGTAAATTTGAAACTCCAAAACTAGGTGTGTAACGTGACGGAACAATTTAAGCCTTTGCCTCTTTTGGAGAGGTGAGACATTTGGACTTCATTTCACAGCCTGATTTTCATTAAATTGCCTTTTAAGAGTTGGGATTACAAGAAGCCAGGTCCTCTGGTTCATAACTATGATTTATGACAACATTGTCAAATCCACAACGCTCCCCCTCCAGGTGGTACAAGAAATACATAATTTGCTGCTTAATAACAGCAAGGACCATTAGAACTCCCAGGAAAGTCCCTGTATTTATGGAAGCTTTCTAGGATTTAAATTGAGTCTGGCCACTGCAAATTTTGGGCCATATTCTGAATACTTTGAGGATCTTAGAATCTGATTCTGTGTGTTCATTTTTTAAAGTTATGATTGATAACAAAAATGTTATTATTTTTGCTATATGGAATTTAATATAGTGACTGGCCCTATCAAGGAACCTTGATTCTTTCATCTCCAATATTAGGGGTATGAATTGAATTTTAATTTCAGTTTGGGGGAGCTGCAGCATTTGAAGTCAATGCAGTTATTCTAGCTTTACACCAACATACCCGAGAGCAGAAATTGATCAAATGAATTTAGCTTGGCCTTGGAATTTTTCCTTATATTTAAAAGAAAAATGTTGGTCTTGATTTCTGGAAAGTATAAGGAAAAATGGGAAGTTTAGGAAAGAGAATTCCAAATGGTGAGATCTTGTAGTTCCAGCTTGTCATGGTGGAAGCTCTGTGACTTGAGATGTTTAGAACAAGAAAAAGCAAATCAGTGTAAATTATACAAAATATAATTAGAGAATAATTTGCACTAGCCTGGGGAAGAACAGAACAACCTGGCAGGTGTTTTTCATCTTGGATATCTATGATTCCATGACCATCCCTCAAGTACAAAGGTTTCTTTAGAACTTAAGGTATCCCTGGTTTGACCAACTTCTGCTTCATCCATGTGTGACAAAAACTAAATGGACATTTCTGGAAAGGAGAGTATATACAGGTCTGCTGTTTGCTTTCCTGTTGTGGACAGGCTGCCTGCTTTCTGCATCAACAACACAGAGAAAAGAGTAGGGAATGCTTTCATATCCCAGCATCACACACACGTACATGCAGCAAAAGGGTGAAAATGTTGTAATCCAATGGGGTTTTGGTATGGTACGAGCAGTAGCATTCCTAGGGCTCTCTGTCTTGCTCACTGATTCAGGCCAAGTGAGAACTTCATACGAAGTATTCACCTTTTGGAATCATTTGCTATTATTTTGGACCACAACTGCATTGTGTATCTTGCTATGTCCATGTAGCAAGTGTCTAGTCACTGATACATTGATGCCAAATCATTTAGGTCTGCCTGACTGCCTTTGTTGACTCAGTAATATCAGATATCTAGAATTTACATGCAAAAGAGGTTAGATCCATTTCTTCATGTCTCTGGACATGTCATTGTTACCTGCAGGCTAACAGAGGGGGAGAGAGAGAGACTGGGTAAATGCCATTTTACAATGCTCTCTTCGATAAACCAAAGTATTTTTTGCCCCATCTTGCATTCTGAGGTAGAATCATAATTCTGAGATATAATGAAATCTAATAGCTTTCTGATGGGCAAATGTTCTTGGAATTCCATCAATATTTATTTAACTTGAGTTTGCTTTTAAGAAGGATTCGCGGATAAATATGTATTTTCAGAAACATGCTTGTCGTCTGTGTATGAAACAAAAATTCTCTGACTAGAAGTGCTAATATGCATCTGGCCTGAAGCCTGCAGTAATTAATGGACCTCTGAAATACTTGAATGCAGGACCATGTGTAGTTTCTTAACAAATGCTCATTTATTCTGAGATTTTGTTGTGTAGTTGCATTTTTACCTCATATGACCTCTTACTGCAACATATGTTTTTTATTTATCATTGTTTTAAATCCCTCCCTCAGATCATAATAGGAGAATTTTACCGGATTCACTACTTAAAGGAGAAGTCTCGGTCCTTCATCCAGAACCCATACGTGGCAGCTCTCTACAAACAAGTAGGCTGTTTTGCCTTTGGCTGTGCCATCAGCCAGTCCTTCACAGACATTGCCAAAGTGTCCGTCGGGCGCTTGAGACCTCATTTCCTGAACGTTTGTGATCCAGACTTTTCAGTACTCAACTGCTCTAAAGGCTACATTCAAAACTACACCTGTAGGGGAAATGACAGTAAAGTTCAGGAAGCCAGGTGAGAGGTGTTTCTTTGACAATATGGCTGGGGAGGAAGGTTGTGTCTACCAAAATAGTGTCTCACAAAATACTCCGTCTGCTGGCAGTGGATCATTTGGAAACTTCCTTCTCTGGGAAGACTGTCACTGAGTTACCCTTAACTGGCAATTTCCCTATGGAGTTATTGAACTCTGCTGAGTAATACTTCTCCTTCTTTCTACTAACTCCTACACCATTGTTTCATGAGTGGTTACTCAATGTGGGAATGTACCATCAGAGCTGACTTCACTGGTAAGTGATTTGGATCTGCAGGGCAATACATCCTTTCCTTTGTGTGAAGAAAACAGCCACCAGTGCCAGGAACTCTTTTTTAAAGTCTTCATGTTTAATGTTGATAATTTATCCTGGGTGAACTTTAGACTTAATGCATCTGGATTGGCATTTATCTTTATTTCTGTTGAAATTCCCCACTATTAGGAGTTAGTCTGTAAGTTTCCCGTCTGCTGAGTGTGTAACAGTTCATAGCTGTGAGCCTCCAAAAACAGGCCGGGAAAGGAAAGCAGCCCCATGATTTTTCACCTTTTGATCCATTGAAGAAATAATTTGCTGCTGGTCTGGTTGTCATATCACCATGCCTAGCTGTAGGGTTGGGATGGGGGAGGAGCCAGTGCTTGGTACAAACTCTTCCCTCAATTCACTCTCCACAGGCTGGGTATAGGGGAGCAGCAGCCCCAAAAAGGTTGCTTCCCCACCCACAATGCAGCCAGACCACACAGAAAAATAAGGGTGTACCTTGCATCTCTTAAGTCCTCTGTTGTCAGAGGCAGGTCATAGTCCTGCTTCTTGAATATTCATAGGCAGGTTCAATCTTAATATTACAATGGCTGGTTTATACTCATTCTCTGTCTTACAGGAAATCCTTCTTCTCTGGTCACGCCTCCTTCTCGCTCTACACCATGCTTTATTTGGTGGTGAGTACTATCAATTTTTTGCTAGTCTAACCTGTTTCCAAACTGCGGTGTCCCCACATGGGACGCTCACCCCCACTTGTAGCAATTTGGCAGCTGATTACATTACTCTGATTACATCAGGAGACTGCCTGGACTGAATCAAAAACTGCCATTAAAAACTCAAAAATACTTGAACTTTATAGCAATGTTTGGTCTTGTGATTCCTGACATTGCTGTCTGGCTGCACCAGGATTGTTACCAAGGGTATGTCTGTAGTACCAAGTTTTGCAAAGGTCGATTAAACAAAAATCGCCAGAGGGTATTTACGCTTGCTCCCACTGTTAACAGATCATGTCCACTCTGGGAGCACTATCAGTGACCATGTGAGTGACCTGTTGTGGGAAGGAAGAGCTGATTCCTGCACATCTTGGGATTCACCCTGTTCTCCCACAGCTTCCTCAGCAGCCAGAAGCAGCATCATGAGTAGCTCCATGAGCTCTCCTTGCTGAGGAGTGTCCAAGCAGCACAACAGCTTTTCCTCTTCCCCCGCAGCAGTAGTCTGCCTGCTGCTGTGTTCCTAATGCAGAGCAGAACAGGAGCAGTCCAATGGTTTGCTTCTTGTTTGTTCCCCAAATGTAGCAGCTCACTCAGCTGTCAGATACCTCCTGGAGCTTTGGCAGGGGAGAGGTGCACGCCTGGAGGAAAGCAGAGACCAAAGCTGAGCACAACTATGAGGCATTGTGGGATACTAGCAGAAGCCAGTTCTGTCAACAAAGCAAACAGCAGAGTCTGTTCTGGCTCTTTGTGGGCCTTAAAGGGTTCAGAAAAGAAAAAAGTGTATCGAAGGGCTGGAATTTTTTGTTGCATTGCAGTGTGTATGTTCTTGCTGTTTTGTCACCAAAGGCAGGTTTTGGCAACAAAACCTCGTAGTGTAGACAAAGCCCAAAAGTCTCCAGGTGAATCCTGCATTCCTTGCTCGAACTCCCACTGACCTTAACAAGAGTTTGGGGTGAGCCAAACAAGGAAGCTGAATTGCCAAAGATCAATGCACAGGGGCTTTATTTAGGCTTGTATTAGGCAGCATGCTCTGTTCTCTGCAATTGATGAATAAAGAACCCTAACTAGTTACTTCTATAGGCTAAACTCTGGTTTTCATCTCACATTTGGGGCCAAATCTGAAAGCAAAGCAGGTGAGCTGGCATGCCCACACAGTCTGATCCAAAACTGTGGGCTGGCCTGTTTTTCTTTGCCAATGAAAAATGGTTCTGCCCTTCCTCTACTCCGCCCCTGAATAAAGCACTGTGCCAAGGTGCTTCCTGCCTTTAGCACTCATGAAACAACCCAGTACAGGTCAGTTCTGGGAGGAACTACAGTCATGTTTTTTGGAAAGGGGATTTGGACAGTGATTTGTGTAAAAAATAATTAGGAAAAAGGTTTTTGGAAACTTTCAAAGATTTGCGGCCCCCATATCTCCTGTAACCTTAGATTGGAAACCAAAGAAAGAGCCCTGCACTTATGAAAACATTAAACATGAACATTTATTTGTCTATGAACTGCATCTCTCCCCTACCCTCAACCCCTTTGCTTTGCCATCTGAAAAGAGAAATTACCACTACTCGCTCCTGGTTTTTAATCTCTGGGTTTTAACCCCTCCTATATTGGAAGCAGATTCTGTAACGTAATTACTGGGGGTTTAGACAGTGTTTGGTGGGAGGGTTTTTTTTTAAATGGGGGGTTTCTATTAATTTATTTCCTCATTTTCTTTTTTCTTGACTTGAAACATTTCACTTTTATTCTGTAAACATTTACACCATTTCCTCTCAGTGACGTTAAAACAACGTTGTCAGTGAGCGGCTGAGGATATGCGATGCGAAAGAAATTGGACATTTCCTCCCTTTTCCTCTCCCCCAAAACGGGGGTTAATGTTATGTGTGTGTGTAAGAGAGGGAGAGCCTGAATGACTGTTTTGTTTTACCCATCAGCAAAAATCACTACTTCAGTTTTCCATGAAACAGTAACTCCCCCAACCTCCGCATTCCTTTCATGAGTGATTTCTATGTATATACCCCTGAATGCAGAACTTTAATTAAAGTTAACAGGTTAAAAGTTCCTTTGCAGTGTTGGGAGAGGGGGGGAATCATTCATAATGTCAAAGCCAATGCCGTGATGCTTCACAGAAATCTAAGCCCTTAATGGCTGATTTGCAAAACTTTCCAAACTGCGCTTGGAAGCCATTGCTTGCCATGAGTATTAAATAGGGTTCTGCAGGAAGTCAAATAGGTCATTTCTCAGATTTGGTTTTAGGAAACTATAAGGACTGGCAACTTTAATTAAACAGATGACTAGCTTTGGCAGAACAATAAGCAAGATTGGTGCTGTGTTTGATCCCATCGTTACATTCTTTGCTAGATTCTGCCACTGCCCTTTCAAGGCTTCTGCTGATCCTGCTACCACAAAGAAGTAATTTGCTCTCTTATGCCTGGTCTACACTAGGAGTTTAGATCACATTTAGCCATGTAAGGTCGATTTTCTAAACAACGAGCCCTCACTATCAAGTCTGTTTCATCAACTTTAAGGGCTGTTAAAGTGGATTTTAGTTCTCCTGTTTTCACGGGGAGTGATGCCAAATTCGACCTTGCATGGTTGACTTTACGGTAGTGTAGCCGTAGCATTGGTGCTTTCTTTATTAACATATACATGGACAAATCTGGAAGTGCTGACTCAGGCAAGTCCTCTCTTCCCCCCGGAGATGTGCCGGGTATCTTCAGTAAAAGCCAGGGATTCAGCTCAGCACCTCTCAGGATTTCTGCCCAGTTGGGTTCAATAGAAGTTGACTCAAGCTCTCTGGGTGTATCCCTCCTATGTTAAAAGCACTGGGTGGGTTGTTTTATTCTCACAGACCTTACCAGGTTCTTTTCTGTGAGGCTTACCCAGCAAGTTAGAAAGAAAAAAGCAGTGGAGTGGGAACTCAGATACACAGGATGGGCCTGACCATGTAAATGCTGCATGCACTGGGTTCCCTGCAGAGGCCAGAGGCAGGCCTGGAGATGGCATCTTGCATAAGATGCTCCGACGAGCCTTTAGGAACAGTGCTTTGCCCCAGTGCCATATATTTTTCTCCTCGCTCCATAATAAGTTCACTTGTGGTTTTTAGCCACTTCCCTGTATTTGGGGTAGCGCACAGCTGAATAATCGCAGCCAGCAAGCTTTCTGCTAGACTCCTCTGGGGAGGGGATCTACCGGCAAATGCACTGGGGGCAGGGCAGGGAGAGACCTCGCCGGGTCCTGGGGGAGCCCACTCTGGGCCTCCAGAAGGAGTGGAGCCTCAGGCAGAAGGGTGCGACTGGGCTAGCCTCCCCCAGCCACCTTCAGCACCCCCAAAGCTGCAGGGAGTGCACTGCTGGGGGCTCCGGCAGCGATTTAAAGGGTCCAGGGCTTTGTACGCTGCTAAGAGTCCCAGGCAGAGTTCCCACTAAGGTGTGCGCCTGCATAGCCATGCACAAAAAATTCTTCTCCCGCCCACCTCCTCTGGAAGTGCTGACTCAGGCAAGTCCTCCCTCCCCTGGAGATGTGCCGGGTATCTTCAATAAAAGCCAGGGATTCAGCTCTGCACCTCTCAAGATTTCTGCCCAGTTGGGTTCCATAGAAGTTGACTCAAGCTCTCTGGGTTTATCCCTCCCACTCCGGTAGGCAGGGCCGGCTGAGACAACATGGGGAGGGAGCCACAGGGACAAAGGGGCTTGAGACTGGCCGTGGCTGTGTGGCGGGGGAGGGTGGTGTGCTCCAGTGTCTGAGGTTGCCACGTGGCAGGAGGAGCTAGGGCCTGTTTTGTCGGCTGGAGCTGGGAACGGGACCTGCTGCATAGTGGGGGGAGGGGGGACAGGGTGTCTGCTCCGGTAGCTGGGAATGGGACATGCTGCGTGGCGGGCGGGGTAGGAGGCTTTGCTCCGGCAGCCAGCAACGTGTGCGAGTTAATAACTGGGGTGCCACAGTGGCACACATCCAAACCAGCGCACAGGGCCTCAATATTAGTGCACAAGCCAAAACTCACTCTGCTCATGGTTGGAAAATCTTAGCGGGAACACTGGTCCTGAGCCCTTTTAAACTGCCAGGCACCGAGGCATTTGTCCCGTTTGCCCTCCTATTGGTGGCCCTGACTGGGGGACAGGGCCCCAGCTGCAGTACTTAATAGGCATCAGTGATACCTCAGAGGGAAAGCCAGATTGTGGCTATGGTGCACACCCACCGTAATCAAGCTCTGATTTCTCTTCCCCGTCTCTGCCCCTGCCCTTCCCATTTCCCTCATATGGAAGCACTTTGGCTGTCAGCGCTCTGCAGCGTCTGCCTCTCTCCCCCAACCCACCAGAGACTGAAAACAAAACATTGCAGAAGCTGGCTTTTGACCGGGACAGCGTATGTCCTCTAAGACTGCAGTCTGCAAGGCACCGACCTCTGCTCGTTGGCTGGGATATAACAAGCTGACCTGCGACACTGGATTGTTCCCTTTATCCCTCTGGAGAGAGGATTACGGGCCCAGAATTCACAGAAGTTTTTAAGGCTTGAAACGCCAAGCTAGGACTGGTAGCGGGAACAGTGAGGCCATAGGTTCAACTGTTGCACTCACAGAGCTGGGGCAAAAATGATACTGAAGAGTTTAACAGACATAGAAGAGAGCTAGGAAAAAAGAAGCGGAGGTGGAGTTGTGTATAGTGTGTGTCTGATGTCAGGAAGTCAGTCCTTTTCTCTGTCATTCCACATCTTGGGTTTGTTTAGCTTAGAAAAGAGAAGATTGAGGGGGGACATGATAGCAGTTTTCAGGTATCTAAAAGGGTGTCATAAGGAGGAGGGTGAAAACTTGTTCATCTTGGCCTATGAGGATAGAACAAGAAGCAATGGGCTTAAACTGCAGCAAGGGAGGTTTAGGTTGAACATTAGGAAAAAGTTTCTGTCAGGGTAGTCAAACACTGGAATAAATTGCCCAGAGAGGTTGTGGAATCTCCATCTGTGGAGATATTTAAAAGTAGGTTAGATAAATGTCTATCAGGGATGGTCTAGACAGTATTTGGTCCTGCCATGAGGGCAGGGGACTGGACTCGATGACCTCTCGAGGTCCGTTCCAGTCCTAGTATTCTATGAGTCTATGATCTTCCTGCCAGTGGATTTAAGGGATCCCAGAGAGAGAGAGAGAGATTTTCTGCAACCAGTAGCATAATGAAAATGTACTACGCCAGGCACAACATCCATTGTACCAAAACGCTGATAATGGTAGAAAAACTAATGAGATTGTATTAGCGGGCATTAAAAAACCCTCTCTCTTTCACAGATGACTGGGTGAGAGGAGCTTTTTTTGTAAGACCGGTTTGAAACACTGCTAAATCCCCGCTAAGCACTACTGTTGCCTGCTTGAGGAGGCCTGGGCATCAGTTCTCTTGATATAAACAAATTGTTTATAACTGAGAAGCTGTTTAGCAAATGTTTGGCTCTTGCACTGCTCAGGGCTGCTCATGTGATAGGAGGCTTGGCAGGGGTCCATGAAAGAGGGAACTGGCTGCATTTTTTCAGGCATCTCCTGCAGGTTGGAGGTCATTAGTCACTGGGTCCTTTTTTTATATAGACATGCTCGGACAAATTTATGGGGGCTTAGTGAACAATACAGAATTCTCACTCAGCATTCAGCCAAGTATCTCACTCTTAAATGATTAGTTTCAGGAGACCATCAAGAAGTGGTGCTTGTGGGTGGGTGGGTAGGTACTTCAAAGAATTCATTGATCTGCAAAATCCTCAATACAAATATGTACAGTTCATGAAAACCTTCCTTCTCAAGGGTCTATGCCTCAAACTCACTAGGGAATACATACTGGTATGGAGAAAAACATACCAAAAACTGACCAACATCAATTTTACAAAACGTCCAAATTTCGTGGTGTCCAAGAACACAGTGGATTTAAGATTCCAGAAGGTATACCTGATTGATTGCCCCAGTCTGTCATTTATCCTCAGAAATGACCCTCAGTAGTAATAGCAGTACAAGCTCCTCCCCACAGTTCGTGACCGATGTGCTTCAACTTTGACCTGGAGAGAATAACCCTGGAAATAAGAAGATGGAACAGTCCTTGGTTTCCTTGCTGATGCTGCCAACTAGTGTGAATTGGAGTGACTCTTTTCCCCCAATGAGAACATTTATCCACTAAGAACTGGACTGATAAAATATACAAATGGGGCTCAGAGTTGTGTCACTATTCACCCCTATTAGTGAACTAGGAATTAACATCACCTGCTCTGTATACTGTAACAATTTACAAAGGGAAATGACTCTCTGGAAATCCTGTTTGTACTAATTTTTCTTGCCTTGTCACCAGCTGTCTAAGTAAAACCTTATTGTAATTTGTATAGTGGGATGGGTAAAAGGGAGATTCTCCATTTAGCAAACACAGCTATATGGTTTCCCCCACACCTTTTGGTTTAGAAATGGTCAAGAAGATTTGATTGTAGTTGAGTGCATACTCGAGGGCTGTGTCTACACTGCACCCCTTTTCCGGAAAAGGGATGTAGATGAGACAAGTCGGAATTGCAGATGAAGCGGGGATTTAAATATCCCCCGCTTCATTTGTATAAACATGGCTGCCGCTTTTTTCCGGCAAAGCCCCGAGCCAAAAAAAAGCGGCAGCCATGTTTATACAAATGAAGCGGGGGATATTTAAATCCCCGCTTCATTTGCAATTCCGACTTGTCTCATCTGCATCCCTTTTCCGGAAAAGGGGTGCAGTGTAGACACAGCCTGGGTGTGTCTTTATTAGGGGGAAAAGAAGATGTCTTCTGTCAGGGATGATCTAGATGGTGCTTAGTCTTGCTGTGAGGACAGGGGACTGGACTTGATTCCTTCCTGAGGTCCCTTCCAGTTCTAGTATTCTATGATTTTATGATTCACTTAGATTAACCTTCAGTAGGTTAAGGTGATTTGTAGTTTTCACAGGAGTTACCGGGTCAAGTTAAAGAATTCTTTGCCCCACTTGATCTGCACTAGGATTTTAGTTCCTAGTAGTTAACCCAAGAACACACCTTTTTTCCTCTCTAGTGGAGACAAGGCATAAGGGTGCAACTGTGAAGATCAGATAAGGCCCATAAGGATGTTGAACTGTGAGATGCAGATGGCCTGTACAATAGGACTTTTCAGCCCATGTGGATCATAGAGCTGAGCACAAGGGGGCGGAAGGGGGAACCTGGTAGGTTCTAGAGCAGTCGTTAGCCTGAAGTAACATCCTTGGAGTAGCTGGGTTGATACGCTGATACCCTGGCTCTGGGCTGAAGGGGCAATTCTATTCCTCAAGCCCTGACGAAGGCTTCAGCTTTGTGCTGGGAATCAGGGTTTCACATGGGGTGTGTCTAAACTACATGGCTCCATCAATGGAGCCATGTAGATTAGGCTGATCGGCAAAGGGAAATGAAGCCGCAATTTAAATAATCGTGGCTTCATTTAAATTTAAATGGCTGCCACGCTGAGCCGACAAACAGCTGATCAGCTGTTTGTCGGCTCAGCGCGCTAGTCTGGATGCTCCCGCGCCGACCTGAAAGCCCTTTATCGATCTCCCCGTTATGCCTCGTAGGATGAGGTTTACAGGGGAGGTAAATAAAGGGCTTTCATGTCAGCAGAGGAGCGTCCAGACTAGTGCGCTGAGCCGACAAACAGCTGACCAGCTGTTTGTCGGCTCAGTGCGGCAGCCATTTAATTTTAAATGAAGCCACGATTATTTAAATCGCGGCTTCATTTCCCTTTGCCGAACAAACAAATCTACTCGATGGAGCCATGTAGTTTAGACACACCCTTGGAGTTCTTTGTTCTTTGAAAGCAAGAATAGCAAAGAATTTTTCCATCTCTCCATGAACATAATTAAGGGGGGAAGATCAGTTATTAGTCTGCAACGAAATGCTGCATGCTTACAGAATCTTCACAACTATCAGAGTTCTTTTGTATTGCAGCGATCCTTAATCCTTCATGAGAACCTGCATGCCAGCAATTCTTACTACGGTTTGCTGAGGTCACATTCGGTGAACTGACTAATATCAGTCTCTTCAGCATAGTCCTTTGCTTGTGGCTCTCATTGCTCTCATTGGGCCAAGTGTAGTACAGTGTGAGGTTAGTATACGGGTGGGCAATCTGCGGTCCATAGGGGGTTCTATTTGTGGCCCACACGACATTTTGATTACCATTGCTCCTGCCAGAGTTGCCAGATTCTGCTGGTTTCCATCTGTGTCATTTTTTTTCTCTGCCGGTATTACTAAAGGGACACATGCGTAAAGCAAGGGCACATGAATTCAGGTGTGTGCTAATTGCACACAACATTGACTGTGAGAGCCGTGTGCTCCCTCTGAATCCAGTCAAAGCGCTGCTACAGGTCAGTTGGCACACCCACAAATTCTAGACATGCAAGTGCAGTGAGCAAAACTCTCCTATCCCCAAAGACTACCTTGGTTATGAGAAACTTGAGGCCTGCTTTGAGACGAAAGAGGGCCACTCGTGTGGCCTATTCACTAGCTTAGGGCGCCCCTCTCTGGGGCTCAGGGAGATCTGGAATCATTTAAGAAAAATAAGTGCTGGGTTCAAATCCTACTTAGCGGATAATTTGGGGGGGTTCAGTGATATTGGGGCCAAAATGTGACAGGTAGGTAACCATCTGTAATTAGATTTCTGGTTATGTGATGCACTAAACTGCAAATGTCCTTTTGCTCCTACAAAGTCTTTTATGCTCCTAATCCCATAGTTCACAATCAGGCAGCTAACTTCATCCAATCAGATCAGGGGACTTTGCCAGGGAAGAATTTGGCTCAGCGAGTTTTGCCCAAATAAGCATTACAGGATTTGTGCCCTTTTGAAAGAGGGTGGGGGAAGGTTTACCTGCAAGATATCTTCAGGCCAAGTGCGAAGAATCCAGTCAGAAAAGCATGATAAGGCCTTGCCATTGCTCAGAGTGAAATTTTAGGAAAGAAAATGGCAAATTTCCTAGATTTGGCTAAATGCAGCCTTGTGGTGCAGAAGGAGTGAGACGGGAGTTCAGTTTGACCACCAGGTTATGTATCCAACACACCCCTCCAAAAGATAAAGGCTACGTCTACATTGGCCCCTTTTCCAAAAGGGGCATGCTAATTTGACAGGTCGTAATAGGGAAATCCGCGGGGGATTTAAATATCCCCCGCGGCATTTAAATAAAAATGTCCGCCGCTTTTTTCCGGCTTTTAGAAAAGCCGGAAAAGAGCGTCTACACTGGCCCCGATCCTCCGGAAAAAAGCCCTTTTCCGGAGATTTCTTATTCCTACTTCAAAGTGTAGACGCTTTTTCTAAAGGCCGGAAAAAAGCGGCGGACATTTTTATTTAAATGCCGCGGGGGATAATCCCCCGCGGATTTCTCTATTACGACCTGTCAAATTAGCATGCCCCTTTTGGAAAAGGGGCCAATGTTGACGTAGCCAAAGTGTAAATATTCTCCTCTCCTTTCTTGCCCCTGACTTGTAATCCTACAGCTGAACACAAACTGTTGTCTCATTCTGTTTGCTTAGGCTCACTTGCTGACTTGCTGACCACAGTCTGCTCCCACTGACATCAGTGGAAGTTCCCTGGCAGGAGAAAAACTATTCATGGCTCCTAACGCCATCTGTTCTGTGGTAACTTCTGTTCTGCCAGTACTTCTGACAATGGATAGGCTCTCTACATAGCTACTACTGCATGGTATGGCGGGTCACTTCATCCTTCTTTTCCCTCATGCCTTTTCTCAGGCCTGCTCCTTTGAATCATGATTATGTTAGTGTACTTCTTTTGAGGCTACACAAGGGAGGGGCTGCAGTGGAAGTAACATATATTTTACATTATTATCTTAACCCCCATCCAGGCTCACCCATTAACTCCTCCCACACGGCAGCATTTAGACACTTAGCAGAAGCCACTTGCAAAGTGCTTAAGGTCTGTTTTGAAAAAGTTTTGCAGAGAGGCTGCTGGGGGTTTCCTACTTTATAGTTAGGCCACTGGTTTTTTTGTGCCAAGAGATTCTGATCCGTTCTGTTTTTCCTTTAGCTTTCTGAGTTGCTTTTCTTGGCTTTTCTTCCCAAGTTATATGTATTGCACACACACCAAGGGCTACGGTTTCAGTATAGCCTCTGTCCAGCCTCCTAAATTCAAGCCTGGAATATTCAGTTTTAGTGACTGTCTTCTATGTATTTATCCTCGCAGTTTCCTGTGAGATAGGCAAGTCCAATTATCCACAGTTCACAAAGGCAGAACTGAGGCATGAGGAGGCCAAGTGAATTGCCCAAGGTCAATAAGCTGTCTGTGACAGAGCAAGGAATTGAATACGGGGTGCAAGGCTAGTGCTCTGATTTTTGGACTTTCCTCCCTACTGTACTGACATGTTTTTAAATGCCCCAATTCACATGTGTGTGCATAAGAACATAAGGCTGGAAAATACTGGTCCAGTCAAACCAAGTATCCAGTCTTCTGACTGTGGTCAGTGCCAGGTGCCTCAGCTGGAGTGACTAGAATAGACAGTCATCAGGTGATCCATCCCCTTGTCATCCATTCCCAGCTTCTGGCAAAGGGACACTCAGATCATGCGGTTGCATCACTGATCATCCGGGCTAATTGCCATAGATGGGCCTTTCCTCCATGGATTTATCTAACTCTTTTTTGCACCCTGTTATAGTTTTGACCTTCACAACATCACCTAGCAATGAGTTCCATAGGTTATCTGTGTTGTGTGTTGACATGCATGCAACTTGGCCACCTAGAAGTAGGGATGTAAAATCCCGTTTAATCAGTTAACTGAGTAAACCTTAAATTTGACTAGTTATCTGATTAAACGGGGGCCCAGTTTGGAGCAGTCCCCAACCTGCAGTTCTCCTGGCTCCCAGCCCTATGCCGGCAGGGAGGCTGCTGGTTCCTTCCTAGCCCTCCGTGGCCCAGGGCCTGCGCCAGTGTGGTGGACCGGGCGGGGCAGGGGGACTGCTCCTGGGAACCAGTTAACCATTAGCTAGTAAATATCACCCAGTAAGGGTGATGCTTACTGGGTAACTGGTTATCTATTCACGTCCCTAATTAACAGTCTTGATTATCCAATATAGGCATGTATTACTTTTGTCTCATATTTACAGAAGGACATGCACAAGTCTGAACGTTGTGCATGCAATGCCTGGTGTATGGCACATTTCTGAACAGGTGGGCACACAAACAGCTGCACTTGTACATTGTAAGCCATTTTTTCTCATGTTACCCCCCCAAATGTCTGGAGTTTGTCACTGTTGAGGTTGTGTTCTGTTTAAATTGAATGTTCTTTTTGAAATGGTCTTTTTTAAATTCAGTTCTCGTTTTCTCTACTCTGCTTGAACTTTTAATCAAAGCCTTTGGACTGCACTGAGGAGAGGACAGAGAAGTAATTCACAATGGTATGCAAAAGGGGATATATGAAACATTTGAAACCTTTTTCTTAAGGAACTGGAATAACATAGCATGAAATTAGCTCTTGCGATTAATTAGCAAGGTGGAGGAGCATTGTATGGGACGTGCATGCTGCACTGCAATCTTACGTCTGAATATCAGTATCAATGCAAATATAGCTGGCATCCCTCTGTTGATTTAAAACCTGCCACCCTTACTCCCAAAATGTAGACTTTTAAAGGGGCAACATCATCTCTGTATAAAAACATCAAGAAAGTGCATTTGAACAATAAAGAAGCAGATCCAGAGCCCCTGAACTCCTGTTCCATAGTATCTTATCTCCCCAACTGGTTCCCATCAATTGATTGCTTAAGGAGTAAAGGACTATTTACTATGACCCATGGGTATCAGAATTTGGCTCAAAATGAGCACAAAGATATTTGAAAACAATTTAGAAGCCAGTTTGCTGCTAACGAAACACATGGAAATTGCTGTTTCTGTGAATAAAGATGTGCCCAGAGTAAAATAGTTTTCAATTGCTATGTAGTGTTGCACTGGGCTACTAAACAGCTTCAGTGTCCCACTTCAGAGATGGCTGCATGTTAGTAGTATCTGATGTGTTTTTGAATTTGAGCAGTGTTTTTAAATCTTTCTGGATGACAGATGCAGTGTGTTTAGAAAATGTGTTTATGATTAATTAATTCTTTTTCTAGCATATACATTATTATTCAAAACTGAAGTACAAATGTGTGGGAGTGAATTCACCAGAATATATGTTGATATGTCCATAGACTCTGTAATGTGCTTTGGCCAGCACCAAACTGGCTTGGAGTTGCTCTATTCAATCATAATTGGCTACCAATTTGGATAATGTGAAGCATCTGCTAGACTGGTGCAAATGTTTCTTCATATCATCTTAATGTTTTGCCTTGTACTTTTTCCAAAGGGGGGCAAATAAAAGGTTTATGAAATAGATACAACATAATGAATCACTTAGTACAGCCACTTTATAGGTTTGCCTTTGCATGGTGTTTAAGCTCACTGGTCTGGGCTGTACTTGGAGCTGTACCTACTTTACACCATTCTGCCAGGAGAGGGTCTTGCCTAGAAATCTTATTCAGTCACCAAGTCTTTTCCAGATGGCTACTAGCTGTATTTTCTGTTTCATTTGTAAGGACAGATGAGCTTAGCAGGATGCTTAGCTGGGCTGCAATTCTAGAAGTTAGAGGGTTTTTTAGCTTTCTTGCAAGTGTTAAAGAAGAAGCTGCTATACCTGTTCCTTTTCCAGATACACACAATCTTCCCTCCTTCCTTCCCTTCTCCCGCCCCAGACAGAGCTATGACTTCCTGACCTACATCCTTTTTACGTCCTCCCCACCCCACCCTGTCTCCACTTCCTCACGCATGCACAGGAAGGGAACACTTTCTGGGAGGGCGCTGCTCCGCTTGGCTCGGCCTTGGGGGTGATCGGCCTCAAGCAACTTTGATTTGTGGACTGAAGGTTCCAGTTTTCCTGTCGTCTCTTCCCGTTTGGTTTCCCCAGTTCCCACAGGAACCTGGGAAGTAGGTTGTGCCCACCCTTTGCAACAGAAAAAAAGCTCAAGATAACCAAGGGGGGGACAATACCCATTTGACGTCACTTCAACTTTTTCATTTCAGGTCAAGTCCTTTTTGTTTCCCCTTGTAAGTGTAATAACATTTCCCTCCCCCACGCCCAAACATACCCCTCTCTATAACACTAGGGCGCTGCAGAATTCTGCATGCTGAGGGATCGAGGCTCAGGGCAAAGAGAGAGTCTTTCCTGATGTGAATAGCCCCAACATAGCTCATAGGTCTGCTTGTGTGAGCATGAGTGCGCGCTGACCTCACCATAACATGCCAGTTATTCTGAAGCAGGGCTTGTGAGATCATTAATAATTATCCTGTTTGCACAGACTGAAGGAGGTAGATATATGCACAACTGTCATCAGCCTTTTCTAGCTGAAGTGTTCCTGCATTTAGATAAGCAGTTTGCCTCCCTCTCAGATTAGCTTTTTTTTTTTTATTATTATTCGTGAATGTTGGTAAATGTCAAGTTCATGGTATCCACACAAAGTGACAAAAACATTTCCAGTAATGATAGAAATTGGCTGATAAGTTTTCACTTTCTTTCGTTGCCTATCAGCATTTGATTTAAGAATATTTGCTATGTATATTTCAGCACATGATGTTGGCACTTTAGTGGTTATAAAGTTAATTGTTTTTAATATCTCTACACTGGTATTAAGTAATTTTTCTCTGACATGCCAATGCCTAATTTCCCACAGTTGTAAAAATATAAATTGATTATAGAAAAGATGCTTAGATCCTATACTTGTTCATAATTGAAAATGTAAATAAAGGTTGGGAAAATGCTTAGAAATAAACATCAATATTGTCTGTTGGAATTATGAAATTACAATAAAAATTGAATTCTGCAAAGCCTAGTTGTGGGTCTGGCTAAATAGAAGCAACAATGTTAATATGAACTCTCACTACTCGGCTTGGAAAATGTTATAGAATTGTGTTTTTACCCTTTACCTTCAGAAGCCTTGTCTGTGCAAAATGAACTAGAATTGGAAATACTGTACTCAATGGTCAGTGTTTCCTATAAGCTAGGCGCTTGGGTGGCCACTCAGGAGGTATTCAGGTGCCTCCCAGCTGATCAGCAGAGCATCTGCCCACAGCTGGCAGTATAATATGTCTGCTGGTGGTGCACATCTCTACATGCCTCAGTGCCCACAACAACATTTATTCGGTACATGGATGGAAAAAGTTAGAGGGAACATTGTCACTGGTGTGGACTGCTTTCTCGTAGGGTCCATCTACACAATGCAGCAGCCAATCTCAGTGCTTAGGTCCCAGGGCTGGTGGGTGGCATAAGCAGAGGAATGTAATGCCTTCCCAAACTGCCTCACCTAGTGTGATGTAGTGGGGATCGTGTTTGCACTGTTTGCTTTGTTATGCTGTATGTGATTCCTACTGTCCTGTGCTGCTCTGTTGTGACTCTGTGTGTCTGGTGCCCACCGTTGGATGAGAACTTTGGGTGAGAAGTGCTGAGGGAGGGCAGGTAGGGAATGGCCCAAGCCATCCTGTCACCTGTTCCTAGGGGGAAGATGCAACCAGTGAGTGTCAGATAACACCTTGGCCTTGGGGCTGCCTAAAGGGCTAGGAACCAGTTGCTGGGTGTGTGTTAGTTTTTCAGCTGGCCTAAGGAGAAGTGAGCCTAGTTGGCTTGGGGGTCTGGGCAGATGGATTGCACTGAATACTCCTGGTTCCTGTAACAGCAAGTCTGTGCTGCGCTGTGTCCCTGCGAATCAACAAACCTTCTGTTCTACTTGCTGGCTGACAGTCACATCTGACTGCAGATGGGGGTGCAGGTCCCAGTGACTCCCCCATCCATGGTGCCACCCATGCTCCACCGGAGTCGCCCAGGCTCTCTCCCCCAGCCTGCTCTTGAGGAGGCAGAGGCTGGGACAGGCAGGCAGGGGGATGTGCTACACTGCCTGTCCTCCCAGCGCTGGGACCGGTAGCTTGGCTGGAGGGACGTGCTTTCTGTAGGAATCTGGCAGGCACAGCACAGGGAGGCTAGGACCATGCCCTCCTGACTCTCATCTTTAGGGTCAGGGGAGGCTGGGGCCACACTGCTTGTTTGCACTCCGGGGGCCAGGGCATGCTGCAGCCACACTGCCCACCAACTCCCTGGAGGTCTGGGACTGCGCTTATTCCCCATTGCGGGCAGAGGCCAGCAGTGGCCACAGTGGTGGGCGTGGCCTCGAGCAGAAGGGGCGGGGCTGGGGGGCTTGCCTCCTCCAGCCATGAGGTCATCCATTGCCCATGCCAGGTCCACAGACTCAGGCTTGTGCTGTGGTGCAAAAGATAGCTAGGTAGAGGCAGCAGCGGGGTTGGCAGTGGGAGTTAGCTCAAAGCCCACACTCCTCCAGCCTGACTTGAAAGCCAGCTCTCCCTGCCTCTCCCCACTGGATTGGCATCCTGCCACTTCTGCTGCCATGGCAACCACCTTGGGCACCCGTGTCAGGGCAGCCTTTGTGATCTGAAGTCATTCGTCGCCTTTGATACAACCTGCCTCTCCCCCCATACCACACTAAGGACCAACTTCTGCCCTGGGATACATGTATGAAATTCTTGCTGTATCCAGTGGCAGCCAGCATCCGAGGGCAGAATGACCTCCCTCCGCTCCATTGCTACAGCTAGCCAGTGCTGTTGTTCTACATTGCTGTGCACACAGTGGCCAGGGTGTAAAACTAATGCTCCCCTTCGTTTTGTTTCTTTTCTCTCCTTAGTTATATCTGCAGGCCAGATTCACGTGGAGAGGAGCACGTCTGCTACGTCCCCTTCTGCAGTTTACTCTGATCATGATGGCGTTTTACACAGGATTGTCCCGTGTGTCTGACCACAAGCATCACCCCACAGATGTGCTGGCAGGATTTGCACAAGGAGCCCTGGTGGCTTATTGCATAGTGAGTGGCATCTCTTACTATTGCACGCATGGCCTAGTAGCTCTGGAGGGAGGTGCTGATGGGTATAGCCTGTGACAGAGGCTACTTACCATGTTAGGCAATCCAGCTGCTTCAGAATAGCTGGGGCTGTTGAGAGTTAACATTCACATGGGGGCTGGCTCTCTCGAGTGGGCTGCAGTGTGGAAGATGCATTGTAAGCCAAGATGCCTCTGTAAAAATCTCTCTCTGCTGTGGGCATGGATGTGTAGTGAGACATGAGGTGAGGCTGTGGTTTTCGAACGTAGGCTCGTGATCCGGGACTGGGTCGTGGAATGTCAGGCACTGGGTCTCATTGCTGCAGGGTGATCAGGTGGCCAGTGCAGGTGCTCTGGCAGGCTACCTGCCTGTTCTGGCAGCACACACTGCGCTGCTCCCCAGAAGTGGCCAGCAACTAGCCTGGTTCCAAAGTAGGGGGGCAGTGGGAAGCAAACAGCTCCATGCACTGCCCCCGCCCTGAGCCCTAGCTCCGCACTCCCATTGGCTGAGAACTTGCTGCTGGCTGCTTGTGGGGTGAAGCATGGTCTTCAGTGCCAGGAGAGGCAGGAAGCTGCCTTAGCACCCCTGCTGCACTGTTGACTAGGAGATGGTGAAAGCCCATGTGTAAAAAAAAATAAATTGTAGAGTCTCATTTGAAACCAAGTAATGTAAAACCAACCCAGCATGTGAAGTGAAACCCCTGTGTTCTGCTTTTCCCTATCAGCATTAGGGTCAGTATGTTCACTGATTGGCAAGGACCCTTCTGAATCCAGGCAAATTACCAGTGCAGTTTAGGGAGGCTAACAGGCAAACAGTGGCAGCAGTTTTTCCTCAAAGGCTAACCCCTGGTTTTGTTGATGCCCGTTGTGGATGAAAGCTGGGTGGTGGCTGTACATTGTCAAAGCTCTTGCAGAGGATCTGTACAGAAAGATCCCAGCAGACTATCTTGGAAGTGGGGGACAGCTATATGCCCTTCAGAGTTAAACCAGAAAACTCCCCTGCCTGGGAATGTGGCTTTTGGGTTTGTTCTTTTGATTGGAGACTTTTTTTTTTTTTTTTTTTGGTCTAGCAAAAAGGTTTGTGAGAAAATGGTTTACAAAAGCCATGATTGCTTGTCTGTCGCTGCCTGGCTTGTTCTCATGCAATTTACTTTCAAAAGAGAGACCTGATTGCATAGTCCTTTAACTCAAAGTGACACATGTAAACGTTTAATGAGAGGTGCTGGCTCTGTGTAATGACGTGATTGTTTTCAGTGTAGCTATCTTGTTTAGAAACAAAGGGACTGGGGACTAAAGTAATTATGTGGCTTTAGAAACTCCTAAAACCAAGCTTTTAAAAGGTTGCACACGTTTTGTTTTGCTTGATCTGAAAGTAAAGTAAACCTCCAGGCAAGGAATAAAGTTCACTAGAGGTTTATTTGCAGGAGTGGAAAATAGGCTGTGCATGTTCCACTTATTGATAAAATGCTAAATCTGAGCCAAAAAAAGCTGTAGTCTAGTTGTTTAAAAAAATATTAACCCAAGTGCCAATGCAACATTGTGGCTGAGTGTCGGCAAATCCTAAATACCAGTGCCAAAGGGTGAATTGGTGGAAGTCTTCCACATAGGCCACTCCTGTGTGTGACTTTCCGTCTTCAATTTGCCTTTTTTAATGCACAGTAGCAGCAAAATCATTATGGTTCATAAATCTTTTGTTCAAGTGTCATGGCATTTCTCAGAGCCTTGGAAACCTTTTATTATCCCTATGAGGTTGTGTCTAGACTGCAGAGTTTTCCGGGATACCTCTAGTATCCCAGAAAAACTGCCGTGTCCAGGGAACACGTCCACTTTTTCAGAACAGTTTCCAAAAAAGTGGGCGCGTTCTTTTGGCATCGCTGTATTCCTCATTTTATGAGGAATAAAGGATGTTCCGAAAGAGGAGGCTTTCCTGACATTTGGCTCCATGTAGATGGACCAAATGTTGGAAAAGCCTCTTTCAAAAAAACAAGCAGAAAAAGGTACGCAAATTGCGAACCGCAGTTTGTATATTTTTTTCCAAAAACCCCCAAAGTGTAGACATAGCCTCAGCCAATTAAAGAAACAACCCATCCCCTTTTGAACACTATGGAAGCAAAAAGATCTTGGGCAAACCTTTGGAGCAGCGAGGCAGCTTTTCCTAGGTCCAGTGATTCATATCACATCAGGAGGCTTTGTCTAGGCACCAGTTTGTATATAATTAAGACTGTTTTGTATGTGTACATTTCCTACATAGCCTTCTTTTTGTCACTTTAAAGCTTTATCTCAGGTAGAGAGAAAGAAGAATGTGAACACAATAAAAGGATGAAATGCACTATTGATCTAATTAGTGGCTTCTGAAAGACAATAGGCATCCAGATGCTAAGGACGGACATTTGTACATTTCCTGTCTAGTGACAAGTTGCAAATCTGGTGGCCTCCTCCCTGACCCTTTAACAGATGGCAAATTGTGCTGTGCCCAGAGGCGGGTGAGAATGTGGCTCCCATAGGCTGATTTTCCTGTGACGAAGTAAATCACCATAGGAAGCAGCTGCCTGATTATTTCACAAACAGACCTAGTCTTTCCCTTCTAGCACAGGGCACACCCCGCTGTACTCTTTTGTGTGCCTCCATTCCAAGCCCGGATGTGGGGAGAGCACTAGTCATTCATTGCCCTGTTCCTACTGCCTGGGAAAGATGCAAGTGGGTTCCAATGAGATTCAGACCCAAACCCCTGTCTCGTATTTGCCCAGGTACAAATAACAGTTAAAAGGTTCTTGGAATCCTGAACTCGATTGCTTAACAATGGTTAGTATTTGTCCAATATGGACCGATATTTCTTTTCTTCTTTTTGGGGAGAAGGTTTGGAGCTCCTTTAATAGTAAGGGCCATTGGCGCTACATAGCTGCTAGGCTGTTCCCTGTGAAGCACAGGAAATCGCTCCAGGGCTCCCTGCAGCTGGAATCAGGACAGTGGTGTAGGGATGAGCAACCTGCCAAAACTGTCAAGGATGTCAAGGGTCGCATGAGTAAAGGGGATCCAACATCAGGCTTAATAAGTCCTACCTTAGACATTTTTCTTGTAAGCAGGAGGCATTTGTTTTCATATTAGGGTTTATTAGCTTTCGGTTACACCCTGTGCCTAGGGTAAGACTCACCCCAACTGATAGCCATAGATCTTAGAATGGGTTGGTAGATCCATTCCCCACCTACCACTATGTCCCAGAACAGCTCTCATTGGCTGGCTACACAATTTCCCATGCCTAGCTCTTTACTTTCTCTTGCTCCCTCTCCTGCTAGGCTGCTAACCACTTGTAGACTAGCAGCCAGTCACATCTTGAAGGCTGTCCACCCACCCCCAGGGACTTTCTTCTCTAGAATATCACTCTAAAGTAGTTGTAGGGCCAGCCTGCCAATATAGCCTTTTCTGTGCTAAGACGGGATGAGAAGGGCCCTGGTAGTTGCATCAAGCGTAGACTTGGTTCCATAGTTCCCACTAAGGTGCACACTTGCACATCCACGGACAAAAAATTCTTCTCTCACCCACCTCCTCTGGAGAGCCGTGCAGCAGCACTCGTGCGGCAGGCAGCTACTGTAGCGGGTGGAGCCGGCTGAGACAGCGTGGTGAGGGAGCCACTGTGGTGGGCCATGTGGAGTGGGAGGGAGGCCTGTTCTGGTGGCCGGACCTGCCATGTGGCAGGGGGGCCGGGGCCTGTTCTGGCGGCTGAGGCTGGGAACAGGACCTGCTGCATGGCGGGGGGAGGGGGGTTCTGCTTTGATGGCCGGGAACAGGACATGCCGCAGGGGTGGAGGATAGGGTCTGCTCCAGCGATTGGGAATGGGACCTGCCGTATGGCAAGGGGGGGTAGGTTTTTGCTCTGGCATCTGGGAACATGTGTGTATTAATAATGTGGGTGCCACAGTGGCATACATCCACATGAGTGCGCATGGCCTCGGTATTAGTGCACAAGCCAAAACTCACTCCGCTCATAGTTGGAAAATCTTAGAGGGAACGCTGCTTGGTTCTTGTATATATATTTATTAGGGTCAGTTGTCTGGCTGAATGCTGAGCAGCAGTATCATGCTGTTAGCAGCTCTGCTGCAGAGTGGGGAAAGCAGTGCTATTCCTTCCTAAGCCATAACACATATGTCAAGTAGTCTGGCCTGCGGACTACCCTCCTGGGACCCTCAGGAATGGAGCAGCTCCACACTGCTCAAAGCGGCTGGCTGTTCCATGTGGCTCTCTGTATCGTACATATGGGGGCGAGGAGGCTTTACATGCCGTCCCCACCCCCTGCACAATCTCTCAGCCCATTGGCCAGAACCTGGCAAATGGGAGCTGAGAGATTGTGCTGAGGATGGGATCAGCGAACAAAGCCTTCTCTCCCGCCCCAGCATGGAAGGAGCAGCCAGCCACTGGGGCTGGGGCTGGGGCAGGCAGGGAGCCTCCCTGATGGTCACGCTGGGCTGCTGGCCAGAAACCACTTAGGTAAGTGCCTTCCAGACGGAGCCTGCACCTGACACCCCAGCCTCTCCTATACCCCAGTTCTTCACCCCAGGTCACCACCAAAACCTCTGACACCCCCCCTTCTCCCTGCCCCAGGTCACAACTCCCTCCCAGACCCTGCAACGCCTCCTACCACTCACCAAGTCAAAATCCTCTCCTGCACCCACCCATACCCTCTCCTGGACCCTGGACCCCAAACCTCTGCCACAGGTCACAACCCCTTCCTTCACCCAAACTTCCTCTCAGACCCCACACCTTCTCCTGCACCCCAGTCTCTATACACTGGGCTCCCTTCTGCACCAACCTCCATCCCAGATCCCATACCCCCTCCATAGAAAAGCGTGGCCCTTGACCACTTACCAGACTCTTGGAGTGCCCCCTCCCCCGCCCATTAACCACTGCTGAAACCTTGTGGCTTCGGCAATCTCCACAATCCTAATGCATGAGTTGGGACTAGGATCTTACCGTATGTTCCCACCAGATCTTGGCCCCTCCCTCATCCTCATTTCCACATGAATGTAATGATCCCTCACTTCTCTCCTCCCAGGATTCTGCTTCACCTTTGCAAAATGGACACATCCCACTTCTGAAAGCTGGACACTCAAAAAGCTAGTTAATATCAACCATTACAAGTTATGCAGTTCTTTGTCTGACCCTTTCCTTTTTGAGCTAATCAGCTCTGCTAATAGAACAATATACTCCAGCTTGTCATGGAAACCTTTCTGGAGATGCACTGAGTAATTTTCACTTCTTGTGGCTGGGACCTCGCTAACTGGCGAAGATGAGAAAGCCAGTCCTGAACCTTTGATTCACAGGGCATTCAAGGCCTCCTTGCTTAGCCACAGTTTTATCACTCCTTACTACATTGCGTCAGAGAGGAGTGACTCAAAAATCATTTCTTACAGCACTCTCTTTCTGAGGAACAGCCTGCAACTGTGACTCAAGAACTAAAAGTCTCAAACTGTTGATATTAGAAGGTTGTTAAGTGTAGTAGGAATCGTGCTGTAATTCTCCGTGAAAGCCAGCTATGTGTTTCATCTCCAAGGGTTACCAAAGCTAAAAGTTGTAACAGACACATTTGTCCTTCCCTGCCTGAAATAACAAACACAAGACATTTGTGTCAAGCACTTCCAGCTGATGAAACATTTTTACTTGGTTCTGAAGTGAAATACGATGAGAATTTCCAAAAATCAAAATAGCTCTTACATGCAGCATAACAGACTAATACGGATTGCTTAGTTTACATCCCTTATGACAGAGGGGAACCATTTAAAGAGACCAGATACTTTTTTGTGTCAACATTTAAAAGTCATATTAGTTTATTTTACTATTTTGTATCTGAGTACGGTTTTCTTTAATATGATGAAAATAAATAGTATTATTAAATGGAAATATAAGATATTGTGTTTGTATAGTACAATCCCAGTTCTCTGATGTCAAATTTTCTTTATGGGTGGAGAGCACCTTCTGCAGGAAGTGGAACAAATCCAAGTAAAAACTTTAACATTAAAAAGGACTAATAAATGTGCAAACAGTTCAAGCATTAGCAGGATTTAACACTCTTTTGACCCTAAAAGATCATGTTTCATGATTCCTGTATGTGTTTACATAGCCTCAAGCCATGCTAGAGAAAAATATAGTTTAAAAGGGAATTAAAACGACTACCAAGTATTTGAATTAAACTTTCAAAACCAATGAACTTCAGAGTAATGGCTGGGAAAAAACCCCAAGATGATACTTCATCCATAACTTACTAATTTACAAAATAAGGGCCACATTCAATATAATCCCCATCTACCTCTTGCATGGAGCAACTGCCACTTACCTCCTCCAACAAATTTATTTTTCATGGATTTGTTGGTATAGAAGTTGGACATGTTTCTGATTGCATCCAGTCCTAGGAGTTAGCCATGTGAGAGAAATATTCCAAAATAACTGATTTATTTTGTTTTGGTTTTTTTTGCTAACAACCAAAAAGAGAAAAATACTTTATAGTAATACATTCTCTTGATAGATTATTTTTATTTTTGTTCGTTTGTTTTTAAAAGGACTCATCCAAACCTCTGTTTTTGTGGGTGCAAATTTACTCCCTCATTTTGCTGTAGCACAAATCCTGGCATTTAGTTGTCTAATCAGCAGATTTGTGTGAAGTGTTATTTAGCTAGACATCTGAGTGCCAGCACTTCACTCCAGGAACAAAAAAAAAATTGTAAATGTTAGTCCTCTTTATGTTTTTTCTGATCCAGAGAAATATTTATGGATAAGTAATAAAACTGGAAAAGTGAAGGAATCAAACCCCCAAATTCTCAGTTTTGGGTTCATTTGAATTGTCCACGTAACTTGGTTTCATGACTCTGATAGTAGCTTAGAAAAGATATAGAAAAGGAAGAGGAATACTGGTGAATAGTGCATATGGGCTGCTATATAATGCCTTCCAGTATACCATCCTCAGACATGTGTCTCAGTTACCCTTGCACTTGGATTAGCCAGAGTCATTGTGTAGTCTGGTCTTATTCATGTAAGCATCTTACCCCTTTTCCATTTTATTTAGTCAAATCAAGGACCCTTCCAAAAACTGCAGTAGAAGGAGATACAAATACATTTCTAATGTTGAGGCTATCATCCAATAGGGCCTGACTGAAATTTAGAACTTGGTATACCAGTTTAGATCACTTGGTCCTACCAGGCCAGTATCCCATCTCCACCCAATGCGTTAGAAATCCCATAAAGGACTATTAAAAGATAACCTTCCCTTAAGGGAACATTAACACCCCCACAGCCAATGTTCGGCTTATGTGCTGAACTAATAAGCTGCTATGGGAGGTTTTGGGATCCCCATCGCTGGTGGTATTTAAGAACAAGTTGCACAAAGACCTCTCCAAGATGCTCTAGGAATACTTGATCCTTTCTCGCCGTGCATTGCAATGATTCTATAAACATTAAAATACCGTATTTCATCCTCCGTATCACTTTGGCTAAAGTGAAATGTGATGCCTTATGTGTGCACAGCTATTAAATGTCAGGGCCAGAATAAGTTTCAGCTCAGCTGGTAAATTCTGACTCACATGCTTACTAAAAGTGCAGCTGTGAGGTAGCCTTGGTGCTTGTTGGCATTTGTGTTCACCAGTAACTAAGTTTTGGCACTGTTTATAGCCAACTTCTGGTGCTAAATAACAACGATGAGTCCTCTGTGCATTTTGCTGTTTCCAGAGAGTTACACTGTCTGACTGTTTTCCCTGCTGGCTTCAGGTTTAAGTTTAGTAACGGAGAAAGTGCAACAGTCATGCGAGCTTGATAAGGGTTAGGCCATGGCTGCCAAGGAGGAAATGAAGGTTTCCTCCCAGCACTTTGTTTCTTATTGTGTTTCTGCCTCCCTAAATTGTCAAACGCTGGCCTTTTCTCATCCGGCGGAGCGGTCACGTCATTGGGTAGTCAGGAAAGGGGGACTCAGGAATATCTCCTCTCTCTGTTGGGCTCTGACTGCTAGACAGTCATCCTGACTAAACTTTAGTTTTGTAGCCCATGTGTCACGAGAAGAGGGGAAAGCAGCCATCACTCATTAGAGAGAGTCACTCGTGGAGCAGTTTTAACTTGAGGGCCTTAATTGCCCATTGGAGATCATTTTAAGTCGGTGGGGCTACTTGTGTGAGTCAGGCAAAGCAGGATTTAAATTTGGGAGGGGGTGTTTGAGCATAAGTGGTGTAACCATAGTGCTTAGGAAGCCTGTGCCTGGATCAGAACCTAGAGTACGAGCAGCTGTACAAACAAGAACAAAAAGGCTACGCCTAGACTGGAAGCCTCTTTCGAAAAAGAGCATCTAGACTATAACCAGTACTTTCGAAAAGGCAAGCTGCTTTTTCAAAAGAGAGCACGCAGGCAGTCTGGATGCTCTCTTTCGAAAAAGCACAGTTTGCATTACATAGCGCCTTTTTTCGAAAGAGCACTTTCGAAAAAAGGCATTCTTCCTCGTAAAGCGAGGTTTTTCACGGTCGAAAAAACTGCCGCGTTCTTTCAATTTACTTTTGAAAGAATGCAGCAGCAGTCTAGATGCAGGGGAAGTTTTTTTTTTTTTTAAAAAAAGGCCACTTTTTTCAAAAAAACCTGTAGTCTAGACATACCCAAAGATGCTCTCTGCCCCAAGAAACTTTCTTTATTTCTGGACTTTCAAGCCAGTGCTGTGAAGTTGTGTGTTATCAAGCTATTTATAGCATATAGGTGCAATCATTTATTAATGCCCACAACAGTTCATACCAAGCCATCATTATTTAATCTCCCAACACCCTATCTGGCTGGTAATTAAGTACTGTACATGTCTATTCCACAGCTAGGAAAACAGCCATAGATAGGTGAAGGGCCCCATCATACAGCGAGCTAATAACTCCCAACTTCCATTGCCCCATTTGGGAGCTGGGGATGTTCAGCACCTTGTGAGCCTAGAGCTTGAGTCTAAGACACCTGAAAGAATTTGTGTATGGGAAAATAGAACACGAATACTCTCTCACTGATGACCTGTCAAATGGCATTTGAGGAATATTCATCACATGTCGATATATTGATTTTTAAATTATATTTGCAGGTGTTCTACGTCTCAGACCTCTTCAAACCCAAGATGAAGACCTCCCTGCCTCCTCCTCCAATCCGGAAAGATATCCTTTCACCTGTGGACATCATTGAACGGAACAATCACCACAATATGGTGTAGACCTTTGCAACCTTCCATAACCCTCTTTTTTTTTTTTTTTGGTTGCAAAAATGACTGCTGACAGCAACTACCTGCTGCTCTCAAATCTCATCAGACAGTAGAATGTAGGGAGAGACTTTTTTGCCTGACTAATAAGGTCTTACTCTCTGGCCTTTTCACTTGCAACATTTGCATGAAATGGGTGTTGTTCAACTAAAGTCAAAAGCAACTATGGGAACAATAAACAAACAGCGGTGCCGGAATTCTGGATGTGCAATTGGTTGAGTGTTCATGTTGTAGTGAACCCAAATTGTTCATAGCATAGTGAACGCTAAACGATTATGTAAAGCCGGCCATTTTAGCTTTTACTATGAAGCTTTCCAATGCCTGTAAGAAAAACTCACAACTAAATTATATAGCACTGTATGCAAGAAACAGCACTGATTCAAGATTTGGGATTGGTTCCTCAGTGTCACCGCTTTCCTTTCCCCTCCCCGCTTCTTGTTAATATTGCTTTGTTCAACTCCATTCCATACTGTGATGTTGGTTCGGAAGAAGCTTGCCATAAAAGTCAGAAGGGTGCCTGACTACACAACTTTAAAAAAATCCTGCATACCACACAACCTTAAAAAAAACACTATCCAAGGTGTTTCTGCAACAAATTGAACATCAATGAATCCATTATCCACTTGGAAGTCAAATCTCTTCATTTCCACTTGTGATATTATGGCTTTATGAGGCATCAAGCCTACACAAAATTGACAAATGGCCTAATTTACAAAAAGGCTCCCTTCACTACTCCTAACCCTGATAAATTGCAGAAGGATTTTCTGTGTTATTGCTGCCACCTTTGGGAGTTCATGTCATATCAGTTGTTAGTGATCGATCTTGTTGAAGATACGTTAGCACTATGAATATGGGATTGAGTCCCAGGAAACATTGATCCTGCAGTTTTAGGACGGGCTGCTGGGTGGAACGTCCTAACCTGGATTTCACAGTTTTGAGCATTCCCTCAAAGTCTCGGTTTAGGGTCTTGTTCTAAGCCATTCAGTAGATATTAGGCCAAATTCTGATCTCAGTTACACCAGTAGTGAATCAGTAGTGTGTAAAGGAGATCAGAGTTTTGCCTTTTTCTCGACTTGTTGGCTTTCTGATGGAAGTTAAAGACAAATACTTAAGATCTATCTTAAAACTTTTAAAAAGCTAAATTGAAAGGGGAACATGCAAACCACGTGGAATGGCCATTTGCACATCTATATTACACAATCCGTCCTATCATTTCAACTATAGCAAGCTATGATTTTTATATATAAATATTATATAAATAATGTATAAAACATTAAAAATTAACTATGTAAAATATTATTTCTGAAACAATTTTTTTAGATATATCCACTATGATTATAAACTGTGTCTTGACCTGTGTTATTTACATTTTGCTGCTTAAAAAAGCATTGAATTAATTTTTTGGTAGTTGACTAAAATATTGTAGGTCTGTGGTAGTAATATTTTAATGAAAATAACTACAACTAGAGACAATTGTATAAAAATCATATTAAATTGTCTGTATTTTTGTAATGTTTCATTTTGTAAAGAGAAGAATATTCAAAGACTTTTGTAGAATACAAAATTGAAGTTTGTATCTGCGAAATTATTGCTGTATAAATGTGCTTTTTAAATAAAAGCTCATAACACAACTAAATATCCTATTTTAACCATGTTCTGCATTTGTGTTGTTCTTAGATTAATTGGAAGAAAATGCACTGGGGTAGTATATCCAGGGCTTTATTCTGCACTGGATAAATGTTGCGTATATCTGTTCCAAGGCTACATCTACACTTCAGGCTTTTTGCGCAAGAATGGACGCAGCACTCAAGGTGTGAATTTTTGCAAAGCACCTAGGTCTTTCTACATTTCTGTCTCTGCTTTATAATAGAAATAAGTCTAAGGATATGTCTACACTGCAACACTATTTTGAAATAACTAGGGTTATCCCAAAGTAATTTAGTCCATGTCTACACAGCAGGCAGTTATTCTGAGTGTCAAAATACAGTCAAGCTGGAGGACCTCTTACTCCGACTCCTGTAACCCTCATTGTACGAGGTATAAGGGAAGTGAGAGGAAGAATGCTCTATTTTGAAATAAGTGCCGTGTAGACGCTCCCTATTTCAAAATAAGATACGCAACTGATGTCGCTCAATTTGCGTAGCTTATTTCGAGGTAAGCCCTGCTGTGTAGACGCACCTTTACATGGAAGCCCATAGATGAACCCCTTATTTACATAGTAAGGATGATTTCTCCTCTGCCTACATCTCTTTTTCCCCCAGTGCTCTTGTGTATGAAGGAGTGGCATGCTCAAAAAGCTTGAAATTTACTTCTCCTTATTTATGTTAGGGTAGGCTGCTCTTTGCTAGGCACTGCAAAGATGGGAAAGACAATCCTTGCTCTGGAGGGCTTATAGCCTGAATAGAGAAGATTGAACAGTGAAAGAGAAGCACAGAAATCAAGTGATTTGCCCACAGTCAATGCAGAAGATCAGTGGCAGGGCAAGAACAGGCCTTCTGCCAGACCACAGTGCTTCTAATTAATGTTAAAGGCTGCCAGGCACTTAAGGCACTTAACCTGTCTTGTGCCTGTGTGTTACTTCAACTCACAATTGTGCTGGAGCACAACAGTCTCAGGGTGTCTCTTGTATCAGAGGGGTAGCCGTGTTAGTCTGAATCTGCAAAAGCGACGAGGAGTCCTGTGGCACCTTATAGACTAACTGAAGTGTAGGAGCATAAGCTTTCGTGGGCAAAGACCCACTTCGTCAGATGCATGCCTGGGTGTCTCTTGTGTACAGGACACAGTCTGCAGCCCTGCCATTTTCCACGCCTCTCTTTTAACATTTTGAAAGAAATCTATTTCGCCCCTATTTTTCCACATTTCTCTTCTGAGACTCACAACATTCTAATGTAATAGGAAATGGATATGGAACATTTTTACTGAGGACAAAAAAAATAAATAAATGCCCACGTCTGTTGATGTCCGCACATATGCACACAGGTTGCAGTTAAAAGTCCAGGCTTCTCTCCGATCGCGCACTCTGGAATGAAGCACAGCAAAGATGCGCGACGGTTTATGATAGAAATGGAATTCCACCCCAGAATGAAATAGCAGGGGCAAAATTAAGTAGGCAGAACATGGTGGGAGTTATTACTCATATTGAAACTTGGTACCACTGGGTAAATGCTCCTATTCTTGGTACAAGGGGATTTTTATATTAACATTCACACGGACAGGACGCGCTTGAAAGATGACATTTCTAGCTACACTATGCATTCAGTAATATCTCCAGTAATTCCTTAGAGGAAGTCGCCCCCTACTGAGTCATCTTAAGCTTCCTGAATTTTCCTTTGAAGGAAACACTGACTGGATTTAGCAGCATGTAGCCCACAGACAGACTGTATTTCAGGGCTGGGCCAAATATGGCCCACGGGCCGTATCCAGCCGACCAATCCACCAGATCCAGCCTACAGATGCAGAAGGGAGCCACAGGCAGACTCCCTGCTTGCCCCACCCGCCTCTGCACACTGCTCAGAAAAGCGGCCTTTGTCACTCCCTTTTGGTGACAAAACCTGGAAAGCGTCCACACTGACATGACAAAAGTGGTGACAAATGCCCAGTTTTGGCAACAGAAAATGTCCACCTCTTCAAGGGTATGTCTACACTAGCCACCCTAGTTCGAATGTAGTCATTCGAACTTACAAACAAAGCCCGGGATTAAAATATCCTGGGCTTTATTTGCATGTTCCCAGGAGGAGTAACAGTAGTCCGCGGGCAGGGAGTCTGAACTACCGGGCATTTAAAAATGGCAGTGCCCGGGAACATGCAAATAAAGCCCGGGATATTTTAATCCCGGGCTTCGTTTGCAAGTTTGAATGACTACATTAGCCACCCTCATTCGAAGTAGGGTGGCTAGTGTAGACATACCCCAAAACACTTTGATCTCTTCCCCTCCCTTTATTGTCGACAACCACGCAGTGTGTACTTTACGGTAGGTTTTTTGTTGCGTTGTGACCTCCAGCATGTTCCCCAGAATGCCCATTCTCCACTCTGGCCGGTACTTTGAACTCAGCTGCTCTGCAGCCACATTAACAGATGTGTAGGGAAGAGACGCAGGGTACGTTGCTATGCAGGCAGGGGTGGTCTGGTTGGTGCCATGTAGGGCAGTAAGTTGCTCTAGTGCAGCCATGGGAAGGGAGGCTGCGGCGACGCAGGGCAGTAAGATGCTTTAGTGAAGCTGGGGGCAAGGAGGGTGCAACAGCGTGGGGTGGTAAGTTGTTCTAGTGCAGCCAGGGGAGGGGGAGATGGAGGACATGCAGTGCAGTAAGTCACTATATATTGCAGCAGGGTAGGGTGGGGTGGGTGGCAGCAGCACGGGGTGGTAAGTTGCTGTGAATTGCAGCCAGATGGAAGCTTAAGAAGTTGCTCTTGCAGCTGGGGCAGGGTCAGTGGCGCAGGGCGACTGGAGGCTGTATTTCTGTGAGCTGACTATGCCCTGCCTGGGTCTGTGTTAGGTCCAAACAGAGCATTGACTTTCACATAGAAATCAATAGATTCTTGCGGGGAGATGGCATCCAAACTTTGCCTGAGGTATTTATCAAGTTTCTCACAGAGTTTCCATGGCTGGGCTGCCATTTCCCCACTTCCATGGTACAACACTCTCCCAAATCATTTTCATACTGTGCATCTGGAATCAAGGCAGCACAGTGTCTGGCTGCATAAGGAGTGGGGTTCCCCCTGCTCGCATCTAGAAGCTGAGCCTGCGTTTGCCTGTTGAACTTCAGCAGGGATATGTCAGCCAGAGTAATCTCATTCTGTGGACAAGTGTAGGATTATTACAAATTGTTTACATGTGCAGCTGCTGCACATGCACAGACTGTACTTTCTTGGGGCCCAATGCCCAATACTCCTTCCCTGCTCCCTTTTACTCCCAGAGCATGGGGTTGTGAGCTTCTGCACCTTGGCTAACAGCCATTGACCGACCTGTCCTCCAGGAACATTATTTAATACATGTTCCACTGGTCAAGAGGCCAGACTAGTCCTCAGAAAACCTGGGTTCTGTTTCTGGCTCTGCCATTGCTTTGCTGCGTGACTTCAGGTAAGCATAGTCCCTTCTGGGGCCTGTTTCTCCTCTCACCCTTCATCTGCCTTGTCTATTTATGTTGTAAGCTCTTCAGGGCAAGGGCTGTCTCTTACTTCGTGTATGTACAGTGTTTAATGCAATGAGACCCTAATAGCAGGTCAAGCATCTGGTATCAGGTGCACAGGCATCCTGACAATACAAATAATAATACTAGAGTGGAGATGAGCTTAATGGAATATGCCAGAGTAAGGCCATTTTGGAGGAATGCTTATAAGGAAGGATTAGTATGGTACGGGATGGTACAGTGGGGAGGTACTCAGCTGCCACAGACAGAAGACAGTTTAATAGAGGAAGTTTTAGCAAATGGGAGGGGAGAGATAGCTTGCTGGGATATGGGCAGGGTTCATTAGTGAAGAGCCCATTAAAGCTAGTAAAGAGTAGCTTTGTGGGAGACAGGCATAAAAGAGGAGAATAAATTGATAAAAGTTAACAAATCATGGGATTTAAAGTATATTATGGAAAGGAGCCATAGAGGTTTGTGGCAGTGTCTGGCACCGCTCAAATAGTTTCCTGAGTTTTACACTAAAATGAGGTTGCATAGTTAAGAAGATCAGAGGCCTTCAATAGTGGCAGAGAAAGCGCGTAATGTAGTGTACGATGGTTGTAACACTAGCAAGCAGTAAAAAAGTATATTAAACTTCATGTGTGTGCGGTTGATACAACATTGCTAGGTTAAAATAATGAGGAGGGCTTGTGAAAATTAAACAAAAGTTTTTAAAGAAACTAAACACACCAAAGAAGACAGATGAGGAAAGCTGGCAGGCAAGCGAAGGAGGTAACGTTTACTGTAGCAGAACCAAACCAAAACAGAGACTAGAGAAGGAGACCCTCAGGGGGTACAAGCTACAGACCAGATGGCAGGTCATAGGAACAGGGTTAATGGCAGAGAGCCTAATAAAGGTCAGAGATGACTGGGTCCAAGGTAGCAGCACTGTTGAACAGGAGAAAAAGGCAGACTGCCTAATGTGAGTAAAGATCACATAAGAGTGGCGGGTTCGAATGTGCCAGCCCTGGGAGCTGCTGGATACCCACCACCAGCTTTCCAGGTCTAGAATACATTATGAGTGCAGGCAGTGAGTGAAATAGGTATGAGGGTATGTCTACACTACAGCACTAATTCAAACTAACAATTCGAATTAGTTAATTCGAAATAAGCTAATTCGAACTAATGCATCTAGACCTAAAAACTAGTTTGAATTAGCATTTTGCTAATTCGAACTAGCATGTCCACATTGAGTGGACCCTGAACCGAGGTTAAGGATGGCCAGAAGCAGTGCTGGCAGGGCATCAGATTAGGACTTAGAGCGTGGAGCTGCTGTCTCAGGCTAGCCGAGGGCTGTGCTTAAAGGGACCTTAGAAAAGACGAGACTGGGGGGGAAATGATAGAGGTCTATAAAATCATGAATGGTGTGGAGAGGGTGCATAAAGAAAAGTTCTTCATTAGTTCCCATAATAGAAGGACTAGAGGACACCAAATGAAATGAATGGGTAGCAGGCTTCAAACTGATAACAGAAAGTTCTTCACAAAGCAAATAGTCAGCCTGTGGAACTCCTTGCTGCAGGAGGCTGTGAAGGCTAGAACTATAACAGAGTTTAAAGAGAAGTTAGATAAAGTCATGGAGGTTGGGTCCATGGAGTGCTATTAGCCAGGGGGTAGAAATGGTGTCCCTGGCCTCTGTTTGTGGAAGGCTGAAGATGGATGGCATGAGACAAATGGCTTGGTCATTGTCTTCGGTCCATCCCCTCCAGGGTACCTAGTGTGGGCCGCTGTTGGCAGACAGGCTACTGGGCTAGATGGACCTTTGGTCTGACCCAGTATGGCCGTTCTTATGTTTTTATGTTCTAAGCTCAGGGCTCAGGGTCGGGGGTCTTACTGGACCACCTTGATTTTCATGCAAACCTGCTCCTGGGTGGCCAGGCTGGCAGCTATCCTGCTCTAGATGGCCACTTTCCTGTGCCTAGTGCGGAGGTCGTGGATGAGGTCCATGATGTCCACACTAGACCAGGCAGGCGCCCACCTCTTGCAGCCCCGGGCAGGCTCTTGGGAGCCGCTAGCCGGGTCCCGGGAAGAGGCGGAGGGCTGGGTGTCAGCGGGTGGCTGGCTCGTGCCGTGCCAGGTGCAGGGTCTGCTGGCTGGGTGCTGGCAGGCTTGCACCTGGCACGGGCACCATAGCCAGACCGTGCCCCTTTAAGGGCTCCGGGGCTGGGCGGGGGGCAGACGAATTTCCCTGGTGGTGCCCAGAGTGGCCACCAGGGCAAACTGGAAAGGGCTAGCCTCCCACTAGTTCGAATTAAGTGGCTACACAGCCCTTAATTCGAACTACTTAATTCGAACTAGGCGTTAGTCCTCGTAGAATGAGGTTTACCTAGTTCGAATTAAGCGCTCCGCTAGTTCGAATTAAGTTCGAACTAGCGGTTTGTATGTGTAGCGCCTATGAAAGTTAATTTGAACTAACGTCTGTTAGTTCGAATTAACTTTGTAGTGTATACATACCCTGACTGAAAAGGTGGAAAATTCCAGAAAGGGCAGCAGATGTTACTGAAAATAGAAGATTGATCTAGAGCAGGGGTTCCCAAACTTTTTGACACGGGGACCAGTAAATCCATTCACAAGCTTTCGGAGGACTGGTAACATTCATTTGCAAATTTGCATATTCATTAAACAAATGATGAATATGCAAATATGTTCTTTTTGGTCCTCCCAAAGCCCCCAGGGCCAGCTTTAGCAAAGCTTTTGATATGGCCACCCACAATATTCTTACCAGCAAGTTAAGGGAATATGGATTGGAAAAATGGACTGTAAGATGGATAGAAAACTGGCTATACCAGGGTTTCCCAAACTTTTACTTTAGTTGGAACCTGGGGTTTTTTTCAGTACTTTTTTTGCAGCCCAAAAATATAAAATCACATTTAAAAAAAGAATGAAAAATGAATAAATTTTCACTGTTTCACTCACTGCATCCTCCACCCAACCCGGGCCAGGATTTGGGGGACCCGGCGCCGCACGGGCGCTCCAGGAGGTGGGAGCAGGAGCAGATTGGGGGTAGGGTATCTGGCTAGGAGTGAGGGTGCAAGGAGGGGTAGGGTTGCCAGGTGTTTAGTTTTGTACCAGACAGTCTGGTATTTGAGGGTTCTGTCCAGAAACAAATTGAGAAAATACCGGACATAGAAAATGTCCGATATTTTCTGATTAAGTACATTTTATTAATGATGATGATTATTATTAGGTGTATCAGTTTGTAGCTGCCAACTTCCTGGCTGGTCAACACGTGCTGCGTGAGGATGTCCACCAGCTAGGCAGTTCGGAACTACTCGGGGGTGGCAAAATGGAATCTAGGAGGCCAGACTGCTTCGTGCTTCGCCCGGACCATGCACGAAACGGGCAGCACCCCAGGATCTGCGTGCACCCAGATCAGTCCCACTCCCCGCCTGCCAATTCTCTTCTCCCTGTTTCCCCCCCTGGCCATCCCCGCTCACCCCAACCCTCTGCCAGCCTGGCGGTTCTCCCCCACTTCTACTGATCTCCTCCGGCCAGCCCTGCTGCCCACGCCAGCCCTGCTTCCTCCGGTCAGTTCTCTCCACCCACCCCCATCTTTCCCGGACAGCCCCACTGCCCGCTCCCCGCTGCCTATTCTCTCCGCCTTCCCCCCCGCACCTTCTCTCTCCCCACCCCCCACTCCAGCCAGCCCGGCTGTCCCCGCCAGCTGATTCTCTCCTGATCTCCCCTGGCAAGCCCTGCTGTCCCTTCCCTCCCCTTCCCCAGCCCTGCTTCCGCTGGCCGGTTCTCCCCATCCCCACCCATCTTTCCTGGCCAGCCCCACTGCTCCTGCCACCCCGGCCAGCCCTGCTTCTGCCAGCCGGTTCCCCAGCCAGCCCCGTGATCTCCCCCACCCAGCCTCACTGCCCCTGCTCCCCCCCCCCCCCCCCAGACAGCCCTGCTTCCACCGGCTGATTCCCCTCCCTATCTCCCCCGGGGCAGCTCCACTGCCCCAACCCTGCTTCCCTGCGGCCCATATCCAACCCTCCCCCCTCCACAGCCAGCAATAAGAGCTCATCTGGTAACCCTCACTATGCCTCTGCCGGGAAACTGAAACATACGGCTGCGTACGCCCATCCCGGCTGAGGGTTTGGAGGACCCAGCAGTGCAAGGACAGTCCGGGAGCCCGGAACACCTTGGCAACCACGCTGAGGCCTGGTATTTTTCTCCCGCGGCCCAGTATCGGGCCGCGGCCCATAGTTTGAGAAATGCTGATTTAGAGAAAGACGGGTCAGTCTTGATCAAATTTCACAGGAGGGAAGAGAATGAGAAGCCAGTGAAATGGAGAACTAGCCAAGGAGGCAGGAAGCCAAGGCGGTGGACTGAAATACAGTGAGATAAGTCAAGCCTTTTAGAAATGGACAAAGGTCAGAATCTTTTCAGAGTAGATGGTCTTCAATTTACAACTGTAAATTGGAGCTGGCTAAAGAAGGGCCGAATGCAGTCCGTTTTTGGGGTATGTAGATTTCCATGCCAGGAGGAAGGTTACAGCATGTGCCACAAGCAGAAACAATTTAATACTGGAGAACTTTACTTTAGATTTGTAGTACACCAATGTTTGGGTAGAAGGTTTTTGTTCACTCTTTATAAAGATAAAACCAAGAACAGAATTTGGATCCATATTCACTTAACAAACACTCCTAGCTGAGAGCTGGAGTTTTGGGCCAGACTCACCTCTAAGACTGAATGTAGCCTTGATCCAACAAAACTCTGAGAACTTCCAAAGACACTACCTTCTGCCTTTGTCTCTACAATCTCTCTCTCTCTCTCTCGTCAGTGTACCCATAACCACCCCTTCCCCTTGACATTCTCTTCTCTTTATTCCCAACTCCCAATGGACTGATTGATCTTCCCCTCATCTCCACCTTTTATAGGCTTATTTATACAGGCAGTCCCCGAGTTACGCGGATCTGACTTATGTCGGATCCGCACTTACGAACGGGGCTTTCTCGCCCTGGAGCTCACAGGCAGCGGGACCGCCCAGAGCGCAGTGGTCCCGCCACCTCGACCTCCGGGGTGAGTAAAGCTGCTCTGGGTGCCCCTGGTCTGCTGGGGACCGTCTCCAGCAGACCAGGGACACCAGGAGCAAAGCCGCAGCGGTGGCGGGGTCCCGCGCCTCTGAGGCTTTGCCACAGCAAAGCCTCAGAGGCGCGGGACCCCTCCACCTCCCCGGCTTTGCTCCGGGTGTCCCTGGTCTGCTGGGGACCGTCTCCAGCAGACCAGGGACACCCAGAGCAAAGCCTCAGAGGCACGGCACCCCGCCGCCGCTGCGGCTTTGCTCCCCGTGTCCCTGGTCTGCTGAGGGGGAGGGGCGCAGCTAGTGCACCCCCCCCCCCAGCAGACCAGGCTTTTGTTGTGGACCCTGGGGTAGAGCAACTGGGGTGTTGCCGGGTTGGTCCTGCAGGGACCTTCCTGGCAGCCCAGCTGTTCTGTCCCAGGCTCGAGATTCAGCCGCTGTTGAAACTGATCAGTGGCTGATTCCAGGAAGCCCAGGGCAGAGCAATTCTGCCTCCAGCTTCCTGTAGTCAGCCCCTGGTCAGTTTCAGCAGCAGCGGCTGAATCTGGAGCCAGTTCCAACTTACATACAAATTCAACTTAAGAACAAACCTATAGTCCCTATCTTGTACGTAACCCGGGGACTGCCTGTACATCCTGCCAAATAGTGCCACTAATTGATACCTGGAGTTTGATATTTCTACTGACCGAAGCAGAAATTATAAAAAGTTTGTGGGGGCAACAGGGAAGAACAGCTAAACACCTCTTTCTAAGACACATTGTCCCAAACAGTCTTTTGGTAATGATCTTTGTACTCTTCCCTCCAAGCTCACATTGACTCCAGATGCATTATGTACAGTATGTCTGAACTGTGTTATGTCTAGATTGTAAATTCCTCAGGGCATAGACTGTTTCCTTATGTGTTGGTGTAGTACTGATCAAACTATCAGCCATGACTAATTGCCCAATCCCTTGTTTTCATCGTATCTGTAGCTGATAAGGGAAATAAACCTGAATTTCTTGGTCACCCGAAGTCACAAGAGAGATCAATTCTATTATCCTCACATATATTTTATTTTCCTAGAAAAGTCTATGCCTACAGAGTTAATTCTCTACTTGTGGAATGTACTCATATAGAATACACCCCTAGGTGTTATGGCTACACAGTTAATAATAATGTCAGCAAATCTCTAAGAAATTGTGTTCATTCCTAGTAATCATGGTGCTGCCTCGGGTAATACTGTATCTTTTTATTTAACCTAAAAATAAGCTTGATCTCTCTGTAACCTGATAATTTTCAATGCTTTGGGAAACCTCACAATACAAGTTTGTGAGTGAATTCACTGGTAGTAGCTAACCTATCAGCATATGCAGCCTGTAATGGCGTGAAGTTTACAGTTTTTGATCTCATTTGATATTAAAAGTTCATAACCAGAGGAAGCAATGAGCTGTTATTTTAAGAAACACCTTTTAGTGTTTCCACATGTCAGCTGATATATATATATTCTTATCCTAACTCCATCACTATGACCCCTTTGTGCAGAAATGAATTCGGACCACTTTTAATGAGAATCATTGAGGTAACTAAAATTGGGGAAAATCCAGAATACCCCAAAAATGTAAATGGTGTAATTTCTCTCTCCACCCCAAACTAAAAAAATGCTCTTTGTTTCTATAGGAACTAATACAAATAGATTGTCTTTTCCATCTCAGATTTTATATATACAAGTTGAACCTCTTAGTTTGTCTGGCACCCTCGGGATCTGACTGGTGTCGAACCAGAGAATTTACTGAACCACACGAAGTCAATATTGTCTAGCAGCATTAACAATGCTTCCACTGTGTATTGGGCTTTTAGAAGACATTTAGGAGTAAATTAGAGCTAAATGACAGCACAGAATACTGAAAGCCAGGACTGGTGGCTGTAAAGAAACTTTATGGGACCATGGGAAACTTGGCCACAGTCATGGTAAGGAGACATTCAGCTAACTGAAAACATGCTGGACCACAGATGTTGCCAGACCACAGAGTGCCGGCCTAGAGAGGTTCTACCTGTATGTGTGTGTGTGTGTGTGTGTGTGTGTGTGTGTGTGTGTGTGTGTGTAGTTTCAGTTCTTTAGTGTTGGGTGAGGTCATGCTGAGGTATAAATGAAATGAGGTAGCACACATACTACATGATGCTGACTTTTTCCCAAAAGGGCTACTAAAAGTGGAACAGTAACAACTATGCTGTTTTAATAAAGGTCTCAGAAATAAAACTGTTTTCAAGGTAAAGAGAGGACCATGTCCTCAGCTGGTTTTGGTCCAAACTCTATTGACTTCAGAAGGCTCTGGTTCCTTGTACGTACTGCAAACAAATGGACAAGTGTTGTGTTCTCATCAGTTTACACTGGAGAATGAACACTTTTTCCTTCAGGAAAATTTGAGTAATGGTGGAAAATGCAAGGATAACATCTCTGGAGTTTTAAGGCCTTGTCTACACAATACAATTGCACCAGTTTGACTTTAGATGTTAATTGAAACCAAATTAGTTAAACCAATGTCAAAGACTGTGTGGATGCTCTTCTTTCACTTTAAACCAAACTTACTACTGTTTAGTTTAAATTGGTCAGGAGTAGAACTGAGTGAAATCAAAATAATACAGCTGAAAACAAAATAGGAACTGGTTGATAATTTTAAATTGAAGCATTTTTTGTTTCTTTGTTCTTGTTTCTTTGTAATAAAGGAAACTGGGTTTAACTACAATGATTATTTTCCTCTGGGAAATTTCAGCTTTTGTTGAAAAAACTCAAATAACACCATACTGAAATATTTGAGTCAAATCTTCCAAATATTTTGGTTCAGATATCCCTTGTTTGTGCCTCATGGGAGTTGTAGTTTGGTTACCTCAACTCTCCATTCTCCTCTATGGGTCAGGTTTCCCAACCCCACTACATAAAATCATAGAATCCCAGGGCTGGAAGAGACCTCAGGAGGTCATCGAGTCCAGCCCCCTGCCCAAAGAAGGACCAATCCCAACTAAATCATCCCAGCCAGGGCTTTGTCAAGCCGAGACTTAAAAACCTCTAGGGATGGAGATTCTATCACCCCCCTAGGTATCCTATTCCAGTGCTTCACCACCCTCCTAGTGAAATAGTTTTTCCTAATATCCAGCCTAGACCTCCCCCACTGTAACTTGAGACCATTGCTCCTTGTTCTGCCATCCGTCACTACTGAGAACAGTCTCTCTCCTTCCTCTTTGTAACCTCCCTTCAGGAAGTTGAAGGCTGCTATCAAATCCCCCCTCAATCTTCTCTTCGCCAGACTAAATAAGTCCAAATCCCTCAGCCTCTCCTCATAGGTCATGTGCTCCAGCTCCCTAATCATTTTGGTTGCCCTCCACTAGCCCCTCTCCAATGAGTTCACATCTTTCTTTAGTGGGGGGGGGGGGGGGGCAGAACTGGATGCAATACTCCAGATATGGCCTCACCAGAGCCAAATAAAGGGGAATAATAACTTCTCTACATCTGATGGAAATGCTCCTCCTAATGCACCCTAATGTGCCATTAGACCTCTTGGCTACAAAGGCACACTGTTGACTTATATCCAGCTTCTCATCCACTGTAATCCCCAGGTCCTTTTCTGCCAACATGCTAATTAGCCAGTTGGTCCCCAGGCTGTAACAATGCTTGGGATTCTTCCGTCCCAAGTGCAGGACTCTGCACTTGTTCTTGTTGAACCTCATCAGATTTCTTTTGGCCCAATCCTCCAAGTTGTGTAGGTCACTCTGCACCCTATCCCTTCCCTCCAATGTATCTAACTCTCCCCCTAGTTTAGTGTCACCCGCAAACTTGCTGAGGGTGCAATCCATCCCCTCATCTGGGTCATTAATAAAGATGTTGAACAAAACCAGCCCTAGAACCGATCCCTGGGGCACTCCACTTGAAACTGACTGACAACCAGTCAGAAAGCTGGCTAGATTGTCAGGGCCAATGGATAGTGACCAACAGCTTGATATCAACCTTACAGTCCATTTTCCAATCCATATTTTCTTAACTTCCTACATCTTCCACTATGCATTCTGGGCAGGCTCTCCCATGATGCAACCACCTCCCCTCACCATGGTTCATCAAGGGAGATGTAGTGCAATCTGTCACCCCTACTTTTAGAAGAAAGCTGCAATTTCCACAAGGCACCACAGGAGCACTCTTTGTTTGGCGGGTGAGACAGCAACAGCATCAGGCCTTACGGGAGTTCATCGAGGAGCAATCCCAGGCATAGCAGCAGCTCCTGCAGATACTGGTGGATGTCAACGAGGGAACAGGGTGTTGGTCAGTAGGCCTGGAACTAGGAAAGATGGTTTTAGAGGATGACCCTGATGCCTTTTTGATAATGTTTGAGCGGTTGGCTATGATCACCAGATGGGAGAAAGGGGCATGGGGCTCTAACTGAGCAGTGATGCTCAGGTGACTTCTGTAGCTCTAAGGGAGCATCAAGCTGAGGACTGGTACACATTGCAGGCTGCTACTGTGAGTAGGGCAGGCCCATCCATGCAGAAATGCCACCAAAAATGTAGAGCAGCTGGATGGAATGATGGAGCACGTCCCTGGCCATTCATGCAAAAGTCAATTGGCGACTGAGGCCAGAAAGACAGGACAGAAGGACACTACTATACTCAATTACTTTGGAATGACTAGCAGTCCTGTAGCACTTTAGACTGGTTGTAGCACCTGTAGCACTGGTTGTACCTCTTAAATCTGAGATTCTCTGGTCCAGCAACATCTGTGATCCAACATGACCATAGATGTTCCAGGATCATACAGTCCTGGAGCACTGCCGTGGCCTGGGGCCCAGTGCACAGCTCAGCTAGGCTGGGGCGGGGCCACGAGTTGGTGCACAGCTCAGCTGGACTGTCGGGGGATCCAGGAAGCAGGGGGGAGTTGGCAGAGGGGGACTTAAAATGCCCTTCCCTCTTCTGGAAAAATCCCTCATCTGGGACCAGTCAGGTCCCGAAGGTGCCGAACCAGGGAAGTCCAACCTGTTCGAATATAGAGAGAGTATCATGAGCTTCAGTGGACAAAACCCACTTCCTCAGATGAGAGTCTGGAACAGTTCACCCAGAGCCCTCATGAGGCTGTCTAAGATTAAGTGCCAGCTGGCGTTGTCAGAGTCCTCGTGATGCTAACACAGGAGGCAGACTTTCCAAAACCAGAGTTTCCCACCCCACTCCTCTCGATAGGGAGTGGGAGAAAGAAATCTGAAGAGCTGCCATCATCAAAGCCTGGAAAGGGGATGATGTCAGAGGTGAAGAGGGGTGGCTCTAGTGTCCACCCCCTGGGGTTATCAGTGAGGGGCCAAAGGGCAGATAAGGAAAGGCTGTCCATGCATCAACTATAGGATTGTGAGTTCTGTCGTGGACAGAGTCTGGGAAGAAGGACAATTCCAATCGAAGTAGGCTGGGCAACCACAATTGTAGATGCTACAGCTGCATGCTCCCTGGTGTGCAGTGGTGTCACAAAGGGGCATTGACTACAGTGAATTGTGTCCCGGGGGAAACAGCCAGTGGCAATTTTTCCAAGGGAAGTAGATGGGAAATTCAGGTGTCAGGCAGTGGGAGTTTTGAAGTTCTCGCCCTATGCAAGAACAATTGGAATTGTGTCCACTTCAGCTAGAAAAAAAAAGGGGGGGGGGGTGGAGAAGGCAACCTCCATGGTGGGGCTTGTATACTGAATTCTCCATCGTACATCCTCCAGGCAGCCCTTCAGGACTACTGTGAAATAAGAAGGGGGGGAAAATACTGGAAAGGGCCAGTGTATCTGGGAGTGGGAGATCTAGTGGTTAAGGAGGACACATCTCCTAGAGGGAGGAAGCCATAGGCAAGGCTCATGATGGAAAATATACTAATAAGGGAAAGACAGTCTCTGATAATGAAGCCCTGGGAGGAAGAAGGGGACCTGAAGCAGATATCCTTTAGCCTGGGGCATGACAAGTTGAGGGGAGAAATCCCTATATAGATACACCCCAGGGCAAAAAAAGCTGGAGGAAAGGTCAAGTGGACATGAGCAGTGTGATGACTCATAGGCCAAGGTGAGAATATAGGGGAAAGCTCCGTCCCTTGAGTCTACTTTCTGTGGGGGAGAGGTCCATTGCCTTTCACTGATGTCCCATAGACAAGCCAGTATGAAAGGGCACAAGAGGAACTGTTGATCCCCCACTCTGCATACTGGGACGGTCTACAAGGGGCAGGAAGATTCCCCCCTTCTGGGGGGCAATAAAAGGTTTCTCATGACATAGGAAGGGGAAAGGTATGTGATAGAGTGCTAGCAGGCACGCCCTGGTTACTTAGGTAATTGTATAGTAGAGAAGATTACAGGCTTAATTAGATTCTATTAACCTGTTACGATAGAAATTTTTTATACTTGGGGGTGATGGCTGGGTTAACGAGGTATTTAGCTCAATAAGGGGAAGATGTATAATTGGCAGGAAAAGGACGTAGAGGGAGCGCTCAGAGGGTAAGTTGGGTGTGTAGCGAAAGCTGGAGGGAAGTTTCCTGACACATGCCTGTGTCATGTTCCTCAGTGCTTGTATCTAAAGATTAAAGGTACACATGAGGAAAAAGACATAGACTCTGTGTATGTTGCAAATAAGGGACCACCCCAATACGCCAGGCAGTGTGGCACACTTGGTACCTGAGGGAGTGTCCTGTGACGGAGGGCGGCATACTCCAAACACTACCTGATGTATGAAAATCATCTTACTTACACTGATATAAGTCAAGGGTAGTTCCCATCAAGTCAGGTTTGCGACCAAGGGTGGAGAGCCAGCATGGCACTAGATGTGGCTCTTTGGAGCCTTATCCCTTTCACGAGAAGAGAGAAGGTGACGCTGGAGGGTTAAGCTGTCATTGGAAGCACACTTTGTCCCATGGTGATACTGATGAGCACCTTGCGTGCTGTGTGATGATTTGAGCTTTCTAGGACAATGCAGGCACTTTGTTACAAAGGAATGCTAGGAAATCCACACCAGTCCTTGAAAGGCAACTATCTGCCTGCCAAGATGCAGCTCAGGCACATGTTTTATTGGCCTTGATCTGAATAAACAACAGCACATTGTGTCAATAATAGAATACTGGAGAGACCGTGCTCATGAGATCTGAAAATAAAATTCATCAGACTTCTCTCTCTCAGAGGCTGCTCCCTGGCCTACTAATCTACAGAGACATAATCAGGGAAAAGTTGCTTTTTCTTAGTTGCATTAGTTAAGGACAAAATATTCAAAGATATTATACACCTTGTACGCCCAGCAACAGCATTTACAATAGAGATCGAATTGGTTTTTCAGGTCCTCCCTTCCACTCCCCGCATTGGGATATGGAAGGCAAAAATCACACAGGGTGTTAGTCCATGCATGCACTATCATGCGGTACATAAAGTAACTCCCAAAAGCAGATGGAGAATGGGCCTGGCTATAAATTTAACATGCGGATTAACTCTTCAAAGGAAATGCTTGTCCGAAGCAGTATCCCTGCAGAGCAGCTCTCCATTCAAATAACTGCATTGTAAGGCTCTGATGTCTGTAGGGACAATTATTAGAAAAAGGAATGCCCAGGGAGCAGACTGACCCATCCGAGTGCAGTCCTATTCTCATTTATCAGGGAACAGCTCTTTGTACATACTGGTGTGACACTTGGACAATTTAGCATCTCTAATCAGGTGGAAGGGGACAAATGTGCATGAACTATAGCAGTGATGTATAATATATTCACTATTGTATCTAATTGAGCTACCCTGTATATTCTATTAGAAGCAAAATATAAATAGTTCCCGGACAGGACACTTAGGCTACATCTAGACTGCAAGCCTCTTTTAAAAGAGGCTTTTTCAAAAGATACTTTAGAAAAAGCCTCTTTTAAAAAAGAGCATCTAGACTACACTCAGTACTTTCGAAAAAGCAAGCCGCTTTTTTGAAAGAGAACACCCAGGCAGTCTGGATGCTCTCTTTCGAAAAAGCACAGTTTGCATTCCATAGCACCTCTTTTTTGAAAGAGCACTTTCAAAAAAAGGCATTATTCCTCGTAAAATGAGGTTTTCTGTGGTCGAAAAAACTGCCGTGTTCTTTCGATTTATTTTTTAAAGAACGCAGCAGCAGTCTAGATGCAGGGGAAGATTTTTTTGAAAAAACCCAGTAATCTAGACACACCCTTACTGTGCTTAGTTCGCTTGCCCAGCGATGCTTGGCTAAGAAATTATTGTTGGTTACCTGGTGGGAAAAACAGAATCAGTTTCCTCAGCTCACCTCTATTTTTTTCTGCACAAGCCTGTCCATGGCCTCTTTGTCCCCAAGCTACCTCAGCACATAGGGAGGGAATCAACTCAGGACAAAGAAGAAACAGGACCATGTTCATATATTGGCTATCATACTTTACCTATACTGTGGGGGGGGGGGGGGAGGAATTAGAGAGGGGGTACATTGTACAGAGAAGAGATTTAATAAACAATTTGGAGGGGTAGTGAATGTGATTGGAAATGGGGCAAAGGTACCACATGCATGTTAGTACGACTACACTGCATTCTTTTTCCTCAGCCAGTGGAGAGTCATTCCTTTTGGAGGCTCTGTGAGAATAAGTAGTCAGAGGAGAAGGGACCTCAAAGAATTTCTTTGAAGGGAAGTTACTATTCTGCAAGCCAAGACAAGAGTAACTTGTAATGTAATTCAGTCTAGCTTGAACAGATCAAGGGGTGGCTGGCAGGGGTGGCGACCTGTCAAAAGCAGCACCGCATGGTAGGACACCCCAAATTAGAGCTACTAGTGGACCTTTGATCTGCAGAGAGCCCAAGAACCTGCATTCTGACCCTGCTCCTGCAAATTTCACCCTAATGAAACAAAGAACAGTGTCAGTCCTGGCCTGTCATTCTACTGCAGGCCCCTGCTTCCAACAGGTGTTGTGGAGCATAAAAGCCATGTCTTTGTCCTTGTCTTCTGGTACTTTATTACTTAGGCTACAATAGCAGGTAGCAGATCCAACCAACATCAGGGCCCATTGTGTTAGGTGTTGTACAAACACATAGTAAGACATTCCTTGCTCTAACGAGCTCATAATCTATTTAGTAGCCTTAAACATGTCTGGAAAAAAGAAGCATTATTACTAATTTACAATAGAAAACTGGAATATAGACAAAGTGATTTCCCTAAGATCACACCAAGTCTGTGGCAGAGCCAAGAATTCAACCCAAACCAGAGTTTCAGTCCAGTGACTTAACCACAAGACCTTCCTTCTTTCGCTCTTTGGAAGAGGAGGAATCCTGTAAATGGATTTTGGGATACATATCTCTGTATAGGATGCTTTCATAAAACCTGCTTATTTTAACAATATTCCTGTGTTGTCTTATCTTTATGATTTTTAGCAATAAGGGGTAATTTTCAATGTTGAGAGTAATTAGCCATTGGAACAATTTACCAATCATGGTGGTGGATTCTTCATCACTGACAAATTTTAAATCAAGATTGGGAGGGGGAGGGCGTTTCTATATGATTTGCTCTAAGAATTATTTTGGAGAAGTTATGTGGCATGCTTTAGACAGGAGGTCAGACTACATAATCACAATGGTCCCTTCTGGCATTGGAATCTATGAATTAGGAGAAAAATCTTGAATTGAGTCTCAGAATGATGAATGAGAGACTAAGACATTCATTTATTTCGTTTAAGAATGAGTGACAATCTGATTCCAGATATCATTTTTGGTCAACCATAATTCACTATAATTCAGAAGTAATTGGACAGTCTTGTGTAATGTGCTAGAGTTATTTGATGGCAGCAGATATGCTAGATGTATGTATTTACTGAGGCCAAATATGTTTATAGTTTCTCCTACACATATTTGTAATTACTAGAGTTGGTCAAAATTTGGAATTTCTAACCTATGAGAAATTCCAATATTTTGATGATTGTTTGTTTTAGGACTAAAAAGTTAAAAAGCAACATTTTTTCACTGAATGGAAAGCTCTGACATTCTTGAATATGTATATAATTAGACAGCATCTGTCTGAGCTGCTGGAGTGACTTTGGGTGCCTCATGCCCCATTTTGGGCTGGGCAGCTGGGACAAACTACCTCTCCCATGATGCACTATATGGCTAAACTCTCATGAGGCAGCACACTGGTTTCACAGAGGAATTATATTTTCTCTGCTGGGAAGGGTGGGGAAGAACGGAAAGATTTTGCAGAAATAAGTTTTCCATCAGCGAAACGTTGACGGACAATTTCTGACCAGCTTGTTGTGTTATTTTGCGTATTGTATCTGTGCTTCTGGACCCCCAGTTATAGTTCAGGGCCCACTACATCATACACATAATAGAAAGGCTGCCCTTGCTCTGAGGAGTTTACACTCTGGTGGTGGTTTATACTTGATTTTGTTTTAATTACTCTAGAACGTAGCTTAATATGCTGCAAAACAATAGGAGGGATTTCTTACCTAGGCTAAGTGCCCAGACTCATCAAAGGCCAAATCTTCAGCTGATGTAAATGGACATTACTCCATGGAAGTTCATGGGTATATGTACATTGCAATTAAACACCCGGGGCTTGAGCTAAGGGGCTGCTTCACTTGGGCTATGAAGACGACCCTACGAGAGGGGAGAGAACCAGGCTTTAGCCTGAGTCTAAAGGCCTACAGCCCCTCTTGCCCATGCCCCATGAGCATGAGTTGCTGACATGGGTTAAGTGTGGGCGTTTAAGGCCCAGAGCTGTTGGTGGGGGAAAGAAGGCTGTTGCCCTGAGGTCGGGCAATTTAAAAGAGTCCAGAGCTCTTAACAGCTACTGTGGTAGCAGCAGTAGCTGGAGCCTTTTAAATGCCTGAGCCCCGTGTGAGCAGTCTGGATGATGCTGAGGGTTGGCTGGGGGAGGCTAGCCCCAACCCTGCCCCTTCTATCCAAGGCTCCACCCCTTCAGCCCCCCTCTCTGACATTACCCAGGGACAAGCAAAGTCTATCAGCCAGCCTGTCTAGGCCCATATTCACCACCTGAGGAATTGGTCTAATATAGTTACTCAGAATGGGCCTTCAGAAATGGACCTTGACTGGGTTCAATGTACATAGCCTTTACTGGTTCTTTTCTTTCACTCCTGCAAACCTTCTAGCCATTCTTAAGAAAACACCAATGAATTCTCAGTGTAAATTAGCCTTGATACCACCCTCAGGACTCCAGACACAGGGGTGCTGCAACAATTTGGAGAGTGAGAATGCTGAGAGCTATTCAATCAAACTGTAATCTTTTGTATATAATGGAAACCACTCCAAACTGGGAGTTGCTATGGCCCAGCACCTATCCCCAGAAATCTCCATAAAGGTGATATACACTTATTGCAACAACCCATTTACAAGAATGTAAGTCCTCAGAATAAACCAAGCCCTTTGCACTGTCACTGATAATACGGTGTATGCCTAACACAATATTTAGAGCAGCATAAACAAATCATAATTAGAGTGGGCAAATGAATCAATCTTTGTTACATTATGTAAATAATTAAATTAGAGTCAAAATAATCACCCGCAGAGAAAGTGCAGACTGATTGGAAACCCCGTTTAAGTAAAGATACTAAAATGTTGCTTTCCTTATTGAAAATATCGGTTGTCTAATGATGTTCAATGTTTGAACAACCCTGTCTAAGTCCAAGTGAGAATTAACGGCCTGGGCCTGGTGACATATGTTTTACATTAGGAAACTGTTTGAGGGGCCTGTATGGCTTTGTGGATAAATCATCAGGTCTGTCCCCTTGCAACTCAAGGCAAGAATAGCCTGTGGTCCCTAAAGGAAAAGAAACTTGGTTTGAGCTTAGTTCTCACTGGAACAATAGTTTACATCATAGAATTTATGCTTCACTAAGAAAAGATTGGTTCACCAGAAAAGTCTGTCGACTGAACAAATGGGAAATCTGAATCTTATGTTAGTCACGTGTATCAGGCCTTGTAATCTGTATTCAAGAGGTGACTTTTCAAGGGCCTGCCATCACGGACCTGCTCTCTGGATTTCCTTTTTTTTTTAATCTATAACCTTGAAAGTGAACTTTTTTATTAAACACAGCCAGAGGAATAAAAATAACGATAAGAAAAGCCAAGGATGTGGAACACAAATAGCAAAGGAAATAAAGATAAATGCTAAGATGCTCTTTAAATATCTGAGGAGGAAACCAGCAAGGAGTCAGAAAGGCGACAAGGAGACACGGTCTAGGACTTAATGATGGATGATGCTGATCTTACTAGGAAGGTGAATGGATTATTTACTGCCACATTCATGAAAAAAGTGGCATATCACATCCCAGAGATTGGAGGCATTTTCCTGGGAGGAGGTGAAATGCTACAAAGTTTTCAATAGTTTCTGTTCAAGAAAGATAGGTAACAAACATGACTATTAGTAGGTTATGCGGCCCCAATGAATTCCATGCCAGAAATCTGAACGATGTAAACAAGGGCAAGAAGCATGCCTGTTATGACAGGGCGTTGAGTACAGAGGAAATGTCAAGGGATAAGAGGATAGTTATATATACTGGTTCCCAGTTCTATATTAAGAACTGATAAAGTTAAGGGAGGAAATTATAGGCCTCTACAAATAAATATAGCCCTTTGGTCTCAGATGTGGGAAGCTACTGAGCACAATAGATTAAACTGCACAACAGTAGGAAATAAGATCCTACTAACTCCCCATCCTGTGGACCAGTGCATCCATCTTGTGCAGCAGCCTATCTCTGACATGGGACAGTATTACATGCTTCAGGGGAAGATGCAAGGAGCCCTGAAGGGGTCTGTTAAGGAATACGTCCCTTATGAACAAGTTATCTTTCTAACTCCTTTTGTTGGGGATTGATTTCTGCTCTGGGGCATGAGGCTTTATAGCTCCTCTAATGTTTTTCTTTCAAAACCAGATTCATTTAATAAATAAAATCTTTAAAATTTCCAAAAATTGAAGCATGACTCCCTCTTGGTCCAGGCACAGTTATTCCTGGACACCACAACAGTTGGAGGCCAGTAGGTACTGTAGATTCATGTCCTAGAATTCTACAATGTAACAATGTGCTGACAGATATGATGTAAGACTGAACATCGAAGCATCTGTGCCTCACCATGAGACTGATGCCATTTTTTGGTTAAGAAGAGATATTAATTAGTCCCATTGCTCAAATAGGAATGTAACTACAACTAGTACGCTCTGCCTTCCAAATCAAACCATCGGCAGCATGTTAAAATAGTGGAGTTGAAAACAGTATCAAAGGATAGAACATTGTAATGCGCTGAAACATGGTTTAACAACAGCTGGAAAGTTTACTGTTTCCCAATATTGGATTTTTAAAGAATGTATTCATAGAATCATAGAACCATAGAGCTGGAAGAGACCTCAGAAGGTCATCAAGTCCAGCCACTTGCCGTAGGCAGGACCAATCCCAACTAAATCAACCCAGTCAGGGCTTTGTCAAGCCGAGACTTAAAAATCTCTAGGGATGGAGACTCTACTACTTCCCTAGGTAACCCATTCCAGTGCTTCACCACCCTCCTAGTGAAATAGTTTTTCCTAATATCCAACCTAGACCTCTCCCACCACAACTTGAGACCATTATTCCTTGTTCTGCCATCTGTCACTACTTAGAACAGCCTCTCTCCAGCCTCTTTGGAACCCCCTATCAAATCCCCCCTCACTCTTCGCTTCTGAAGACTAAACAAACCCAACTCCCTCAGCCTCTCCACATAGGTCATATGCTCCAGCCCCCTAATCATTTTGGTCACCCTCCGCTGGACCCTCTACAATGCGTCCACATCCTTTTTGTAGTGGGGGCCCCCAGAACTGGACACAATACTCCAGATGTGGCCTCACAAGAGCTGAATAAAGGGGAATAATTACATCTCTGGATCTGCTGGAAATGTTCCTCCTAATGCACCCTAATGTGCCATTATACTTCTTTGCTACAAGGGCACACTGTTGACTCATATCCAGCTTCTCATCCACTGTAATCCCCAGGTCCTTTTCTGCAGAACTGCTACTTAGCTGGTTGGTCCCCAGCCTGTAACAATGCTTGGGATTCTTCCGTCCCAAGTGCAGGACTCGCACTTGTGCTTGTTGAACCTCATCAGATTTCTTGTTGCCCAATCCTCCAATTTGTCTAAGTCACTCTGGACCCTATCTCTGACATCCAGCGTATCTATCTCTCCCCCTAGCTTAGTGTCATCTGCAAACTTGCTGAGGGTGAAATCCATCCCCTCATCCAGGTCATTAATAAAGATATTGAACAAAACCGATCCTTGGGGCACTCCGCTAGAAACCGACTGCCATCCTGACATCGAGCCATTGATCACTAGCCAGCTTTCTATCCATCTTACCATCCATGTATCCAATCCACATTCCCTTAACTTGCTAGCAAGAATATTGTGGGAGACTGTATCAAAAGCCTTGCTATAGTAAAGGTATATCACATCCACCGACCTTCTAGCCAGCTTTCTATCCACCTTACCATCCATGTATCCAATCCACATTCCCTTAACTTGCTAGCAAGAATATTGTGGGAGACTGTATCAAAAGCCTTGCTATAGTCAAGGTATATCACATCCACTGACTTTCCCATGTCTACAGAGCCAGTTACCTCATCATAGAAGCTAATCAGATTGGTCAGGCACAACTTGCCCTTTGTGAATCCACGCTGACTATTCTTGATCACTTTCCCCTCTTCCAAGTGCCTCAATATGGATTCCTTAAGGATCCCTTCCATGATTTTTTCCATGGACCGAGGTAAGACTAACCCATAGACTCTCAATAGGCTTTTCTCCCTCTATATACAGGCAGTCCCCGGGTTACATGGATCCGACTTACATCGGATCCCTACTTACAAACGGGGTGAGGCAACCCCGCACTAGCTGCTTCCCCCCAGCAGACCAGGGAGACGCGAAGCTAGAGCCGCCCCCAGCAGACCAGGGAGACGTGGAGCGGCTTTTCTCAGCAGACACCTCAGTTTGAGAATAAAGGACTGAGGGAAGTGAGGTGTGGGAGAATAAAACTGAGCTCTGGAGAAATGTTTGGCTAGAGTTTCCCCTACAATATGTACCAGTTCCGACTTACATACAAATTCAACTTAAGAACAAACCTACAGTCCCTATCTTGTACGTAACCCGGGGACTGCCTGTACTGGAGTTCTGAGCAATCTGGAATTTTTAAAGGTTGCTTCATCTCCCTTTAGATCTAAAACAATCAGCAATCCAAACACCAGCTTCTGGGGTCATCAATAGTTCATTTTGTTTAGATAATAATTGTAACTATACTTAATTTTTCACTCCTAGATCGCAGAACACGTTACAAAAGTGGGTAAGTACCATTATTTCCATTTCACAGCTGGGAAAAATGAGGTTCAGAGAAGTGAGATTATTTGTGTGCAGGGTTACTCACTGTGCGGGTTTTTTCACACACAGCCTCTGTTTTGAGTGCCCTTTCTCGGTCAGGGGAGGATTTTAAAAGAAACAGGCAATGTCCCAGGAATGGCATTGAACTCTGATTAACAACAAGCAGCAGGTCAGAAAGAGGGCCAATTGGTCTGCTTTGTGATTGGTTCCTCCAGTGCACCTGCAGCTGACTGGTCCTCTGCAAGTCCCAGCTGCTGAATCCTACTTCACTAGGCCTGAACTCTGAGCCCTGGGTGGGTGTCCTGCAGAAAGACACTGACTGATGGCTGTCCCTGCATCCTAGGTTTGCACCAGTCACCTGGCCACTGTGACAGCGAGTGAGACTGCCCTCCCTCTGGTTAGCACCCCTGCTATAGGTACACCCTCCACCACCTCCCTTCCTCCTCACTCATCCCCCTTCATCTCTTCCCCAGCAGTATTCTCTTTTTGAGAGCCTGAAATATGGGAGCCCAACTTCTATGTCTAAGGTCACACAGCAAGGGTGAGAAGCAAACCTCAGTTTCCTGATTGCAAATCCCATGTCTTATTAACTGGACCACACTGCTGCTTCTAAATACATTGCACAGAGTTAGCCGCAGTCTTGCCTGGGAGTTTTCCCGGCACATAATTTAACTCTCTCCAGGTCCTTTTCTAGTATTTCTCATTTCTAGTAAAAGGAAAGGACAAAAATAGGTAAGGAAAAGCTGCTTTTCAACTACTAAATGAGGGTTATATACAAAAGAGTACAAAAAAACAAAATAAACCCAAATCAATACACACACACACACACAAATGTTGTTGGCTGTGTCCTCTTAAGACAGAAGTAAACATCATGTTATCCAGCTAGCAACTTTTTTTCAAACTATTTCATAATTAATCAGTGTTCAACGCCATTCCAAGAGCCAGCTCCAGGAAAAACATCTTTTTTTTTTTGGACAAGAAATGTTGCAACTTGGGGGGGATAAAACCCCTCAAGTGCAGTTAAAAAACAACTTTTTGAACTGTTCTCTTAATATTTGATCAGGGATGGTTTATAATGTGTGAAGTCATTTGTACTTGGGGTTTTGCAATGCGTTGGGTTCTTGCCTGTAATTGGGTAACCTTTTGTGTGGCAACAAACCAACCTGCAAGGAGCATTGGGGGTTTATGATTCACATTTTGGTGCCAGAGGGTATTTGATATCTAAAAGATGGGAAAAGTCATGCCCCACAATTTTGGCAGTCTGCATATACTTTAGTAATTATATCAGTCAATCATAGGAACTTAGATGTAGGTATAAGAATATAAGAACATAAAAATGGCCATACTGGGTCAGACCAAAGGCCCACCTAGCCCAGTATCTGCCAGCAGTGGCCAATATCAGATGTCCCAGAGTGTATGAACAGAACAGGCAATCATCAAGTGATCCCTCTCCTCTCATTCAATTCCAACCTCTGACAAACAGAGGCTATGACAGGAGTGGGCAATAATTTTGGACAGGGGGGCCAAGCCAAGATTTTGGGAAATGGTTGAGGACCACACTTACCCATAATATTAATGGAGGAGATGTGGGGTCTGGGATGGAGGCTGGCTGCAGAAGGGAGCTTGGGGTAAGGGATTGGGGTGCAGGAAGGGGAATGGTGTTTGGGAAGGAGTTTGGGTGAAGAACACAGTTATGACTTGGGCAGGAGACTGGGTGCAGGAGTTTGTGGTAGTCTTGGATTGTGACCTGGGGCAGAGGATTGGGGTGCCATATCTGAGAGGGGGTATAGGTGCAGGAGGGGGGCAGAAGGTTTGGGTATGTGGAGTGGGGGGCAGAGGGTTGGGGAAGACAAGAGACTTACCAGCCAGCAGCCCAGCCACCCAGCCTGCCTGCAGAGCTAAATGCTTGCAGAGCTTAAAACATTTCTCAACCAGCCAGCCTGCCTGCACAGGCTGCAGGGTCATGTGCTTGTGTGAATAACTGAGATGGAGGTGAGGGGGGCATGGTGCTTCAAGTGCTGCCTGTTATTCAGTCAGGAAGCTCCCATTGGCCAGTTTCTGGCCATAAACCAGCCAATGGGTTTGTGTTGGAGGTGGGGACAGCACCTGAAGCCTTCTCCCCTCAGGATCACAGTTTCAAAAGAGAAACGGCCCTGCAGCCACTTTTCTCAGTGGCACGTGGGGCAAGAAGGAGAGCCTGCCTGGGGCTCCTTGCTGCATCCGTGGGCTGGATCTGGTGGCTTGGTGGGCTGAATCTGACCCACGGGCTGTATTTTCCCCAGGCCTGGGCTAAGGACACCTTTCCTACCCATCCTGACTAATCGTCATTGATGGACCTAACCTCCAGGAATTTATCTAGTTCTTTTTTGAACCTTGTTAAAGTCTTGGTCTTCGCAACATCCTCTGTCAAGGTATTGTTTGGTCTTTCGTCCCCACACATAAACACAGGTGGAACAGAAAGATTTTCTACAAATAAATAGCTTGAAGATTAAAAACAAGTATCTTATCTAATTCTAATTACTTTTTAGACATTTCAATGAATTCTAAAATTCCTTAGGAGTGTGACAGAGCAAATATTACCAGTTTTTCTTCAAACAATGTTTCAGGTAATTTAATTTTAATCCTCAGAGACTGTTTCCTGTTTGATTCTAGCATAATAAAGGGAAAATTACTAGTGAGTTTCATTAAGCTCTGTTCTTAATGAAGTTTTATAAGAATTCAGAATCACAAGGTTTGTTCAACATAGGATTTAAGCCATTTCTGCACTGTCAAGTTTACAGTGACACAGCTGTCCCATGCAGCTTCACTGCTCTATGCTGAGCTCTCCTGATGACATAATTAAAACCATCTCCAATGAGCAGTAGGAGCTATGTTGGTGAGAGATGATCTCCCACTCCCAAAAGTGCTGTCCACACTGGCACTTCAGTCAACTTACGTTGCTCAAAGGGGTGTTTATTTCATACCCTTGAACGACATAAATTACACCGACAAAATTCTAGTGTAGATGATATTGCCTTAAGGGAAGACCAACAGTTGCTAGCAGAGCTGCAAAATCAAAACAAAACCAGGGAACTGTGTCTCAAAACCCTTTTATACTTTTAGAGGCAAAAATAATTCCCAATGTAATTCTCAATATAAATTTGACCTGTTTCAATTAAAGGTGTATGTATGCTACTACATTTTGCTCACAACTCATCTGGTTTCATTGCTGGTTTTGAACCTGAAAGCTGAAATTTACAAAGTTTCATTGACATCCTGTTTTACACATGTCACATGGACTAAAAAGAAACCAAGTTAAACATCAGGTGATACCCATTGCCCCAATGCACACATCACGTACTTAGGTGCTAATGGTCATGATAAATGGATCAGCGATAGGAGGATGTGAAGTGTTAGTTTTCTGATTGAAAGTTAGAAGCATAGAACTGTCAACATTTCACCACAGCAAATGCTTGAGCTATAGCAAACCTGGCAGAGAAGACAGCTCTCAAGTTCATCTGGGAAATGAAGTTAATCTCCTGAATAATCAGTCTCGGGCTCAGAGGAAAGACTCAGACTTCAAAGTTGCCTATGGGAGTTTCATAGAAAACCGAGCAGCTAATTCCTTCCCAGCTCCAATACCAGGAATGTGTAGGACCAAGTAATGGACATCAATTAAGATTAGCAGATACTTTAGAGTCTCACATACAGATATAAAATGGAAAAAGGAATGAGATTCCTAAAAGCTGGTGAGAGATAAAGTAAAATCAGGGCAGCACAGAAACCCCCAGCTAGCTCCCTTCTAGAATACTGGTAGAATGTCAGGTCCATACAAAAACAAGCAACATTCCAAGCTAGAGAAAAAGGTTATTATCAACCGCCTGAGATGCATTGAAAAGGTGAGCACTCAACTGATAACGTCTACAGATACAGTCCTATCAGTTGTGGGGCACCATAAATACTCCTAACATTCCAAGGAGATAAAGCAGCTCTGAACCTTTTATCCATGTTAAGACTTTCTAGTTCTAAATTTGCATCTAATGAGTAAACACATTTTATTACTCTTGATAATCTACTCATTTACCTTGAGTTAAGTGAACCAAACTCTCTCTGCCTGGCCACAAAATCTGAGCATGTGATTTTTTTTTTGAAATGGTAATATTTTAGTTTAAGCCCAGAAAAGTCTATTTGGTGGCTGAAGACACTTGAAGACGCTTTTACAAAATAGTCTGTGCAAACCCAATCAGCTTACTATGACATTTAACTGCTGCTCATAGAAATTAATGGCTGAATCCATGTTTCCCCCCCTCCCTTAATAAATACTCACTATAATTCTCTCTGCTGAGTGTAATAGAATATCTGATAAACAAGCCATTCATATGGGAGCTTATTCAAAGAAAAAGTAGTAAGATGATGCTATGAATAACCCGGACAGCATTAGGACATTTTAGATCACTACCACCAAGCATTACAAATATGTTTAGCGGCGATGCAGCTGAGCCCTGAGATTTATACTTATATTTATATTGTTTTGATCATCATGTATAATAAGCAAGCACAAAATTGCACACAGAAACAGCTGAGACGGGAATAGCCACGTAGTAGGTTGGTTTGGTTTTATAGTGAAAAACAAATGGGATTATAACACGACGCTGGAAGCAAGGGAAAATTTCCAAGTCTAGTCAGAGTGTTAGAGCAGCACTGAAAAGAATTCTTCAGCCAAGTGAGGTAATGTAAACAAGACCTTCTCTTGGAGCAACCTAGAATGATATAACAGGGATCAGAATAAATACTGTGACCATTACATCCCTAAGTCTGGCCTGGTTAGGAAATCTTTTTTTTTCTACAAACACAAATGTTGGAAGTTTGTTTCAGGAGTATTTTAAAGCCCTCACTTTTCTATCAAGTTCTCTCTTTCTCCACCAATAAGGGCCAATTCTAACACGGAGGGAACTTCTTGTGAGTCTTCAACCCTTAAGTTGGAGTGTTTCCCTTCCATGATGCCCTCTTTCTATAAGACACAATTTTGAACAATGTACGGTCACTAGATTCTATAAAAAATGTGCATGTCATGTGAAACATGTGCCTCTGATTAGTGCTAGGAGTCTTATAAGAGCCCAAGAACACAGCACTGAAGTGGGATCCTTCTCCATGGAGAGTGCAGATAGAGGGGACTCTGGGAAAGTTACACAAGAGATGACAAGTTGGATGTTTTTGTATGGTTCAAAAGTAAAGGATCTTACGTATAAAGGTCATGAGCAAATCCTATTTTCTTTTTGGAAGCGGGAAGGTTAGGGTGATAACATTTGTCCAGAATGATAATAAAGGAAGAAGGTGGGGAGGAGGCATGAAAGACCCCATAGATAGAGACAAAAGCAGAATAAGTGGGATATGACCTTCAGCAACCAAATTTCCAACACTTCCAAGAAAGAACTAAGGTCGGGGTAGAGACTGCAGAAGATGCAGAAATTACAGGAAGATGGTAATTTTCTTGGTGATTTATCATCCAAAAGGGGAAGTATAAAGACAGAGATAACTACTCTAAGTTGTTTTTATGCTGGATTTAGTTATTTGTAACTGTGACTGTGTACAAAGAAGAGACTATATGGCAGTTCACGCACAGTGATATTGAGCCCAATTCTCAGGTGTGCTCCAGCTGTACAAAGAACCTGTATCCACTTTAACAGCCTCCGCATGGAACACCAGCACAGTTGTTCTACACCACCTTTCCTTCTAGGCTCTGGGATGTTCCCAGGAGAAAGAGAATGTCAAACCCTAAGACAGAGTGAACCTCAAATGCCTGAACACACATCTTGGGAGAATGACCATGTAATTAAGAGGAGCACAAAGACCTCTCTAACTTATACAAGGCCTAAGCCAACCACAGGGCTAGAGAGGAACAAAAGGTATCATAAAGTATCCCCTTCCATTCAGTACAGTTGTAGCATTATATCTCAGCTATTGCCAGGGTTCTAGCTTACTGAGTCCAGGTCTAAACTAGACTTGGAAGGTCAGGTTAAGGTATGCAGCTCCAGCTACATAAAATATGTAGCTGGAGTTGGCTTACCTTAAGCCAAACTTGGTGCCATCTTCACAGAAGGAAGCCGATGGGAGCAAATCTTCCCATTGGCTTCCCCTATTCCTCATGGCTGTGAGGAGCACCAGCGGTGAGCCACCCTCAGTGTTCGATTTAGTGGGTCTTAACTAGACTCACTAAATCAAATGCCAGAAGATCAATCTCTGGCGCGGCAAGTGAAGACGAGGACTAAGTCTTAATAAAAAAGGAAAATAGAAATAACAAAGACTAGAGGAGTCACAGTAGCAAAAAGAAGTAGAGGTATACAGATGTGTGAGAAGAGGAGGAATGGGCTGTTAGCCCCATTCCTTAGATTTAGGGAGAGCTTTATAGTACAGGGTAGAATACTTAGAAATGAGAGACATGAGCCCAATTATCCTGAATAAAATGGGAATCAGTGTAACTATGGTGTGAGTCAGGCTTGGTCTCTAAACGAGCAAGCTGTGCAGGATTCAGCAACACCTAAGAGACATGATTTCTGAGCTTTTGCAAAGGACCCATTTTTATAATAGCCAAGAAAGAGCCTAGCTTCATGCCTGACAATGTTATTTTCTAAACAGTTCCCTTGGGAAGGTCACTGCTTCTGACATTGCCCTGTTTCCCTGACTCTCCTATTGAAGCAAATATTTTAGTTAGACCAGCAGACTACCACAACAAGACCATGTTTTTCTGGTTACCAGCAGCAGCATAGCTTTGTCCTTGTCAGATCATAAACTCTGACAGGAACATATGTACATTAGGCAAAGTTGCCACCTCTAGATGCAAAAATTCAGGACGTCCCCAAAAGGGATTATTCTGGGGAAATCTGGATGGGGAGCAACTCTAGCAATAGGTCTTCCTGTGATATTTCCTCCATGTAAGGTTGTCTTTCAGTGTCATAGCTAACAAAGACTCCCTTGTGTGTTTGGATAACAGGCTTATCCTGATAAATTACACAGGGTTTACTGGTACAGGGAGTTGCCATCACCTGAGGAGTAAGAAAAAAGGGGAGAAAACATCATAAAAGAAGGTAAACATGTACAAGATGGAAGAGAGAGCATTGTACTTATAGCAGTCAGAAGCAAAATGGCCACTTTAGAGATGAAGTTGGCTCACTCCCAGATGTAAATAGCCATCAGCAGGAGTGCATTCTGGAAAATGTCCCTATAAAAGGGTAAACCCAGTGTAGGGATTTTGGTAGTGGTAAGGGTTGCCAGCCCTCCAGGATTGGCCTAGAGTCTCTCGGAACCTGCATCGATCTCCTGGTAACTATTGAAAGCAATCCGGGGGATCAGAATAGGATATTTTAAGAAAATGACATTATGTCATGCTGGAAAAAAAAATCTCCCGGAATAGCTTCAGTCAGAGTTGGCAACCTTGGTAGTGGCTGAAAAGTAGTAACTTTTAGGGGGAAAGGGTCCACTTCTCCGGGGTCATATAGCTGATTGCAAGAGCCTGTGACTTTTAGAACTGCAGCTCTTTTGGGTTAGGTATGTAAGAACTTTGAGGCCTACATTTTTAAAGGTGAATAGTGATTTTGCGTGCCTTGGTTTCAGGGGATGCAGCTAGACACATCTAAAAAGAAACTGATTTTCAAACAATGCCAATCACTCTCCTCTAAAATCAGGATCCTTTAAAGTGCCTAAGTTGTGCCCCTCAAAACTGAGACTATGAATCACTCATTGTTTTTGAAAATTCATATCGTTTTTTATTTTAAGGCAATAAAGGATTATTGTCATCATGTAGTTTGAACTCCTTCATGAAAAAGCCATAATATTTCATCCCCTAGTTTCTGCATCAAGACCATAGCTTCTGATTGAACTAGAGCATGTATCAATTGAAAGTTTTAAGTGATGGAGAATCTACCAAATCCTTTAGTAAGTTGTCTGAAGGATTAATTAAAAGGGATGGAATTACGTTAAAACTGTTAAGAATTTGCACCTTATTTCTAGCCTAGCTTTTGTCTAGCTCTAGCTTCCTTCAGCTAGGTCAGTGATGAGAAACCTATGTTTGTGAGTGGGCAGCATGAGTGGCCCTCCTTCATCTCAGTGGGCGGAAAGATTGTCGTAACCAAGATGGTCTCCCGGGATAGGGTAGTTCTGCTAACTGCGCTTGTGTACCTAGAATTTGTGGGGGTGCCGATCGAATGGTAGCAGCACTTTGACTGGATGCAAGAGGGAGCGCCTGTCTCTCACAATGCTGCATGCAATCAGCGTGCACCTCACTTCATGTGCCCTGGCTTTACATGCACATCACTTTTGGAATACCAGTAGGACAAACACTACAAGGATGAAAACCAGTAGAATCTGAAACCCTGCACACGTGCAATGATAAACAGAACATCTCAGGGGCCGCACATAGAACCCCAATGGGCCGCACGTAGCCCTGGGGCCAGAGGTTGCCCACCATTGACTTAAACCTTGTTATGTTGTGTCTACTAGATTAAAAGCCCTCTACTCTCACCAAAAAAAAATTATCCATGTCAGCATTTCAAGCCATCTGTTAATCTTGTTTTTGTTAAGCTAAATAGATTGAATTTCTTTCCTATCTCAGGTTTTCTAGGCCAGTGATTTTCTACATTTTGTTGGGTTCTGGACTCATTTATAAATCCTTATGGCATGGCATACCCACCCCCGCCTCCTTCCCGAGACTCCTCTACCTCCAATGCTCCCTTCTGCAGGAGTCCATCAGGGAATCAAGGGCCTCAGCTGTCCAGTTATATGTGGTGAACCCCCCACCAGCAGCTGTGGAGAGGCAGTAAACTTAGACATCACCTCCAGAAAATATACAGCATTATGGTTGGGCAAGATTTAGGGCCCTGGAGGTAGAGTAGAAACATTGGAGTGCTTGGGCATGAACCGAGGAAGCAGTTCAAAGTCATAGGAGCTGGGGAAGGAATTAGAAAGCAGAGAGTTGTGGGTTTGCAGTGGGAGGGGGGAGGAAGAATCCGAGGGCAGAGGCATCTGGGGAGGGTTGGTAAGATGAGAGCGTCCCAAAGAGCACACAGAGTCCCCATCCCCCCCCAACACCCATGGGGAGGGTAAAGGGTGGATTTGGATTCCTGGTGGTAAAGTGGGAGGAGCTAGAGGAAGAAGTCATGGGGCCGAAGAGACTGTAGGTACAGTAAGGGAGGCTCTGTGGACTGAGGGCCAGCCTGGGTGGTATGAGAAAAGAGGAGTCACCTTGGGCTGGGGCAGGGTGGGGATATTGAAAACAGGGTGTTGACTGGTTGTTACATCCAGGGGCCGGTATCTCCTGAAGAAAGTGATTGTTGTGGGTGTTGGGAGACCTTTCTGGGAGGCTGACCAGGCCACACTTCTGTGAGTAGCCGTGCAACTTGGAACGTGTAGTTGCTGTGCCACTCACTCGCATCAGGAACAGCAAGCCTGGAGGGTATGCGAGTCAGACCTCTGCAGCACTTGACTCCATGCACCAAGGTGCCGTACCCGGAGCACAGAGCTGAGCCCAGCCAGCCCCATGGCTCTTTGTCACATTCTGGGGACCCAGTTTTAGGCTCTGACCCAGGGGATGAAAAACCCATTTCTAGACCTCAAAATCATTCTCACGGCTCTTGTCTGAACCCTCTCTAATCTCTCCACATCCTTTCTAAAGAACTGGATACGGGTCAGTCATGTTCTCAGTAATTCTACACACAGTGGGGATAATACCACTCTACTTTCACTCTAAATGTAGGCCTATGGCTTTGCTTTGCTTTGCTATGCTATTATGTTGCTGTAATAAAAATCCAAAGGAATTCTGGGCATCTGTTATGTTTTTGGCAGTCACCACCGTGTCTTCCCTATAGTACAGAATCATATTATTACATGCATGCCATATAAATAATTCTTGATGTCAGTGTTACTTTTCTACTGTAGCTCTTCCTTCATATCCTCTCCTTTGCATTTCCCATCCACATTCACATACTTGCCTTCCTTGTCTAGCCTATATTTTACTCCCTTCGCTCTAGCTTGAGTTCCTTTGGTAAGGGAAGTCCTGATTATATGGTATGGCCTATAGACTTAAATCACAGAAAAATGAACACAGAAGAGCATTCCCTTTGAGGTCAAAATATAGTCAGTACTCTGATCTGGAGTCAATCTGTTTCCAAGAGAGCTGGCAGGCACAGTGCTGATGTGCACCTTTTATTTGCTCCAAGTGACCCTATCCAGGAGCATAAGGATTAATGCTGCCACACCACTTCCTAATGGGAAATTGTAAACATTCCAAATCAGCCTAAGGTAAACTGGGTATAGGTCAATTTTTTTTTCAAAAGGGCTATAATCTTTGTGTATGGGAAGATTCCTATATGATTCCAGCACTGAGAAAATGTACAAGCAAGGAAGTAATATTTATATAAGTCAAGAAAAACACTGTTTCCTTCTTCAGCAGGAAATAGCAGTTATTCTCAGAGTTTCAGCGAAAGAAGGGGAAATTAAATAAAGCACTGGCAGCCACCACTTGTTTTATTTCTGTGGTTTTACAATTCGATTTGAAATAATCCCCCCAAAATTATTAGGGTAAAAATTGAGAAAAATGTCTCATTTACAAGTTTCAGTGGGACAATTCAGTATATCACTGAAACAAAAGATGCAATACAAAACAATCTGAGTTCATGTAATCGTCTAGTTTAATTTTAAAAGCATTAGGGCTTTGATCAGGCATTCCTTGTACAGACAAACCTTCAATTGATAGCAGTGTTTTGTCTGAGTAAGGATGGCAAAAATCTGTGTTATGGGGCCTGAGTTTGTAAGACAGTTTACTGCTGTGTAATTCCATTTATTTTAATGGATTTGCGCCTTATTAATAATGGTGTGTGGGATTTAGCCCAATAGTTACCAAAACAATAACAGCTGGGATTCTATGTCCAGGAATAGCATGTTTGACCATTGCTTATGATGTTAATTTATTTTGGCTCAGGATATATTAATGGAATGGCAAATTTGAATTTTCATACTCTTCTGTATTTAAAATCTCAATCTGTACAATAAGTTCATGAATAACTTTTTTTGCATGTAATTTCTGTAGGATGAGGAGGCAGATTTTTATAAAAAAGATTGAAAATAATAGAAAAGTTGGATCACACATTCAGGCAAATGTATGGGTTGCAGCTGTTTCCATAATTACCCAATCCGAGGTTCTGTAATTATAGTACTCATGGACCCCGAAGTCTCTGTGAAATCAATGGAAATTTGGGAGAAGAATACAGGATCATACAGGGCCTGGACTACAAGAATGAGATTCTCAGGCTACGTCTAGACTATACCTCTCTGTCAACAGAGAGATGTAGATTAGGCACGTCAAAATCGGTAATGAAGCAGGGATTTAAATATCCCGTGCTTCATTGGCATAAACATGGCCCCTGTTTGTTTTTTTTAAACGGAGCTTTTTCGAATAACAAAACAAACCTAGCAGTCTAGATGAGGATCTGTTGAAAATAAACCCTTTTTCAACAGATCCTGTATTCTTCAAAAAATGAGATTTACAGGATCTGTTGAAAAATGGTTTATTTTCGACAGATCTGCATCTAGACTGCCTTTTTTTTTCAAAAAAGCTCCATTTCAAAAAAAAGCAGTGGCCATGGATATTTAAAGCCCTGCTTCATTAGCAATTTCAACGTGCCTAATCTACATCTCTGTCGACAGAGAGGTGTAGTCTAGACACAGCCTCAGTTTTTTTGTTTGAAAGGACTCACAGCCCCCGGTATATTTGGTGTTCCTGCCTCAAACAATGTTTTTTACTGTCTTGTTTACAGAACCAGCTACAGGACAGAAACTGATTTTCTGTGACTACACAGAAAAATAAAACATTGCATGAACATTTGTATAAATCCACATTTGAATCAGAAAGTGTTCAAACAGAACTGAAGCAAGATTTTCTTTAGAAATTGCAGAAACTGTACACCACTTTTCTTACTGTTCACCCAGTTGGAACCAGTCTCCCCATGAAACATCAGGAGTATGTAATAAAACCAGAAGACAAACCAAGGTTTGAAGCAAAAACTTCCATGTTTCTGATCCCACAGTCTGATCCACCCAGAACTCCCACTGAAATTGATGAGTGCTCTGTATGGTTAAGCTCAGCAGAACCAAACAAGGTATTTACATTAGTAAACTCCCAAGTGTTTGCTAGACTGATTGTTCCTGGCATGAAATTGGTGATAATACAGATAGAATTTAGAAAAACCAGAGGACTTTATTTTTTACATTAGATATTTTACATTCCTTGTGTTGATGGCTCCAGCCATTTACATTTCTTCACTGCTCTGTCATGTGATGTTGTGTGTGATCACTAGGATGATAAAGTGCAGTTTGCAATGATAGCCTAAGATTAGCGCTTCCAGTCCCTGCTTGCTCATTTGAGGCAGGCTTAGTCTAAGTCACAGGACTGCTTAAAAATTCAGAACTTGAGTGAGTGTCAAATAGAACTGGCTCCACATAGAATTCCTTTGCATTCCTTTTATTTATAAACTTCCAAGTCCTGGTCCAATGTAAATCAATCATTCATTATATTATCACAGTAACAGCCAGAGACCTCAGTTCAGGTTAATGCTCCATCTTGTTAAGCACTACACAAACATATGCAGTAGTAAGAAAGAATCCCTGAACTGAAGGCTTAATAACCTATGACAGGGCTACTCAACTTTGGAAGCCCCGGGACCCACAATGATACTCACAGCACATGCCAAGGGCCGCAACTTAAGTGTGATTGCATGTACGTGCAGATATATATGCAAATATGTTCTTTCACACTGACAGGCATGAATACAAAGCACTTCCCACAATGTCCCGGCATTCCCGGCACCTCCTCCCTGGGGACTAGAAACGCCGACACCCTGTACCTGTCTGTTCAAGCCAGCTGGTCCGCTTGTGCCTTCCAATGCTTTCCCCGCCTGAGAGACGTCTCTCCACTGTGGAGCGTGTTCCCAGTGGAGACCATGTTCAAAGGATCACACCTGTGGGCCACATGTTGCGCCCCGCATAAATCCAAACCACCCCGCAGGTTGCAAACAAATTGGCCACAGGACGCATGTGGCTTGCAGACCACATGCTGAGTAGTCCTGACCTATGAGCTTAGTCTGGTAATCCTTTACACAAAGGAGTAATTTTACTCACATGCACAGTCCCGGGGTATGTCTACACTGCCACCCTAGTTCGAACTAGGGTGGCTAATGTAGGCATTTGAAGTTGCAAATGAAGCCCGGGATTTAAATATCCCGGGCTTCATTTGCATCTTGCCGGGCGCTGCCATTTTTAAATCCCCCTTAGTGCGGACTCCGTGCCCATAGCTACACGCGGCACGGAGTAGGTAGTTCAAATTAGGCTCTCTAATTCAAACTACCGTTACTCCTTATGGAACGAGGTGCTCCTCATGGAACTACCTACTCCGTGCCGTGTGTAGCCGCGGACACGGAGTCCGCACTAATGGGGATTTAAAAATGGCGGTGCCGACAAGATGCAAATGACGCCTGGGATATTTAAATCCCGGGCTTCATTTGCAACTTCGAATGCCTACATTAGCCACCCTAGTTCGAACTAGGGTGGCAGTGTAGACATACCCCCGTTTACTTCAGTGAGCATATGCCTGTGAGTAAAGCTTCTTCTGTGTTCTTTTTCAGGGTTATTAAGACAGGACATAATGTGGTTGCAGCCACGCTAGCCGCCATCAGCTCTCCAAAGCTCAGAGAATGAACCTTACCAGTTGAAACCCAAAACCCTGTTCTGATTAGCAGAGAGCTGTGCCAGACTCACATCCTTTGGGAGGGAATTCTTTACTGAAATGGTTATGTGGAAGAAAGCAGATGGGTGTTGTGGAAGAAATGGTCAAATGGATTGTGCAGACAGGTCTCAGTGATGCAGCGGAGGGGCTGCAATAAGCTATCAAGTACATAGATATGAAAAAAACAAAGCTCTAAAGAGTCATCACTGTGAGGCCAAGAACATGTCACTGTATATTGCAGGGAATGAAGAGACTGTGGATGGTCTCAGAAAGTGTGTGTGAAACCGTCAGAACAACAGGCTCAGAAGATGGCCCTAACAACTTTGTTTTCAATGGACATGTGAAGATGAAGATGGGTGCCAGGAAGAGAAGGGAAGAGTAGGTTCTGAATGGTATATAACTTATAGAACCAAACTAGATCAGAAGAACACTTTTGCCCATTCAAAACTATTTCCTGACTTATGCTACTATTTAAAGGGGAGAGATTAAAAACACAAGGATGGGTGTTATTTTCATAAACAAGGCTCCCAACTAGAAATATATATATGGCATATCATATAAGAAATGAATGAGAAGAAGGACATCTAAGCCTAATTATCTCTGCTTTTGTTCTGTTTTCCTGATGCTTTTTTTAAATACTCTTACTGGTATTGACTTGGTCTTTACTGCTTTTTTCCAGTATACACTTTTTACAAGGTTGAAGATTCTTTGTTCTCGCCTATCCCTTTGAACTGTGTGGTGTGTTGTTCCTTGCATGTGCTTTTTCTCTTCCAGGGAGCCATTGATGAGGCGGAAGAAGCAGAGGATGTGAACTCCCATATACAGTACAAATATAGAGGATGACCCATTAAACGTTATGTTGAAATACTTCCCTGGCAATGTGAGAGCTCTCCAAGAGGGTAAACAACATACAATGATAATAATGAGGATAGGAGATGTATCACTTATGACTACTGTGGAACTAGAATCTCTTTGTTATCAAATGGTTAAAGTGCTCAATGCTAGAATGTCAATATTTGCAACACTATGCTTTAGCTATTGTTTCCTGTTTTCTGAGGTATATCCTTTTCCTAATATCTGTAGTCATTTATATTATTTCCAGGTATAAAATGTATTGGATCCCAGAGCTCTTGCTGTATATATAATGGTTAAAAAATAAATACGTATTATTATTCCTGACACATTGGAAAAGGGCCTTTGCAGATCTTTCAAAGATGGACTACAATAGTTTTATAGTGAAGTAATTGTTCTGGAAGTTAAACCAAAAGTCAGGGAACCAGGACTCCTGGGTTCTGTTCCCTCTCTTCCCAATGTTCCACTGTGAAGTCTTGTTCAAGTCATTTAAACCTCAGTGATTGTCAGTTATATAATGGGTGCAACAATATGTAAGGGCAGGTTGAACTTCTCTAGTCCAGCAGCCTCAGGACTGGATCGGTGCAGAACCAGAGAGTTTGCCAGACCACAGGAGGTCAGTATTATCTAGCAGCTTTACCAACCCTTCCACTGCTTACTGAGCACTTACAAGATATGTAAGGGTAAATTAGAGCTAAATAACAGCACAGAACACTGAGGGCCTACTGGTGATCTGGTCCAGGATCATAGATGCTTCCTCATTACAAATAATAAGAATAATTCAATCAATTTGAGTTTGGGTGAAACCTGGTGATCATGCAGCCACACAGTCGTAAAACCAAAAGTATCATTTCAATCAAAAATAAAAAGGGAGCACCTCAGCACCAGCCATTGCAAATATCTTCAGGCATTACACATTCAGGTGATAAAACTGTAATGTTTTTTACAGCACACAGACTTGTAACAAAAAATACAGAGACTATATGTCCTATTAGGGTCTAGAAAACCTTTAATGGAGAAACAGGCTGTTAGAATACAGGATATTTTATAGGCTAGCTCTTCATTACCAGATATATGCCCCATGAGCAGTCATCAGATTGGACTGTGTACAAATACTTGGATAGAAATGTGTCACTTCAGCTACAAGCGTCTTAAGAGCAGTTTTCCCACTAAAGCCATGAAATAAAAGCTGTAGCTATTAATGAAGTGAAATTGGATATTCTTGTCACACTGATTGGATACAAAATGGTCACAAATCCTCCATTTCATTTTTTGAATCAAGTGAAAAGAAACCACCTTCCTTTTGTTTGATGGTTTCTGAAGAATGTAGAATGCACTAAAAATGGAAAGCAGGTGGGGTTCCCCCCCCCCTTCACGTAAAGTAGTTTCTTCTGCCTTTGAACATAGGCAACACCCTTGTTTTAAAAAAATAACAACCAGTGTGCTGTTCCAAAGTGAGAGCCTGCGAGTCAGAACTCCCTTGGGGGTTTCATTTGCACTCTGGTCACTCTCACAGTTGACAACTGTGTTTCTTGCAGGATTCAATAGCTGGCCTCATTCCTAACACACCACAGCAAGCTTGGTATCCCACAACATCAAGACACTTTTTTTTTTATTAATCTGAGGGGAGGATTTAACTGTGGCCATTTGTTTGTGTGTGTGTGTGTGTGATTTTTGGTGCTGCTGCTGGCTTGTCATAGTATCCTAGAAGAAAAAAAAATAGGTGTTCCTATATGTGGGTATGCGGTGGGGTGAGGGAAAGGGCTTGAGTTAGCAGTGGAAGAAAGACTTTCTAAAAAGACACAGAAATGTAATGGAAGGGACCATCCCTGAGTAATCTGTCACTGCTGCAGGGCTTCGAATCTGAAATTTCCTGTGATCTTCTGGAAGTTTAGACTGATATTTTCATGCTTGCCTTGTGGCTTTATTTTATTAGCTCATAGTCTCTGTCTGTGGCAGTATAGTGGACCAAAAGACTTGCCTGGATAGTAATGGCTCATGGTGTTAGCATATTAGACCTGGGCTAGCTGCCCACTAATAGATTGACTTCAGATGTTGATTCTAAGTGCTTGTCTACAGTGGCCACAGCTACAGAATGCAGCTACACTACCAGGAGGGTTTCTCCCATTGGTATAGTACTCCTCTTGCCCCAGAAGTAGGAGCCATGTTGACCGCAGAAGCCTTCCCATTGCCACAGTGTTGTCGCCACCGGAGGCTAGGTCAGTTTAACTAAGTCTGGATTTTCCACACCCCTGAGCAATAGAGGCTATGTCAACACTGGCGAGAAAAGTCAGAAAAAGATATGCAAATTGTGAACCGCAATTTGCGTATCTTTTTCCACTTTTTTCCGAAATTAAGCCCGTTTACACGGGACCAAATTTCAGAAAAAACTCCTCTTTCAGAACATCCCATATTCCTCTCACTGAGAGGCAGGGGCAGATATACGGCAGGGTGAACGGGGTGGCTGCCCCGGGCCCCGCGCTTCAGAAAGCCCCACGCATGCACCGTGGCGCCGCTGCGCATGCGCATGGCTTCACTGCGCATGCGCCATGGAAAAGGGGGGGCCCTGCAGAAGTATGCTGCCCGGGGCCCCGCAAAACCGTCATCTGCCCCTGCTGAAAGGAATACAGAGATGCCGAAAGAACACGTCCACTTTTTCGGAAACTGTTCCGAAAAAGTGGATGCGGTCCTTGGATGTGGCAGAGCTTTTCTGGGATACCTCTGGTACCCTGGAAAAGCTCTGCAGTCTAGACATAGCCATAGTCATGCTGACAGAAGTTGGTAGTGATAGATCAAGCCTCAGTAATGCACCACAAATGACCGCTGTTAACTAACAGTTTTCAGAAGACATGCTACCATTAATAATGGAAACGCGTAAGAGCATTGGAAGTTCAAAGAAGTGGCATTAGAGAGAATTTACAAAGGTTGTGTCAAATCAAAACCATGAATCTGAACAACCCCAAACTTCAGGGTAGTGTGAAACAAAGTCCGGAACCAAACTTGGTGGCTTGGACCAAAAATAACGTAGACATAAGGTTAGGCTAACATTTTTGATCTTCACAATTCGTTTGGGATCTGTTTATGATATTTCAGATTTTTGGACAAAACATTGAGAGAGGCTCTTACTATAATTGAACTGCTTAGTTGATCTCTGCTAAGCAGAATTTCTTGATGAATGTCTCTCACTTGGTGTTCAACAGCCAGTGTGGCAGCAGTTACAAATAGACAAAGATTTGTGACGTTCTTAGGGAACGTGTGCTGTTGTTAATTATTCTGCTGGCTGCTGGAGGAGTAAAAGCAGATGGTGCCATTTTGTTTTTTTCCTGCCTCTACCTTTTACTGGTCATGCCTTGTAATTGAATTTTTGTTTCTTAAACTAAAACATCTGCCACAGCTATAGTTTTAAGGTGATTAAGAATTTTGTAGCACAATACCAAAAGGGGCAGCAAATAGTACAGATGACAGAATGAGCCTCGCAGGAGGTCAGGAACTTTAACTCACTAGTTCAGGTGATCATTTGGCACAATACTCAAGAAATGCCAAGAAAGTGGTTGGGAATGGCTCCCGAAACTAAAAATCTGGCTAAATTGTAACATTATCAGAATGAGAAAGCTCTGGCAGGGATGGTATTTTGCTGCTGACTCGTTGTGTCTATAAAAGTCTCAGCTGGCGACCAGTCATTGCGTCACTCTTTTCTGATTAAATCCTTATTAAGTGCAGAAATGGTAAAATATCCTTCCGAGTGGAAAAAGTTGGAAGGAAAGATCTTCGTGGGGGTTTGGGAGAGCTCTGACTGGGTAGCTATCATTAAACCAGCAAACACGGAAAGAAGGGCTTTAAGAAAGACAAATCTCTCCTTTTGTGCGCTAAGGTTTAATGTAGCAGTAGGAGCCCAAGAATCTCAGGTGCTTTACACCAGTGTGGCAAGGAAAAAAGGGCTGTAGAGGAGAAATGAACTCCCATAAATGAGAACAAAGCCCCAAATCCTATGATAGTGCATCTGTAACAAAGAATGAGTTGAGTTCAACAAGTTGCTTATTTGTGCCTGGTTTTTGTTTCACCCTTTTCATTCCAACTGTTCAATCCTTTTCCCAGCTGGGCCAACCAGGGTTACCAGCAGACAGAAGGACCCAGACTATTCTTCTGCATCACACAGTCCAACCAAACATGAAGACGGACCAGAGACTGGTCCATGCAACCAAGTTTGGATTCAGACTGCCCCCAAGTCCAGGGATGTTTGCTTCAGAATTCCTGTTTGGGCTCATTTCTAGCACCAAGACTTATCCTCACTCTGCACCAGCAGGACTGGCAGCAAGGTTGTAAACAGTAACTCTTTACTCCAGTTTGGCGTATCATCTCTGGTCATGTGATAAGTTGTTAAGCTCAACTGTAACCTTTCACTGTGTGCTCTAAGTCAGGACAGCATGCAGCCATGCAGTCAGGGTAGATCATTTCTACCTTTCCCTTGGAGCACGGAGATGCCATCTGATCTTGGCACCCTCCTTTCTTCCTGGTAAAAGTGAGTTGCACCAACATGTGTCCTGGCGCGGTTTACGTTGCTTCCATGCTGGCTCAGCTCTGCTGACTGGAGCATTTGGGGTGAGAGCTAAAGCCACTTCCTATTCTTGCCTGACCACCTGCTTGGGAAGGGCAGTGGCCTGGAAACATTTGCTCTTCCCACACACGGCTGGCCCCAGTGCAGGCAGGACATTCAGGGAAGTAGGAAGCACTTTACATTCATTGGTACAAAGCAAGGATCAGGATCTGGTTCCATAGTAATGCGAAAGAGCAGGAGAGGTAGATTTCTCAGATGACTTACTAACGATACATAGCAGCAAAATAGCACAATGAGCACTGCTCCATACCAGTCAGCCATCTTATTAATTAGTCTTAGATGCCAATAACCTGGCACTTCATCAATTGCTTTTCTGTATTACTGGTCAATCATTTGTGAAATGTCCCCATTTCTGACATTGCTACCTGGCTAGCTGCTGTGCAGTGTATTACTCTTCTAATGGAAATGTCATAACTCTAATAGTGAGCTGCCATATTGCTAGTGGTGTAGATCAGTAACAAGAGGCAATGTTAGTAACAAAAACACGAGGCTATTTGTTACTTGGTATTCTGATCCCAACAGCTGCCCGGAGAGTGCATAAGCAGATAATGTACTTGTCAGCAGTTTGGCAAATTTCTGCTTTCATTTATAGCTGTTCAGCAAATCTGTATTTATAATGCAGTATTTTTTAAAAATGAGAACAGATTGAAAGGTAATTTGTATCATTACTTAGAACCACTGTCGTGGAATGCTAGGCAAGTCAGAGAAAAGGCTGGGTTACCAAAAAGAAAGGGAGAAAAAAGCAACCCATGCAAAGGTTTCAGATGCCAAACCTGAGTTTCTTTTGTATTTCTGTACCCTGTTTACCCATCAAGCAAGGGAATGAGTTTTCAACATTTTCACTGTAACATTTCCCTCTTTCAAGGAGATATAACTGATTCCATATCGTTCCAAAACACATATAAGCTGATTTCAAGCTGTGAGGATTGAGTAGAGGGATGCAATATTTAGTTCAATGTAAACTCCGGTTGAATTGGATCAGCACTATCAGTGTGAAAAATACACAACTTAATTGTCTGCCATTTTCTAAGATAGTCATCTTCTTCCTTGCATTACGACTATCACATGGTGGCTGGCCTGCAAATTGTTTCCTTCCAAAGCGCTGTTCAATGCCATATACTCTATGATACCACATGTTAACAATACCTTCCCTTATGACATCCCATCACTTCTTCTGGGGTCAGCCTCGCCATCTTTTTTCTTCGGTTTTGATCTGTTCAACATACCCCTATAATTGTTAAGATGGTGCTTTACATGACCAACCCATTTGAGCCTGCACTCTGAAATATTTTCTAAACTAGTTCAGTGTGATAATTTTAACTCATGAAAGACTAATTAACACTAACGACTTAATTAAGAACCTCAGAATCTGGTGCAAAGAAAGCAATTCAGAATTCTAGGTTCTTCTTTTTGTTGCTTCTGTTGTGGGTTAGTTTTTTCATCCATAAAATGTCTCCGTGTTTGGTTAAAAGACTCTTCCATTTGAGGAGTCAGGTTTCTTCAAATGTTATTTATTTATTTCCTTGTTACACTGTATGTTGTTATAGTTGATGGTCTTCTGGCATGTTTATTTATAGTGCATGAAAACCCAGAGGCTCCAATATGTGATTAAAATCACATTGTCCTAGGTACACATCTGGTGTCTGGCTTCTGAAAGCCCAAACAATGAATTAAATGTTGGGTATAAGTGATGTAGACACTGTATCTTGGCAGGATCTTCGTGGATTCAGGAGCCTGCATACTGACATCTTACATTAACCATCCAGGATTGGGAGGAGCCTACAATGACAACTTGACCATTTGCATTCTGACAGTCTTACAGTGAAATATCAAGAGGATCTCTTCCCCCTAAGCGTGATGTTCTTGAGAACCTAACTGCTAATATGATCCTACATACAGAAATAATAATAATAATAATAATAATAATAATAATAAATAATTTATAATTTATAATAAACAGACTCTGCTCCAAAGAGCCTTGATGCAGCAGCTAGAAAATTATATTAGTTGTCTACTGTTTTCACTGAACACTTCTTCCATCTTCATGCCTAGCAATGAATTAACAGGTCCCACGGTTCCTGGGTATTATTAAGGACTACTGGATAAAAGAAGCTCCAAAACTCCTGGGAGACTCCACTTGAAATGCAGACAGGATGTGACAGAACTACCATTTCTGCAGTGCACCAGTTACGACGCCTCTAGTGCTATAAATCCTTTGCAGTTAAAGGACAGTAACTGATTATATTAGTGATGGTGGCCTTCTAGTATCCATCCATAAATGGAGGAAGTGGCCGGGGCCGCATTATGACTTTCATGGGCCCTAGGCACTTCTGCCTTCGTGGGCCCCTTCCTCCATTAAAAAAAATATTAAACATTATTTTTGATATAACTTTAAATACTTCAACTTTTTTTTTCTGTTTTAGGGAAAATGTAATAGTTTTTCATGGGCCCTAAAAGTTCATTTTTTTCTTCTGATTTTAAAAGAAATTAAAACATTTTCGTGGGCCCCTAAAAGTATCATGGGCCCTAGACTCTGTGCCTTCTGTGCCTAATGGATAAGTCGGCCCTGAAAGTGACCACTCTCTGCTCATTCTGCTTGTTTTCTCACTTTTTGCCAAGCCTAGATTGTATATTTTTTCTTTATTATGATTATCTTCATTTGTTTGTTTACCCAGGAGTAGTGAAACATACAGATGATCTTATAACTTGAAATTTAGCCCCATCTGTACCAAAAAATAAAAGAGAAAGAGGGATGGGAGGAGAGAGGAGGGAGGAGGGGGGGCGGAATGAGAGGCATAATGAGATTTGAAAGAGAGAACATTAGGAAACAATGTTTGATCCTATGGCTAGGTGGAAAAATTCTGACTTGGGCTATAACTGTGTCCAAAGCTATAATTTGACCCTAAGGTTTATAAGGAAGCCTTTTTTGACTGCCCTATAAACCTTAGAGTCAGATTATAGCTTGGGACATAGTTACAGCCCAGGTCAGAATTTTTCCACCTAGCCATAGGACCAAACATTGGGGAGAATAGGGGTATCATTAACAATAGAAAGCTTATTTTGTGCATTGTGATGAAATAGCTAGTATACGTGTTCATGCAATTGAGTAGAATCAGAACTACACAACCATGTTGCCAGACCGTATACCCCTAACACTTACAGGAGGTTCACATTATGCTCAAGTGATAGATAGTAGCTAATGCTTTTGTTGGGGCATCAGAGTTGTAATTCAGCTGTGGTTTTTCCTGGCCATGGTATGTAACCTGACTGCTCTGAGGTGTTATGTGGGCAAAGATTTTTCCTGAAAAAAAACCCCCAGTGTATTAAAATCAATCAAAAGTCATCACCAGCCTTTTCTGTTTTGTGTACTAATCCTGTGTCTGAAGGCAGGAAGAATGACAAGAATCAATGTGTGATAGAAATGCAGAATAGATGGGCTTTGACTTACGCACAGATTAACACCTTTCATGCAATCATACAATAGATTTCAGAGGGGGAACTGTGTTAACCAGGTACTTTAAAGACTAACAAATTTATTAGGGTGAGGGTCTCAGGGCATGTCCCCACTAGGAAATTATTTTAAAATAACTTATTTCAAAATAAGAACTCCTGAAATAGTTATTTTGTAATAAGCATTATTCCTCGTGCAAAACAGGTGTTATTGTTTCAAAATAACCAGTCCTTTATTTTGAAATAACGGGCTTGGTGGTGTGGACACACTGCTTGTTATTTCAAAATAAGGGGAGTTATTTTGAAATAGCTCTCTAGTGTAGACCAGGGCTTAGAGAGCTACAACTGACTTCCAGAAAGAAAGAAAGAAAGAAAGAAAGAAAGAAAGAAAGAAAGAAAGAAAGAAAGAAAGAAAGAAAGAAAGAAAAGTTGAGATTGTGATATCAGTGCTAATTATATCAGAATGGATGTGGCTCATCTCCAAGAGTGGTGAGACAGTCCGAGTACAGGTTGAACCCCCCAAATCCGGGACTCTCTGGTCCAGCAACCTTTGTGGTCCAGCAAGGCCAGGGATGTTGCTGGACCAAAGAGCCCTGGAGCAACGCAGGGGCAGGAGAGCCCCGGCTGGGCCAGGTAGCATCTGGGGAACTGCCACCCTGGCCCAGAACCCCCAGCATCAATGATGCCTGGACAGGTAGCTCCAGCCCCGGCAAGGGAACCCCTGGTGTCAGTGGGGCCAAGCGACAGCCAGAGAGCTCCTGCCTAGGCCAGGGAACCCCCCGTGTTAATGGGGCCATGTGGCCAGGGAGTCCCAGCCTCAGCTGGAGAACCCCTGGCTTCATCTGGGTTTCCTGCAGCTGGGAGGCCCCAGGCAGGAACCCCGGAAAACCTCAGTGGCAGTGGGGCTAGGATGACCGAGCAGTCTCTGCCAGGGAAACCCCAGCTGAAGCGGGACTGGCAGAGGCAGGCGGCCCCGGCTGGGGAACCCACAGAATCCCCAGCGGCAGCAGGGTGGCCCTAACAGCAGGGTGGGGTGGCCAGGCAGCCCCGGCTGAAGGCAGCAGGGCCAGCGGCAGCTGAGTGGCCCCCGCCAGGAATCCCGGGGGACATAGGGGCTGCATGTGGGCAGCAGGGTGGGAGTTGTGGCAGGTCAGCCTTAGCGGGGCCAGCAGCAGGGTAGGGAGCCCCAGGGAGAGGAACCTGGGAGCGGGGCAGCCAGCAGGGAAGCACTGATCTCCCCGATCTGGCAAACTGCCTGGCCCGGGACAGCTCAGGTCCCGAGGGTGCTGGACCACAAAGGTCCAACCTGTACCTGAATGGGAAATTACCGACTGTAATTTAAGAACCACTCCATGTTTTCATTTTGACCTTGATTCAGGGTGTCAAATTTGCATATGAGTTCCAGCTCAGCAGTTGCTCTCTGCATTCTGTTTTTGAAGTTTTATTGCCTGAGAATGGCAACTAGCAAGTCCAAAACGGTGTGTCCAGGGAGGCTAAAGTGCTCCCTAGTGGCTTGGGGAGGGATAGCTCAGTGGTTTGGCCTGCTAAACCCAGGGTTGTGAGTTCAATCCTTGCGGAGACCATTTAGGGATTTGGGGCAAAAATTTGTCAGGGATGGTACTTGGTCCTGCTGTGAAGGCAGGGGACTGGACTTGATGACCTTTCAAGGTCCCTTCCAGTTCTAGGAGACAGGCAATCTCCATTAATTTATAAATTTTTATTTATTTTTCTATGCTACCATTCTTAATGTCTGATTTGTGTCCTTTTATTCTTTTGCATAGTGACAGTCTGGTTTGTCCAATGTACATGGCAGGGGGCATGGTTGGCAGAGGGCGGCAGATAGTGCTGTGAGACCAGTTGATTCTTGTAAGGGTTCATTCCGAGTTCTATAGTGCTTGCATAAACAATGTTGGAAAGTGATTGTCTGCACTTTGTCTTACCCATGCTGGGGCTACTCTCCCCCTCCTGGCATGCCTGCCTAACTCCCCCCACGAGTGTGCACGGGAATGAGAACACAGCCCATTCTTTGTGGAGCTGCATCAAACTGTCAGAGCTGAGAGCTCTCGTGAGCCAACTCCGTAAAGCTTATGAGCTTTCTATCTCCCACCCAATAAGCTGGCTATGAAGGCACCCTACAGGCTCAAAGAGCAAGCCTAAAAAAATAAAAAGACCCCCGGTTAGTTAACTGAGCTTTTGAGGGAGTCAGACTGTGCAGAGTGCTAGATCCAATAGAGCAGGGTCCCGACATCATGACTTTTGTCTTGAATGTTTATTTCTGACATGTCTTCCTGTCAGTCCCTGGGGCTCCTGCCTCTGACACTTGGACTGGTGAGCCGCAGTGAGCGAGGCTTAAGAGGAACCAACAGGGGAGCGGGTGTGAGAGCGCCGATTACGTGTTTGCAAAAGAACGAAGTACACAACATAAATACTGGGACACTGGGCACTGACAGTCCGCAGCTGTGATGAGATCATGCCTGGTGCAGCTGAAGGGAGGTAGCTCTAAGTCACCTATAAGGCCACCTGATTTGGGGCCAGCTGGGGGCCGAACCATCCTCTAGGGGAAGTTAGAGCAGTGCAGGGCTAGGACAATGTCCACTGGATTGTTCCACCATTCAGCAATCAGAGAAATAAAACATACTTTGACCCTGTTCTTCTTCTACCTCCTGAATGGCTCCTCTTCTGCCCAGCCAGCCCTGCCATGTCTCCTGTCCCAGAACAACTCAGCAGGAGCAACATTTTACTGCTAGGTTTCAGTTTCGGCACTGGCCGCTGACACGGTTTGCCCTTTATTCAGTCAGATCTGATGTAAATGGGAGATTGAATAGAACAGAGTTGCAAGTGCTTACAACAGCACTGAATTCGACCTACTGACTCTTAACTAGAGCTGGAATATTTTTAGGCGATTCTACTTCCCCCACCTCTTCCATCCTTTCTCAGTTCCCAGGTTCTGTTTGTTGGAACAGTTGTCAAGCTACTTGATGAGAAGTCATTAATCTTTGTAAGTATTAATTCCTCTGCATTTCTAAATACAGGCCAAATCCAGTCTCCATGGTTCCTGAGGGCCCTTATTTTATTTTTACCTAAGAACATAAGAATTGCCATAATGAGTCAGACCAAAGGTCCATTTAGCCCAGTATCCTGTCCTCCAACAGTGGCCAATGCCAGATGCTCCAGAGGGAGCGAACAGAACAGATAACCATCATGTGATCCCTCCCCGTCACCTATTTCCAGCCTCTGACAGACAGACAGACATTTCCATCCTGGCTAACAAGTATTGATGGAACTAACCTCTAGTTCACTTCTTGGATTAAATTCTCCCTGCTACCAGAGTTGGAAAGAGAAACGACAGAATAAGGGACTCAGAATTCAGGCCATTAGATTTTGCCACTGCCTGTCCAAATAAGATAATACATGCGTCCGCATTTCAGCTCAACCTACCTAAAGCAAAAAGAAAACAGAAGTGAAAATGGAAATCTTGGTGGCTTGAGGTGTTGTTTTCCTAAATGTTTCCCATTAGTAAGCAGGCAGTTTCTTAACCCTGCACAGTCCCACAGAGATCTGTAAATAGCATTGCTAGGATTTTGGTAAATCAGGGGCCCCGAGCTTTTAAAGACAAAGAAACTAGAGAATGGTTTATTTTTCATAAGATCTGAGCAGATTGCTGTTTTCTTGGTCTCTCCTCTTTATTTTATGGGACATCTGCTGGGGTCTGTACTTTTTGATGGGGAGGGAGTAAAGGGGGGTTGGCGTGGGGGTAATCGCAACCTATTCTGGAAAAAATCCCAGATGCTATAAATGGAAGTCCCTAACAGTTCAGATCATCTGCAGCAAGATGAAAATATCAGGCATCCAAGAAACATATGTGCACATGGCTTATAGCCCAATCTCCTAGCTGGGGCTCTGCATGAAATAAAATGCAGTGGGGTCATGTTGCTAAAGCTGTAACACATTGCTAGGTGCAGCAAGCACTCTATGAAGCTGAAGGTTTTTAAGCAACTGGAAATATAGATCCTGTTTATGAATAATGCCAATTGCGTTTCAGTCAGGGAGACCTGCATTTGAGGAGGTGGCGTTATGAGGCTTTTCTGAAGATTTTGATACTTTGCAGCAGAAGCCCCTCAGAAGCAGGCTGGTGCCAAAGCTAAACTGGAGAGTGGTGTCTAAGAGGAGTATTGACTATGACCTACATTTTTAAAGGATGATATGAATCAATCCAGAACTTTGGCAAGAGTTTGCTGCTGGGGGGGGGGGGGGGTTATGCTTTAAGCCAATGTCAATTATGTCATTACTGAGCCTGCAGAAGCTATTACTAATGTTACTTTTACAGTTCACTGCCGACCAGAGAAAAGAGTTTTTCACACTGTTGTCGTTTTGTTGGAGCAAGACTATACGAATTGCAGATGGCTTTCTTGCCAGATGTAGCCTCGTGGGACCGCAGTTCTGAGTTTACAAGAGGTTTAATGAAAACTTGGCACTTTCCCAACTTTTGGTGTATACTCTAGGGCCGTCAACTCACGCAAACAAGTCAAGATCCCCAAAACTTCCAACTAGCTCTCACTGAACGGAGCCGCGGAAAAAGTTTTACCTGAGAAGCCAAACCCGAACAAGCAAAGTAAACACCCCACCACCTCAGCTTGAGCCAAAATCCACTGAAGTCAATGAGAAGGCTGACAACTGACTTTGGATGAGCAGAGGCCCCTTTGTCATTGTGGATGACAGCACTAGTATATTTTAGAAGATGAGGTACACTGAATAGGAGGGGGAAGCTCTAACGCTCAATTCCTGCTTTTGATATCTGCTGCTCTTGGCAAGTTGTGTCTTTGTTCAACTCCTTCCCAGATTAGAAGTCCATTTGCTAGACTTTGGGTTTGTTTTACTTTTCTCAGTGGTATGAGGTGTTCAGTAGGATTGTGTTAAAAAGAATGTCAAGAATATGCCATAAGAATGATGACTTCTCTTCCTCACAACCCATACCTTGGGGGTATTGAGCTGACTGATTCCATCATACAACGTTATTGCATCTTTTCCAAATGATGTGAATTGTAAAATATATAATTCCCCTCTCCTTCTTCTCCCTTCACCCCTAATATTTATAATTAGTATAGTTTATCATTTAAAAAAATGATGACTGGCTTAACAATTTTGACCATGCACCTTTGCATTAGCTTGAAAATGTTTGCACATATTTACATCTCTCTAGGTTGACTCTGATATATTTTTGTCTAATTCCCCACCTTGAGTCTTTAAGACAGAAGGTTTGATTCCCCACTGTGTGGCATGCAAATGCCTGTGCCATAAGATGCAAACCCAAGGAAATTCTTGTTTTTTCTAGTTTAGGATCAGATCCCCAGTTGGTGTAAATAAACACTGTTGATTTACATGGTCTTAGGATTTGGCCCTTCATTCCTAAGCACTGTTGTTCTCTTGCCTTTCCCAAGAACTAAGTTCACTGTGCAAAAATAAAAACAGCTGGAATAATTTTCGCTAGAATCTGGATCCAGAACACATTGAAGTCAATGGAGATTTTTCATCTGACTTGAATGAGAATTGGATCAAGCTGTAGATTGCTACAATGGTACCACTGTTAAGTGATGGACTTCACCAAATGCAATATTAATTAGCCTTCAATTCTGCAGCAATGGGCAATGGAAACAACACTGAAAGAAATCACCAGTGATCTGATTATTTGACTTTACAATGTATGTCTCTTGCACATTGTACTCATGCCTGAGTCTCTTTAGCTTGCCCTGCCTACCTCTAACTAAGCACTGGGGGGTATGTCTACACTACCCTCCTAGTTCGAACTAGGAGGGTAATGTAGGCATACTGCACTTGCAAATGAAGCCCGGGATTTGAATTTCCCGGGCTTCATTTGCATAAGCCGGGCGCCACCATTTTTAAATCCCGGCTCGTTCGAACCCCGTGCCGCGCGGCTACACGCGGCACGGACTAGGTAGTTCGGACTAGGCTTCCTAGTCCGAACTACCGTTACTCCTCGTGGAATGAGGCGTAATGGTAGTTCGAACTAGGAAGCCTAGTCCGAACTACCTAGTCCGTGCCACGTGTGGCCGCGCGGCACGGGGTTCGAACGAGCCGGGATTTAAAAATGGCGGCGCCCGGCTTATGCAAATGAAGCCCGGGAAATTCAAATCCCGGGCTTCATTTGCAAGTGCAGTATGCCTACATTACCCTCCTAGTTTGAACTAGGAGGGTAGTGTAGACATACCCTTAGATACCTTCCTTCTTTGTTTTACAATGCAGGGTATTCTCCATACTCAAAATATAACAGCAATTACAACAATAATATGAAACTTCCATTAGCTAGGAGCATGCTGGTTGTTAAATAATGTTCAACTTTCAACCAATCAAAGTCTTTTAGCCAGCCATTTGTACTTCGGTGATACATCAGAACCCTTTATACTAATCATATATATATATATATATATATATATAACCTAAGCCCCTATCATGCAAAGGTTTCTGTGCAAGTAGAGCCTTGACCTTGAGTGGAGTCTCATTGACTCTTGGGGTCCTTCATGGACCTTTTTGTAGGATTGGTGTCCTTAACAGTTACCACTTTGTAAAAGAGGCCGGATGGGCCTATGATTAGGGAGCTGGGAGACAGGAGTTCAGTTCTGTGCTCTGCCACAAACTTCTTAGGTGACATCAGGCAAGCCACTGAAGGCCTATGTGCATGGACGCATGTAGAATATAAACACAGTATGCCTAGCTTGCACAGGTATACATAATAGTATAGCTGGTGAGGGCTGGCTTAGCTGAGAAGCGTACCCTTCAAGCTTGAACCTCAGGGTATATTTACCCTGCTCAGGCTCTACATGCCCAAGTAGTGCCTCCAGGGTCTGCAGTGCTATTTTTCACAGTGTAATGTCCCACTGCCTCTCCCTGCCAGAGACTTTCTTTGCCATGCTGCAGTGATAAGCATGGCAAAAGCCTGACTTTCATGGTGGTGTGCAGTGCCTGTATTCTACGTGCTGCCACAAGTGTACACATAGTTTGTCTCTCAGGGTACATCTACACTATGAAGAAGATCGACTTTCTGGTGGTCAATCTTCTAGCATTCGATTTAGCAGATCAAGTGTAGACCTCCAAATCAAATGTGGAGGGCAGCCTCTGTTGGCATCTGGTACTCCTCATTCTGTGAGGAGTAAGGGAAGCTGACGGAAGTGTGCACTCCCATTAGCCTCCTAGGCTACGTCTACACTGGCCCCTTTTCCGGAAGGGGCATGTAAATTTCAGCAGTCGTCGTAGGGAAATCCGCGGGGGATTTAAATATCCCCCGCGGCATTTAAATAAAAATGTCCGCCGCTTTTTTCCGGCTTTTAAAAAAGCCGGAAAAGAGCGTCTAGACTGGCCCCGATCCTCCGGAAAAGCGCCTTTTTCCGGAGGCTCTTATTCTTACTTTGAAGTAAGAATAAGAGCCTCCGGAAAAGGGCACTTTTTCCGGAGGATCGGGGCCAGTCTAGACGCTCTTTTCCGGCTTTTATAAAAGCCGGAAAAAAGCGGCGGACATTTTTATTTAAATGCCGCGGGGGATATTTAAATCCCCCGCGGATTTCCCTACGACGACTGCTGAAATTTACATGCCCCTTCCGGAAAAGGGGCCAGTGTAGACGTAGCCCTACAGTGTAGAAACTGCGGCAACTCAGCTTAAGGTAAGCCGAATCCAAGCCAACTTGCCAGGTGTAGTGTAGACTAGGCCTCACTGAGCTACAGTCCCCTCATCTGTAAAATGGAGATTAGAGCTTCTCTCACTCACAAGAGTGCTATCAGGATAACTACATTAGAGTCTGAGATGCCACAGGAATGGGACCTATCTAAGTTCCTAGAGACAGACAGCATACCTGGCTGATAATGTGCACCATTACCCAAGGTTTTAAAAAAGTCACAGTCTTGTGCACTGAACTCCTTTGGTTTTTATACCTGGTAAACGCAAGACAGGAAACCTGGCTCCGTGATGCGTCATGTCAGACTCTGTAAAGGAGCCAGCTTGGGTGAAATTTGAGTCAGCCATTAAAACTGCATTGAAGGTTAAAGCAACACGAACATTTTAGTGAGCTGTTATGTCACCTCTAATATATTTAAATAGGGGGAAGCTGTTTACCAGAGGTACAGGAGAAGAGAGGAACCCCCCTCCTCCCCACACACACATTTCAATATTCACAGCTACTGCAGGACATGACTTAAATACTGAGGTAATTGCCTAGGTGGGTTTCAAATTTGATTCAATTATGAATGAAAGGAGAAAAAAATGAAAAAGGATGTGATATGTCTGCTTAATAATTGTGCAATGATTAGAAAGGGGACTTGTTGAGCTTTGATACATGGGAACTAGCTAACACAGCAAACGAAGAGTTACTATGAGGTGCAGCGCTATGTGAGTGGGAAGGGATTACTGTGCAGCAGGAATGGAGACTGGGTATGGGATTGTACAAGGGAAATGAAAGCAGACCGCAACTTGAAACAATAGGAATGAGCACTACTAAGATGCACCTTTGATTTGTTTCTGGCTTGCTGTGAACAGCAAATTAAAGAGAGAAAGATCTGATTGGGCTCACCCATGGGGATGAGGGTGGGGACAAAGGGCAATACAAAATGGCTTAGGGTTCCTGGTCAGCCCACCCATTTTGCCCAAGGCTCTGTCCCTTCCTGAGGTGCAGAGCAGGGTTCCCCTGTCTTGCTTAGGGGACTAGTGAGGCTGTCGGCCTGCTGCACCTATCAGACGTAGAACATCTACTCAGTTGGCTGAGCAGTGTCTGATATACAACCTGATTGGTTTCATTACCTGATAAAGTAACAGGCTTTAAGAATTGATACGTAGCCTCATGCTCACTTATGGTAAATACGCAAACAGCTCCATCCTCAATCATGCCAACCATAATTCTGAATGTCTTCTAAGTTCCAGGGGAGGAAATATTTTGTCTCGAGGAGAAAAGTTCTTTGGAGAACTCTAGTTGAAGTTATCGCTGTGGCTATGTCTAGACTACAAGCCTCTTTCGAAAAAGAGTATCTAGACTACAACCAGTACTTTTGAAAAAGCAAGCCGCTTTTTTGAAAGAGAGCACCTAGGCAGTCTGGATGCTCTCTTTCAAAAAAGCACAGTTTGCATTACATAGCGCCTTTTTTCAAAAGAGCACTTTCGAAAAAAGACGTTCTTCCTTGCAAAATGAAGTTTTCCACAGTCAAAAAAACTGCCGCGTTCTTTTGATTTACTTTCGAAAGAATGCGGCAGCAGTCTAGACACAGGGGAAGTTTTTTTGAAAAAAGGCCACTTTAAAAAAAAAAAAGCTGTAGTCTAGACACACCTTCTGGAAAAGGGATGCTAATGTAGCGCATCACAATTGCAAATTCCACGGGGGATTTAAATATCCCACGCGGGATTTGCATTTACATGGCTGCCTCTTTTTTCCGGCTTGGGGAAAAGCTGGAGAAAAGTGCCAGTCTAGATGTTATTCTCCGGAAAATAAAGCCTTTTCCGGAGGATTTCTTATTCCTACCTGAAATCCACGAGGAGTACAGCTAGTTCGGATTAGAAGCCTAATCCGAACTAGCTACTCCGTGCCGCGTGTAGCCGCGCTGTAGCGAACTAGCCGGGATTTAAAAATGGCGGCGCCCGGCTTATGCAAATGAAGCCCGGGAAATTCAAATCCCGGGCTTCATTTGCAAGTGCGGTATGCCTACATTACCCTCCTAGTTCGAATTAGGAGGGTAGTGTAGACATACCCTGAGGGGGGAGGGAAAGGGAGGACAAGAAAAAAAAAGAGCCTTCCCAATTTTTCAGTTTCCAGGAATCAAAAACCAGAATTTCAGGGTTTTTTTTTGGGGGGGGGGGGGGGGGAATGCATAAGACTAGAGACACCCCACCCCAAAAAATGTGACAAATGTTTTTCAGTGAAAACTCTAAAAACACTTGGCATTTTGACATCATTAAAGATAAAACCACAAGGAGACTGAATTTCTCCTAATTGTTGATAACACCGCTGCAGCACATACACTCCACAGTCACTTCTTGATAACCTCTACCCTCCATTTTAGCAGTCCCCATGGAAGTATTGTATGAATCCCTTCGCCACACATTAGTGGTCTACATAGACTTAGGGCATGTCTTCACTCACTGCGCTGGAGATCGATGTTCTGGCATTTGATTTAGCGAGCCTAGTACAGTCCCGTAAATTGAATGCTGAAGGCAGCTCCAGCAGGCGTCTGTACTACTCACAGTTGCGAGGAGTAAGGGAAGCTGAAGGGAGTGTTCACTCCCGTTGGCCTCCCGCAGTGGGATCAGCACCAAACTTGGCTTAAGTTAAGCTGACGCCAGCTACATATTATATGTAGCTGAAGTTGTGTACAATCCGACCTTCCCGGTCTAGAGTAGACCTGGCCTCAGTCCCTTTCATCTGCAGTGAGGTCCAGCTGGTTGTTTGGAGCTGTGTGACTCCCAATTGCTGCCCTATATTGAGGTCTGCTGAGATCAAAACACTGTGATTCAGAGGTCAAGGACATATTGCCAATTCAAGCCATTGGACATTTTCCCTAACCTAATCAATTTCACTTGGCTGCGTAAATCTTGTAAAACACTGAACTGTCTAGTAAGAGCTACCATTGTTACCTTGGCCTGTAAAAATGACTTTTTCCCCATGTCCCAAATCAGAGAAGGGCTTTTGCTTTGTTTGTAAAAACAAGGTTGTGAGGAATCTGTCCTTCATATCAAAGAGCTTGAATCCAACAGCAGAAAGATTCCTACTTGAATCAAAGCAGCAATTTAGTGAAAGTTGCTAGTAGTGGCAAATATCCTTTTCTAGGGTTTTGCTGCCATAATGCCCATCAAACGTCACTTCTGTAGTAGTATGGCTGTGTCAATACAGTGACATTTGAGTTGATTGGAATTTGGAGAGCTCCCTTGTCAGCATGACTTTGAACTGAGTGAATTGCAGTTGCTCGTGCTGGTGTCTAGCCACACAACCCTTTAGTCACTCTTTGTCAGGCTAATCAGACTCTATACATGGCCTGAATCCCATGGATGTGCCAGGGCTGCTTCTGCACCACTTGCACAGCACAAATGAGGCAGCCCATTGTTAAAATACAAAGGAGCCTGTTTGCAGCTCTTTAGCAGCCCCTTTGCACCCTGGGACTATAAAACAGGCAAAGTCTTTTTTGCAGCAGGGTAAATTGATAGGGATTTTCTGTTGATCTTCTGATCAGAATGTGCTGCAGCTATGCGATGAAGAGATAGCAGAATGTTTTCAAAAGATGCTAGGGGATGTGATGAGATTTCAGTAACTCATACCCATGGAAGAGAGGCCCAAGTGTTATTCTTTCTTGCAGTTGAACAAGTATCTCCTCATTCTCTCCCTTCCTCTGCTCCCCCGGCCATACTTACCATGGCTGGGGCTATGCACTGACCGCCAAGGATGAAGTTTCAATAAGCGTGTTTTTTTAAGATGCTAGGAGGAGCAAGGGAACGGAGCTCTGAATCTTAACACTCCCTTTCGGTTGCGATTGAAACCTGCGTGAGTTTTATCTGGAGCAGTTAAAGGAGCGACATGGCATTCTCTAGAGAGGAAGTAAGGTGCAATGATGTAGCAGCTGAAAAGTGATAAGAAATGTCAGGGGGCAAGGTCATAACTTCAGCACATCTTCCTGTCCAGAAAAGGAAGCTAGACAGATCTGAATCCTGCACAGCATCATGAGAGGGTGGCCAATTCGGGTTGGATGTCTTCCTAAAGTTTTCATCACATGATAAATCTTTAACTTAAGAATAAGTTTTAATTACTGGAGACCACAAGACAATCCTGGAGGGCTGGCAACTCTACACCATAAGAATGTTTTCCCTCCAAACTACCTTTGCGAACAGTAGTTCCATTAGAGGGGGAGATTATCCTTGGGTTTCTGTTAGTAGCATGGCTGGAGAAATCACTTGTGGATGAGTTACCTCAGCATATTGAGGGGAGGGAGTAGAAGGCCACAAATAGGACAAAAGTATAAGGACAGGATGTGTAGCTGCCATTGTGGCCAAAAGGGGTTCCCTGTCCACACCCACAGAACACCAGACTATGATAAGGAGGAGAAAGAAGAGGACATAGAAGGATGTGATCAGTGCAGGGGTGGCTCTAGACTAGCTGCCAGCAACTGGCGCCCTAGGCGAACCATGCAATTGGCGCCCCCACCTCCAAACCCCTCAATGATATTGCGCCACCATTTGGCGCCCTATTTAACTTGGTGCCATAGGCGACAGCCTAGTTCACCTATATGGATGGGCCGCCCTTGGTCAGTGAGATCCTCCAAGCCAGTGCTGCATCAAACCATCAACAGAGGACCTTGGTGAAAATTTCAGACAATATGGAGAAAGAAAGAGCAAACAGGAGAAAGGCCCAGTAGTTCAAGCAGGAAAAGGAAGAGGAGAGGGAGTGACAGATACACCAAGACATAATGGGGCTTCTCCAGCAGCACACAGATATTGTAGACTCTTTTTGACCTATATGTTTAACAAGCACATAGGCTTTCATAATAAAATGTTATCCCTCAAAGAGCTAAGTGATGACAAGATTTGTCACAGTACATGAGAAGTGATTTTAGCAATCATCTTGATTTAAGACTTGATTTAAATGCAAAGTAATGTATATTGGAAAACATAATCCCAACCATATATACAAAATAATGGGATCTAAATTTAGCTGTTAAAATTCAATAAAGATCTTGAAGTCACTGTGGCTAGTTTTCTGTAACATCTGCTCAATGTGCAAAACAAAACAAAAAAACCTAACAGAATGTTAGGAACTGTTAGGAAAGAGGTAGGAAGACAGGAAATATCATTATGCCACTAAATAAATCCCAGTAGATGCACACCTTGATTATTGCTTGCAGTTCTGGTTGTCCCACCACAAAAAAGATACCTTAAAAATGGAAAAGGTACAGAAAAGTGCAACAAAAATAATTCAGAGTGTGGAACAGCTTCCATATGAGGAAAGATTTAAAAGACTGGGATTGTTCAGCTTGGAAAAGAGAGGACTCAAGGGGGACATGAGAGGTGTCTATAAAATATTGTCCAGTGTGGAGAAAGTGAATAAGGAAATGTGTTATGCGAATGAGTAAACAAAAAACAAGGGTCACCCACTGACATAAATAAGTAGCAGGTTTAAAACAAGCAAATGGAAGTGCTTTTTCACACAATACACAGTCAACCTGTGAAATTTATTGCCAGGGGATGCAAAAGCTAAAAATCGAATGGGGGTCAAAAAAGATTTAGTAAGTTCATGGAGGTTAGGTCCATCAGTGGCTATTAGCCAAGATGGCCAAGGATGCAACCCTATGCCACGTTTGTCTCTGTATCTCACTGCTAGATGCTTGGGTGGATCAGTTCATAGTTGCCCCATTCTGTTCATTCTCTCTGAAGCATTTGGATTTGGCCACTGTCTGAAGACAGGATACTGGACTAGATGGATCAATGGTCTGGCCCAATATGCCCATTCTGACATTCTTAAGACACATCAACACTGAAAGGAAGGCAGTGGCTTGCATGATTAGCTGGAGCTACAGAGCCCACAGACAGAAAGCTTCAGGAGGGTCAGGTAAGGCCAACCGGTCAGAGTGAAAGGACTGAGACTGCACACCCACATTTTCTCTCCTTGTACCATTTTCTTTGTCTTTCCCAAAGATGCACCTGGCATTGCACTCTGATGCTATGCAGGGTTTGTCTACACGACAGCTGGACACCAGCTTCCCAGCCCCGATAGACAGAGAGGTCCTGGCAGGGCCTGACGGACAGTGCTAAAACTAGCACAGTCGAGGTGGCAGCTCAGGGCCACAAGCCCACCTCACCTGCTGGGTCCGAGCTTGGAGCCACAGTCTCTGCACAGCTATTTTTCGAGTGCTAGCTCAGGCACCGCAAGCATGAGTCTGTCAGGGCTGGGAGGTGTATCTCCAGCTGCAGCATAGATGTACCCTTAGAGGCTTGCTCACTTAGGTCTCAGCAAAAAGTCGCCAGATAGACTATTGTAGCAATGTTGCCACTTGTTGTTTCAAAGACCTGAACAAGAGCCCTTTCTAGCTCTGGATTTTCCTTTCTTTCATGTCACTTTCACTTCTCCCCTTTGACAAGGGGACAGATGAATTCGATAATTTATCTTTCCTACACCAGCCAATAACCCATCCACACCTGTGGACATCAGCACTACCTTTTGGCCATTCTTCACTGATTGCCCTGTATGAAAGGCACTGATCTCAGCTGACAAGCTGGCCCAGGGTTATTCTGTGCCAGCTGGATTCTCAGCCCTGACAATGGTCTGGTGTAAATGAGAACACCCCAACTAGGATGGCCCAGGCCCTCATGCGACATTTCTGTCGTTGACCTTGTCAAGTTTCTTGAGGGATTTATCAGAATGACGAGGTTTCCGTGGAACCCCCTTTTCTCATACCCTGAAGCAGGGGTGGGGAACCTTTTTGGGCCGGGAGCCTCCGACCCACAGAAAAATCTGTCAGGGGCTGCACTCAAGTAAGAAGCAAAACCCCCTCAAAACTAGCCCTCCCTGACGTGGCCCCTGCCTGAGGAGGAGAAAGACACCCCCCACATTCCCCTTGCACACCAGAGCCTAGGGGGTCCCAGGTTAGTAGATTTTTTGTGCTCCAGCCCAGTGGTGAGGGTGGAGGGAAGGGGAAGGCTGGAGCACCAGCACAGGCTCCCCAATGCCGGGGGAGCCCTGAGCCTTGGGGGCCAGATCCAGGCAAGCCAGGGACCACATCTGGCCCCTGGGCCTTAAGTTCCCCACTGCCGCCCTAAAGCCTGGCTGAGGACACCAGCATGGATGTACGGTGATTCGTCTGCCTGACAAAATATAGGCTTCCAGAAACCAGCCCAATCTGGGCTGGAATAAGATAGGCCTCTAAGGGTATGTCTACACTACAGCACTAATTCGAACTAACTTAATTCAAATTAGTTAATTCGAACTAAGCTAATCGAATTAGTGCATCTAGACCTAAAAACTAATTCGAATTAGCGTTTTGCTCATTCGAACTAGCATGTCCACATTGAGTGGACGCTGAACCGATATTAAGGCTGGCCGGAAGCAGTGCCGGCAGGGCATCAGATTAGGACTTAGAGTGTGGAGCTGCTGCCGCAGGCTAGCGGAGGGCTGTGCTTAAAGGGACCCGACCCCCACCCCGGACAGACAGTTCTCAGGGTTCCCCGCTTGCTTGTCTACCTTGATGAGGGACAGCAAAGCAGTCCTGTCTTGGAGTGCCCTGAGTGTCCTCACTCGGCACATCACAGCACTTGGCCATCAGCCCGGCTGCACTTGCCGCAGGCTGCCATCCGGGGGGGGGGTCAATCGGGGGGCTCTCAGGATCCAGGACGCCTTGCAGGAGAGCTTCTACCCTGAGGAGCCCACAGAGCCACCCCAGTCCTCCCCATCGGGGGCTCATACCCCATTTCTCCCTCACCTCCTTCCACTTACCCCTCCCTAGCCCCCCTTCCTGATGTAAAAAATAAAGGACACGTGTGTTCAAAAATAGAAACTCTCTTTATTTAACAAAACTGAGGAGGAGAGGGGGGATTAACCTCTGGGGAGACTGGGAAAAGGAGGTGGGAGCGGGGAAGAGAAAGGGTAGGAGAGGGGAGGGGGAAACCTGGGAAGAGGGAGCTGGAAGGGGGAAGCCAGGGGAAGAAGGAGGAGGGGAAGTATAAAACTATGGTACGCCATATCTTAAGTACTGTGTACAGATGTGGTCTCCTCACCTCAAAAAAGATATTTTGGCCTTGGAAAGGGTTCAGAAAAGGGCAACCAAAATTATTAGGGATTTGGAACAGGTCTCATATGAAGAGAGGCTAAAGAGACTGGGACTTTTCAGCTTAGAAAAGAGGAGACTGAGGGGGGATAAGATAGAGGTCTATAAAAGCATGAGTGATGTGAAAAGGGTGAATAAAGAAAAGTTCTTCATTAGTTCCCATAACAGAAGGACTAGAGGACACCAAATGAAATGAATGGCCAGCAGGTTTAAAACTAATAAGCGAAAGTTCTTCTTCACACAGCGCATAGTCAACCTGTGGAACTCCTTGCCACAGGAGGCTGTGAAGGCTAGAACTTAGAGTTTAAAGAGAAGTTAGATAAATTCATGGAGGTTGGGTCCATGGAGTGCTATTAGCCAGGGGGTAGGAATGGTGTCCCTGGCCTCTGTTTGTGGAAGGCTGGAGATGGATGGTACGCGACAAATCGCTTGGTCATTGTCTTCGGTCCATCCCCTCTGGGGTACCTGGTGTTGGCCACTGTCAGCAGACAAGATACTGGACTAGATGGACCTTTGGTCTGACCCAGTACGGCCGTTCTTATGTTCTTATGTTCTTATGTTCTAAGCTCAGGGCTCTCACTGGACCAACTTGATTTTCATGCAAACCTGCTCCTGGGTTTGCATGTGGCCTTTGGTGGCCAGGCTGGCAGCTATCCTGCCCTAGACGGCCGCATTCCTGTGCCTAGTGCAGAGATCATGGACTTTGGAGGCCTCCCCCCAAACCTGGATGAGGTCCACGATCTCCACACTAGACCACGCGGGCGCCCGCCTCTTGCAGCCCTGGGCAGGCTCCTGGGAGCCACTAGCCTGGTCCTGGGAAGAGGCGGAGGGCTGGGTGGCAGCCCCTTTAAGGGCTCCGGGGACGGGAGGCGGGCAGAAGAGTTTCCCTGGTTTGGCCCAGAATGACCACCAGGACAACCTGGGGAGAGCTAGCCTCCAACTAGTTCGAATTAAGTGGCTACACAGCCCTTAATTCGAACTACTTAATTCGAACTAGGCGTTAGTCCTCGTAGAATGAGGTTTATCTAGTTCAAATTAAGTGCTCCGCTAGTTTGATTTAAATTCGAACTAGAGGTTTGTATGTGTAGCACCTATTAAAGTTAATTTGAACTAACGGCTGTGAGTTCGAATTAACTTTTTAGTGTAGACATACCCTAATATAGCAGTTTAGTAGAGCCAGAGTAAAACAGATGTCAAAAGTAAAGTTAAACAGTAAAACCACTGTATACCAGGTACGGACTCCCCCTCCCCCGCCCCACACACACATGCACAGCTCCATGGAAGGGCAGGAGATGGGGCTGTAAGTTCTACTCTTTTCCCCCCTGGAGGGGCAGCAAGGAAAGGAACAGAACAACCAGCTGCTCCCCTGGTTGCCGTACCACTCCCAGCTCCCTTCCCCCACAGGTAATGTGTGATGGGGAGAGGAAATGTGTGGGGCTCCGGGGTTGGGGGCAGGGTGGAGTCACAGAGGGACGGTCATGTGGGGAGACCACATAGATACCCCCTTACCTGGTGTACCCTCCCCCTCCCGTACTGGCAAGCACTTTTGTTTACTTGCACCACTGCTTGTCAGCCCAGTGGGTTACATCCAGAGAGGCCATAGGTTTAAATGTGACAACAGGCGCTTACTCTCTACCTCCTTTGGGACACTCAATCAGCTCAAGGGGAACAGAGGCTGCCCACAAGTCCCTTGCCAGGGCTTCCTCTGGCACGTGGGGAGTGCCCTCCAGGGGCAGGCAGCCAGCAGAGCAGGCCTTTGAGCTCCCCCCCCCCCCCACACACACATCCCAGAAGCCCTGAAGCAGTGGGTGTGACAGAGGGAAGAGAAGTAGCTTTGATGAACTCCAGCTGTCCTCAACCCGTGGACAGTCTCTTGCAAATCACAGCCAACTGTTGCATGTTACATCGGCTCCCAGGCTGTTCTAGTGTGTGTCCAGGCAGTGAATCTGGAAAGCCTGCCATGCCCAGTGGTAACTGCCTGCAGCCAAGAACCTAGAGTCTATCACAAGATCATTTTGTTGATCACGGTCTGACGGGCAGGTGTATGAGCTGCACAAGTTCTTTCCTTAAAATAATATCCTACATTTGATAAAGTATAAACAATGCATTTCTCATCCTGCTTCACCTCTCCTTCCTCCCCCTCAGAAAGCACAGTGCAATACAAAACATTTTGCACGCACTGAAAATTGTAAAGAAACCCACATTTTGCTGGCTCAGCCCTCTGCTGGCAACCTTTATGTACTTTGTCACTGAAACCCAGAGTCCCTCTTAAAGTGACCATTTTGTCCTGGCAGGACTCATTCACCCTGTAGCTCTGCTGCAGAATCTGACTTGATGCCAAACAAACAAACAAAAGAAGCACAGCTCCTTGATTGCTTTCAGCTCTGCAAAGAACTGCTGAACTGTGGGGATGCTCCATGCCATAGGAAAGAAAAAATAAAACACTGCTTGCCAGGGTAAATGAAAAGAAAAGAGAAATATTGTGAAAGTATCATAGTCATCTGTCCTCCATTTAAAGTGGATGGTTCTACTTGTTGGCATGGGTTACCAAGAACTAAACAGAATGAATAGTCCCTTGGTTCTAATGAATAAAGTTCCTCACAACATGTGCCAGAAAAGTACCATGTCAGAGTTTTCAATGAAGGAGTGAAAATAAATTCCCACCTCTCTTTCACTAAGGAGGTTACATTCAGATACCATAACAAGCTCCCCCTGCCCATCTTCTCTTACTCTGCATAAGCTCCTTCTTGGCTGTAAACAGGAACACCACACTAGGAACACACATACTCACACACACACAAACACACACCAGTCCAGGTGACTTCATGCCCACAGAAGATGTGTTGGTGTAAGTCCTAAATGTGTCCCACAGAGTAGCTATTGGTGCTCGGCATCTCTGAAAAGCAGGCTCTCAAGGTATTTGAAAATAAAAGGCTAAGATTTTTGAAAAAAGTCTAGTGATTTTGAAAAACGGCAAGTGATTTTGATACCCCAATTTTTGGGTGCCCGTCTCTGAAGCAGTCTGATTTTCAGAGGGCAGATTCCTAGTGCTGTCTGAATGACAGGCCCCTTTCAAGTTGGGCATCTAACTTTGAGGCAGCCAGTATTAGAGTAATGTTTCAAAATCTTGACCAAAACATTAAGCTGTGTAAACAAGATGTGACATTGTTTTGTGAAGTTTTTTTCCCCTTCGCTAACCATGTGGATCTCTGCATTTCATTACCCTTCTTTACAAGATTTCTGGACCGAGAAGTTCATTTCCCTCTTAGAAGCAAACAGAAGAATGCAGCTGCCACCCAATATTCTTTAACTAGAACCACATGTAAGCCACTTAGTCTCCAGATATGAAAGCAAAACATAACGCTGTCATCACTGCACGGCACCGTCAATCTGCACCACTCTGCAGCATTTCTTATAGCATGTTTAGTATATGGCTATGTAAAATAATGAAAGAGCATGGCAGGTTCCAGGAATTAATGAGGGCGAGGTGAAACTGAAGAAGTTTAGATCTGGATTCTTTTACTGAGCATGAAATTTGGTGAATTTAAACTCATCTGTTACTTGCTCTTGGGGTGGTTTCCCGCAGCACATGCTTTTAGAACACAGACTCAGCCTGGGTTATCTTATTACCTGATAAAGAGCCACTTCTGCACCTCTGTTGTTTGTACTAAGTACCATCTTTATATGGCAGTTCAGTAAACTGAGTTTTCCTAGGAGTAATTAGCACATCATATTGCACTTTCCATTTTCCAAGCATTTTGAAAACAAGTTAGCGCTCACAGATCGTATTCATGGAGAAGATGCACTCGATGGTATCGCTTTGCCTGTGAAAAGTCAGGCAGTGAAATGGGAGAAGGAAAAGCCTATGACTACACAGAGTCAGCCATGCCTCTGCAGCCACAATCTGTGCTACTGCAGCTGCACTGCTATTTATATTCATGCTAGCTTGAGTATGTATACACTAGCAGAGGAATCACACCCTGATCTCATAGTGCATTGGGAGGGAAGAGGCTGTGAGGAACCATTTCCACACCAGTGGGGCGGGGGATTCAGGAACCTAAATTGACCATGAATGCTATGGAAGGGGAATGGGTACTGTGCTGGCTGTGACTTCATGGTCTCTTGGGCATGATCTGCTTCAGCAGGGACATGACCAAGCTCTGTCTGAGTTTACTGACCATTTCGTTGTCTGCCACACACAGACCGGGTCATACACACTTATCTTTGTGAGTAGAGAAGGAATGCACACCCTAACATACTCCCTCATTTGATATAGAATCATAGAACACTAGAACTGGAAGGGACCTTGAGAGGTCATCAAGTCCAGTCCCCTACCCCCACGAACCAAGCACCATCTCTAGATCATCCCCGATAGATGTCTATTTAACCTGCTCTTAAATATCTCCAGTGATGGAGATTCCACAACCTCCCTAGGCAGTTTATTCCGGTGCTCAATCATCCAGTCAGTTAAGAAGTTTTTCCTAATGTCCACCCTAAACTTCCCTTGCTGCAATTTAAGCCCATTGCTTCTTGTCCTATCATTAGAAGTCAAGGAGAACATTTTTTCTCCCTCCTCCTTGTAATCCCCTTTTAGATAATTGAAAGCTGCTATCACGTCCCCTCTCAGTCTACTCTTTTCCAAACTAAGCAAGCCCAATTCTTTCAGTCTTCCCTCATAGCTCATGTTTTCTAGACCTTTAATCATTTTTGTTGCTTTTCTCTGGACCCTCTCCAATTGCTCCACATCTTTCTTGAAATGTGGTGCCCAGAACTGGACATGATACTCCAACTGAGGCCTAATCAATGCAGACTAGAATGGGACAATGACTTCTCGTGTCTTTGCTCACAACTCTTCTGTGAATGCATCCCAGAATCATGTTTGCTTTTTCTGCAACAGTATCACACTGTTGACTCATATTTAGCGTGTGGCCCACTATGACCCCGAGATCCCTTTCTGCAGAACTTCTTCCTAGAGTTAGTCACTTTCCATTCTGTATGTGTGAAACTGATTGTTCCTTCCTAAGTGGAGCACTTTGGATTTGTCCTTATTAAACTTAATCCGCTTTACCTGAGATCATTTCTCCAGTTTGTCCAGACCATTTTGAATTATGACCCTATCCTCCAAAGCACTTGCAAGTTCTTGTAGCCACCCTGCCCTGCACAAGCAGGACAGCTAACATGTATGCCATTGGTCTACTCCCTGCTCCAAGTGTGGTTCCTGGTTAGAAATGCAGGGTTCTGCTCTCAACGTTGAGTTGCTAGGAAGGTGGGAAGTTTTTTTGGTGCCTGGCCCCTACAGTCCCAGGAGACGGATGATATAGAAAATGGCCACTTGGTTTTGACAACTGATTCTAGCTCAGTGCCTCAGAAGAAGACAAAGGACTCTAAGGGCTCATTTAGATTACTTGGAACAGTCAGAAGAGGAATTTGCATATCTTCCTCTGATCGCACTTTCGAAAACAGAGCAAAGTGAAAGTAGTTTAGATGTGGCTTTTTTGGCGAACCTCCCCCCCCCCTTGTCGAAAAGCCGCTCTTCCTCAAAAGATGAGGTTTACGCGGCTTTTCAACAAAGGGGTGGGGAGTTCGCCAAAAAAGCCATGTCTAAACTACTTTCACTTTTGAAAGCTCTGCTTTTGAAAGTGCGATCGGAAGAAGATATGCAAATTCCCACAAAATTTGCATATCCTCTTTCGACTGTTCCATATAGTCTAGATGAGCCCTAATGGTCCTCGCCAATATGCTTTGCAGGAAAATTCCTTCAGCACCAAAATTAACGATCACTTATACCAATATTTTTTAGTTGAGCGTTTGGCCCATGATATTTTACTGTGTTGGTTCTTTCATTGGTTTAACTCCCCTGAAGGCAAGGGAGGTATGTTGATCCTTGGCTGTTGTGAATAATAAGAACCTGAGCCTTAATGGACGAGGCAAATGATCCATCTAGATCGGTTTCTGGTCTGCTGACAGTGGCTGGTCATAACTGCTTCTCAAAGCAGGGCAATTATTGACTGAGCCACCCCCTGTCATCTAAGCCAGCTTCTGCATAGTTCCATTAATACCAGGTGAGGCTCTGGCCCTTGAAATCCAAGTATTTCTCTATTTTTTAATGAACATGGAGATGTTGGCAAAGGTCTACGGGTACGCTGAGGACCTCATGTTTGGAAGAAATTCCAGAAAAAGTGTTCCCCATCACTATAGTACCTGAGTGACTTCAGTTTTTAAAGTATGTTGGATCCCCACAAAAACCATGAGCATGCAGAAGTACTATTACCTGCATTTTACAGATAGGGAACTGAAACACAGAGAGACAAAGGACTTGGCCACACAGTGCACATCAAAAAGGGTATGCTCTACAAAGCATTCTAAAGTGCCATCCTCAAAGTGGCCTGTGTAGACCTTGCTGGTGCATCCTACAAGGTACCTTGTGCATGTTGAAGAAGTCCTGTTTGAAAGGGGACTATACTAATGCCCACTACAAACCTTTTCTAGCATATTAGCATGGGGAAGCTAGAGCAAAATGGCTTTCAAACACTTTTTATACCTTTTTGATGTACATTACCCTACCGTGTAGACAAGCCCAAAGTGACTTGCCCATGGACACATAGGAAATCTGTAGCAGAGAAGAGCAATGCCAAAAATGAATGTATGATATCAGACTGAAATAGAATGTTGCATTTCTCCCACTGCACGTGAGAGATGGACTCCTTCCTCTACTGAAAGCTGTGGCAGATGTGAAAGAAAGAAAGAGCCACCAACTGCCTCAAAATATTAAAATAATGAATAAAATGATAAGAAGAGATTGCGATAAATAATAGGGAGTGGATGGTAGTCCCACCAATAACGTTGCTGATAAAGGATCCAAACATTGCAAGAAGTAATTCAAAGGGGTAACTTACACTTTTGAGAGATCCTAATCCTAAATGCTGCTGAAAAGACAAAGCCAGATGAAAGGTTAGAGGGGAGGGTGGACCCTGAGAGTGAACTGTCAGGGGAGGGTCCTGATGGACTCTAAGAGTGAGCAGTAGAGAAGAAGGAGATGAGTTATCAAGGGACCAGTTGGTGAGGCTGGAGGAATTAAGGGGCATAGTCTATGAAGGCCAGAGTGGAAGCAGCATTTGGGAGCGAGGCATGTAAAATGCAACAGAAGGAACCAGAAAGTTGAAGACAGAAGAGGACAAACACTTCAGGGGAATGTTTATATTAAAATATACCCCACTACACTGTCATTTCAAAAAAGGGAACCAGGACAATGTTTTTCTTCATCTTTGGTTTGGCCTAGCCCAACCTTGTTGACAGGGTCTCTTTAAGGAAAGAAAAGGAAAACGTAAGAAATAAATAAATAGCCCCAGCGTCTGGAACTTCTGGGTGGGTTCATTTCTGTGTGGGACAGCATTTCCATTCCTTGACATGTGCACTAAGTGAAAAAGAAGTTGGATGCTTATATGAACCAGCTGGCATTGGTTTTAAATATTTGTTGTTATTCATATGTATTTAAGTATGAAACAAGGGCAGTATAATGCTGAGTAAATAAACACACACTCACTAATCTTTCAGTTAGGAGGACTGTGTCATTTTATTCACACTTTTTACCATACACTCTAGGGTAACTTTTCAGACTAGGAATCAATGACATCTGGTAACACTATAACCTAGGGCCTGATTTTCCTTGTAGTTACAAATGTTACCTTTTTGGCTTCCAGGGTGCAAAACCAGCGTTAGAGAGGAAAATCAAAAGGTCCCCAAATGTCTTAAAAACACCTTATAGGCAAAGGCCTTATTCTGAATTCAATCACATCCATTTTACTCCATTGAGAATGGATGGAAAAACAGGCAGTCTGTGTTTTATTTATAGTTACTTGGAAAGTTGTGTGACTTGATATTTGTTACACATTTGCTTAGCCTCAGTAGGAGCAATTTCTATAAAACAATTGCTTTTTTAAAACCCACAATAAAGATCTTATTAACTCAAACATAATTTGTTATGTGAGACATTCAATGAACTCATTTCAAAAAGCAAATTTGTTCCACAACAGAGTGATTTCCGCTGCTGACTACATCAACTTTGTAATGTAATGCCATTGACTCCTGATTTACACCAGCATGAGAGGAAATCTAGCCTAAGATGTTGGCTTAGATAGAATTCTTGAACACAAGTTATTAATGAAATCATTAAGGTGCACAGTAAACTAAAGTAAGGTTTGGAGCTTCTTCTCATTACTTCCATGGAAATAGTGAGAACAAGTTACGAATGTGGTTTTGTGCACTAGATTTAATGATACATGCTATTTATGGGAAATAAAACAGCTCTAGAGCTCAGAGAAAAATGGAAGTCGAGGATGAAGTGCCATAAATTTGCTATTGTTCTCATGAAATCTCACGACAATATTGCCTTGGATATAAAAACAGACACATGGACTGAAACCTGGGTTCAGAGATTGTGAGTGCCTTCTGTGACTACAGATCCCAAATGGGGGCATTTTTTACCACCAGGAGCAGTGGCTGAGACTTGTCTAGGTCTGAATCCAGCTCATCCAAATATATTTAATAATAACATATGTTAATTTGTAATTGGCAAGTCTTACGGAGGTGGGGGGGAAAGACAAGCAGGTAATGCACCATGAGTTCACTAATGAATGGTCCTGCCGGGCACAGGAAGGGGAGAAAATAAAAACTGGGTATGTCATTTAGCCACACCACTGCAGAGCCTGTGAGATCCAAAGGTAGGTTGCGACAAAGAGTCCTGTGGCACTTTATAGACTAACAGATGTATTGGAGCAGAAGCGTTTGTGGGCAAAGGCCCACTTTGTCAGATGCATGTAGTGGAAATTTCCAGAAGCAGGTATAAATATGCAGGCCAGAATAAGGCTAGAGATAACAAGATTAAGTCAGTCAGGGAGGATGAGGTCCGCTTCTAGCAGCTGATGTGGAGGTGTGATCCCCAAGAGAGGAGAAACTGCTTTTGTAGTTGGCTAGCCATTCATAGTCTTTGTTTAATCCTAAAATGATGGTGTCAAATTTGCAGATGAACTGTAGCTCAGCAGTTTCTCTTTGAAGTTGGGTCTTGAAGTTTTTTTTGCTGCAGGATGGCTACCTTTAAATCTGCTACTGTGTGTCCAGGGAGATTGAAATGTTCCCCTACAGGTTTTTGTATATTGCCATTCCCAGGGCTCGACAATTAATGTAATCTACTTGTGCGTGGCGAGTAGATTACAAGCCTGCACAGCCACGCAGCGTGCCGAACCGTGTGGCTGGCGAGCGGTACTCGCTGCGGCTTGCAAGCCTTGGCCGTTCCTAATATTTGATTTGTGTCCATTTATTTTTTTATGTAGGGACTGTCCAGTTCGGCTGATGTATATGTAGATTGGTTTCCATAGCTGAGGAAAGACACATCACCGGCAAAATATTTCATGCTCTGGGTACATTCAAAATCCGCTGTGTTATTAATTTTAGAAACACTTTATTATAACTGTTAAATATCATCTCTGTTAGGAATGTTTTATATTTCTTTGATGGTGAAGGTAAAACTATGGATATGGTAAAGTTCATTGTGGGATTGTCTGATGAAGTATGTAACAGAGGTAGAAAGAAACTTAGTAGAAATACTTCGTTATACTACTCAAGTACATTTTTTCGGTATTTGTACTTTACTCCAGTAATTTATTTTTGTGATGCTTTGACTTTTACTCAAGCTGCTTTTTTAAGAGATATTGTACTTTTTACTCCATGACCATATCTGGAAGCACTTAGGCTGTGTCCACACTCAGGGGTTTTTTCGGGAAAAGTAGCCTTTTCCCGAAAAAACTTCCCCTGCGTCCAGACTCAAGCCGCGTTCTTTCGAAATAATTTCGAAAGAACGCGGCTTTTCTTTCGATGGCGGTAAACCTCGTTTCACGAGGAAGAACGCCTTCTTTCGAAAGTTCCTCTTTCGAAAGAAGGCGTTCTTCAATGTAAATAGGGCTTCCTCGAAAGAGAGCATCCAGACTCGCTGGGTGCTCTCTTTCAAAAAAGCGGATTGCTCTTTCGAAAGATCCACCTGCAGTCTAGACGCGATCTTTTGAAAGAGGCTCTTTTGAAAGATGCTTTCGAAAGAGCCTCTTTCAAAAGAAGCCTGCAGTCTAGACATAGCCTTAGTTACACACTATTTTCCTCACCGCACTGACAGTTGTGCAAGCCAGCATTCTCATTTGCTAATCATCATGCAATGACTATTTTAAAAAAAAATCACCAATCAACAAGCACAATGACCCTGCCAATGAAGAAGCCTTTCAATAGCCGCATCAACACCTGTTCATTCAAAAACAGTATATATGCAGGGGTGGGAACCCCTGAGACTTGCGAGCTGGATCTACCGTGTGAGGTAGTAGAAGCACGGTATCGCTTCTCCTCCCACTCTCCGGCTGGGGGAATGCGGTTCTGGAAACCACTCATGGGAGGGTTTCCCTGCTGCACGCATTGGCCAGATTTCCTGCACCCCAACTCCCACCCAGCTCTCCCAGCCCTGGTTTGCACGATTGTAGATTTTCATGGCCCCATCCTGCTGCTGTTGAAATAAATGGGACTTTTGCCATTGACTTGTGTGGAAGTAGAAGTTGCCCAGAGTGTATGGCAGCCATAAAATTAGAGCACTGTGGAACAGTATTAATTATGGTGTGGTTAGTATAGAAGATAATTCCCAGTGGTATAGGAGATTACTTAGTGGTGGAGTGGTGTGGGATCTTGCCTACTATTATGGATTGCTACCAACCGGTGTTAGGTCTTGTGCTGTGCTCCTAGTTTACTAAATAGGCCCGTCTCTATTTGTAACGAGATAATATGCTAACCCTTTGTTGTGGTCTTAGCTGGATGTACACATCAGGCTGGATAGCGGTTTATCAAACATGGGCTATCTCTAGACTACGGAGTTTTTCCGGGATACCAGAGATATCCCGGAAAAATTCCACCGCGTCCAGGGAATGCATCTGCTCTTCTGACATTTTTTGCGGAACAGCAGACACGCTCTTTAGGAAGCCCTGTCTTCCTCATTTCATTAGGAAGAAGGGTTCTTCTGACAGAGGAGGTTTTTCCAAAATTTGGCCCAGTGTAGACAGGCCAAATTTCAGAAATGTCTCATCCGAAAAAACAATTGGAAAAAGGTATGCAAATTGTGGCGCACAATAGGCATACCCTTTTCCAACAAAAAGTGGCAGTCTAGACATAGCCATGATGTGGGAAGGAAGGCTTACACATACAATAAATAAACCTCTGAAGACAAAATGGGCACCTTTCATAAGAACTTGCATCCTGGAACAGACCAAAAGTGCATGTACCATTTTCTACTCTACTGTGACCAAATCCAGGTGCATCAGAGTATGAACCCCTCACCTGCTACCTACTGTCATGTACCTAATTGTACAATATTATATCCTGGGAAATCTGTCCCTGGCTGTTGTTCAGGTTAGATCTTGAAGCTTAAAAGCTGCAACCTTTTGTATTTTCAGCCTAGCTTATGTAGTTGCTGATATGACGCTATTTCATTTTTCTAATTCTGTTTTCTATGCACAATACTTAACAACATAGAAAGAAGTACTCCATCTTGAAGAACTATAAAACACAACTTCCATGTAACATAGACTATTAACTTAATCTCTGGTTCCCAGCATGCAACAAGGCTCTGGGCAAGTCCAAGAGGGTTGATCTCACAGGACACACACATTTGAACAGACCCATTGATCTCAATTGGAACACTTCCATACATACACTTATTCGTGTTTGTATGTGTTTGCACGAGGGATGTTAGCTAGTGGGTAATAGAATAGTCGATGGACGGCGTGAATTCTTAGTGGCTGGTTGACTATTCTATAGTCCCCGGGGGGCGGGCCAGCAGCCAGTGCTCTCCAGTCCACTCCCGAGGAGCCCCCATGCCACTCCTCACTGCTTCCTCTGCCAGGCAGGAGCCAGTCAACAAGGGGAGCCAATTTAAAAACCGGCTTCCCTCACAGACCAGCTGCCTGCCACCCTGTGCTGCTGCCTCTGATACAGAGGCAGCAGCACAGAGTGGCAGCAGCCTCTGACTTCAGTGGTCTGAGCTCCTCACAGACAGAGGCTGCTGGGGGGAGGGGACAGGAGAGGCTGACATGAAGCAGCCTCTGTCCGCACCAGCCCAGGATGTCTGGGGACAAAGGCTGCTCCATGAGAGGCAGAATAGTCTCTGACTGTGGAGATGAAGCTGGGGGGAACCAGCTTTTAAGCCAGCTCCTCCCAGCATCAGCTTCTGCTTTCCCCATCTTACTGCCTCTGATACAGAGGCAGCAAAGGGAAGAAATGAGAGTAGTCAACTAGATTAACTGATAAACCTAGGCTTATTGGTTAATCGTCTAATCGACTACTCATTGACCTCTCTAGTTTGTACAACTAGACCCCAATGTCTTTTTTCCTATTGACTTCAGAGGGCTTTGTATCAGCCTGCAAACATTTGGGGGCTACAGGGGATCCATGGTTGCAGTGGTTTCTAGGAGAGATACAAACTGAATGATGTGCAGACTGTGATGGGAACAGATTTCATTAGTCTGAACTGTTCCTGTTCAGAGATTAGTTGCTGAGAAGAATGTATTTTTATATATGCACATGGAATTAATTTATTTAATGAAGAATTTTCCTGGAAAGGAACATTGCTTTTAACATGCAAAATGATGGGATCTACATTAACTGTTACTACTCAAGAAAGAGATCTTGGACTCACCATGGATAGTTCTTGGAAAACAACCACTCTGTGTGCAGCATCAGTCAAAAAAAAGTTCACTGAATGCTAGGAACCATTAGGAAAGGGATAGCTAAATCAGGAAATATACCATTTCTAGACATCATAAACGATTACTTCTTGGAGAAGCTATTTTTGGAACCCACTAAGTGAAAGTCAATTCTTGATTTATTCCCAAGTGGAGCATAGGATCTGGCCCAAAAGAAGAATATAGATGGACCACCCAATAATAACGACCACAATGTAATTAAAATTAACATCCTTGTAGGGGGAAAATTCCAAAGAAACCTACCTCAGTAGCATATACCTTCAAAAAGGAGAACTACGCAAAAATGAGGAAACTAATTAAGGGAAATTAAAAGGAATAATCACAAGGATGAAATGCCTGCAAACTGCATGGAGGAGTTTTAAAATCACCATAAGGCTTAAACTAAATATGTACACCAAATTTAAAAAGCCTAACAAAAGTATACCAAGCAGCAGAGTAAAAAGGTGGTAAGATGTAAAATGACATCATTTATATATCAGGTGTCAAATCCTAGTGAGGAAAATAAAAAGAAACTGTGACAGGTCAGTTGCCACGCACTGGTCCATAAGGGGTTAAAATATCCCTGTGTGAAGGCTGGCACTGGCACCCATTCAGAAAAGGGCTAGAGACAGCCAATCAGGACCTGACTAGGCCCTATAAGAAGGGCTCCTGGGCTATGCAACATTAATTCGAAATAACTTAGTCTGCGTTTACACAGAAGGCAGTTTTTTGAAATAATGTCAAATACTGTCAAGCTGGAGGACTTCTTACTCCGACTCCTGTAACCCACATTGTATGAAGAGTAAGGGAAGTTGGAGGAAGAGTGCTGTATTTCAAAATAAGCCCTGTGTAGACACTCCCAATTTTGGAATAAGCTACGCAATTGACGTAGCTCCATTTGCGTAGCTTCTTTCGAGTTAGCCCTGCTGTGTAGATGCACCCCTGCAGAGGAGGAGCTCACTTTTGCCCCAGCTGTGGCGGGAGAGAGGTCTAGCTGCCTACTAGCAGGAGTACCTTGGACAGAGCAGTGCTGGGGCAAGGCGGGGCAAGGCAGGAGAACTCAGGTCTGAATACACCCCAGGCGGAGGCCCAGCAACAGGGGCCCAAGGAGGGTCTAGGGCTGCAGAGAAGCAGCCAGGGCAGGAATAGGCAGCAGGTCCAACTCTCCTTGCCGATGATTAGAGACTTCAGTTTGCACCTGAGGGAAGGGGTTAGGTGACGAATGGTAATGGGTCACTTAGGAACTCATTGTGAAGGCCAAAGTATAACTTCATTAAAAAAAAGAATTAGATAAGTTCATGGAAGATAGGTCCATCAATGGCTATTGGCTAATGGCTTATGCTTCAGAGGGAGTGAACTCACCCGGCCCTGTCAGAAGATAGGACCATTCATCTGAGCCAGTACAGCCATTCTTGTGTTTTAACTGCAATATATATATATAATGTGTATAATTGGAAATCCAAAGTGTATTATTATTGCAGCAGAAACCATGTAACTCACCCCAGTTCAGGAAAAGGGTCAGTAACATCAATGAAACAGGCAAATGTGGTGTCACGCCAGGGCCTCTCTCCAGGCTCCAAGCGTACAGTACCTTCTCTGCCAGTGTCCCTTAAAAAAGCTTATGACACAAATATAAGCAAAACCAACACGAACAATTCTTCAGCTCACTCTTCTTAGCCAAGCCTTTCTCCACTAGCTCTGCTCTCTACTGGCTCTGTTCCTCACTTCTTGACCCCCTGCCCCGCCCCGCCCCGCCCCGCCCCAAAGCCCATCATAGTAGATAGCACCTCTCCACAGGCTCAGCCTGACCCCAATCAGTCTGTGTGTCATTTGACAGATCTTTATAACCGTAAGGGTAGTACTGCCCTCTTTAAATTGGGCCCACCTGTTCTGATACAGGAGTGCTGGAGCTGGTCTAATTACAGACACCAGTTCCTTAGTGACATGTGGATAATGGTGCTGCATCAAAACCCTGTAGAACTCACAACTTTGTATGAGTTGGGCACACCAGGTGAAACTGGTAGTTTGGGGCTTATACTGAGTTTTGAGGTTGATTTCAGACCTATCACAGAACCCAAAGCTCAGGCTGAGAGAGTCCATCAGTGTTGGAACCAAAGAGGGTTTTTGTGACTCCGTGTTATAATTCAAACTGCTGAGTGATATGCATATCTCTGATGGCTTTTATATGTGTTTTTAATGAGCTGTGTAATGGATTTAATGCTCTGTAATTACTATTTGGGAGACTATGGTGTCAGAATTGATTGGAGAATAGTGAGTGGTTAAAGTAAGCCTGTCAAATTAAAAACCAGCTTCTGTAATGAAGTGTTTATTATTTATTTGTGAAACACCACCCTCTCCTGGATCGGATCTCAACTCCTCAGCCATGCGCTATGAGCCCCATATTAAAGCAGATTTAAAAAAAAATCACTAAATTTTTTTAAAACAATATCCCCTAATTTAAAAAAATTGAAATTAGAACTTTCATCAACATTTCAAAATATGAAAAAAATTGATCAGCTTTGCATTACTAGTAGCCAATGAATTAGCTCATGGGGCAAGTTGTTGGAGTAAGATGATCTCTGATTTACCCTCAGTGTCACTGTTAAGCTATGCTCTGAAGTACAGCATAATTACAACAGTCGTAGATGGTCATGTGGCTGATGTAATAATCCCATTAGGTTCTTTTATTGTATCTATTCTATTAATAATTTTACATGAGTGAACTTAAAGTATTTAAAAAATCTAATTACTTTTCAACCTTTATTTACTTTTTGAATTTCTAAAGTATCAGATAATGGAAACAAATGTGTGGATTTTAATGTTGCTTCTGGTCAGATTCACTTGTAGACATATGCATTTGTGCAAAAGCAAAATGATTCACAGCAAACACTGTAAAATATTCAGGGTAACATTTATGTCTAACTCAAAAACAAAACAAAGCAAAAGAAAATACAACCCCCCAATAAGCCCCCCAAACTCAATTGTTTTCACTAAAAAGAAAAATAATCATACAAACATTTTTTCTGATCTTAGGGTTTGTTATAATAATGTTTCCACAACACTCTCTACAACACCCTGGCTATAACTACACTGCAGCACTATTTTGGGACATCCGAAGTATCCTGATACATTATTCTGTGACTTTTGAGAGCACCTCTTATTTCGAAATGGGCTCGCTATTCCAACGTCTCTGTAAACCTCATTCCACAATGAGTTTCAGTATAGCAATTTATTTCAAAATAAGTGCTGTGTAGAGAGCGCCAAATTTCAAAATAAGCTATTTTGAAATTGACGCAAAATAAGCTTGACACTGTTCCTTTAAATATGGATACATAAACAGGGGTAGCTAAAATAAGCTAGACACCTTTATTTGTCCAACAACAAATCGATTTCAAAACTTACTGAGGTGGAAAAATGTGGAGAGAAAGTAGAAATATTAATATACCATAAAGAAAAATGATGAGTTCAGCATTACAGCTGCCCAGGCCAATTTGTGATGGGAATGGCTAACTCACAGGAAAGCCTGCTCTGCACATGGGTAAGTCTGTATCCAGCAATGTGGGTTGGTTTGAAAAGGGGAAGGGCACATAAGAACATAAGAACGGCCGTACTGGGTCAGACCAAAGGTCCTTCTAGCCCAGTATCTTGTCTGCAGACGGTGGCCAGCACCAGATGCCCCAGAGAGGGTGGACCGAAGACAATGATCAAGCGATTTGTCTCCTGCCATCCCTCTCCATCCTCTGACAAACAGAGGCCAAGGACACCATTTTATCCCCTGGCTAATAGCCTTTTATAGACTAACCTCCATGAAATTATCTAGCTTCTCTTTAAACAGGGTGTTTAAGAAGGGTGTTTGGTCAGTGGAAAACACATTGTCCTTTGAATCTTTCATAGTAAAATTAGATGCTTGCAACATAAAAGAGTGGGATCTGGGTGTGTTTTAGGCACGTAACACAAGCAGATATAGTAGATGCTATTAGACATTATTACCATTCTGGGTGCTGTACATGACACAGCATAAGACAGTTGTGATGGGTCAGGACCCCTGGGAGGAAGGCTGATGCTTAAGATACCACTGAGTCAGCATATTCTGCTATCCTCAGCCCCCTTAAATCATGTTTTGCTGAGTCAGGCACTAAGGCGGGGGGTGGAGGAGGGAGGAGGAACCTTTTTTGGGTTGTGGGTCACTGACCCACAGAAAAATTATTTGGGGGTTTCACAAAAATGAGAAGCTAATCACAATAATTAATAACCTCCCTGATGTGGTGCCCAACTGAGAAGCAGAAAGACACTCCCCACATTCCCCTTGCACACCAGAGCAGGCTTGGGGTGCAAGGTCTGGGAGGGTGTGGGGTGCAGGAGCAGGCTGAGGGGGTTGTGTAGGGAGCGGTGCAGGAGCGGGTTCAAAGTTCTGGGTCTGGGTGATGCTGGGGAGCTTACTTGGAGTAGTTCCTTGGTGTCCCCCACCACTCCCAGGCACTGCCTCTGGCTGCTCCTATTGGCAGTGATTACAGCCAATCAGACCACTGGGGGGAAAAGAGTCCAAGAGCACTATCATGATCATTCTTTGTCCCTGCCATGTCCTGATGCAGACAGGAACCCACGAAGGCATTGCTGTTTACACAAGAGGTTAGTAATAATTGGAGAGTGATGAGAAAAGTCAACACTACTGCTGGATATTATGAAACCTACAGGAACAGAATTAAGATGAGAGGTTGCTAAAACTACCAAACTAAGCTATCATAGCTCTTTCTACTGATACCTGCGTCCTTCATCCTTCTGCTGAGTGGTAGTCTGAGGTTTTGCAAGTTGATTTTCCAGTGGAAGAAAAAACAATGATGTGAGGCCTGGGTATACTCCAAATGTAACTTGTTTTATTTACATACTTACATACACCAGTCCTGGAACAGAGGCACTCAAATAGCATGCAGGCAATTCCTTCTTTAAGGGATCTCAGCCCAATGCCACTGCTAGAGTCAAGAAATGGCTCTATGCAAGAGACCAGGCACCCTTTCTAGAAGAACTGCCTCTACGCAGAACCATGTGCACCAAAAACTAACCCTATCACAACATGGTTTGTCAAGACCAAACATTTCTTAAAACTGAATACATGAAGAAAACAAACTTGGAAGATTATGTGTAGTAGGGCCACCTGGTGATGTCTGTCATAACACTATTGGTTAAGAGATTAATTTGAGTCTTTTCTGAATTATTCCAGTACAGCCCAAATTTTGATCGGTGTCAACTCAACTACAGATGGAGAAGCAGTTGGATTTCCTTAACAAATATTTAACGTCTATTTAAACAGCGAAAGAACATTTAAAGGTGTTTAGAGATTCAGGCTGGGGTGTTCAAAGATGCTTCAGACAGTTAGACACCCAGATTTTGAAAATCCCATCCAAAAAGGAGAGTATCATTTCAATTTCCAGATTGCCATGTTGCTGTAGTCATTAAACACGTGTGTATAATAGAACATTAATTGTAGCAACACATCATATTCTCGCTAGTCACAGACAGTAGGAAAACAGCAAATCCCACAGACACCAGTTTAGTCCAGGAGCAAAGACTGGGGTGATTGTCTAGCTTCTGGAAACATGTACAAACACATTCTTTTTATTAATTTATTATTTGTTGTTGTGACAAAAATAACTGCAATAATTATTTGCCTCACACTTATTTAACAGGAAATATCTATGGTTTTGGTCGTAAAAACAAAAACGCAACTGATGGGAATCCAAAACCACCCTAATTTTTCCATACTCCAGTTGCAAGGTACATATGTAGCCTCTCAACAATTTGGAAGTGTTGAAATTTAGATACCTATTGTACTTGGAATTTGCATGGGGATAGTGAATGTGATTTTGACATTGCTTTTTATATTTTTAATGTACAGACCACTGCATACATTTTATGGCTGTCTTTAACTGCATTTGTTAATGTTTCTGGAGCCCGGACTATAAATGTATTTATTTTTAATGAACCTCAGACTGAAAAACCAGCAACCTTATTAACTTCTTTCAGCCTTCCATGAAATGTGTTAGATGACAGGGTGCAAACAATAGCCAACAGTGCTTCTTGAGCAGTGAATTCAGGGCCAGGTCTTCACCATTTTTGCATCGCATGAAAGAGATTAAAGAAGTGGGAAAAATGGTATTAATGGGCCTCAGGAAAGCTGATCACTACACCTTATGCTCCACCCTCCTTGCAAGCTTATGGAAATGTGTCTGTGAATACCGCATTGTATCTGCGAATTTTGGGAGCATATATGGGTGGTGAGTAAAGGAAGAAAGGCTCTATCGTTATCACTGTAGGTAGAAATTAATCTTACTCCTACATTCTTAACTTCTCTGTGACTTCTTCTGTCCCCATAGGCAAATAGGAAGACTGGCCTCCTAGTGAAACTGCAGAGCCATTGGGAGTCACTAGATGGTGCTATGATAGAAACTCTTAGAAGTTCTCTCTAAACTGAATATATAAGCAGGTAGATCCTGCAAGAAATACCATTAATTGCGATGCAAGTATTTTTAATCTAGAAAACTTTGCTCATTCCCTGAGTGTCTCTTGGACTTAAATAATTTTTATGTGCACTGCAACTACTGGCAGGATATATCCCACACCAGCAAGACCAAACATATGTTGCCTACAACTTTATATAGTGACACTGTTGCAGGTAGAAGGGAGCTATCTGGATAATGAGCTTTCTTAGTCTTTTCCAGTGATTGGTCGGTTTGTGATATGCTATATCCAAAGATCCTGAGACCCTGTAGCGGGTTCAAGGCCACTTTCCCTGTCTAAGCAGCCACAAATTCTTCCCTCTGGAGATGATCATGTGGTAATGAAGAAGGTTGTGGAAGCTAGTGAGTCATTTTCCCTCTTCCATTTAACTTTCTTTCATGTGGGAGCGAAACATTTAATCCATTGTTTGAAAATCCCCTATTAAAATATATTTCACAACCCAAATGATCCAAAATGATCTTGAAAGGAATGTGAAAGACAGCTGGCTAATTTTCCAAGGAAAAAAAAGCAAAACCGGGAATGAATAGTTTTCCAGCCACATACTAGTTCATTTTCTTTTCAAAATCAGAATGTATTGTTCATGGGAATGTATGCTGGGAATGAGAAAGGATTGAAGTGATAATGATACAAAACAAATGTGATTGCATTGAAAAGGAAGCAGTATTTATCTGCATGTAGCTGTGTCATCTTGTTATTCTGCCTTCTTTCTGGGTTAACTCCTAGGCATTCCAAATGGAAAGAAATGGTATTACTATGGGGTATGTCTACACTACAGCACCAATTCGAACTAATTTAAATCGAATTAGTTAATTAGAACTAAGCTAATTTGAATTAGTGCATCTACACCTAAAAACTAATTCGAATTTGTGTTTTGATCATTCGAAATAGCATGTCCACATTGAGTGGACCCTGAACCAAAGTTAAGGCTGACTGGAACCAGTGCCGGCAGAGCATCAGGTTAGGAATTAGAGCATGGAGCTGCTGCCTCAGGCTAGCTGAGGGCTGTGCTTAAAGGGACCCAACCCCCACCCCGGACAGACAGTTCTCAGGGTTCCCCACTTGCTTGTCTACCTCGATGAGAGACAGCAAAGCAGTTCTGTCTTGGAGTGCCCTGAGTGCCCACACTCGACACATCACAGCAATCGGCCATCAGCCCGGCTGCACTTGCCGCAGGCTGCCATCCGGGGGGGTCAATCGGAGGGCTGTCAGGATCCAGGAGGCCTTGCAGGAGAGCTTCCACCCCGAGGAGCCCGCAGAGCCACCCCAGTCCTCCCCATCGGGGACTTATGCCCCATTCCTGCCTCACCTCCTTCCACTTACCCCTCCCTAGCCCCCCTTCCTGATGTAAAAAATAAAGGACACGTGTGTTCAAAAATAGAAACTCTCTGTATTTAACAAAACTGAGAGGAGAGGGGGGATTAACCTCTGGGGAGACTAGGAAAAGGAGGTGGGAGAGGGGAAGAGAGAAGGTGGGAGAGGAGAGGGGAAAACCTGGGAGGAGGGAGCTGGAAGGGGGAAGCCAGGGGAAGAAGGAGGAGGGGAAGTATAAAACTATGGTACGCCATATCTGCAGTACTGTGTACGGATGTGGTCTCCTCACCTCAAAAAAGATATTTTGGCCTTGGAAAGGGTTCAGAAAAGGGCAACGACAATGATTAGGGATTTGGAACAGGACTCATATGAAGAGAGGCAAAAGAGACTGGGACTGTTCAGCTTAGAAAAGAGGAGACTGAGGGGGGATATGATATAGGTCTATAAAAGCATGAGTAGTGTGCAGAGCGTGAATAAAGAAAAAGTTCTTCATTAGTTCCCACAATAGAAGGACTAGAGGACACCAAAAAAATGAATGGACAGCAGGTTAAAAACTAATAAGCGAAAGTTTTTCTTCACACAGCACATAGTCAACCTGTGGAACTCCTTGCCATAGGAGGCTGTGAAGGCTAGAACTTAGAGTTTAAAGAGAAGTTAGATAAATTCATGGAGGTTGGGTCTGTGGAGTACTATTAGCCAGGGGGTAGGAATGGTGTCCCTGGCCTCTGTTTGTGAAAGGCTGGAGATGGATGGCATGAGACAAATCGCTTGGTCATTGTCTTCGGTCCATCCCCTCTGGGGTACTTGGTGATGGCTGCTGTTGGCAGACAGGTTACTGGGCTAGATGGACCTTTGGTCTGGCCTAGTACGGCCGTTCTTATGTTCTAAGCTCAGGACTCAGGGTCGGGCATGTCACTAGACCAACTTGATTTTCATGTAAACCTGCTCCTGGGTTTGCATGTGGCCTTTGGTGGCCAGGCTGGCAGCTATCCTGCCCTAGACAGCCGCATTCCTGTGCCTAGTGCAGAGATTGTGGACGTAGGAGGCCTCCCGCCAAACCACGATCTCCGCACTATCCCAGGCGGGTGCCCGCCTCTTGTGGCCCTGGGCAGGCTCCTGGGAGCCGCCAGCCTGCTCCTGGGAAGAGGCGGAGGGCTGGGTGGCAGCGGATTGGCTGGCTCATGGGTGCTGGCAGGCTTGCAACTGGCACAAGCACTGTAGCCAGACCGTGGCCCTTTAAGGGCTCCGGGGCCGGGAGGGGGGCAGAAGAGTTTCCCTGATTTGGCCCAGAGTGGCCACCAGGGCAATCTGGGGAGGGCTAGCCTCCAACTAGTTCGAATTAAGTGGCTACACAGCCCTTAATTCGAACTACTGAATTCGAACTAGGTGTTAGTCCTCATAGATGAGGTTTACCTAGTTCGAATTAAGCGCTCCGCTAGTTCGAATTAAGTTCTAACTAGAGGTTTATATGTTTAGACGCTATGAAAATTAATTCGAACTAACGGCTGTTAGTTCAAATTAACTTTGTAGTGTAGACATACCCATGGTTCCTATGTGACTAGGACAATATAGAATATTACTGAGCTCAGTGTAAAAAACATAGGGAGTTTATTACATAGAAATTTCTTTGCCTAATAACAGCGGTACATTAAACGATATATTAAAATATGTTTCCTTTCATTATTAAACTGTCCTATTTAATCCATTATTAGTTATTATTTGTTTTACAACAGAGCCCATGATATTCTGGGCACTGCACACACACACACACACACACACACTTCCTCCCCAAAGATTCTATTCTATTCTATTCTATTCTATTCTATTCTATTCTATTCTATTCTATTCTATTCTATTCTATTCATGCAGCTCTCACCATATTAGCGAGGCATTTATAAAGGAGCTTTAGTCCATCCTTCTTAAGGAAAGTACTTAAGCATGTGCTTAATTTTAAAGGTGCTATCCTGAATAAGAACATAAAAACGACAATAATGAGTTGGACCAATGGTCCATCTAGTCCAGTATCCTGTCTTCCAGCAGCGGCCCGTATCAGAAGATGCTTCAGAGAGAGTGAAAAGAACAGCAAAAACATCAAGGGATCCATCCCTGCTTGTCCAGTCTTAGCTTCTAGAACTCAAAGGGGGTATGTCTACACTACAAAGTTAGTTCGAACTAACAGACGTTAGTTCGAACTAACTTTAATAGGCGCTACACTAGCGCTCCGCTAGTTCGAATTTAATTCGAACTAGCGGAGCGCTTAGTTCGAAGTAGGAAAACCTCATTTTACGAGGATTAAGCCTAGTTCGAACTAGCTAGTTCGAATTAAGGGCTGTGTAGCCCCTTAATTCGAACTAGTGGGAGGCTAGCCCTCCCCAGCTTTCCCTGGTGGCCATTCTGGCCAACACCAGGGAAACTCTATGCCCCCCTCCCGGCCCCGGACCCCTTAAAGGGGCACGGGCTGGCTACGGTGCCTGTGCCACGTGAAAGCCTGCCAGCACCCAACCAGCAGACCCTGCACCTGGCACGGATTGAGCCAGCCACCCGATGCCCCCCAGTCCTCCCCCTCTTCCCGGGACCAGGCTGGCGGCTCCCGGGAGCTTGCCCGGGACCGCAAGAGGCGGACACCCATCTGGGCTAGTGCGGACATTGTGGACCTCGTCCACGATCTCCGCACTAAGCACAGGAAAGTGGCCAGCTTGGGCAGGAGAGCTGCCAGCCTGGCCACCCAGGAGCAGGTGTGCATGAAAATCAAGGGGGTCCACTGAGACCCCCGACCCTGAGCCCTGAGCTTACAATGGCCGTCCTGGGTCAGACCAAAGGTCCATCTAGCCCAGTAGCCTGTCTGCCGACAGCGGCCGACCCTAGGGACCCTGGAGGGGATGGACCGAAGACAGTGACCAAGCCATTTGTCTCGTGCCATCCCTCTCCAGCCTTCCACAAACCTTGGGCAAGGACACCACTCCTACCCCCTGGCTAATAGCACTCCATGGACCCAACCTCCATGACTTGATCTCACTTCCCTTTAAACTCTGTTCTAGTTCTAGCCTTCACAGCCTCCTGCAGCAAGGAGTTCCACAGGTTGACTCTTTGCTTTGTGAAGAACAACTTTCTGTTACTAGTTTGAAGCCTGCTACCCATTCCTTTCCTTTGGTGTCCTCTAGTCCTTCTTTATGGGAACTAATGAAGAACTTTTCTGTATGCACCCTCTCCACCCAACTCCTGCTTTTAGAGACCTCTATCCTGTCCCCCCTCCATCTCCTCTTTTCTAAGCTGAGAAGTCCCAGTCTCTTTAGCCTCTCTTCATATGGGACCTGTTCCCAACCCCTGATCATTGTAGTTGCCCTCCCCTCTCCCAGCCTCTCTCTTCCCCTCTCCCACCTCCTTTTCCCAGTCTCCCCCAGTTTTGTTCAATAAAGACAGATTCCATTTTGGAAGAAACGTTATCTTTATTTTGTACATCAAAAAAGGGGCTAGGGAAGGGTAAGTGGAAGGAGGTGAGGGAGGAATGGGGTATGAGCCCCCGATGGGGAGGACTGGGCTGGCTCTGAGGGCTTCTGGGGGTGGAAGCTCTCCTGCAGCCCCCCAATTGCCCCCTCTCCCCAGATGGCAGCCTGCGGCAAGTGCAGCCGGTCTGATGGCCGAGTGGTGTGATGTGCCCAGTGTGGGCACTCCGGGCACTCCAAACCAGGACTGGTTTTCAAGCGGGGCACCCCTGAGAACTGTCTGTCCGGGGTGGGGGTCGGGTCCCTTTAAGCACAGCCCTCGGCTAGCCTGAGACAGCATCTTCACGCTCTAAGTCCTCCTCTGATGCCCTGCCGGCACTGCTTCCGGCCATCCTTAAGCCCGGTTCAGGGTCCACTTAATGTGGACATGCTAGTTCGAATTAGCAAAACGCTAATTCGAACTAGTTTTTAGTTCTAGACGCGTTAGTTCGAATTAGCTTAGTTCGAATTAACTAATTCCAACTAAGTTAGTTCGAACTAACTCTGTAGTGTAGACATACCCTGGTTTCGGGACATTGAGAGTATGGTGTGTGACCCTGGCCATTTTAACTAATAGCCTCTGATGGACCTACCCTCCATGATCTCATCTAATTCTTTTTTGGATACTGTTATGCTTTTGGCCTTCACAAGATCCCTTGTTCATATTAACACAGCTAGTGTGACTCATCAAGGGATAGATAGATTCATGGCAGAGGGGGAATCTTTAAGGGAAAGAATGGGCCCTTTGTGAATTGAACTTCCCCTCAGTTGGCCTACATCAGTGAATAACTGCCCAGAGACAGGACTTGCTGTGGACTAGAAGGTAACAAATTGTTGGTTCTGTAATAAAGAAAAAAAGTGTGATGAGAATTGAATTGATCTTAGTTACAGACCAGAGAATCAATGGGTTTTGGGGGACTTCAGGAAGCTTTTAGAAATTCTATTTTCTTTTTCCCTTTTGAAGCTTTAAGTTTTAGTAAAAAACACTTCCCCCTTTCCTTTACGCTATTGGTTTTTTTTTTCAATTTTAAGTGTGTGTGTATTTTATATAAAGGGAATGGGATGGAATCTCTTCAGCTGTTGCTAATTTCTGGTACAAGGTAAGATTTACTCTTCTAGAGTGAAATTCACCCTGGTATCTAAGGTACCTTGTATAGCTTTCCAAGCTGCCTACATCTGTGTTTGTACAGTCCCTAGCACAGTAGGAAACCAGTTGTGGCTGGTGCCTTGGGTACCACCATAAATAATTACAATGGTACCAGGCTGTGGGCAGGTGCAGTGACTGCCTGAGAAGGCCTGATAACAACTTCACACCCCCATGTGCTGCACGCAGGATTGCTATGCTGATTACAAACCAACTAGCACAGAACTGGCCATTGTGGGTATGCTAGATGTGGGGTCATGGGACCCATCCTGATGCACACCCAGTGGCAATGACCCCCAGAGACGATGTGCAGAGCAATTGCTCACAGGAACTGTGGGCCAATTACAGCCGCAGCCCCAACCACAATCCCAATTCATGCCCCAATCCAGGAAAGCACTTGCACATGTGTTTAAATTTAAGTATGTCCCATTGATTTGGGGAAAGGAATGTCTTCAGTGGGACTGCTCACATGCTTAAATGCTTTGCTGGATCAGGGCCAGAGTGCTCAGCTAGACCAAGCTCTTAATTGGCAGCCCAAAATGTGGTTCCTGGATTCGGTATGAGGGAAGAGAGGACTCTGGCTGTGGAAAGATGATAGGAAAACGATGTACAAGCTGGTGCAAATTGAGCAAATGTCTCCCAATTAAGAATTTGATTCACAGATTGTTTCTATAACCAGCACATTGCAAATGGCGACTGATGTGACCACACAAATTCTAGCTCGATTAGTAACGTAATGTCCACTCTGTTTGGACGCCCACATTCATCAGCGATTTCACAGTCAACACAACCGAGATAGAGCTCTGAAAGCCACACATATTTGATTGTTTTCTCATCATTTCCTTCCCACAAGCAGCGTTTGCTTCAGAAGAAAAATCAGTTTCACTAGCTAGCGTGTCAGCCAGCTGCAGAATTCCATGCTTTCCATTACGGCTTCAGATAAGGTAAAATTTTGGAGTCTTCAAATTCCACCTCTCTTGTGGGGGGAATTCCAGCAGAGCAGGGTGAATTCCACTAAATACCTCTGAGTTCCTGGTATAAAAAGACACACATTTCTTGTAGGACGGGGGAATTTTAAGATGCCAGGGCCAGGGGCCAGCCTTAGGATTTACGGGGCCCTATACATACTATTAAACGGGTGCCCCTGTGCCTGTTTGTAGCCAGGGGGTGGGGAGAATTTTAGAGATACGACTTTATAATCCTCAGCAACACATTAATGAAATATTTTAAAACAATTTTTAAACTAAGGTCCTGCAGACTACTACAGACAATTCAGAAACTGACAGTATATACCTGGGGTTGGCAAATGCCTGTTAAATGGCTTCATTACCACTTGACTAGCTCTTTCACAGGTTGGACATTCTGCTAATAGGTCTGGCAGGCTTTTTCACTTTAAAGTTAACTGGATCCTGTCCAAAGGAAAAAGAACCATAGAACAGGGATAGGAAGAGGCAGATGGGTGGACATTAAAACCCAACAGTGCCCCACATTTTCAGGCGCCCTACACAACTGCATATTCTGTGTATGGGTAAGGATGGCTCTGTCCAGGATAGTAGGTAACCTTGGGTATGTCTACACTACAACATTAATTCGAACTAACTTAGTTCAAATTAGTTAATTCGAACTAAGCTAATTCGAACTAACGGATCCAGACTAAAAAACTAGTTCGAATTAGCGTTTTGCTAATTCAAACTAGCATGTCCACATTAAGTGGACCCTGAACCAGGCTTAAGGATGGCCGGAAGCAGTGCCGGCAGGGCATCAGAGGAGGACTTAGAGCGTGGAGATGCTGCCTCAGGCTAGCCGAAGGCTGTGCTTAAAGGGTCCCGACCCACACCCCGGACAGACAGTTCTCAGGGGTGCCCCGCTTGCAAAGCAGTCCTGGCTTGGATTGCCCGGAGTACCCACACTGGGCACATCACACCACTCGGCCATCAGCCCGGCTGCACTTGCCGCAGGCTGCCATCTAGGGAGAGGAGGCAATTGGGGGGCTGCAGGAGAGCTTCCACCCCCAGAAGACCGCAGAGCCAGCCCAGTCCTCCCCATCGGGGGCTCGTGCCCCATTCCTCCCTCACCTCCTTCCACTTACCCCTCCCTAGCCCCTCTTCTTGATGTACAAAATAAAGGACAATTGTGTTCAAAAATGGAATCTGTCTTTATTGAACAAAACTGGGGGAGACTGGGAAAAGGAGGTGGGAGAGGGGAAGAGAGAGGCTGGGAGAGGGGAGGGCAACTAAAATGATCAGGGGTTGGGAACAGGTCTCATATGAAGAGAGGCTAAGGAGACTGGGACTTTTCAGCTTAGAAAAGAGGAGACGGAGGGGGGACAGGATAGAGGTCTCTAAAAGCAGGAGTTGGGTGGAGAGGGTGCATACAGAAAAGTTCTTCATTAGTTCCCATAAAGAAGGACTAGAGGACACCAAAGGAAAGGAATGGGTAGCAGGCTTCAAACTAGTAACAGAAAGTTGTTCTTCACAAAGCAAAGAGTCAACCTGTGGAACTCCTTGCTGCAGGAGGCCGTGAAAGCTAGAACTAGAACAGAGTTTAAAGGGAAGTGAGATCAAGTCATGGAGGTTGGGTCCATGGAGTGCTATTAGCCAGGGCGTAGGAGTGGTGTCCCTGCCCAAGGTTTGTGGAAGGCTGGAGAGGGATGGCACGAGACAAATGGCTTGGTCGCCGTCTTCGGTCCATCCCCTCCAGGGTCCCTAGGGTTGGCCGCTGTCGGCAGACAGTCTACTGGGCTAGATGGACCTTTGGTCTGACCCAGGACAGCCATTGTAAGCTCAGGGCTCACGGTCGGGGGTCTCAGTGGACTCCCTTGATTCTCTTGCACACCTGCTCCTGGGTGGCCAGGCTGGCAGCTCTCCTGCCCTAGCCGGCCACTTTCCTGTGCCTAGTGCGGAGATCGTGGACGAGGTCCACGATGTCTGCACTAGCCCAGGCTGGTGCCTGCCTCTTGCGGTCCCGGGCAAGTTCCTGGGAGCCGCCAGCCTGGTCCCGGGAAGAGGGGGAGGGCTGGGGGGCATCGGGTGGCTGGCTCGATCCGTGCCAGGTGCAGGGTCTGCTGGCTGGGTGCTGGCAGGCTTGCACGTGGCACAGGCACCGTAGCCAGCCCGTGCCCCTTTAAGGGGTCCGGGGCTGGGAGGGGGGCAGACGAGTTTCCCTGGTGTTGGCCAGAGTGGCCACCAGGGAAAGCTGGGGAGGGCTAGCCTCCCACTAGTTCGAATTAAGGTTCTACACACCCCTTAATTCGAGCTAGCTAGTTCGAACTAGGCTTAATCCTCGTAAAATGAGGTTTTCCTAGTTCAAACTAAGCGCTCCGCTAGTTTGAATTAAGTTAGAACTAGCAGAGCGCTAGTGTAGCGCCTATGAAAGTTAGTTCGAACTAACGGACGTTAGTTCGAACTAACTCTGTAGTGCAGACATACCCTTAATCAGGCTTTCTTCAATGGAATAGTAAATATAGGAAGCACTATGCCCAGTGTTTGGACCTTTATCTCTTATTAAATTTGAATAGCGTCTCCAGACAATTGAGAATTTTGAAAAGTATGAAATTGGTGGATCTCCAACTTCACAAGTGGATCCATCTGTAATTTCTACATAAATAGTCTTTGAAAATGTGGAAGGATGATCTTGCACCTGCAGAAGACAGGGAGTGAGCAGATCTGGACTTTATCCAATGTCCCACCATTCACTTCATCTCTTTGTGCAACCTGCTTAAACATAGTGTCCCCATCTTTACAGTGGGAATGGAGAGGAATAAAACCTACCTCACAGTGCTGGTATGAGGTTTGACTCACAAATGTTAGGAGAATACTTTGAGCTCCTAGTAATGAAAGCACAATGTTAAGTACAAATATTAGACTTTATACTTCTAAGTCTACAAATTCCTTGGAGTTTGTAATCCCTTTGAGGGGCATTTGTTCTAAATCACAAATTTGCTGAGTCTTGGTGGCAGTGCTATCCATGCATGAGATCTGACCTGGACTGTGTACTCTTGTTTTGCAATTAAAAACACAGCCATTCCTCATTAAGTCCTATGAATGTCTAGAGGGTATTGAGAAAAAAAAGTCTCTTATCACTGGCTAATTCCATAATTTTTGGAAACAGAAACTCCATGTGTTTTCTCAATAAGCACTTCTCCTCCTGACAGGGCTCGATCTTTCATAAACACAGCCAGAATAACCTCTGGATCCTAGCCTGCAGCAGTGAAGTATGAAATTTTGAATTCCATGGGTCACTGTTTTTGCTACAGCCAGATGTGGATTAAAGGGAAGGGGTGTTTTATTGTTGTTTTCTCAAGAAACAGAGAAAGTTTTGTACTAAGATACATATAGTTCTCCCCTCACCCCAAAAACAAGTGGCCAACATGTGTCTCAAATGTCACCAATGGCCATTTCAAAGGATGAAACTTATTAAAAAATATTTTGAATTTAAATATTATGTCCTCAGCTAATAAAATGTATTTTGACTCTAAATTGGATTTAGGAAAATATTGAGAGCTGCTATGCATTAGCATGAGTGAAACTGTAACTGGTTATGAGCTGATGATGAACTGAAATAACTGATATCGCTAATTCTCTGTAATAGTAATAAGGAATCATCCAAAACAAGTGATGGAAAGAGAAGGTAGAGTGATACCCCTTGTTTTTTCTATTGTCATGGTTCTTCCAGTTATTCTACAACTAAAACGGATCTAATTATTCCTGAAGAGTAAATTATCAGATGAATTTGGTCACTGTTCCTGATGATCGATGAATCCTAATTTCAACAAAGGCATTCATTATTCATACATGAACAATTTTTGGCCAACGGAATGTCTACAAACTGCTCATTTTGACTACACATAAGTCACACTGTGCCATTGATGACTTACTTCGTTAGTTATTTCTGTTTCTTGATTGGATGACTGAATATTGACTAGCAATGAACACTACACTTCAGGCATGCATTTTCAAATTATGCTAAATTTGGTAAGACTTCATAATTCAAAGATATTGTCATGGGCAAAACTGATGATTGTCTATGTACTTGTACAGAATGAGTAACACGGACCCATAAATAACAGATGTTAAACCATACTATGTTAATTTGTGAAAATACTTCTATTTTATTTTAATACTTTTATTTCACTCAACTGAACCTACCTATCATATACTAAATTTTGAACAACTCTCACTGCACTCCATGGGTGTGTCTACACTACATGCCTCTGGCAACAGAGGCATGTAGATTTGTTTACTCGGCATAGGGCAATGAAGCAGTGATTTAAATAATCGTTGCTTCATTTAAATGTAAATGGCTGCTGTGCTGTGCCGATCAGCTGTTTGTCGGCTCACTGTGCTAGTCTGGATGCTCCGCAGTCGACATCAAAGGCATTTGTCAACCTCCCTGGTAAACCTCATCCCACGAGGCATACCAGACTAGCATGCTGAGCTGACAAACAGCTGATCTGCACAGTGCGGCAGCCATTTACATTTAAAAGAAGCAGCGATTATTTAAATTGCCACTTCTTTTCCCTATGCCGGGTAATTATTGCAGGAGGAGTAACAGTTAATCTGAACTAAGGACTTAGTTTGGATTAACTTCTGACTGCGGCGTGTAGCCACAGGCAGTCAGTTTGAACTAAGGGGATTTAAAAATGGCTCCCGCCCTGGAACATATAAATGAAACCTGGGATATTTAAATCCCAGGCTTCATTTGTAAGTTCGAATGCCTACATTAGTCACCCTAGTTCGAACTAGGGGGCTAGTGTAGACATACCCTTTGGGTGTAGGGACTGTTTTTTATGGCTTTTTGCATTGTCATGTGCATAGAGTCCCTGCTCTAATTTAGGATCTCTTGACCTTAACTATAATATAAATTACACAAAAACTGCCAAGTAGAATTTATAGTGGGATACAGATAACAATACGGATAATCCAGGTGCAGTGTAGATTTTTTTTTCCACCATTCTAATTTGTAATTCAGACCAAGAGTTATTTTTGTTACTGATGCTTTGAAGTTACCCTCAAGCTTTTAAGCCACATAATCACTGCTCATATTCTACAGCCATTTGAAACCCCTGTGTCAAAACATCTGGATCCTGGTGACTGTGATACCTGCTTCCCACCATTCAGCTTCCAGCAGCAATGGGATGTCTTATGGAGATGAACGAAATTCTTGATTTAATACTTCAAAACCCCAGTGTAAATAAATAAAGCCAAGTGCAAGACACATGTAGATCATGAACTCATATTCTGCATCGTGCACTTTTGCCCACAGCAGATGTTTTCGCAGCTTATCTCCATAGGTGTCTATGATGGTGCCTTCCCGTTTGTTTGTGTTTTATGTGCGAACATTTGGCAAGAAACAGATTCTTTGGTAGAAAAGCTGTGTCACCTAATTAGAAGCCTTCTCTGTAGGCACGGACTAAAGACAGCGAGTGAACTGTATGATTACAAACCTCATCCAAAGCCCATTGAAGTCAATGGAAATGCTCCCTTAGATATCATCATACATCCCTTCTCCCTCAAGTTTTTCATTTTCACCATAGACCAGATTGTTTTCTGCTAAGCAGTTTGACTATTTTTGATTATGAAAGTCCCTGCATTTCCGAGGTACAATTTAGTATATTCGGGCAATAGGAATGACAGAGCCTTTCCTTTCTGTTTTGACATCAGAGCTGTTATTTGATTGTTGCTCATTTTAATTTGGCAACTTGCAGGATCTCTATTCTGGCGGAGCTCTGCTAAAGGACAGAGGGGAATAGCTGCCTCTCGCTGTTGGTGGGAGAGTCGCTGTACATCAAAGGATGAAGTGTCACCTGTTGAAGTTTTTCCTGTAAAGTAGAAGCAGACTGATTGAATCTCACCTCTCTCTGTAGTATTATAGAGCTAGCGTGAAGATTGTTAACATTCTCTCTCATATAAGTTCAATATTAATTCTTCTATCACAAAAACACCTCTTTTCCTCTGAGATTTCATGTGTGTCACTTTCTACTAGAGTTCATCCTCTGGAGGTGGCTCATTTGAGAAGTCTTTTATAAGATTGGTACATTACATATATGTCTGACTGTGGCGAGGCAGCCCCGCCCCTCCCTAAAACTGCCGTGTCTCCGCGGAGATGGGGATACGGAGCCTGCACCGCGCCAGGGCGAAAAGCCATGGAAAGCCCGGGAGGGGAGCAGCAGAGCCCCTGCGAGGCCGCGACGTGGGGGAGCACACCCGCGGGGACGAGAGACTGGCTGGGATGACGTCAGCAGTAACGTCACTGGTGCGTCACCTGTGGACGTCGCAGGGTGATGACGACGGGGGAAGCGTCATCCCCCCGCGTCCGGCGGGGAATTTAAAAGCAGACTCTGGGCCGGCAGAGGGGACGGACCCCCGGGGAGTGGTAGCATCACAGCAGGGACCCTGCGAATCCAGGTACTGGAGGCCCTGGGTGAGTTTTAACCTGTGGGCCCCGGACTAGCGGCAGCCGGCGGCTGGGGAAGAAGTGTCCCAGGGCGGGGGCGTGGACCCCGAGAGCGGGGGAGCTTAGGGGTCTCGACCCCCTCCGCTAGGTAGGGATGTGTGTCCTGACCGTAGGGCCCTGGGTCGGGGTTCGGAGCGAGGGTGGGCCCGGACCCCCTTCCCCAGCGAGCAGAGGGCAACAGAGCGCACTGTGGAAATTGTGAAGCCGCCTTTCTTAATAAATCCTAAGATACCCAGCACGTCTAAGGGGGTGGGTTATCTGGGGAGTCGGGGACGTGGACACGAGCGGTCCCCTACACTGACATTCACCCACTACTGGAAACTTCTAATATTTCTGCCCTTGTTTATCATAGAATCACAGGATCATAGAATACTAGGTCTGGAAGGGACCTCAAGAGGTCATCGAGTCCAGTCCGCTGCCTTCATGGCAGGACCAAATACTGTCTAGACCATCCTTGATAGACATTTATCTAACCTACTCTTAAATATCTCCAGAGATGGGGATTCCACAACCTCCCTGGGCAATTTATTCCAGTGTTTGACCACCCTGACAGTTAGGAACTTTTTCCTAATGTCCAACCTAAACCTCCTTTGCTGCAGTTTAAGCCCATTGCTTCTTGTTCTATCCTCAGAAGCCAAGATGAACAAGTTTTCTCCCTCCACCTCATGACACCCTTTTAGATACCTGAAAACTGCTATCATGTCTCCCTTCAATCTTCTCTTTTCTAAACTAAACAAATCCAATTCTTTCAGCCTTCCTTCATAGGTCATGTTCACTAGACCTTTAATCATTCTTATTGCTCTTCTCTGGACCCTCTCCAATTTCTCTACATCCTTCTTGAAATGCAGTGCCCAGAACTGGACACAATACTCCAACTGAGGCCTAACTAGCGCAGAGTAGAATGGAAGAATGACTTCTCGTGTCTTGTTCACAACACACCTGTTAATGCATCCCAGAATCATGTTTGCGTTTTTTGCAACAGCATCACACTGCTGACTCATATTCACCTTGTAGTCCACTATAACCCCTAGATCCCTTTCTGCCGTACTCCTTCCTAGACAGTCGGAAATATCTCAAATCATCTGGTCTAGGGACTACAAGGCCTGGTACAAACATTTTGTCCTCAGTGAGTTGGTGGTTAGGAATATTTTAACATATGTTTGGTGGAGATCAGCTTAAAATTGTGTACTATGGTAAATCAAAGCTTGGGAATGCCACATTATCTCCACGGACATCAGTGAGCCTGATTCTAAACTCACGGATTTTTACATCAGTGTAACTCTATCAATCTGAATGAACTGAGTCCTGATTTACACTGGGACAAGCAAGCTCAGAATTAGGTTCTATGGGGGTTGAAAGAAATCACGCACAGCGTGGAGAGTTCATCGGCACCACTTGCAGTGATTGTACTCCACAGACACTATTTTAGCAGACTGCTTCTGCAGTCAGTTCTGCATGGTTAGACCACAGTGCCCTCGCAGGCTTCCCTAAGATTAATGGGATTTAATATCATTATCAGTGCAGGGGCTGCCCATAATCAGCCCTTTGCTAGGTCAGAGCCTAAATTGTTCACCTAACAAAACATGTACTCACACAAGAACATAGTGCACTGGACAGATTCTTAGCTGCTGCTGATGGACAAAAAACAACCTTTCAGATACATTTTGCTTAACAATGAACCAAACTATGATGAATGATCAACTGGGGCATGAAAGGGTTAAATACAAAGCTAACCACCAGTTAGTGATTTAGATCAGGCAGGGTTAAGATTAGGCATCCCAGTGTCAGTAGAGAAAAAAACCCTCAAGTGTCCTTCAAATCTCCATATGACATTTAGGCATCAATGACATCATTGTTCAGCTCTGATAATTCATGGTCTAAGAAATGTGGCTTACTTGCTTCTGAATGGACTGTCAGTTACTTATGATGCCGGGCATCTTGTGAGCAATGAGTTTTCCAGTTAATTAAGGAGATGTACATGTTAAATGGCAAATGGTTCACAATCAGCATAGTTCCATTGACGTTCAGTGACACCAATTTAAAATGACTGAGGCCATAGCCATTTAAAATGTTGAGCAATCTCTTCTCTTGTGCACGATTTTCAAGAGGTTTTGGGTGACCACTTTTTCCTTCATTTTTTCTTTGAGAAGCCATTCATCATCTTTTTTCATTTTTAAAGGATTATCTGCTAATCTCACCCTGTTACAAAATGTATTCGTAATTCTCATGGCAGTTACTTAGCAAGTCTTAAACCTGTCATTAAAATACCTCCTCTTTTTCCTACGAGCTGCAGTTTTAATCCTTCAAGGGCCCCTTCTTTCCCCTTTTCTCGCTTTGCTCCCAAATGATTTCAATAGACGTATGGCAGATAGTGATATGGCAATTAATGATTTAAAACATTGGATGCAACCAATAAATAAATAAAGGCGCCTGTGCAGTCACAGTTTCTAATTGTTTATAAATTAGGGGGGTGGGTAAGAATTTGCTCTGCAAAATTTTAAAACTATTCATACACTGTGGGTTTGAATAAATGTGAGATGACCATAGTTATGGAGTCTTGGTAAGACTTCGATGGGGACAGATAAAACCAAAAGAGGTAGGCATAGTGGGCAACAGTATTGCTGTACCACCCCAAGAAGTGTGAAGAACACAAGGTGCTGAGCACATGACTCCCCAAGTTTATAAAATACGTGCTTAGCTTTCATCACATGACTTTGCCTTGCTTGGGTTAGTCCTAATCCCTGCTCAAAGTTAAGTACTTTACAGTGTTAGGGCCAGCAGGCTCTGGACCTTGTAGGAATGAGCTTTTGGTGTGAAGGGATATCATTCCATTGAAACCAAAGGAGCTACACTGATTTATACCAGCTAAGCGTTATGGTTCTGAGAGACAGCAAAGAGTAGAGGACTATCAAGCCTTGTGCAGAGAAGAAAAGAACGATCTGAGCATGAAAAAAATAAAAGCCCTTTAACAAGGTGAGGCCTGATTCGAAGGAAGGGATGGGAGCTAAACCAAACAAGGGATGTGGAAGAGAGGGGAGAATTAGTGGAAATGAGAATGACTTCACATTAACTTCTACTATGCTTTTGTTGGGCAAGGGGAAGGTTCAGAAGCATTTTTGGACAGTCTTTTGACAGCACAGATATCTTTGCATTGGAATGTTTTAAAGGCAAGGCCCCTTGAGATAAAATGTATCAAAAGAGAACTTCCACTTGCTTTAATTTACTATCACCTCGCATTGAAAGCGGAGTGACCAAAACCATTCTCAGCACGTCTCTCTAAGAAACTCTCATATGGGACACACTAGAGCTGTGTAATACATACAGCACTAGTCAGAAATCAGATATCGCCCACTAGAAGTGGTATTTTAAAATGCATTAAGTCCATGAACTTTTGAATATAAAACAATGTCATAATTATGTCAGAAATAAAGCCTTGCGTTCCTTTTTTGATATCATGTGTTGAAATTGCTTTGTTGGTAATTAGATGCTAATGTAATAAATTAAAGCATTGTGGTATAGGACAGCTGCACTTTTCCAAATGGAAGTTTATATACATATGATTAATGACCAAAATAGAATCTCTCGGGTGCTCCATTTATACTGCATACACACATATGGGTATTGTCAAATGGGGATATGGTATGTCTTTTTCTTTTTACATGTTTGTAAGTGATTATTGCTGTATTCATGGCATACTCAATGAGAAGTTAGGAAAAAAAAATCAAATACATTTTGTGGATGGCTGAAATATAATGCTATTCCTTACAATCCAGGACCCAAACTCACAAGAAATAAAAACAGAGAGATAAAGCAGGCTGATCCATATGGCACAGCAGCACAATTTAATCCACCTTGCTCTTGCCTGTGTCTTTACAAACTGAATGCAGAAGACCCAGATCACACATTTCCTTCAAGAGTCACAGTGCAAGCAGGATTAGGAAACCACTGATATTTAGGGTGCATATACACATCACAATTATTTCAAAATAACTGACATTATTTTGAAATAACAATGCGAGAGTCTACACGGCAATTCTGTTATTTTGAAATACTTTCAAAATAACGGACACCTTATTTTGAAATCTGTAAACTTCATTCCATGAGGAATAACACTTATTCCAAAATAGCTATTTTGGAATAGCAGCAGTGTGGACGTTCCACTTCCACTGCTGCTATTTTGAAATAGCTCCTACCCAGGGCCATTCAAAGTAATTACTCCCCGGTGCCTCCTGGGGCTCTAATATGAGGCAGCACATCCACATTAGGGAAGCCTACCTTGGACTAATTTTGAGGCTTCCCTGTAGTGTAGACGTGGTATTTCGAAATAAGCTATTTCGGGAAAAAATTCTGAAGTAGCTTATTTAGAAATAAGCGTGCTGTGTTGACGTGCCCTTATAGTAGTAGACAGCCCTTTAAATAAAATGTTCCTTGTACCATAATGAGGATAACATTTATATACATCTGTGACGGGGAATACATACCCCACACTGAAGCAGGTGGGGTTAAAACTCTGAGGGCAGAAGAAGTCCCGCCCCTTCACCCAGACTGGGCATGCTCCAAATGCTGGGGCAGCATATAAGGCAAGAGAGCAGCTCAGTCTGGGCTGGCATCAGAAGGAGAAGTACCTCCAGCAGGAGCTCCAGGACCCCAGCAGTCAGCAATTCTGACAGCGGGAACCAGAGCCCCAGAAGTCCCAGGGAGAAACAGATACCATGGAACCAGAGGACCCAGCGACCACATGGGATGCCAACCCACCAGCACTGGTAGGAAGTGACCCAGGGAGGGTATAGGAGCAGCCTCTCTCACCCAGGTAAACTCAGCATGCTGTGGCTAGATTCCCCACCGAGGGAGTGGTAGACCTCTCTGTCGCTCACAGGGCCCTGGGTCGGGACCTGGTAGAGTAGGGTGGACTTGGGGCCCCCTACCAAGGCGGTTGCACCCAAATCCCATTGACTTTAGCCAATAGGCTGTATGACCCTGGAATAGACTCTGGCCATTAGGCTGTACTACCTTGAGACAGGGGCTGACCACTACAGACCTTGGCTACATAGCCATGCTGCCCTGAGTTAAAGGGCCTACCCCTATTGACTTTGGCTACTAGGCTGAATTGCCCTGAATTAGTGGGCTGCTCCTCATTGACTCTAGCCATTAGGCAGTACAACCCTGGACCAAGAGTTGGTGCTTCTAGACGGAGAGAGAGATTGCAAATGATTCAACAGCCGACCAGGCAACATCCACACCCCTGTATACCATCCCCTAAGGGATGGGGTGTGCATATGCTCTAACAACAGTTATGTGGTAAAGTGATGTATTCACTTTGCATACGTGATGTTGATAATAGAGCTGGTTGGGAATTTTTCAAAAACTCGTGACACAAAAGGGTTAAGGGTTAGAAGACTTTGTAACTGCCCTTAACTGTACAGCAGGAATGGACAATAATTTTTGCAGGGGGGGCCACTTAATGAATTTTGATACATGGTCATGGACTGGCTCCACTCCTGGAAGGGGCAGGCCCTCAGGTGGAAGGGGTGGGGCTGGGGACTAGCTTGGCCTCAGGGTTGTCTGAGGTTGGAGGCTTTGAATTAAAATTAAAAACACAGCAAAAGGCTCGTGGGCTCCTGGCCCTGCTGCTACCGCGTCACCTGGGGTTGCTGAGGCTATTTAAAGGGCTCACAGTTCTGGCCCCTGCTGGTGTAGGGCTACGACTCGGAGCTATTTAAATAGGATCCTGCTGCCAAAGCCACCGCCAGGAAATTCGGTGGCACAGGCAGCAGGATATAAATAGAAAGTGGCCAGATGCAGTATGCAGGCTGGATCAAAGGGTTAAGTGGGCTGGTTCCAGCCGCTGGGCTGCATCTTGACCAGCCCTGCTCTTAGTTTGACTTACTGTGGTGGCTCCACGGTGAGGGGTCAAGAGGAGAAACTCTTCTGTCGACTCTCCTTATTCTTCTCGCTCCAGTGGAGCACTGGAGTCGACGAGAGCACAATAAGCGGCACAGGTGGTGGCTGAAGGCCCAGCAGGGGAAGGCAAGCCTGGGCCTCCACCCTTTCTGCTTGCAGCCCCATCCATTTCGCAACCATCTCCCCTTGTGGAGTGAAGGCCGGCCCGAACCGCAGGTTACTTAGTCTCAGTGAGTGTCATGGCCCCACCCTTCCCAGATGGGAAGCCACGCCACAGCCTCAGCCCTCCTGGGCAGCTGGCAGAGAATGTGGGCAGTTTTGGGAAGGCCTTCCCTCGCCTACATGACCTGCTGCCCATGATAAGCCATCAATTTAGCGGGTCTTTACTATACCTGCTAAATTAAGCCCTGGGAAATCAATCCCCGCAGCGCTGATCTCCCGGTAACGGTAAGCAAGGCCTAAGAGAAGCCCCAGAGGCACTGCACCTCAGAGACAGGCCTGTTGTCTTCCTGCTTCCCCCTGGGAAGCAGCAGTAAATTGGCAGCCTCCAGTTGTGTGCCCCCACTTTCCCCAAGAGAGATGGAGTCTTAAACGATTTGCTCAAAGTGGTGCCGACAGAGCTAAGAATAGCAGCTCTCCTACTTGGTAGTCCCAGACCTCAGCATTCATTCCTATATTTCATGGACTGTTCATAAATGGACAGTATCTTTTACATTCACCAACGAAGCATTCAGTGTTCAGAAGGGCTCAGCTCTGAAAGGGTGCAAAGGAGGCACGATTATGGTACAAACCTGTAGGTCAGTAACACTGGACTCTTCTGTCACCTCCATGAGTTCTAGCCTCTTTGTAAAGATAGGTTACAGATGACCTTACTGACAAGGGAGTGACTTTGCAAATGAGGTGAGGTAAAGTCAATACGGGTGGGACTATGGTAATGTCTGCACTAAGCCTGCAAACATACCCACTGTGAATGAATGAGTTACAGTCTCATAATAACAACACAGTGCACATTTATTTCCATGACTGCTTGAAATTGTTGTTCAGCATCACAAATTTTGATTTGCCATTATTATTTTTTTTATTTCATAGGTGGCAATGTTAGTACTCAGCTGATGCATTGTTATATGTAACCTGCTTGTGGGAAGAATGGTTAACAGGCAATCAGTTATGGTTCCTGCGCTATCCAAAATTGTATACCTAATTCTTCATATAATGTCTTGCCAAAGTTTAGAGCCAGATTGTGGCTTTTAAGTTATTTGGAGAGCAAGAAGAGAATTTTCATAGAGCTGGAAGAGACTTCAGGAGGTCATCAAGTCCAGCCCCCTGCCCAAGGCAGGACCAATCCCAACTAAATCAACCCAGCCAGGGAATCAACCCAGCTAGGGGTTGATTTTGATTAGCTGTGTGTGAGCAGTTGGTTCAGTCTGTGTGTGAGCAGTTGGTTCAGTCTGAGCCTGCTCTGGCCATTGTAAATATGTAGTTTGTACTGTATAATGATTACATTTGCAACTAGTTCATATTACCCTGATTCTGAAAGTACGGCCAGAAATTAACACTCCTCTGTGATCCCCAACTGCAGGAAAAAAAATTGTCTCTAGTTTGTGTACTGACCTCTATCATGCAATGTCCTTAGCTTTAGGCTAAGCTACAGAAAAGTTTCCCCAACATCCTTCTTAAGTACTCTGTATTTCTCAAAATATTGTAGTTCCAGTTACAGAAACAGGTTTTCAGGTGGCTACTTCAAATCAAATCAAAATCAGGCGTGTTTTCCCCACCCACCTAAAACCTGCCCTGAACAGTTAGTGGTTCAGAACTATCCAAACAAAGTAGTTTCTTTAAGAACTGTTTGCTTTTCCTCTCGGACTCCTTCTCCCTACTCCGAATTGTTTGTGGAAAAAATGTTCTTGTGGTGGGTCATTTAGCTGTAGTGGTTAAGAAGCAGTAATTGAAGTCTGGTGCTGCGTGGAAGAAAAACATGTCATAACAGCCTTAAAAACAGAGTTGAGTGGGTTTTTTTTCCCTGAGATGCCAGGATGTTGCGTTTCTCCCTCCATGACATGGTTCCTTCCCATGAAAAAAACAAAAAAAGCCTCAGCTACCTGAAAACATTTGCTAGGTGCTGCAAGGTGAATTAGAACATAACCATCTTTTCATGGTAGAAAAACAAACGTTTTCTTGAGTAAACGTAATGCCCATGGTATCTTCTGAGCCTTTTCTTTGCTTGTGCATACATTCCTGAATATCTAAGTATCAGGAAATTACTATGGAGTAATTTTGTCCATTGGGTCGCAGTTCCTTAAATAAATGGGTGTTTTTTTAACATTGCCAAACAAGCAGATTTCCCGTTTGCCTCTTTGGCTTTTACCTAGTTCCTTTAAAGCAAATTTTGTATGTTTCTTAGGCAAACACTCACTTGGCATACTTTTACAGAGTGGCATGTACACTAAGTGCCAAAAATGGCATGAATGCATTTTTCTTCTGGGGTTTTGGAATGACGTGCATATAATTTGAACGTGTGTTGTCCCAGGGCATGCTCTGTTTTCTATTCCGGCATTTGATTTCATACAGCTGGAGAGCTGAGCTTCACAGGTGGTTGGTGAAGCTTATTAGATTATTCATAACTGTTTATTTCTTTATTTTTAAAAGAGAATTAAAAACACATGCAAAAGGGAGGTCACCATGTCTAAAAGTGCTGTGGACACCTGCTTCCAGGTTACCTTTTTCTGTTTCCACTCATGTTTTAAAAATCTGCATTGATACTTAAATATTCCTACTGCTTAAAGATATGAAAAGGGCTCTAGCAGTCAAAGCAGCAAAAAAAATGGTGGTATTTCTAGAGAAAACTATTTGCTGATGGTGTGCCAGAGAATCCCACTTGAGAAAGCTCTATTGTTTCCTTGGAAATAAGAAACAATAGAAAGAATAATTGCATGTTGACTGACATGTCTCTAGCACTTGTCATATGACTATCCCAAATCACTTGACAAAATTTTACAGATTACCGCGGGGGAGCAATTTATCTGTCACTGAGATGCAGTCATATCTGGAGCATGGCAGTCTCTAAACAGCACACGCAACAGTTCAGGAATGGAAAAGGATGCTCTATGCTAGTGAAATTGGGGGGAAAAGGTAGGTAGACAGAATGGGCCGGATTGAAAACCCACTGAAGAATCCCACATGGAATTTAGCAGAATAACAAGGTTATTGCCTGGCCCATCAATCCTGCAAATCATTCCATGAGGATTTTCGTGACTGTATGTGATCCAGACATGAGTTTTACATCTCCTCCAAAGGATACTTCTAGTTGCTCTGTTGCTTGCTGTGCACCTTATGGATCCCAGAAAGGACAAGGCTGGCCTAGTTTTCAGAGATGTTGAGCTGTCTTTGGCTTTTAATCAGGAAGTACATTGCCAGTTCTGGGGGAATCAACCCAAAAAAGGCTGAGTTCACTCTTAGAAAGCTGCCAGTGAGAAAAAACACTAAACTCCATGTGTTATTTTTTCTCTCGCTTCAAAACAAACAACATTCACATTGCTGAGCCAAGAGTTTGAAAAGGATCCGGTGGCCCTGTGAGAGAGGTGAAGTGAAAGAACTAAGGCTAGAGATGGTCCTGGCAGCAAAGGAAGTGGACAAAGGTCTTGTGAATCTGCCAGGCCTTGTGAATCTGATGGCAAAGATGTCACCAGGCCAGAGACAGTTCAAAACTTGTGAAATGTTGTTACTGGGGATATTCCTAAAAAATCCCAAGAAACTTTAAAGTCTACTCTATTCAAGATAGCAAACTCTGCTGTCCATTTCTGATGTGATCTGCCTGCCTGATGTGGAAGCTCTCAGAAGTGGAAGTTAGGTGAATACTTGAATACTCAAGTGCATAGCAACCAAGTGAGCATGTTAAAGCAAAGCTGGAGGTCTTTGCATTCTTGTTTGCCAGTTAATATGGCCCAGAACCAACATTTTATAAAAAGTTCTCATGTCTGATGAGTCCTTATGCTCCCGTTCTTTGATTCTCCACTTTGCCTTATCTTGGTTATAGCAACTGTATTATTCCCCCTTAGCTCCTACGCTCCAGCTGACTTTTCGTTTATGTAGCCTGTAACACACATCAAATGCAGCACATGCTGTTTCCCAGCTCCACCAGAACTTCTTCCAATTAATCTAGATGCTGAAAAGTGTTATTGTAAGTTGGTGCTGGCTTATTATTACCCTGTATGCAGCATGATCTTCTGTACTGTATCATTCTCTCTGCCTTCAGGGCATTTCTTATACACAGGAAACAAGAACAGGATGGCCGAGTTTGCATAAAATATCTATTCTCACCCAGGAGAAAACAGAGAGTGCTGACTCAGGGTATGTGCACAAACAATCCAAATGCTGAAAAATGTATAGCTCCGCTGCTCCTCCAGCGGGGTACTTTCCCTGTAACCTTCAGTCATGCGCTGTTTGAATGATTGACCACTTCAGCATCCACCCATCTTTGGTGCTGATCTTGAAAACTTAGACACAAAAGGTTTTTAAATTACACGCGGAGCTTAGGAACCAAATTTGGACCATTTACACCTGTGCAACCTAATTCAAGTCAGATCTGTGTGAAACATTCTAGCTAAAATATGAAAATATAGCTGATACCTTAGTTTAGGAACCAGGGGAGAGATTTGCATGAGATTTGTTCCTGTCGCTGACCTTTCTTTCAAAGCCGGATATGAACTTCTTTGCTTTATCTTCACATCTGTGAACAATCTGAGCCTGCTTTGCATGGGCCCTCTCTTGGATTTGAAACAGTTTTGGTCTAGAAAGGGCACCTGGGGTAAGTCAAACGTTATTTTCCATTGTGCCCACTACTTTCACTTCTGGTTCCAATCATCATGTGGAAATCAGGACCATGTCTATAGAGTTAGGAGGGGAATGTGACTATGGAAGAAACTAGATTAACTCATCAGGGGATGCAAGCCCATGTGATCTGTCACTTCTAATGTAAAAAAATGTTAGCAGGTTTATTTCACACAAAAGCAAGGTTACTAGTTAAGGAGAAGAAACAAACTATATAAACTTAAATGATTGAATTGCATGGCTGGTGAAAGAGAAGTTCTGTTTCTTAGTTAAGAATTGAAGGTTTTTTGGCCCCAGAAAATTGCCCGCATCAGTCATTCTCCCTTTGAATGGTTGCTTCCTGATAGCTGAAAAGCTATTTAAGAGAGCCAGCACCCACTACCAAGGGACAAGTCACAGGAGTTTACATCTACATTGAGAGCTAGGGGTGTAATTCAAGGAGACATACCAGCACTAGCTCTGATTGCACTTAAACCAGAATGTAGCCTCAGCAGCATGAGCAGCAAGATGAGCTAGCTACCCCTCATACATGCCTGCCCCATGGACAGGCATGTCCTAGGTGCGGCTAGCTCCTCCCACCTCTTGTGCCACTGGATATGCTATTTTTACACTCAATTACAGCTAGTGCGAGTATGTCTCCTTGAACAGGGACTCATACCTCCAGCTCAAAACATAGCAATACCCATTGTGACTTTATACTCCATATTCAAGAGCCTAATAGGCTGACTCTGCTAAGAGAAAGGGGAAACTGAGGACACTGCCTTATGGTGCTGTTGACTAAAGACCAAGACACCTATACTTTCAAAGACATTGCTGTCTGCATTCTGGAGGCAGTGCTACACCGCAAAATGTTGTCAGTCACAGAAACACAGAACTGTTCAAAAATGCCTGTGAATGACATGACAGGGTTTTAATGACACTCGGTGGCTGTGTAAACACAGCCAATCAGGAAATTTAGGCATACTGCCTCCACGTTGGACAGGGTCCACACCTCTGGCAATAATCTCCGTGAAGAGGTGTGATGTTGCACTCCATATTCCTAATGGAACTGTGCTTATTAATATGAACATGGCCATAACTGAAAGATGCTTTATGCAGAATACTTCATGTAACATATCATTAGAAAAGTTATAATTTGATGAGTGTGTATATTCTGTTTGGGTATGTCTACACTGGCCCTCTAGTACATCTCGTGGAATGAGGTATAACAGTTAACTCAAACTAAGGACTTAATTCAAGTTAACATTTGACTGCCGCATGTAGCCGCGGGCAGTTAGTTTGGACTAAGGGGATTTAAAAATGGCGCTTGGACGGGAAGATACAAATAAAGACCGGGATATTTAAATCCCGGGCTTCATTTGCAACTTTGAATGCTTACGTTAGCCTCCCTAGTTCGAACTAGGGGGCTAGTGTAGACATACCCTTTGTGTGCATGAGTCATTCCTGTATCTGGAGTTACAAATATGAAGTATAAACCTGTTTTTCTAATCTAGATATGTTAAGTAAGGACCATTAAGGGTACTTCAGAAACTTGAAGACTCATGGATAAGGACAATGATCTGTAAGTGGGCTTGTTTTTCCTATGAATTAGCCAGTAAAAGGGGCTTAGATTCCCCCCAAGGACATGTGTTTAGGTCACCTGATGCTCTGACCTATTTTGGACATAGTACTTTTTCACTGAAGGTCAGAAAAGTTTGAACTGAACACAGAGGATTCCTGCCTTGGGCAAAAATCTGTACATAAGCAGGAAACCAAAATAATGGGGGCTGCTTCTGCCAGATGCCAGGTCACCCCCACTTATCACCCAAGATAGCTTCTGGAAATATCTAAGACTGAACATGGGGAAGATCTGGCCCAAGCTAGGAGGCTTCCCAGTGTATGAGAAAAGATGATTAGAACTACTGTTACGGTTAGAAATAGAATGTCACAAGTTTCATAGGGTATATCTACACAGCAAAGTTATTTCCGAATAACGAACATTATTCCGAAATAACAATGCGAGCATCTACACAGAGATTCTGCTATTTCAAAATAATTTCGAAATAATGGATGGCTTATTCTGGCTTTCGTAAACCTCATTCTATAAGGGATAATGCCTATTCCAAAGCAGTTATAGTTGTGTTTCGAAATAGCTCATCACCAGGGTCATTCTAAGTTATTCCTCCCCAGTGCCTCTTGGGGCTCTAAATCAAAATAGCACATCTACATTAGAGAAGCCTGCCTCCAACTAAGTTTGAGGCTTCCCTGCAGTGTAGATGTGCTACTTTGAAATAACCTATTTCAGAATAACTATTCCAGAATAGTTTATTCTGAAATAAATGTGTGGTGTAGATGTAGCCTTAGAGTATTAGGCTTAGCTGGCATATTTTGTTTAGTAACTTACTTTAATCTGTCTACTGCCACTTGCAACCACTTAAATCCTATCTTTCATACTTAATAAAATCACTTTTGTTTTCTAATAAACCCAGTGTAAATAGTTGAAACAAAAGACAGAACTATGTAGCACTTTAAAGACTAACAAGATGGTTAACAGTAGTTACCTAGGGTGATGGGCAGCTGTGCGTAGCTTCCTTTTATTGATAAAGGGGGGGAAACATTTTATGAGCTTGCTCTGCATAATACTTTATACAGAGTCAAATGGATTTACCTGGGATTCTGGTTACATTTGGGCTGTACTCCTGGGGCTGTGTCAAGTCCCTTTGACTTCCCAGAGCTGAGCTAATCTCAGTAACTGTGTTGCTCTGCTGTGGGCTGTGGCCCTAACTCTGCACCAGCACAGGAGGGGCTGGCAGGGTGCCCCAAAGGGCAGGTAGGCAGGCTCAGTGATATTTCAGTGCATTGAGTGACAGCCTCAAGCAGATCACTGTGACTGAACCCATCAGAACTGTAGTGTATGGTTTTCAAAAACATTCAGGCTGTGTCTACATTGGCACCTGTCTACACTGGCCGCGAGTTCTTGCGCAAGAACACTGACGTTCTACTGTAAGAAATCAGTGCTTCTTGCACAAGAACTATGACACTCCCGCTCAGGAATAAGCCCTCTTGCGCAAGTGTTCTTGCGCAAGAGGCCAGTGTAGACAGGCAACATGAATTTCTTGCGCAAGAGAGCGTCTACACTGGCACGGATGCTTTTGCGCAAAAGCACATCTCTTGCACAAAAGCACATGCCAGTGTAGACGCTCTCTTGCACAAATACTCTAACGCAAAAACTCTTGTGTTAAAGAGTATTTGTGCAAAATCTTGCCAATATAGACGTAGCCTCAGTGTTGGCTTAATTACACTCCCTTTGAAGTAAATAACAAAACTCCCTTTAACTTCATTGGGAGCAGAATTAGGCTAATACTGAGTGTTTTTGAAAACTCCACCCTTTCTCTTATATCGCAGTTCCCCCCTGAGACAATAATTCTTTTTTTTTTCCTTTCTTTTCTAGTGAGATTTTAAAGTCTTTTCTTGCATGAATTTGATAGCGGCGTGTTTGTACAGTACTTATCACAGTGGCACTCTGATCTCAGTTGAGCCTTCTAGCTGGTACCATAATACAAATAAAGACATAATAATTTTTCAGCTAGCACCACTTTAATAGTGCCAGACTACAGGATTGACATTTTGCTCCTAGCTGGGGTAAGATACTTTTTCCACTGGAGAAGTCGTGTGTTTTATATGGAATTCTCTTGGTGGAGAGAAACCTCACCATCCCTTTTAGGATTCATCTGCTTTCTCCCTTTTCTGCTTTAAAAATCTTGAATTTTCCTTGGTTAACTGAAATATCAAAGGCTCTAATATTTCCCAGCACATCTGCTTATCTGTGGTGTTCAGAGAGCTTCCACAAACATTACACTCCCTTCTTCCTCTCCTTGCTCTGGAATATTACTCTGCAAATGTCATTTTCCATAAATGTGGTTTCCACTTGACCAGAGTAAATTAGCTTTAAACAGATTTGGTTCAAATTTTTGTTTCAGTTAATGATTAAGGTGGGGCCGCAATGGAGAGTCAGCCAAGGATTGCAACTTGAGTGCTCCATTTATCTAGCAGAGGAGGAGGACCTACAGCAAATACACCCCTAACGGCTGTCCAGTTTGGCTTCTGTCCACTCCAAAAAGGGATGAGCATAGGAGCTCGCTGTCAGTTTAGAGTGTTGGGAAGAATATGTCACCGTTCCATAAAATCTGAACCCAAAGGCGTGTGGTGGAAACTATTTAAGAGCAAAACACTCCCCCCCTCCTTACCTTTCCTGGCACTGCCTTTCACCAATATTTTTATGAGCAATGCCTCTGCTTTATTTTTGCTGAGGCAAGGGAGCCACTCATTATATAGGATTAACAGATTTCTGCATGAAAGGGAGAAGCACTTCTTTTTCCTGTCTGCTCCAAGATTAGTGTGAGAACCGAAACGATTTTGGTTTTGCCAAACCAGCCACAAAGACCATTTTTATGCGGTATGATGGCACCCCATGCCTTATAACAATTGGCTTATGAATATGAATATGCATAACTTGAAGATGCTTTAGACAAAATACTTCATATAACTTATCCATTTTAATCTTATAATCTTCTGAATGTGTATATCCTATTTTGGTGCATGTATTATTCTTGTTTGTGAAGTTATAAATATGAAGTGTGGATCTGTTTTATAATTCTAAATATGCTCATGAGAGCCATCACTGATGTTCCAGAAACTAATGGCTCAGTGATCAACTCAGTGACCTGTGAATAGGCTTGCTTGTCCAAACTCAAAGTGTGGTTGGTCCTAGAAAGACATGTGACCATGCCACCTGGTACTGGAATCCATTTTGAACCAGGTATTTTTCCGTAGGAATGGGGAATACTGAAGGAAGGGTTCCTGCCCTTGGGGAAAGTCTGTTGAAGCAATGGGAAGCAATCCCCTTTTGTTTTCAGCTGGCTTTTGAAACTATGTAGCCCACTGTGAAAGGATACAACAGAACTTTGAAGAAGCTATAGATCCAAGTTAGAGTAAAAGATCAACTCTGATTTGAAGCTTTTACCTGAAATAAGAACAGCTGTTTAGAGTTAGAATTTGCATGCAACAAGTTTCTCAGTGGGGTAGAACTAGCTAAGTGTTTTCCTTCATTTTAATTTAGAACTTACTCTGATCTGTTTTCACGTACAGCCACTTAAATCCTACTTTTTGTAACTGATACAAACATTTTTGTTTATCAAGCCCAGTGTAAATGTTACCTGGGGGGTTGGGGAAAGTGACCACTGTGTATCTCTCGCTTTGATAAAGGGAGCTGACCAGATAAGCTTGCTCTGTGTAAAATTTGGACACAAGAGTCAGATGGATTTATCTGGGGGCTTGGTCCCTTTTGGGGGTTGGTTTCCAGGGTGCAGAGTTCTTAGAGCTGAGCCCTCCTGGAGCTGAACTGGATGTGCTGCTCTGCACCAGAGGATCTGCCCCAGCACAACAGGGTGGTGGGGAGCCTAGAGAGCAGGAATGCAGGCATCAACGGCATGATCAGCACACTAGGGGGCAACCCTAAGGGGACTTCTGAGATTTTTACTCTATCACATGCAGTATGAATTCCCCAGATTACAGCATTTAATGTTTCTTAGTCTAACATTTGCAAAGGGTCCAAAGAGTTTTGTCCTAGCCCACTCCATTGCTAAGGTCTGGTAAGTAATTTCACCATAGTAGAAATCACAGCCGCAATAAGTAGCTTAATGCTTTTTCTCAGAAAAAGGTTTTAACTATTATTGGTCTCATAATTTTGATTCAGTGTCAAAATGGATCTATTATACATTCTAGCTATGGACCACTCTGGTTGGAATAAACTACTGACAAAAGTTGATGACTTTCAGACTACTTTGTAAGAAGTATAGGACCTGATTCGCCCCAGCCTTCCAGAGTTATTTACTCTTGTGTAAAGTGGGTATAAAACACTATTACTCGGACTAGATAGTATTTTACACTCTCTGCACATGTGAAATTACTTGCAATCGTGGAGGTTATTGTCTGTCATACTTTGTTCCCCAGTCACATTAATCCTGTAGGCACCAGTCTGATCCGTCTTGCAGAATGCTGTCTTTATGTACGGGCTTGTGTGCAAAACTGAATGAGCACATTTGAATAGCATCGATGCCCAAACTTTTGCTGTGACTTAACAACACATTCATTCTTTAATCTATGGTACTTAAGTAATGCCAATCCCTGTAGTGTCTAGGCATGGCTGTTTTATTCACTGCAGTGAATACAACTGTTGTGAGTCCAGAGATAATTCTTAGCTTGTGGGACACTTACTCAGTATTTCTATTTTGCTCAGCAACGTCAATTCTGAATAATACAGCCTGTGGTATTTAGTGTCGCTGCATGAGGCAGTTATGATTCCTGGAAACCCAGACTAGGCAGCCATGGGATAGATGGCAAATTACATTACAATTCCAGGAGGCAGTATCTTCCATTGCTATTTCTGATATTTAAGCAGCAGAGCTTGTTTTTGCCTTAAAGACTCTGCTAAGAGAAAAATTAACACAAGCTTATCTTCCATGCTAACTCATATGTGGTTAAGTCTTGCTATATCTTTCTTCTCCTCCCTCCATTCCTTTCTCATTTGCTCATGGCTGTATCCACTTTGAAGGAAAGGGTTTTTTTTTCCCTGTGGATATTAGGTTTGACCACCATAAATTCACAGTCCACATGGCAGTTACCTGGTAACTTGTGCAGATCTTGGAAGAACTCAAAAATAGCCCAGTGATCTTAAGAAGCTGGAATTATGTTCTTCTTCTTCAGTGAATTTAGATAACAAAGTAAATCTTTGCATACGCCCCATGGACAAATCATACAATAAATAAAGATTCAGATAAACTGGAATAAAAGCATCCCCGCAACTAAAGGGAGATAGGGTTATGCAGAGAGAAACATAAAAATCTTTCATCATACATTCTTATCTGATTCATTAAATTCTTCTACACTATATGTATGCCACTAATGCTCATTATATGATTTTCTTAGTACGTTAAAGCCAACCTTTTAATGAAATTACATTTTTTCAAGACCATTTCATGTTTATGTTTGGCTAAAAAACTTCTTCAAGGTGGCAGTGATTACCAAATACTTAACCTTCTCCCCTCATAAAAAGGGATTCTGGAAAGAGCAAAGTTTACTGCACTTATTAAAGCAATTATCTAGAATTTCATGTTAATTTTTATGGCTTTGCAATAAAAATACAGTTTTTAACTCAGGGATGGTTCACTGTTTCCAGCCACAGGGAGCTGTGAGGCTCTATGGCTAGGATAAAATGGCACGGGCCCACTCATGCCTTTTTCAAAGCAGGCCTGTGAGCCACTTTGGGTATGTCTAGATGAGGCATAAGAGATGGGTCGGCAAAGGCTTCCCCAGCTGATCGATTTGCATCTCAACTACCGCCCTGTGCCGGATCAGCTGATCGTCAGCACATCGCGGTGGCCATGTTTATTTTAATGAAGCGGGGATTATTTAAATCCCCACTTCTTTGCCTATGCCAGCTAAACTAGTTTACATGGCTCCGTCGATGGAGCCATGTAGTCTAGACATACCCTTTGAGGAATGCTGCACTAGTCAGTACTATAATGCTCTTGTTTACTTGCCCACTAAAGTGGTGTTGTGCCCATGAGGGTAGGTGTATCATTATAATCTCCCAACAAAACTATAATTAGACCTGGTTGAAAAACCAGTAGATAGGTAGAGAACTTTTTTCCAAACTGTTTTACAGGAGTTTCAAAAATTCAGGTAATTAGAACTAAAACACCTCTACAGCAGCCGGAAAAACCAAAAATTGTCAAGATTTTTATTGGTTTGCATCAAAATTTGATTTAAAAATTTAAACGTGAGAAATTTTTTGTCCATTGCCATGAGCATTTACAAGAAAGTACTGCCTATTCTTCAACGTGCTCTCTCTCTCTCTCTCTCTCTCTCTTCCCAGTGTAGGTCTGCTGTGGAAGGGGTTGGAGGACAAAATTAATGGCTGGGTTACACTTTCCTTGCCTGCCCCCCTGCACACGCATGAAGAGCCCTGCTTCAGACATGGCATAGGGCAAGTGCTATGGAGTCCACAAGGCAAGATTCTGCCTTCTAGTCCCTATTGCATTTTGGCTTGGTTCTGGGCTGGCCCTTATGGAAGATTCCCTTGCTGCTTTCAATTCAGAAAGGATTGCAGAATTGCAGGCCATTATAATGCCAAAGTGCACAGGCATGATTAGTAGCACCAGATGTATGATGCATGATAAAATCTGGCTCTCTGGGGAAGGAAGGGGGACACCACAGCTAACCCACCAGGCAGTCCTCGGAGGACTCATTTCTTTGCATCTCATACTGCAGATTTATTTCTATGCTCTATTTGTAGAAATCAAAAAGAGTCAACTGAGAAATATGTTTTCAATAGTAACATCACTGATCAATGCTGGAGACCTAGAAAACTGACCATTAAGCAAAGGCAGGAGTGAAATGAGCTTCATTTGTTTGTTGCCAGCTTCCTTAGACTGGCTTTCATTTACAAGAATGGAAAAAATAATCCAAATCATTGCTAGCCAGGTTACAGTGAAAAATATTCTTTGTTGGCAGCAAGTCAAATATAGAGAGATATTATTTTCAGAGAGCTGAATGCACAATTTCTGATCTAAATGCACCACACTTGGCCTTTTTTGCTGGATTCTCTTTCCTCAATTATTCACATATGTTTTCTGGTTCAATTATAACCCATCTGTTGTCCCTAAAGGAAAACTTGCAGTTATTGACTTTGTTACATTCTAGTGCAGCAGATACTGCTCTGCCGAGACTGCTTATTCCAGAGACTGAGCCATAATGGTATCTTTCAAAGACTTGGAGATGATAAACCAGAAGTAAATAGTTAAAAATACCGTTGAGCTATGTAGTGCAAAGAGTTGACAACTCTGCAGGCTTCCGTCTACTGGCTTAGATAACAAACAAAGGAGATCTGATGGTCTCATTCTAATAATTAATGGCTATTTGTACACATCACAAAAGAACTGTAGTGTGGTGTGTTTGGAAGGGTTTGCTAAAAAGTGTCAATCTATGACACCCCCCTTGAGAGATCTTAAATGTAAATCTACATGATTCTGTTTGTTGTGTTCTGTGTCTTTGATGTAAGATTTTATATGGAGTGCAGTATATCTATTGTACCCATCATTTTGTTTCTGGGCTCCTTTATGACATTTTTGTTATGGAGATGGTTGGAAATTACACACACAACTTCAGCATGTCCTACTGCCTATACCACTGATTCATACAAATCCTTATAAAGATTCTTTTCAGGGTAGTGAGCACTTCTGGGTCAAGAGACTATGAAGCAGTTTCGAGCAGGGTGGTTATGTAGCATTAGGGTTGCCAACTTTGTTTGGATGAATACTTGGAGATTTTCTCACATAACAGAGTCTTTAATTAAAGATTAATCTTTGATTCCTGGAGACTCTAGGACAACCCTGGAGAGTTGGCTACCCCATGTAGAATACTAACTGGAGGTGCTTAGTAAGGATGTTAAATTGCGGTTATCTCACTAATTGTGTAGTTGATACAATTTGTGTCGACTACATGACTAGTTGATCAGGACCGCTATGCAGAGCCACAGTGGGGGTAGCTCCAGGAGTCAGCTTGAACTGGGACTGAACAGCTCTGGCTTATTCAGGCTCTGGGAGCCATCCGCACTATGGCTCTGAGCCATCAGGCTCTTACTACATTTAAAATGAAGAGGTGCAGCGTCCCTGTCTGTGGGGGGCCCAGCTCCCTAATGGGACCCCGTGGATAGGGGCTACTGCCAGAGCAGCCTCCCCTGTCCCTCCCTACTGCCTCTGATTGAGGCAGTGAGCGGAGGGAGGGCAGGTGGCACCATGGAGATGGTGCTGGGGGGAACCAACTATTAAGACGGCTCCCCTCCAGCACCGGCTCCTGTTCTCCTCCCTTGTTGCCTTTCATAGAGCAATGGTGGGGGGGAGAAGCGAGTAATCGATACTCCAGTTGATGACCCAATCAGCTTTTGCTAGTCATCTAGTCAACTACTCACTTGCATCCCTTGGGGCTGAAGTTCTTTGGAACTTTGTGTCATGGCAATGATTCAAAAAAACACTGGGAAAAAAAATGGCTTGGATGACAGGTAAGTCCAATGAGGAAACCTCACAACAACCAGACAGCTTCATCATAGGTATTAGCAGAACCAGAGATAAATCAAGATGCCTCTGCTTGCTTGGATGGAAAAAATCCAAGATCTGACATCTGGGTTCTCCTACAGCTGTAGCCACAAAATGCTGACCCCACTGGTGGAGACGCATCACCATCAGCGTTGCCCATAAAACCTGATTGTTGCGCCTGGCTGGTGATGAAATGGCACGCATACTTCTCTCTGTGTGTAATCTGTGGTAAGTAGCTAGGCTAATCACCACACTGCTCTGTAAGCATCACAGCTGATGTACAGGAAACTAAATCCTATGATTCCCCAGCTTTGTGTGTCTCTAGTATTCCATACTTGTTTGGAAGTTCATTTTCGGAACTGTGGAATTCTCACCCTTTTGTGCTGAACGGCTGAGAATGAAGGTCACAATTTTAAAATGTGACTAGTGATTTTGAGTAGTGGGGGAACAATCTTGAAACACCTCAGCGGAGCCTGATTTTCAAAAAATACTGAGCACCTTCTCACCCTGTGAAAATCAGGCTCCATTTCATTTTAATTTTAGTATGTGTGCCCCCAAGTCACTGCTGAAAATATTTGATTTGATGTATGTCTGAGGCAATGCAGGTACATGGAAAAAAGCTCCATTGAAAACACAACTTAGGCTGTACAACATAAGAGCCCAGCTTCTCTTCATGGACCCTCTCTCAGGACCCTTTCAACATATCTGCCACACTCTAGTCTAGACATCTGAAAATTCGCCACACATGCCACTTTGAGCCCAAGGAACCACAGAAGAAGATAGCACCCTGGAGAAATGGTGCAAGACCCAGACAATGCTTCTACATCCCCAAGCCTATTTACTCTGCCTGCCTAAGTACAGAGAAGAAATAAAGCCAGTTTGGACAGAAACAAAAAAGGATGGTGCATGACCTAGTCTCAGGTGAGATACCTGCCTTCTTGTGCATCTTCAAAACCTGCTTGGATGAGTTTGCCCACATGATCACACTAGCTCAATTCACCTCTCCCCACCCCTGGCTGCTCAGCCCACTATTCCTGTAGACTAACAAATGCAGAGTAGTGACTGTGTTTGCATTTGACCTCCAACGCAAGAAAAACACACCCTGACAAGTCAGCATTCTTTCAGTGCATCTCCCTGGGCTGATGGAGGAATCCTAGTAGATTGATCGTCAGAAAACCTCAAGAGCTTCACCACAGACTTGAAGAAGTTTGTGTCATCCTTTACAATTCATCACATGGGAGGTTTCAATATCTTGTGGATGACTCCCTGCAGCAACAGGTTGGAACAGAATCTATTAGCCAGCATGAAGAGCATTGACTTTTTCCTAGGAGACATTATTCCCACTCATTTTGAAAAAGTCCTGTGGCACCTTATAGACTAACTGAAGTGTTGGAGCATAAGCTTTCGTGGGTAAAGACCCACTTCGTCAGATGCATGTAGTGGAAATTTCCAGAGGCAGGTATAAATATGCAGGCCAGAATCAGGCTGGAGATAATGAGGTGGATCCAATCAGGGAGGATGAGGCCCACTTATAGCAGCTGATCTGGAGGTGTGAATTCCAAGTGAGGAGAAGCTGCTTTTGTAGTTAGGGAGCCATTCACAGTCTTTGTTTAATCCTAAGTTGATTGTGTCAAACTTGAAGATGAACTGTAGCTCAGCAGTTTCTCTTTGAAGTCTGGTCCTGAAGTTTTTTTGCTGCAGGATGGCTATCTTTATATCTGCAATTGTGTGTCCAGGGAGATGGAAGTGTTCCCCTACAGGTTTTTGTATGTTGCCATTCCTAATATCTGATTTGTGTCCATTGATTCTTTTACGTAGGGACTGTCCAGTGTGGCCGATGTATATAGCAGTGGGGCATTGTTGGCACATGATGGCATATATTTTGTTAGTAGATGTACAGGAGAATGAACCAGTGACAGTATGGCTGATCTGGTTAGGTCCTGTGATGGTGTTGCTGGTGTATATATGTGGGCAGAGTTGGCACCGAGGTTTGTTGCATGGATTGGTTCCTGAGTTAGAGTTATTATGGTGCGGTGTGTAGTTGCTGGTGAGAATATGCTTCAGGTTGGCGGGTTGTCTGTGGGGAAGGACTGGCCTGCCTCCCAAGGCCTGTGAAAGCGAGAGATCATTTTCCAGGATGGGTTGTAGATCGCTAATGATGCGTAATTAGTGAATTATATCCGAGTGAATTATGTCTAATTAGTGAATTATATTATACTAATTTTCATCTTCAAGTTTGACACAATCACCTCTGGATTAAACAAAGACTGTGAATGGCTCGCTAACTACAAAAGCAGCTTCTCCTTCTTGGAATTCACACTTCCAGATCAGCTACTAGAAGTGGGCCTCATCCTCCCTGATTGGATCCACTTCGTCATCTCTAGCCTGATTCTGGCCTGCATATTTATACCTGCCTCTGGAAATTTCCACTACATGCATCTGACGAAGTGGGTCTTTGCCCACGAAAGCTTATGCTCCTACACTTCAGTTAGTCTATAAGGTGCCACAGGACTCCTCGCCGCTTTTGCAGATTCAGACTAACACGGCTACCCCTCTGATACTTGACTCATTCTGAAAGTGTATCCTAGACCTAATCTTCAGGGCAGAGGCAGGCAGTTGGGACACAGCTATCATGTCCTTAGCTTAGTACGATCACCACTTGGTGATGGAAAGGGGTCAGCACCACATACCGAGGGCTTTGTAGAGATCACAATGGGATATAGCTCACACCCTACATAATTAGCAGCAAAATGCAGCCCTCAAAAAGCTTAGAAATGTAGATGTCCTGATCTCTTAGAACAGCTGGAAATCTGTGGGGATTCCCCTGGAGATTTCTTGTTAGTGACTGGACTGATAGATAATGCATGAGAACATCCTTTCTTAGGACACTTCTATGCTTTTACTTCTAATCCCAGTAGCAATCGAGGTCCGAATCTAGGTCCATGGTGATGACAAATAATGGGGGGAGGGAGGATTTAAATTCAGATTTTCAGATGTTTGAAAAAAGTTGTTACATTTGTGTTTTATTAGACGTTTACAGTCAGTTGTTAATGAGGTTGACATAATTCAGTAATTCCTACGATATCACGAAAAAACATGGAAGCCGTGATTTCAGGCTGCAGTCCTTTACTTTTAAAACATGCCATTTTGATCTTGAAATTACCAAAGGAACTCAAGGATAGTTTTGAGATTACCAGCTTAGTCACATTATCTGACCTTGCAAATAACTTTTCCAGTTTAATAGATTAACTATTAGTTCTGCTCCTGGGAAACTGTCCCTGGGCGAAATGGGTGTAGAAATATAACACCAGTAATAAAGTTTCTTCTATCTTGATCATTTTAATTAGTTTCCACTCCACCATTAGTGAAAACACAGAAAGGGAAAAGAGTAAGGAGCCTCCGGCATGCAGGAATCAAGTATGAATTGTTTTTTATCCTTTCTGAACACTTCTTGTGCAGATTAATTAGGTGTTGAGAGATACTAACAATTGTTAATGCAAAACTATGGCTTGATCATTTGGCAACCTGTGTTTAAATCTGCAAAATAGATCACTTTTTTTGAGAGAGAATGGCCTATGCACTAAGTAGCCTATGAAAAAAATTAAATGCAGAGAACAATTTGTAATGGACCTAAACAACCTCCCTTAACTTGAAAAACGTAAAAAAAACCCAACAAATGGTATAGTAGCACCTTAAAGACTAGCAAAACATGTAGATGGTGTCATGAGCTTTGGTGGCTACAACCCACTTCTTTATATGAGTGGAGTATTATAAATAAATAGGGGGTGGGGGGATGGGGAGAAGGAAGAGAAAAAATAGTAGTAAATTAGAGTGTTCATGTTACAGGAAGCTGATAGAGAAGGTGCAAATTGTTCTTAAGTACCCATTGTTTAGTTGGTTAAGTTATTAGGATGTGGAAGGTAGTGTGCTAGCCAGGTGAGGAATTGGGAAAACTTTTGGGATTGGGGGAGCCTATAGAGGAAGGATGGGCTCCACCTAAACCAAAATGGAACCAGACTGCTGGCTCTTAAAATTAAAAAGGTTGTAGAGCTGTTTTTAAACTAAGGGTTGGGGGAAAGCTGACAGGTGCAGAGGAGCACCTGGATCAGACAGAGACATCTATTAAGGGAGGTTCTATTAATAGAGATGCTCTAAGTTCTAAACAGGAGGAGAGAATGGAAGTATGTGTCTCATCGGATCCAACCCAGTCAAATGAAAAAGAGTCTAACAGATCAGGAAATGGCAGACAGAGAAATAGTGACAAATTAAAGTGCTTATACACAAATGCTAGAAGTCTAAATAGTAAAATGGGTGAACTATAGTGCCTAGTTTTAAAGGAGGATATTGATATAATAGGCATCACGGAAACTTGGTGGAATGAGGACAATCAATGGGACACAGTCATACCAGGGTACAAAATATATCTGAAGGACAGAACAGGTCATGTGGGTGGGGGAGTGGTACTGTAAGTGAAAGAAAATGTAGAATCAAATGATGTAAAAATCTTAAATGAGCCAAAATGTTCCATATAATCTCTATAGATAGTAATTCCATGTTCGAATAAGAATATAACAGTAGGGATATATTATCGACCACCTGATCAGGACAGTGATAGTGACTATGAAATGCTAAGCGAGATTAGAGAGGCTATCAAATTTAAAAACTTGATAATAGTGGGGGGTTTCAACTATCTCCATATTGACTAGGTACATATCACCTCAGGATGGAATGCAGAGAGAAAATTTCTTGAAACCTTAAATGACTGCTTCTTGGAGCATCTGGTTCTGGAACCCACAAGAGGAGAGGTTATTCTTGATTTAGTCCTAAGTGGAGCACAGGATCTGGTTCAAGAGGTAAATATAACTGGACCGCTTGTAAATAGTGACCATAATGTATTGCAATTTAACATCCCTGTGGTGGGAAAAATACCTCAGCAACCCAACACTGTCATTTAATTTCAGATAGGGGAACTACACAAAAATGAGGAATTTAGTTAAACAGAAATGAAAAGGTACAGTGACAAAAGTAAAATCTCTGCAAGCTGCATGGAAACTTTTCAAAGACACCATAATAGAGGCCCAACTTAAGTGTATACCCCAAATTAAAAAACACAGTAAGAAAACCAAAAAGTGCCACCGTGGTTTAACAACCAAGTAAAAGAAGCAGTGACAGATAAAAATATATCTTTTTTAAAAGTGGAAGTCAAATCTTAGGGTACGTCTAGACTACATGGCTCCGTCGACAGAGCCATGTAGATTTGTTGTTTTGGCAAAGGCAAATGAAGCCGCGATTTAAATGATCGCGGCTTCATTTACATTTACATGGCTGCCGCGCTGAGCTGACAAACAGCTGATCAGCTGTTTGTCGGCTCGCGTGCTAGTCTGGACGTTCCCCCTGTCGACATCAAAGCCCTTTGTTGGCAGCCCCGGTAAACCTCATCCCACGAGGAATAACGGGGCTGCCAACAAAGGGATTTGATGTCGGCAGGGGAGCGTCCAGACTAGCGCGCGAGCCAACAAACAGCTGATCAGCTGTTTGTCGGCTCAGCGCGGCAGCCATGTAAATGTAAATGAAGCCGCGATCATTTAAATCGCGGCTTCATTTGCCTTTGCCTATGTGTCTAATCTACATGCCTCTGCCGACAGAGGCATGTAGTTTAGACACAGCCTTAGAGAGGAAAATAGAAAGGACCATAAACTTTGTCAAATTAAGTGTAAAAATATAATAAGAAAAGCCAAAAAGGAGTTGGAAGAACAGCTAGCCAAAAACTCAAAAAGTAATAGTAAAATGTTTTTAAGTACATCAGAAGCAGGAAGCCAGCTAAACAATCAGCGGGACCCTTGGACAATTGAGATGCTAAAGGAGCACTCAGAGATGATAAAGTCATAAATGAAGAAGCTAAATTAATTCTTTGATTCAGTCTTCATGGCTGAGGATATTGGGGAAATTCCCAAACCTGAGCCATTTTTTTTAGGTGAAAAATATGAGGAATTATCCCAGATAGAGGTGTCATTAGAGGAGGTTTTGGAACAAATTGATAAACTTAACAATAACAAGTCACCGGAACCAGACGGCATTCACCCAAGAGTTCTGTGGTTTGTAACCTATCCTTTAAATCATAGATAGCTAACGTGACACCAACATTTAAAAAGAGCTGTAGAGGAGATCCTGGCAATTACCGACCGGTAAGTCTAACGTAAGTACCAGGCTAATTAGTTGAAAATATAGTAAAGAATAATGGATGAATATAATTTGTTGGGGAAGGACAACATGGTTTCTGTAAAGGGAAATCATGCCTTACTAATCTGCTAGGGTATATCTGCACTACAGCACTAATTCGAACTAACTTAGTTCGAATTAGTTAATTCGAACTAACTTAGTTCGAATTAGTTAATTCGAACTAAGCTAATTCGAACTAACGGATCCAGAAAAAAAACTAGTTCGAATTAGCATTTTGCTAATTCGAACTAGCATGTCCACATTAAAAGGACCCTGAACCAGGGTTAAGGATGGCCGGAAGCAGTGCCGGCAGGGCATCAGATGAGGACTTAGAGCATGGAGCTGCTGCCTCAGGCTAGCCAAGGGCTGCGCTTAAAGGGTCCCGACCCCCACCCCGGACAGACAGTTCTCAGGGGTGCCCCGCTTGCAAAGCAGTCCTGGCTTGGATTGCCCGGAGTATCCACACTGGGCACATCACAGCACTCGGCCATCAGACCGGCTACACTTGCCGCAGGCTGCCATCTGGGGAGACGGGGCAATTGGGGAGCTGCAGGAGAGCTTCCACCCCCAGAAGCCTGCAGAGCCAGCCCAGTCCTCCCCATCGGGGGCTCGTACGCCATTCCTCCCTCACCTCCTTCCACTTACCCCTCCCTAGCCCCCCTTCCTGATGTACTAAATAAAGAAAACGTGTGGTCAAAAATAGAATCTCTCTTTATTGAACAAAACTCGGGGAGACTGGGAAAAGGAGGTGGGAGAGGGGAAGAGAGAGGTTGGGAGAGGGGAGGGCAACTACAATGATCAGAGGTTTGGAACAGGTCCCATATGAAGAGAGGCTAAAGAGACTGCGGGTATGTCTACACTACAGAGTTAGTTCGAACTAACGGACGTTAGTTTGAACTAACTTTCATAGGCGCTACACTAGCGCTCCGCTAGTTCGAACTTAATTCGAACTAGCGGAGCGCTTAGTTCGAACTAGGTAATCCTCATTTTACGAGGATTAAGCCTAGTTCGAACTAGCTAGTTCGAATTAAGGGGTGTGTAGCCCCTTAATTTGAACTAGTGGGAGGCTAGCCCTCCCCAGGTTTCCCTGGTGGCCACTCTGGCCAACACCAGGGAAACTCGTCTGCCCCCCCTCCCAGCCCCGGACCCCTTAAAGGGGCACGGGCTGGCTACGGTGCCCGTGCCAGGTGCAAGCCTGCCAGCACCCAGCTAGCAGACCCTGCACCTGGCACGGCTCAAGCCAGCCACCCGATGCTCCCCAGCCCTCCCCCTCTTCCCGGGACCAGGCTGGCGGCTCCTGGGAGCTTGCCCGGGACCGCAAGAGGTGGGCACCCGCCTGGTCTAGTGCGGACATCGTGGACCTCATCCACGACCTCCACACTAGGCACAGGAAAGTGGCCGTCTAGGGCAGGAGAGCTGCCAGCCTGGCCACCCAGGAGCAGGTGTGCATGAAAATCAAGGGGGTCCACTGTGACCCCTGACCCTGAGCCCTGAGCTTAAAATGGCCGTCCTGGGTCAGACCAAAGGTCCATCTAGCCCAGTAGCCTGTCTGCCGACAGCGGCCAACCCTAGGGACCTTGGAGGGGATGGACCGAAGACAGTGACCAAGCCATTTGTCTCGTGTCATCCCTCTCCAGCCTTCCACAAACCTTGGGCAGGGACACCACTCCTACCCCCTGGCTAATAGCACTCCATGGACCCAACCTCCATGACTTGATCTCATGTCCCTTTAAACTCTGTTTTAGTTCTAGCCTTCACAGCCTCCTGCAGCAAGGAGTTCCACAGGTTGACTCTTTGCTTTGTGAAGAACAACTTTCTGTTACTAGTTTGAAGCCTGCTACCCATTCCTTTCCTTTGGTGTCCTCTAGTCCTTCTTTATGGGAACTAATGAAGAACTTTTCTGTATGCACCCTCTCCACCCCACTCCTGCTTTAGAGACCTCTATCCTGTCCCCCCTCCGTCTCCTCTTTTGGAGAGCTCCATCCTAAGTCCTGTTATGCCCCCTCTCTGCTCTGTGGAGATAGGATACAGGATGGGAGAGGGGGCACCTTGACATCATCACTCCCTCTTCGCCTTCCCTGCCTTGCAGAGAAAGCAGGAGGCTCCTGGGGTGGGGGAGGCAGCTCCAAGGCAAATGTAAGGAGATGTGAGGCAGTGGGGGGAGGGGCAGCTGAAGTGGTGCATTTGATAGCCTCTTGGCCAAACCAGTCAAGATCACCTGTCAGAGGTCCAAGATCTGCCAGTAGATCCCGATCTACTGGTTGGTGACCACTGTCCTAATGACTTAACTAACCAAACAATCGGTGCTTAAGAACAATTTGCCCCTTCTTTATCATCTTCATGTAACATGAACACACTAATTCACTACTATTTTTTCCCTTCTTTTCCTCCCCCCCATGCCCTATTTATTTTTAATACTCCATTAATCTGAAGAAGCGAGTTGAACCCACAAAAGCTCATGATGCCATCTACATGTTTTGTTAGTCTTTAAGGTTCTGCTAGACTATTAATTGTTTTTTAAGTTTTTCCAGTTACAGACTAACTTAGCTCCCCCTCTGAAGCCCCTGAGAACTTGTGAGTTTTCAGTCTTTTGTCCGGTTGGCTCTAACTTTGTAGGTTCTCCTGCCAGCAACACACATAACTACTGACAATAAAGATATGATGAGTGGTCCTGTGACAGTTTAGGCTATGTCTACACAGCAGTGGATTATTTTGGAATAAGTGAAGTTAAGGTGTGTATTGGCCACTCTGAGAGCCAGTGTCCATGAAGCACTGCTAATTAGCACAGCCATTCACTGAACAATCATTCCTCACAATAGAAGATCCAGGCCCATTGCTCCCCCCCCCAGAGAACATTTAAAATACAAGAACAGAGCCCAAAGAAGGAGTTGGTTTTCTCTGAATTGGGAGAGAATATTCTACTTCAGGGCTACTCAACATGTGGCCCATGACCCATTTGTTTGCGGCCCACGGTGTGGTTTGGGTTAACACGGGGCTCAACATGCAGCCCGGCCTGCGGGTGGGATCCTTTGAACATGGCCTCCACTGGGAACACGCTCCACAATGTCAAGGCATCTCCCAGGTGCGGTGAGCATTGAAAGATGCAAGCCAATGGGCTGGCTGGAACAGACGGGTACACCGTGTCAGCATTTCTAGCCCTCACGGAGGAGGTGCTGGAAGCACTAGGGCATTGTGGGACGTGCTTAGTATTCATGCCCATCAGTGTGAAAGAAGCTATTTGCATATATATGCAGTTGCGCTTAAATTGCGGCCCTCAGCATGTGCTGTGAGTATCAATGTGGCTCCCGGGGCTTCCAAAACTGAGTAGCCCTGTTCTACTTGGTTCTTGCTTTGCTCATTCCCAGCATAGAATGTGTTTGGTCAACAGTGTGGAGAACTGAGTATCTAGAGCAGGGTGTTTAAGTATAAAAGGGGCCTGGAGAGAGCTGCTGATCCAGACCAGATAAACCGTATTTGCTAGACGCTGGGAGGGTGGATGGAGTTTAGCCTTTCATTTTCAATTGATCTATTCTGAACAAGCACCTTGTATTACTGCAACAATCCCATACAGAACGGTAACCGCAGAGGAAGAAATCAAAGTGATAAACCATAACCAAGTAACCCTTTAAGAAGCCATTCCCGTGTCAGTGCCCTTCAGTATCCAAAAGCATTGTGGCTTTGTTCTGTAGATCCTGACAGAACTATAGCCGTGCACATACATTTCAGACATGTCTCTGTGAAACTGAACTGCTAAGGCCTCGCTTGGCCCCTTGAACTCCACCTTCAGTAATAGCCAGCCCAAAGCTGCATTATGCTAAGAATTGTGAGTCACAATTCAGTCCCTGCTTTCCTTTGCTCCATGGGGGAAGCCATCTACGCCAGCCACACTTTCCCTGCTGCAACTCTCTTTCCTTAATGCCATAGCACAGCTGCTTTGGTCAGTGTTCAGCAGTTTGTCAGAATACTGGCTCTGCCCACTCCAGGCTCACCCTAGTTTTAGCTGCCCTCCCTTCCCTCTGTCTCATGTTGTGTCCCATAAAGGCAGTCAGTCCTCCAGAAAGAGGACTCTTTACTGCCCTCTGCAGGTATTGGCCAGGCCCTGATTGAGCACGACCTATTTTTGCAGGGGTTCAGTGGTAATTAGGCTAAGCCATCTGTGCTTCTGCTATTTTAACTTTTAAAGTCTATTTTGCAGGTCTGTATTTCAAGCTGGTCACCATGACAGCCAATAAAGGTAAATAAGCCCTTATCCCAGTGCCAGTGATATAACTGTCTGCTGTGGCACCACACACCTCTTCGATTGATCTCTAGACATCTCTTCACTACTGAGATTTTCCAGATACCAGATACATGGAGTTGACTGAGTACAGATTCTTGCTCTGTGCTCTCTGTTTGAGCTTCAACCTTGTTCAGGGAGTAGTATTGCCTGGTGAACTCTGAACCAATGAAAACCCCAGGAGCGCTGAAACTAGACTTTAGTCTGGAAGGACCCATACTAACAGATGACCTGTTATTTCATCTTGCACAGCAGCAGCAGAGTAGTGTTGGCACATGGCATTTAGAGCTAATCACTCTCTGTCTTTGTGTATTTTAGGAATTTTGCTCCTTCCCACCCCCAAGCCTGGAGACAAACCTGAAACTTATTTAAAGTTTGGATCAGTTCAGATGAGCCTTCTTTGCCTCTTTCTAGAGTCTTTCCTTTTGTGATTTCTGTGCTGCCCCACAGAGTTATGGTGGTTTGGCATAATTCAGTCCTGCATTTAACTTTCTTAGCTTTCAGATGACTGCATTTGACAAAATGTCATTTTAATATATTTCTCCCTCTTTATGCCATAATCATACATCTAGTTTTGAGAAGATTCCCCTCCCCCCCTTACATTATCAAAGGTACAGGAATAAAGGTATAAGATCACAGGCCAATTGTCCAGGTAAATTCAGCAGAATGTTTGGTTTGAAATATTTTTCCATGTGATTGAGGTATAATGGTTTCAGTCTGATTTTGCAACCAGTCTACATACAGAACATATATTAACTGGAAAGGGATATGTATTGGGCCTTACTCCAGAGCAAAGATTATTCAAATTTTGGCTATGTTCTTGTGAAGACTTATAGTCATGCTTGATTTACGCACCACAAATAGCCCCATTGGCCTCAGTGGAACTACTCATAGTGTGTAAAATTAGAACATGCAGAGATTTTTGCAAGATTATAAATTTGGGTTTTAAAAGTTAGTTTGTAACTAACTAAACTGTAGAGACAGAATAGCTTTACCTGCTGATTGGTGGTTTGCTATTGTATAGGAGTACACAATCCCCTCGTTACTACACTGAATGCTGCTCTGAGGAAACATGAATTTACAAATCTGTTCAGACAGCATTATTATCCCAAAGAAACAGGAGCAGAGAGAAAAAACCAGAAAAGAAAATGTTGCAATAACAGACCTCTAATTAAAGTTTTCAGTGTTATGTTTAGACTGGAAGCTACTGGTGAAAGGCTGCCAAAAAGCAGATTTACTGGTAAATATGAGTTCATAATGAAAAGAAAAAAAACCCAACCCTGACTTTCTCACACTAGTTTCATGCCACTTCTACTTGACTGCACGTGGAAGTGGGCATGAATACAGACTTAGAGCAATGCAGATAGAGAGTATCATGAAAGCATTCCTAGAAGAACTAAGTTCCTAGAAGAACTAAGCTGATTTTCAGAGTGTAGGATTTTTTATATGCAGTGGATAAAACAGAGAGGTCCTACTTATAATCAGATTGCAATTGGTTAACAGATTCAGATACTGCTTCCTCCCCAAACTCTCAAGGGAAAATCAAACTTACCTCTCTTTGAGTTTCAAAGAAGTTCAGCTACATTTAAAAAAAAATTCCATTTTCAAATGCCTCTGTACTTTGTTCTGTTCAAATCTGGATTGCGAGTATCCAAATACAGAGGAGGTACAATACAATTTTGTAGACCCACAAAGCCCGATTAAGCATCAAATTGTGCGTTGCTTAACTTTTTGAGATTCACCATGCATAAAAGCAAGATGTAATTTTTTCTGGGGACACTGGTGGTTCTAATTTGTTTAGACACAAACTCAGTTTCCATATATCCTGGTGAGTATGCTAACCTGATCACCTTTCCCACACAAGCACTTAAAGTCCTTAGGCAGATATGCTCCCATGCTTACTTGAATTGCTTCCAGCTCCTTGGTAGATGCCATGGTGTACGCTATCATTCTTTTGACATATGTGACCACCACAAGAAACAGAGTAGCAAATGACAGACATGCCTAGATGTTCTGTTTTCTAGAGACGGTGTCTCTTGGACTTGCATAATCTATCTTTATCACCAAAGGTGTTTATAATTTGCCATTTGTCTCTGGTCCATGTAAGGCTGACAGGCAGAATTGAACCTGGGACCTCAGTGCATGAACCTCCACCCAGGGCCAGACTAGCAGGTAGGAGAGCTAGGTAGCTGCCCAGGGTGCCAACCTATGGGGGGGCACCTGAAGGCAGCTGTAAGGGGCATGCAGCATCCCTTATAGCTGGCATCAGGTGCCGCACACCCAGGTCCCGCAGCGCCGGCCCCCTCATTCCTGCGGCGCCGGCCAGCAGTGCCCTTCCCCCATGGCCGTGGGGCCCTGCACAGCTAGGTGCGGCCTATCCCAGGCTGCACGCCGGCAGCGGTAGCTGGGCCGGGCTGGGCAGCGCATGTGCCGTGCTCCCGGAGGCAGCGCCGCGCGCCTGGGGCCGAGGCGCAAAAATGGCTCGGGCTGGCCCTGCCTTCACCACATGAGCTAAAAGCCAGCTGACTATTAGCTAAGGCTGTGGCGCAGACTCATTATTCTCTTTGTAATTGGTCAGAGGGCCATCAGATGGGACAGTACACCACAACCAGAATGTGTTTGGATGTAACAAAATGTGACTCACTGGCACGGTGCCTCCTACTGATCACTCTGGGAATTAGCTCCGCTCAGCACTAGAGTGCCCTCTTCTGGCGGGTGTCGCACCTGCTGTTCTCTGTTTTTCATCAATTACTCTACCACCCTGCTTGAGGACCTGTGCCCTTCCCAAACTGTGGCATCCTTCCTTCCAGGTACTGATCCACAGCAGAACCCCTGCACTCTGGGGTCCTCCCACCCTCCTATATCTCAGCTTGCCTCAGTGACCCTACTACCAGTTGTCATCTAGCCCTTAGTTCACGAGCAAATTGCAGTCTGGCATGACCACTCATCATAGGTAAGGAGATTGGACCTGTTGCCTTTGTCTGTCCTGGCTGCCTGCCTGCAGCCCTAGTGCCCCTCAGGATTCTGTTGCTGGATCTCAGCATGTGACAACTCAGTCTGGAACTCCTCTGGCTCACCCTGCCTTTCCCCAGCACTGTCCTGTCCATTGTACCCTGGCTAGCAGGCAACTAGATTCTTCTCCCTCCAGGGCTGGAGTGAGAGTGTGCTCAGTCTGGCAAGCCATTTCTTTTAGACAGCTGTCCCGGGCTCTGATTAGCTGCCACAAGGCCTCTCATGATTGGACCCTGGCTACAGCCTTCTGGCTACAGCCTTCTCCCAGGGCTGTTTTAACCCTTTTTATGCCTGGAATGGGGGTGACCATCCTGCTATAGTGTGCTACATCTACAGTAGGTATCATTATATCAATGCATATACAGTAGGACCCGACTTATCTGAGCCTCCACGATTTCGTTCTCTGTGTTAAACAAACAACCAGTGTACATGGGAAATAGCTGTCACATACATGACAATATTACTGTAACTGTTGCATCTTCTCAGCTTGACTGCTAAGAAAAAATGGGTAGTACAGTCACTATATGCTAAAGTAGAGATTATTATTAAAATTTTAAAAGGAGAATCACTGGCAAAATTAACCCAAGATTATAGCATTGGAAAGCAACTCTGTTATTGTGCAATGCGGAAGAGCATGTGTAGTCTAAAATAGTGTGAATAGTCAGATTATTTCCAGTCATTATATACATGAGTGCTGCTGTACCTGCCACTGTTCTGTTTACAGTACTTTAATTTGATACTTTATGCATATTATGCATTATTAGTGTTGTCAGTTGTTACCATTAGTGCTGCTGTTGTTTCAATTTAAAATGATCATTTCTGCATTTAAAAAAAACTGGTACTCAAAGTAACTAGAAGAAACTGTGAATGTTATAAATAAAGAAGAGGGGTATGTTTTAATGCTCTTCTGGCAGGTGTCAGCTAGTTTTAAAATAACTCCACATCTTAAAATAACAGAAAGATTTTTGCCCAGTCGCCTGATAAATCCAAATATTTGATTATCTGATCTGGTCCTGTTCCCAATTAGATCAGATAAATGGGGTTCTACTGTATTCAGATCTGGGCAGATACTTTGGGTATTGTAAAGCGATCACACTGTGTTTAAAAAATCTGCAAAACCAAAAAAAAATTGAAACAGACAATAAAACAAACAAACCAACAACCCGCAGACAAACACTTACTTTATTCAAAACACTGCAGTCTGGGAATGTGCTGCCTTATACAATTGCATCATAAATAGAGTATGAGTGGAGATGGGAGTGGGAATACTTATTAATAAAACAGGTGGCAAGGAAGGGTAGAGCCTGGCTCCATGCCATAATACTCTGAGTAACCCTTCCAGTGATGACCACTTTAGGACAGGGTAGATACACATACACGCACACACACAATTATCTCTGTGAGTCTAGGGATTTCAGTCCTAAACAGGTCTAACTGAAATATCCTTGCAATCTTTTTAACTCCCTCCTCAACCACAGATACGACATTTTTTAATGACAACACCGGAGCAGGAATTTATTGTTCTGTTTGTGATGTTGCAACTGCAAATAAACCGTGTGGCCTTTTGCAAAGCACTGTATTCAAAGTAAAAAGAAAAAAAGAAAAAGAAAAGAAACCAATTTCATTTTACAGTCTGTGAGCAAACTGCAACAGGATACCAAGTGGCGAAAAAAGCAAATATGTCTAACCCCCTGAGCTATTTACTATTTATATCACTGTGCCTAGATAAACTATCCCTTAAAAGATTAGGACAAAAATAATTCTGCAATGTGGAAACAAACTACCTATTTAAAGTGATTTTATGTCTGAATGGCCTCATTATAAAAACAGTCTGCTTGTAATAACTTTTTACCTTTTTGTACATTAGCCAATGAACTGCTTTTTGTCACTCTCACCAGTTCAGTACTTTCATGGAACCACCTTAGTAGAAGGCCTCAATGGTTACCGTAGAAACGTCTTCCTTCCTGGATGTTGACCCACGGTGGTTGAGGCAGCTAAAACCCAGGAGAGGCCTTGTTTAAACAGGAAAGAGCAGACAGTTTAATGGCCAGCTTTGCAGCTCTATTCCTCCACAGTTTACAGTAGTTGGGAGCTATAAAAATCATAATGAATGTTTCTTTATTTTACAGCTAATGTGGGGTTGTTGTCGACTGTTTTCAGCAGATCACAACTGGAGGACATGCAGAAACAACCTATTGTCAAGCTGTTGCAGAACAATAGAGCTCACTTGCAGAAAGTTAGGCCCTGGTTAAACAATTCCCTGGTGTACAAAGGCTTTGTCCTTTGAAGAAATGTACATGCTTAAGCTTATGGTTGTATTCATAAATGACTAGCCCTAGGGAGGCAGTCTGAAAATCTATACAGAATGTCACTTTTCAAGTGTTCGATCGTGATTATTTCACTTACTATTATGAAATGCCTGTGCAAAAATAAGATGTGCATGTGTGTTGGTAAGAGACAGACACTGGAAAAACCTTTTCAGGACAGACCTTATGGGTTCTTTCTGTTCATTTTATTGTATTTATTATTTTGTGGTTGTATTCCCATGCAAATAGCAATCATATTCTTAATGGACAGCTGTCCAAATTACAAATGAGTCATGTGGCATTGTTTCATATGTGTGTTGACAATAGAGAATCCCTCCAGGTCAGGAATTAGGCCAGGGTTCAGAATGGGAAACAAAGAAGAAGATATTCTACTATGTTCTACCCATGTGAATATGGTCCACCCATGTGAGCAGTCAAAATAAGACACCAATATAGTACAGATAGTATATGATCATGTGTGCTCTGGGCTCCAGAGACATTTATATAGGCTCTGGGCCATGGTTTCTTCTTGACTGGGGGAAGATAAATTAATGGTATCTCCCAAAAACAGGCTTCTTGTAGCACCGAAGTGACACATTGTTCCCAATACATTGTGCAATTCTGAACCTCCCTCTTCTTTCCTACTGGAGGAATTAAATAGTTAACCCAGTTGACACTGAAATGATCTTCCCTGGGCCTTTTGATAAGCAGCTGACTTTGGTAAATGAGGCAGTTCACATCTCTCAGTAATATTCTTCTAGGCTGTCTGCGGACGCTACCTCAGTTATACTGGGTTCACTTTTTTTTTCCAGGGGAAGAGGGGGGCTACCACTACAGTTAGGGTATGGCTACATTTGCAGCCTAATTCGAAATAGGGCTGCAAATGTAGGCATTCAAAGTTGGTATTCTTCCTGCTATGAGGTTTAACAGGTATTTCGAACTAGGGCTTTATTTCGAACGCCCGTTCGAAATAGACGCAGGCAGTTATTCCGGGCTTGTCAATTTCAAAAATGGCACCCGGCCAGGAACATGCAAATCAAGCACAGGATATTTAGATCCCGGGTTTGATTTGCAATTTCGAATGCCTACATTTGCAGCCCTATTTCGAATTAGAATGCAAGTGTAGACATACCCTTACAGCCTAATGGATTTTATTAAAGAAAAACTGAGATTCTGGAGAACAAGATAAGTGTCAAGACCCCATACCACTCTGTACCAGCTGTTTTAAGCCTAAATTGAGTCACTGTTGGAATAGTGGGGAAAGTCTGTACTGTGCCTGCCTGATGAAATACCTGTTGTTTTGTTGATAAATCTGTGAATAAATCTTCATTCTCAAAGGCAGCTAATCTATCATATTTCACATGAGGAAAAATTCAGTTAAAGAAACAAATTAAACCAACCAAACACGAGGAACTAGAATTAATAAAAACAGTTATTCAATAATATTTCTCATAAAAATTTGAACAGAGTAAAATTCAGAAAGCAGATTTTCCAAGCTATAAGTATAAAAATAAAACCAAATGCAGTTCACTCATAGAATTTTACCATCTGGACTATCAAATAGGAATCGGTGGACAGAAACTGATAAGATACAAATCTCTAAAGAAACTGAAGACTCATGAGTGATCAGAGCAGCGTAAATTGTAAAAACCTAAAAAAGAAAAATAGGAGTAGAGATAAATAAAACAATTGATCCTAGGCCTGAGAGGTAGGAAGTTTGAGGAGAGAATGAAGACTTTTAATCCACACAATGTGAAAATCCTAAAATGCTTGAGGAGATTAAGTTTGGGGGTGTGTATAAATCAACAGAAGAAAACAAACCCAGAGGTCAACCACTAGCTAGTCTTTTCCCATCAAAGGATAGGAATGACCTAGGTACCTGGCACAGTTAAGGCAGACGTGCTGAGGTCATATAAGAAACAATTTAACTCTTGAGGGAGACTGACTATTTGATAAGGATGAGGTGTAATGGGCTAAATTGCTTTTATTTCTTTTCAGGCATGTTTCAAGTTCTAGTCATTTAATGTTTCCGATGATACAACAGACAAGGTTTAAATACCTACATTCAAGAGTCAAATAGCCGCCTGGTGACATGTTTAAACTAAAATGCAGACTACTGATCCAGAAAGCAATGGCAAATAAATATTTATTAGTTGATCCAAAGAGCCACAGTCATAAATGTTTGCCGTTGGATTACAGAAGTTTTCATGTTTTTATTGAAAGCAGTGGTAAAGAGTGTTAAAACTTTATGCCTAACTGAGGTAACATCTGTAACTCAACAGTTTACTGCCTTCTGGTAATAAAAACAATCAGAATTTGTTTTATTATGCAGGGTATAGTCCTCTTTCAGTCAACTGAGGAGATGCCAAGTACAGGCTTTAAATTATCATTTTATGTGAGTGAAATTGCTCTTGGCTTCACTATATGGTCTATTGCCTCTGATTTTGTGGTCTGTTGTGTTCTTTTGAGAATAACTGGCCCCGTCCTGGGCCAACAGCTCTCATTAATGACCATGCACTGACACAAAATGGTTTAATTAACAAGGGTGAAATGGACATCATTGGCACTGGTTATTGAATTGGTCACAAAGTGGTATCTTAAGAACATCAATGCATTTTCTGTTGCACTGAATATATCAAAACATAGAACAAAACACAATGGCTGGATTTTTAAAAAATGGGAGCCTACAGTCAGGCTCCACTATCTATACTGAAGCACCTGAACAAATAGCCAGATATCCAAAAGTGCTGAACCCCCAAGAAATCATTTTGACTTCATTGGGGGCTTCATGTAAGGTACGGTATTATTCCAGGTGAATAATAATGCCAGAATCTGATCCTATGTATATACATGAATTCTTATATCTAGAGCATTTAATATAGCTCCTGCATCTATACACATAGGCTACGTCTACACTAGCATGATCTTGCACAAAAACTCTTTAGCGCAAGAGTTCTTGCGTTAAAGTAGTTGTGTAAGAGAGCATCTACACTGGCATGTGCTTTTGTGCAAGAGATGTGCTTTTGCGCAAGAGCATCCATGCCAGTGTAGACGCTATTGCACAAGAAAGCTCTGATGATCATTTTAACCAGAGGGCTTTCTTGTGCAAGAAATTAATGTTTCCTGTCTACACTGGCCTCTTCTGGAAGAGCTCTTGCGCAAGAGGGCTTATTCCTGAGCGGGAGCATCATAGTTCTTGCGCAAGAAGCCCTGATTTTATACAGCAGAACGTCAGTTTACTTGCACAAGAACACACGGCCAGTGTAGACAGGCAGCAAGTTTTTGCGCAAGAGTGGCCGCTTTGGCACAAGATCGCACCAGTGTAGACAAAGCCATATAGTTGCGTATCAAACATTCACTTACATGATCAAACCAGTCTATCAGGACATGCATATTAAGACTGAATGGCAACTGAGTGACTTTAAATAAATTGTTTAAAGCTAACATTTTAATAGTATGTTCCAGATAGAAAATGTCTATTGTGATTTGACCAAGACTTTTTAAAAAGAGAAACTTAAAATTCAGCTCCCAAATAAGACTTCAACTCAGGAAGGTGCTGAGCTCCTTGGCACAGGCCCAGCAAAGAGTATAGTCATCAGTCCAGAATGTGTAAGAATCTGCCTAATTATAAACATGTGACTTTATTTCAATGGTGCTTAAGTACCTTGTAGAATGGAGGCCTTCTGCATCTGCCATTGTGGTCAGAGTCAAACTTTGCAAACCTGAGCAGCCAGATTTTCCAACATGCTTAGTAGCCAGGAGCTCCCAAAAGCAACTTATATAGAACAATTTCTTTTGTTGAACTCTGTTGCTATTTCCCCCCTACATCATTAGCTATTGGCACTGTGTGCTGGGTACTACAGACAGACCAGTAAGACAGAAATAATGATTTTATCTCAGAGTTTATACTTTACAAAACAACACACACTGTGGAAAGACCCTGAAATATGCAAAATTCACATGTCTGCAGGTAAAAGTACACCCTCACGACAAGAGCACCTCTTAGCTATGGGTACGTCTACACTAGCCCCCTAGATTGATCTAGGGAGGCTAATGAGGGCAACCAAAATTGCAAATCAAGCCCGGGATTTAAATATCCCACGCTTGATTTGCATGTTCCCGTCCGGTTGCCATTTTAGAAATTGACTAGCCCGAAGTAACTGCCCGCGTCTACACGCGGCAGTGAAACGGGATTCTGATTTAAAGCCCCTAAATCAAATTAGCTGGTAAACCTCATTGCAGGAGGAATACCAGCTAATTTGAGTTAGGGATTTAAATCAGAATCCCGTTTCACTGCCACATGTAGACGCGAGCAGTTACTTCAGGCTAGTCAATTACTAAAATGGCGACCGGACGGGAACATGCAAATCAAGCGCAGGATATTTAAATCCTGGGCTTGATTTGCAATTTCGGTCACCCTCATTAGCCTCCTTAGATCGATCTAGGGGGCTAGCGTAGATGTACACTATATCTACACTCTTGGCTTCCTGCATGAGAAATATGCAAATGAGGCTAAGCATGGAATATCACCAAGCCTCATCTGCATATCTAATGAGCCACCATTTTTGCAGAAGATGCTCTTGCGCCAGAAGGAGCTGTCTACACTACCCCTTCTTGCACAAGAAAAACCCTCTTGCGCAATGCTGTTATTCCTGAAAATAATCAGCATAGCGGCATTGCTCAAGAGGGTTTTTGTTGCGCAAAAAGGGGCAGTGTAGACAGCTCCTTCTGGTGCAAAAGCCTCTTCTGCTAAAATGGCGGCTCATTAGGTATACAAATGAGGCTCAGCGATATTCCACGCTTAGCCTCATTTGCATATTTCTCACGCAAGATGCCGCAAGTGTAGACATAGCCCTTGTGTCAACATATGATATTACAAGAGGCCCTCATCTCTGGCATTGCTTGCTGGCCACTTCCTTGGCCCCTGCAATGGCCTTTCTCTATCTGTCTCTTCTCCCAAGTCTCTGGAGGTTCTGTGGCCTGCCAAGGCTGGCCTTACCATGAGGCAAACTGAGGCAGCCACCTCAGGTGCCAGACTGTGGGGGGGAGGAAGCGCCACTAGGACCCAGAGTGTAGAAATTGAGTCTGCTGCTGGTGCATATGTATTATCTCTGCAGTACCATGAGAGGAGTAGAACAGGAAGAAGGCAGAATTGAGACCTTTCCAAGTTTTGGCCCAAGCGAGCAGGCATGGGGGCATCATTTGAGCTCCCCACCTCAGGTGCCAAAATGTTGTGGGCTGGCCCTGTGGCCTACCCTTCTGGCCAAGTTCATTCCCTTTCCAGGGGGTGTCATGATTATGAGGGTTAGCCAGCAGCCTGGGGATTAAGGGGTTAACTACACCTAGCCAGGTGGAGTGACTAATAGGAATGTAGGTGGGATTTTTCAAACTGGGACAAAGGAATTTGGGTTTCTCTCTTTTTCTCCCTTTTGTCTCTTGGAGAGAGTTCTCTGCAACTACAGAGAGGGACAAGCATGTCTCTCTCTCTCCAAGACACCATTCTTCATTTTCTGTAAGTAGGGTAAAGTTTAGGCAGTTTCATTAGGTTTTATTGTTTTAAGGATTGGGTATGGGATCTGAGATCTGGCACTGTTTAAAAGATGTTTTGGCTTTTCTTTGTAACTAAGTTCTAGGCCCATGGAGTTTCTCCATGAGTATATTTTGTTACCTCCCTATCTAGTCATTATGGTTGCAACAGGAATATTGTTGTAATAATAAAAGTTCTTTCTTTTCTTTTTATTAACCTGGCAGTGGTTAATTGTGTGCCTGATTTTTATTTTAGGGGTAAGATTTCCCAAATGATCTTCCCCCTGATTTCTTTATCAACATTTGGGTGGTGGCAGCGGAAGTTTTATTCCCAAGATCTAGGTTTTTAAGATCTTGGGGGGAAGTTTTATACCAAAGCCTGGTAGATAAGGCTTTGGGGTACACTTGCTGGCCCCCACTTCTGCATTTATCATGCCCGAGTGGGGAAGGAGCCATGACAGGGGGTTACAGAGGACCAAATGTCAATTCAGACTAGTAAATCTTCCTCCCTCTTGGGTCACTCTACAGCCTTCTGCTTTGCCTTTATTCCTGGGTCCTGCAGAGTTTTTCCTTCTTCCCTATAACTATTGCCCACACCGTTTACCTTGGAATAGTTTGCCTCAAGGGCCTCCTTGCCCCTTGCAAGCCCTTTCTTAGGGCACCCTCCCTATGGCTTTCTTCCAGGCCAGCTTTCCCAGAGAGGGACCCCTCCTTGTTCCTCTCTTTGTCTCCTCCCTCTCCATTGCATTCAGCTTTAAGTTCTCCACAGCTGAGATTATTCATTCTAATTAAGCTCCATCACAGCCAGTGAGGATCATTTTAATTACCACTCACCTGCTATATCAGTTATATATATTTGAAAGACTGTGCTGTGAGTCTCCATGTAAATTATCCAAGCAGCCCTAACAGCCATTGTCTCTGCCTGAATTCTCTAAGTCTGGCTAGGCAGAGAGAACGTGTCACACAAGTGGCTAAGCCCTTCATAGCACTGTTGAAACCTTCAGAGCCTCATGAACATGCTTGGAAGCAATTGTTCAATCTGTATTTGTATAAGATCCTCAATTACCTAATTAGACATCATTAATATCTGTGATTTTTTTTAAACTTGGACACACTCCAAAATGGACACTCTTCAAAGTGGATGCACTTGAAAAGCTCCTTTTGAGTGCCAAGACTATTATTCTAAATACAGGGAATCTTTACCAAACTAGCAGAAGCTTTCAAAACCAAAGGAACTTTTATTGTTGTATGTGCCCGGTTACAAGTTAATTAAAGAAGTTGTTTTTGAGTTTGGTGGGAAAGAGAAGCAACAAGTTTCTTTCCAGTGGAGGAAAAATTTATTTATTTTTTTTTAGCTGTGTATATCTGACAAATGGCAAAATTTTTACCTCTTTTTTTTTTCTTAAATGTTTACTTTCAGGCAAGACCAAACATGGACAATTTCATTCCCAAAAGAGGGTCTTTTTTGGAAAGTGGTAGGTGAGGGCAAATGGAGGAATGGGCAATGATAATTGAAACTGATTTGCAATCTTAATCAATAGCCTTTGCTCCTCATCTAGTGAATCAAGGTGAAAAAGAAATGGCTGCGGGGATCAGCATAATGACTTTGCCAAATGCTTTCATACGGAGTTGAGGAGTGAGATCTGGGATCTACAAAAGCGACGAGGAGTCCTGTGGCACCTTATAGACTAACTGAAGTGTAGGAGCATAAGCTTTCGTGGGCAAAGACCCACTTCGTCAGATGCATGTAGTGGAAATTTCCAGAGGCAGGAATAAATATGCAGACCAGGATCAGGCTGGAGATTACCAGGTGGATCCAATCAAGGAGAATGAGGCCCACTTCTAGCAGCTGATCTGGAGGTGTGAATTCCAAGAGAATAGAAGCTGCTTTTGTAGTTAGCGAGCCATTCACAGTCTTTGTTTAATCCAGAGTTGATTGTGTCAAACTTAAAGATGAACTGTAGCTCAGCAGTTTCTCTTTGAAGTCTGGTCCTGAAGTTTTTTTGCTGCAGGATGGCTACTTTTATATCTGCAATTGTGTGTCCAGGAAGATTGAAGTGTTCCCCTACAGGTTTTTGTATGTTGCCATTCCTAATATCAGATTTGTGTCCATTGATTCTTTTACGTAGGGACTGTCCTGTTTGGCCGATGTATATAGCAGTGGGGCATTGTTGGCACATGATGGCATATATTACGTTGGTGGATGTGCAGGAGAATGTACCAGTGACAGTATGGCTGATCTGGTTAGGTCCTGTGATGGTGTTGCTGGTGTATATATGTGGGCAGAGTTGGCACCGAGGTTTGTTGCAAGGATTGGTTCCTGAGTTCGAGTTATTATGGTGTGGTGTGTAGTTGCTGGTGAGAATATGCTTCAGGTTGGCGGGTTGTCTGTGGGCAAGGACCGGCCTACCTCCCAAGGCCTATGAGAGCGAGGGATCATTGTCCAGGATGGGCTGAAGATCACTAATGAATTTTGCAGATTCAGACTAACACAGCTACCCCTCTGATCTGGGATCTAGTTCACTGGAAGAACTAAATCTGTGTTAATAGACAGTTGATCCCAGCCTGTCGAGGCAACACATAAGAATGGCCATATTGGGTCAGACCAATGGTCCATCTAGCCCAGTATCCTGTCTGCCAACAGTGGCCAATACCTGATGCCCCAGAGGGAGGGAACACAACAGGTAATCCTCACTTGATCCCTCCCCATCACCCATTTCCAGACAAACAGAGTCTAGAGAAACAGAGGCTAAGGAAACCATTACTACCCATCGTGGCTAATAGCAATTAATGGACCTAACCTCCATGAATCTATCTAGCTCTTTTTTGAACCCTGTTAAAGTCCTGGTCTTCACCACATCCTCTAGCAAGGAGTTCCACAGGTTGACTGAGTGAAGAAAAACTTCCTTTTGTGTGTTTTAAACCTGCTGCCTATTCATTTTATTTGGTGACCCCTACTTCTTATATTGTGGGAATAAGGAAACAACTTCTCCTTATTTACTTTTTTCACACGAGTCATGATTTTATATACCTCTATCATATCCCCCCTTAGTCTCTTTTCTAAACTGAAAAATCCAAGGTTTTTTTAATTTCTCTTCATATGGGACCCGTTCCAATCCCCTGATCATTTTTGTTGCCTTTTTCTGAACCTGAACACAATCACTCTTCATTGGAAAGCAAGGAGCAATTGACCTGGAGGGAATCTTTGCTCTCAGCTGCAAGATAAGTTCTAAAAATACTTTATTTAGGCACCAAAGGAACACCACGTTGGGATACAAAGTGCAGTTAGCTAAACAAATTGAAACTCAAGAACAGTTTTCGCTGCTTATGTTTCTTATGTTTCTGAAGTTTTTTATGTTTCTTCCTTAAGGGTTTTAGATGGGGAATTCTAAACTTCCCAATGGAGTCAGGCACCCAGCTTTCAATAGGAATTGTGTACCTAACTAACTTAGGTGCTTTTGAAAATCCTACCGCTTATGCTTTTGGAAACTTTGAAAAGGATCATAAAAAGGCAGTGATAGCCCAGAGTGAATGTACTTATTAGGATTAAGCATTTTCTATAGCAAGCTAAGGTTGTAACAGCATTTCTCGGGTTAATGCTTGGATGTCTGGCCGCAGGGGAGCTGATAGCCTCCACAGGCCCCTGGGCAACGAGGTGGCAGTGCCGCACTTCCAGAAGGAGTGGGGCCTCAGGCAGAAGGGCTAAGGCTGGGGCAGTGGAGAACACCATGCAGCCCCTCCATCAGCACTTAGTGCCACCAGGAGTGCAGAACTGGGCTCCACAGAGACATTTGAAGCATGCAACACAGCGCATAGAGCTGTATGGAGCATGTGGTGTGGCACTCCAGTGGTGATTTAAAGGGCCCAGGGCTCTGGCTGCCAATATGGCCGAGGGCCCCGGGGCAATTACCCCCTTTATCCACCTTATTGGTGGGCCTGCCTGGACTGAGAGGGAATAAAAAATAGAATGACTGCCTGCCAAATCTGACAAGCAGTGATATATTAAATAAACAGTCAGAGGCTGATTCTGTGCTCACTTTTTACGGTGATGTAACTGCACTGATTTTACTGGAGTTGATGCAGGTTTATACCACTGTGAAGAAAAGAACCGAGATCTCTTTCTTCCCTCTGCTGATCTAGTTTCTGTAAGACCTCATACCCTGGCTAAAATATTAGTAAAACCTGGACTGTAATCTCCCATTTTTTCCCCCTCTGGAAGCACCCACCTTTGCTTAGCATGGAAGGTGAATTTTACAGTGACACTGCAATTTGTTCTCTGGTGATTATCTTTGTCCAGAGAATTGGTCTTTTGGGATAAACCTGGGAGGTTATTCAAAGCATCCCTATGAAAACACACGTCCACTTTTTGTACTTTAGGAATAGGCAGTGTAAGAGTTGAAAGGTGAAGGTTATTGGCAGTTCTTGTTTATTTCACCAAGAGCCAAGAGATGGGAAACATCTGGCACTTACACACCATGTAAGTCTTAAAAACAAAGAGACCTAGACTTTAGGCTGGCTGAGCAAGAACTGAGATAAAAACTAATGACAGCCTGCTTATTTAAAAGGATCATAATACAGAACAGCCATGGAGACAACCACAGAAGATCTAAAAGAGTGAATACAAGGGTAAAATTTAGCTTTGTGTTTCCAAATTATGGCTGAGATTCTGATCAGAGATACTTATCACAGTGAAGACCTTCCTGCAGGTCTTACATAGCACATAGGACAACCTTAATTTCACCCACAATTTTTTTTTTAAAAAAATAGCTAACTGTAATACTGATAATCAGAAATTAAGGTTCTGATGAAATTAATTATTATGGTAACACTTATATGGCTCAGTCAAGATTGGGGCCCTACGCACTGTATATTTATAGAATATGCGATAGTTTCCAAAATGCTTATAATCTAAATTTATAATCCAAAATGTTTATAATCCAAAATGCTTATAATCTAAATAAATGAGTAAAAGGTTGGATGGAGATATACACATAGGCTACATCTAGACTGGCATGATTATCTGCAAATGCTTTTAACAGAAAAGTTTTTCCATTAAAAGCATTTGCGGAAAAGAGCATCTAGATTGGCACGGACACTTTTCCGCAAAAGCACTTTTTGCAGAAAAGCATCCGTGCCAATCTAGACGCGGCTTTGCACAAGAAAGCCCCAATTGCCATTTTCACGATCAGGGCTTTTTTGCACAAAACAATACCACATTGTCTACACTGGCCCTCTTGCACAAAAGCATTTGCGCAGAGGGCTTTTGCCCGAACGGGAGCAGCATAGCATTTCCGCAAGAACACTGACAGTCTTACATGAGATCGTCAGTGTTCTTGCGGAAATTCAAGCGGCCAGATGCAGCCATAGGGTACCTCTACTCCTTTTATTTCAAAATAATGAGGCAAGCATCCACACTACTGAACCTGTTATTTCGAAATAACTCCTGCTTGTGAAGAGGAATAAGCTTATTTTGAAATAGATTTTTTTCGGGAGTTATTTCAAAATAACTTATTCTGGAGCAACCTGGTAGTGCAGACATAACCTCAGAGAGGAGATTTGACTAGCCTGGGGTCACACAATGCGTCATGGGCTGAGCTGGGACTAGAACCCAAGTCTCTTCACTCTCACTACAGAGTCTAAGCCATTGGGCAGGGTGACATGAATGATGAGATATCTTGAATTAAAACACACAAAAGAGCCTGTGAGTGACTGGATACACATTCTGGATTCAAACAGGTGGGCTATGGCTACACTCGTAGTTTCTTGCGCAAGTATTGCCATTCTTGCGCAAGAATCCACAGAGTGTCCACACTGCCCACCGGCTCTTGTGCAAGAAGATTTACAGTATGGTGTGGTAAAAGAGGGCTTCTTGCGCAAGAGCTATGCTCTTTTTTAACAGGTGTAAGCCCTCTTACACAGAAGCTCTTGCGCAAGAAGGCAGTGTGGACGCTCGGCAGGCATTTCTTGCGCAAGAAACAAGTTAAAACACAAGAGTTGTTTTAGCTGTTTATGTTTCTTCCTTAAGGGTTTTGGATAGGAACTTCTAAACTTCTTGCCAATGGAGTCAGGCACCCTACTTTCAGTAGGAATCATATATCTAACTCACAGATGCTTTTGAACATCTGACCCTTTGTACTTTTGGAAACATTGAACACAGTCTTTAGGCTGGATACACTCCTCCATTTTGCTACCTCTTCTTTTACATTCCACAAACGTGGTTAATTGAAAAGGAACCATTCTATAGTTTCAGTATCTATTCAATACACTATGTGTCATATGTGAAATCCAAATTCTTTAGTGTTTTTGTCTATAGGTGCATCTACACAGCAGAGCTTAACTTGAAATACGCTTATTGAGATATGCAAATTGAGCTATGTTGATTGTGTAGCTTATCTCGAAATAGGGAGCATCTACACAGCACTTATTTCAAAACAGAGCACTATTCCTCTCACTTCCCTTATTCCTTGTACAATCAGGGCTCCAGGAGTTGGCGTAAGAAGTCCTCCAGCTTGACAGTATTTCGACACTATTTCGAAATAGCTGCCTGCTGTGTAGATGTGGACTAAGTTATTTCAGAATAGCACTAGTTATTTCAAAATAGTGTTGCAGTGTAAACATATCCTAAGTTGCATGAAAACTGACCTCATGTGTACTAAAATAATCTTGGAGGAAAAAATAGATTCATTGGCTCATCATGACTATAACCACGTGCCATTTCATATCCTAGGGACACACTGTACCATGAACACGGGTCTTCATTCGCATGCTTTGCTATCTTATGTTTGCTCACAAGTCCAAGAATGTGGCAGTTTCTTTGGTGATGGTACCCGAAACTCTGAGATTTAAAGCTAGCACAATAACAACTACAAACAGAATTTGTACTAGCACAGTGGGAAAAAAAATCCATACAGCAAGAATTTCCCAGACAAAATTAGTTTGCAGCTCCATTTCTTGCAATTATCAGTCTTTGCTAACTATCTGGAACACAACAGCCATGCTGTTTCCTCAGCAGGCAGAAATTTGTATAGACTGTATTTCTTCAGAAACAATACATTAAAAAAAAAAAGCTCTAATAAACACATGATTAAATGACGGTTTTATGGCTTTCGCAGTGGGATAAATTAATGCGGCTTTATTGCAGCGTTTGAAAGGCTGAAGTTTTTTGCCTGCACTTTACAATTTGTCTGGAGTGGGCCAGCCCCACTACAGCTGCAAAACAAAGGTGCAAATTACAACTCCCAGAGCTATTGAGGCCTTATGTGTTATAGGGCAAACTTGCCTCAAGGAAGAATGAACGGTGTTGCTATGCAACAGTCCCTTGGGGAGTCTGCTGAGGGATCAGGTAGGCCTCCCACCTGCGTGCCATACACAATCTGCAGGCAAGGGCTGTTGAAGACACGTGATGAATAAACACATGTATTGGATATCCTTATCACATCAGCTTCCTGATGAATGTCACTCATGTTTTGGATGCTGGTACCCCAGATACAAGAGATAATGTGGTTGTCTAAATCAGGATTCACAAGTTATCTTCTCAGCTGTGCCCCAACAACACTGTGATCACTTACCATCTCTTTAGCTGTACAAGACAAGGGGGATAATACAATACCTGACAGGGGTGTTGTGCGGGTATCAGGCTCTTAGATAAGCAGCACGATACACATTTATTAATTATTAACCTTTGTTTGAATTCTTGAATTATTCAGGATGCTGTATAAAGATGCCATGAAAACACAAACACACATTAATAATCCTAATACAGAAGAGAAACCCCAGGAATGGGTCTTTTTCAAGACAACGGGCTTGATTTTCTTCTCACTCTGTAAAACTCAATGGAATTACACAGAGGTAAAACTAGTTTGAGTCAGAGGAGAATCAGGTTTTAGGCCTTAACTAGAATGCTTAGGCGGACAAGGGTGGGTGAGGTAATATCCTGTATTAGACCAACTTCTTTTGGCGAGGGAGACAAGCTTTTGAACAATACCACTCTGTGTAGCTTGAAAGCTTGTGTCGCTCACTAGCAGAATTTATTCCAATAAAAATTATTATCTCACCAACCTTATTTCTCTAATATTCTGGGACCAACCTGGTTGCAACAACACTGCACAAAAGAATGCTTTCGTCTCATTTGAGAATATGCCACTACTTTCCTGCTTCCCCTGGCTCGTATCTGTAATTGACTAATAAGCCTGTGCTTTGTCATTCTGTTTTTCTGATTTTCAAATTGAACTGAGAGAACAGACTCACATGTGAAGTCAGTCCCAGTGTTGAAACCCTGACAGTCTGCCTCTATGGAAGCTGATCTTCCAGGACAGCTCCTTTGTCTGGTGCTCCAAACTATGTATGCACATGGTATTTGGCACTGCAACAGGAAATTAAAGGCTGTAGGAAAGCAACCTTTGGCCTTTAATTCACTTTTTAATAAAATCATTAAAAGAAAATTACTCCCTGCCAGACATAATGGGAAGTTACCTTAATGATACTTTTAAACAAAACACAGACACTCTGATACATGCATGGTTTGTTCTTAACGTCAACTTTTTTATTTATGGGTGTGCAAGCATGAAAATGGTTTGAATTATAAAGTCAGATAGAGAATTGTATGTAAAGCTGCCATGGAGCTGATAACAACTAGGGTTTAAATCTTGTATGCTCTCTTTTCCTATTGCAAAAAGAACAATTGAAAACAGTCAGTATAAACAACTTTTAGTTTAGATCAAAAGAAGAGCATCATCACCACCACCACCACCAACAACAACAACAAAAGGAAAGTGCAGAGAGAGAGTGTTTTCTCTAACAATCTGCACTGGGCTTTCAGAATAAAATGGTCCCTGAACTCTACAGGAAGGAAAATGCATAGAAATGTAAATCTGCAGTATTCAGGATCAAAAAGCCATCAGTTTCATAGGTAGTTTCTTAGTCAGGCAAGACTCTCATTGGCCTTACATGGTCATAAAAACAATTGAGAAAAAAATCCATGGGACTCCCAGGTGTGTCAAACCTCACTAAATGTCTTTTGTTTATGAAACATTGATAGCTTACAGCTTTCACATGCAAGAATCTATTTAATCAATCCTATAAGATGATCTGAGTTGGTAGAAATGTAGCTGTGAGACAGGCTCATTAAAAAGAAAGATAGCTCTGTACTTAAACCTAAGATGGGCCAATTATTTCTTTCAGTTACAACTGTGAAGTTTAAGAAGTTTGAATGAGTGCAGCTTAGAGCAGAATTTGTCCTCACATTTTTCAGATTTCAAGGATTTTCATTGTACAGAAAAATATACGATGAAACAAATCCAGTAGGTAGTTTTCTACAATCTATAAATTTTAAGCTTAACACATGCAGTAGCTTTTATGTACAATGTTGTAAAAGTAAATTTACATCATATGTCAAACATTACACATATGAATGTAAAAAAACAACATTGATTCTGGTCATAAAATATATATATATGTATATCTATAAAATCAGCAAACTGTGTCCTGAGGTGTTTTGGAAAGTGGCATAGAGCATATTTGTATCTTGAACTGATGATTTATAAATGACAGAGTGGGCCACTGATATTTATGCAGTTTTAATTTTTTGCTTCAGAGATTTACTAAGGGAATAAAGATTGGGTCCATTTAATACAACAACTAGAAATACTGGTGACATCATACGTTGGGAGGTTCCCTGTGCTGTGTGCATTTGGTGTCCACTCAGCTAATGTCTAAATCTACATTTCAATGACCATGGCTTTGGAAAGTTAAACAATTTCGGAAAGGAGTGGGCCTAAATGGAATGGTAAGCATGGAAATTAGTGAGCGAATTTTTGTGCTTATCAATCTACGTATTCATACTGTATGCATCACTATAGTACATTATCACTTCTTCATATTAGAAATAGCATGACAGAAGCTCCTTGAGGCTCCAACTGAGAATAAGGCCTCCATTGTGTAGGTGCTGACCTTGTCCTGAAGACCTTACAAACAAGAGATACCATCCTTACAGCAAGTAGCATCTTACCCCACACCTTACCCCACAAGAATTTCTATTAATTTAATGGCACTTCCATTGGTTTCCATGGACCTTCTTATATGGTTTCATGTGCACAATCTGGCCCTAAAAAAAGAAGCTAAAATATAAATAGATATCTAAATAACATAATTTATTAAATAATTAGAACTATAGAGTCTAGAATCAGAACAAAAGGTCTAGAAATGTATGGTAGAAATCTCCCCTCTAAGGCTGTGTCTACACTGGCACCCTTTTCCGTAAAAGGGATGCTAATGAGACACTTTGGAATTGCAAATTCTGCGGGGGATTTAAATATCCCCCGCGGCATTTGCATGAACATGGCTGCTGCTTTTTTCCAGCTCGGGGTTTTGCCGGAGAAAAGCGACAGTCTAGACGGGATCTTGCGGAAAATAAACTCTTTTCAGGAAGATCCCTTATTCCTACTTTCAATATCCCAGGCTTGATTTGCATCTTCCCGTCCGGGCGCCATTTTTAAATTCCCCTAGTCCGAACTAACTGCCCGCGGCTACACGCGGCAGTCAAACGTTAACTCGAACTAAGTCCTTAACTTAGTGGAATGAGGTGTAACAGTTAACTTGAACTAAGGACTGAGTTCGAGTTAACGTTTGACTGCTGCATGTAGCCGCGGGCAGTTAGTTTGGACTGGGGGATTTAAAAATGGCGCCCGGACAGGAAGATGCAAATCAAGGCTGGGATATTTAAATCCCGGGCTTCATTTGCAACTTTGAATGCCTACATTAGCCTCCCTACTTCGAACTAGGGGGCTAGTGTAGACATACCCTAAGAGATGGACCTTCTGATTAGCATAGTATGAAAGGCCATGTTATGCCCTCAGATATTTCCCACAGAGGACTGGAAAAATAGCAACAACCCTGGTAAAATAGCCCCACTTTTTTCAAGGGGGTGAGTCCAACTTTACTCCTCTGCTTCATTTGGTACTCCATCGCTGGGGCTAGAGTATTGGGGGACAAGGAAAAGGTGGAGCCAGAAGAAAGGCCTGTCTATGGTCTCATTGTGTTATATAGCTGTGGGAATTTACTTGCGTAAATTCAAGTTGATTCTGGAAAACACATGAAGAACATGAGTATTTTAAAAAAAAAATCCACTCTGTTTAATGAAATTATATTTACTCATTTGGGTGGAGGACAGTTCTTTTTGTTTTGCTCTTACCCCATTCTTGACTTGAGCTCCTTACGGTTGAGTAATGAAGAGGACACCACCTACTCCCCTACGAAAAGAGGTTTTCTGAACTACAGAGTCATTGAAAAGGGGCCCTGTGCACCTTTCTTGTGGAAGAAGAAATGGAAAACAGAGAGAAGACTATATTTACAATCTGAGATTTGTCTGATGGTTCACCAGCTCAGTAGGACTCAATTGTATGGAGACAACTGGATAGAGGAACGGATCCTCAGGTGGTGTAAATATTCTCCCACTGACAACTAAACAATCCCCTTGAACTCAGTGGAGCTACTCTGATTTACACCTTTTTTTCTGTATACTCTCCCATCTATCTGCATTCATCTGTTGCCTTCTTGGTTTATATTTAGACTGTAAGATTTCTGGAGCAGGGATCATGGTTTTTTTTCTCAGCACCAAGCAAAACGAGATAGCAGATTGGTCTATCACTAGGGCTCCTAGGCAATAAAGTTGTAAAAATAATACACCAACTTGAAGCTCTTGCCCTCCAAATATTTATGACATATATACTGTAGTACACATACACATTCAAACATTTTAAATTTATTTTTATATCCTTGCCAAATTACACATTATTCTGATAAAAAATATAACAGTCCATTTTGTTAGGATCTGATCTAGTGCTTATTGAAGCCAATGGCAATCTTTCCATTGACTTCAATGGCATTTTGATCAGTTTCTTAATGGTAAGCTTTCCTTTAGGATACATGCTAATTTTTTATGGAAGAGGATTGATCAACCCAGACTTGCTTTATCCTGGACTCAGGTTGTCTTGAGTGACTTGCAAGTCTTTCAGCAAATATGGCATAAGCTTTTAATGAAAAGCATAGCAATCCAAAAAAGTTGTAGATGATTTCTGGTTTTGCAAGTTATGTTTTTTTTTTGAAGTTCAATTAGATACAACATGTTAATTGATACTAATGTTGTATATGTGAGTAGCATTTGACTTCCTGTGCAACCTTGGGCAAGTCACACAAGGAATGTTTTTTAAAAGCACCCAAGTGGTTTAGTCTCCTCAATTGCTAACTGCAGGAGCCGGGCCAAGGTGCCTAAATTTAGGCTCCCAGGTGCTCCAGGGTAGTTCACTGAAGTACACTGACTAACATAATCCGAATGCAGCCACTACTGTATGGCTACGTCTAGACTGGCATGATTTTCCGCAAATGCTTTTAACAGAAAAGTTTTTCCATTAAAAGCATTTACGGAAAAGAGCGTCTAGATTGGCACGGACGCTTTTCCGCAAAAGCACTTTTTGCGGAAAAGTGTCCATGCCAATCTAGACGCGGTTTTGCACAAGAAAGCCCCAATTGCCATTTTCGCAATCGGGGCTTTTTTTCGCAAAACAATACCGCATTGTCTACACTGGCCCTCTTGCGCAAAAGCATTTGCACAAGAGGTCTTTTGCCCGAACAGGAGCAGCACAGTATTTCCGCAAGAACACTGACAATGTTACATGAGATCGTCAGTGTTCTTGCGGAAATTCAAGTGGCTGCTTTTGCGGAAAAACTTGCCAGTCTAGACGCAGCCTGTGTGTCCCTGTCCAGAAAGAATGTTTCTAGGTGTGAGCAATGGTATGAGCACATAGCAGAACCTGGAAAAAAGACAAACCAAAAGAGAAGGAGTAATGTAGAGTGGGGAGATCTATTTTCAATGAATGGACAGGAATGCTCCTGCTACCTTGTGCTAAGAACATTAACTCCCTGTACTCCACATAAGCCATTTTTCAGGCTGCTCCCTATGGGCCTGATCCAAAGGCAATTGAAGTCAATGGAAAGGATCTCATTGACGTGATGGGCTTTGAATCAGGCCATCTGTCTCTTTGTCCATTCTATTTTTCCCAGTGTCCTGTATGACAGGCATAACCTCTCCATGTAATTGTGCAAGTATCCCTCTATCTCCTCAGAATACTTTTAAAAAGCCACATGTTCAGGAAGCATTCTGGCTGTGATCACCAAATGTGAGTGTGTGTTTGGTCTACATCAGAGCTGGCCAAGATGTGTCCTGGGGGATGGATCTGGCCCGCCTAACACTTTGATCTAGCCCACGGACTATATCTGCCTGCTTTCTATTTATATCCTGCCACGGGCGGTAGGTGAAAGTAGGGCTGGGGGAGGCAAGCCCCCTTTCCTGCCCTCCACCCTGCCCCTTCTCCTCTGACCTCACCCCCCACAGGAGCCAAGCTGCCCCTCTCCAGCACCATGGGGAGGGTGGGTGGCACAAATCCCCTGCCTCCCCATTCTGGAGCATGGGGAGGTTGGGTGCTTGGGGGACAGCAACACTCCACCCCCTGTTTACCTTCAGTAGGCATTCTGGGGGCAAAGTGTGGTCAGGGCCAGGCTGGTGCTTTGGGAAGTGCCTTCCCCCGCCTAGCATCATACCTGCCACCTAGCCCAGGCCACTGAATTTCCAGGTGGTAGGTCAGGCAGTAGGATCCTATTTAAATGGCTCCTGGTCACATTGCTACCCCTGCAGGGGCTGGAGCTGTGAGCCCTTTAAATAGCCACAGAAACCCCAGGCAGCTGCAAGGCAACACAACAGTGTCGGGACTGGGAGTCACAAGCTCTTTGCTGTGCTTTTAATTCAAAGCCACCAGCCTCAGACAACTTCGGGGAGGGGGGGAGGGGTCTACTCTCCAACCCCACTCCTTCCTTGCTAAGCCCCATTCCTTTGGGGTGAAACCGGCCAGTTGCTACCTACCAAAATTCATTAAGTGGCTCCCCTGTGAAACTTATTGCCCACCCCAGTCTACATCATATATGTCTGTGCAGTTGGCCTAAAAGCTCTTTGGCAAGGGACCTGATTTGTTTGGCACAGATCAGTTATTCATAGAATTATAGAACTGGAAGGGACCTCAATATGTCATCAAATCCAGTGTCCTGCACTCATGGAAGGACGAATCACCATTTAGACTGTCCCTGATATGTGTTTGTTTAGCTTGCTCTTAAAAATCTCTAACATAAACAGATATTACGTGCCTGATTTTCATTTGTATCCTTTGTACTTAAATTGATGTACCCTGTTATTTATGCCTGATTTAAGGCCTGTTTATACACTTAGAGCAGTGTAAAGGGGTCTTATTATAAATGGAGCCTTTAAAAATAATTAGTATGGATACAACACCCACAAACCAGTACCCAATAACAGTTGTATGCACTCCTCACTCAAAAGAACAAAAAACAAACAAACAAACAAAAGTTGAAACAAATGGAGAAAGAACAATTCACTGGAAATAAGCGTGTGAGATGAAGAATGCAGCCATAAAAGGATGAGTAATTTTTTCTTCGTCATACAAGCTAGAGCATATTTCTCCCATAAAACAAGTAGATGGAATATCCAGGTATATTCGTAACAGACTACTTCAGCAACCACATGCAAAGGAGTGAGGCATAAAAATGGAGTGCAGAAAAATGTCTTCTGCTCCTGCTGTTAGCCATCACATTCACTGCACAGAGAAAGCCCAAGTTATCAACACTACATGAAACAGGCATTCATTTCTCAGATCGTCCGGTGGCTCTTATATAATTAATAATCTGTCACATTACGTGTTCAGATTTTTTTTAAGCAATCAGTCTCTCACACTCACATTTTTACGGCTTTAACAGATGTAGCACAATTCACAGGGGTGGGGGGAACTAATGTGAGACAGGATGTTTGGTTCTGTAGTTTTAATTTAAAATGGATGTTTTACAACACTTAAGTTACTCTAGAAAAAGAATTAATGGGCATGTGAGCATACCCAGGATGGGAATGTCATTGGCTGAAGTCAGTGTTACTCCTGACTTCCTACAATTAAGATCATGTGATCATTACCAAAATTAGACCTCTCTACATCCTGAACAAGAGGTGTCATCAGATCCACTCTAATAAATAAATGGAGTGACATGCTCTACTGTCTATGGTAGGGTTATTTTCTAAAAATGACTGTAAAAGGCATCAGGTCTGCAGTAGGGATGTGAAGTAGTTGAAGTAGTCGACAAGCTAGTCAACTAGTCGCTTCCCCCTCCCCCGCCTCTATCAGAAAGTGGGTGAAAAAGGGGAGGTACTTCATAGCAGCAGTGCCACTTGGAGCCTGGGGCCAGACCCCACGCTCCACATGGAGCTGCTGCTTTGAAACACTACGTGCAGCTCAGAGCCAGCTGGGGTGTCCCCAGGCTGCACGTGGCATTTCAAAGTGGCAGTGCCACATGGAGCCTGGGATTGGCTGGGGATTGCCTTGCTGACCCTGGGCTCCATGTGGAGCTGCCACTTTGAAATGCCATGGGTGCCCGGCGTCAGGCTCCTCGCGGCGTTTCCAAGCAGCAGTGCTGTGTGGAGCCCAGGACTTCCCAGGTGATCCCGGGCGGTGCTTTCTCCTAAGGCTGTGGCTACACTTCAAAGGTGGAGGCACACTATTGACTAATCGAATAGTTGATGCAAAATGCATCGACTATTGGATTAGTCAGTCGATATTTAACATACCTAGTCTGCAGCAGGATCCCACTGGATGAACATTTATCCCTATCCAAATCTGATTGTAGAATTATCTAAAAATGTATACAATTAAACCCAAGCTTTGTTTTTTATTATTGTCCCAAGGATTCTCTTAAAGTTTACTGTCTCAAATCTGAGGAAATAAATCCTTTATTAATTCACGTTGAAATCGCATTGTTGAAATTCTTTTCATACAGCATGGAATTTTAAAAAAAGTTAGAAAACAAAACAAAACTAAAGTGCTTTGTTATAAAAATGAATCTGTATTGTGACTAATGCAAGAAGTACTATCCCATCACCTCACTCTGTGAAATAGAGCACCATATGTTTACCTCCCATTCCCTCAAAAAAACACAACAAAACACTGAAGCAAGATTCTCCATAACCAAAATTTTTAAGATCAAGATTGGATGATTATCTGACAGTTCAAATAGAAATTAGTTTTAGAAAGTCCTATGGTTTGTTTTATACAGAAGATCAGATTTGATGATCACAATGATCATTTTTGGTTTTAAAATGATTTTTGGCCATTCCATTACAGGTGCAGTTGATCTGTCCTTATTGAAGCTGAATGTGCCATGCAAGCCATGTGGCTACTGGAAGAATTGGTTTTTTTATAGCCATTGCCTAGACTGGCACAGTTACTCTGACATCTAAGAGCAGGTCTACATTACAGTGCAATATTGACCAAAGGTACGTAACTCCAGCTATGGGAATAGTGTAGCTGAAGTCAATGTGCCTTAAGTCAAGTTACTGCAGTCTCCACTGTTGGAGGGGTTGACAGCAGAGTTTCTCCTACTGAATTCCTTTATGTTTCTCGTTCTGGTGGAGTACCGGAATCAACGAGAGATCAATTGGTGGTTGATTTAGTGGGTCTTTATTATACCTGCTAAACCAATTTCCAGGGAACAGATCACCAGAGCGCCAATATACTAGTAAGTACAGACTGCCCTAAGATGGGTTTTAGAGCTCTTTGTGATACCTTTAGCTTGAAAGGCAAATTCAATGTCTGCTCCTGCAGCTCTCACTCCATATTTGAAAGGATTTTTCCTTTAGTAGGGATCAGACCTTTTCTCCAAGTCACTCCCAAGGTATTTTAAACTGTAACTCCTCATAACTGAAGTGTTGTGCATGTTCATAATGAAGACACCATTTAACATATCAGACAGTGCATAGTATGGTCCCTGGTGTAAAACCTGTTGACAAAAGAAGCATAAAATGAAACAAAGTGCCTTTTTAATTCAAATAGTCCCATGCAGCTAAGCCCTGGAATCTCTATTATTAATCTATAAATCAACATCACTTATGTAAGTGGACAAGTTCAAGTTGAAGTTATCGAGGTTGATGGCTCGAGGGACATCCTGTACGTCAGACCCAGAGACTAACTGACCCTTTTTCTTCCTTTTGCCAGAGAGACAAATGGTGAGAACATGTCTAATTTTCTCTCGGACTAATGTTTTTAGCTGGAGAAATAGTAAATGCTAATCTGGAAATGAATTATTTCTAGATGTATGTTACAGCCCTTTCCTGATAAGGACTGTATTTTTTAGAAAGGAATTGTAAACAAGGAAATATCTTAATACTGACAGGACTGAACTCTGAAGGGGCAGGTTACCAAAAAAAGATCTAAAACTCTTTATTTCAAGTTGCTTACAGCCAGATTTTATCCAATTCCAAATGTCTTCTTGATGTCCTGGTCCATGCTCCTTGGTAATACAGAGAGTAGCTGATAGGCTGCTCAAAGGGTATGTCTACACTACAAAGTTAATTCGAACTAACAGACGTTAGTTCGAATTAACTTTGATAGGCGCTACACATACAAACCGCTAATTCGAACTTAATTCGAACTAGCGGAGCGCTTAATTCGAACTAGGTAAACCTCATTCTACAAGGACTAACGCCTAGTTCGAATTAAGCAGTTCGAATTAAGGGCTGTGTGGCCATTTAATTCCAACTAGTGGGAGGCTAGCCCTCCCCAGCTTTCCCTGGTGGCCACTCTGGCCAACACCAGGGAAACTCGTCTGCCCCCCTCCCGGCCCTGGAGCCCTTAAAGGGGCACGGTCTGGCTATGGTGCCCGTGCCAGTTGCAAGCCTGCCAGCACCCAGCCAGCAGACCCTGCACCTGGCACGGCACGAACCAGCCACCCAGCCCTCCGCCTCTTCCCGGGACCAGGCTGGCGGCTCCCGGGAGCCTGCCCAGGTCCGCAAGAGGCAGGCGCCCACCTGGTCTAGTGCGGAGATCGTGGACCTCATCCACGACGTCCACACTAGGCACAGGAATGTGGCCGTTTAGGGCAGGATAGCTGCCAGCCTGGCCATCCAGGAGCAGGTTTGCATGAAAATCAAGGTGGTCCAGTGAGACCCCCGACCCTCAGCCCTGAGCTTAGCATGGACGTACTGGGTCAGACCACAGGTCCATCTAGCCCAGTAGCCTGTCTGCCGACAGTGGCCAACACTAGGGACCCTGGAGGGGATGGACCGAAACAATGACCAAGCCATTTGTCTCATGCCATCCATCTCCAGCCTTCCACAAACAGAGGCCAGGGACGCCATTTCTACCCCCTGGCTAATACCACTCCATGGACCCAACCTCCATGACTTTATCTAACTTCTCTTTAAACTCTGTTCTAGTTCTAGCCTTCACAGCCTCCTGCAGCAAGGAGTTCCTCAGGATGATTATTTGCTTTGTGAAGAACTTTCTGTTATTAGTTTGAAGCCTGCTACCCATTCATTTCATTTGGTGTCCTCTAGTCCTTCTATTATGGGAACTAATGAAGAACCTTTCTTTATGCACCCTTTCCACACCACTCATGCTTTTATAGACCTCTATCATATCCCCCCTAAGTCTCCTCTTTTCTAAGCTAAAAAGTACCAGTCTCTTTAGCCTCTCTTCATATGGGACCTGTTCCAAACCCCTGATCATTTTAGTTGCCGTCCCCTCTCCCACCCTCTCTCTTCCCCTCTCCCACCTCCTTTTCTCTGTCTCCCCGAGTTTTGTTCAATAAAGAGAGTTTCTATTTTTGAACACACGTGTCCTTTATTTTGTACATCAGGAAGGGGGGCTAGGGAGGGGTAAGTGGAAGGAGGTGAGGGAGGAATGGTGTACAAGCCCCCAATGGGGAGGACTGGGCCGGCTCTGCGGGCTCCTCAGGATGGAAGCTCTCCTGCAGCCCCCCGATTGACCCTTCCCGGATGGCAGCCGGCGGCAAGTGCAGCCGGGCTAATGGCCGAGTGCTGTGATGTGCCAAGTGTGGGCACTCAGGGCACTCCAAGCCAGGACCCCTGAGAACTGTCTGTCCGGGGTGGGGGTCGGGACCCTTTAAGCACAGCCCTCGGCTAGCCTGAGACAGCAGCTCCACGCTCTAAGTCCTCATCTGATGCCCTGCCGGCACTGCTTCCGGCCAGCCTTAACCTCGGTTCAGTGGACATGCTAGTTCGAATTGGACATGCTAGTTCGAATTAGCAAAATGCTAATTCGAACTAGTTTTTAGGTCCAGATGCACTAATTCGAATTAGCTTAGTTCGAATTAACTAATTCGAATTAAGTTAGTTCGAGTTAGTGCTGTAGTGTAGACATACACTAAGTTACAGAATCCTTAATGAAACTTAATTGGTATATAAGAACTCTCCCAATCTGATAAACTCAGACTTCAACAAACTCAGAGAACTAATAGATAAGATCTCATGGGTGGAATGAATGGTTCCTGGGAGAGTGGGAGGAGGGGAGCGTTCAAGAGATCCAGTGAATATAGTATATTTAGATTTCCAGAAAGCCTTTGACAAGGTCATCAAAGGCTCTTAAGTAAAGGAAATTGTTATGGGATAAGAGGGAAGGTCCTTCTATAGAATCATAGAATACTAGGAATGGAAAGGGCCTCGTGAGGTCATTGAGTCCAGTCCCCTGCCCTCATGGAAAGACCAAGTACTGTCTAGACCATCCCTGATAGACATTTACCTAACCTACTCTTAAATATCTCCACAGATGGAGATTCCACAACTTCCCTGGCAATTTATTCCAGTGTTTAACCACCCTGACAGTTAGGAACTTTTTCCTAACGTCCAACCTAAACCTCCCTTGCTGCAGTTTAAGCCCATTGCTTCTTGTTCTATCCTCAGAGGCCAAGATGAACAAGTTTTCTTCCTCTTCCTCATGACACCCTTTTAGATACCTGAAAACTGCTATCATGTCCCCCCTCAGTCTTCTCTTTTCTTAACTAAACAAACCCAGTTCTTTCAGCCTTCCTTCATAGGTCATGTTCTCTAGACCTTTAATCATTCTTGTTGCTCTTCTCTGGACCTTCTCCAATTTTTCCACATCTTTCCTGAAATGTGGTGCCCAGAACTGGACATAGAACTCCAACTGAGGCCTAATCAGCGCAGAATAGAGCGGAAGAATGACTTCTCGTGTCTTGCTCACAACACACCTGTTAATGCATCTCAAAATCATGTTTGCTTTTTTGCAACAGCATCACGCTGTTGATTCATATTTAGCTTGTGGTCCACAATAACCTCTAGATCCCTTTCTGCCATACTCCTTCCTAGACTGTCGCTTCCTATTTTGTATGTGTGAAGCTGATTGTTCCTTCCTAAGTGGAGCACTTTCCATTTGTCCTTATTAAACTTCATCCTGTTTACCTCAGACTATTTCTCCAATTTGTCCAGATCATTTTGAATTATGACCCTATCCTCCAAAGCAGTCGCAACCCCCCCCAACTTATCATCTGCAAACTTAATAAGTGTACTTTCTATGCCAATATTTAAATCGTTGATGAAGATATTGAAGAGATCCCTGCAGACCCCTGCAGAACCTCACTTGTTATACCTTTCCAGCAGGATTGAGAACCATTAATAACTACTCTCTGAGTACCGTTATCCAGCCAGTTATGCACCCACCTTATAGTAGCCCCATCTAAGTTGTATTTGCCTAGTTTATTGATAAGAATATCATGCAATACCGTATCAAACGCCTTACTAAAGTCTAGGTATACTACGTCCACCGCTTCTCCCTTATCCACAAGACTTGTTATCCTATTAAAGAAAGCTATCAGATTGGTTTCACATGATTTGTTCTTTACAAATCCATGCTGGCTGTTCCCTATCACCTTACCACCTTCCAAGTGTTTGCAGATGATTTCCTTAATTACTTGTTCCATTATCTTTCCTGACACAGAAGTTAAACTAACTGTTCTGTAGTTTCCTGGGTTGTTCTTATTTCCCTTTTTATAGATGGTCACTATATTTGCCCTTTTCCACTCTTCTGGAATCTCTCCTGTCTCCCATGATTTTCCAAAGATGATAGCTAGAGGCTCAGATACCTACTCTATCAGTTCCTCGAGTATTCTAGGATGAATTTCATCAGGCCCTGGTGACTCGCAGGCATCTAACTTTTCTAGGTGATTTTTAACTTGTTCTTTTTTTTATTTTTATCTTCTAAACCTACCCCCTTCCCACTAGCATTCACTATGTTAGGTATTCCTTCAGGCTTCTCAATGAAGACCGAAACAAATAAGTCATTAAGCATCTCTGCCATTTCCAAGTTTCCTGTTACTGTTTCTCCCCTCCTCACTGACCGGTGGGCCTACCCTGGCCTTGGTCTTCCTCTTGCTTCTAATGTATTTATAAAAAATCTTCTTGTTTCCCTTTATTCCTGTAGCTAGTTTGAGCTCATTTTGTGCTTTGCCTTTCTAATCTTGCCCCTACATTGCTGTGTTGTTTTCCTATATTCATCCTTTGTAATTTGTCCTACATTCCATTTTTTATATGACTCCTTTTTTATTTTTAGTTCGTGCAAGATCTCCTGGTTGATCCAAGGCAGTCTTTTGCCATATTTTCTATCTTTCTGACACAGCAGATTAGCTCACTTTTGAGCCCTTAACAATGTCCCTTTGAAAAACTGCCAACTCTCTTCAGTTGTTTTTCCCCTCAGTCTTGCTTCCCATGGGACCTTATCTACCAGCTCTCTGAGGTTACCAAAATCTGCCTTCCTGAAATCCATTGTCTCTAATTTGCAAGTCTCCCTTCCACCATACTTAGAATTGTGAAATCTATGATTTCATGATCACTTTCACCCAAGCTGCCTTCCATTTTCAAATTCTCAACCATTTCCTCCCTATTTGTTCAAATCAAATCTAGAACAGCTTCCCCCCGGTAGCTTTTTCAACTTTCTGAAATAAAAAATTGTCACCAATGCAGTCCAAGAACTTATTGGATAGTCTGTGCCCCGCTGTGTTAGTTTCCCAACACATATCTGAATAGTTGAAGTCCCCCATCACCACCAAATCCTGCGCTTTGGATGATTTTGTTAGTTGTTTAAAAAAAGCCTCATCCACCTTTTCTACCTGAGTAGGTGGACTGTAGTAGACTCCTATGATGACATCACCCTTGTTTTTTACCCCTTTTAGCCTAATCCAGAGACTCTCAACACTTCTGTCTCCTACGTCCATCTCCACCTCAGTCCAAGTGTGTACATTTTTAATATATAAGGCAATACCTCCTCCCTTTTTTCCCCGCCTGTCCTTCCTGAGTAAACTGTATCCTTCTATACCAATATTCCAATCGTGTGTATTATCCCACCAAGTTTCTGTGATGCCAACAATGTCATAGTTGTATTTATTTATTAGCACTTCCTGTTCTTCCTGCTTATTATCCATACTTCTTGGATTGGTATATAGGCATCTAAGATACTGATTTGATCTTTCCTCCCAGTTTTGCCCTGACCCTCCTTTCTCTCTGCCATTATAGCCCACGCTCCCTCCCATTTCCGACCCATCTCCAAGGTCTCCATGTTCTTCACTTACCCATGGGCTTTGCTCACCTGTCCCCATCGAACCTAGTTTAAAGCCCTTCTCACTAGGTTAGCCAGTCTGTGTCCAAAAGGGTCTTCCCCCTCTTCAAAAAGTGAACGCCATCTCTGCCCAGCAGTCCTTCCTGGAATAGCATCCTGTGGTCGAGGAAGCCAAAGCCCTCCTGGTGACACCATCTTCGCAGCCAGGCATTCACATCCAGGATGCACCTGCCTCGGCCCGGGCTCCTACCTTTGACAGGAAGGATCGAAGAGATCGAAGGATTGATAATTGGTTAAGACAGAAATCAAAAGGTAGGAATAAATGGTAAGTTTTCCAAATGGAGATAGGTAACTAGTTGTGTCCCCCAAGAATCCATAATGGGACCATTCCTATTCAATTTATTTATAAATCATCTGGAAAAAGGAGTAAACAGCGAGGTAGCAACATTTGCAGATGATATTAAACTGCTGAAGATAGTTAAGACCAAAGCATATTGTGAAGAGCTTCAAAAATCTCATAAAACTAAGTGATTGGGCAACAAAATGGCAAATGAAATTTAATGTTGATAAATGTAAAGTAATACACCTCGGAAAAATAATCCGAACAATACATTCAATATGATGGGAACTAATTTAGCTACAACTGCTCAAGAGAGAGATCTTGGAGTCATTGTGGATAGCTCTCTGAAAACATCCACTCAGTGTGCAACAGCAGCCAAAAAAGCAAACAGAATGCTAGGAATCATTAAAAAAGGGATAGTGAATAAGACAGAGAATATCTTATTGCCTCGATATGAATCCATGGTATGTCCACATCTTGAATACTTTGTACAGATGTAGTTGCCTCATCTCAAAAAAGATACACTGGCATTAGGAAAGGTTCAGAAAAAAAGGCAACAAAAATGATTGGGGGTTTGGAATGGGTCCCATATGAAGAGAAATTAAAAAGACTGAGACGTTTCAGCTTAGAAAAGAGGACACTAAGGGGAGATATGATAGAGGTCTCATGTGGAAAAAAGTGAATAAAGAAAAGTTATTTACTTGTTCCCATAATATAAGAACTAGGGGTCACCAAATGAAATTAATAGGTAGCAGGTTTAAAACAAACAAAAGGAAGTTTTTCTTCATGTAGCACATAGTCAGCCTCTGGTACTCCTTGCCAGAGGATGTTGTGAAGACCAGGACTATAATAGGGTTCAAAAAAGAACTACATAAATTCATGGAGGTTAGGTCCATCAGTGCTATTAGCCAGGATGGGTAGGAATGGTGTCCTTAGCCTCTGGCTGTGTCTAGACTGGCAAGTTTTTCTGCAAAAGCAAGTGCTTTTGCGGAAAAACTTGCCAGCTGTCTACACTGGCCACTTGAATTTCTGCAAGAACACTGACGATCTCATGTAAGAAATCAGTGCTTCTTGCGGAAATACTATGCTGCTCCCATTCTGGCAAAAGTCCTTTTGCACAAAAGTTTTTGCGCAACAGGGCCAGTGTAGACAGCTCAGATTTGTTTTGCGCAAAAAAGCCCCGATCGCGAAAATGGCAATCGGGGCTTTTTTGTGCAAAAGCGCGTCTAGATTGGCACAGACGCTTTTCTGCAAAAAGTGCTTTTGCGGAAAAGCATCCATGCCAATGTAGACGCTCTTTTCCACAAATGCTTTTAACGGAAAACTTTTCCGTTGAAAGCATTTGCGGAAAATCATGCCAGTATAAACGTAGCCTCTATGTCTGGAAATGGATGACAGGGGAGAGATCATGTGATGATTACCGGTTGTGTTCACTCTAGGGATATAACTAAGCAAAAGCTTATCGGTTAATGCTATAGACTACATGCATTCCTCCCATCTCTGACCCTTGCCAATAAATTTTTTAGCAGGCTGGCTAGCAGCCCAGCTCAGTCCCAGCTTGCACTGGGTCCTGGACCTACCCCTGCTGCGGATCTACTTTTAAAGTGTACTAGGAGCCAGGCAGGAAGGCATTGCGGCCCAGTTCCAGCTCGTGCCGGGTCCGGGAGCTCACACTACTCCCCCACAGACAGTGGCTGCCCGGGGACTATAGAATAGTCGACTAACCGATAAGAATTCATGAGGTTAACCGACTATTCAATTAACCGATATTTAAGATCCCTAGTGCACTCCCTCTGGGGCATCTGGCATTGGCCAATGTCTGCAGACAGGAGACTGGGCTAGGTGGATCTTTGGACTGACCCAGTAAGGCACATTCAGACAAGTTGAATGTTTTCAGGTCGTTAGGACCTGATGAAATTCATCCTAAGATAATTAAGAAATGATCTGAAGTTCTCAGAATCATTAGGCATTATTTTTGAGAAATCATAGAGTGTGGGTGAGGCCTCAGAAGAATGAAGGAGAAACATAGCACCTATTTTTCATAGACTCATAGAATACTAGACTGGAAAGGAGATTGCGAGGTTGTCAAATCCAGTCCCCTTCCCTCACAACAGGATCAAGCAGCATCTAGGCCATCCCTGACAGTTGTTTATCTAATCTGCTCTTAAATAACTCCAGTGATGGCAATTCCACAACCTCCCTAGGCAATTTATTCCAGGGCTTAATCATCCTGACATTTTGGAATTTTTTCATAATGTCCAACCTAAACCTCCCTTGCTGCAATTTAAGGCCATTGCTTCTTGCCATCAGAGACTAAGGCGAATAATTTTGCTCCCTCCTCTTTGTAGCCCCCCCATCGCTTAGAGCCCCCCCTCACGTAGCCCTGCGCTGCTTCCCAGCCACCAGCTGAGTGCTGCTGCGAAGGTCGTGACTGCTGTGAGGCTGTTGTGCTGGGCTTCACGTGGCTCTCCCACCGCACAGCAAACTGCTCTTCTGTGTCTGGGAGGAGACCCTGCCCCTGCCCGGTTTTGGTTAGCTGAGAAGGAGGGCAGGACACACAGTATATCCCAGCCTCAGCCCCCAGTGTCGCTATGGCCTAGCAGCCAGAGGTTTGTGACCTGGCAGCAGGCTGTGGCCTGGCAGCAGGCTGTGGCCTGGCGGTTGGGAACCACTGAATTAATACACAAACAAACAAAGAAACTAACCCCAAGGATCTCACAGTCTCTCCCCCTATACCTGAAAAACTCCCTTGCAAAAGTCCTGTTTGCTGCTCCTGTTCCTGTTGCAGTGCAACTGAATAGGGTCTCCTTCCCTTTTCACTGTACGTTGGATAAAGAGGAACTTTTTTTCTACAGGAAGGCCATGTATGTTCCATATTCACAGAGAGCGCCGTGCAACTTGGAGCATAGTTTCTAACAATTCGCATGACCATTTCCATTGGGAACCAAGGAAATAAACTTTCCTACTTCTAATTGTTGCATTGCTTTAGAAGTCTTCCAAAATCTTGCTTCTATTATGTTTGAAATGGATGTGGTGCTCACGAAATATGCCTTTTTTGGAAGCACAGGAGATTAAAGCCCTCCTTTTTCACACAGAGAAGTACAGCAAAGGCAGCAGCAGTGCCAAATCCTCACAACTGACACCATATTGGCAATCTTAGCAGAGTAACGGTCCGTCTACACTTGCTCCCTGTCTCGAGATAGGGATGCAATGTAGTGTACCGAAATTGCTAATGAAGCGTGGGATTTAAATATCCCGTGCTTAATTAGCATAATCGCGTCCGGGAGCCATTTTTAAATCACGTTATTGTGAAATAAAACGCCCCGTGTAGCCGTGTTATTTCGAGAGAAAACCCTTCTCTATAGAAATAATGGTTATTTCTAGAGAAGAGTTTTCTCAGTTGTGAGGATCAAAAGTTTAAGAAGGGTAGCAGTGTTAGTCTGTAAGGGTGCGTCTATACTGCATGCTTACCTTAAAATAAGCTATGCAATTTACGCTACACAAATTGCGTAGCTTATTTTGAGGTAACTTCAAAATAGCTTATTTTAAAATTTGGCTCTGTCTTCACGTCAGAATAGCAAGCCCATTATATTTCAAAATAACGAGCTCAAAAGACACGGATTAGCTATTTTGGGATACTTCTGGTATCCCAAAATAGTTCTGCAGTGTAGATGTAGCCTAACTGAATAAACTTAAAAGACAACAAGGAGTCTTGCAGAACCTTAGAGACTAACAAAAAATGTAGATGGTATGAGCTTTTGTGGGCACAACCCACTTCTTTGGTTTTTCATCCACCAGAAAGTGGATTGGATTGAAGATCACCATGAACCAAGAACATCAAATGGTCATAAGAACACAAAATATCCATAAGATGGTGACCATGTAAGGTCTCCGTTGAATGGGACTGGATGCAGACAGCTAATAGCCTGGGACTTGAACTTGCAGCGGTGGTACTTTTGTAGCTGACTTCAATGATCTGGCCATTATGCAGGAAAAATTTTGAAATCCTTTATTAATTCCATAAGCAATCTATGTCTCCACTTTAAAGCCTGTGTCAACACTGCAGAGACAGAACCAAGAAAACATCGTGTACTGTTTGCTAACCTCAATCCAGCTGCATCTTCAAATAGAACTGTGCTTCATCTGTGTTCAGTATTATCTTTCATTCAACAATAGGATTTTTATTCACAGAAAGACCATAGAGTTCAAGTAGTAGCAGTTGTGAAGACCTCTTTAGTAGTTTCACACAAATAACCCTCAATCCAACAAAAGCCTGTTTCACAGAGAATTTCCATCCGACAACAGTGCATTAATGCTATTAATTTCACTTGACAATGCCTATAGTTTCAACATGGAAACAGCGTGTTAATAAGAAAAGCATCACGAAGACTCCATCTGGCGGCAAGACAGTAGTCTGTTGATCTTCTGTGTTGAAGAGATCTGATTCAGGACTCTGCCGCATTCAGAATGAAACAGCATCAAGAATAATTAGTCCTCAGGCCTCTACTGTTCTCATCTAAGTCCCGCAAACATCTCAGATACAGTTCCACATTTCCATGTGATAAAACATGAAAACATCAATAAATAAATAAACATCACCTTTAAGGAATGCCAGGGGGGACAGATTGCCTAAAGAGCTCTATTCCCCTTTACTCTCCAAAATAAATGGGCTAGATTTGCTAAAGGAAGACAGAGATTAGGCACCAGCTGGGAATGGATTTTATTTGCATCGCCGCTAAAAGATTGCAAACTATCCTCCTATATCATAGGACTCAGCAGGGCCTGATTCTTATCTATGGCTAGAGGATCTTAGCCACAGAGCGCTGGACATCCTGAAGGAGAAAAGCAAAGGAGCCATCTGCACTGGCTCAAACCCCAGCATAGTTTAGCTGTTCAAAATAGAGATGGCTCCCAATGGCCCTGGAGCCATTTGTCAGCAACAGACCATTGGGAAGCACTATCCATGCCCCATATGCCGGGGCCAGGAGGGAAGTGACCCAAGAGTCATTATAGCAGTTCTACACTCCTAGGAAGATTCCTCAAAGCTGAGGGTTGCTCTGTTAGACCTGGCACCCGGGCCCAGATATCTGCATCGGAGAAGCAAAGCTCAGAGGGTGTATCGCTGAGGCTATTGTAGTGCAAGAGAAATAAGAAGTCAAAGATATTTGAGATTTTATTGTTCCTTTAAGTTCTCCCAAAGCAAATATAGTTCCCATATTTTACTAGGCCACAGCACAATAATGTACCCCTGCTCCTTTAACAACCAGGCAGTTGCACAGTTGATCTATAAACTGATGTTGCCATTTAATGTGGTTTCCAGCAAGCTGTAAAATTTATAGCTGTAACTAACACCTCCTGCCCCTTGGTCTTTTAGGTTTTCAAATCAAGCTATTCCATAGCTGCAGGAAGTGCACACAAGAGTGATGTGTAACCTGAATCGAGTCACTTATGATCATATTCACATTATCATGGGTATTCTGGTCAGTCAGATGGGAATAAGTATACGGAGCTGGGTGAATGCTCCAAACAGTTATTCATAGACATTTGTCCAGATTTGTACATCATTTCACCATGACAGAATTTGCTTTCCTTAAATATTCTAGCAAATCATTTTACTGTTCTCCCAGAGTGATAATCTTTGCTGGGGGGGGGGGGGGGGAGCAAAGCATGAAAATTATGCCCCACTTAAATTCAACTTTGATGATCAACATGTGATTAAAATGGTATCACAGGCCTTGAGCTGGCCTGGCAAAAGGCTGAACTTAGTTCCAAGCCAATTAATTTTAAGTAAATGTTGAAGAATGTTCACAAGAAAATTTAGAATACATAGTTGTTGAGTGTTTAGACTAGAAACCCGGGGCCTGATCCAAAGCCTGACTTAGGTCATGTCTACAAGATGCTACACATAGCCACAGCTGCAGCACCATCGTTAATGCTGTGTGTAGCACCCATATATAAATGCTTCCTGCATGAAGAAAGGAGGTTTCCCCATTGCTGTAGGAACTCCAATGCCTTGAGCAACAGTAGCTAGGTTGAGGGGAGCATTCTGCCATTGACTTAATCGGGTCTACTATACCAGCCATTAAATCAGCAGACCGGTAGCGCATAGGAATGTCAATTTTTCACATCCCAAGTACAAAATGTCTCCGGCTAGGACTAGAAGTAGAAGTGCTGAATGATGCCACATGTACTGCCACATGTAGGCTGATAGTTACTGTATGTAGAAACAATAGTGTATCATATGGCCAGCCATTGTATAACAGAGGTCCTAAAAAGAAATATTAACCAAATGAATCAGCCCTGAAAAGCTAATCCAAACAGGAACAAATATTAATGCAATGAATCAGACCTGAAGAATTGAGGCAAAGTGTTGAAGGATAGTTCCACAAAACAGTCTGGCTGCTCTACTATTTATATGCTCACCTCCAAATGTTCATTAATTTTAACATGTAGTGTTTTGGGATAATAAATGTGAGATTTATTTAATTTCCTTAAATATGAAATATGGGGCAAGCAAAACAAACTATGGATCATATTATTTTTTAAAAAAGCATCAGTTTTACAAAACTCAGACATAGCCATGTCTGATCGTATTTACAGTGTTTATGCGTTTGGAAGTCTCCAAAGAGATCTGAGGAAACCTAAGGCAACATGAGCAGTCTTGAGTATGTTGAGTGGAATTCTTTCTGGTAACTCATAAATATGCCACAGGTCTTTTCAAAAATCCCTTTCACAATACAGAAAGGTTCCACCATCTTTTAGAAATTCTCCAGTTTAAAGTTGATGTTTAAAACAGGCCCTTTGAAATATTAAATTATTTTATGTAATTTACATTACCTTGGATTTTTTTCCCTCTCTCAAACAAATCAGTAGTCATACAGAGGCTTAGAAAACTGAACCCTAGCATGGTTAAGAAATGCACATGTGCAACAGGGACCTAAATCAAATTGTATCTACCAATAGATTACCTCTCACCTCATCTCCCTGCTTGGAATTTAATGAAAAGCTGGCACTGACTGTTGTGAGAGAAAAATACCTGCCACAAAAAATAAATCTGTCAAATTTAGGAAAATCCATTCATCAGAGAGGAGAAAATACAATTAAATCATGAAAGGCTTACGGAATAACTCTGTAACTATTTTGGCTCTAATATTTAATCTCCTTCCACCACTCTGTAATGTGATCATGATAAATAGTTCTTAGCAGTAACTTGATAGTGTAGTCAGGATATTACTAATATACTTGTGCAAAGCCAGCCTTTTTTGGACTCTTATTGATTCCATCTATAGGGATGGATCCTCAGGTGGTGTAAATCCATGCCATCCACTGACTTCATGACCAGGTACATGTAACTTCAACGCCAGTTTGCACCTGCTCAGGATCTGGCTCTAATCTTCCATGGAAAGTCTCAAGTAAAGCAAAGCAGCCCACAAAGATTGGCTCCAGTTAAACACAATCCTACTTTGTTCTGTTAGCCATGACCAGGATCACAGGTTAATACTGAACAAAAAATATTGACGGGGACTTGTCTGAAGAAAGAGCCTTAGTTCTATGCCTTTTATACAATAACGGCCTTTGTCCCTGGCACATACTGAAACTGATCCCGAGTTTTCATATAGCTCAGGCAAACCCTGCTTCAAAGAAATCCCATCGAACACTGTGAGGAGATTGACATCGCAAAGAGGTTTGTTTATTGGTGTGAACCTGTGCCCTCCCCCAACCCAGCAACAGACTGAGTCAAACAGCTTCTGTACTGGCTTGTGAACTGCAGATAAACTTGGGAAACATATGTGAGGGATTGAACTTCTGTTTAGAAATTTGACTTTCCCAAATGACAACTTGCTGAAATAAAATGCAAGCTGGCCCTTTGAAGAACTAATTACACCGCTATTGGAGAAAAAGACCCCACTGCAGCCCAGAGATGTCTAAATAGTTCACACAGACACTACAGGCCTTAGGACTTTTAAAGCAACAGGGAACCGTTTTTCAGACTTATTCACAGAAGAGCCCAAAAGAATGCTTGTCAGGAATCTGTATTCAGATCATTCTGTACAGTGGAATCCTTTGAAAGTAAAATATTTTTGGGAGGGAAAATGATGTTACTATGAGCCACATCTTGGTCCTTTTGACATACAAAGCAAATGTACCATTAGCTTCATTAACAGAAACATTTTGAACTACAGGCAGTCCCCGGGTTACGTACAAGATAGGGACTGTAGGTTTGTTCTTAAGTTGAATTTGTATGTAAGTCGGAACTGGTACATATTGTAGGGGAAACTCTAGCCAAACATTTCTCCAGAGCTCAGTTTTATTCTCCCACACCTCACTTCCCTCAGTCCTTTATTCTCAAGCTGAGGTGTCTGCTGAGAAAAGCCGCTCCGCATCTCCCTGGTCTGCTGGGCGGGGGGGCGCTAGTTTCGCATCTCCCTAGTCTGCTGGGGGGAAGCAGCTAGTGCGGGGTTGCCTTACCCCATTTGTAAGTAGGGATCCGATGTAAATCGGGTTCATGTAACCCAGGGACTGCCTCTACTGGATAATTTCTCTTTATAATCCATCGGCACTTTGTAATTGTTTTCCCCACACGCGCCCCCACACTCTGAGCACTGACTACCTTTTTTGTGATATCCATGATAATGCCTGTGTCTTGCAGATCATACTTGTGTATAACGGTACTTCCCTACTTCACAGGGGTGTTGTGAGGCTTCATCTACTAAAAGCGCTATCATAGTGCAAAGTATTATCAGAACCACATAAACAACTGCAAAAAATATCCCCAAATATATATCCACATATATAAGTTGAAACACTCCATTGGATTGCCTTTGGCTGTAATTGCACCTCTTCTGTGTATGGAGAGCCATAATGATTTCCTGCAGAAATCCCTAGGCATTAAAGCAGTGTAGATATGAGATGCACCACTGGGATATGCAGGGCTGCTGACAGTGGGGTCAGTGGTGGGGGATGCAAAGAGGGCAACTGCCCCAGAGCCTAGTGATTCTAAAGAGCTCAAGGCTCCTAGCTACTGCCACCACTACTGCAGCAGTGTCCAGAGCCGTGGACCCTTTAGAATCACTGCAGGAATCCCATGCAATGCACTACAGCTGCACTCAGAGTAATTGGCTGGCCCAGTCCCTCCCCTTCTGCCCGAGGCCCCACCCCTCCTGGGAGTGGGGAGCTGCCCCCCCCCCCCCACATTGCCCAGGGGCCGGCAAGTCTGTCAGCTTTCCTGGGGACATGGAGGGTATGTACCCTTGGGGTTCAGGCATGTAGGGCTCTCTACTCATCTAAGACATGTCTCACCATCTACACCGTTATTTAGATCTGTGCCAGATGGACAGTGGCATAAGTGTGGACGTAGCCATAGAGGTTCCCCGGATATTTATTCCTGATTTTTGCCAGAGTATACTACAAGGGAAGAGTGGGGCCTAAGGAGCTAGATATTCAGTAAACATTTGATCCTGCAAAATGCAGTTCTTCCTCAGCTCCGGCTGAAGTTGAGCTAAAGGGACATAAGAACGGTCAAACTGCATCAGACCAACAGTCCATCTAGCCCAGTATCCTATCTGCCAACAGATGTCCCAGAGGGAAGGAACACAACAGGTAATCCTCATGTGATCCCTCCCCGTCACCCATTTCCAGACAAACAGAGGCTAGGGATACCATTCCTACCCATCTTGGCTAATAGCCATTAATGGACATAACTTCCATTAATCTATCTAGCTCTTTTCTGAACCCTGTTAAAGTTTTAGCCTTCACCACATCCTCTGGCAAGGAGTTCCACAGGTTGACTGTGCGCTGAATGAAGAAAAACTTCCTTTTGTTTGTTTTAAACCTGCTTCCTATTAATTTCATTTGGTGACCCCTAGGGTGTGTCTAGACTACATGCCTCCTTCGACGGAGGCATGTAGATTAGCCAGATCGGAAGAGGGAAATGAAGCCGCGATTAAAATAATCGCGGCTTCATTTAAATTTAAATGGCTGCCCCGATCTGCCGATCAGCTGTTTGTCGGCAGATCGGGGGAGTCTGGACGCGATGCCCCGACAAAGAAGCCTTTCTTCATCGACACAGGTAAGCCTCGTGAAACCAGGCTTACCTGTGTCGATGAAGAAAGGCTTCTTTGTCGGGGCATCGCGTCCAGACTGCCCCAATCTGCTGACAAACAGCTGATCGGCAGATCGGGGCAGCCATTTAAATTTAAATGAAGCCGCGATTATTTTAATCGCGGCTTCATTTCCCTCTTCCGATCTGGCTAATCTACATGCCTCCGTCGAAGGAGGCATGTAGTCTAGACACACCCCTAGTTCTTAATTAATAACTTTTATTTATTCACTTTTTCTACACCAGTCATGATTTTATAGACCTCTATCATATCCCACCTTAGTCTCCTCTTTTCTAAGTTAAAAGTCCACCTCTTTTTAATCACATCTTTTTGTTGCCCTTTTCTGAACCTTTTCCAATGCCAATATATCTTTTTTGAGATGAGGCGGCCAAATCTGTATGCAGTATTCAAGATGTGAGTATTCTATGGTTTTATACAGAGGCATTAAGGTATTCTCTGTCATATTCTCTATCCCTTGTTTAATAATTCCTAATATTCTGTTTGCTTTTTTGATTGCCGCTGCACATTGAATAGATGTTTTCAGAGAACTATCCACAATGACTCCTCTATCTGTGTCTTGAGAGGGAATAGCTACATTTGTCCCCATCATTTTGTATGTATAGTTAGGATTATTTTTTCCAATGTGCATTACTTTGTGTTTATCGACATTCAGATTAATTTGCCATTTTGTTGCCCAATCACCTATCATAATATAAATTACATTTAATATATAGTGCACCGTATTACACACAAGTTATATATATGCATTAACGTTATTCCAAAATAACAATGAGTGTGTCTACACAGCAATTTTGAAATAATTTTGAGACAGAGGATTGCTTATTCTGACTCTCATAACCCTCATTTCATGAGGAGTAACGGAAGTCGAAAAAAGAATGTTCCTCCTTTGACTTCCTGCCAAATTAGGCTATTTCGACTTCAGCTACACAATTGACATAGCTGAAGTTGCGTAGCTTTATTCAAGTTTTGCCCTGCAGTGTAGATGTACCCTTATATATTGATTAGGATGTCTGCTTTAATAGTTTACAACAAAACCTTTAATAAAGAATTATAAAAATAATGTATTGCCCCATTGCATAAAGGATAAGGCAAGGGCATAGGGTGGTATTTGGATGGTTCAGTGAATGTCAGTAAAAATCAATTTCTATATGGCTTAATTATATATATTAATTTTTCTTTACTGATCCTAATGTCATTGTAGCACTTTGCTAAAAAAATCCACAAAATATTTTAAAGATCAATGCAAAAAACCCCACACATTCTAAAACATCTATTCTTCTTTCCTCTTGCTCTAAAACAGACACATACAGACAGAAAAGTTAGGTGGAAGAAAATTCACAGCAGCTGTGCAAATAAAATAAAATAGCATACCGATTTTTGTTGACTGCGATTCTGAACATCTTGATATCTGTGCTTACTTAGTGAGAGCCCAAGGCAAGCTATGGGAAGGAAGTAGAGATATTGAACCAGAGGACACAACTGAGAGCAGGTTGTGCATCTCCAATGAAAATGTAAACTAGAACAAGAGTACACACGAAACAATGAACTTTCCTGGGGGGAGGGTGTCCTAATCTAAAAGATCTTGTTTAATTAGGGTGTGGGATACAGTTTGGGAATAAATCTATATAATTAACACGGTAACACATTCTACCTATTCTGTTTCTCATTTCAGTCTTCAGCTGCCTTGCTGCACGTCCTTTTTTCCTTTGCAGTGAATTACATTCAGTGCTGGGCAGAGGCCCACCACAAGATTGATGAACCACTTCAGTCCCGTTTAAGAACTATTTGAACAGCTTAAGTTGTGAAGAGGCAAATCAGGAGCTCTTTACAGTGTGGAATTTTAGCCTACTCTATTTGCAGAAAAATATAAAAGGAGAAATCTGAACACAGCCAAAGCAGATTTATTTAAAATTTCAAACCATCATTGTGGACAGTGTTTGGAGTAGAGCTGTTTAAAAAAAATACCATCAGATCTCAGAGGGTTTGAATGGAAAAATGTGTGGCCAGTTTTGGTTTGGAGTATGTATGTGGTTTGTTGGGAGAGTAAAGTGGGAAACAGAGTCACGAGCCCACTCGATTTAGGTTTAAACAGGTTTCATCTTTAATGCTACAATTTCAGCCAGAATTATAGTTCTTATAATGCCTGGAAAAGCTTGACACATAATAACAGACAAGACAGAATAGGTAAATGGGCCAAAAATACTGCATTCCAGGGCATCCAGGGAAGTCCTATCACCTTCCATGATAGCTCCCTTGATCTCTTGTCTGGTCCTTCTGTCCTATTCTTTAATTTATGGTGTGGTGCTTTTCCATTTTTAGGCCCTGTAGAATGTGAACAGTCACCAATACTGCTACCTAGCTCTCGGGCAGAGGGGTGGAGGAGTCTTCTTCCCACCCACTGAAACACAGTCCTTTTCTCAGCACTACCCACCCCCCACAGAGTTTCCAGTCCTTGCCGTTTAGCACAAGGACTTTGGGGTCTGGACCTTAGAATTCCACGCCTTCTCCAGCTGGGATCTCACTTAAGGGGAAGGCTTCTGTTGTTACATCTTCCTGGAGTGGGTTAGGGGAGCTGGGCTTGCCTTCTCTACTGGGCTTGAGTCTATGGCCCAGTGGTGGGAAGCTAGACACTTCACCTTGGGGTGCCAAGCAGCCACCCTCGCCCCTGGACCATGCCCTACCCCAGCCATTTTTAACTTCACTGAGTAAATCTATGAATCTTCATTCAAGCTCCCACCTGCACAAGCTCCCACCTTCATTCTGTCCCTTGCTTCTCCTTTATAGTTGTGCCCAGTTCTGTACATCAGGTCCCAGGCAATGAGCTCCTGGCAGCACACTCACCTCAGAGCAACCATATGTACCCTTCTACTGCCTGTCTCCGAGTCACCCTGCTCTGCTTTTAAGTCCCACCTGAGGCTTGTGCAGGTTTTGCAGGTGTGGCTGGGAAAGATAGTCTAGGTTAAGGGATGTTTTCAACCCTTTACTCTCCAGTATGGGGTTTGAATACCCCACCACAAACCCATATTCACTAAGAATCTCATACGTTTTCACATTCCTCATTACTCAGCTTTCCTCAGTCAGCATTTAATACATTACCCATTGATTTTTATCTTTACACATGCAGAAGTTTCGCCTAACCTACTATTTTCTGACTGGGTTTGCGGCTTGTAGGTCAAGACACCCTGCCTTGCCTTGTTTCTGAGCTTTTCCAAAATGGCATGGGAGGGAAGGGGGGGACTGTTATTTGTCGTTACATATTTGTTATAGTTTGAACTGACAGCTTCCAACATGACACGATACTTATCTTGCCAGCAACAAAATCATTTGAAACAAATCAGTAATTCATGTCAAAGGACAATTGGCAAACAACACATGTAACGCCCATCTGTTTATCTATATTTATTCACTATCCGTATGTACAAATTATTAAAATATAGCTAGCAAAGCTTTTAATCTTATACTTAGCAAAGCTTCACTTTTATATGATCAGTCAGTAGACATGTATTATTCTCCCCCTTAATCTAGAGGAAAGCGAGGGGGGTTTGGAGAGCACTCTATGATTCTTTAATGTCAACATTTATCTTCTGCAAACATGGATTTGTGAGGGATGTTTACGTTTCTCAAAGTTCACAATCGTCATACTTTTATATCGCCAAATCTTGTCAGGGATTTTCCTGTTACGAATATTGAGGTGCTTTGGCTTTTGGACCTTGGTCTTCAGTTGTTTTTAATGGCAACGCAACAGTCTCTTGTGATGGATAGGAATCTTCCTGCCACATCTCAGCAAAAAGAGGACAACCCTCTTTCAAATCAATTCCCTTCCCTTCATAGCAATCTCCAGGCAAAACTGCCCACCCTGATTCTCACATCTCAGTTCTCTCTCATTATTCTGCTCTTGTGCTATGGGGCTGCCTCCTCAGCTGGTGGGCATGAGCATAGCGCTGTGGAAGTCAATGGACCTATAGTGATTTACACATTAGGCATTAGCTGCATTGACTGGTAGAACCAATGCAGGTAGCGGTTCTGGCAATAGGAATCAGTTTTTCAGTATGGGTGTGTCTAGACTACATGGCTCCATCAATGGAGCCATGTAGATGAGTTTACTAGACATAGCAAAATGAAACATTGATTTAAATAATTGCCAATTCATTTACATCAAAATGGCCACCGTGCTGTGCTGATCAGCTGATTGTCGGCACAGCACGGCAGTCTAGATAGGGATTAACTGACCCCTGATCCCTTTATCGTCAGATCCTGTAAGCCTCATTTCACAAGGCGTAAGGGATCTGACAACAAAGGGTGCTGGGGTCGGCTGATTCCCATCTAGACTACCACGCTGTGTGACAATCAGCTGATTGGCACAGTGCGGCGGCCATTTTGATGAAAATGAAGCGGCGATTATTTAAATCGATGTTTCATTTTGCTATGTCTAGTAAACTCATCTACATGGCTCCGTCGAGGGAGCCATGTAGTCTAGACACACCCTATGTGTAAATGGGTGCCACTCTATTGACCTCAGTGACCTGTTTTGATTTACATTAATTGAAGACATAGCTTGTAATATAGAGTGAGGAATTTGCCCTGCATCTTTGTTATTTCCTTGTCTAGTCTCCCACAATAAAATCATATTCAGTAAAAAATATAGTTTTATTAGTGCTTCCCCCCATTTTACATTCTTTCTGAAAAATATTCTTGATAAAAAATTCTTATTCAGATGGTTAATAAACACTCCACGTCCTCCCAGTCTAGGTCACCATGAAAAGCACATGTTTCTTTAAACAAAACCCTCATGTATTGCAGTACGAGTGGAAGAGGCCCCATATTAACTGCTGCTGCTGGATACTATGACCTCTGGATGCTATAGAGCTAATGAAAGAGCCTTCCTTCCCATTTTATTAACTGTAAAAAAACACATTAGAAAAAGGACTTTCAAAGTATTAGTGATTTTGTTTTTACATTTGGAAAATCTAAAGTTCTGTGAAGATCACCGTGCCTAAAACACAGATATGCTGCCCTGAATTCATACTATGGATGGATACATTCCAGGGTAATATGCCATTTACTCAAAGATACAGCAGGAATTAGATATGGAAAAAAAGCTATTGTGCTTTGAACAATCATATTGCTATGGAAATCCTAGTTTTGCAAGAGGATGGTAAAGCATTTGTCTCCACAAAAAATCCTGTTGTCAAAGAGCACACACAAAGATGGCATTTCAGAAATGATAATGAATGTGATGGCCAGCCAGAGGAAATTTTCATATGTACTTTTAGAAGAGAGAGTAAAACAAGCAAAACAACTGGTGTCACCGTCTATGTAAATACAAGGGATTGCTGTAAAAACACCCACAAAATACAAGATGGTTGAGAAAATTCTCAGGCTTTAAAATATTTTTCCCTTTTGCAGTTAGTATTATTGCTCATCAAAGCTGCTCAATTGCCAGCCCAGAAAACTGAATTTAGTTATTTAGCAAAGACCAGGAAAAAAAATGAAGTCAGAGACAAGATATCAGCTGCCCCATGCTGCTCTGCCACTTGCACCTGAGTGGAACGATCAGATAGGAATGAAAGCAAATTTCAGTCTTCAAGCCCATTTGCTCCAAGGCCCATCTGGAGACAGCAGAAGAATCTGATTTACATGTGCATTCTTCTGGATCTGGCGGAGCCCAAAGAGGCAACACGTTAACACCTCTGTTGTGAAGGAGGAGGGACATCAGCAATTACTTTCCACTCTTCAACAATCCACTCCATTCAGCCCTGGAGCAGCATTAGCAGGACCTGTGTCTAATCCTGAGGTGACTGCTATTATTCCATATTATTTCAGTTGCCATAGAAGTCTCCATTCTCTGGTCCTCATTTTTCTAGGTGCTGTTTAAATATATAGCAAGGGCTTGTCCCCACTACAGGGTAGATTGAGGCTGCAGCGATTTATCCATTGGCAATTGATTTAGCGAGTCTAGTAAAGACCCATTAAATCTTACTCCTGATCACTCTCTTGTCGATTCCAGTAGTGCAGAAGAATGAGATGAGTAAGGGGAGTCAACAGGAGAGGTTTTTCTGTCAACCCCTGCAGAGTGGACGCTGCAGTTAGGAGACGTAAGATAAATCGATTTGGATTAGGTTACTAATGAAACTCAACGTGCGTAGCTTAGTCTGACCTTTCTTTGTTGTGCAGACCTCCCCTAAGTGATGGCGTCCTTACTAACGCACTTACCACTTAACAGAGGAGGCATGAAAGGTGGATGAGATGAACAAGCAGGGAGGGGGAGAATTGAGGGAGGATTGGATGGGGATAAAATATAAAAGGATCAAATCAACGTGATCTGACCAGGATTGCCCGTGCCACCAGAAAGCAGTGTGAGTGTAACGGCTGCCATCTTGGGCACCACATTGATCACCTAACCAGAGACCTCCAAAGGAAAAAGCATGAGCTAAAATAGCTTGAATAAAACAACTGAGGCTCCCTAGCTGGGGCTGTACAGACTCATATTCCTTGGTGATCTGGCACAGAGTGGGACGGAGAACACAAACTCACCAGTAGATTACCTATGTCAAGGGCTTGCCTGTGTTTTTCCGGAAGTGCCTTTATTCAGTATGAGACCTACCTGATAAATGACGTCATACTCTTCTCACCCTTCCCCCATATTCTGACACTAGACAACGAATTTGCAGCTGTGATGTGCGCATGAATCACCGTGCACAGTGGTGTTTCTCTGGAGAGGCTCTGGTTAACCCATTGAGATGTTTGCATTGTAATGTTCAGTGCTTTGCTGTTCTGCTATGTCACTGACAAATCAAGTGTCTGAGCTTGAGGATCACTACAATATCGATCCAGCAAAAATCACCACCAATTTTACAAGAGCGATTAGCTGGCCATTGATTATCCCTCCTTGACTTGCATGGGGCAGTGTTCCAAGTATTAGCCCCTGGGCCACTGGAATCTTATATATTATATCTAAGTCTTTACACCCCATTTCCTAAATCATATTCATCCTAGTCTTCATATTAGTTTCCAACCCTTTGGGGTTGATCCTGCTCACATTGTAGTCAATGGAGAGTTTTGCCATTAATTTATTTGGGAGTAGGATGGGATCATAACATGCTAATGATTGCTCATTTTGGAGTGTAAGCAATGCTGTATGTGGAAACCTTTTTGTTTCTTTTTCAGCTGTTATTTTCAAAGAAGGGATCTATGTCAGCCTGGCATTGGTGAAGGATCATGACTAAATGGTTTGTTTATCTCTCACCAGAGAAGCATCTTGCTGCTGTTTGAACTGAGGAATCCAGTCCTTCTGTTGTCTTTGTCCTGTCCCTTTTTGCTGATAAAAGCCCAGGTCCGTTCTAGTGTGGCTTGTTGACCCAGGTAAGAGCCATTGAAATCAATGGGGCTAAAGGCATGAATGAATAGGGGATACTCATAGGATAACAGATGTTCTTCGTGTGTATATGGTAGCAATCAATTTTGCTGCACAGATAGAAATCTGAAGATAAACTGCTCTTTTCTGGCTCAGTGTGCTAAGCGGCTGTTTTAAACTATGTAGTTAAAACAACACCTCAAAGCAAATTAGGCCGCAAACTTCATTTGTGATGAGGCCGCTTGGTGCCACTCCAGTAGCACAAGGCAGCCCCAGAACTGGTATATCCCTCCATGGGAGGATCGCGCTAGTGCAGGGAAATCCTCCAGTGATGTAGCACCAGAACAACGCCTCCACCCACACCTTGTGGCCAGAATAAGGCATGAATACAAAGGAAAAGGATGTGGTTAGTGCTTCCCCACGATCTAGTGACCTCCCAGCAGTCACAAGGGAGACATTGGCAGCTGCTATAAATTAGAGCAGCCGTCAGGCCCAGCGTGCAGCCGTCCCAGGATGCAGGTTAACATAAATGAGGATCAAAGCCATTTTTGCACCATCCAGTTCAGCCTCCCAAGTTGCACAGTGCTCTCTTTACGCACAGCCGAGGCTCAGGAGCTTAAAACATTTAAGAAACAGGGCATGAATGAATGCTCCGATTTATTTCTGGGTTTACTTATTCTAGAATCCTGTGTTCGAGAAGTAGCATTACACTGCCCCACTTTCAATTCTGGGAGAGAGCCATTTTCATGTAATAAAAACGTGCATGAGAAAAGTTATACCTGAATGGTTCTCAGACTGCAAAATAGTATTAACAGTGTCATCTAGTACCCTGCATTGCATCTCTGCTCATGCTACATGTACTCACACCAGTCAGAGAGCTAGAGTATTCAGCAACTATACTTTAAACTCTAGGACCAGGCCCTTCTGTCAGTTAAACGGGTGCTAGTTTCACCAGTTGCACCTGCACAACTGACAGAGCATTTGGCCCTCAGGGTCCAATTCCATACTGGCTCATGCCATATAAACCTAGAGCTGCTGCAAGAGGTGTGAGTCAGCACAGATTTGGATTGTAAATTCTTCTGTAGTTCAGTTGAAGCCTTTTCAGTGTTATTAAATAATGAGAACATTTTCACCTTGTTGTTGTTGTTCTGTGTGTGTACGGAGGTGTAAAATAGGTGTCATTATATAGCAGGGAATGTTATTGCGGCTGATCCTGTGAGGTGTCCAGTTCACTCCACTTTCACTGACTTTAAGCCCCAACATACACAACTGGCTCAATGTGACTTCAATGGCAGTATAGGATTGTCTGAACATTGGGGCTGTGTCTACATTGGCATGATTTTGTGCAAAAGCGCCTGCTTTTGCGCTAAAACATGCTGCCTGTCTACACTGGCGGGGAATTCTTGCGCAAGAACACTGACGTTCTAATGTGTGAAATCAGTGCTTCTTGCACAAGAACTATGATGCTCCCGCTCAGGAATAAGTGTTCTTGCGCAAGAGGCCAGTGTAGACAGGCAACATTAATTTCTTGCGCAAGAAAGCCCAATGGCTAAAATGGCCATCAGAGCTTTCTTACGCAAGAGAGCGTCTACACTGGCATGGATGCTTTTGCGCAAAAGCACATCTCTTGTGCAAAAGCACATGTCAGTGTAGATGCTCTCTTGCAAAAATACTTTAACTTGCGTTAAAAGTATTTGTGCAAAATCTTGCCAATGTAGACGTAGCCTGGTTCTATAAGAACCGCAAAACATATTTGAGGGGTCTCATTGGTGGTAGAAGTCCCCCAAAGCACTAAGTTGAATAGAAACAACAGATTCAGAACCAGGCATCTTAGAGTTAACTAGGAAATTAATTTAAAGAATAAAACGAGTAATATCCCCCAAGCTCAGCAACATAAATGGAAAAAGTCCAATGACTCCCTGAAGGCCTGAAAGTCAACAGCCTTTTCCATGACAAGCATTAAAGATGTCTCTTTAGACAATAAAAAATGTATATTTTGGAGCTTGTCGGAAGTCTGCCCTCAAGAATCTCTTTGTCCTTCTTCCCAAAATTCTCAGCATGTGAAATACCAAAGACTGTATGGGGCTTTCTAGCCAACATATTCCCTCATCCTGATCCCCAGGATTGATTTCCCCACTAGACTAAAATCTTCTATGCTTTAGCCATTTTCCTTTTTCATCATATGTAACTCGGGCAGATGATCTCTCATGAAATTATGTAAGAAATGCATATTTAGATACAGCTGTCTGGAATACAGAATCTGTGTTCTTCCCAGAGCACTTATTTCAAGTGAAAAGGTCCAAAGTGTGAGACACTGTATTAGAACATGAGGATGGACTTCAGAACCCAGCAGATCTATTTTGCTTTGCAAATGTAACATGTTACTTATCCGTGCTCTCTCGCTCAATTGACTGGTTCTCACAGAGGATAAAAGCCTACTATTGCTAGCATCTCATTGAGTTACTTCTTTAGCACAAGTGGTGAAAGCCCATGCTTTTAGTCCTGAAAGTTTTGGATTCAAATCTTGATGATGACTGAGGAGATAGATTTAACCGGTGTAGGGGCAGAGGGAACATGCAAAGTCTCTTCCTATCACCAGGGGCATGGGCACCTAGAAGGAACCACCAGATGTTCAGAATGGCTGGCAGTTCTCTAGGGGTGAGGGGGAACGAAGACTGCCTGCACTCTCCCACCTCCAGGCTAATCAGTGTCTGAGGGCGGGGGAACACAGAAGTGTCCTTGCTCACACCTTCCGCCTGAGGCCCCACCCTTCCAGGGAGACTCAGGGCCACTTAAAAATTTTTTGAAGTGCCCCCTCCCTTCTAAAATTATTGCCCACCCCTGCTATCTGTCAGTCTTCCCCTCTTCTAACTTAGCTGGCCCGGGGCTTGAATGTTATTCTCCTAGCCTTCTTGTTTGGGACTCTAAGCTACACTGGGCATATCTACATGCAAACCTCCCCTTATGGCAGAAAATCTTGTAGCCCAACTCCATTGACTCAGGCTCGCAGGGCTCAGGATGCAAGGATAAAAAGACTCACCCACCTCATTCAAGCTTCAGAGTCAGTTAAGTCAGGCTTATGGGCTCGCTGCTGCCTTTCTGGTTGCTGAGTAGAGATACCCATAGTCCTTTCCTGGGCACGGTATGTTCTGTTTGCAACCAGCCGCTCCTGGCTAGGAACTGAGCACGGCGGCTAATGTAGGGTTGCAAACAAATGAGTTCCATGTGCACCTCTGGTGAATTTTTGGCACAGTGCTCCTCACAGGAGACAGCATTGCACCACGGTGGCTGGCTGGGATCTGCATCAGTAACTGGAGAGAGTCAGTAGAAGACGAGATGTGTATGGTGAGAAAAGCAAGATTATAGAGTCAAGCGCTTTGCCTGCCCTTGTTTTAAGGTTACTGATCTAAAACAGAGACGCAGTGATCTCCATGCCCAAGTTTATGGACCTAATCAATGTCTGCTGCTGGGAAGGGTGTGCTGAGCTTTTCCGTCAGTCGAGTACTTGAAAGGGGAAGCCTGGCACACGGGTGCAGTTTATCTTGTGGTGAACTAATGACTCCAAAGGAATTGCTTTTACAAGGGGTTAGTAAACTTCACAGTTGTGTGCAGTATTTTACTGGAGGGTACAGAAACTATTCAAACAGCTGTCTAGATAAGTAAACAAATAGAGCTTTAAACCCTGTTGACACGTGTTATAGCTGAGTCGCTATTTTTGACATGAGATAATCAATGGACTCAAGTTACGTTATTGAAGGAATGTTCCAGCTAATAGGATATGATTAATAAGACAAGTATAACGTTGTTAGTGTGTGAATCTTTTATGTGTACTTAAACTGGGCCACATCCTCACTGAAATCTCCAGCCCTCTAGGCAATATTAGCACTTCAGTTGTGCCCCCAAAAGAAACTTCTGTGGTTTTCTTTTGCAGAGCAAATGGATCAGAGAGAATATTTTTAATATACTCTCTTCTTCATCAAAAAAATAGCAATGTCAACAAGTTCTATGGTATTTTAAATATTTCCTGACATATGGGTCATACCCTTACTCTGTCATAGGTGAAAAGTTGTGTGATTCCACAGTTTAATACAATAAACTGTGGGATCATACACCTGTGCAAAATAATAATGTTTGCAGTAGCAGAAAGAATGGTACGTATGAGGAATCATTCTCCCTATATCTGTCCCTATAAAAAAAACCCTGCCCCCATATCAGGCACGATAGGGTATTTCATCATGGAGGGGAAATAGTCATAGTATTTCATCTGAACTGTACATCCTGTTAATGTCTATATTCCACCAATAGGAAAAGTTGTTGCCTGAGATGGACAATACATCTTCATATGAACTTCGAAAATACATGCATTGCAGGTAGCATCTGTGAAGACAAATGTGACTGCTCATGTAAGCAGGGGCTTGTATGATCTGGCCCATATGTTATGATATATTTAAAATATCACCACACGGGTTGGGATTGCTTTTTTTTCCTACAGAAGAAAACATACTGAAAATATTCTTACTACCACCAGATTCAGTTCCACTGGCCTTTTGAGAATGTTAAAGCACATGCTCTAATACTTTCCTCGCTATTAGTGCGATGTGATGTGCAAATGTGTTAGTGTTACAGTTTATTACCTTAGGGCCTAATTCTGCACGATGCACAAGAACATGGGAATGGCCGTACTGGGTCAGACCAATGGTCCATCTAGCCTAGTATCCTGCCTTCCAACAGTGGCCGATGTCAGGTGCCCCAGGGGGAATGAACAGAAGAAGTGATCTCTCCCCTGCCACCCAGTCCTAGCTTCTGACAAACAGAGATTAAAGATTTGTCCGTGTTTAGTTGTCTGCCATTACATGATGTGTTTGAATGGCACTCTTTTTCGTTTGACTGTTTCTCTTAATATCTTACCCATAGTTTATCATCGTCCATCCTCTCCTTTTTATTAGGACATAGAGAATTTTTATTAATAGACCCTCCCCTAAAGGCTGTCCCTCTCTGATCCATGTGTTCATCCACACTTGTCAGCTTTCCCCCAATCCCTTTGTTTAAAAACGGCTCTATCACCTTTTTAAATTTTAAGTGCCAGCAATCTGGTTCCAGATTGGTTTATGTGGAGCCATCATTCCTGTGCTCCTCCTTTCTCAAAAGCTTCCCCAGTTCCTAATAAATCTAAACCCCTCCTCCCTATGCCATCGTCCCATCCATGTATTGAGACCCGACAGTTCTGCCTGTCTACCTGGCCTTACATGTGGAATTGAAAGCATTTCAGAGAACGCTACCATTGAGGTCCTGGACTTCAATCTCTTTCCTAGCAGCATAAATTTGCTCTCCAGGACCTCACTCCTAGCCTTCCCTGTGTCATTGGTACCTACATGTATCATGAGCACTGGCTCCTCCCCAGTACTACACGTAAGTCTATCTAAATGTCTCAGGAGAAACCTTCGCACCAGGCAGGTAAGTCACCATATAGTTCTCCCGGCCATCACAAACCCAGTTGTCTTTTCCTAATCACTGGAGTTTCCCTCCCCCAGGGTATGTCTACACTTGCCCCTACTTCGAAGTAGGGAGGCAAATGAAGCATACCGAACTTGCAAATCGAGCCCGGGATTTAAATATCCCGGGCTTGATTTGCATGTTCCCGGCCAGTTGCCGTTTTAGAAATTCACTAGTTTGGAGTAACTGCCCGCGTCTACATGCGGCAGTGAAACGGGAGTCCGATTTAAAGCCCTAATTCAAAGTAGCTGGTATTCCTCCTGCAATGAGGTTTACCACCTACTTTGAATTAGGGGCTTTAAATCGGTCTCCTGTTTCACTGCCGTGTGTAGACGCGGGCAGTTACTCCAGGCTAGTGAATTTCTAAAATGGCAACTGGCCGGGAACATGCAAATCAAGTGCAGGATATTTAAATCCTGGACTTCATTTGCAACTTCGGTATGCTTCATTTGCCTCCCTACTTCTAAGTAGGGGGCACATGTAGATATACCCCCAGAGAGGTATCCTCAGTGCAAGAGGACACCTCAACATCATATGGAAGGAATGTCCCAACTATGGGATCATTTCCCTCTGCTCCAGTTGGATGTTCTCCTTCCTTGAGCCATTCACCCTCCCCAACAGCACTGGGGCTGTCTGAATGGGGGTAGAATCATTCTACTGTATCCTGGAAAGTCTCATCTATGAACTTCTCTGCTTCCCTTAGCTCCTCCCATTCACCACCCCGGTCCAAATGCAGAGACCCCCTCGGCTCCAGCGGGAGTTGAGAGCACTTGTCTATTTATAAAGTAGGGCCGGTAAGTAGTCCTATAATAATATGGCATAGATGGGGTAGATTTCCAGAAGCACGAAGAGACACTGGATGCCCAATTTCCTTTGAAAATTAATGGGCGTTGAGAGCATAACTACTCTGTGCCCCTTTGAAAATTGTCCCTGTGATAGTAATGGCATCTGGATACTATAAGGATGGGAGTCATAAAAACTCTAAGCCAGACAAACAGACATACGGCCTTTTGTGCCCAGGCCTTGTGCAGGAGCACAGGGGAGTGGGACGGGATAAGTCTTTCACCTACATGTTAGAACAGTTGGTAAATGTTGGTGAATGAATCTTGCAAGGAGTCTTTGAAGATGACTCTTCTTATTGATGGGGAGTGTAATGTATAGGACTAGGGTAGTATCCTTGTTAAATAGTTTGAGAGCCCTGTAGTGGGGTTTACCAATGTTCCCTTTAGTCTTTTCCATCAATGTGCAGATTGGCCCTGCCTTGGGAAGAGGGCTGGACTTGATGACCTCCTGAGGTTTCTTCCAGCTCTATGATTCTATGTGCAGAATATTTTATCTGCACCAAATCACATGTGAATGTGCAGCACCAGTAGAAAAAAAAAGTCCTAACTGTGAACGCTCTGCTTATCAGCTGAGAGGCATCTGACCTTCTCCTGAGTGGCCACACAAGTGCATAGCTTACAGGAAACACTGATGCTCACCATCTTCTGCTCTGTTCAGAAAACAGTCAGATACAAAGCAATGCAGTTGCATATTGGTGTGTATTCAACAACCACAGGTATCTGAGACCCAGGTGTGCCTTGATGATTTCTTCAGATTGTTGCTGTTGTTCAAAGAACAAATGACGCAGCAGGGAGAAAGACCTTATCTCCTCAGGCAAAGAGAACTTTCTTTCTGAAGATATTCTCTTTTTCAGTATATTTAATAAAAGGCAGGAATCTTCTTGTCCTAGGTAAATTATTTCTTTCGTTACAAATATGTAAAATATACAAAGAAAAACTCAGGGATTGTTTATTTCTGTTTCTTTGTTTTTCTGTCAGAGTACCTCTTTCAGAGCCATTTCAGGGCTCTAAGGGTACGTCTAGACTACATGCCTCCGTCAATGGAGGCATGTAGATTAGCCAGATCGGCAGAGGGAAATGAAGCCACGATTAAAATAATCGCGGCTTCATTTAAATTTAAATGGCTGCCCCGCTCTGCCGATCAGCTGTTTGTCAGCAGATTGGGGCAGTCTGGACGCGCCGCGCCAACAAAGAAGCCTTTCTTGATCGGCACAGGTAAACCTGGTTTCACGAGGCATACCTGTGCCGATCAAGAAAGGCTTCTTTGTCGGCGCGTCGCGTCCAGACTGCCCCGATCTGCCGACAAACAGCTGATCGGCAGAGCGGGGCAGCCATTTAAATTTAAATGAAGCCGCGATTATTTTAATCGCGGCTTCATTTCCCTCTGCCGATCTGGCTAATCTACATGCCTCCATCGACGGAGGCATGTAGTCTAGACACACCCTATGGGAAGTACTAGGCTGTGAGGATAACACCTCAAAGGAATCCCAGGGTATGTCTACACTAGCCCCCTAGTTCGAACTAGGGAGGTTAATGTAGGCATTTGAATTTGCAAATGAAGCCCAGGATTTAAATATCCCGGGCTTTATGTGCATGTTCCCGTCCGGTCGCCATTTTTAAATGCCACTAGTCCAGACTAACTGCCCGCGGCTCCACACAGCAGTTAAATGGTAATTTGAACTAAGTCCTTAGTTCGAATTACCTGTTACTTCTCCTGGAATGAGGTATAACAGGTAATTCGAACTAAGGACTTAATTCAAATTACCGTTTAACTGCCGCGTGTAGCCCCGGGCAGTTAGTCTGGACTACTGGCATTTAAAAATGGTGACCGGATGGGAACATGCAAATAAAGCCCGGGATATTTAAATCCCGGGCTTCATTTGCAAGTTTGAATGCCTACATTAGCCTCTATAGTTCGAACTAGGGGGCTAGTGTCGACATGCCCCCAGAGAGTAAGTCATTCTTCTTATTTTGCTCTGAGACAAAGGCTAGCCTACACTATGTCTCTCTTCATGGCATGAACTTCACCTCCTTGCTTCTCTGTACAGAGAACCTACCACATCTAAATACTTATCTGAATACTAAACCGTCCATATTTTAACAGACTTTCATGGTTAGACTATGAAGGTAGGATTAAGGTCTGTGTTGCCCTATCTTCTGCCCTTCAGCTTTAGACTACAATTGCAAAGCTTCCTGAAAATTGAACAATTGGTTTAATAACAGGAAGCCAGGAGCTAATTACGGTTCTTGTAGGAGGCTGAGAAAGAGTAGCGTTTTGGCAATGCTTGCTAATTTCTATGCCTCATTAAAACAGCATAGCTTATTCATATATTTTAGGCCTGTTTTTCATTTAAGGGATAACAGAGCAGGTGCCCCCTTTTATGAGGCAATAATCCATTCTGGCCAAGCCGTTTATCCCTGTGGGAGAACCGGATTTATTCAAACTGCCAAGGAAAACAAGGTACCAGTGCTGTTGTCTTCCTACTCCTTATGTGGAAGGCTGGGATGCACAGTACACTTCACCTTGTCTTGTTTCTCCTGTCCTGTGTGCTACTTCTGAGTTTAGACACCAGAGCTCAGTGAGGTGGCTGTCAAAGCCCCAGTCACATAAGTTCTCTGAGGGAAGGCCAATATCTGCGAGGTGCTTCCAGGGAAGTTCAAAAGACTCAGAATTTTAGAGGGGATATGTGCAGTAAGTCACAGGGCATGTGATGTTCCTAGATCCTCACTATCTTGTTGACTAAGACCCAGGATCTAGCCCCAAAAGCCTAATCTTTTCCACATTGAAATCACCAGCAAAACTCCAATTTAATAATGCAGGACTGGGCACTTAGGGACCATCTACATGATTAGGGAGTGACTCAGCCCTGGACCTGCCAAATGACACCAATGACTGGGCAACCTGAATCCAATGAAATCAATGGGAGCTTTGCCACTGACTTCAGGGAGCTACAGGTCAGCAGCAGCTGAACCTGAGCTGCAGGCCGCAGGCAGAACAGGGCTGCTACAATGAGGTTACACAGATTATACCATATTTTGTACTTTCCTCACTCTACGCTAGAAGCCACTGGGATCACAAACTGCAAATTCAGGTCACATTCCGGAGTTTGAAATGTTAGGATTCAGGATTTGGGGCCAGCCCATTATGAAGCCAGGGCTATCTGCCACGTTCAGATGAGATCAGTGTTTGGCTTGCACACAGCCCCAGAGTTCTGCAAGCCTTCAGCTCCAGAGTTCTGTAAATAGAAGAGGGATGGAGGGCACAGGGGACAGAAAACAGGTATGACTAAGGAAAAAATTATTTCTCTTAAATAAGAGTCAGATTGTGCCTGATTCTGCTATGGCTGTAAGGGAAGAATGGAGGGGAACCCCTTTTGCACAGGGTTACCATCCACATCTTATTTTGAGCACAAGGGGGAGAGATGCGGCTACATGTCAGGGACACCCTACTTTAAATATGAGATTGGGAGGAGCCTTATCTGCACATCCACCTCCTCAGGTGCCAGCCGGCTTGAGGAAGTAATCTGCCCCTGGAAAGTGAGGTTCTACTGACTCCATTCAGGAACAAGGAAGAAGAACCTCACGACTCCTTCCCAGGATAGCTCTTGCAGTGGTAAGGCTGTGTGTCATTCTTTTATACAGGGCCTTGAGCAAAGGCTCAAACTAACCCTAAGAAATGTTATGGAGAAAAGGTGTGAAGATGGGAGGGCGGAAGCAAGAACTTTAATGTTGTTAAAGATGTAAGAAGATAATCTGAAAGAAAGGAAAATCCTGGGGAAGGAAATAAGACAATGGAACCAGTCTGTATTCAGAAGAGTGGCTATTTCATTCAGAAATCATGTGATATGGGCTCTTTGTACTCATTGGCAGAGAACCTCCAATTTTTGTATGACTTGGCATGATAGTCGATAATTTTCTGATGTGTTCCCTAGAAATGCTGAAAATGGTTATGTTCTCTTGGAAAGTCTAAATGTACATATTCCACTATTGAGCCGTCATCTCTTCTTCTTAACATGAATTTAAGGCTTCAGAGTGGGACTTGAGATCTGGGTTTGATTCTTTTCTCAGGCTCAGACTTCCAAATGTCACCTTGGGCAAGTTGCTTGATCTCTGTATGCCTCAGTTTCCACATAGAGAATGGCAATAATAAACCTTTCTTCGCTCATGAAGGTGTTAGGAGGATACTACCTCTAGATATTAAATTGATCAGCACCATATAAGAACCTACATTAATCATGTCAACCCTAGATATATATCAACATCAAAGAGCTTTTGATTTAGTCAAAAGGCGAGCAATTTGACTCATAATTAAATGTACTGTTAAATCTGGGGTGTGATCTTCACACTGGTACCAGTGTGAGTGTATGTGCTGGCTCATGGCAAATTTCTTCAGAGAAAATTTGTGCATTGGGGCTTTTCCTGCAGAAGTTCTCATAGATGGAAGGCCAGGCTCATATTCTCTTTTAAAGCTGGACTATACCTTAGCCATGGATGAGAGACCATCATCATGTGAGGCAAAGGACAGACAATACACATGAAAACAGGTGAAGACGGTATCTTGTAAAATAAATACAATGGCTCTCCACAGAGACATAACAAAGATAAGACAGAAGTGAGCAGTGCCCAAAATATATGTTTTGAGAAGATGTGGGTCATAATGATTCCATATCTTTAAAAGTGCCATTCTGGAATGTAAACGTTCACTACACAAGGCTGTATTTTGACTGCATGTGAACAGAGGCTATTGTGGTTCATGTGCCTACAACCAATTGTTTGTGCAGCAGCATCTCCTTGCAAAATAACTAGGAGAATTCCTTTCTTATCATTCGTTACATGTCCGGGGTTGTGGGTGATGACTGTATCATTCAAATGCTCACAATAGGTTCAGTTTTCTAGACAAGGCCTGGTTGCCAGCCAACCTTGTTAATTTAGTATCTATTGCTGGCTGCTCCAAACGATTACATTGAAATTGAGGTCACAGGCTCATTTGGGATAAGACATATGAGTATAAACAGAAATGTAGGAAGAAAATATGAAACAAATTAAAATGTCTATCATTAAAACTACAAGAAACGTAAATGAATAGCTTTGAGGGCCTATCCAAAGCCCATTTTGGATACATGCTTAAGTGTTTCAAGGAATAAATATTTCCTTAAATATAACCTTCAGCAGATCCTTAGGAGCTTTGGTGTATTGGGGCCTTAACTCTCTGTCAAACAAATAATTCACTTTGGAACACAAAGGTATTAATTAAGCATATTGCAACCAAAGAGGAAATCCTGAAAATCTAACCTTTTGTTCAGCTTTCTATGTGAAACAAATCACACTAGCACTTTATACGCAGTGCAATAAGAGTACAGAATCTGAAATTCAGCGCCTTTCATAAGACCATACATTGATAGCAGGCACGCCACTGTACTACATCCTGTTCACTTTATCTTGGGTGGAACCATAAGGGAAGGAAAGTCACAAAATAATGTGTCTGTCTAAGGATCAAGGATCATTTACTAAAAGAGACCTTTTGGAACTTGGCATGATGTCAAAAGCTAGTGAGAGACACAAGGAGTAACTGAATGTCCACCATACCAAGCATTCAACAGCTTCCCATATGGCTATGTAGTATCCTTCTAAACCGACTCCTTTGCAATCTAGTAAAATGTATAAAACAACCACTGTTCCAAAGCTGTTTTTTTTCTTTCTTATGTTGATACCTGTATTTCTGCCTTTTATTGAGCACTCTAACACAGTGTCTACATTGGTGTGATCTTGCACAAAAGCAACCGCTTTTGCGCCAAAACTTGCTGCCTGTCCACACTGGCTGCGAGCTCTTGCGCAAGAACACTGATGTTCTAATGTATGAAATCAGTGCTTCTTGCACAAGAACTATGATGCTCCTGCTCAGGAATAAGCTCTCTTGAGCAGCTGTTCTTGTGCAAGAGGCCAGTGTAGATAGGCAACATGAATTACTTGTGCAAGAAAGCCCTATGGTTAAAACGGCCATCAGAGCTTTCTTGCACAAGAGAGCGTCTACACTGGCATGGATGCTCTTACGCAAAAGCACATCTCTTGCACAAAGGCACATGCCAGTGTATACGCTCTCTTCTGGAAGAGTTTTTGCACAAGAACTCTTCCGCAAAAGAGTTCTTGTGCAAAATCATGCCAGTGTAGCCGTAGCCTAAGAGATACTGCCTCGCTACACTGCAAAATATTTAAAAGCTTTTCATAATGCCCTCAAGGAATTCAGAGAATGCCACTCTCTGTGTGTCCTCCATTTAGATTTTTGGAACCCATGGAACAGTGCCAGTTTACACCAGGCAAGAATTTGGCCCTTAATGGTTTGCAATTCTCTTCTGGGGAATGATCAAGAGAGTCATGTTGTAGACTTTGGCTGCTTCTGATTACTTAATGCATTGCTCACTTTTATTTGCCCATGTTGCTTATGTACATACTTACAGGATTTAAAAATACGTAGACAAAGTATGGCCATTCCAGGAAAAGAGGAAGAAAAAGGGCACTGTCTGATGCATTGATAAAATGAGGAGAAAGCATGAAGAAGAAGAAAATTTTGAGGGAGGAATTTTGATCTAAAAGACTAAGGACAAAAGAATGTAAAAAAGAATTTGGCCGAGGAACATAAAGGATCGACAGGGCTAGGAAACTTGCATGAGCAATTCAGAAAACAAGCAAAAGAAAGGAAGTTTTGAAACAAAACATTGTTCCCAACTGAACAACTGAAATGTTTTGCTTCAAAAATGCCAAAACAAAATTGTTTTGATTTTTTTTCTGAATTTGTTTGTTTTTCTAAATGACCAATTTGGTCAGACCAGTATGAATAGTTCAGTGCCACCCAGTCTGCATCATTTGATGAAAACTGTTTCGCTGACAAATGTTGTTTCACATTCCCCAGGAATACTAGGAAGAAGGAGGAGAAGATTTTGTCTCCCTCAAAAACCACTTCTCTGGGGCTACGTTTGCACTGCAACACTATTTTGGGATACCGGAGTATACCGAAATAGCTATCCCGCTTCTTCACAGCAAGCCCGTTATTTTGAAATATAACGGGCTTCCTATTCCGATGTCCCTGTAAACCTCATTCCATGAGGAGAATAGAACTTTATTACGAAATAAGCTATTTTGAAATAAGATCAAAATAAGTTATGCAATTTGTATAGCTCAAATTGCATATCTTATTTTGGGCTATGGTGCACTGTAAAGCTCAGCACCCATTCTTTCCTCAGGACCATGTGTAGTTGACACAATCTGACCCTAATTCATCATGAAACTGTAATCTTCAAATAGATTGTTCCTGGAGTCTGGATAAAAGAGAGTAGCAATAAATGGGATTTGGAATCTAGAAGGGAATGGGCAAATATTCTTGTTGGCATTTTAAATATTACAGCATCTAGTAATAAGAGAAAGAAATAATGCTCATTTTCTCTTGATTTATGTGCCTGATATGAAATATATGTTATACATTTCCTCTGGGATGTATTTCAACTCAAAACCTGTGATACCAGCTTATAATGAGTTACACATTTATTTTGAAACATTGCAGACCAACATTAATTGGAAGCATGTTCTGTTTGACTAAGCAGGTACAATAATTCTTAAATATTCACTGTCACTTACCAGGCCTGTGCACTGATATTAATCATTATTCTTTTTGTGAGCTATGAGCAAACCAAATACAATAGTGAAGGAGCACACAATAGAAAAGTCAGAGAGATATTTATGTGCAGAGAAACTAATAATAGTAACTAATCTGGTCAAAACCCGAGGTTTTCTTTCACCGAAAATTTAAACTTTTGACCAACCAGTTAAAAACACACACAAGATTTCAGCTGAAAACTGAATTTTTTCAGTTTTTAGTCTAAACATTTTTGCTTTTAGCCAAAATACTGAAAGTTTTTCACGGGACATTTTCAGTTTTTTGGATAAAAAGTCAAATTTTTCCATGGAAATCTACTTTTTGCAAAAAAAATCAGTTGGCAACTTATTGTTCTATCAAAAACAGTTTTGAAGGAAACATTTCTACAAGCCCTAATAGTAATAATAATTTGTCTAATAATCTCAGTGAGTTTACAAACATTAATTAATGGAGCCTGCTAACAACTGTGTGAGGGTGTGTAAGATTACTATCCCTATTTTACAAATGAAGAAACTGAGGCAAAGGAAAGTTACAGTAACTACTATTAAAAGGTCAACATATATGACAAAGGGAACACTTATTATTTATTTGTATTACAGTAGCATCGAGGGGCCTGATGGAAGATGAGCAGGTGCTGTTGTGCAAGGTGCTGTACAAACATATATGGAGAGATCATTCTAAGTTCTTTGGGCTAGGGACTAATATTATTTACTGTTTGTGGCAGCACCTAGAGGCTGCCATCTTATTGTTCCATGAATGGCACAAACCCTGCAGAGCGGACAACTGAAATAAACCTGAAGTGCAGAGAAAGCGTCCAAGGCGCCACAGTAAATCAGTGTCAGAGTCAGAGTTTGACCTCAGGTCACCTGAGGCCCTGTTTAGTGTCTTCAGCACGCAGTGATGCTCACTGTACTGATGAACAGACTCAGCAGGAGCCTTCAGCCCTTAACAAAGCCACAGTTTATTCAGCATGCAAGTGAGGACAGGAGAGATGGTCAGAGGCATACAACATATACATTATTCTTATTATTTCATGTCACAATAATGTCTCAGATCAGTGGTTTCACTGTGTGAGGAACTGCATATACATAGTAAATGGGGAGTCCCTGACCAATCTAGATCTGTGAAAAGACAGGGGCACTTGTCAGGTGCCTCTGCAACTTCTTCTCACAAGTTGTTGCACGTGAATCTGGAACACAAGGTAATAACTCGTCAGAGTGACTGCTATACTGGCTGTATTGCCATGAGTTTGAGAGAGCTACATTGCTCCCAAAGTGACAGTCCCACGAATAAGTATTGTGGCCACATCAAATTCTTGCCTTGGAACCGTTTTACCACATCTCTCTGGCTATATAAAGAGGCAGCCCCAGGTTAAAAAAACAAACCACCATCCATTCATCTCCCACTGAAATGCAAACACTAGGAGGACAGGGTGGCGGTCACACATGCCAGTGCCTTCACGGCGCAAAACACCACACAACAGTTACGGTAATAGAGTCAATAGAGTGCAGTGTTAGTTGTGGGGTCCATTAATGTGGGCAGACCACCTCTCAGTACCTACACAGATTATTACTGCATGAACAAAAAGGACAGGTAGAATTCACCAACCTGCTCAGATGCCTACCAAACATGCTAAGTGCAGCCTATCCTTGTTTCCAGCTAGGACGATGTATGCACAACCCACCATGGTGGTGGTGGGGAATCACAAGGGTGTGTGGAAACCATCCTTACCAAACCCTGTTCGTCAGTGGACCCCAAGTCAGTCTGTCACCACAGGATAGTGCAGCTTAATGGCTAGAGTTTATGGAGCAGCCACTTAGATGCAGGGCAGCATGACCTAATGGCCAGAGTTTATATCACAGCCCCTTGGTCGCAGGGCAGTGTTTCCTAGTGGCCAGTGTCTATGGAATAGCCCCCTGCTCACAGGGCAGTATGGCCTAATGGCCAGAGCCTATAGAACAGCCTTTTCTTGCAGGGCAGGGTGTCCTAATAGCCAGAGTCTATGGGGTTGGAGCAGTGGCCCCCAAGAGGGGGACCCAAGCCCACCTGACTTCACCAGGCCCTGTTAGCGGGAGAGTGATCTACCACTTACTCAGCAGGGAATCCCACTGAAACATGCCAAGCTCACTGGGGTGGGAGATACCACTTGTGTACCCTCACTGGGTCACTCCCTACCATTTCTGGCAGTGAGACAATCCTTGAGGTTTCAGGGCCCTCTGGCTCCATGACACAAGTCACTCAGCAGGGTTCTAGAGGCTCATTCCAGTCTCTAGGTTCTCCGGTGCCTGCTGTCAGGATTCGTGGCTGGTCTATCTCTGGAACTCCTGTTGCAGGTCCTTCCTCTCCAGCATCCAGCCCAGACGATGAGGAGAGGCTCCCTTTTATGTTTGCCCAGCACTTGGAGCATGTCCAGTATGGCTGGGGAGGCAGGACTTCCTCCACCCGTCCAGTGAAGAGCATGCACACCCCGGCACACCAGCTGAGAAAACCAAAACAAATGGAGTGGAGCAATTTGAATTAACAAGCAAAATCAGACAATTGGCCAGTTGCTCAGCTAGTATAAATCCCTGTAGCTCAGAGCTGCAACTGAGCCATAGACTAACCAATCTGGAGGTGGAATTTGCACAGAGCTAACGTTGCTTCGTCAGCAAGCTCACTATGTTGTCTCTCCTCCCCCCCATTAGGATTTCATGACTTTTAAAGGTCCCAATACAAGGGATCAGTCCTCCTACCTCATTAAATGCTCATTGTTGGGCTTTAGGCTGAGCCCATCTGTGCATTTCTGTCGGACACATTTGTTTTATGCATCTGTCATTACATCTCCTTCTTCTTGTATACTCAGTCAACAACAGTGTGGCTGGCCACAGTCAACCCAAGTACAGAATTAACTCCCACAGTGATCCCAAAATAACCCGCAACAGACCCGGCCTCCAGGGTGTTGCTATACAGATAGGTTTTGCAACTTGTCTCAGAGGTCAAGGAGGTCGGGCTAAGTGGACAAACAGGGGAAGGGAATAACAGAATTGAAGACTCCCCCCTGCTCAGTGTGGTAACACCTTGCCAGCAACCCCCCAGATGCTGAAATCTATAGCTTTTTAGCTCAGACACCTAAAATGACTCCCACTGTCATGGGTAAGCATGGGGAGAGCATGGATGAGATGTCAGAAAACTAGGCTCCAAGCTGGAGAGGAATTTAAGGGGCAAATTCTCTACTATATCAGAGCACAGCTCAATCCAGGGGGGAAATGGGGGAAACCTCAGGCCAGTCCCAGCTCTGATACCCCTTAGAGTTCATGATGAGAGGAACCTATTCAAAATGGGAAAGTAAGATAGAATGAGCAGCTCAGAGGTGTCAGGAAGGCGACATATAAGGCCATATTTCAAAGGGTGCCTCTAAGATTGCACATGAACATTTTGCACACATATCTTCCTTTTCCCTTTTATACTAGCTGAGCAAATTTGAGCTGGACCCACAGAGGTCACACACACACACACACACACACACACACACACACACACACACACACACACACACACGACACCCCTTTCCCAATGTGGGCAATGTGGCTTTTCAGAGGACAATTGAAGACATATTACTTTATAGATGTAACTCATCAAAATACACCCAAAATTGGGCTGAAAAGAAAACTAGCATGATTAGGAGGACTTCAAGAAAAGGAGATTTTAAGGAGCAAACACTCAACTGGTTGCAAATTGTCATAGCCACTTCAATGGGATGTTATGAATTAACACCAACCTCAGATCTGCTCCCAAGTCTTTTTTTCATATTGGCTTTGAATTCAAGACACAATCTGTTAAATTCATTTTTGACGGTAAAGCAATGACATTATATTTGCCACACATAGTGCTCATGCTAAGAAACATTTCCCTTCCAAATGAGATTGTCTTATCAAGCGTAGAATCCATGCTTCCTCCTCAAGTAATGTTATGAAAAGGAACAAGGTATGTTGTGTTTAAATTAAGTCTTATGACAGTTTTATACATCTGTACAATGTGTGTTTTTTTCTAATATGGGGTAACACTAAGGGTTACCTCCTGCAATGAGGCTTACCAGCTAATTTGATTTAGGGCTTTAGTTCAGAATCCCGTTTCACTGCTGCGTGTAGATGCAGGCAGTTCCTTCAGGCTAGTCAATTTCTAAAATGGAGACCAGCAGGGAACATGCTAATGAAGCATGGGATATTTAAATCCCACACTTAATTTGCAATTTCAGTCGCCCACATTAGCCTCCCTACATCAAACTAGGGGGCTAATGTAGACATACCCTAAGTGTTTATGTAACTACCACAGGGCAGCTTTGAACTTATGACCTCTAGAGCTTAATAAAGAAGCTTCTACACCTTAAGCTCTAAAGCTAGCTTGCTCTCAGCTGAGACTGTAGAGCTCCCTTGTTCTTATTGCTCGCTGTAAGTGATCTAAGTGCCACTATATGGGACGGTGAACCACACTAGGACTATGTCTAGACTGCAGGCTTCTTTCGGAAGAAGCTTTTCCGGAAAAGATCTTCTGAAAAAACTTCTTCCAAAAGAGAGTGTCTACACAGCAAAAGCACATTGAAAAAGCAATCCGCTTTTTCGACAGATAGCATCCACACTAAATGGACTGACTGTCACCAGGCCACCTGTGCTTTTTCCTCTTTCCTCTTCTTTTGAAAGAACTCCCTCTTCTCCATCCACACACACCTTTTTCCAAAAGAGCTCTTTCAGAAAAAGGCTTCTTCATCATAGAAAGAGGTTTACCAATGTCGGAAAAACCCATCCGTACTTTCCATTTTTTTCCGAAAGAATGCAATTGCAGTGTGGACATAACTGGAGGCTTTTTTTTTAAACCGGCCATTTTTCCGAAAAAACTGCAGCGTAGACATACCCTAGGTGTGTGGATTATATTTACATTTGACTACAAGTTTTCAAACAATGCTTTTGCACACACAGAATTCAGTAAGATTACACAAATGAACTTTAAATTTTCATACCTGGCTTCACATCTACCTCTCTGTCCCGTATCATGAGGGGATTTCACTAACTGATGAAACCATTAAACACAGGCGCTATGTAAACACACCAGCACACAGCTACCAAAGACTTTGCCAGTTCTGTGGGAAAAAATATGTCTGTAAAAAAAGGGATGCAGCAATATGGAGAAAATGAGAATCAACTATTTCTAACATGTCCTGTGGAAATACGACAAAAAATCCACAAACTGAAAAAAACCACAACAGATTACACAGTGTTTGTGCCCTGGATTTGTGCCCTGAACAAATACAGAACAATCCACAAGGAAGGAAAATTCCATCAAATATAGTAGGTATGTACTGAAGTCAATGAGGACATATGCCAAGAAAAACAGCTGATGACCCAAACCAAACCCCCAAACAACGTAAACCTCAGAAACGTAAATAAAAATTAACTGTAAAAAGAAGTTTGGGAGTCTTGGGAAAGCAAAGTCAGAAACACATCAGATTAAGGGACCACAGAACATAAAAACTCCAGCCAGTTATTTACCCTTTGTACCATGGTAAATGCACAGCCCCTATCCTGACAAACTTTTTTTGGAGAACTAGGAATTTGGCATGGCATAGCATAACAAAGCCCGTTTTACCAAAATGGGTGGGTTCTAATGGATTTCAGTGCCAAAGTGTAGTAACATTCCATTCAAAAGCCTAAGAGGAGGTTTATTATGATGAGGCATATTCCAAGGAGGAAAAAAAAGGCACTGTATATTCTCAATATGCTTGATGGCATGCACATCAATATTACATGTGCAAGGATCTCTAGTTCCAAACGCTACAAAAGCAAACCAAGAGACACCTAAAAAAATGACCCCTTCCCAAAGTGGCAGAAGCAGTAATATGTATGTGACTCTAAAGGCCACTGATACCAAGGCGGAAAAAGAAACCCAACAACAGATAATGAAGACGCCCAGAAAAATAAAATAGGCTGAAGCACTGTGCCTTTAAATAATAAGGTCTTCTTTTCCAGATGATTTTAATAAACCCAAGGACACGTGTGGTAACCCCTTGATGCTGTACAATACGTATAACCAAATAAAAGATCTCTCCAGATTTTAAGATTTACTGTTTGCGATGGGAAAAGGCCAGCCAGATGACATCATTATATTTCACGTGCAAGTTACTGCCAAGTTGGGTAATGCTAAACTGTAGAAATTGATCCTTTATGTTTTTGTGGGAAAAAAAAAAAAGATTTTGGCTTCAGTGGTGACTTTTTTTTTTTTTTTTGGTTATTTATGTAAGTGTAATGTTTACGTGTAGCAATCTTCAATTGTATTTAACACTGTAGCCAGAATACCTTATCTTACAAGTTACCTGTTTTCAGTCACCTGCTTAACTGGAAATAATTGACTTTGCCAATTTAAGTGTTAAAAGGCAATGGATTATGTAGGTTTATTCACAAATACGGGCTCAGGGAATGCTGATATTGACTTCAATGGGTGTTTGCCTCAGCAAGAACTTTGGATTCGTCATACACTAATTCTCCCAGCAAGAAACGGAATTGCATTCATCAAACTTATTGTTACTTATTCAGCCACAACGTCCTTTTGTTGTAAGACATCTGGATTTCTGGGAAATAAGTCTGTGATATTAATCCCAGGCAACCCCACAGAGTATAGAAATAATATTGTGCACTTACATATCATCTCCCATCAAAGAATCTCAAGGCACTCTACTACCATTAATAATTAAAAACACCTTCTTAAGTGGGTTCAATAAGGACTTTTATATCCACTTCAGAACTAAGGAAAGAGAGTCCCAAGGAGTTTAAATTACTCTCCTGAGATTTTGCAGTGACTCAGTGACAGAGTTGAGCTTAAAAAACCACAAGTTCTCATTCCCACACCCCTGCACACCACTTCCTCAAGACTGCTAGCTCGTTATGCGAATAAGAATAGAGTGACAGAGTTTAAGGCCAGAAGGAACTATTAGATAATCCATCTGACCCCCTCATTTCCCCAGCCATTATATTTCACCCAGTTACCCCTGTATGAGCCCCTGTAAATTTGACCAGACCATTTCAGTCCTCTGCATATTAAACTGTTGTGTTCTACAGAAAACAGGAGAGGCAGAGGGCATGTCTGCATAGCAAAGAAAAGCCCATGGTTTGCCCATGTGAGGAGATTTAGGCTTTCAGGGCTTGAGTGGTGTGTAAGCCTCTGGGCTCAGGTTGGGGCCTAAATGCTGGGACTCTCCCATCTCACAGGGTCTAAGAGCCAGGCCTTCCACCTGAGCTCAGAAGTCTATACAGCAATGAAACAGCCCCACACCCTGAGCCCTGTGAGCCTGAGTCAGCTGGCACAGACTAGCCACCAGTGTCAGACACACTCCGTGGTGCCATGAGCACCTGAAGCCCTGGCTCTGGCAGGAAATTGATTAGGAGATTGTAACAGGTGAACCACACTGCATGTGGCAGAAGAACTGGTCCCTATCACTCTCCTGTGGGAAAATTTCTCTTGCCTCCAAATTGGGTGATGAGTCTTAACATTGAGGGCGTGGACAAGAGATGCCAGCCAATCATCTAAGAAGAAAGATACTCTGTATTACCTTAGAGCAGGCATCCACCCCACCCGGTGTCCTGTTGTGTCTCCAGTTGTGGCCAATCACTGAGGCTTCAGAGAAAGGTGGGGACAGATACAGCTGAGCTAATTGCGCATCAGAGAAGAAAATTCTTTTTGACCCTTGCAGGCAATTGTCTGAAGCCCTAAAACATGTCATTATCCCAATGCAGAGCTGCAAGTATTATGAACATATTGAAGGCAATCAAGTCAATTTTATTCTCCCCAGGACCCAGAAGGAAGGGGTATTCATACATTCACAAGCTCACAGATTACAAGGCCAGAAGAGACCTTATTCTGCACACACAGGCCATAGAGTTGCTTTCCGAAGCTGTTTGAAAGCATGTGCTTTAGAAAGCTAGGTCAGCTCCCCTTAGAGACCCCAAGCAATGGTGGGTCCTCTGTCTCTCCGGTAAACTGCTCTAATGCTTATTTACCCTCACGCTAGGAAATTAGGGTATGTCTACACTACAGCACTAATTCGAACTAACTTAATTCAAATTAGTTAATTTGAACTAAGCTAATTCGAACTAGTGTATCTAGACCTAAAAACTAGTTTGAATTAGCATTTTGCTAATTCAAACTAGCCTGTCCACATTGAGTGGACCCTGAACCGAGGTTAAGGATGGCCGGAAGCAGTGCCGGCAGGGCATCAGATTAGAACTTAGAGTGTGGAGCTGCTGTCTCAGGCTAGCCGAGGGCTGTGCTTAAAAGGACCCGACCCCCACCCCGGACAGACAGTTCTCAGGGGTTCCCCGCTCGCTTGTCTAACTCGATGAGGGACAGCAAAGCAGTCCTGGCTTGGAGTGCCCTGAGTGCCCTGAGTGCCCACACTCGGCACATCACAGCCCTCGGCCATCAGCCCGGCTGCACTTGCCGCAGGCTGCCATCCGGGGGGGGGGGCTCAATCGGGGGGGCTGCAGGAGAGCTTCCACCCCGAGGAGCCCGCTTTTCTGTGCCTAGTGTGGAGGTCATGGATGAGGTCCACGATGTCTGCACTAGACCAGGCGGGCGCCCGCCTCTTGCAGCCCTAGGCAGGCTCCTGGGAGCCGCCAGCCTGGTCCCGGGAAGAGGCAGAGGGGTGGGTGGCAGCGGGTGGCTGGTTCGTGCCGTGCCAGGTGCAGGGTCTGCTGGCTGGGTGCTGGCAGGCTTGCACCTGGCATGGGCACCGTAGTCAGACCGTGCCCCTTTAAGGGCTCCGGGGCCGGAAGAGGGGCAGAAGAATTTTCCTGGTGGTGCCCGGAGTGGCCACCAGGGAAAGCTGGGGAGGGCTAGCCTCCCACTAGTTCGAATTAAGTGGCTACACAGCCCTTAATTTCAAACTACTTAATTCGAACTAGGCGTTAGTCCTCATAGAATGAGGTTTACCTGGTTCGAATTAAGCGCTCCGCTAGTTCGAATTAAGTTCGAACTAGCGGTTTGTATGTGTAGCACCTATCAAAGTTAATTCGAACTAACGTCGGTTAGTTTGAATTAACTTTGTAGTGTAGACATACCCTTACATCTTATTTCAAGGCTGAGTTTGTCTGCCTTCAACCTCCAGCCACTGGATCAGGTGATACCTTTGTTAGAAATTCCCCCTCCTCTTCCTCTCCCCATGGCATGGCTTTTCTGTGTGTAAGTACCTAGACATGGCCATCAAGTCACCTGTAAGCCCCCTCTCCGATACGCCAAATAGGTTAAGTTTCTTGAGCCTCCCATTTTAAGGCTTGTTTTCCAACCCCAAGATCATTTTTTGCAGCCCTTCTTTGAACTCTCATCAGTATTTCCACATCCTTCCTGAAGTGTGGCCATCAGAACTGGGCGCAGCATTCTAATAGGGCTCCGTACAGAGGCAAGATCACTTGGCCCCTTCTATTTAATTATCCCACTTTTTACATAGCCGAGGATCATGTGACCTCTTTTGTCCTTCCATCGCACTCAAGGCTTATGCAGAGGCAGTTATCTAACATGACCCCCTAATTGCAAAACTATCTATTTTAGGTAACTCTCTTGTATCAAATGCTTATTGAAGCCGAGCTTCCAAATTGGCCGCTGCTGGGAAAGATTTGGCCTATTGACCTGAAATTACTCCTTGAGTAGACTATTTAATATGCTGTAGAACCAATTATTCTAATAGCACACACATACTTTTGTGAAAAGCAGACACACTCTAAATATGCTAGTTCCCGGCTCTTTTGGGAGGAAGCCAATGATTATACAAATAATTGATCTTCTTAAATTTCTAGCATTGTGCCCATGACAGTTGTTTGGCACACTGATGACTTATAGCACATGTCTCTCTGAAGGACCAATCCTGCAAACACTCACTTCTGAGCATGAATAGTCTCATTCAAATCCTATGCTCGGCAGCATTTGTGGGATTGAGCCCTTAAATATCAATATCACAGATCTCTATAGTTCACTTTACATCATATATTATTCTTGGATCTTTCTGATTGCCTACCTGTGAAGAAAGATACACAGGGTCCTATTGTTCTCTGGGGTCTGGTCCATCATGATTAGGCCCAGTTCAGCTTACGTCTGTTGTGAAGAATGAGTCAATCTCCTGGTGTAGACAATGCTCTTCTTTAACACTGTTGGGAGTGGGAGAGAGAGAATAGAGAACAGTTGCACTAATTAAACTGGAAGTTTCTGGATGCATGTTTGAGAAGACATGGAAGTAATACCGTCTAGTTAGTGAACTGTCATAACAATTTGCCTCGTGAAATGAGGTTTACCGGAGCGGTCAACAAAGGCTTCCCTTGTCGACCGTGGCATGTCCAGACTGCCCTGCTGTGCTGCCAAACAGCTGATCGGCACAGTGCAGCGGCCATTTTGATGTAAATGAAGCGGCGATTATTTAAATATCCGTTTCATTTTCCTATGTCTAGTAAACTAATCTACATGGCTCAGTCGATGAAGCCATGTAGTCTAGACAACCCTAAGTGTCCAATGAAAGCATGTGATGTGGTCAAAAATATGTTTTCCCTTGTTTTCAGGAGAATGGCAACAGGAATCTTGGAGAATGTTCTGGGCATAATTTTCCCTATTGGATGACTTGAATTAATGAAAGAGAATGTGTGTGTGTGCATGGGTGGTACGTGAAGGCCCAGCTGGGGAAAGGAAAGCCTGAGACCATGCCCCTCCTGCTCGAGGCTCTGCCCCTTCTGCAACCCCTTCCCTATGAAGTCAAGCCCAGTCCCCATCCCAAATTACTGCCCCCAGCTCCAGTAGATGACATGCTCCCACCCTTCTCAGGTGGTCAACTTGCCTGTGGCAGTCATAAGCCTTCCTGGTCAGCCAGGGAGCGGGGCTGCCATGCTGTAGCTGGCAGAGAGTGTAGGCACTTTTGTGAAGGTAATGCCTTCCCTTGCCTACATTACCCACTGCCCATGTGTATGCGTGTGCCCATCCTTCTGACTCTTGGGAGATTCATGGGAGCCTTTAGGTGGTACTGCATAGCAATTAACTGGAATGGGCACATCAGGGCTGAGAGAACCTTTTAGAGAACACTGGCAGCTTATGTGGTTCTTTGCTAGTCAACCATTGTATGTATATTTTGCAAGAGCATATTTTTGGTCTACTCTTTACTCTATCCTGTATGGGTTGACTGGAGAGTAACAATAAGAGGTGTCAACAGCCCAGCTAGAAACTATATAAACCTGGATAGCACAAACATAATTTTTATTAGGTTCAAATTCAAAGCCACACAAAATATACATTGGAATGGGATTATTAGTCCTTGGAAACTCAGATTGTTGTCCAAATATGAGGCAATACATTGGGTGCCCCTGAATTTTTAGGCGATAGATCCTCAGCTAGAATAAATAGTCATTACTCTTCTGATGCCAGATAATGGCATGGAGTGAAATGTCAGCAGCATAGCCTGCAGCACCTGTTGTCGTATTCATGGGTGATCTCTGATACGAGCCATCATGGTGCATCTTTTACTGTTAAGTTTGAGTGAAGAGAAGACCATTGCACAAGCTGGCGTTCTTTGCTGTGCCGTTTCCTGTTGTGCATTGAAAGGTAGTGCAAGTTCCTCTGGCAATTCAAACATGGGAATTGATTATGTCATTTAGGGGATGCTTGTGCCTGGTTGATCAAATCTGCTTCAGAAGGGGACTGGACACAGGGAATGATAACTGACTCATGACCAAACCAACTAATGCTTTCAAGTTAATTTCACGGGAGCATCCTGCCCCTCAATCCACCTTCCCCACCCATTGACCCCATTCCACCACTGCTACTAACCCCACCCCCAGTATCCCTACTGCCCCATCAAACACTCCCACTGCTAGTCCTGCTCCTTCCAGTCTCCTGACTCCACCATAGCTCCCACCAACATCCCCACTGCCATCCCTTCCCCATGACATCCCATTCAGTCTTCCTGTCCCAGCCCCTGCCCATCCCTTAGTCCTCCATGGAATGCACCATAGAGCTGCAGAGGCCCCCTTCTGTCCCTAGAACACAGGACTCTGCCCTGGCAGGGCTGTAACAAGATTGGTATAGATAGCATTTGGGTGGGGGCGGGAAGAGAAGGGTTGCAGTTACACTCATGGAAGTGGAGACATTTGCTCTCAGAAGTGGGTTGCAGTGGAACAGAACCCTGTGATCCCATCCCATCCCTGCTGCACCAAGTTCAGAGAGAAGAGGGGGCATTATCTCTCCCCAGTCTCCACCCCACTGCATCCAAAGGCCTGGAGTGAATGGGACACGACCTGCCTGACCTCCAAACCCTCCCTACTTCACTCAGTCCTGGAGTAAGTGGGGCTGTTCCCCCTCCCTGAGCCCTTCATCTGCCCCATCTCTGTTGCAGCCAACACCAAAGAAGAATGGAGCATGATCCCTTCTCTGAGATATTGAGCCATGCCCCACCACACACACACACACCTTGATCTGCTTAGAATCTATGCTCCACACTCCAAATCTGTTTACCTGGTTTATACTCTCCACTGGCTGCCAAGCCTGGCCATCCCCACCCCGCCCACATACCCAAGGGCAGAAGCAGAGTAGAAATCAACTATATTACTCAGAATTTTGGGCATCAGCCATACTCGCATGTCAGTCTTAGTGAATCAGAGAGAGAGAGAAAGATTGATGCACAAGTGTGGTTGACCAAGATGATTCTGGAAAATGTAATTTTTATGTGGGAAATAATGTTAAATAGGGAGGTGGGAGATTTTGGTTGCAAACTGGATTTTCCCTGACACACTAAGACTTAATCTGTCTGTTCCTGCCCATGCTGACCTGTCTGCCTATCGAAAAACCATCTGCAGGTTACCAAGCACTGTCCAGATGATTGTCAACATGTGGATTCTTGGAAACACCAGTCTGCTAGCAGGAACTGAGAGTTAATTCTTTCTAACACATTTTTCTTTTCAGCAGTTGCACAAAGTCAATGAATATCTGAAGAGGGTACCTGTTAAGAAACTAACCACAATTGGGTTAATTTGGATGTTTCGAGGGGCCATGAGATGTAAGTCTTGGGAAGAGATACAAATCATGGCACCAAGTGAATGTGATGTTTGCACTGGGCATGCAAAATCTTAGGAATTTGAGTGAAGAGCCCCAAAGACACTAGGACACCAAAGACACATAAATGGCACAGAGCTGCTCCTTTTGCACATTACTTTCATATGTATCATAGAAATTTGGACTCCCTTCACCTAACATTTGGAAAGGTTTCATTTTTTATTATCTTAACCATATGTCAACACCCCAGGCTGTCCCAGCTACATTTAAAGTGTCTACGAATCAACAGAAAGGGCTAATCCCACATGTCTGGTAAAAGGATGGAATCATCAGCACATAACCCAAACAATTCGTTCTTTCTTTCAACTTCCTTACACCTTTGCACAATTATTATGCACGCTTTATTCAGCAAGCTCAGAGCCATTCAGATATGAATCCCTTGTCCTCTCCCTGTAAAAGGTTATTATACTTATTTACAGATGGATAAACACAAGGAACAGAGAGGTTCAAATACCTCAAAGTCATACAGAGCAGACCTGGGCATAGAACCTAGGAGTCTTGGCTTGCTGCTACTTCCTGTAAAATCAGCTGAAAATAGACATTAACAAAGGGAGTGTCTTCTTTGATCAGGATTCCTGGGGCACAAGGGGGCTGTAAAAATGGAAATCTCCTCAAACAGGAATTCCCTAGATTAATAGTGGACCGCTGCAGCCTGTTCCACCATTTTGTTCACCATTGCCCATATGCAGGATTCCCAGATTCAGCTGGTTGCTGTCTGTGTTACTAGCATGACATGCATCTAGAGCAAGGTCATGTTAAGTGAGGAGTGTGCTGATTGCATACAAGGTTGACTGTGAGAGCTATGTGCTCCCTCTGCATCCAATCAAAGCACTGCTACAGTGCAATCAGCACAGCCCACAAATTCTAGGTACACAAATGCAGTTACCAAAACTACCTTATCCAGGGGAAAAAGAGTGGTCCTGTGGTGTCGTAGGGCATGTCTAAACTGGGAAGTTATTTTGAAATAACAAGGTGAGTGTCCACACTACTAAGCCTGTTATTTCAAAATAATAACTCCTGCTTGTGAAGAGAGATATGCTTATTTTGAAATAGTTATTTTGGGAGTTATTATTTCAAAATAATTTATTTTGAAATAACATGGTAGTGTAGACTTAGCTTGAGGGTATGTCTAGACTACACCCCTCTATCTCCAGAGGGATGTAAATTAGACATACTGAAATTGCTAATGAAGTGGGTATTTAAATATCCGACGCTTCATTAGAACAAAAATGGCCACCGCTTTTTGCTGATGCGGCAATTTAGTGGCAAAAAGTGGCAGTCTAGACGGGGATCGGTCGACAAGGAAAGCCTTTTCCAACTGATCCTGTAAACCTCGTTGCACAAGGCATAAGGGATCAATCGGAAAAGGCTTTCTCTGTCAACCAATTCCTGTCTAGACTGCTGCTTTTTGCTGGCAAATTGCCACAGCGGCAAAAAGTGGCAGCCATTTTTATTCTAATGAAGCAAGGGGTATTTAAATCCCCGCTTCATTAGCAATTTCGGTATGTCTTATTTACATCCCTCTGGTGACAGACGGATGTAGTCTAGACATACCCTTATAGACTAATCAAAATATTTAGAAGCATGAGCTTTTGTGAGTAAAACCCACTTCATCAGATAAGTTGGAATAGGAATAACAGAAACCAAGAGATACATATAACAGCAGAAGAACTAACCGTCAATTGTAGGACCTGTGTTAATGAGGCTAATTAAGTGGGCTAGATGTGTCTCATACATAGCTTTTGATGTGGAAATGCAGATTTTAATAGCAGAGGAAATTGGCTTTGTAATGTGCCAACCAGTTTCACCTTATCCCAGGAGACCAACTTGGTTACAACAATCTTGTGGCCCACTGGGATAAAGGAGGGCCTTTCATGCAGCCGCACGAGCCTAGGCTGCCCATGGCTGCTCTAGGTGGTGTAGAGCTGACATAGCAAGCAGGTGTGCCATCCCCCATCTACTGATGATGGTGTTAGGGGGCATGGACGGGAGAAAGTGTATGGTAGAACACAATAGCATTTAAGTTATTTTTGGCTGGTTTACCAGCTCCTGTATCAAGGCTAACTGGTTTTCTGTGATCTGCTCCTTTGCTCCTAGAAGACTGTGGGCAGAGCTGAGTATCCCAGCCTTAATTTTCATTAACTCTAATGCAATGTTTTTAAATAATTATATTAAAATTGTACTTGAGAATCCAGTGGAGCTAGGAATAACTAGCTACGTGCAATCCCATACAGCTGTTCACCCCCACGTCTGTGTGTTTTCATCAGCAGAATGAAGACTGAATGGAAGTACTGACAGAAGTATAAGTTTCTATGTATAAAATGACTGGTTAGGTACCCATGTTAGTGGAGCCTGTGCCAGTCAGTGGAGGCATAACACAATAATTGCAGTCCATCTGCAGAGTACGCTGCATTTCCTAGTTTCAGTAATTCCCCTCTAATAAGGGGTTATAACTCGGTTGCATATTTTGGTCTCCATTTGTAAACACAACATATCACAATGTGAAAATCTGGTTGTAATCTTCCCACAAGCCTGCATAATTTCTAGAGAGCAGAGGTTTCCATTTCTATATGCTGGGGGATTTTTCTATTGTTTCCAATGCTTATTTTAACATCTTTGCACTGTTGGTTTCTGTCCTCTTCTAAATCATTTTTAAGAAAGAACTTGAAGGAGGCTTCGTGCTAACAATGACAACTTGCCAAATTTGTTCCAGACCCAGTTTCCATTCAGATCAATGGCTCAGCTCCATCAATGTTAAAGGTGCTAGATAGGACTTAAAGTCTCTTCCCCAGCCATCTAGTCTGACCGTCCTTAAAATGTTTCCCTGTTTGCCCCCCATCTGTAGCTTCCATTTGGCTGAGGAAGGCTGGATAATGATTATTTCATCCTTGAGTGCTGTCCAGAAGGGGATGCACTAGTGCAATCCATGAAGCTTTCCTTTCCTGCCTCTAAAGGTATGACTACACTACAGCGTTATTTCGAAATAATTCATGGTATTTTGAAATAGCACGGTGAGTGTCCACACAGCAAGCCCATTATTTCAAAATTATGTTGAAATAACAGGCTTCTTATTCCAGAATAATAAACCCTCATTTCACAAGGAATAATGTCCATTTTAGAATAGCGGTAGCGTGGATGCTCCAGGACCATTCAAAGTAATTACTCCCCAGTGCTTCCTGGGGCTCTAAATCAAGGTAGCATGTCCACATTAGGAGAGCCTGCCTCAGACTAATTTTGAGCTTCCTTGTAGTATTTACATGCCATTTCAAAATAGTTATTTGGAAGTTATTCTGAAATAGCTTATTCCAAAATAAGTGCATGGTGTAGACATACCCTTAGGCTACGTCTACACTGGCCCCTTCTTCGGAAGGGGCATGCTAATTTCCAACTTCAGAATAGGGAAATCTGCGGGATTTAAATAAACATGGCCGCCGCTTTTTTTCTGGCTTGGGGAAAAGCCGGAAAAAAGCGTCTAGACTGGCGCGATCCTCCGGAATAAAGCCCTTTTCCGGAGGATGTCTTATTCCTACCTGAAAGTAGGAATAAGAGATCCTCCGGAAAAGGGCTTTATTCCGGAGGATCGCGCCAGTCTAGATGCTTTTTTCCGGCTTTTCCCCAAGCCGGAAAAAAAGCGGCGGACATGTTCATTTAAATCCCGCGGGGGATATTTAAATCCCCCACGGATTTCCCTATTCTGAAGTTGGAAATTAGCATGCCCCTTCCGAAGAAGGGGCCAGTGTAGACGTAGCCTTAGAGTACATCTATATTGCATCTGGGGGTGACCTGCAGCAGGGATGTAGACGTACGTATGCCAGCAGTACTCTAAGCAATCTCTCTCAAAACTGAAGTGAGGAATCTGCAACGTAGGCTGCCGTGCAAGCTGCATGAACCCACCTGAACCTCCTGGGTACCTAGTCACTTGTGAAGTCTACACCTGGGTCTCAGAATTCTCGCTTCTAGTCCTAGTGATCTAGCTAGAGTGTGCAACTGCAGGTACACAGGCTAGGGATGTAAAAGCCCATTTAAACTGGGAACTGGTTAACCTACATGTTTAACCGGTTAACCGACTTGACACATCATGCCGCAGGGGTGGGCGCCCGGGCGCAGTCCCCCCATCCACAGTGCAGTGCAGTGGGCCTGGCTGGGTTGGCGCATTCCCTGCCCATGGTGCAAGGGGCCCATCTAAGCTGGAGTGCCTCCCACCTGTGGTGTGAAGGGCCTGGTCAGGCTGAAGTGAGCCCCCCTCCCCAGTGTAATGAAGTGGGCCCAACCAGGCTGAAGCAGACCCAGCTCTGGCCAGACTGAGCAGGGCCCACTGCACTGCGGTGCGGGTCAGGGACTGCTCCAGCCCAGTTGGGGGGCTGTTTAGCTGGTTATCCCTTTACAACCCTTACATAGGTGGCATATCACATCTGCCACGTCGGTGTAGAGTGTTTTCTCCACCACACCTCAACTCCCAGTAGCAGACCCTCAGCATTTAGTGGGACTGAGAGCAGTGCCTGCTCTTCCAGGGATGAAACATTGCATGTTATGGTTTTGTTGCCCAGATCTAGTCTTTCATCAGCCAAAGTTATTTCGATGTAAGGATTGTGCTTGAGTTGGGTCTGAGAGCTGCAAAATTCAGACCCCAATCCATATTTTCAGCCAAGTTCAGGAGTGTTTGGGTCCCTTCTCTGAATTGCTCTTATTTATTCAATGGAGTTTAACTACTTGCCCTTGCTTTCAAGACCCTTCATAGCTATCCCTGGGCCTTAAGGCTTATCATGTCACCTCCTCTCTCTCTGATAGGACAATTCACCTGCTTAATTTAAGTAGGCTTGAGTGCTTTGCTGGATCAGGTTTTTTTTTGCAAGATGCAACTCCCCTCACCATCCCCCCCAACCCCTAAGAATGTGCTGGAACAGAGCCGGGTAAAATACAACAGCAGAATGGATCTGGCCCCTCAAGCTTTTTAATCCAGCCCGCAGCCTGCATCTGCAGCATGGAGCAGTGCCGCACAAAGCAGCTGGCTGCTCCCTGGGGATCTCTATGCTGTGCAAAGAAAAGGCTTTGATATGCTGCCTCCACCCCCAACAAAATCTCTCAGCTCCTATTGGCCAGAAACCAGACAATGGGAGCTGATACATTTTGCTGGGGACAGGAGCAGTGAAGCACAATTGGCTGGTTTCTGGCCAAGAGTTGAGAGATTTTGCTGGAAAAGCCTCCCCCTCAGCACTGAGAGCCTCATGGAACAGCCGCTTTCAGCGGTCTGGGGCTGCTGGGAAGCCTGCCTGGGAGTGCTATTGGCCAGAAGCTGCTTAAGTAAGTGCCTCTTGGCCAGAGCCTGCATCTGACATTCCACCCCCTCTAGCACTGCAACACCCCCAGACCCTGCGCTCCCTTCTACACTCCTCCCCCAGACTGGAATCCTGTCCTGCACCCATACTACCTCCTGGACTCTGCACCCCAATCCTCTGCCTTAGGTTACCACCCAAACCCTCTTCACCCTCATCTCCCTGCTCCTGGTCAGGACTCCTTCTCAGACCCTGCATCCTACCCCTACATCCTTCCTCCAGGCCATAATCCTCTCTTGCATCCATACCTCCTCCTGGATCTGCATCCCAATCCCCTGCCCCAGGTCACAATCCCTTTCTTCACCCAAACTCCCTCTCAGACCCCACACTCCTGCACCCCAGTTTCCCTACCCCAAGCTCCCTTTTGCACCCAAACTGCATCCCAGACCCCACATCGCCGCCATAGAAAAGTGCAGCCCTTGACCACATACCAAGTTTTGGAGTGGCCCCCCATCAAAAATTATTGCCTACATCTGTGCTGGAATAAAAACAACGCTAAATAAAAATCTTTAACACTGCATCAAATAACATCTTTTAGAGCACCAATCGGTTTTGCTCCATCCGAATTAAAATGTTGTTTATCTAATACTCTTTGATCCACTTTCAATCATGGTAATTTTTAACCCTGTATTATATAATTAGGACCAGCCTATGTAACTCCCCAAATGCATAACTCTTCAAGAATGGTGTCACAATGAAAATGAAGGGTGGTCACGCTTCAGCTTTCTAAGTGACAGAAAGCCATCGGACCATATATGTTACACAGAGCCAAGACATACTGAAGACAAATATTACAGAAGAATGGGGTTCATAGGGAAATCTATTAAGCATGTAACCATAACAAGGAATGGAACTCTAGAAAGCGTAGTGCAATCAATCACTGCTATTTTCACAGGATTCCTCTGTGTTTGTTTCAAACACGGCAACCGATACTGCAATGAGCTCTTTCCTCCCAAGCATGGCAGGGACTAACATTTCAACCAGGCACAGCAATGATTCCTCTTTTTAATAATGTCCCAGTTCATTACTACAGTGCAAGCTTTGGCAGAGTTTAACAAGTGAGCTGTTGGGACACAGAGGAAAACTGTGATTTCTCCATTGGACAATTATATTGTTATTATTCAGAGTAATATGACAAGATGTGTTGTAGTGACAATAGTTTGCTGCAAAAGTATTGTAGCTCTTTTAGCTTACTAGTAGGTAAACCCCAAATGACAGACCATATGCAGAAAAGGCCATAAAAGGCTTTTTTCACCATACAGCCAACTAGTGTGGAAGAATTCCATGCTAGAGCAAAGCCAAGTTTTGCTTGGGCACAGGGTGTCATCCATTCCAACTCATGGAAAACTGTGTGCAGAAGAAAAGTCTGCAAAGTTGGCATCTTTCACTGGAGATTAAGCTGAGAACATAAAACATACCAAGACCAAAATCTGGGCTCCAACTGAAGCTAGAAAAGAAACACTAATACAATCCAATAAGCCATTTTCTACTTCTATAGTTCAACCCACAATTACAAATGTGGTGCGTGTGTGTGTGTGAGAGAGAAATTACTTTGGGGACAGTTGAGGGATCCAATCTCCTCCCACAGAATTATTCTCTTAATTGGTCTCATTCATGAGTCTGTAACAACACTTGTGGTTTAAGTTCACTGTACTATAGAGGAATAAATCCTGTTGCCATTTAAAATCAGAATGTACTAAACAAGACTAAGTCCCTTTGGGCTAATTTTCAATTCCTTGTGCCCCTAAAACTCCTAGTGAAGTCAAAGAATATGAAATTTTGGATTGGATTTTGGGCCTCCTTAATCCATTTTGATTACAGCCGTTCTTGCTAATGAGTCCATGGAGCACTTGCTGGTGGTCTGCGGAGAGATCACATAATGTTAATTTCTCCTCAATTCCAGCTGCCAAACAACATTAGAGGAAGCTAAAAATTCATCTCCTGTTATTGCTTTGCCATAGGAGCAATTGCTGCAGCTGCCACAGAGATCTTCCTGCATCATAAATGGGTTAAAAAGAGGGTCAATGGGCTCAAGCAAGCGGGTGGTGAGAGGTGTCTGCCAACTCTTTCATGGTCCACGCTAGTCTGGGACCCTCCTTCTATGTCATCCCGCCATTGTAAGCAGAGGAATGATGCTGCCTCATAGTTGGTTGTCTCATCGCTTTTCTTCATGAGTGTCTTAAATCTGGAGCTATGGAGGCTTTCCAGAAAGAATAGATATGTTAGCTAGGTACCTCTAAGAAAGTAATTGTTAAAAGATTTTCAAAAGAATTCAGAGTGGATCTTGCCCTTTACTCACGGCCTAACTGATTGCCATATTTGGGGGTTGGAAGGAATTTTCCTTCAGGTCAGATTAGCAGAGACCCTGGTGGGTTTTCACCTTTCCTTGAAGCATCTGACACAGGGTCAGATGGTCTCAACTCTGGTAAATGGTGGATTTTCTATAATCGGAAGCAGGACCACTGATTGGAGGATCAAAGGGGACAACTGCCCTGGGGCCGGTGATACAAAATGGTCGAGAGTTTCTGGCTACTGCTACTACGGCAGTGGCAGCCAGAGCGCTGGGCCCTTTAAATTGATTTTGGGTGCCACATGGCATGCTCCAGGCAGCACTGAGGGCTGTCTGAGGGAGGGACAGAACTCTCCAGGGGATGCTGAAAGCTGCCTAGCCCCAGTCCTGCCCCTTCTATCTGTGGCCCCATCCCTTCCAAGGGGGTGCAGAGCTGGCCATTCTCCCTTGCCCAAGGGTTGCCAGCCCTGTTGACCTGAGGTCTTTAAATCAAGATTTGGGAGCTTCAGTAACTCAGCCAAAGTTTATATGGCCAAGCACCTGAGCAGGTGGGTGAGGTTTTGTGGTCTGCAATGTGTAAGAAACCAAAGTAAATGATCATGATGGTCCCATCTGACCTTATAGTCTGTAACTCTATGAGTGACTCTTGTCAGGAATGTTTAGAGGAAGAGCTTTTTCCATTCATAAATGCCAGTTTGTCGAAATGGAAAGCATTTATGAAACAGAGCTGGTTTCAACGAATTTCCTGACCAAAACACACTGAAGAAAAAATTTCAAAATGGCCAAAATTAAATATTTTAACATTTTTTAAGTAAAAAAATCCAGTTTTCCATCTCAAAGCTAAATGTAAACCATTTACAGTTTTTTTTAAAAAAGGGTAAAAATCAAATGAATGCTATGAAATTAACTAAGTATAATCTTTTGATTGACCTAAAATAAAAAAAAAAAGTTTGGTTTTTTTGGTTCATGAATATTTTTGAGATTCCAGCTTTTCATCCTGGATCTAGATGATAAAAACTCTCAAACACTTGAAAACACAAAAGCCACCTCTAACCCAATGCTAGCTCATCAGGGCTCCCTTTTTTCAGCTAAATAAGGATTCGATTTTCAAAATAGCTCAGCACTCAACATGTCTGTAACTCGCAAGTTATTTTGATTATAATTTGACAAGAAATTATTTAGTTCTTCATCATGAAATGTAGTTGTGTGTGGTAATATAACTCACTAGTGTGGCTGAACTAATGATGAGAAATGCTGTGCCAGTTTACTCAAAACATTTTCCTCCATTTAAGCATCAAAACAGATTTACTGACAAGAATGATCTTGGAAACAAAACAAAAAAAACTTCATGGAAAAATATTTGCAAATGCTATTGTTTGCATTGGAAACTTGATGCTAAGAGACATACTCATCCAACCAAGCAATGGAATCTCTTTTTGCCAGATGTAAGTCTAATCATAGCTAATCAATACAACTTGGCTTTTGAATACAGTATTGTTATTTGTGTTTAGGGAGAATATTTCAATTACAAGTTCAAGTTCTTTAACTTTATATTGTGTTTGACACTAAGTACACAGAGACACTGTGTATATATATATATATATATATATATATATATATATATATATATATTTACACACATGATGAATAGAATTGTCCCTAAATATAAATAAATTTTGTAACCTATATTTAGGTTATGAAACCTATATCCTCAGTGATGGAGCTCGTGGGCTCATGCATGGAGTGAGCTACCAGCCACCTTTCCCTCCACCCATGGCTGCTTCTCCTAGCCCGCCCCCCCCCCCCCACCAGTGGCACCGGGGCCCCAGAACATGAGGCGGTGACACCTCTCAGGCAGCCAAAGCCTCCCAAGCAACCAAAGGCAGGTGCTAGTCCCAGACCCATGCGTGAGCCCTATTTCCCTTTCCTCCCCCGTCCCCATTCTAGGTTCTTTCCTCAGTCCCTCCCCTGTTGTATGTTCCCAGTCTTGATTTTTCAAAAAGAAGACTTCATTATGTGCTCTGCAGGGGAGGGGAGGAAGGTGGGAAGGGAGGACAAAGAAGGCGCATAGAGGGAATGCAGGAGCCCCTTGTGGAGAGGCACAGGGAAGAGTCTCACAATTGGCTCTGCACAAAACTCTCCCTCAAGGTGTCTCTGATGAGCACAGCCTCTTGATGTGCTCCCCGAATGGCATTGGTGTCCAGCTGCTCGTATGCCCTGAACAACCTCTACCCCTTGCCCCAGCAGGAAAGTCTCCCCCTTGCTCTCACGAAGGTTGTGGAGCACACAGCAGATTGCCACCATGAAGGGGATGTTGTGTTCATAGAGGTCCAGACAGGTGAAGAGACTCCTAAACTACAGTAGCACATAGTTGATGGCCTGGGCTTCTTGCAGGAGCGTGGCCCCCATTGTGGATTTCCTCACACCAAACTGGTTCCCAATGGAGCGGTGGCTGTCTGGCGTGGCGAGCTTCCACAGGGTGATGGCAACACGCTTCTGTACAGGGATGGCAGGTCGCATGTGGTTGTGCTGTCACCTGAGGGCAGGGCCACTTTCAGAGCTCCAGGAAGGTGGCTTTTTGCATGCAGAAGTTCTGCAGCCACTGCTGGTCATCCCGTCGCTGTGGGATGATATGGTCCCACCAGTCCAAACTGGTCTCCCGTCACCAGAAGTGGCGTTCCACAGCGTGCAGGGGATTGAGGGTCATTTGCAGCAGCAGGAGTGCCAGGACCTGGGTGATTAGGGCCTGCGGTCTGAGTCAGTCCTCCTCCTGCTAGAGCAGCATATGGGCAGTTTGGATGAACTGTGCCATGAGGCACAGCCTGAGGCCCATGAGTCTACTACTGCTTTGCAGCAGCTCTGGCTCCACATTGTGAGTGCTGTGGCATCCGTAAGGGCAACCAGAGCACACTGCATCCATTTTGTGTCCCATGAAGGGGAGGCAATGGAGGAGAGGCGTGTGAAACACGGCCATAGAGAGGAGCCCTTGAAAGCTCGCGTCACAGCCTGCCTGACCAAGCAGCCACAGGAAGTGTCTGCCCTCCCCCCCCCCCCCACCGTGGTGCCCTCCTCAGAGTGCTTCCAGGGGTAGTAAGTCTGAGACAGGCTCCAATCAGTATGGACGTGCTATTTGGAACTAATTCTGAGCTTTTTGATGTTCCTCCGTAGTGGGGATGTACTATTTCGATTTTGTTATTTCTGGAGTTATTTTGATTTTAGTAATTTTGAAATAATTTCCTAGTATAGACATTGCCCTGACAGCCTACAACTATGAGAGTGCCTAAGGCCTATGAAGACCTTAATCTGGCCCTGATGAAGGCAGCAGTTTAATAAAACAAACAACGACAGACAAAAGTTTAGGATAGAAAATGAAGAGAAATACAGTGAAACCTTTGTTATCCATCACTCTGTTAACCAAAAAACTTTAACTGGCATTGCACCCAACCACAATACTGTCACATCTTCAGGCACACAGGCATGGCTTGATTTACCATGAGTGGCTTAACAATTTTTTATTTAAGAAATACTAATCATCTTTAACTCAAAATAGAAATGTGAGACCAACTGCCTCACAGTACAAAACTACCAACATTAAAAACTTGAGTTTTACTATTGTTGACCATTGGTTTTTCCTAGGTTGATGGGACCCTTGGAAAACCAGAACGCCCTAATCCCTGAGCATGCTGGATAACACAGGTTTTACTGTAATCTGGTAGGTCAGCAGGAAATAATCATCCACACTGGAATCTGGCCAGGTCACCAATGCTAACACAGCAAAACAAGCAAAAATTAGCTGGGGGAAAAATTGGGAAATTATGACTTGGTCTGGCTTCCTTTACAGTCAATAGGGCAATGTCTAGAATGCATCCCTCCGTCAGCAGAGGGATGCAGATTAGACAAATCGACATTGCAAATGAAGCAAGAATTTAAATATCCTGCGCCTAATTTGCATAAAAATGGCCACCACATTTTTGCCGACTCAGCACTCTGTAGGCAAAAAGCGGAAGTCTAGAGGGAGATCTGTCAAGAAAGAAAGCCTTTTTCGACAGATCCTGTAAACCTCCTTGCAGGAGGCATAAGGGATCTGTCAAAAAAGTCTCTCTCGACAGATTCCCCTCTAGACTGCCACTTTTTGCTGACAAAGTGCTGAGTCAGCAAAACGCAGTGGCCATTTTTATGCAAATTAGGCACGGGATATTTAAATCCCTGTCTCATTTGCAATGTCGATCTGCCTAATTTGCATCCCTCTGCTGACAGAGAGATGCAGTCTAGACATACCCTAGGAGTCCTGCCATAGACTATGAGAAGTGGATCAGACTGTTAATGATCAGAAGTGGTCAGGATCTCATGTACATATCTCATCTAAAATACACCTATGTCAGTTTAGTGAACATTAGGATCCTATATAGAGGGGGATTATAACGACTTAAAGGAAAAATACAAAATGATTAATTGAAATACTTTGGGTTTTTCTTGGTCTTCCATTCAGACATTGGCTCTGCTTAATTTGTGAGACCCAACACAATTACAGTTTTAGGAGGCTTGGCTACAGACATAAACATATTTCTGAGAGAGCTATTAAATCTCAAAGTGTATCAAGTTATTTTCAAGCACTCCACCACACTAAGGACAAGGAAATAATTTATTATCTTAATACTAGGGTATAGCTTGTTGAATCCAGAGCTGAAGCCAGCTCTTTTTGTACAGAATTGTTGTCATGCCTGATTTTAACCCAGATACTGCCTTCTCCTTACACATTATTTAGAAACCCTCTCCAATTCTATTTTCCACGTCTCTTCCGTTATAGCTAAATCTATTGACAAGTTAATTGACGTGCAATGAGCTGGCACATTATTGCTAGGAAACATGTCAAAGAAAAAGAAAAAAATCTTGCTCCAAACAAGAGGTATTCATTGCTCAGCCCTGATCTCCAAAAAGGAAGATGATGAGAGGTATTATTCTTGCTGCATCACTTCCAATGTTTCATCACTGCATTCCTGAACTGACAGGTGATTTAAAATGGAAACAAAGATCAAAGTCTGAATCACTCGTGTGTGTAAAGGAAATGTTTGCTGATATGCTTTTTGCATACTTAGCAACCTCTTGTAATCTTTATAAGCTATCAGGCTCCAACATTCCATCACCTATCATTAAACTTAAGCAGCATTACTACTGGCATTCAGTTTTCATTGGAATATGGGTTGCACAATACATGTCACAGTTGGAAATTCCATTAAACGTCTAGTTTCCTCATACCTTTTGCTGCATGAGGACGGAATTGCCCTGAAAGACATTATTTTCAAAAATCTTTGTGTACTAGATAGGGCATGATCCTTGAAAGTGCTCCGTGCACCAGATTTTATTTACTGCAATGTGCATTGCAGGCAGGGTAAAATTCGCCCTAGCAAAAAACTTACGCACTATGTAAATTCGACTTAATTTGGCAAAATATGGCATTTAAGTGGGACTTGACACATAGACCTTGCACTAGCCCTCTGCCTACAAGTGACTTTCACTCAGAGGTTTTAGTGAGGTTTCAGTACAGAGGTCACCAGCAGTGGAATGGATTTTAGCCAAGGAATCTAGCAAGTGGAAGACTAACATGGATGGTTACATTTCTTTTCAATATTTAGATGAACTCTGTTTCAACTGACTTTGAATTTTTTACAGTGTAACTGTTTGGCAACCATAATAGTGTATGGTATGAAGAACTTTCAAAAATAGAGATTGAGCAATACAACCATTATAGGACTTGATTTCCAAAGTATGTGTGCAGCGATTACTCTGGACTGCATTAAATTATAAAAATTGGGAAAAGCTGTGACCTAGATTTTTGTTCTCTTGACATACTTACTTTTCATTTCCAGCATCTTTTTTTTTTCAGTGTCCCATTTTATAATGAAAAGTGTATTATTTTGTTGTAAGGTTTTTATCTTTGCAAACCCATTATGCTACATGAACAGGTTGCAGGGGATAGTTAAACACAACATAGACATATATAGTCCCATGAGGCGGAGAGAGAAGATAATCTGAAATACAGATACCCTGAAAACCAATGGAAGTAATACAAAACAGACAAGAGAGCTACTTAAGAAAGGAAACCTGATAACTCCAATAGTGAAGTTAAAAGGCTGAGGAACTCAAAGTGTCAATGCATGTATAAAATGCTATCTGTGCAGGAAAACAGTTGTGAACTGAATTGCATTAAAAAAAACTATCTTGGGGAAATTTTGCAAGGTATATAGATTTTCATAGTGAAAATAATGCCATGTATAACTATGTTCAATGCTATGAAACTGGGGTCAAATGATATACAGCCTAATCCCATTGTAAATGAAATCATTGGGAGATGCATCACTGATTTCAGTAGAGAAGGACTGGACCCATAATACTGATACATTAATGGATTATTTGGTATCATGAAATATTTTAGAAAGAGGGGAAAATGGTGTAACATTCTTTTAGAGTTGGTAAAATAGCATTTAAATGTCAGGGTTTTTTTCCATTGAGTTTTGTGGACTATCATCATATATATATATAAGCCCAACGTCTGTGACTCTGTAACGCTGAACGCTGGCTGTTCCCTGTGGGAGGCCAGCTGAGTGGTGCAGAAGTCAGCCGAGTGTCACGGCGGGAAGCAACAGCGCTGCTCAGAGGGAACAGCCAGGGGGCGGGGCCTGGATGAGCATGCATCTCTGACGCCAGGAAAGGGCGCCGGATTCAAAAGGAGGAAAGCAGAGCAGACACAGAGGACGCAGAGGAGACAGAGAGAAGAACGGAGGAGGCGGAGGACAGCAAGAGAGAGAGAGAGTGAGAGAGAGGCAGGAGGCGGACGAGAGCTGAGAGAGAGAGAGGGTGAGGCAGTTGGAGGAGAAGAGAGAAAGAGGCCATTTGTGCTGCTTGCTCCCGTGCGGCGGCCCGGCTGAGTGGCACAGAAGTCAGCAAAGTGCCATGGCGGGAGGCGAAGGGGGGCGGGGCAATGACGTACACATCCAGGGGGCGGGGCCTGGACAAGTGTGCATCTCCGATGGAGACAGAGGAGAGCGGAGAGAGAGTGAGAGGCAGGAAGAGGAGGAAAAGAGAAAGGGAGAGTGAGAGGCAGGAGGGGGACAAGAGAAAGAGAGAGACGGAGAGAGAGGCAGAAGGCGAAGGAGACCTGAGAGAGAGAGGGGGAGGCAGTAGGAGGAGGAGAGAGAAAGAGAGACCAGAGAGAAGACCGACGTAGAGGACAGACCTGAAAATCCCATTTTATGATGGGCTAATTGGCTAGTAATTAAATATTAGCTCCTGATTAGCTAAAAAAAGATGTGACAATGCATATTTTTAATATCCTAATATTAACTGAAATCTTGAACCATGTTTGTTGAAACATTTACCTGCACAAAGATCATTTACTAAAACAATTATTACTACCCATTGTCTTTCACTAAAATGTTACTCACATCTATGTAATGTTATATAGTTAGCTGGTATATATGAATGAATGCCTCTTGAGGTCAATAAGGGCTCTCTTTTAACAAATTCAGCAGGTTGGCAAATCACATTTGTAAATCTGCAACTGCCTCATCAAAAGTCAAAAGAACTTTTTCCTTTAACTTTAAATCCCCTTCAGATTGTTAGTTGGGGGAACAAAAGTCAGCCTATTACACCTACAGGTATGTCTATACTACCAAGTTTTGTCAACAAAATGTATGTCGGTACCCAAAAGCCCACTAAGCAAAAATCATCAGAGGGTCTTCACACTTGCTCCTTCTGTTGAAAGATCATGTCCACACTGAGGACACCATCATCGACAGTGTGAGCCCCACAGTGCCATGTTGTGAGAAGGTAGAGCGGATCTCTCCACAGCTTAGGATTCTCCCTCAGTTCTTCCACAGCCTCTTCAGCAGCCAGGAGCAGCATCATGAGTGGCTCTGTGAGCTCCCCATGCTGAGGAATGTGCAGAGCAGAACAGGAGCAGTCCAATGATTTGCTCTTTTTTTGTTCCCCAAATGGAGCAGCTCACTCAGCTGTCAGACACTTCCCAGAGCACTGAAAGAGGAGGGGCACATGCCAAGATCAAAGCTGACCAGGGAAGGCATTGTGGGATACTGGTGGAAGCCAGTTCTGTCGACGAAGTAAACAGCAAAGGCTACGTCTAGACTTAAGCCTTTTTCTGCAAAAGCTTATGCAAATGAAGCATGGAGTAGAATATTGCCATGCTTCATCTGCATAATTAATTAGGGACAGTTTTTGCACAAGAGGCTTTTGCGCAAGAAGGAGCTGTGTAGACAGCTCCTTTTTGCTCAAAAACCCCCTCTTGCGCAAGAGCTGTTATTCCTAAAAACATGAACTTCTTGTGCAAAAATGGCCGCTAATTACTTATGCAAATGAAGTGCATTGATATTCTACTCCGTGCTTCATTTGCATAAGCTTTTCCAGAAAAAGGCTGCAGTCTAGATGTAGCCAGAGTCTACACTGGCTCTTTGTCGACAATAAGGAATGGGGAAAAGAAAAAAGTCTCTCATAGGGGTGGAAGTTTTTTGTCACCCAAACTGGGTGTTTTTTCCCGCCAAAAATCCTATTGCAGTGTGTATGCACTCACTGTTTTGTCAACAAAAGGCAGGGTTTTTTTGTAGAGTAGACAAAGCCTAAGAAAAACAAGACACAAGAATCGAAAGTTCTCCAGGCAATTTGCATGAGAACGTTCAGAGGAAGGGTTACCTTTCCTTAAGGCACTGGCCTGGGACTTGGAAAATATGGGTTCACTTCCCAGCCTGCTGAATGTGACCTTGAACACATCACTGTCTTTGGCAACTATATCTGTTGATACTGAGTTCATGCTTTGGTGAATGCCGAGATTTCTTGCACAATATAATTTTTGGCCTCATCTTGGTAATAGTCAATAGTTACCTTTCAAGTTGAAGAATCTTGGGGGAGGATATCACTCAATTCAGCACAGGTGCAGAATGGATAGTCATAAGGAGTTTTCCTTAGTTCCTAATGCTCCAGTGTTGTGACTGGGAACAGTAACACTCGCAGTGCTTCATAATTCATGAGGATGTCTTCCAGCTAGCACTGCCAATGTGAGCAACAAAAAGGAAGGGCCACAGCATCCTGCCAGCAGTAATGGTGACCTACTTCATTCAGAAGCTAGCCCATTGGAGTCATTCCCATTTCACTTCTGGTCTTGCTTGAGGCAAAATGACTCCAGAGGTCAATCCTAGAAGAATGGTACACATCCAAATTACCCCCCTATGGCAAGCCTTGGCCTAGAATTATGACTTACTCCTTCCCATCCAACACAACTCAAAATATGCCTAGTGGCTCTCACAATCACACTGGGTGTTTTTTCTTCATGTCAAACTGCTTCCCACGGTTAGACTAGCAGTGAAAAATAGTATTCTAGCCTTACGATGACTGTTGTTTTAGAACCACAGTAAATTTGTTTCCCACAGTTAGGGTAGCCGTGAACAATAGTATTCCAGAGTTATGACAACTGTTATTTCAGAACTACAGCCAGATGAACGGAAGAAGTATTCTCTAGCTAATGCCTCAAATTAAGCTAATTCGAATTAAAACATCTATACACAAAACCTATTTTGAAATAGCATTTTGCTATTTTGAAATAGCGCGTCCACACTGAGTGTACCCTGAACCAAAGTTAATGCTGGCCAGAACCAGTGCTGGCAGGGCACCAGGTTAGGACTTAGTGTGTGCGGCTGCTGCCTGAGGCTAACTGAGCTCCATGCTTAAAGGGACCCTACCCCCACCCTGGACAGACAGTTCTCAGGGTTCCCCGCTTGCTTGTCTACCTTGAAGAGGGACAGCAAAGAAGTCCTGTCTTGGAGTGCCCTGAGTGTCTGCACCCGGGACGCCACAGCACTCAGCCACATGGAGCCAGAGCTACCCCTGGGCATGCCAGTGCATCTTGTGGGGTTGTTGCCATCAGCCCGGCTGCACTTGCTGCAGGTTGCCATCTGGGGAGTGCATTGGGAGGCTGTCAGGATCCAGGAGGCCCTGCGGGAGAGCGTCCACCCCGAGGAGCCCTCAGAGCCACCCCGGTTGTCCCACCGGGGGCTCGTGCCCCATTCCTCCCTCATGTCCTTCCACTTACCCCTCCCTAGTCCCCCTTCCTGATGTCAAACAAAAGACACATATGTTCAAAAATAGAAATTGGGTTTATTGAACAAAACTGGGGGCGGGGGGTGAACTTCTGGGGAGACTAGGAAAAGGAGATGGGAGAAGGGAATGGAGAGGGTGGGAGAGGGGAGGGAGAAACCTGGGAGGAGGGAGCTGGAAGGGGGAAGCAAGGGGAACAAGGGGGAAGGGAAGCTCAGGGCCCAGGGTTGGGGGTCTCACCGGACCTACTTGATTTTCATGCAAACCTACCCTGGGTTCGCATAGGGCCTTTGGTGGCCAGGCTGGCAGCTATCCTGCCATAGACAGCCACATTCCTCCATCTAGTGCAGAGATCATGGACGTTGGGGGCATCTCCCCCAAACCTGAATAAGGTCTATGATCTCCACCCTGGACCAGGAAGGCACCCACCTTCTCCAGCTCTGTCAGGCTCCTGGGAGCTGGCAGACTGCTCCTAGGGAGTGGGAGAGGGCTGGCTGCTAGTGGCTTGCTGGCTCATGTTTTGAGGCCATTGGGTCAGGGGCCCTGGTGGCCACTGCTGGCTCTCGGCTGGCAGGCTTGGAGCTGGCACAGGCACTGGAGAGTAAGTTCTCCTGGTTGTGCCCAGACTGGCCACCAGGGCTCCCTGAGAAGGGCTGGAGGCCCCCTATTTCGAATTAAGTGTCTACACAGCACTTAATTCGAAATAGCTATTTTGAATTTGGCATTACTCCTCGTAGAATGAGGTTTACCAAATTCGAATTAAGTGCTCCGCTATTTTGAATTAATTTCAAAATAGTGGTTTGCATGTATAGACGCTATTAAAGTTAATTTGAAATAACAGCTGTTATTTCAAATTGACTTTGCAGTGTAGACATACCCTGAGACACTATAATTAATTGTATGGAAGCACAGCAAAGATAGAGCACACTGTTCATTTCTATTACCTCCTGAAGCCTGATTTTCATATGGAAGCAGATTCTCCTCACTTTGTACATACCTTATACTGCCCAAGTAGTCATGCTATTGATTTCAACTGGAGCACACTTGGAGTAGGGTACTACTCAGAGTGAGTAAGGGTGCAAGAATCTGGCTCAAAGTGAGGCATACAGGGGATGTTGCACATGCAATTTGTACAACTGTTTTTCTGCATACACTTACTACATTTATATGCACATGGACACTAGAGGCCCATGATAAGTGTAAGTGAAAAACTAGGGTTACCAGTTGACCTCTCCTGTAAAAAAGTCAGGCTCCCATGCACGTGAATCCTTTGTTTTGCAATGTGCAAAGCACCCCCATTTACAAACCTTTCTCTACAACAATACATAATCCCTCCTCCCACACTTAGAAATAGATAAGTGAAGTGAGGCCATACACTCAGGTTATGTCTAGACTGCGCCCCTCTGCCAGCTGAGGGATGCAGATTAGGCAGGTCGAAATTGCTAATGAAGCAGGGATTTAAATATCTCGCGCTTCATTAGCATAAAAATGGCCACCGCTTTTTTTCGGCACGGAGTTTTATCGGAGAAAAGCGGCAATCTAGAGGCTGATCTTTCACTAAAGAAAGCCTTTTCCGATAGATCCTGTATACCTTGTTTTACGAGGCATAAGGGATCTGTAAGAAAAGGCTTTTTTAGCGAACGATCTGCCTCTAGATTGCCGCTTTTCTCCGACAAAACACCGTGCCGAAATAAAGCGGTGGCCATTTTTATGCTAATGAAGCACGGGATATTTAAATCCCCACTTCATTAGCAATTTCGACCTGCCTGATCTGCATCCCTCTGCCGGCAGAGGGGTGCAGTCTAGACATACCCTCAGTGGCATTCCTCCCCTTGTGTCTCTGTAGGTCCAGGGACCACTGAACCCCTATTGTTTATTTGAAGTGTTTCTATATCTGTAGGCAATTTATACCATAGGGCTGTATACAATTTTGTGTGCCATTTTGGAATATAAGCTTTTCAGTCTGCTTGACTTCTAAAAATATATATTACCAAAAGTTCATTGACTGGCACTTTAATGCTAGTGGTTGGAAGATATAACCGAATGACATGAAAATCAATGGAAAACCATTATAATTTTCATTTGGGAAAGAGCAAGCATTGTAATACAACAGATCCCTCGAGGAACATTAATGAAAGCCTTCAGGAGATCCAAGTTCTCTGCCATGAAGTCTCCTAAAGCAGAATAACAGAAGAATTCTGGGTAGCAAATATTCCCCAGTAATCTGAATGCATAATGAATTTACCTTCTAACAATAGCCTTTTAAAATATATATAACTCACAAGAACTTAAAGGACTTACATTTGTAAAAGCTATTAACATCTATTAATATGGACAAATGACTGAAATGTCAACACTGAGGTGCAGTTCCACACCTTGTACCATTTATTGACAGGAAATTAGGAACAATTAGATCTCTGTAAGCCTAGAAAAACCATGATTGTGCAGGGTCAAGCTACAGGAAAATGCTGTAGAGAGCCCCCCAGAACTTTTTGCAGTTATGGTGCACTCCGCTTACATAATATGCATGTTTGAAGCAAAAATCTGCTGTAATGAAGAAAAAACGATTTCCCAAACCAACCATAATAAATTCAGTACATTTTCTCTGGTTATAAATAAGCAGATATGTTGCATATAGCAGACACTTTCTGTTCTTTTATGGGCACTATTGCTTTCTCTACAGGAAGCAGGACTGGTCAGGGTACTTTGAAAGTGTAGAAATGAGAAGGAAGAGAATGAATTCTGCCCCATTTGCTATATGCATTTCTTGAGGTTTTTAAATGCAGAAAGTTCACAATGAAACACCTTTGGAAATTGCAAGTGTGTGTGTCTGGAGCTCACAGAAATGAGCTGCTAGCACATAAACTTTTCTCTGTTACCTTCTGCAGTCGATCGTTTTGGGAGATAAACCTCAGCTCTCATATTTGCTGTCTGCAAAAGGAGCTGAAATACTGATTCCTAATAAGTATGGGCAAACTTGGTCAAAAATAACCCACGGAACAAACCCCTGAACCTTTATTTAGTTTCAAACCAAATTTGAACCAACCTTTTTGGTAAATATGTGTAATGTTTGAAAACATTTTTAAGGTCCCATTGTGGCTAGTGTTCAGACACACATGCCAAAATACAGCCAGAAAGGCTATTCTTTGGCTAGTTACAGCTGTGGCCAGAAGTGTGGAAGCACTGCAAATCTCATGAGAAAATTCTATAGAAAAATGAGCTTTTGGATCAGTCCACTCTGAACTTCTGGATGCTTATTTAAAGAGAAATGAACTCAAACTGCGGAAAGGTTAGAGGATCCAGGCTTCACTAATTTCTAGTTCTCATTCTGTGACAAGGTGGAACAGCCAGGAAAGAGTTAATGGTACCCTGCTTGGCCCATGGAATTTAAAGACAGAGGGAGTGCTGCTCATGTTGGTCAGGAGAGTTGTTTTCTATTAGTGTGGTACCTGTGGTACTTGACATGGGTGTGGCACCGGCTCTGTCCTGGGCTGGTCAGATAGCCCACCAGCTTACTTATATCATGATAGGCAAAGCTCCCCCTGAACCCATTCCTCCCATTCAGAATGGTCATGAGCACCACCTCTAGCACGAATAAAAGATGCGGGAGCTGCTCTATTACAAAAAGGGAACCCCACAGAAAAAGAGGCTTCCGATAGGGACACAAACAGGATTAAACACAGAGAGCAAATTAAGTGACTTCCACCACTCCACAGCACAACTGTGCTTTTAAGGCACAGCCCTGCGTTATAGATGCTACGAAGGTGCCCCAGTCCCAGCTTTGCATCCCATGGTCCTGGAGAAAGCGGAGGGGAGGGCGGAAGGGGGCAGATGCTGTAAAGGTGCCATATTAGGGCTTTTCTGCGGCCAATCCAACAAGCTAGCTCATGCAGAAGCAGGGACCAAGGCCATGGTCCCAGCCCACTTTGGAGGGGCTTGTGCAAATAGCAGTAGCCTTGTCTAATCTGGCTGCAGAGGTGTGGCACCCAGTGTTGTTTTTGTAAGAAAAAAGGTGCTGGTACTCTGGGGCAAACTTGCTGAGCAGAAAAAAAAATGCGGTTGTGGCCCCTTTAAGAGCCAAAGTGCTGCGAGACAGAAAAAAAAGTGCTGCACATCCTGAGCAGGCTTCCATCAGGAGCTGAGCTGCCCCAGGAAAACAGGTGCTGGTACGCGCAGGGGAAATCCCATTCCTTTTTTGTAGGCTGGGAAAATAAGTGACGGTATGCCGTTCCGGGCCGTACCATCACAAAAAAAGCACTGGTGGAACCCAACCCTAGCATAAATGGGAGGGATGGGGAAGGATGCTCCTTGTATAGCCAACACCTTGGTTTTCTGCTTTTTTCAGAAAGAAGCAGAAAGTGAAAATTATACAGAGGAAAGAATGGACCCTTGGAAGTAAACTGAAGAAGAGATAATGCTCTGGGAACAGAACTAAAAGGCCCAGAACATCAGCCGTGGGAGAGCTAACTAACCACAGGAACTATGGTGTAGATTTTCTTTTAATGGTGCTTATTTCCTTTACATCACCACTTATAACCTGTTTAATCAAAAAACGCAGTGCTCTGCATCCTAAGTAATCTCCCATGAATAATGTTTTTTGTTTTCTGTTTTAAATGTTATTTTGGTTTGAGGAAACATTATTATATTTTAGAAATTAGCTTCAGATTTTTCCCATCTCGAGTTCACTGAATGCAGAAGCTGGCATGCAATGCCCACTGACAAATTAAGTGCAATTAGATTGGCTGGCACAGGAGGCAAATGCACAATTCGATGTAAAAGCAGGCATACCATGCATAAAAGTCCGGCAAAGAAATCACCAAAGAATGGCAATGGGATAGCAAAACATTTCTTTTTTAAATATGTGGGGTCAGTGAATCCGGGTTAACAGCTGCTTTGCATCACCAGAGTATGCAAAGTAGTTGCAGTACACGGGAACTACTTGCTTCTAATAGCAAAACTGAGTGTGCCACAAACCATGTCCTGGGAAAAAATGGCCAGCTGAGGTTGATAATTTATTGTTTCACCCCAGCAAGTCAATAATACACAGAAAATGCACTCCCATGGGATTACTATCACCTTACTGGTGTTCGGTATCCATCCTTTGCTAAATGACAGAAGACACCTTCCTTGACTAAATACATTGGGACAGATCTCTCCTGCTTCGGGGATCCACTCAGGTCAAGGGCCTGGAAAGGGATGGAGAGTGCTGACAAGGAATCGGGGGGGGGGGGCTACCTAAGGGGTTTGTTCCAGCAGTGGGGGGTCAGCCCCAATCCCCACACTGATCATGCCATCTCCCAGCCAGGTTGCTCTGCTGCACCATGGTGGCAGGAGCGATGGGAAGTGGAGTGATGCAGCAGCCTGCTCCAATCCACTCCACTGCCATCTCCCAGCCACGACACGCCATATCACCACGGCAACAGGACATGGAGTGACTTGGCCTCAGCCTGCTCCATTCCCCGGAGCGACATGCAGGATCAGGGGAGCAAAGCACAGTGGGAGCAAGCCGGGACGTTCTGCTTCCTGCCACCACTGTGAATTGGGGAGATGGGCTGTTGGGTGTCCCTCTTCTTCCTGTGGCTCCCACCACCATAGTGAGTACAGGAGGGCCCAATAACTGCTGCCCCTCCATCCCAGGCCCACCAGTAATCCCCCAGATTGTGTCTCTTGGTGGAGGGGGCTTAGCCTAGCCCCACACCTCTCTAAGGACAGCCCTGGTTGGATGCAACTATTTTTTGAGGCTGAAGACTCCAGTAACCCCAGCTGAGTGAAAATATCACAAGTAACCACGATCCAAATCTAACAGGAACACTGTTGCTTTTTTCAGCAATAGCAATTTTATCTAAATTTGATTTCCTAAGAAACCAAGTCTGGCTTCTGTATTGAAACCATTTTGTCTAGACCCAATGTTTACGATAGACTTGCCCTTATTGGCGCGTGTACGTGCGTGTGCGTGTGTGTGATGACTTTGTTTATGTCACTTCCCACTGAATTTTTACATTGTATCTGGTCCTCTCTGAAGAAAAAAAGAGCTGATTTTCAAAAAAACTACAAAACTTCATAATCAGCCCCAGATTATGTCAAGAGCAATTGCTTTGGTGTGTTATTATTTTTTCTGTTCTTTACCATTCTAACCTCAGTCATGTTCAATATATTAAGTGGCAGCAGAAGCCCCAGGCTTGAAATCCTTTCAAAAGAGTCTTTGTGTTTACAGAGCCTGATCCAGAGACCATTAAAAGGAATGGAACGAGTCCCATTGACTTCAGTGGGTTTTGGATTAGCCCCATAACAATGTTCATGGGAGGTTAGTTTAATAAAGCATATTGGCAAATAGAAAATACTCCATCTAGAAATTGGCGACTGATGTTTGGCTCCAATTTACAATACAAAAAGAGAGGCTTAAGTTTCCATGAGACACAGATTTGCTGATTTTAAGGTCAGAGGGGACTATTCAGATTTGACCTCCTACAAAGCACAAGCAGGGACTTCCTTAGGCACACACAGCATATACAGCTGCATAGGGCACCTGAAAATTTGGGGTACCACCAGGACAGAATGTAAGAGCAGGCTGACTTCCACACACCCAGTGGCTATGTCTAAATTACGAAGAAAAGTTGGAAAATTGCGTATCTTTTTCTTCTTTTTCTTCCGAAAGAGGCTTTTTCTGACACTTGGCCCATGTACACAGGGCCAAATGTCAGAAAAAAAACCTCTTTCGGAACATCCCTTCTTCCTTGTAAAATGAGGTTTACAGGGATGCCAAAAAAACTCATCTGCTTTTCTGAATTTTTTTTCGGAAAAGCAGATGCATTCCTTGGACATGCCAGTCTAAACATACCCACTAGTGTGTGCTGCTGTCTCCATCTCTTTAAGCAGGAACCATACTCACAGACTCAAATGCACAGCAGGATACAGGATACTGGGCTAGATGGACCTTTGGCCTTTCCCACTATAGCCGTTCTTATGTTGCTGCCTCTCCTTAATGAAGAGTGCACCGTACCAGTACATTCAGGTCTGTGAATATTGCCTCTGCCTAAGAAAACAAAGACTGCAGCATGCATCAGGTGTGCATGAGCTGACCTGCTTTTATCTTCTGACCAGGACCAGTGCCAGATTCCCCAGAGAGAATGAACAGAACAGGTAATCATGCAGGGATCCATTCCCTGTCATTCATTCCCAGCTTCTGACTAACAGAGGCCAGGGACACCAACTGTGCCCAACCTGGATAATACCCCTTGATGGACTATTCATGAATGTATCTAGTTCTTTTAGAGTCTTGGCCTTCACAACATCTTCTGAGAAAGAGTTCCACAGGTTGCTTGTGCATTCCTTTTGTTTGGTTTAAACCTGCTGCCTCTTAATTTCAGTTGGTGACCCCTAGTTCTTATGTTAGGAAGAGTAAATAGCACTTCCTTGACTACTTTCTCTACACGAGTCATTATTTTATAGACCCACCCTTAGTCATCTGTTTTCCAAGCTGAAAAGTCCCAATCTTATTAACCTCTTCTCAGAAGGAAGCTTTTCCATACCCCTAATCCTTCAAATTCGAATACAATGGAGTACGGATTATCCGACTCCCGGTAATCCGACACTCCACTTTATCAGACCCGGCAGCTCCCGGGACTTTGTCCCTGTGAGCTGCAGGGTCGGATACAGCGCGGGCGGGGACAACGGCCCCGCTTGCTGCCCCATCGCTCTCTTGGTGCAGCTGCTGCCGCTCCTGCCCGGGACAACGGGGCAGCGAGTGGGGCCATTCTCCTGACCCATGCCCTGGAGCCACTAATGCAGCTCCTGCAGGGGCCGCTTCTTTCCCAGCAGCAGCCCATCAGCTGCTCCTAGAGAGCACGGGGACAGCTGCTGCTACTGCTGCCGGGGAAGAAGCAGCCCTGGCAGCAGCAGCTGTCCCCGTGCTCTCTAGGAGCAGCTGATGTGGCTCCTGCCGAGGCCATTTCTTCCCCGGCAGCAGTCCCTATCATCCGACATATTCGGTAATCCAACCATGTGTCGGTCCCGTTTATGTCGGATGATAGGGACTCTCCTGTATGTCTTTGAGGTAGGGCAACCACATTAGGATCCTTCAGGGCAGAGGGCTTATGGTGTGGGGAGCTCAAGAGTAAGCAAAGGAGCGGATGGTATGCGGGGCTCAGGGCAGGAGCAAGGAGGGACTCATGGCAGGGGGTGGGGGTGCAGGAATTAGGGCAAGAGGTTGGAAGGAGGGGAAGCTCAGGGCAGGGGGTGAGGGTGGGTGCCAGCTTCTCCCTGGGGTGGGAGGGGGCTGCACACCCTACCTGCCGACTTCTCCATGGGGCCAGCCTGGGCTGGGAGAGGAGCTCACAGGTAATGGCTGTTCGCTGGGGTGTTTGTTGCCCCCCTCTCTGTTCCTCCTACCAGACCCCTGCCTTTCCATTTTATGAGAAACAATCAAATTCCAGGCACATCCCATTGTCCTTGCCCAAGCAAGCCTTGACCTTGCTTTTAAGTTATGGTAAAAGGAAGCTGCATGCCAAATTTGTTGGTCCTAGCTCTTACCATTTAGAAGTTCTTCAATAAACAAACTCACAGATGGATGCACATTTCTGAAATATACAGTAAGAGGTGCACATTGCCACTCATATTCTACTGACAATTCCTGTAAAAGTAGCATCCGGTGGAGTTTCTCAAAACTGAAGCTCATTGAGAACTCTCTCTGCTCTACAATGATTCAGGAGCATTTGACTGGTCTTGCTGTTCTTGCAGTCGAACAAGACATCACTTTGTCATATGATAACATTATTACTGATTTGGCAGCTAAAAAAGCCAGAAAGAATATTTTTAATTTAAAACAAATTCTTTTTCAATACCTCTTCATAGTAATTTCCAGTGAAATGCTGACAAATTAAAAAAATCATATTATTTGGATCATTCTGTCAATAAACCAGAATTTTTTCTATAGTACTACTTCTTTAGTGTAAGCATAGTCCATCAGTATTACAGTGTGCTTAATTTATATAAACTGGTTATAATCAAGAGCATGTGGCAAGTTTTCCAGTATTGTAAGATGGTGTTTGTGTTGCTCAGAGCAAGTTGGGGATAGGAACACAAGTTTAATAATACTGCATAGGTCCCATAAATCCTAAGGACAGCCCATACACAGGCCACGGAATTTCAATACCTAACTCATGCATTGAGACCACAATTTTTGTTTGCGCAACAGGATGTATTATAGAAAGAGCCTCCATCCTGTCAGCTGAGTTTCTCCCATTAGCATTGTTCATTTGCCCTTGATATTATACTTTCACAAGAAGCACAGAAAAAATAGCTACAAACATAGCCCAAAAAAACTATATGGTATCAACACACCCATCAAATCCCTTAGAAGATGAATCATTGTAAATATTTGCATTAGAAATAAGTATGTAAGCCTGGGCTGAATTACTTTGGGTGTGCTCACTCCAATTGTTTAGCTCTGCAAGATAATTAACTGTTAACTGTTGATATGCAAATACAGCTCATGCCAGGAAGGGGAAGGAATCCGAGGTGTGGCTATGTAAATCCAATTCAGCCAGGGCTGATGGAGGATCAGTGTTGGAATGGAATGTGGTGTATTGTAACTAAGTTGGGGCTGTTGTGGAGGTCACAAATCATGCTACCCCTAAATGTGGGAACTGTAAAATATGACACCAGTGCTTGCAGGAGAGACTTTGTAAGAGGTCTCAGAGGAACAAGACTCCCTCCTGCCAGAGTTGAGTGAACCGAGTTGCGGGCGGGGACGGAGGAAGGGCTTGAGGCAGCCTGCTTCATGCCTGCCAGATGTGAGCCGTAAGGCTGGCTCAACCTGCCCCCTTTCCCCGTGGTTTTAAGGACAGACCTAAAGCAGACTTCATGAGGAGTCTTTTTGCTAGTCTGGTGGAAGCTGGAATCTTTGGTCAGCCTAGGTGGTGGCTAAAGAGTTGAAATCACTAAGAGCTGAAATCACTGGTTTGGCTGGGAGCCAGACCCATTGCAGCCAGTGGAGTGGCTGGTGGGAATGACCAGCAGATGGCTGGTGGGAATGACCGGTGAGCAGCTGGTAGGAGCAGCGGAAGGTGGCCAGCAGAGCAGCTGGTGGGAACGACTGGCAGGTGGCTGGTAGGAGCGGCGGCAGGCAGCCAGCAGAGCAGCTGGTGGAAATGACTGGCAGGTGGCTGGTAGGAGCGGCGGCAGGCAGCCAGCAGAGTGGCTGGCAGGAACAACCGCCGGGTGGCCAGTAGGAGCAGCACAAAGGTGGCATAGCCTCAGGCTCAAGGTCTGTGTCTACATTGGTGCGATCTTGCACAAAAGCAGCAGCTTTTGTGCAAAACTTGTTGCCTGTCTACACTGGCCACGAGTTCTTGCTCAAGTACACTGACGTTCTAATGTATGAAATTAGTACTTCTTGCGCAAGAACTCTGATGCTCTTGCTCAGGAATAAGCCCTTTTGCACAAATGTTCTTGCACAAGAGGCCAGTGTAGACAGACAACATGAATTTCTTGCGCAAGAAAGCCCTATGGTTAAAATGGCCATCAGAGCTTTCTTGTGCAAGACAACGTCTACACTGGCATGGATGCTCTTGCGCAAAAGCACATCTCTTGCGCAAAGGCACATGCCAGTGTAGACGCTCTCTTCTGGAAGAGTTTTTGCACAAGAACTCTTCCGCAAAAGAGTTCTTGCGCAAGATCATGCTAGTGTAGACGTAGCCCCCAAGTAGAGTCATCAGGATGATGTATCAGAGTCTGCACTGACTGGACAGAGCTGTAAGTGAGGTGTTTGATGTGGGGTACGGAGAAAGTTCGGGGAAGTGAACAGAACCCTTACCTTGTTGGACTGGTGAGCCTGACAGGCAAAAGACATTGCTCAATCCTTTTGAGCTGGGACAGTTACTCATGGGGGAGGAGGCTATGAACTCTGTTTGTGGTATTTTCCCAAAATAATGCCATGTGACTTCTCTCTCTCTTTCATTAAAAATGTCTTTTCTACACTCGGACTCTGTGCTTGTGAGTGGGGAAGCATTGCCTCTCAGAGGCGCCCAGGGGTGTGTGCATTTTCCAGGCTACTGGGGGGCTCGAGCCGGTTCTGTGTGAGATGGACCCCTAGATATTGAACCCGGCCCTGGTTGCTGCTGGGCCTACCTGGTGGAAGGGTTATAAGTAGAACTCAGTAAAAATGACTGGGAAATGCCACTACTTTGATAATATATTTTGTCTGGTCTGCCTGAATTAAAATGGTTTTTATTTCAAGTGAGGTCAACAGTAATCTATAAAGTCACCTGAGCCACCAATATGTTGTAATTCTGGGTCCCTCATTCCCCCACTGTCTCCCAAGGGCAATTCTCTGCAACTGAATTACATCTCCTATGATGCCTGGTGGTCTCTCCCAGGAGTCTTGGGGGAGAAAAGTCTAGTTAAAAGGGAAACACTGCTATAAACAGTCAGTCAGTGGGACTGTGAGTGTGAGATTTCTTTAAAAAGTGTTTTTATTTTCCAGGGCCCAAGAGGAATTTGAAATATCTGACTTGGTAAAACATGTTTTGTTGCCTTCTATGGCTTTATGAACTTTTCTGAACTTGTATAGGGTGCTTTAAAATGTAAGGGTACATATCTAGGGCTTACTCTAAATCTTCATAACTTGGAAAAAATCTGTGCTATGATGAATAAATTACTGTTCTTTTGCCCAGATTCTTACGTCCTTATGGACACCTGATCCATGAGACCTACCTGACTGTGATGGCATGTCTCCAAGGAGATAGTTTTAGTGGCACACAAGTTACTTTTGTGTTAAGCCTGGAAAAAAGCAGATCCTGCACCAATTTCATGAGCACAAGATACAACTGAACTGACGTGGAATAATGTGTGTGAGTTATTTTCAGCTGATAGAAAGGTGTCAGGACATGACTGTTTGGCAAATTCTCTGCCTTGGATGTGTCCACAATGGTATGTGAATGGGTTCATACAGTTAATTATGCTGAACCTTAAGGCCAGCTTCTTTCCAACTCCAAAAAACTGTAATTTCCCCTGAAATCAGAAGTGAATCTTTAGTCATTTCTGTTGCAAAATCCAAATGACAATCTTCATTTGTTAAAATCATCTCTTCAGTTCTATCAATGTTTCAGATGCAATTACATTGAATCAGCTTCAGGATGATGTTTCATTGATGAATGTGGAGTAAGAGAAAATGATTCACTCACTCTTCTACTCAGGGTATGTCTACATTGCAGAGTTTTTCCAGAAAAGGGCCATTTTTTTCAGAAAAACTACACTTGCATCCACACTGCTATTGCATTCTTTCAACAGAAAGTTGAAAGAATGGTGGGGTTTTTCCAATAGCAGAAAACCTTTTTCTACAAGGAAAAAGCCTTTTTCCAAAAAAGCTTTTTCGGAAAAAGGCATGTGTGAACGCGCAAGAGAGTGTTTTTTCAAAAGAAAAGGCCTCCAGGAAAAAGCACAGGTGCCCTGGTGGCCACTCAGTCCACAGTAATCACAACTGAAATGCAAGATAATGTCCAATCAATGTGGACTTTATCTTTTGAAAAAGCACATTGCTTTTTTGTTGTGCTTCTGCTGTGTAGATGCTCTCTTTTGAAAAAAGTTTTTCCGGAAGATCTCTTCCAGAAAGGCTTCTTCCAAAAGAAACCTGAAGTCTAGATGTAGCCTCAGTTATTGTACAGATATCCACTCCTATGTAAGAGGAGCACTTTCATGGGTAAACATAAGCTGTGAGTAATTCCCAAACCTTAGTCTGGACTAAATGAGATCCAAGGGAACAAAGAGAATGAAAAAAATAAAATGACCAATTCCATTTCATTTTAGAAGTCAAAATGAGGCATGCTGTGGGAACATATAATTCATAAGCATGAATAAAGACATACGGACCATGTTTACCGGCTTACTGGAAAAGCTGTGTCTATATGCTGAAGCTTGTGAAATGCAATGTGCAGAATCTGACGTAAATCCTGCTGATTTCAGCAGCTGCAGAGTCAAAAGAGTTCACTGGTTCAGCAGACACTTCCCTCCAATAAGTGATGGATTAAGGTAGTGTCTATGGAGTCATAGATCTGAGTTTCAGATTAGGAGGAGACCCTTTGACCCATGAAGATGTTCTGACTGGTCAAACCGATATCCAGAGAGACATCTGGTGCCTGTCCTAGATACTAACAGGCCTGTTTACTAGTCATTCCTTAGTATTCTCTAATGCCAGAAAGTGAGGTTTCCATTAGAGAAAATAAACAGGAGTGAGAAGTGCTTTTGTGGGAGAGAGAGAACTTGCTTCATTGTGATGGAGGCCTGTGATGGATCTGGATTGGATTCAGGGTCCCACTTCCATTTAATCCACCATAGACTCTAGGAGAGGACAATACTTGGTGCCTTGGGACATGGTGACCATCAGTCATTTTCAAGGCATCTAGCTGCTGTGGTAGGCTTTAAGAGAAAATATTCCTTCCTGGCCCCATAGACAGCCACCTTGTCTCAGAAACAATGCATATGACCATCCTTCTGTTAGCATGTATATCTACATAACGTTATTAGTGGTCATACAATCATCCAGCTCTACCTTAAATTCAGTCACAGAGTCAAAATCTGTAGTATTTAGTCAGAGAAATGGAAGCTTCTCCTGAATAAAGATTGCAAAATTGGTCCGTACTAATTCTCAGAATGAATTCCTATGGGAATGAGTTTCATAGTCTGACTGCAAGATGACTGGTGAGGCATTTCCTTTTCTGCTTTTGCACTTCTCCACCTGCTAATTTCATTGTTTGGTCTGCTATTATTTTGATATTAGAGGGCGCATCAAGCACTTATAGAATCATAGGGCTGGAAGAGACCTCAGGAGGTCATCAAGTCCAGCCCCCCTGCCCAAAGCAGAACCAATCCCAACTAAATCAACCCAGCCAGGGCTTTGTCAAGCTGAGACATAAAAACCTCTAGGGATGGAGATTCCACCACCTCTCTAGGTAACCCATTTCAGTACTTCATCACCCTCATGGTGAAATAGTTTTTCCTAATATTCAACCTAGACCTCTCCCCTGTAACTTGAGACCATTGCTCCTTGTTCTGCCATCCGTCACTACTGAGAACAGCCTCTCTCCATTCTCTTTGGAACCTCCCTTCAGGAAGTTGAAGGCTGCTATCAAATCCCCCCTCACTCTTCTCTTCTGCTGACTAAATAAGCCCAAATCCCTCAGCCTCTCCTCATAGGTCATGTGCTCCAGCCCCCTAATCATTTTGGTTGCCCTCCAATGCGTCCACATCCTTTCTATAGTGGGGGGGCCTAAAACTGGATGCAATACTCCAGATGTGGCCTCACCAGACACGAATAAAGGGGAAGAGCGCTTACTGCTCTTGTTAGGAGGACATTCCTTGATTCACTCACACTCACAGCACTGCACATTTTTCTCTTCAAGTTTTCACCCTTTTTCCATCTCTAGTAATGAAAGTAGATATTTGGATTTGAAAACATTGTAAAAACATTTCATCAAAATGAACCTAGATCTCATCTAATAGAAATTATTGGTAGTTTTATCTGATTATAGGCCAAGGGTTATCAAGCGTTTTGCACGAGCCATGACTGCAACACTGGAACCTATACTACTCAATGGGAAAATACCGAACTAGACATTACAGAAGAAGACACAAAATCTCTAACCTTACAGTGTGTTTTGCTGGCCTCCAAGCCAATTCTGCTAAACCTGATCATCATTCAAAGTGAATTACAAGAGAGAATTCAGAAAGCCCTCTAAAAAGGACAGGCACAAGATTAATTCAAATCAGACTGAGCATGGGGACGGGGAGGGAAATAGAATAATGGAAACTTGGCTTAGAATGGAGACCCAAGTAGAAGCTGCAGTAAGGACTGCATTCTTGAGGGAAAGGCACACTGAAGGAATTAAGGTTTGCAATTCCTTATCCCTATCTAATAAAAAAAGGGGAAGCATCTGTCATTCTTTGCTTCCATGGAAAACTCAGAGGCCTACTTGTTTAGCTTTTTGTGAGTGTGAGTTAGATATCATGTCTGGTTAAACTTGCTATATCCTCTTCAAGGAGTATGCCTGGTGGTGTGCCTTCTCACCTCGCAACCTATTACTCCAATTTGGAGAAAAATATTAAAGAACTAACTGGAAGTAAAAATGCCCACTTTTTTTGGCCTTGTAACTGGGGCTTGAGTCAAATGGAGCCAAGATAATGATGAATTATTAAGGTTCCTTGGAAATCAGAGCGGAAAGAATTTTAGGAAAACTTACGTAGACTTGTGTTATATGCCACTATGAACATGATGGCTAAGTTCAGTGACAAATAGTGATCCCAGAGCGCCATGCCAAATACCTATTATATTTATATTGTACATATTTCTCCGTATTTTAACTTTGAAATTTGAGAGGGTCCAGAGAAGAGGAATAACAATTATTAAAAGTCTAGAAAACATGAGCTATGAGGGAAGATTGAAAGAACTGGGTTTGTTTAATTTGGAAAAGAGATGAGTGAGAGAGGACATGATAGCAGTTTTCAAGTACCTAAAAGGGTGTTACCAAAGGGAGGGAGAAAAGTTGTTCTCCTTGACCTCTGATGATAGGACAAGAAGCAATGGGCTTAAATTACAGCAAGGGAGGTTTAGGTTGGACATTAGAAAAAACTTCCTAACTGTCACAGTGGTTAAATACTGGAATTAATTGCCTAGGCTATGTCTACACTGCAGGCTTTTGCTGGCAGCGAGTATGCTAATTAGCATTTGTCTCGCTGTCATTTGCATATTCTCTGCCTCAAAAAAGGAGGTATAAAGATCTTGCGTAAAACAGTTTGTTGCACAAAATGGACTACACTGTTTGTCTACTGTCTACACTGCTTGTTTTTGCGCAAAAACCTCTTGCGCAAAAAGCATCAGCAGAGACTATGCAAATGACAGCGCGACAAATGTTAATGAGCACTTCATTAGCATACTCTCTGCAGGCAAAAGCCTGCAGTGTAAACATAGCCCTAGGGAGGTTGTGGAATCTCCATCACTAGAGAATTTAAGAACAGGTTAGATAGACATTTATCAGAGATGATCTAGAATGGTACTGGGTCCTGCCATGAGGGCAGGGGACTGGACTTGATGACCTCTCAAGGTCCCTTCCAGTTCTAGTGTTCTATGATTCTCTCTTATCATGGATTATTGGCTGTTAGTACTTCTAAATCCATGGCTACATTTTCACCTGTCTTTTTATATATGAAGGTTTTAACTTATTTAATAAATACTTAACAATTTGGATGATGATGATGATTATATTTTAAATTATATATATATATATATTTTAACAGACATGACTGCAGACTGACTGCAAAAAGTAACCAGGAAAGGGCAGGTAGTCACACCTGTGAAAATAATCCTAGAGCCCAGGCTGCAGTCCTAGCCTAAAAGTCTAAACCCCAATTAAGCATCCTCTTAGCCTGAATCTCATAGCTCGAGTCAGCTGGCATGGGCCAGCTGTGGGTATTTCATTACAATGAAGACATTCCCAATGAGAACTAGAAAGGTGAAGCACATGTTATCTAGGGTGGCATCCCTGCTCTAAGTAATACCAAATCCAATTTTAAAGATATGTGCTGTGGCAATATAAGGTCTAGGAACCGTGAAGAAATCGCCTGACAATACCCTTCCAGCTTCTAGAATCATTGGTGCTTCAATTTTCAGAACACCATAAAAGATCAGGGCTTTGTGTATATGGAGGGAGGGTGAGAAACTGAACCAAAAGTCTACTGAAGTCAATGTGAATTTTGTAAATATCATTAGTGGATATTATAGCAAGTCCGCTTTCAAATGAGATCTGGGTAAGGTGCTCCCATCTATATAGCCATTTAGAGCAATGCAGTACTATACTGGCTAAAAGAGCCAAGGGAACCCCTCCCTCCTGCAACACGCACATGGAAAAGAAACAATCCGGAAAATCTGTTTTTTGCAAACACCATTGACTGGTAACAACATAGACCTTCTGTGAATTTTTGTTTAGTCTTTCCAAGACAAAGCAACAAAAAAAGATAGAGACATTTCTTTTGATAGTAGCAAAAAGCATATCTTCAATAGAAACATCACATGAAAATCAACTTTCACCTCCTTGGCAAGTTCACTACACCACCACAATACAGACATTGACAGGGCACATCACACAGATATAGAGAGCTCCTTTGAGGATGTGCCTTACTGAAATTTAAGTACCTACTTCTTGCAGTGTTCTCTCAAAGCTCCTCAAGTAAAAGGAATAACAACTGCACAGTGATGGTGGCAACAGAAGCAGCAGGTTAGATAAATAGACTGGCTCCAAAGCACCAAATACTGATGCTTAGACGGGACCCCTTTCATCTGATATTATGAGATGTGTGGCAAGAGGTTTTAAGAGTTTGGGAGTAGACAGTTGTCTCTTACTGGGGAGACACTCTGTCCTCAGAGAGATCTAGGCAGGTTAAATGGGACCTCAGCAAATAGTTGAAATACAAATCGGACTGCCCACATAACAAGGAATGGAAAGTGCCACTGATCCCTGTTTGACAGGAGATTAAAAGGTGATTTAAACCTAAGAACGGGACCACCCCTAGAGCTGTGCTGTAAGTTAAATGAAAGAAGAAATACTGGCTATAAACAATGTAATGTATGCAAATTTAAGTGCCAAAGAACTCTTGTAGTTAAAACCAGGCTTTAAGAACTGAAAAATACTAGTGAGGGAAAAAACACAAGCCAATCAAACATGGCAGGTGTGAAAGGGCAGATTTGAGAAGGCTAGTAAAGGGAAGGCAGGCTATAACACAAAACCATGCAAAGCTTGGGGATTAGTGACTCTCTAAGCAATATTTTTCTGGCAAAGAAAGAGGTTAGCAAAGAAATTCCAGCCACCCAAACTAGGAAAACTCAAGAAGAACCCTTTGATTCTTTGCTTACTGCCTTGGGCTCAGGTGCACTTCACAAATGCCCCATTTAAGACTCAGGGTCAGAGACTGAAAGAATGGGTGTGGCAGACAGGAATAATTCTCAAGTTTTCATGTGCATTAAATGGTCCAAGTCTCTTCCGTGATAGTTCTTCTGTGGTACACCGAGTGTGGTCATACAGCTCTGCCTTTGATCTTCTCCAAGTGTGCTGGACCTGCATCTGGACAGCGTGGAAAGAGAAATAGGGGTCAGTGGAAGACCAGATTGAAAGTCTTAGGCCTGGTTTATACTATGTTTTCCCCACACCCATCAATCTAAGATATGCAACTTCAACTACCCAAATAACCTTGCTGAAGTTCACATACTTAGACCTACTTAACTACAGTATCTTTTATCAAGTCAGATGGGCAGCTGATGCACAACTGTTAACTCTGCCAACTCTTTTTGTCCTGGTGGAGTACTGGAGTCAACAGGAGAGTGCTTGGAGGTCAATTTATTGCATCCATCTTTGTTGGAGATCTACAGAGCAAAAACAAAGAGTTCGAAAGCATCTCGTCCCTAGTGTTCTGTATTACTGCAGATAGATTGTTCAGATGGTGTTTCCACTTCTATTTTTCCAGTGACTAAGGTCGTGGTGCTCTCCTCACAGGATATGAGCAATTCGGACAATTTCAGTGAAGTTATTTGTGTCCTGGATGGGAAGAATGAGCCCCTGGTATGCAAGAAGGAGCCCTTTCCTGGATATTGCACTCCCCATAGTAGCATGGTGATATACTACTGCATAGTCTACATTGATTTCTGAGAAATGACTAATGATTTGTGTAAACCTGCTACTGTGTATTTCATCACAGTTGCTTTGGGAAAGTTTTCTGGCAGAGAAAATGGCTCTAACATCAAAGTACAACAAATAATCAACTCGAAAGACAGGCTAGCAAGACATAAGGTTATCAACAAAGGGAAATTACTTAGATGAGCAGTGTTCAAAATGACCTAAAAAGACTGAGTTGCATCATCACTAAAACAACAGTGGCTGTTGTGCCAGCAAAGGAAATGAAGCAGAGCTGGAGGTAGAGAGACAGACAGATGAATAATCAAGAGGAGATTTAAAAGGCAGAGTCAGTTATAAGTTAATAAGTGAGCATTATGGTCTGTGTGGGGCCAGAAGGGAGTGAGCTGTAGCAGGAAAAGCCTCAAACAAAACTGGGGCAGGGATTGTTTCCTTCTCCTGTCTTGGTACGGTGCATAGTGCAATGGACTCCTAAGCACTTCCACAATACACATAATACAGAAGAAGAAAAAGAAAGAAAAAGACAACAAAAGGACGTGCATGCAGGCATAGCTGCATGGGAGTGGGTGGGTTGATTGCAAAACAGAAGCGTTACAGCCTGTGAATTGTCTATCTGTATTATTTTTATCACTATTTTTCTTTAACTCTGTCATGATGTCTGGAGTGATTTCACCACCATGAGCGCCAACCAGAGCAGGCTGTCAAAAGCAGGGCAGACACCCTAAACTGGTGGTATGTTCTATAATTAGATTTCACAAAGTCAGTATCAAATGTGAACTCCTAGATCCCTGTAACAAGTTTTACCACAGAGTGACTGATAGTCCCCCCATGTCAATTACCAGTTTATCTTGAACCCAAGTTTATCGTGCCACCCTGGCAATCTGGACAATATAATAAATGGTCACACCAAAATCACAATATTCAGGTTTTTCCTAGTCCCAAGAGGCCAGTCATTTACCCCAAATCAATTTGTTCTTAGAGTTCATGCCAAAGACAACAACTGCAGCCAATACAATAATAAACTAACAGAAGGTCTAAATAAATGAGAGAGTTATTTCCAAGTTAAAAATGTAATCTGTCAGCACTGAATATCCTTTTAGGACTCAACCTACTTTGACCCTGAGTATCTCTGTTTTTTGTTTCTTAGGGCTTGTCTCCACTTACTGGGAGATTGACACAGCAGAGATCAATCTCCCGAGGTTCAATTTAGAGAGTCTAGTAAGGAGCCACTAAATCGACCACTGATGGAACCCCCATCAATTTCAGTACTCCACTGGGTCGTAAGGCGTAAGGGAAATCAATGGGAAAATTTCTCCTGGTGACCTCCTGCAGTAGAGATGCCACAGAAACTTAGCCTAAGGCATGATGACTATTCATATAGGTGGAGTTGAGTATCTTAGGTCGGCTTTCTCCCTGACTGTAGACATGGCCCTAGTTCCAGCCTTTGTGAGAGTCCAAACAGCCAAGAGATGAAAAATCTTCATGTTAATTATTATTTCCCTCTTGCAGCAGTCAAACAGATTGAATGAGGCCTTCTGCATATATTTTTCTAATGCCTACAGCCTTGGACAAAGCTGGACTTGGTTTCCCAATGTCACAGACTCACACGTTCTTTCTGTTGAAAAATTGCTCCTGCTGAGCATCAGCAGTCCTCTAAGTGCAACAGCACAGGCAGCAGAAGGGCTGGCTTCTCCCCTATTTCTTCACCATCATGTCTCCACCCAGAACAGGAAGAAACCACTTCTTTGGGTACCAGAGTAGCTCAATTTCCATGGTCCAGTCAGTCCTAGGCTTCCTTACTGAAACGGCAAACAAGGTTTGCAAATTGGAGTCACTTGGGTTGGTGTTTTGTGCAATGTGGACATAAGCTATTAACGTCACATAGACCATCAAGCAGCTGTCAGGTGGTGTCAGTTACTCAGTAAATGGCAATTTGTACCCCTATATGCCTGGGTCTTACTAACACCTTACTTTTTGTCAGCTCTATGAGCGCACGCTGAGCAGTGCCCTCTGCGGCACAAGATGGTATAATTTTGGCTGTATACTCTGGGGGAGGGGTACCTGGGGAGCTGGGATTTATCTGAGATGTGGTCTCTCTATTATTAGTTTGGGCAGTGGTCACTCTGGAAACCTGCATGGAACTGGAACTGGGTGTGTCCCTACCTGTGTGAATGCTGGTGCAAGTGTAGGACTGGGAGGCTGTGTCTACATTGGCACCCCTTTCCGGAAAAGGGACGCTAATGTAGCACGTTGGAATAGGCAAATCCGTGGGGGATTTAAATATCCCCCACGGCATTTGCATTAACATGGCTGCCGCTTTTTTCCGGCTTGGGGAAAAGCCGGAGAAAAGCGCCAGTCTAGACGTTATTGTCCGGAAAATAAAGCCTTTTCTGGAGGATTTCTTATTCCTACTTGAAAGTATCAAACAGGAATAAGAAAATCCTCCGGAAAAGGCTTTATTTTCTGGAGAATAACGTCTAGACTGGCGCTTTTCTCCGGCTTTTCCCCAAGCCAGAAAAAAACAGCAGCCATGTTAATGCAAATGCCGCGGGGGATATTTAAATCCCCCGCGGATTTGCCTATTCCAACGTGCTACATTAGCGTCCCTTTTCCGAAAGGGGTGCCAATGTAGATGTAGCCAGAGTGTGTCTGCAACTTGTCACAGCAACACAGTGTGAGAGGGAGCCAGGACTGGTGAATTAGAGGGCTCAGTGGAACCCCAGTTCCATGTGGCACCCCGGGGGAAACCCTCACAATGTATATTAAGAACTCTGCAACCCAAGAGAGAGGTTTTAATCCTCCCTGGTACAAAGAGCTTTGTTGGCTTGAACACAGCTGTAAGCAGCAGCTTTCAGTTTAGCATAGGATTGTTTCCTTCTTCACCAGAGAAAGTCTGATGCATCCTTTGGACTTAAGAATTTACATAGTGGAAAAACATAAACCAGAAATTAGCTAGAAATGTAGGGAGAGCGATATGCTGCAGAAGAGGTAACAGCAGGTAAAACTGAGCCAGGTTGAAATGTGACGCAAAAGGAAATAGATTCATTGGATAAATTTGTCGTTTGAGTTTCACATTAAAGACTTAGATTACTTCTTGGTCAGCCCAAAGAGGCAAATCCAGGATTAACAATAGTGGTTTCAAAGCAACATGGAAAAGACAACATGGAACATGGAAAAACATTCCATGCTCATTTGCATGGAATGTTTTTCTGCTATCCGATGCAATGTACAGTGCATAGTAGGTGAATCATGAAATGGATTCATTCAGGTCTTAGGCATCATTATTAGTGGTGTTGTAATGGGAAGGAAAGAAAAAGACCCACCAAAATATCCTCATTTCCCTGATGACTCCTGGGACATCTCTTGTTGGGAATGAATGAGCATTTGTCTCAAATGCACACATGAACCCAGACAAGTAGAAATAAGCCTGCATTTTGTCAAAGCTTTTTTGCTCTGGAACTTAGAGGTTTATATAGTGTCTAGTAGTATCACCTCACAAAGAAAAAGATGTTTCTGACCTCAAATTACATTTATTTTTCAGTTGTGATGGGACCAGTACAATGATCAGCATCCTCAGTAGATTTTCAAAACGTAAAGAAAGGCTACCCACTAGACTCACTACTCCCGAGTTAAATCTTGCCCTTGTTGATTCTTGCCATTGCATTCATGGTACCTGTGTGCGGCAAAGGCTGAATGCAATTTAAAAAATTGGATTAGACACAAACAGCCACAGATTTATTAGACAGAGCTGTCAAGCTAGAGATGTCACAGAATGAGACAACTATAAACACAATAAGAGTGGGAACCTGTTTGGCTTCATGGGGATCATTGAAAATACACTTAGAGCAGAGGCTATGCAATGTGGCAAGACATTTATCATTTCTGACTTTTAGCTTTTTTCCTAAAGTTGAGTTGTGATTTGCAAGGGGGAATCACCTCCCCACCAAGCCCCAGGACTTTTACGATGTCAAAAGCTTGATGTGAATGCAGCAGTTACTGAAAACCCCATAAAGGACATTTTGATTTGATCACAGTGTTTTGAAAGACAGCTCGGACATGACAATATTGGTAGGTGGATAGAGTACGTACACAACTCATGCCACTTGCAACACTCTTCAACATTAATCCCATTCACCCCCAACAATATTCTCTTTTGCCACATTTATTTATATTAGGATCAGTTGAGCTAATGGAAGAGGGACTCATCACACCTCTGGAATGTGACAACAGAACTATTATCTTAAGTTGAGATACCATGGATATTCTTCAAGAACACCATTAAAACACTATCTGTTATAGCAGATGCAAAACAATATGAGAAAAAAAACCCCTATCTATTTGAATCAAACCTGAAGATCTGAAAGGTATGTATAAGAAATCAAGATAAAGGAAAAAGGAATGATCTGCAGGGAACCGTAACTCTGTGTTCAGTAACTATGAGCTATAGAAACGTATTAATATGGTTGCTGGAAATGACCCTGGAGTTAAAATGAGCTTGATATAGTTGTGTCAGAAGGGGATGGGAATTGGTGAATAGAACAGAATATAATAGAATAGAATTGGCATGTGAATGGAAGTGGGTAGGTTTATGGATTAAACCTGAGGTCGCTCTGCCGGAGGAAGGGCGAAAAGTTTTAGATAAAATCAGAAAAGATTAATAGAAAGAGCTTTCAGGTGGTAAGGTTATAAAAACATTTGGCAAGCTCAGAGCACTTGGAGGTTAGCCTAGCACTAGCTTTTAAATAAGATCTGGAAAAACATGCACAAACATTGCAACATCTGACGTCTTATGAAAGCGAGGGCACAGATATAGTGGATTTCTTGCCTGCAGCTATAGACCTTAGCATATGTACACTATTGTGCTTGTCAATAACCAGTTGCTACTTGCTCCTCTGTGAGATTACTCAATGCTCTGGAGAAAGAAAAAACAGTTGAGTGCTGAAAAAAGATGTTAGACCTTAAAAGACTGAGTGGCCTTGCAACACTTGGCTATGAAACAGAGCAAAATAATCTGTCAGCTAAAGTACAGTTCCATTACACCACAATGAACTGTATAATGGGAGTAGGATTATTTCAGATTTACACAAGGGTAACTCACATCAGAATTTATTCCTGTAGGTTTCGTGGTAAAATAAATATGGCAAGTCACAGATATACAACCTCTTGTGGAAGGGTCAGATTGCCACTAGGCTGGGGGGTGCATGAATTGCTGGGAAATCTGGCCATAAGCATTCAAACGGGAGCTGCTGGATGCTATGCATATTTGGACATCTGGCCCTCAGTGGTTTGAGCATTAGCCTGCTAAACCCAGAGTTGTGGGTTCAATCCTTGAGGAGACCATTTAGGGATTTGGGGTAAAAATCTGTCAGGGCTGGTACTTGGTCCTGCTGTGAAGGCAGGGGACTGGACTCAATGACCTTTCAAGGTCTCTTCCAGTTCTAGGAGATAGACAATCTCCATTCATTTCAAAGCTCTTTTGCACATCTGACTCCAGGTGTGGGTGCTAAGCCATGAGAAAATCAGACCCAGAGCTCTTTTGAAAACATGGCCCGCAGTAATTATTTATTAAAAAAATATTGTCTTAAAATAGCCTTACAAGAAATGTTACAGAAAAATAGCTAAAGAACGGCAGAATCAAATCCATAGTCCTTTATCAACATTAGATGGATCATAGTGGTAGGCAAGTTGTAACAGGATTCTGTCCCCTCACAGCTTATCTTTCCATCTGAGCTAGAGAGTTTGTCCTTGAAAGAAACTGAATCATTGCACAGATATTAGTGAGTAAGATTTACACTTATACCCATCTCACACACCACACCTATAACTGGTAAATATTACCGCTACAGTTGACTGAAATTTATGTTCTCTTTTCATAACATTTAAAACCCAGCTTTCTTAGGCTACGTCAACACTGCATAGTTATTTCGGAATAAGCTATTCTGAAATAGTTATTCCGAAATAGCTTATTTTGAAATAGCTCATCTATATTGCAGGGAAGCCTCAAAATTAGTTTGAGGCAGGCTTCCTAATGTAGACATGCTATCTTGATTTAGAGCCCCAGGAGGAATAACTTAGAATGGCCCTAGTGAGGGGCTATTTCAAAATAGCAGAAGTGGAGCAGGGGTCCCCAACACGGGGTCCCCAACACGGTGTCCGCAGGTGCCACGGCACCTGCGGGGGCATTTGTGTGTGCCCACCAAGTGCTCAGGGATGGCCTGGCCCCAGGCACGTGGCGCACAGTGAGCGCCGGCCCCAGGAGCACCGTGGATTGGCCGCCCGCGCTCTGGGCACATGGCGCATGGGGGGAGCTTTGGCCCCCGGCACGTGGCGCTTGGGGAGGGAGAGCGCCGGTCCTGGGCGCGCAGAGCTTGTGGGGGGCGCCGGCCCCGGGCGCGCGGCTATAGGGGGAGCCCCGCCCTCTGGCGCCCGGCAGGCCAACGGCCACGCCCCCTGACGCCTGGCAGCCTTAAATGGTTGGGGACCACTGACATACACAGTCCCTATTCCGAAATAACTGTTTTGGAATAGGTGTTATTCTTCATAGAATGAGGTTTAGAAAAGTTGGAATAAGGTGTCCATTATTTTGAAATTATTTCAAAATAACGGAATTTCTGTGTAGACGCTTGCATAGTTACTTCAGAATAACAAGTGTTATTCCGAAATAACTCTGCTGTGTAGACAGACCCTTAATGTTGAACAGTTTCTACTACATTTTATGAACAAAATAAAAATATTTATTTTCAAATATTATGGGGGGTTCCCCTTTTTCTTTAGGGGGAAAAGTTAAAGAGTGGGGAGTTTCCCCCAACATTTTGAAGTAAAAACTTTGAAAATGTTTTCAGAAATCTTTTGTGCAAACATTGTCAGGCAATGACAATTTACAGGATCATAGACATTCCATGTACTAGGTGACTTGCCACCGAACTAGAATTTTTCTTGTTAGTAATAGAGACGGTAAAAGAAAGCATTTTTTTTCATTCAAAAGTGCAATTAGTGCTGCAACCTGAAGAGACAAACCCTGGTGGAAGCAAGAAAATGCTTCACTTGTACGGTATGTCTGTTATGTTGAGCACTGGTCTCCTCTGTGTGCGCTGGAGGCGGAATGGCAGGGAAGCTACTCATGTGGATCTTGCAAATTACATACACTACTCATTCTTTTCATAGTTCAGCAGTTAACAACAAAAGACAATTACATTCTTGCCACAGCTGATTAAACAGTTGGTCCCACAGACCCAGCACATCGCAGCAGTGGTTATTTGCCATAAGCATAACCAGCAAAACAAAAACAAGGATGCAGTGAGTTTGGTAGGGAAGGGGAATATAGAATAGTGGGTGGGCCGCAGGAGTGGCCCTCCTTCACTTCAGTGGTCCACAGCAGCTTGTGACCTGCTGGGGCTATACCTGCAGCCCCCCTGTTGACCTCCCTCACCCCATATGCCTCTCACACACTGGGGAATCGGAGCCCCATGCTTCCTACTGCAACCCCTTCCCTCCCAGCACTTCCCTCACCTGATTCATGCTCCGTCCCTGCTTCTCGCCTTCCCTCCCAGAGCTGGAACACAGGGAATCAGCTGCTCACAGCATTCCAGCTCTGGGAGGGAGAGAAATGATACTAGCAAAGAACTTGGTATATGACATTTACCAGCAAAAAACACTAGAATTCTGCAATTCCTACATCCATTCACATAGTTCCAAATCTACGTGTTCTAATGTCCAGTGTTACATATTTTCATATAATGACACCTTTGACAGTCTTACTTAATGTAAAGACCTAAGTGGACATAATCAAGAATGCTGTGCAAATTATCATTTGGTGTTCACTGCACTTTTACGATTTTAAATCTCAACCTTAACATTCCCATGAATGGAAAGTTTAGTGACTGAATGTGCATGGTATTTCTGGCTACTGTTATTGCAGGCTAGGTCCTCATGCTATTTATGCAACAGAAGGTAGGAAAGCACATGAAAACCCCACTAGCAGACATCCAAGCAACAGCAAGAATCAATCTCAACTAAAGCGTGCTGTCCATCACGTTGCTGCACAACTGGCAGCTTTAAACTAACAAAAGCAGCTAACATTCACTATTGTAAAGCCACTATCTGCATTAAAGCAGAAGCCACATATTTCTATATGTTGCTGCCTCTCCCTAGTAAAACACCTTTGAGGCTTCCACTGTATTTTGGAAATAGTTAATGAAAACTTACAACACTTCCATTGGTTATGGATCATGCCCTTTGGTGTGAAAAAAATATTAAGAGAATCAAATTGACCCTTTCCCACATCTGAATCTATGAACAAATTCACTCTTTAGGTGAGAAATTGCCATCATAGTGCCAGGGGCTGGTCACAGGATCAAGAATTTCAGGGTGATGCTGTAGAAATACAGAACAAGGTTTTGTTTTCTTTTTTTTTCTGAATGTGAAAGAACTTTTAAAATCAATTCATCACATCAGTTCTGTGATATTCCATCAGAGGCCAAACTCTTGTGTACTAATGGAAGTAGGATCTGGCTACAACGGTCATTAGGAATTTGGAACCATTCTTTCAATGTGTTATTGAAAACACTACAGTCACAGTCATTAAGGGTGAGGATGAAGATGATAAAATAAGTGTTCCTTGGAAGGCTGCATTTTGCTGCCTGGAATACATCTACATACACTCAGTGTGCTTCAGAGCTAGAAATTCCCATTAGTATCGGAATTCTGTGTTATAACTTTCCATCCTGAAAGTCCACATGGACTTGCATGTAAATGGCAAGAGATTAGAGAATTTCCAGCCATCATGAAAGGGTTGGAAAAGCCTTGCTTTGTGCAGGAGAATGGAGTGGATTTGGGTGGGGTGGAAAGAAGTATGTTTATATTACACACTATCCAAAAACTATTCTACATGATGGATCTTTATCTTAAAGTCACTTGACAAAAATATTAAACATTCAGAATATTAGGGAAATAATCATGTTTAATGTTTGTATGTGTTTAACGGGGTCAGTAATCATACAAAGAGGCGCAATTATCATCAAACTGCCATGAACATCATGGTCAAATTCTATGTTAATAGTTGTTCAGTGATGCATGAACATTTCAGCTCTGCATTCTAAAATACCACAAAGATTTGTTAAAGGAGAATGAAAGAAAGGTTGTGCCATTTTCAGTTTCTTGCTCTTTTGTGCCTCAATGTGCTCAATAAAGGTGTGAAATATTGTGCATGGGTGTGTGGGGTCTAATCCAAAGATCATTAAAGTGAGCAGGAACTGTTCCATTCACTTTAATAGACTTTGGATCTGGTCCATAAAGACTTTTTTATTTATTTTTTTTACAGTGATTCTTCATGGTTGGAATCACTGATAAAAACTGTAGGATACCAAATAGCTCATTAAATATCCCAGAGCCTTTGAATACCACTGTACAAGGCACCGATAAAATCTGATTTGGCATTCTGTATGTAGTTCTGGTCTCCCATGTCTCAAAAAGATGAATTTAACTGGAATAGGTGCAGTGAAAGCTAATAGAATCATCAGGGGACTAAAGGGCCTAGCCTATGTCATGAGACAGGAAGAACATGGCTTGTTTAGTGTTGCCTTAAGAAGGTAGATAGGGATACAATACACTGGAGGCATAAATACAAGGGAGAAAGAAGAGCTATTTAAGCTAAAGGACAACATTGGCCAGAGAAAAAAAATTGATATAAACTGGCCATGAACAAATTCAGGCTGGAAAGTAAAAGGTTTCTAACCATCAGAGGGGTGGGATTTCTGGAAGCAAATAGTTTTAAGAAACCTGGAAAAATCTATGGGTACATCTACACAGAAGGACTGACGTTGAATTAAGCTACACAACTTCAGCTACGTCAATTGTGTAGCATAAGTTGAAATAGCTTAACTTGGTTTTTGGTGCTGTCCACGCAGCAGGAAGTTGAAGGAAGAACACTTCCTTCAACTTCCCTTACTTCTTGTGAAACGAGGGTTATCATGAGTCGGAGTAAGAAGTTCTCAAGCTCGCCATTATTTCAAAATAAAGGCTTGTAGTGAAGACGCACCCTATGTTATTTCGGAATAACATCAGTTACTCCAAAATACCGCTGCTGTGTAGACGTACACTATGGCTGTGTCTAGACTGGCAAGTTTTTCCACAAAATCATCTGATTTTGCGGAAAAACTTGCCAGCTGTCTACACTGGCTGCTTGAATTTCCGGAAAAGCACTGACGATCTCATGTAAGATCGTCAGTGATTTTCCGGAAATACTATGCTGCTCCCGTTTGGGCAAAAGTCTTTTTCCGAAAGACTTTTGCGCATAAGGGCCAGTGTAAACAGCACAGTAGTGTTTTCCGCAAAAAAGCCCTGATCGCGAAAATGGCGATCAGGGCTTTTTTGCGGAAAACCGCGTCTAGATTGGCCACGGATGCTTTTCCGCAAAAAGTGCTTTTGCAGAAAAGCATCCTGGCAATCTAGACATGCTTTTCCGAAAATGCTTTTAACGGAAAACTTTTCCATTAAAAGCATTTTCAGAAAATCATGCCAGTGTAGATGTAGCCTATGAGTGTGAGTGCATGACCTGGTTGCTTGTGATGGTGGGAGGGAGGACTCAAAAGCCTGGAGTGGGGGCTTACTTCTAATTTATGTCTTCTATTCCTGAAGTTTCGGGGTTTCAGATGACCACTGGCAAGGGGGTTGGTAGAGAATCCCTCCCCCAATCTATTCAGGGAAGCGTGTTTTTGCTCTCTACTCTGAAACATCAGGACTGGCATTGCTGAGATGGGATGTTGGCCAGGGCTCTAAGGTATCTCTGAGAATCCTCTATCTCAGGTGCTGGGCTGGTTGGTGTTTGTTCATATGCGCAGGGTCTAAAGTAATCACCATATATGGGGCCGGGAAAGAATTTCCCCCAGTCAGGTTGGCAGACACCTTGGAGTTTTTCACCTTCCTTTCTGTGTTGGAGGGAGGTCACTTGTCAGAATTGTCTGGCTCTATCTCACTCAATCATTTCCCATTGAGGGGAGGGGTCTCCAAAACATGTGTACCACAATATAGCCAATTCCTCTGCCTGTGGTACACTAATCTAATCTCATGTGGGCTGTAATACATTGGTCTCAGATTGGTTGTTGGGTTTAGTATGAGGATGCTGGGAGGTGCTGGTAACCTGTGTTATACAGGAGCTTATTTATTATTAATTATTATTATTATTATTAATATCAATTCATAACTATAAACCCAATCCTAAACCTGTCTCTGTTGTAACTGGTAAGTCTCCCCTTAAACATGTGTTGAAATATCTTGAATAGTTGAAATTAGTCTTGCAAATGCCCTTTTAGGTATTCCTAAAGTAAACGAAAAAGGGAGGAAATTCACTATAACAAAATTACGTGGCTGGGTGCTTTAGTGCTAACCTAGCATACAGAATGATTTCACATTTCATTTTATTTTTTGCCTTTCAAAGAACAAGTGTTTTCAAAGCCAACAAGTTAAATAAACATGCAAAGGAAGAATGAGTCTGGTAGAGCTGGGGTTTAGAGCTAATATATCTGCTTCCTTGAGGCCTATACACATATAAAAAGTGTGCAGGAAATCTTTGTTCCGTGTTGGAACTGTGCTTAGAATTTTTCAGCATTTTGCATTCTGCAGTGTGACAGAGATTTACTAGAGTAAGTGAAAAGTGAAACAAAAAATCCCATTCAGGAAAAAAAAACCCACTGTATAAAAAGATTAGGACAAATTCTATCTTTGACTTCAGGAACTTCTGAGCAATTTCAAAAAAATGTCCACCTTTTCCAGTTGGCAAGATCAAGCTATAGAGGCTGAAGGCAACAAAGATATTGTTATGCTGCGGGTTAGAGGAAACCTCTTTGAACCTAGTGGATGGGATAGCGGATACGTTTAAGAAGCATGTAAGCTTCTTATTTGGAGTAATATAGTTGAAATGTCAGGAGCCACCACCCAAAACACAGATCACAAGCAAGGCCAGTCAAAAGCTGACCTATGTGGAGTGGAAGAGTTTCCCTCAGGCTAAATACAAATGCTCAGACTGATTTCATTTTTTGTGTGTGTGTGTTGGAGTTTTGTTTTGGTGGAGAAGTAGCCAGAAACACCACCAAAGAAAACAGAGAAGGGAGAAGAAAGCTAAGGACAGCTAGAGAAACTTTGATAGCAAGCCCCTGAGTGAAAGCTAAGAGAAAGATTTTTGGGCAGAGTGCTGGCTGAAAAGGAGGCTTGGAACTGCGAGCAAGGAAACTGTCTGCTGTTGTCTGATTCCTACAGATTGAAACTCTCTTAACTGGCAACATCCATGGTCCGGCACAGATGTTGCAGGACCAGAGAATCGCAGTGGAGTGCAAAGCAGCAAGGATCCCTGCGAGGCCAGCAGAGCTGACGGCAGGGCTGCCCAGTGCATGGCAGCAGGGCTGCTCAGCAGGATTGGGATACCCAGCACATAGGTGCCTGGGAGGGCTGAAAGCCTTAGGAGTTTGCTGGGGCAGCGAGCTGCGTGCACAATGCATGACTGTCAGACAAGTCCCACAGCTCCAGTGCAGTGCACGCAGCTGTTCTGCTGGTCCCAGACCCCATCATGATGTGTACAGCGGCCCAGAAGGTCCTGGACTCCCATTGCAGGGCTGCCCGGCAACTCGCAGCGCAACAGCAGTGACGGCTTCTCAGTGGGTTTGGCAGGGCAGCAGGCCCAACAGGAGGTGGGGAGCCAGCCAAGAGGCCAGTGGCTGGGCCAGGGGAGCCAGTGGTAGAGGTCCAGAAATGACTTCCCCTGGTCCAACAAAATCCCTCATCTAGGACCAGGGAGGTACAACCTGTACTATATTTGGGAAAACAGAGCTTGGTAAATTTTCTATAAATAAGCAGGACTGCATCTAAGAAATATCTGATTCAATCATAAAGTTCTCCTCCTGATAGAAATGATGTGCAAGACCCTGATAACTATTCAGAGTAAAAGTCATAGCTGTATCTTTCAATATAGTGTTGCTGAACCAAATAATAGCAAGGGCCTCTTTCATTGTAGCTCGATGTCTGTAGAAACTGGGAAAGATGAATAATTATATAATTTGTATCAAAACTAATTGCTGGGATTCAATAATTTAATGTCCCTAACTTTCCCTATTTCCTGTGCTATATTTTTCATCCTGATAATTGTTCTTCCTGTTTATGTGATACCATAAGCACAGTGGCTACTAAGAGTCATCAAGGAAAGCTATTTTTGTAAATATTTACACTGTGACCATTAGTGAAATCTGTATCTTTACATGGATGATGGATGGTACTGGCGCTAATCTGAGAGTCACAGCAAAACCAAGAGTGAAGGATTCTGATGTAATTCATGTGCAAAAGTTATGGAGTTCAACTTTCTGCTTCTTTCAAGGAACAATGTGAAAGTTGCATGTCTGGGACGTTTGGCACAGGAAAATAATAAACACAAACCATAAGATGTCTTTATCTTCCAGATCACTCTGGAATCATTTTATTCTCAAACTATGCCTCCAATTATAATTGAATTTTGCTCATTCTAAAGATCCAGTGACAGGATGAGGTTAACAAGTTATCTGAATGCATTAACCTAATCTATGTTAAAAGGTGTTCACAGTATGAAAGAGAGTTACTGATAAATTCAAATATTGTACATCTCATAGACATGCTGTGAAAGCATCATGTGCTAAGAAACAGAGATAAACACCACCAGAGAAAATTCAGTTGAAATATAAGATAAAGGTTTTAATCCTGCAAGTTGCACATGAATCTTAAAAGGAGTCCACCAACCTTATCTCACATGGCACTCTATGGCTGGAAAGAGGAAGCCGATACTACATGGTGGTATGGTGTGGTATGGATGTTTTATTGGCATGAATTTGTCTGTATTACCATGAGTTATGTGTACAGTTCACCCAAATTACTGTGTGACACAACAGCTCTTGGTGAATCATTAGCAGTGGGGTAATTTTAGAACTCTGGATCTAGAAGCTTGAACTTCTGCTGCTTAAGATGAAAGATGCACTTCCATTAGCTCAAAGCCAACAGCAGACACCTAAACCTCTATGGGTGTGTCTAGACTACATGCCTCCTTCGACGGAGGCATGTAGATTAGCCAGATCGGAAGAGGGAAATGAAGCCGCGATTAAAATAATCGCGGCTTCATTTAAATTTAAATGGCTGCCCCGATCTGCCGATCAGCTGTTTGTCGGCAGATCGGGGGAGTCTGGACGCGATGCCCCGACAAAGAAGCCTTTCTTCATCGACACAGGTAAACCTGGTTTCACGAGGCTTACCTGTGTCGATGAAGAAAGGCTTCTTTGTCGGGGCATCGCGTCCAGACTCCCCCGATCTGCCGACAAACAGCTGATCGGCAGATCGGGGCAGCCATTTAAATTTAAATGAAGCCGCGATTATTTTAATCGCGGCTTCATTTCCCTCTTCCGATCTGGCTAATCTACATGCCTCCGTCGAAGGAGGCATGTAGTCTAGACACACCCTATGAGTGCATCTACACTGCACCCTTAGATTGAAATGAGTGACACAATTTGAGCTATGCAAATTGCATAGCTTATTTCGAGTTAATTTCGAAATACCTTATTTCATAATTTGGCATTGTCTACACTACGCCAAATTTCAAAATAAACTGCTCTTCTGAAATGTCCCTTACTTCTCGTGGAACAAGGAGTTTACAGGGACATCAGAATAGTGAGCCCGTTATATTTTGAAATAACAGGCTTGCTTCAAAGACGTGGAATAGCTATTTTGGGATACTGGGAGTATCCCAAAATAGCACCTCAGTGTACACATACCCTACATGTGTCTGCATACTTTAGAGAAGTGCCCAAACCCAAACTCTGAATTGGAATATCTCTGCACCTCTGGGAGGTTTAGATCCATAGCCAAACTCCCAACTTTACAGCTGGAAAATTCACATTCACATACTCTTTTACGTTGTCAGTTGTTTGTATTTCTTCTCTTTAATTTGTTTCACAAAAGTTTCCAGGGTCAGGGATATTTTTCAGGGAGTATTCCTTTGAAGGCGATCAGAGATGTTTTTTCCTTTTTCTATATACTTTTTCACAAGGCTTTAGTGCTTAGTTCTGTTTTTGTAACCTAGACATTTTGCATGCTATTATATTCACAGATCTTTATTGTGGAGCTTTGAAATTTGGAAAAAACATCAGCGCTTAACTGGCTACTAAAAGCCTTAGAATAAACATCTAATGTTCTGTCATCTTCCACAAAGTATGGGATTTCAAGTGCCACCTGTCTCCCACCCTTTGTCATGGAAGCTCTTCAAGAAAGAGATTGGCTTGACCGAAGAAAGATCTTCATTTAAAAGGCAGCGGTTTAAAAACAAAACAGCACACACCCAAACACTATAATGCCCAAAAATAATTCAGAGACAAAATAACAAGAATTATTTATTCTAAATTGTTGCTAGAACAATGTTTTGGAACATCTTTATCAGCTTGATTAAGAGTCTTTTGGAGGCTTTCCACACGCTTCAGTGAACTTTGGATAGGGGCCTAGAAGAAGAATAGCTAATTATATCTATATGCCCCTCAGAGAAATGAGAAATCCAAACACAAAGCCTAATGGTCAAATATACCTTGTAGGTGGATGCCATTTCCTGGGGGAAATTGAATAGCTATTCCAGGAATTCTGTATGTGAATATGACACTTTATTTTGTGACACCAATATATTCTTCATGAATGTGTGTAGCATGTAGAGAATTATATTAATTAGAGATGGAGAAAACCTATTAAGTCTTATAATTAATCCATAGTGGTCAGATCCACAGTGGCTGCTCTGTATATTTTGGACAGTTAGGAATAAGTTCTGAAAAATGAAGTAAAAAAATACATGAGCCCTGCAGTTCTGGACATATGATATTCATTCCAATTTTACAACACATCCAAAACCCAGCCCCCATTCTGAGTTGCTGGGCTCATTGCTGGGAGGATGTAAGGTTGTGGGAGCACTGTAACAAATCCCACCCATGCTGTGGACCAGCTGCATTCAATGGAGGCCACTGAGACACTTGGGTTGACCCTCTGCATAGATGTGTGTGGCAATGGAGTCTGTAGTGTCAACCCTACCTCAACATCATGGCTATCCATACCCAGCCTTCACTTGCCCATGGTGAATGTGTTGTTAGGGAGCTTCTACAACCAGGACTATGTGGGTAGATACACTGCCCTAGCATGGCTTCCTTTCCTCAGTAGAACTGCTTCAGTGGAAATATCATGAAAGAGACCCCCAACCACATGGACAGGAGCAGCTGTCATCCCAACAGGTCTCACCAGAACGATGGCTGAGATTTAGAAAATCATCCCTTTTTACAGTAGCACTGGAGCACATGCTTCAATTTAAAGCACGTGATTGAGTCCCATAGGATGCTGGCAATTGAATCTGGATTGACCAGCTAAAGGACATAAAATATTTCAAGTTCTGACAAAGGCATGGGGGTCTATTGACGGATTAAATACTACCCCTGTTTACCAGATGCACTGTATAAGGGAGATGGCAGTATCCTGGGAGAATCCTACTGAATTAAGGTAAACTTTATTCATTGAAGTAAGATGAAATATTTTGGAGCTCACTGTATAAAAAGGTCAACTTGTCTGCACTATTGCAGGATTATGTGTAACTTCTTTATAGAGGAGACATGACTAATGTAAGCCTTGGGAAGTGTTATGAACTTCAAAGGACTTTTTTAAACATTGGGCCAAGCAGGAAGGAATTTCTGATGGAGCAAGTGTCTTAGGAAATACATGGAAGGAGAATGGTGCAACTTTCTACCTCCAGAGCCGTACTTTTAAAGATACAGCCTGTGGAGGGATCCATTGTTAACAAATTACCTATTCCTACATCAGAGACCCAGAGGCTGTGTCCAGACTGGCCAGTTTTTCCAGAAAATCAGCCACTTTTCCGGAAAAACTTGCCAGCTGTCTACACTGGCCGCATGAATTTCCGCAAAAGCACTGACTTCCTACTGTAAGAAAACTTTTGCGCAAAAGGGCCAGTGTAGACAGCTGAGATTTGTTTTGTGCAAAAGAGCCCCGATCGCCATTTTTGCAGAAAAACATCCGTGCCAATCTAGACGCTCTTTTCCGAAAATGCTTTTAACAGAAAACTTTTCCGTTAAAAGCATTTCCGGAAAATCATGCCAGTCTACACGTAGCCAGGCTGTATACAGAAGTATTTTTCAGTCTGTTATAGGGACTGGTTTATTCTCTTCCTAAACTGGGTCAGGGAGATTTCAGGGAACAGTGCCAGTCCAGAGACAGGTCATTGAAAAACCCTGGTAAAAAGAATGGGACTAATTATTCATGGTTGCTCTTACTATTCAATCTCATTAATATGTGGCAGGTTCTTCCATTAATTTCTACTCTCTGTAAAGAGGTTACCTTACAGATAAATGTGCTTGCTTAGAAAGAGTTTTGGGGCAACTTAACTGTGGACAATGACTCAGTGTATGGCTTCAGAGGAAAAGGGAAAGCAGGCCCAAAGAAGTAGTTTGACTTGCTAGGGAATTCACAGTGTAGGCAGGGAATGTGTAGCTTGCAATGCTCCCGTTAGGAGGAAGAGAGATGCATGTTCTATCTAAGAAAGTCAGAAACCTATGGACTATGGAGAGGGAATACAATTGTATTGCCGTGAACTGTGAGACACCGAGGTTATGTCTAGACTACGGCATTTTTCCAGGATGCCATGTCCAGGGAACACGTCTGCTCTTCTGCTTTTTTTTTTTTTTTTGCGGAATAGCAGATGGGCTATTTTGGAAGCCTTGTCTTTCTCCTCCCACGAGGATGAAGGGCTCTTCCAAAAGAGGGGGAGTTTCTGCAAGTTTGGCCCAGTATAGACAGGCCAAATTTCAGAAAAGCCTCTTGTGAAAAAACTATCGGAAACAGGTACACAAATTGCGGAGCACAATTTGTGTACCTTTTTCCGATACAGCCCCATAGTGTAGACATAGCCTGAGATAGCAAAAGTTGAGAATGATGGAAAGTCCATCACTCTGCCTAAATGCTATTTGTGTCCAACTTCCTTTTTTTATGTAATTCCCCCCCCCCCCCAGATAGACTTGGACCCTTTCTATGGTGTTTTGTGACCTGATCTTTAAGATAACATTTTATTTTGGAGAGGTGTTTCCTACCCTCTTCTCTCAGCTCAACTATTTTCCATTTGTACCACTCCCTTGTCTGTGTGGGCTTTATTTTTGGACATCCTGTAGACGTGTTTGGCATGATGAGCTCTCACAGTACACTGCTCTTAGAGGCGGCAGCCTGAATGCAGGTAACCACTCTGGGACTGTAAACCAATGTCACTCCCCGGAAGTTAATTCGGAGCATTGGATTGGGCTCCTTGGTGTGGTGTACTCCTTTGAGATGGTCTGTTTTTTCTGGCATATCCCTGAGCTCAGGTTGGGGAGTGTTTATGGTATTGCCTGATGCTAATGTATGATTTTCATGCTTGGTTGGGTGTTGTTAAATTCTTACTTCTAATTCCTCCCATGTGTTGCTTGATTCTGACGTGCCTCATATTTCTTTTATTTATATTTCCTACACACACACACACACGCTCCCCACTTCTCCAGTTACAGTCATCCTATGGAACCACGAAAACAAGGATCACAGCAGTGGGCTATTTATTTTGTGTTCGGCAGAGGCAAAGTGCTTCAAATGGGCTCGTAACACGGGCAGGCACCAAAACCACAGCATTCACACCTTGTCAAGTCGACCCAGGGTTCTTTAGACTTTTTTTTCTCTTTGCCCTTCTCTGTTGGCTCCCTGTTCTTTTCTCATCACCCTCCTCTCACTCGCTTGTTATTTCATCTTCCTAACACCAAGGGCTGTGGCTAAGATACCACCTGTTCCACATGGACTCAGGGGGAAATGCCTGTCACACCCCACCTCTCATCTGCCATTGGCCCATTTTGGAACTTTCCATATTACAGGAGCTCTGAAGGGCTTGTACTCAGAAGACATTCTCTCCTTCAAATTCTCCATTGATTCAGAGAGGAATTGTGGCCCAGACCGGTGCACAAGACTGGCTCTTTCAAAGAGGAACAACACATAGGCTCCCACTTTTTCAAAGGATCACAGACCGAAAGAACCATCGTCCTGGGCTTTTCCCACCAATGATTATTATATTTTATTGATTTGTATGATTCTGGCACATAAAGGCCTCTGTTGAGATATGGTCTGCATTGCGATATGCAATTTCAGAAGACACAGCAAGCAGAACTTGCAGTCCAATCAATGAGTCAAAGCAAATTTTGTCTCTACTTGATGGATCAAGAACTTAGACACAAAAAAATGAAATGGCTGATGTTCCACTGCTGTGCAACTTTAGGTGTTTAAACACAAGTGTAAAGTGGTACCAAATCTGAATAGCAATTTACACTCGCTTGGTATTGATAGTGACCGTTGTAAAGGCCAGGACTTTAACAGGGTTCAAAAAGGAGCGAGATACATTCATGGAGGATACGTCCACTAATGCCTATTAGCCAGGAGGGGTAGGAATGGTGTCCCTGGCCTTTAGAAGCCTCCAAGAGACTATCATGTAAGGCCACACACAGAACTTGGGACAGAAACCCACTCTTCTGAGTTCCAGGCCAGTGCCTTGACCACAAGACCATTCACAGAATTTAAAAAGGCACTGCCCATGCTTCAGCCTTCCAAACCCCAGAGCGAGCTGGCAAGAGAAGCAGCATTGCTCAACCTTCCATTTTATTTATGCAAGTCCATTTATTCAAGTCCAGTGCATAAGCACAACATATCATATGGGCTTTCGTTAAGTCTAGTGATCTGACTGCTAGTGGTAGCTAGGAATCCCCAAGTTCAAACACTGACTTCTTCTGCAGACTTGGCCAAAACCACAAGGGTGCCTCAGTTTCCCCTCTATAAAAGGGAGCAGTACAACAGATACTTAGAGTCGTTGCCCTTGAAATATAAACAAATTCCACTCCACTCTACTGATTTTTCTCCGGTATTTCCTGTGCTGAACATGTCCCCATCACTGTGGTATTAATACTGTGCATTGGTCAATGTTTGTTTTTTAATGGTGTCCATTGTAGGGATTCATTAATTAATGTTTATATAGGACTTGAAGATTAAAAGTACTAACAATATTATTCAATTTACTGATTTGCGCACATATGGAATTTTTTGTAAATGGTTGATTTTTATTTTTTTTTTTGGCTGCTAATCAGGGTCAAAGCAGCTTTCCTTGTTAGTTTTTTAAAATATTCCTTTTGATAGAGTTTTTTTTTAGTAACAGTATCTACTCTTCAGTCCCTCCTAAGTTACAGTTCGCTGTGATCACACTTAAGACTTTTGTTTGGTATGGATCGTTTCTTCTGTAACTTACTAAGTTACTATTTATATTGAGCCTGATCTGTTTCTACTTTGTAAAAACCCATGATCTAATGATTTTTGTGAATGGTTACCACAATGCAGGTTCACTTCTTACATGGCGTTTTCCCCTTTTACACACACCAAAGGAAACAAGGATGACACTGTGTTTGACAACACACACATATTTTGGAATCACCATTAGTATCCAGTCATCTTCCATTAATGTCAGTGGGAGTTGAGGTAAGTCAATGGTTATTATTAATATGATTCATGATGTGTGTGACCACTGTGCGTACAAGCCCCTCTCATGGACTAGGACCACATTGCACTAGGGGCTGTACAAACACAGAAATAACTTACAATCCAATAGTGAACACATAAGTATTTAATTTTTAATGTTATATTGTTCCATTAGTTCGTAAGTACATTTAGTATAGAAGACACTGAAGCAATTGCCATAGCAATCCATTGAAGAGACTTTGGCAGATGTATTATTCTGTTGTTTTATACAGGTGCCCATCAGTATAAGTTTTTCACCAAATATAGGAGATATTTAGAATCTAGTTCTAAGAAAAATAATCAAGTGGTAGGGTGACAAACAGGAAACAAAACTAAAATGAAATGAAATAATTTTTTTCAAAAAATCTCTGGAATAGTGTTAAATCTTATATGAATTTGATGAATTTTCCTATGCAATATTTTTGTTTCACAGGATTTACTTTAGTGAGAGACCAGGAGGCTGTGTCTACACTGGCATCCCTTCCGGAAAAGGGATGCTAATGTAGCACATCGCAATTGCAGATTCCGCAGGGGATTCAAATATCCCCTGCAGCATTTGCATTTACATGGCTGCCGCTTTTTTCCGGCTTGGGGAAAAACCGGAGAAAAGCGCCAGTCTAGACGTTATTCTCCGGAAAATAGTCTTTTTCGGAGGATTTCTTATTCCTACTTGAAAGTAGGAATAAGAAATCCTCCGGAAAAGGCTTTATTTTCCAGAGAATAACATCTAGACTGGCGCTTTTCTCCGGCTTTTCCCCAAGCCGGAAAAAAGCGGCAGCCATGTAAATGCAAATCCCGCGGGGGATATTTAAATCCCCCGCGGAATATGCAATTGCGATGTGCTACATTAGCATCCCTTTTCCAGAAGGGATGCCAGTGTAGACACAGCCGGAATGTTTCTTCAGGGAAAAGCACCAGCAAGTTTATATTTAAATAGGGTAGCTAACCCCTATTGGATTTCACAGGTAAAAGGCAAACTGCACTAGGCATCCAAGCCCCCTCTAGAGCCTCTTCCTTTCCCTTCCACTGTGGCTTTGTGACGACCGTGTTCAGCTAGGACTCTGAAGTTCTAGGTAGGGTTGCCAACTTTCCCGATTGGACGCCATTCGTGGCAATGGCATCCTCTCAATCCCATTAAGAAAGTTGTCAGTCCTAGATCTATGATCTATTCCCAGCTCCCCCACTGGCCTACTGGGTGACCTTGGATAAGTATTCTGTGCCTCAGTTTCCCCACCTAAATAAGAATAAATTATATTGACTGTCTCTGTATGACACTTTAATGATGCTTTTCTGTGCTTTTCATCAGGAAAAATGTGCTTTTCATCAGTAGATCTCAGAGTGAACTGCTATCTCTTTGCAGGGGAGTAGTTTATGCAGAGTATCATTTACTCATATAATTACAGCAATTTAAGAATGGGGATTAGCTCCCTCACATTCAATTTTCCCAGCCATTTTTAGACTATTTTGCCCCTCCACACCTTTTTTGGTGGTGGTATATATAACATTCATGAGAGGGTTACTTGGCTCACAAATTGTTATGCATTCAGGCATAGTGATCAACCCATGAGTGTATTGTGACAATATATTATATTTCCTTAGTTCATCTTACAGCTCCTGAATATCCAACTGCAAATAGATTTCCCTGTGAAGCTTAACCTACTATCTACTCAGTTCAGTCCTCTGAAAGCCCTCATGAAATCCAAGCTGAATTGCAAAAAAATTCCTAACAGACAGGAAAGCTCTCTCCCTGCAATTAAGTTTGACTGAAGTTACTCCATTAAATTCATATTTTATATTTATATTTCTCCTTCACACTTTTTATTTAATGTTACTCCAATCCCAGTAAGGAAACAATTTCAGTCAAGCAGCGGCATGGGAACATTTTTAAGAGAGTCACACTCTCCCTTATCCCATTCTCCTCCCTCCCCCTTACCCACCTACCCACACACCCGGCCAGGAGCAAAGCCCTGGACTGCAAGGCAGCAAGCGGGACTCAAGGCACAGGGCTGGCAGCAGAGCCCCCAATGCAACAGGGCTGAAGCAGAGTCCCCCACTGTGCAGGGCTGCAGCTGGGTCTCCAGACCTGGAACAGCAGCAGAGACCTCAGAGCAGAGCCGCCAGCAGAGCCCCAGGCATGCCGGCCCGAGGTGGAGACCCTGGGTGCAAAGCTAGTAGCAAGGTGGCAGCAGAACCCAGGGCACACAGGGAGGCCGTGGGAGAACCCTGAGACCTAAGCCAAGATCCTGGGAGTGCGGTAGCACCCCTCCCCCCGCACTCTAGTTCCTGTGCCTATGCAGTCAAGAATGAAAAAATGCAGTTTCTTCTATTCCTCCCATGTGCTTTGTTGCTGCCTTTAGAGAGCTATTTAGTCTGATCACTGGAACATGGCTCATTTTTTTCACATCATTGTCTGGATTAAAAGGCAGCATAAAAGGAACCTGGACATGTTAAGACACACAGGCTTCAAAAGAATAAACCAATACCCTTCAGATTCAAAGCATGGAAGGTTTCAAAGTTCATACCCAAGTCTAAGAAAAGGCTATAAACAATCAGCTCTTTTTTGGGGGAACAGAACCCACCAAACTCCACCCTCAAGCAAAGATATATCCAACCCAACCACTCAGAGCAGGGCTTTATATCCCCTGACACTCCCACAGTGCTTTGCAGCAGAGGCAGTGCAAACAATAAAGGATCCGACCCCCCCCCCCCCCCAAGCCTGTTCCTTTTCACTATGCAGCCAAACTCCCAGCAACAGGAGAAACAAAAAGAAAGGCCTGACAAAGATAGGGGACTCTGCTATCACACCCCCTGGGTCAGCAACGTCCTTCCTTCCTCTCCCCAGGTTTTCAGAAATGCTGCTTCCTGCAGGTTGAAATAATCCTAGTTTTGCCTGGGCCTGTAGGGCTCTGCCTGCTTTGTCAGGGCTCCCATTGCAATAAAAGGAACTGTATTTTACTGTAGGGGGAAACGAGTGGAAGGGAGGGCCGTTTGCACTACTGAACAGACTATACTGAGTGCACTTTCCCATGGCTGCATTTCATGAGGCACAGCAAAATTGGTGGGGAAGGGAGAAGAGCTAGACCAGGTAGTTTAACCCTTTAGCTTCCAGGGGCCTCTTTAGTAACATGGCTCGAACTGCTCCAAGAATGCAATGTTTCCCCCGCCCCTGCTAGGGTCGCCAGATGGTTTAACCAAAAATACCGAACCTAGGGTTGCCAGGTGTCCGGTATTCACCCGGACAGTCCGGGGAAAAAATTCAGAGAATACCAGGCACCTGAGATGTCTGGTGTTCTCTGAATTTTTCCACTGCCAGAAGGTGAAAATGCTGGGCACCTGGCAACCCTACAAACACTCAGCGCCTGGCCTCCCCTTCCCCAAGCCCCTCAACCTCAGCCCCCATGCTTACCTAATTCTGCAAGGCTGCCAGCACAAAATGGCTGCAGACCAAAGGGAAGCATCCCCATAGGTCTTAGTGCTCAACCCCTCCACTGTTCCTATCGCTGCACTCACTCTTAAAGGGGACATGCTGTTTTATTTAAATTTTTTTTTTTTTTTTTTTTTTTTGCTCAACATCTTTGGTCTCCCCCCCTCTTTTTTTCGGTGTTTTCTTTTGGGGGAGTTGTTCAGTATTTTTGCTTCAACCATCTGGCAACCTTACGAACCACCACCCCACAAAAAAGGGGGGAACAAATCTGTTGAAAAAAAAGAGAGGGAGACCAAAGTTGTTGAGCAAAATAAAAAGGAGGGGGACCCTGAGAGTTATTAAACAAAAACAGCACGGCCCCTTTAAGAAATGCTTTTGAGGGTTTTTGGCCCTAACAGGCTGTCGACGGGCCAGACAGCTCCCCTGTGGAACCAGGTAAGCATCCGGCATTTTCACCTCCTGGCCGGGGAAAAATCAGGAAATACCAGACATTTTAGGTGTCTGGTATTTTCTGAATGTTTTTACAAGACAGGAGGCAAAAATACCGGACTGTGTGGGTCAGTACAGGACACCTGGTAACCCTGGCCCCCGCCTGCTGTTATATGAGAAGGGAACCCTGTTTCTGGCAAGAAGGACCTCTAAGCTGAAATCCTGTCACTGGCTGCAAATAGGGTTACCAGATGGTTTCAACAAAATAACTGGACACACTTGACATTACATAACAATCTACATGACATCTTACAGTAAACTTCCGATAATCCGGCACCTTTAGGACACAGAGGGTGCTGGATTATCAGATATGCTGGACTATCAGAAAGCGGGGCTACAAGGGGTCTGGGGTGGGGTGGGGGGGAAGCCACCCCAGACCCCTTATAGCCCCCCCTTCCGATAGTCCTGCTCTGCCCCAGGCATCCCTGATTCAGCCGCTGTTGGTCAGTTTCAGCAGCGGCTGAATCGGGGATGCCTGCAGCAGAGCAGCTGGAGTGCTGCTGGGTTGGTCCAGTTGCGCCGACCCTTGGCGCTGCAAGACCAACCCGGCAGCTCCCCAGCTGCTCTTGGGGATGCCTGGGGCAGAGCAGCTGGGGTGCTGCCGGGTTGGTCCCGCAGCGCCGCTCCTCGGTGCTACTGGACCAACCCGGCAGCACCCCAGCTGCTCTGTCCCAGGTGTGCCCAAGTCAGCTGCTGCTGAAACTGTTCAGGGGCTGATTCCAGGAAGCCAGGGCAGAGCAGCTCTGCCTCGGGCTTCCTGTAGTCAGCCGCTGGTCAGTTTCAGCAGCGGCTGAATTGGGGACAGCTGGGGTGCTGCCGGGTTGGTCCCGCACCCCCAAGGGGCAGCGCTACCGGACCTACCCAGCGGCACTCCATTTGCTCTGCCCCCAGCTTCCCTGATTCAGCTGCTGGTCAGTTTTAGCAGCGACCTAATCGGGGAAGCTGGGGGCAGAGCAGCTCCAATGGTCTGACTGCCCAGAGCACTTCCGGGTTCCTGATGGTGCCAGACCATCAGATGCCGGACCATCGGAGTTTTACTGTATTTAGAAAATAACAGACACTTCTATTTTCTCAATTTGTTTCCTGAACAGAAAGCTCAAATACTGGACTGTCCAGTTCAAAACTAGACACCTGGCAACTCTAGCTGCAAATTCTGGGATTGTCTCAGTGGTGCTGTACGTAGGTCAAGCTGCTTAAATGTAAGCTAACATTGCAGGCAGACTGTGTACCTCCCAGCTACATTTTCCCATGCAGCCCAGTCTTAGCCTTTTTGGGTGACTGGGAGGCTGATTTTTATTTTATTTTTGCACCTGCTGTCAGCTGCAAGTGCTAATTCTTGCACCTGTCATTCATGACAGGTGCAAAAATGGTGCGTGCTGTTGTACTAGCAGAAGGCTAGGATCTTGAAAAATTAAGCCTGTACCTTTAGTGAGATTCCCAGGTCAGCTCAAGTAGCTTCTAGGGCAGTCACTCCGAATAATTGCATTTACTAAAATCTTTTATGTGAGCGATTGCTTCCTTATGTGATCCAAAGTGACAAGGAAACATACAATAGGGTTTTGTGGTCTCCTTGGCCACAAACCTTTCAAGGCAGGGTAACTTCAGGGCTATTGTGTTTTTATAGCAATGTGTTGAATATAGTAGGGAAACAATTGTCTCATTCTTTGGACCATCCCTAAAAACCACCAAAAAAAGGTCTGGTCAAGGTTCCCCAGCCTGCAGCTTTTCAGACTTTTCCAGTGAGGTGATTTATTTAAATTAAATCAGCTTGTAGTCCACCAGCTGCTAAAGCACTTGTAAAAAGAACCAAGCTGCTTCTCATGCAAATCCATGTAGGTCACCCTTAAAAGACTCCATCAGATAAAAAGATGGGTAGTTCCACAGCAGTAATGTTCTGAGTTCCATGGGCCAAATCTTGCCCATGCTTCTGTAACCCACACACCTACTGGGTGTGGTTCACATGCTGGCCTATGCAGTGACACTTAGACCACTTACAGAGAGAAAGAGAATGAGTTTGCTCTACAGCCGTGGTGTCCAACACAATAACCACATGTGGCCATTTGGCTGGTTCAGTGTGGCTAGTTCACTATAGCAATAGCCACTATAGTGATTAGAACCCTTGTTAGATGACTGGGCTGATTTTTATTTTATGTTTGCACCTGTCATTATTTGACAGGGGGAAAATTGGTGAGTGCTGTTGCACTAGCAGAAGGCTGAGATCTTGAAAAATTAAGCCTGTACCTTTAGTGAAACTTCCTGGTCAGATCAAGTAGCTTCTGAGACAGTCACTCCAAAAAATTGCCACTCTAGTGACTACTGCTTCAGAACTGGTCGGACACCATGGCTCTATAGCCTTAGCTGAAAGCCAGCTGGCTTTATAGCTCAATCTGTGGAGGCTCAAGCACTAAGTTCCAGAGGTCCCAGATTTGGTTCCACCTGCTGGCATTACATTTGCACTGGGGTAAAGATGTTATTGACTTCATTGGAGCTGCCCTGTGTTAACCTTGGTATGAATGCAGGCAGGAAGTAACATTATTATATATATTGCAGGAATGACTTGGGACTGTTGCAATCTAGGAACATGTGTACAGATATTGTTACGGTTTTGGGTCCATATTCTCCATCATGGCAAGTATCTGCTGGGAGTAGCCAGTTCAAAAAAATGAAGCATGATATTTATAAAATGAAAAGAACTGGCACAAATAGTTTGCTGTCATCGGTTATAGCACAGCAAAAATGAAAGCTGACACGCATGCATCTTGGGAAAACAAATGCTATTCTGTATTTTGGAATTAAGCTTTGCTTTTTTTCCAGAATCATATCCATCGAAATCAGATCTGTGTAAACCCTGGAAATCTCATTTTCTCTGGATCCACTAAGCTAAATGGATTGCTATAGAGAAGCTGTTTTATGTACAGAAAATAGGCTTGCTTATGTAGGATATAGATATGCACTTGCCTTGAGGGAAGGGGTAGGTTGTGAGTAGTGTTCCATACAAGCTGTGCATTTCTGCAGCTGCTGAAGAGAGATTTAAATGCCATCCAACTGATTAAGTCACCTCAAACTGGTCCTCTTGCTTGTTTAGGCATTCACCCTGAGGAAGGGCAGGGCCCTCAGCTAGGCCTTTTGTTTCTACTGGTGGTGCATATTTGCATGTGCTTTGGTGCACATAAAGATTTATTCTTCACATGGAAGGAAAAATCTGTACATGGAGGCTACGTCTACACTATGAGTTTTCTTCGCCAAAAATATGCTAACAAGGGACTCATTTGCATGAGTCACAATCTCATTTGCTTATTTTCTGCTGATCCTCTTTTTCGCTAGGGTTTTTGTGCAAAAACAAATAGTGTGGAGTTTTCTTTTTGCGCAAAAAACCCTTTTTCCGCAAGATTGGTAAATCTCCTTTTTTGGGGCATAAGGGTCTTGCGGGAAAAGGGTTTTTTGTGCAAAAAGAAAACGTCCACACTGGTTGTTTCTGCACAAAAACCCTAGCAAAAAAAATGGATTGGCAGAAAATAGGCAAATGAGATCGCGACACACAAATGAGTTCCTCATTAGCATATTTTTTGCAGAGAAAACTCTTAGTGTAGACATAGCCGGATGGAATAGCTTAGAGGGAACACTGGTTGCGATAGAGGAGAAGTGGAAGTGTTGGTGGTCTATTCAAACTACTCCCCCAAAACCAAAAGAGCTGAATGTTGCTGCTAAAATGTTTGGCTTTGAAGCAGCTATCATTTTGCAATATAATGTGTGTCATTATACTTTAGAGTCAACACCACAATGGGATGAATAAAGGCAGTTCTCACTTGTCTGGGAGCTTCTGTGTTAATTTCATAAATTATGTTGCAGAGATGTGTAATAAAACACAGTTCACCGAACTGTAGGTTCCGATTATAAGGCTAAGAAGCATCATTATGATCTCTTAGTCTAATCTCTTACTTAGCAGAGGCTGACTCATTAAACCCATACATTCTGTTGGCTCTATAGCATATCTGAGAGAGACATCCAGGCTTGGCTTGAAAGCCTGCAGGTGATGGAGTAACCACCACAAGGTGCCTAGGTACGTTCTAATGGTTAATTACCCTCATTGTTAAACATATTTACCCTATGGCTACACTGCAATCCAGCTTCCAACCACTAGGTGTCACTTCACATTGTTTGGCTAGATTAAAAGAACAATTAACTATCAGAAATCTCTTCTGCATGCAAGGACTTGTACCCTGTGATTAAGCCACCTCTTAAACTGGTCCTCGGCTCATTTAGGCATTCACCTTGAGAAAGGGCAGGAGCACTGTAGCTGGAGACAATGATGGGTTGTGCAAATTCTGATGTGTTGAATAGTTATAAAAGCCTATTGCATATGTAAACCTAGTGTAGATCTCTGCAATACGTTTAATATATTTTTGCACACAGGCAACAACAAAAGCAAGAAAACAATCATCAACACTCAGGTTGCCCTCAAAATGTTTTCTTGTGGTATGTTTTCACACACACTCCCAGGTAAATTATATATGAGGGTAACATTATAATGCAAACCTTGTAAGATTCAGCTACTAGCATAGGTGTCAACTGCTGTAGAGTGTGTGTGTGTGAGTAGGGGGGGGTGCTCAACCCTAATGCTTTATCCCAGTCCTAGCCCCCATTCCACCTCTTCTTCCAAGCCCTCCCTCTTTCCACCCCCTCCCCATAGCACACCACATCCCCACTCCTCCCCTTTCTCCTGGGGACTCTGAATGCTGTGAAACAGCTGTTTTGTGGCAGTGGGAGGTGCTGAGAGGGTGGGGAATAGGTAGATCAGCAGGGCCACCGGTGGCTGAGAGGAACTGGGGGCTGGGGGACAGAGGAAGGAGCTTGGCTGCTGGTTTGTGCTAAGCGCCCACTAATTTTTCCTCGTGAGTGCTCCAGCCCCAGAGCATTCATGGAGTTGGCAAATTTAGCTACTGGTGAAGACATCAGGGTGAAATCGCTTTTCACAACATATCACCCACTGATATTACTTTCCTAGATTCCTTCTATAAACACCAGAGGAATAAAAAGTTTCTGTTGGGTGTGCAAAATAACTGAGGGATGCTTGTCGATCAACATTACCATTTGTATACAGCTTGAATGATCATGTGCATAGGACTGGAATTAGTCCTAAACGGCATATCTACAGGACATAGTTTTTTCGAAAAAAATGGCCTTTTTTCGAAAAAACTACCTGCGTCAAGACTGCCATCGCGTTCTTTCAAAATTAAACCGAAAGAACACGGTGGTTTTTTCGACCATGGTAAACCTGCTTTTACGAGGAAGAACGCCTTTTTTCGAAAGAGCTCTTTTGAAAAAAGGCATGTGTGGACACAGGGGAGCCAGTTCTGTCGAAAAAAAGAGGCCTCCAGGAAAAACCCTGGTGGACAATCTTTCCCCAGTAAGCAGAACTCTCTAGTTCCTGTCTCCAGCCAGGAATTAAAGGCACAGGCACCCATTTAAGCCAGCGTGCCAGGAAGCAGGCTAGAGAGTAGCACTCATGGCCACATTTCTCACCCAGCCAAAACTGGTACCCAAAATGGCACAGCCACAAGGCTCTGGGCACCTCTCCTCCTTCCCAGGATCCACCCAGGGGGAGCAAACGGCATGCACCGGCATGGTCAGGGGCTGAGATCCAGTCCCTGCTTGAGTTGTGGGCAGAGGAGGAGTCTCTCCACGCCCTGCACTCACGTCGACGTAATGTGGACATCTATGGCAGGATGGCCACTGCACTGTTGAAAAAGGCAGGCCACCACCCTCGCACCCTTCATAAGGTGAGGGCTAAAGTAAAGGAGCTGTGTCAGGGCTATGCTCGGGCCCCTGACGCCAGCTCTCGCTCCAGGGCAGCACCTGCATCCTGCCCCTACTATAGGGAGCTCCACCAGATATGGGTGGTGGGGACGCACAGTCTCCAAGGTACCTGTTGGAGTCAGGACTGGAGACGCCTCCAGTCACCCAGCATGAGCAGTAGGAGGACGAGGACGACCAGCTGGTCCAGGAGGAGGAGGACGGTGTCACCATCACCCTGAATCCGATTCCCCAGCCCCAGGACTCCTCCCGCACATCATCTGACGCCAGGGAGGGTACATCAGGTGAGTGATGTGAGGTTGGTGCATGGATATGGTGGGAGAGGCTGGTTCACAGGGGATGAGGCATGATAATCACATGTAATGCTTGGCCTGGACAGTGTACAGCTGGCCAGTCAAGCATGTGCAGCAGCAGTGTGTGTTCCGGAGCACACATGGGCCAGGTGCAGCTGTGTGGTTGGGCGGCGGGGGGACAACAGGAATGGGTAGGCCGCTCCAGGCCCCCCTCATGCACCGTTGAACCCACTCTGAATGGACATTTCCCTGGACTGCTTATCCTTCCTCCTGTGTCTCTGTCTTGTTTGCTTAGATACTGAGGAAGACCGAAGACATGTTTTTCTCTGAAAAGACTCTTCATAATGTGTTCAAGATGAAAGATTCATTAAAACCAATTGCTCCTTGAACAAAGGCCAGGGTTTGATGAATCAGAATTTTCTAATGAAAAATTTCTAGCTGGTGCTGACTGCCGCCATGTTGGGGAAAGCACCAGTTATGGAAAGTGGTGACCAAATGTCTGTAAAGCCAACTTCTAGCTGCCTCTCTCCAGCCAGTGTAACCTAGTTTGGGTTTTTTAATAGAATTATGGGCATCTTCATCCATTACAAACCCACTGTGCAGACATTTCTCTACCAGAGGCCCAGAACCTTGGTTAATCCAATGGGAGACAATGCAACTTAAATCTTAATCAAACCCATTGACCAAAGAGTATGCACTTACTTTATCTTTTATGCTTTCATTTATGCACATGCAAATAACCCCCAAAGGATCAACAACAATCAGCATTGTTACGTGCAGTTCTGGGAAGCACAGGCCCCCACTTTTGGAAATATCTTAACACGGTAGAAATAGCATTCAAATGTTGCAAGCAATAAACTGTAACGGGAAACAGATGGCTGTATACCTTAGATTAGAATCTACATTTAGATTTCCAAGATAATTTTATCTACAATATACTGGCTCACGTAAAGCTCAGATGATGAATGGATTTTCTATGGGGCCTTAAAACAATGTGACTCCTTGAAACCGACAATCTGATACCCAGGTACTGCCAAAGGGTTGACAGAGAGAAGAAACAGAGAGCATGTAAACTGAAGCTTGCCATTTAGATTGTGACTCAAGTGCAGTTTAGTGCATGGGGGAGTGCACACCTTGCATCGTGGTTCATAGTATGATGCCTAAGTAAAGATCCTGCAAGAGTTAGCTCAGCTGGGCACGAGGCCTCTGGATCTGAAAGCCCTGAGTGGAGGAGGAATTAAGTCCACTAACAAAGATGGATGCAGCCTCATCATTGTTCCACATGGTTTTGCCACTAGAGGGGGACAAAGCAGCTGGCTTGGGATACTCTTGAGCACATACCGCAGCTGGTGCACAGTATGGGGAGGCTGGTGAGCCACAGCCCCGCCTCTTCCATGCATGTTCACGACCTTTCTGGTGTTGTTTGCCTCCTCGCAGGGGAGAGGGGATTGCAGCTGAGGCTGTTTCTTGCAGGAGAAGCCCAAGGGGAAACGCTGCTTGTATCCTCCCCTCACTGCTGCACACCTATCAAAAGATTGAGCACAATTGTACCCATCCTGGTGACTGCCACTTCCTGCCCCACTCCACTATAATTATTCCCAGGTTATGTAGCCAGGCTGGCTGCCTCTTATGTCCCCCCACATGGCCTAGAGTCCCAATACAGGCCAGTTTCTCCTCCTGGCCTGTTCAAATAAAGTACACGTCATGCTTTTCCTTGGTCAAAAATTTCCCCTCTTTGGGGACTGAGTTTATGAATACAAAATAAATGGACAATAGAACTTACAACCCCCAAACAAAGCCCATTCATAAGTCCATACAGCCCAACAGGCCCTCCAAGGAGGGGAAGGAAGGGAACAACTGCTCCAGGGCCCACTGATTAAAAAGATCCCAGGGCTCTTAGCTGTTTCTAACACAGTTTAGTTAGCCCATAAACTTTGCAAAATCTGGGCCCTTTAAATCACCACCAGAGCACTGTGCAATGTGCTCCAGGTAGGGCTGGGGGTGGGGCACCACGGTACACTCTGGGTGGCACTGAGGGCTGGATGCCTCCCCACCCCTTCCACCTGAGACCCTGTCCCTTCTGGGAGCACCACCTCCCCCCCCCCCCCTCCACACACCTTACCCAGCAATTTATTGACCCCTCTGCAATCCAGAGTTCCTTCTTTTTCCTCCCAGGGGGCTTTGCAGTGTTTCCCCTGCTTGGATAGAGTCTGTCCCAGAACTACCTGGAGAGCTTTTCTTGCTCTCTGCAGACTTCACGCCAGCTTCTTGAGTTTCTTCCCTTCACTACAACTTCCTTTCCAGTGAGTCTCATGTTACAATCTGGTTTCACTTACCCCAGGCCCTACAGCCTGTAGGTCAAGGCACCCTGTTACAAGTGACATCCAAGGAAGATAGAAACAGACCCCTTCAGGCCTCCAGCCTGAAAGCAGAGAGAGCCAATGATAATTACACATGGCAAAAAGAATGGTGGGGAAGAAAACAAAAGTTATAATTATTATCATTATTATTTATTATTATTATTTTATTTTCCAGCCATAGCATTTTGGCAAAATACATCTCATCAGTTCCTTGTATGAGCATTGTAAGCTGAGATTATGTAATATTTATAGTCATATTAATGCAATCAATCAGCGTCAATGAGCAGAGACGTGTGAGCCGACTATACACATGGGGGAATGTAAAGTGGGGGAAGGACAAAAGGGTCCCTGTGAAGGCTGGGGAGGGATGCCAAATATTTTCACTGCTTTCCAAACTAATATGCTGCAAAAACACAATCGGCTTTGGCCCAGTTCATTAAAAATAATTAACTTGACTGTTCAGTGACTTTCCCACAGTCTCAAGGTGCCCAGTGGTGCCCAGGCTTCTAAGAAAACACCCTGCTCCCTGCATAAGAAGGGTGAGATTGTCACACAGCCTTGCCCCTGCTCACTCCCAAATGATGTAAAAGACCCACTTGTCCTGGCTCAGGTTACTGAGAATGGCAACAATGGAATGTCAGCATTAAATCGTGAGGTGTTTGCCACCTCATTGAATACTCACAATGAAACTCCCAGGGCTGCAAAGAAGTAGTTCTTCCCTAAAGGCACAGCTCCGGCTGCCCTCACAGGAGTGCCTCTGTAATCCCAAAATAGCTACTTCTAGTTATTATTAATTAGCAAAAATGTTAGTTGAGAAGACCAAGTAACTCAGAATAGGGCTCATCTCTGGGGCAAGTCCTACTGGCCTCCCACCCTCCAATGGATGGAGGAGTCTCTTGAAATGTGGAGTGGGTGTTGTGCAGAGGGAGAAGGGCAGGATTTGTGACCAGCCCCTACAAGGCCTGTAGACCAGCTCTGCCAAGTTCTCTGTGTGCAGCTGTATTGAGAGTATTTGAGAGGCAGTCAGCAGCTGGCCAAGGCAGGAGCAGGGACAAAATATGGGATTGGACACTGCATGAAACCTCTGGTCCTTCCTTAGTGAAATGTATTTCTAAAGCAACCTTGCATGGTATCATGCTGGAGACGTTGCCAGGCTATAGCTGACAGCAGGCCTTTGTTAAAATTCACTAAAGGGGTCAGGATCCTGGTTTATTGTTTGGCCTTGGGCCAGTCATGAGGTTCAGAACTAGTGTTGAACCTCCTCAGAGATTGAGGATGTTTGGATTGGGTCTCAACTGCTGCTCTTTCTGATGGGTGGCCATTTATAGGAAGACAGGCTGAATCCGTTTAGATTAAAGGATCAGCCCCAACCTTCTTCAAAATCTTTTGTAGGGGCATCAAAGGAGTTGAATTCACTGACAGGTTTTATCTTTCTTTTGAAATGTTTGTGGGATTTTTCCACTCCCGGGTTCAGGAGAGAGTAGGAAGTGGTGGTTCTGAAATGCCAGGAGAAGTGCTGACTCCTACAAATTCACTGGCCCATCTGGAAGCCTGTCCCACTGAGATTTCTGTCTGAGTTTAGTTAACCCATAAAGTTTGGATCAGCTCCAGGTATGCATCTACTTGCTGGGGTGTCTGTCTGAATGGAACCATCAAAGCTCCTGAGATGTACCCATCACTGTGATTTAAAAGCCCCATTGACCTAGATGGAACACCTACAAGACTAACAACCATTTAGGTAAATAAAGGGTTGCAGAGACAGGCCACAGCATTATGCAAACCCATGTATAATAGTGTACAGCCTTAGACCCGGGGGCCATTACCTGGTGAGCTCTTGTTCACAAAGCAACTATCAGGCCCAGGTGTGATGAGCAGACCCAACAGGAGATCAGACACCGCTTGGCTTGAATCAGTGTTTCAAATATTTTTAACCAAAAGTAAAAGTTAAGCAAATAACAAACTCATTTAGGTGTGAGTAAAAGGGAACCAAAGACTTCTGCATCCGTATGGAGGACAGAAGATCAAACGGGACAGACTAGACCCCACTTTTAACCTTGAGGAGCGAAAGCTTGGAAACATCTGTTGGCACAGACCTGTGTGAGGAACATGTGTTTTCCCTGGAGAAGAATCCTCTGTGGGAGGCAGTGTGTGTTTTCCAAGGACCGACCTCCCCCATTAGCTAGTTTGCCAAGTCATCCACAGAGTGCTCTTTGGACAGACAGTTTAATCAGTTTAAAGATGCTGATCCTTTCAGGCTCCTTTCCATCAAGATGCATGGCTCTTGGAAAAGCCTGACATCAGACTCAGCTCTCGTAAGGAGAATAAAAGGGACTTTCAGAATCCAAGTTCTGTGATCTTTTCCCTCCTCCTGAGCCATTTCCATTTTCCACATTGGGTGAAGCAAGATGTTATGGACAAGATTCTCACTGGTGTACTTACTCCAAGAATAAGGCCTCTGTGTGTGGATGGGAAAACAGCCTGCTCTGGCCACAAACACTAAGCCCTGTAATTAACCCTCGTCTTTTGCAATAGAGACCTCAAATTCTTCTTGGATCCCAGAGATCTCTTCCTGGTAAACCTCAAAAGTCTTTGAGCCCCATTATGTTCTCTGAAGGGGTACCCTGTTTTGCAGGAAGCCCCAATTTAAAGTAGTTAGGGTGAAGTCACTGACTTCAATGGGCTTAGGGTTTGACCCATTAGTTATTCATTGTCATGGGAAGCACATCACCCTTGTTTGGCTAGCTGGACAAAACCTTTTCTCTTCAGCAGCAAACCAACCAAGAATGAAAATTTTGACACTAACCTGCCCAAGGCCAGATGAGCTTGGTATCTTTTGTTCTGCTCGGGGATGGAGGAGAAGGAAGAGCCAGTTGCTTCCTGATTACTTTTATAATAGTCTCTGAGCAGCATTGCCTGTTTGCTGCACCGAGGCAAAAGTGATGCAGTGCCCTGAGACTATTCCGATCCTTTATTGAGACATTTTAACGGTCCATTTTCATCACACGAGAATGCACAGTGCAACTAATACATATGAAAAAACCCACACATCACGAACATCACATACTCTGACAAACATTTCCTTTTAATGTTGCTATTATTGAATATACCACCACAGTTGTGCACGGGTGTACTGCTGAAATGCAGGTGCAGGGCTACATTTAGTGCTGATTTGCACCTTGTGCAATTCCCCTGGAATCAACAGGGCTAGTCTGGTTTAAAGTGTAACTTGGAGAAGAAGGATACTCTTCTGGGTAAGGCCTGGCACTTAATTAAGGAGAGCAGGTGCCAGGTGATCCCCTTCCACAGCTCTTTTGTGTGGCAAGTCATCTAATCTTACTGGGTCTCAGTCCCTATCTGCAAAATGGGGCTAATGTTTCCTTCTGAAAGCTTCCTCAGCTTTTTAAAAAAAAAAGTTTTCCATTTTCATTAAAAAACAAAATATTTCTATTTAGAAATACCACTACAGTGCTGTATTGGCCAGATGCCTTTTATTCTCATTCTTCTTCTTGTGCTGGCCTATCATACACTATGCCTAAGTCTACACTAGACCAAGCAGGTCGGCTTAAGGTACACTGTACAGCTATGCAAAATGCGTAGCTGGAGTCAGCTTACCTTAAGCTGAGCCACCGCAGCATCTACATTGCAGAGGCTGATGGGAGCACATGGTCCCATAAACTTCCCTTACTCCTTGTACATTGAGGAGTCCTGGACACCAGCGGGGACTGCCCTCAGTGTTTGATTTGGGTATCTACATTAGACCCGCTAAATCAAACACTAGTAGATCGACCTCCAGAGGATCAATCTTCTCCATAGTGTAGAGAAGCCCTCTGTGACTTGCCAAGCACAATGGTACATCATGGAAGGTGTAGTCGAGTCAAAGAATAGAATGTTAGAAAGACTCAAACACAATACAGTTCCCATGAGACATCATATTAATCGTGTTTAGATCTTTTGGGAAGGGAGTGTCATTCATTATGTATTTGTTGCACTTTGCCAACAAATTAGGATTCTATTTTGTTTGGGCTTCTCAATGCTACAATACATAAAAAACAATAAAATTAATTAATTAATTAATTAATACTTGGCCTACTGTATGCGCCCCTCGTTGCTTCCAGTCTGTTTGATTATTAACATAGATCAGGGCTTCATTGCTGGACAGATGGATTTTAATTTGTGTTGATACTATGCATATTTTTAAAGACTATGTTAGTCACCGTACTAGATTTATAAGCATGATTTTTAATCTTCTCCTTCCATGTGCTTAATTAATCAATTTTATGAATGACTCTTCTTTGGAAACTGATAGTAGTGAAGAGAAAACTTTAAACGTGTTGTAGGAGCTGAAAATGAGAATGCTCTTTCAGGATTTTTTTAAATTTTTATTTTTTTGCCAAAGAGGATTGGCTAGGAAATTTTGGATACGTACCCAAATCTTTTGAGGCTAATTATATAGGCAATATTTTCCTTTGACACTTTATGAACACTTTGGGATTCTGGTACTGCTGTTTTGCAGCAAACTAATTAAAACAAAGAAGCTACCAGATTAGAATCCAGGCCAGGCCTTCCTATCAAACCAGGCAGACCAACTATTCTAAAATGGCTAAGCATGCAGCACCAAGCTATACAAAACTTTGAGGATAATAATTGTTATTTGGTGCCTGGCCTTAGCTAAAAAAAAAAGTTTTATGGAAGGAAAGTTAGGGACTCTAACGGAACATAAATTGTGTGTCTGTGTATAGCAGAATGTGTATGCCTGGTGTCTGTGTGTATGCTCACAAATTACATCTTTAAATGTAAACAATACCCGTGCCAAACAATTACAATGTTTATAGAAACTGATGGCCTACATCTGTTTAAAATACTACTCAGTGTTTAGACTGATGGAATAGAAACCATTCTGCAAAGAGTAAGCATAAATTGCATGACTGGAGGGGCTTTTTTTAGGGGGGAGAACTTCCACAGTATCTACCATGCGTTGATTAACCACTCAGATGCCCTAGCACTTTGAGCACTATTGGAAGCATAGATGTGACTTCTTGTATCAAAGTCGTATCAATGAAAGTTAGGGGAACTCTTCCTTAGAGGAAGGATTGCCTTGTGTGGACTGGGATGTGCGGAGGATGTGGGTGGAATTTTCCATTCTATCAGAGCCCTCCTGGGTGACCCTGGGCAGGCTGCTTGAATCAGAACTTTCCTTCTATTGACAGGGCTGTCTCGAGGGGAGTGCAAGGCTTGGGGCAAGCCCCCCCACAGGACTAATTGCCGGGCCTGGGGTAACCCCCCTGCCACAGGCCCTGCCCCTGCTCCGCCCCCACATCGCCCTGAGCAATGCAGCCCAAGGGATTATGGGGGCCTGGTGCATAGGCAACAGGGGTCACCCTCCCACACTGTGGTGGAGGGTTCCAAAGTGGCCAGTCAGCTTGCTCCGTTCCTCCCTGCCACGCCGTCCTCCTGACCTGCTTCACCCCTCTTCCTCCAAACTGTCTTCTTTTGGGCTGGTACCCAAACTCTTAACCTTTTTGAGGTTCTCTCATTACTAATTGGGACTGGTACGTAACATTGGAATCTGGCTAGAAACTCGCCCACATGCTCAAATGTTGGTAATAGTTCTGACTGCTGTCAGTTCCAAAGACATATTCCTTCCAATGTCTTTACTGAATGCAGGAGTATTTCTACCCAATGGCATATCCCCGTGAAGCTGAGTACCTTAGCAATTTGTCAGAGAAAGCATTTCAGTTACAGTAGTGTCCTTTGGTCTGAAATTAGTTAGTATGCTAGGGCCTGAAATTTTACATAAAATCTCTCTCAGTCCAGCATCACATACCAACAGGTGTGGTGCGGAACACACAGGTGACTACTCTATGAACAGACTCCTTCATGTGTAATGCATCAGCATCTAGCTACAGGAAACCCTGACCAGCAAGACCACTGGGATTAAAAGATTCAAAGTGTTACCAAAACAATGGGTGAAAGAGCTACCATTCCTCTTGAGAATAAATATTCCAGCAGGAAATGACATATTTTAATACTTGCTTTTAATATTTGCTTTTTATTTTTTTGCTACATGTTCCCATACACATCAATCCCCTGCTCTGCTTAATAGCTGTGATAATACATTATCCCAACACGCATCTTGTCTCTTATCAAAGAGGTGCCAAAAGATGGTTCTGCAAAAGTAATGCAGATTGTAGATGTTCAATTATATTAGGTCTCACCATTGATCTCAGTGGGGTCAAAGTTTGGCCTATACTTTTTTTTGTTTTTTTGTCTTTTGAGGCTTAACCATCATTTATATTTACAATAGGGATCCACTTTACATAACAAGCAAGAAAATTATTCCCTTCCACATAGTTATTAAAATTCAGCATTTGCCCACAAAAGGAAAACAATATTGACTCTGTTATTGTATGCAGTATAGTTGCAGCTGTATTGGAGCCAAGATAGTAGAGAGACAAAGTGGGTGAGGCAATATCTTTTACTGAAACAAATTCTACGGGGTGAGCGAGACAAGCTTTTGAGCCCTCCAAAGTTTTTCTTCAAGTCTAGGAAAGGTACTCTGAGCAGCACTGCTAAATGCAAGGTGGAATGCTTTGGTTAGTGTAAGTAGTTAGCTCATATTCTAAAGCTAGGTCTGCACTAGACCTGGAAGGTCAGGTTAAGGTATGCAACTCCAGCTACGTAAAATACATAGCAGGAGTCAGCTCACCTTAAGCTGAGCTTGGTGCTGTCTTCACAAAGGGAGGCTGATAGGAGCATATGCTCCTGTCAGCTTCCCTTACTGCTCACGACTGCAAGGCGTACTGGTGCTGACTGGAGCCCCACTCAGCGTTTGATTTAGTGCAGTGTTTCTCAACCAGTGGTACATGTACCTTTAAGGGTACTCGAAAGAAGTCTGGGGAGTACATCAACACAACTGAAATTTGGGGAAAACTGAATTTTTGTATTAAATTTTACAATGTTTTATTATTTTTGTACTTTTTACACCCAAAAATTTCATCGCCCACCCGACTGCGATGAACTTGTTTAAACAACTGTGTTAGAATGGTAGAAAAAAATTGTGTGTGTCTGAAAACTGTAGGTACTGTTTTTTTAAAGGGGTACTTTATAAAAAAAGGTTGAGAAACACTGATTTAGCGGGTCTTAACTAGACCCTCTAAACTGAGAGCCAGAAGATTGATCTCTAGTGTGGCAAGTGGAGACATGACCGAAGGGACCATTCAAGAGAGACTGGCCTTGCAGTCATAAGTTGGTGCAATGAAAACCACCCACCATGACTCTGTTAGTCCAACATAATTCCCCTATATTACATGAGCACAAAAAGAAAGGGTTCTTTTGATTCTGAGACTACTTAGCACAATTCAGACAGGGGTACACAGCCATCCTCATTTTAGAATTGCAGTTGCTCAGTCTTTAAACCCTGGATTCTATTTTCTTGGCGCGTTGCAACTGATAATAAATTGAATGAGATCTCAGTTTACGTTACGTCTCACAGAAGATTATGTTGGACAGTAATGGCATTCCCAAGTAGAGGCACTCTTTCAAATGAAATATGTAGCATATGGAAGCAATTCAGTATTTACAGATTCAGATACATACCCACCTTCTACAGATGTAGAAACCATATTTTGATAAGGTAATAGCCAGCAAGACAAAGCAGATACACATATTCCTAAAGAAACTGAGCTTTAACTTTTACCGTGCTGTCATCCAAAACCCACTGAAGTCATCAGAAAGACTCCCCTGAGATTTAGTGCAGGTCCTTACTTTCCTTCATGAAGGAGGCGTATTCTGGGGTCATACTTACTCTGTCTTGGAACACTTTATCCTATAATAATGTTACAGCTTCATGCTTATTGTATATTGAAATCTGTTTATTTCCTCTGACATGTAACTCTTACTCACTGTCTCATTTTGATACCCCCCAGGGCAGGTGAAATGGAAATTTTAATTTTATTGCTCTTTTAGTGAAACAGATTTTTCTGTATGTTGTTTACATAGAAAGGTCTTCCCCCTCCCCTCCTCCCCTTTCATTTTTTTTCCTCTGGCATTTCCTAGACGCCTGTGCTTGGTACCTACTTTATAATGTAAATCCAATTTAAGCTACACAGTTCTGCTTGACTGGGGCTGGTTTCCAATAAATTCAAGCTCCAGAAAAATTCCAACCAGGTGATTTACTCACAGGCAGCAGCTCTTAATGCAGTATGTGGAAAGGATCTTCAAAACATGCTCTAAGAGGAGACAGGTGGCTTCCAAAGCTGTTTGGCTTTTCCTTCTAATATTGACTTTTAATTATGAACAGTTCAACCTTGTTTTTCTATCCGATCCATTTCTGCCTCCAAATCCATTTTGTCCCCGGGTTATTGACACAGTTGGAAAACTCACCCTGTTTACTTTTTTTTTTAAGTTTATTTTTCATACATTACTTTCAAACTGAGACTGTGTCAACTCATGTACATCAAGCGCCAACCTTGCTTCTCTCTGTCTGTTGGGCTTTTGTTATCCAGTGCAGATGGGCTTTGAAACTGTTCCAGATTTTGTGCTGTGAGGCTTAGAAAGCAAGTGTTTATCCGAAACAATGCACATAAGTCCTACAGGTGAAATGTTGAGCAGTCCTTTTGACTTTTAACAGGATGTAAGCTCCCAAGACCCTATTCCTCAAGGATATCCACTGAAATCAGTGAGAATTAAGCACTGAATAATTCTTGAATTTTTGGATCCACAGTCTGTTGGAAGAGGAGTTAGACTTACCAATCCCTGGCACTTTTGAAAATGGGTCTTAAGCCTGAGGCCAGAGTTTCATTATGTGCAAGACTGCTGCTGTTTTAGTCAGTCTTCCAGATTTCATTTAGTAGGTCTAGTGAAGACCTGCTAAATTGGCCCCCGTCGATGCTAGTATTCCTGCTCCTCATAAGGAGAAAGGGAAGCTGACTGGAGCCACTCCCGTCAACCTCCTGCTGTGTGGATGGCGTAGAAACATGATTGAAGATACGTAGACTCTAGCTACATAGCATATTTGCAGTTGCGTATCTTAATTCGGCTCTCCGCTATAGCATAGACCAGGCCTCAGTAAAATTTTCAAAAGAGCCTAATATGGATGAGGACAAAATATTTACAGAGTAATTTTATCTCCATTAATCATAAGGCTGTATCTGGGGACAGATCCACAGCCGGTGTAAATTGGCATAATTCCATTGACTTCAATGAAGCAAGACCAATTTTTCTCAGCTGAGATTCAGCTCTCAGTTTTTATAGGTCCCGCACCTGTTCAGAAGTCCAGAGGAGGGTGCTATTGTAGGTTCAGTGTTCCTCAGATAGCCTACTACTTTGTTTGTTGACTGTGGCTGGGCTCAGAGCCGAAGTATTGACTAAATTGTATACAGGGATGCTTCTCTCATTCCCCAGAGTGGCTCCAGCTAACGGAGAACCCAGACATGTGTATGAGTAGCTCAGGCTACTCCTCCAAATGTGTGTTGCCCTGAATTTGTCAACAACTTTACTTTGTTTGCCAACATGCTGCTCAGTTGCTTAGCTCTGCATGCGCATTTCATAACGTGTCCTTTAATTCCCTGTCTTGCTCCCCTGGCCTTGCAGGTGTTCATTAGAGCTCTTCATTTAATAACCCCTGTGAATTAAACCCTCTTTTGGAGCATTAATGAAGATGGCAAATCAGAGTGGGCCTGACTTCAGGCCCTGCAATCCTTATCGTTAAGCTTTTTAATAACCCTTCGGCCATTTTCAGCAAGGTGACAATGTTCTTACCTGAGCCAGTTTTAATTCTGTGAGTTAGATCTTGTCTAGATGATGGATTTTTGCACTGCAGAAGCTGCAGCCATGCCCCTACCAGTGGAGATGCACTTCCCTAGTGTGAGGCGTCTGCACTGCCAGTTGCAGTATTGTAGCCCCACTGAGGCAAAATTCTTTAAAGCACATGAGTGCCAGGCACCTTGAAGCAGGGATTGTGTCTCCCTTTGCTAGCACAGCACTGAGCGCAATGCATGTTATCGATGCCTCCAAGTGCTACCTATTAATTTCATTTGGTGTCCCCTAGTTCTTAGGCAGCAGGTCTACACCCTTGCCAATGATGAGTGGACATTTCAAACTGCAGTTATTCCTTGATGAGGCAGGAGCTAGATCAAGGGGGCTATAGGGAATAATTCTGGACACTCTGGATGCAGGTGAAAACAAGCAGAGGATTTATTGCACACAGTTGGTGGAGTGTCCCTCAGGGGTTAACCTGGTGAATACTGGTTAAACAAAACATTACAATGGATTATATAGGTGGCAGATGGATGGAAGAGAAGCAATTTGATAGGGTCTGGCAACAAGACAGAATGAGCACGTTAGCCAATCAACTACAAAGGTTACATAGGAGCTCTGCCCATAGCCAATTAAACATCTTATCAATAATACAGGTAGTTATTCCTAACAAGCTAAAGAAGCCAACATAAACAAAGCTAACATGTTATTAGTAACTTTGCTGAAATTATGATGTGTCTACTGCAGGGTGATACTGCCTTGTGTTAGCATAGTTCTTGGGTTCCAGGCTTATTATCTAGGGTTAAAGGAAGACAGTGAGAACAGTTTCCACAAAAGTTGTTTTGGTACCAGCCAGCATCTTATTGGAGTAAGGCCCTCTTGGAATGTGGTTGCCAGGGTGACCAAGGTTATATTAACTGCTTGTGCTGTGTGTTCCCAGGCCTGTCTCAAATTTGGGATTGGATAGGGGTTCTTAGCAAAATACCATGGACTGCCTCAGTTTACCCCTACAGGTGGGCAATAATTTTTGATGGGGGGGGCACTCTATGAATTTAGTAAGTAAGTGGTCAAGGGCTGTACTCTTCCATGATATTAATGGGGTCTGGGATGGAGATTGGGTGCAGAAAGGAGTTTGGGGTAAGGGATTGGGATGCAGGAGGGAGTGTGGGCTCTGGGAGGGAATTCGGATGAAGGAGGCAGTTGTGACCTGGGGCACTGGACTGGGGTGCAGGGTTTTGGGTTGTGACCTAGGGCAGGGGATTGGGATGCAGGGTATGGGAGGCAATATGGGTGTAGGAGGGGGGCAGAGGGTTTGGGTATGTGAAGTAGGGGGGAAAGAGTGAGGTACAGAGGGTTGGAGAAGAGAGGGACTAGGGTGCCAGAGGCAGGATCTGGCCAGGAGACTTATCTGGGTGACTCCCAGCCAGCAGCCCAGCAAGTTTCTCAGGCAGCGAGCCTGCTTGCCCTGCCCTGCCCCTGCACAGGCTGCAGGGCCATGTGCGTGTGTGAATAACTACGAGCCAAGGGGAGGAGGCATGGTGCTTCATGGCTGTCCGTCATTCATACAGGCAGCTCCTGTTGGCCAATTTCTGGCCAGAAATCGTCCAGTGAAGTTGTTTTGGGGGTAGGGGCAGTGCCTGCAGCCTTCCCCTGACTTCCAGGCTCACAGTTTTGAAAGAGAAATGGTCCAGCAGCTGCTTTTCTGAGTGGCGTGCGTGGGGGGTGAGGCAATCAGGGAGCCTGCCTGAGGCTCCCTGCTGCATCCGTGGGCCAAATCCAGTGGCTTGGTGGGCCGGATTCAGCCCACGGGCCGTATTTTGCACCAGCCTGATGTAAGCAGTGCAGAGTGGTATTAAACCAGCTGGGAATACAGGTGCAGACTTGTCCCTGCAGAAGGGATCTTGCTGCCCTTGGAAAGCTGGTATGTCAGCGATACTTCGGCTACCTCTTGGGACAATTGCCACTGACACCCCACAGAGAAAGGAGAGCAGATGTGCTGAGAGTGAAGTCGTGTTGGACAAAAGCTTTCCCTGTGATGTAAGGGCAGATAGCTCTGAATTAAGGAGTCTGAATTGCCCTCCTGCAGCCCCTACCAGAATGCAGAACTGTGACCTTGAATCAGGAGACATTTTATTTAAATTTTCACAAACCATTTCTTCTGTGTCCCTATCGACAATGGCTTCACTCAACAAATGTTTCCTTTTTTGATGTAATTCAATTGTGATCTCCCCCCCTTGTTATGACCGGTTCTGAGAAGAATAATTGTTTTCCAAGAAATATTACATGAGACACTGCATCAGATGCATCACTGACTAATGAGTTTCAAAGGTGAAATAGGTTTAAGGACATCTGGAGAAGATCATTTTAATTTCAAACAAGCTAGGTCACCATCATTTACCATTAACAGCCACTGTGGAAGCTTCAGGGTTCTGTCTAAGATCAGAGGAGAAACCTTTGGTTAATGATTTGTATTTCAGCACAGGGTCGAGTTTCCCCCCAACAAATCATTCCATGCTGTAAACTCTGCTCTAATTGCCAACCGCGTCAGACTGCCTTTGGGCTAGAAAATATATATGACTTGTGAGTGTTAAGTAACCACTGATCAGACTTGGATCTGAACAGGATATATGAAATATTTCCAACAACAGTAGCATGACATAATTCAAACTACCTTTGGAAACAATAGTTTCAATTGCATGGTGGATGGCATTTTTATCCACTATCGTGCCTTAAAGAAAAAGCTCACAACAACAAAAGCACTTTTGTGTAGTAAATAGAAAAAAAAATGCTCGAAAGCCTTTGCAAAGAGCTACAGGATATAATAATAATTCTGCTGATTTATTGGCATTTAACATTATAGGAGCGATAGAGAACAATGCCGTGGTCATGGGCATTATAAAGATTTTTTTAAAGGGGTTTACTACAGACCACATAAAACTGAACTCTGGGCTAAACGTTAGCATCTGAGTTCTTTCTGTCATTAGAAATGCGGGAAGAAAAACATTCAGATTATCAAGTATGGCTTTATCAGTTTGTAACCAGAAACCATGGAAGAGTGAGTATGGGGTAGGGCACAGGAAATCTGTTCATGAATTCTTCAGAAAGCAATCCATGTTTTCTCTAGTTTATTCACCATTCCTAATATTTTCCAATAACTTCCATGCCTTAGTCTGCAGTTTGTTCATGAGCATTTCATGGTGTGGAGGGTTCAACATTCAAAATTCCAGTCACTTTGGTAAAGTCTATCCCATGGACATCTGCACGGGGAATCACAATTTTCTGCCTACTTCCCCTCCTTATCCGGGGGGGAAGTTATCTAAGCCTCCCCTGTCCTTGACTACGCTGTATGGCCCATTGCGGGGCAGAGACAAAGCTGGGTCTCACTAGATGCAGGCTCATAGGGCAAGGTATAATCTTCATTGATTCATTCACAGATTTAGGGACTGTTGTTATCATCTATTCAATCATCCACATAACACTGGCCATTTTGCTCTTTGACTAGCTACAGAGGTCAAATGGCCTTGCTTCTTTTCACTGATTACTAAAATAATCCACCTCATCCCTGCTGCATGGTGTGTAACCTGATTGTGCTTTTCTGGTATGACCCCATTGGTACAGTGTGATGAAGTAGGATATGGGCAAAGGCCTCCTTGAGGGAAGGGCTCTTTGTCATCATTGGCTTTTTGTCTCCCTTTGTAACCTGAGACCCTTTCCATCAGTATTAAATAAGGCAGTGCCCCATCCCCAAATGGAGGAATCCTGATGAATCTTCACTCCTTCCTGGACTGTATGAGTTGTCTCCTTGTGTGTCACCAAGTTATGTTTCTCACAAAGCCAAGACAGCTCAAAGAAAGCGAGCTGCATTGCATTGTGTGTGCCTCATCAACAAAAATGTTGGCTAAGTTTTGACAGAGAATTCGTTATGACCATTGATGATGTAAAGGCAGAAAGTAAAAAAGTTTGATTCACCTCTAAGGAGGATGATGCTGAGGAAGGTCCTCGCTGACCTACTCTGAGCCAATTGGATGCAGATGCCATCACCGAGAACACAGGTCAGATCCTCAGCTGATGCCAAATAAATGGATCTGCCCTGATTTACTCCAGCCTAGGCTCTGGCACTATGAAGATGGAATCTTTAGATAGTATTTTCAGCTAAGTTCTCTCTTTAAATCCACCCTTGCATTGCCATGGCTAATTTGGAGCCAACATTTATCTCATTTACATCTGAATATTTTTAGATAGTTCATTTGTAGGCAGGGGCAGTCTGTGTGTAGAGGCCGACTCGGCTGTCACCTAGAGCACCGTGTTCAACGGGGTGCCCGATGATGACGTCACACCATTGAGGGCTGGGCAGGCGGAGGCGCTGATGGCGCATTCTGCCTGGGCTGCCAGCTGTCGGCAGCCTGCCTCGGGCCACCCCTGCCTGTAGGAAAATGATAAAAACAAGAGAGTCCTCAGTGGCTGATAAGTATCTAATTAGAGTCACTTTTCTTAAGCAGTATGCTTTGAGAGCTACAGGTGAAAAGCTCTAAAGCAGAGCTAGGTGATAGTAATAAATAATAATTTTTATATGTGAATCTTGAATATAATTCACCACTAGGTACCACTTACATCCTATTTTTAGGGCTTAAACTAGATTTAAGTAGGACTGCATTGGTACGTTGACTGTAATCTAGCCCTTTTGCATATCAGTATGTTTTACTCCTAAGGAATTTTAGCAGGTGCATTCAGTACATCTGAAACTAACTATACAGAATTGTCATATGCATAAAGTGTTCACGCCTCAAAGTTTTCAGTCAAATGGGGTGATAAAATAGAATTTTATATTTTAAAAAAGTGTGAGTTAAAAAGTCTTCATCTATAAAAATAACCCCTTCAACAAAGGCCCCCAAATAATGCATTACTTTTCTTCCCATACTGTAAAGCAATCAAGGTTTCTTATGAAATATTTTTGTCACTATCTTGTGGCTCTATATTTTGTCTGGTATCCACTAAAATGCATGATCAAAATTCCCACTGTGGAACACTTCGAGGCTTGGCAATCAATTTGTTCTGGGAGTGAGTTTGAGAACTGAGCCCTAAGGGTAGCTTGTGCTCTATAAAATAAATGGAATATACAGAGGGAGAGGACAAAATTATTTTTGCTCCCAGATCCAAATGTGCAGGCAGGTGCCAAAGGCTCAGAACTGCATGTCTGCATTTGGCTTGATGACAAAATAAACCCCGGTGTGGAAGATCCAGTAGTTCTAAGCAGATAGGTTAAGTTTCAATGTTAGCAGGACCTAAATGAGTTCTTTATGTAGTGGACAGCATTTTGAAGGGTATAAAATGTTGGTCCTGGGGCCATGCATCAGAATGGTTTCTCTTTGTAAAGTAAAAACATCCCCTATGTTCAGATGCCCATAATCTGTAGCTACAGCACCAGTCTAGGAATTGTCCATCACGCCTATCAATGCAGTGTCTAAGGGCTTGCCAGCAGAATTTATTCCTAATGCAGGAGCTTCTGTGGATCCCATGGAGACTTTGTCTGTTCCCTCTTTCTTGGTTATAGAAGGCTCTGTTTAGACACTTCGTTGGTTTGATTAGAGTGTGTATATGTCTATATCGATCTGGTTCTGGATGGTAGAGCTTCACCAAAAAGGTGCACAAAAGGTGGTCTGACTTCAGATTAGCCTTGTCTTCTCTGGAAATTACACAGATGAATTTCCACAACCAAGAATATTCTTTCTGGCTTTGCCCGGGGCTTTGTGAGTTACATTTTCCAAGAAGAGCTCAACTGTCTTGGTGAATCCGGGCCATAACTGGCTTGGGGATGTAGTCAGGTCATGAACTGATGAAGATTTTGAGAATAAGGATCAAGACTTTGAACTGGGAGCCATTATAGGAATTGGAGCATGGGAGTGATGAACTCCACAGTGTCCCAATAGAAGAGGCAAGTGGTGGTATTCTGCATGAGTTGGCTTGACTCCACATTTGGCCCCAAGTAATTTTGAATGACTGCTGAAGAGGTGGGGCAAAGGAGGGACTGCGTAGCTGAGGGCTTCTCCCATTCCTGCTGCTTGAAACCCATTGAAGAAGGTTATCCTTTATCTCATGCCAACAGGTGAGAAGCATCTGGGGGTGGACTGCACCATAACCTGCAGTGAGGCTGAATGATGTGTATTGTACATATACCACAGCTACCCAACGACTGGATCAGATTGGGTGGGTCATGGTACCCATGCTGCCCAAAAATATTGTGGAAAGGTGGCCAGCAGTGGCTGCGATGGTGTGTATTAAGGGTGGAGTAACCGGTGGATTGGGAGCATGAGCAGGGGCATTTGGAATATTTGAGGAGACTTATAATGGAAATTACCTCAGACAAGAGCGGTGACAGTCTAGGAAGTGAGCGAAGCAGTGGCAAGTTCCACCCCTGGCAGCAGTGGGAAGGCTGAGCGCTGACTCAGAATGCCCTGCATGTGTGAGATGTGCCATTGGGAGATCTTTAATAACATGTTTCCCCAGGCCAAGCCAAGGCAGAGTGAATGCTCAGGTAAGAGACAGAGTTCTCCATCTACATAGAGCATGTTTATGCTCTGAGCCAGGGGATATAATTCCCACACTTGGGTAGTAGCCCATCCCTTATACCTTCCTTCTCAGGAGCTCAGTGTGAGCAGTAGGATGTGCTAACCCTTGCCCTATACATATTTATCCAAGACACTAGGCATATACGCAAGGTGGCTAACCCAATCCTCCATGTGCACTGACATAGCTAAGCTATTTTTAGTGCACTAGCTCAGTCGGACCACACACCTCGAGCTGGGAATTGGACTCCAGCGCAAAGTGTACACTTGCCCTCAGATCCACATAGCTGTAAATCCACAACCACATCTCTGTCCCAAACAATATCTCCATGTTTTACACACAGATCCCTGCTAAGCAAAATTCCACAGAGGACAGATGGTGTAGAGCTCTTCTTGGGAGATAGATGGGGCAGATCTCTGCCCCCTTGTAGAAGAGAACTGGACTAGTTCAGGCACATCAGGTCCTTCTTGTCTGCATAGGAATTGTCCAGAGGACCATTGCAGTAGCCCGAAAGCCTGTTTCTATTTTCCTTACTGAGTTTTCCCCCTTTTGCCACCCAAAACACAACACAACAAAGCTGTGATCATCAAATTATGCAAAGTCCTACTTTCTTTTTAAAATGTTGGCAGAGGAACGATGAGATTTCACCCTCCCTGGGCAGTGACGTTGGCTTCCTGTGTGTGTTTTTAGGGACCAGCCTGGGTCAGGCACTATCATGGAACAGTCATAATATTCCTCTGCTCTTCCAGCAGCAAGAGCAATAGATTCCGTCCAGTGCCTAAACCTAAGTGTGTGTAGCCCCCTACCAGGATACTCCTGATCTCCAAGGGTGGCAGAGCCTCTTATTTCTCTCTTCTCAAGAGCTCACTGTACCACATAAGCATCAATGCCAAGGAGGCAAATCAAGGAATTGGTGAAAAGGGATGACCCACATTTGCCACCAGTGAATCCAGTTGTGCTACTCTGACTCTAAACACCAGCTGAAATACTCACCCTCTTTTGGTGTCAAAGTAATCAGTAGCCAACATTTTGCAACTCATCAGGGTTGGGCTCATGGAAAAAGGGGTGCTGATTCAGACTCATCAGTGACTGCATTATACAGTTCACTCAGCCCTAACTTTGGTTGTTAAATAGAGCAGCCTAAATATCATGTTAATCCTGATATATTTTTTTCAAGGGCAGGTTGATGCCAAAGAGACCAGCCATTAATTTGGCACAGGGCTGTAAAACAATTTGATACCACTGACAGAATTTTATAGGAATGTGTTGTGTTGAAGATTTATAGCAAGCATGCTGGTTTTCACTTGAAAGTCCAATATAACAAAAGAGAAGTTTCTCTTGCTGCAAAAGGAAATCTTTATCCCTAGAAACAGGATCACTTGTTAGGTTTTCCTCACCCCTAATCATTTTACAGAACTTAATGCCTAAGCACAAAGGAAGACAACATGGATTTTAGGAAAAACGGGTCTCGTCCCCTTTATAGGAGACATCAAGAAAGGATTGCCATTTTAATGGAGGGTATGGACTTTCCTCACAAAGGAGCCCAAAACCAGTTTTTATTGTCACATGGGGCGTGGCAATATCTTAAACTGAGGTGGGGTCTGATGAAACCTGAGGTCCTCATTTGGTCCTTTGTGTCCAATCCTGCAAGACAGTTCATCTCCCAATGAAGTAAATGGGATTTGAAAGCATTAAGCACCCGAGAAGGTCAAGCACTTTAAGCATTATCCAACGTGTGTTGAAAGTCTCTCTCTGACTACCATAATCTTGGGATGAAGAAGACTTTATTTTTATGAGCTGTCCTCATGTCAATTGGACTATTCATGGGAATTAGCACTACTAGCATGAGTAAGAGTCTGCAGGGTTGAACTCTGAACATAGAATGGTATTAGAATAACAGATGGGGTTGTCTGTGGGAGAAAGTGAGGATAATTTAGTTTGGGATTGGTCCTGCTTTGGGCAGGGGACTGGACTTGATGACCTCCAGAGGTCTCTTCCAGCTCTAGGATTGTATGATTCTGTGAACCCTGCAAAATAGAGATCAAAGTACATTTTTCTCTGCAGCAAGTGTTAGTTCCCTGACATGTCATCTCGGGAGGTATGCTGCCTGCCGGGGGCCCGTATCTGAGATGTTACTGAGGCACTGTCGAGGATTATCCTGCCCTCTGACTACTACCCCATGCTACTCATCAATGTGGGCACTAATGATACTGCGAGGTGTGACACTAAACAGATCAAGAGTGATGACACGGCTCTGGGAGTACGGGTGAAGGAGGTTGGAGTGCAGGTGATATTCTCTTCATTCCTTCCTGTCAAAGGTAGGGGCCTAGGCAGTGACAGGTGCATCCTGGAGGTGAATGCCTGGCTGCAAAGATGGTGTCGCCAGGAGGGCTTTGGCTTCCTCGACTACGGGATGATATTCCAGAAGGACTGCTAAGCAGAGATGAGGTTCACGTTTCAAGGAATGGGAACACCATATTTGGATACAGACTGGCTAACCTAGTGAGGAAGGCTTTAAACTAGTTTTGATGGGGACAGGTGACCAAAGCCCACAGGTAAGTGAAGAACATAGAGACCTGGGAGATGGGTTGGAAATGGGAGGGAGTGTGGGCTATAATAGCAAAGAGAAAGGAGGGACAAGGCAGAACTGGGAGGCAAGATCAAATCAGTATCTTAGATGCCTATATACAAATGCAAGAAGTATGGGTAATAAGCAGGAAGAACTGAAAGTGCTAATAAATAAATACAATGATGACATGGTTGTCATCACAGAGACTTGGTGGGATAATACACACGACTGGAATATTGGTATAGAAGGGTACAGTTTACTCAGGAAGGATAGGCAGGGAAAAAAGGGAGGAGGTGTTGCCTTATATATTAAAAATGTACACATTTGGACTGAGGTGGAGATGGACATAGGAGATGTGCATGTTGAGAGTCTCTGGGTTAGGCTAAAAGGGGTAAAAAACAAGGGTGATGTCATGCTAGGGGTCTACTACAGGCCACCTCCCCAGGTGGAAGAGGTGGATGAGGCTTTTTTTAAACAACTAACAAAATCATCCAAAGCGCAGGATTTAGTAGTGATGGGGGACTCCAACTATCCAGATATATGTTGGGAAACGAACACAGTGGGGCACAGACTATCCAATAAGTTCTTGGACTGCATTGAAGACAACTTTTTATTTCAGAAGGCTGAAAAAGTTACTAGGAGGGAAGCTACTCTAGACTCGATTTTAACAAATAGGGAGGAACTGGTTGAGAATTTGAAAGTGGAAGGCAGCTTGGGTGAAAGTAATCACGAAATCATAGAGTTTGTGATTTTAAGTATGGTAGAAGGGAGACTGGCAAATTAGAGACAATGGATTTCAGGAAGGCAGATTTTGGTAACCTCAGAGAGCTGGGAAGCAAGACTGAGAGGAAAAACAACTGAAGAGAGTTGGCAGTTTTTCAAAGGGACATTGTTAAGGGCTCAAAAGCAAGCTAATCTGCTCTGTCAGAAAGATAGAAAATATGGCAAAATACCACCGTGGATCAACCAGGAGATCTTGCATGATCTAAAAATAAAAAAGGAGTCATCATATAAAAACTGGAAACTAGGACAAATTACAAAGGATGAATATAGGCAAACAATACGGAAATGCAAGATTAAAAAGGCAAAGGCACAAAACGAGTTCAAAATAGCTACAGGCATAAAGGGAAACAAGAAGACATTCTATAAATATATGAGAAGCAAGAGAAAGACCAAGGACAGGGTAGGCCCATTGCTCAGTGAGAAGGGGGAAACAGTAACAGGAAACTTGAAAATGGCAGATATGCTTAATGACTTCTTTGTTTCAGTCTTCACTGAGAAGTCTGATGAAGGAATGCCTTACGTAGTGAATGCTAGTGGTTCCAGAAGATTGGAAAGATTTAGGCACAAAGCCTGAGACCTGAGTGCAGGCACCCAGAGATCAGGAAGGGGCTAGAGGTGCAGCTAGCTATGTAACCAGGCCAGGGACCATGTGCAACTTGGTTTCACACCTCATTTCACTCAATGTGAATACAGGGTGGCTTGACCATCACGGCATACAACACAAAAGTTCACTACCCAAGAACTTCCAGAAGAAAATTCCCTGCACCAGATAACTGAATGTGTGCTTCCCATTCACCGCGCGGTGCCTTCCTACAAGTGGTGAGTGAACCCTCCCAACATGTTCGAGGTTTGGTTCGGCCCAAATCAGCAGCCAGTAGTGCAGGTGACTAGCTGAACTGACTCTGATCTTTATGAGTCTGCAAAATGGGCTGGATATGTGCAGAGGAGAAATTTGCTTCTAAGCTATACAATCTTTCCTATTCCTCTATGAGCTGTAGTGGTTCCAGCCCCGGATGGAAGAAAAATGTGGAAGGCACAAAGAGGTGAATTTTAAAATGAGCAAACTAAATTTTTCAACCCGGGCTTCTGCTCGCTTTCTGAAATACACTTCTCTTATTAGTGTTAATATTTGTATAGCACCAATAGCACATCAGGTGCTTTATGGAGAGATACTGTGTGTCAACAAGGTCTCTATTTCAGTGACCTTACTCAATAACCAGGCAACCTGCTAAAAATGGAGTATGGAATGGGAGCAACTCAATGCAATGCAATAGTAAGGTGAAGGAAAGTTCACACCTTGTCAGAGGAACTACAGTACACAGAATACAGGCAGTCCCCGGGTTACATGGATCCGACTTACATCGGATCCCTACTTACAAACGGGGTGAGGCAACCCCGCACTAGCTGCTTCCCCCCAGCAGACCAGGGAGACGCGACGCTAGCGCCCCCCCCCCCCCCCAGCAGACCAGGGAGACGCGGAGCGGCTTTTCTCAGCAGACACCTCAGCTTGAGAATAAAGGACTGAGGGAAGTGAGGTGTGGGAGACTAAAACTGAGCTCTGGAGAAATGTTTGGCTAGAGTTTCCCCTACAATATGTACCAGTTGCGACTTACATACAAATTCAACTTAAGAACAAACCTACAGTCCCTATCTTGTATGTAACCCAGGGACTGCCTGTATATCCCCTGGTTAGAGAATATATTTTCAGTCACGTTAACTCTTCTTTGAAATATGTCGTATGAAACATTTAGATGACTCCCATGACTGTAATGCTTAAACACCTCATTGACAAATGTGTAAGCCCGGTGTAGAAGGAAAGTATTGTCAACATCCCTGTTTTACCAATGAGGAATGAAGAGGTTGAGAGATGAAGTGATTTAGCTAGGTCTCCAGGAAAAGCTGCAACAGAGTCACCCAGATTTGCAGACTTGAACCCAGATCTGCTGAGCTACTCCAGCCTTCCTCAGCTGTAGCCAGTGGGGCACTAGCAACAAGTCCGGAAAGGATAGAAGCCTTTCTGATTGCTGTTTTTGGTATATGACAAAGTCCTTGAACATGACTACCTGTGAATTATGTGAACTCTGGCTTTACACAGGCCTCACTATGCTGTGCGATATCATAAGGTAACCTAAGCTGGTGAGTGGCTCTCCTTTGTCTCAGTGGGCCGTAAGATTGTCATAAACAAGACGGTCTCCTAGAATAGGGTAGTTTTTCTAACTGTGCTTGTGTACTTAGAACGTGTGGGATGTGGCGATGGAACCAGAGCAGCGTTTTGATTGGATGCAGAGGGCGCACACGGCTCTCACAATGTTGTGTGCAATCAGCACACACCTCACTTCACATGCCCTTGCCTGCTTTAAGTGCATGTCACTTTTGTAATACCAGTCGGGAAAAAAAACGATGCGGACAAAAATCAGCAGAATCTGGCAACCCTGTCATGGGCAATGGAAAATAAAATATCTCGTGGGCCACCCGTGGAACCCCAGTCGGCTGCAGGTTGCTCACCACTGTCACAAGGTATTAGCATAGTAATAGAGATGTAGCCGTAACACGGCTACACCTCTGTTAGTCCTGTCTTTTGTTTCAGCGAGGTATTAGCATGTGCTATGTTTGGGTCACCTCCCTTGCATTTGCTATAACCATTTACACATGTAGGGTGTTTTTTTTCCTTGTTTGCCCATAAATAATCACCATAGGCCATGCTAAGTACATACACATAATTTTTATTACTGTATTTTATTGCCACAAGTTCTTTACAGTACACAGCACTGGCCTCCCCCCGCTCTCTGTATTTTGTTCCTAGTAGTAGTTTTGTGTATCCTCTCGGTTAGGGCTCATGGCTCTCTGTTTCTACATCAAAACATTACAGCGTTCCTTAGTTAAAGGGATACCCTATAAATCTCTCTATGTAGCAATAAAACCCTAGCAAAGCAAATGGAGATGAAGTGATGATACGTAAATTTTGCATCCTTATAAAACAACTGTTTTGCACAGTTCTGTTCCGAGCTCTCATCATGAAGAGCAATTTAAAATCCACGTAGAATAATATCTTCGTGAAAAAGTATTATGAAATCAATTATTAGGAATGTATGTGTTAAATGATAAACAGCACTAGAGATGGAAAAATATTTCTGGACAAATATACTCTGGATTTCATAAATACTATATAACTAAAGGAACATTTTTAGAAGCACCTCAGTGACCCATTCTCAAAAGTGACTTCACACATAGGAATCCGAGTGTCATTGTAAGACAATCAGACTATGCACTGATCCTCACAACACTTCTCTATGGTAAGGCAGTGCCATCATCCCAACTTTCATTAAAACAGAGAACAGAGGCACGGAAAAACTAAGTAACTTGCCCACGGCCACTGTATGAGTCTGTGGCAAAGAATAAAATTGACCTCAGGTCCTTCCCGCTAAGTCCCAGGTTAGATCCCTAACCACTAAACAATTCTTCCTCTCCTAGTAATTAAGAGAAGCTCTTAAAGAGAAGGGTTCAGATTCTTACCTTTGTCCAATTCTGGTCAGCACATTGGACAGGGTGAGGGGCTGTAAGGAAGTTATGTATCCTGAATTCCCAAGTTACAGCTCTTGTATCTCAAGAAACTTAAGAGTGGCTCCAGGGGCTGCTTTAACTTTGATAGCTGGCCTGGATCCCCAAGGAACATACCCCTGCTGAAACAATGAGGAGTCCTGGGAACCTTAAAGACTAACATTCATTTGAGCATAAGATTTCGTGAGCAATGACTCACTTCTTCAAATGGCCATTGCCCATGAAAGCTTATGCCCAAATAAATCTGATAGGCTGTGTCTAGATTGCATCCCTTTTCCATAAAAGGGATGCAAATTAGACACATCGCAATTGCAAATGAAGTGGGGATTTAAATCCCCCCTGCTTCATTAGCATAAAAATAGCTGCCGCTTTTTTCCGGCTTCGAGCTTTGCTGGAAAAAAGCGCCAGTCTAGATGCGGATCTTTCGGAAAATAAAGCCTTTTCCGAAAGATCCCTTATTCCTTATTTTAAGAGGAAAAAGGGATCTTTTGGAAAAGGCTTTATTTTCCGAAAGATCCGCGTCTAGACTGGCGCTTTTTTCCGGCAAAGCTCCAAGCCGGAAAAAAGCAGCAGCCATTTTTATGCTAATGAAGCAGGGGAGATTTAAAACCCCGCTTCATTTGCAATTGTGATGTGTCTAATTTGCATCCCTTTTACGGAAAAGGGATGCAGTCTAGACACAGCCATAAGGTACATCTACACACTGGTGCTATTTAGGGATGATGGACGTTAACCTGAAATAGCATTCTGCGCATCTTAACAGCATGCCCGTTATTGTGAAATACATTCAAAATAACAAGCTTCTTCTTCCAGCATCCTGTAAACCTCATTGCACGAAGATTTAGGAAGATGCCGGAATAGCGATTTATTTGGAAATTAGCACTGTGTGGACAGCGCCAAATTTCGAAATAAGCTATTTCAAAATAAGCGACGCAATTTGCGTAGCATGAATTGTGTAGCTTATTTCAAGGTGTGAACAACTGTGTTAATGTACCCATAGGCTATGTCTACACTGGCATGATTTTCCGGAAATGCTTTTAACAGAAAAGTTTTCCATTAAAAGAATTTTCGGAAAAGTGCATCTAGATTGGTAGGACGCTTTTCTGCAAAAAAGCCCTGATCGCTATTTTCGTGATTGGGGCTTTTTTGCGGAAAACAAATCTCTGCTGTCTACACTGGCCCTTTTGCGCAAAAGTTTTTCGGAAAAAGACTTTTGCCTGAACGGGAGCAGCATAGAATTTCCGCAAAAGCACTGACGATCTTACATGAGATCATCAGTGCTTTTGCGGAAATTCAAGTGGCCAGTCTAGACGCAGCCATAGTCTATAAGGTTCCACAGGACTCCTTGTTGTTTTTGAAGATGCAGACTACCATGACCACCCCTCTGAGACTTACCTCAGCTGAGAATTTCAAAAGCTGATCTGGTCTCTGACCTGCCTCCTCTCTGCCCCATGATCCCTCTTCATCCCTCACCACATCCTGAAACTAACTGAGTTCTCTCCCAATGGTGGCCAGGTTCTGGTCCCTTTAATCTACCTGAATGCAAACCCAGAGAAAGAATCTGGCCCTAGATCTCTATTCTTACTTGCCATCAAAATAAATAGGTAAAGGAGTGAGAGGAGATGGGTGATCCTCACGTGACAACAGTTTCATTTTGTAAGTGCTATTTGCAATGCTAAGCCTTAACCTGCTTTCAATGTGAGTTACAAGTTACTAGAAAACTGCAGACACCAGTAGAGCCATAAAATATATGAATGGAAATCCTAGAGTGAAGGAGGGCAAAAGCTGCAATGCCAACATTAGTGCCAAATATTTCACTCAAACCTCATCCTTTGTGGCAGGGTGGCAGGGGAGGCATTAAGTCAAAAAGCTCAAAGGATCATAGCAGCCTGAGATGAAAAATCCCACAAGATCATTGAGTTACATCGCCCATGGTCTTGACTTTTGAACAGGCTCAGCTTCCATTTGTGTCTCCTCATTGCACTCACACACAATAATTTCCTCTGTGCGCACATCAATGGAATTGCAGTTAGTGCCAGTCATCTCCAACACAAAATCCCTGTTTGGTTCAGAGCCCAGCACTTAGAAAAGGCCTGCAACATCTGGAAGCAGTGATGCTTCACATCTGCGAGACCTTCAGAATGGCTAAAGAACAACCTACGGTGTTATTGATGTTGATAATTAAACTTCAAATAACATAATGTGAGAGGTACTTCTCTTTCTTTACACTGCAGGGCTTGTTCTATCAAAAACCCTGTACTCTACTGCATTGTCATAGACTATCCTGGTGCTTTATTTTTTTCTGCTTACATGTAACAAACATGCTGATGTTGAGAGGAGGGGAATTGGATGAATTCATAGCTCAGAAAACATCTGTAATTGCTAAGGGGCATATTTGGTCCTCTTCTTCATGCTGATTCACACTTTATTTCACCCCATTGACAATCTGGTGTTAGGCTGTATGTTCAACCCAAGCATGACTTCTGAGCCAATTCCCATGACATTTAGTCTGAGATTTTTCTAAAGCCTAAGGGTATGTCTACACTACCCTCCTAGTTCGAACTAGGAGGGTAATGTAGGCATACCGCACTTGCAAATGAAGCCCGGGATTTGAATTTCCCGGGCTTCATTTGCATAAGCCGGGCGCCGCCATTTTTTAATCCCGGCTCGTTCGAACCCCGTGCTGCGCGGCTCTTTCCACGAGGAGTAATGGTAGTTCGGACTAGGAAGCCTAGTCCAAACTACCTAGTCCATGCCGCGTGTAGCCGCGCGGCACGGGGTTCGAACGAGCCGGGATTTAAAAATGGCGGTGCCCGGCTTATGCAAATGAAGCCCGGGAAATTCAAATCCCGGGCTTCATTTGCAAGTGCGGTATGCCTACATTACCCTCCTAGTTTGAAGTAGGAGGGTAGTGTAGACATACCCTAAGAGAGTTGGCCATCCAATTCCCATCTCATCCTTTGAGGTCCTTTGTAACCTACTGAGCAACACTCCTCCATTATGGACTACATAATGTAATCTGGGTTTTTAGATGGTTCAAAAACATTAGTTCCTTATTATTTTGTGGTTTATATTATAGACTAATAGATATTTTGCTGTAAATAATGTGACCCTTGGGCTTTATGCATTTTCTTTCTGTAAAGCTGTGACACTTGCAACTTTTGCTTATGACAAAGCCAGGATTTTCATCATGGTAAACAACCAGCTTTAGGTCCAGATCCCTGTAAACGTTTGCACATGTGCTGAACTTTATGCATATGAGGAGTTGTACTGAGGTCAATGGAACCAGTCATATGCTTAAAGTCAACTGCATGAGTGTTTACAGGACTGGGGCCTCAGTAATTACCCACAGCGGCATATCAAGTTATTGAAAGAAAGGTTTCAGAGTGAAGGCTAATAACAAGAGAAGAACAACAATTATGGATTTTATTTTTAAATGGATTCTGTGGGATCTATGTCCTACCACAGTTCAGTATATGCCTGACTTGTGATCTAACACATATTTCCTAGCTAAGCATCATCATAAACTCAAAAGTGTATTTCCTAATTGAAAGATTGTCATGTGTTGTATTACGTTCTTTATAGTGAATTTATCTCATGTGGTTTTAAACTTGTAAACTGGGGATCTTGGAAAGGAATCTTCTATACACTGATCCTGACCAAAAGCCAGCCCCCCAAAATATATTATAAACATGCTGCAAAGCAGCAGGACCTTCTTGCACATGGCATCAGACATGTCATCTTGGACTTAAGGAGTGTGTCCCCAGTGGAACGAAAAGATTAAAAAACTTTTTGATGAAAACCTGCACAAGAAATAATTTTACAGAACATTTGCACCAATAACATGGATCAACATTATAAAGGTTACAGGGTGTATTTCTTTTTGCCTGCCTGAGATATTTTTTAAACCCAGCACAGATGATACCTTTGTGTAAGCTCAATGACCCAGTTCAACAGCTCTTTGAAACTCAGAAGTTTCTGGGACCACAATACAGTAGCCTTTGGGAGTCCATTTAATCATTTTTTCCCCACTGGATCCTCCCATTATGTGAGGGCCCAACACCGAAATGATGAGAAGACCCAAGATTCAAAGCTTTTTTTTTTTTTTTTAAATCCTGTTTATGGCTAAGGGTGCTGCTGATATTCCATTAGCTTTTCTTCATTGATAATGCAGAGATTGCAGTTGAAACTTTGCAACTTAATGAGCTGATGTTATTACTCGTACTGTGTGGCCATCTGGAATCAGTTTGGTCAGAGAGCCCAAAGCACCAAAAGCCACCTGCAATGCATTAAGTCTCAGCCCAGTACCAGCTACAAGGATTTGAGAAGCTGGGCCTGCATAAATACTAACCTGTGAGAATGTAATTGGAGAAGTGATATTTAAGAACTCATAGTTGGCCAGAAAATCACATTCTCGGGGGAATGTGTGCAGAGGCTTAAAGTTTAAAGCTAAGCAGGTTTTAGTTTCAACATTGGGAATCAAGAAAATCAGTGCATATGGATATTGTTTAGCTATCCATGCCACTCGGCTAGCCAAACAACCCTGCCTGAAGAGTGTTTCTAAACCATTGTTCGGCCTTGGCACCTGAATCTCATCTGTAGCCTGGCTACTATTGGCCTCTGGAAAACACCCTTTGAAACTGCCCATAGCAGTCGCTGATAATAAATCCAACTCTTTCCATGCAGTGCATAGAATATGTAAACATGATGGTATGACAATTTGCAAAGTATTGTTAATGCCCAACAAAATGGAAACAGTACTCCAAAGTCTCAAAATTCACTATACAGTGACCTTTTCCCAAATTGGCCATAGCTGTAACATGTACAAATTGGTGACTACCATAAGAAATTACAGCAGTTTGTTACAAGGTGGCAAATGGCATTGCTGTAGCAAAAGGGCAGGATGGTTTTGATGGAATACAGCAATTCCTCATTTAACACTATAGATACGTTTCAGAAAATGATCGTGTTAAGTGAAAACATGTTATGCGAGGTCAATTTTCCCATTGAAAATAATGGAAAAGGTGGGGGTTCCGTTTCAGGGGGTGGTGTCTGTTGGGACTGGGACATAAGGTTGGGGGAGAAAAGGGACTGGGTTACAGCAGGGAGGGGAGGTGTTTGGCCCTGGGGAAAGGAAGGGGAGGGGAGGACAGGGAGGGGGATTGGGTTGGGAGTATGCCCCTGTGATGGGTCTGCCAGGACCCGCACTGCGTCCAGCAAGGGGGGAGGTCACCGGGAAATGGAGCGGCGAACCCTCCGCCGCTTTGCAGGGAGGCAGGGGAAGCCCTGCGCAGCTGCTGGAAACAGGCCAGCTGGGGAAATCATGTTATTCCGGGGACGGTTGTGTAATTCAAAAAATGTTCCCTAAAAAAAAAATCATGCTATCGCGAAAACGTGTTAAGCGGGCACGTGTTAAATGAGGAATTACTGTATAAGTTTAATGGCCCTCAGCTAATGTAAATTGGTATAACTCCAGTGCTACTCCATCAAAATCAATAATTTATACAAGCTGAGGGAGGGCCCCTGGATTAAATCTCTGTTTATTTTAGAGTTAGTGTCTCTCTAGCATTATCAAGTCCCTTAACTTTGGTATTTTTGGTGTATCCCAATAGTAAGATAACACTGACAAGATGTGATTCAAACTAAGATTAAACCCCAAATGAAGTCAAACCAAATGAGCATCTAAACAGCAGGGTAGGACAGCATACTTTGTAACAAAGGATACATGAATGTCAGCAGATATGCTCAAAATTATTAAAATATTTTCATTTTCCCCGTATTTTTTTGGGGGGGGAAGGGGTAGTTTCCTACAGATTTAAGCTTGGAAGGCTTTCTCCCCCTTAAGGCATATACATGCCTGAACACTTTGCCTGATGATGTGTTGGTTGAAAAGTAGAGGATCCAAAGTCTTTTCCCTTACTTTTTTATTAGGAATATTTCTCCAATTATCCTTACCCCTTTCTGCCTCACAGAATCAAAGCACCCAGACAGAACCTAGTCTGAAAACAAGAGGGGGCAACTGTATCCTTGAATGGGGGGGAAAAGGCAGCTATTCTATCCTTCTTTTACCTGAAAAAAGTTAGTGACCAGAGGAGGGGATGTTCCATACTGTATTGCTAATGTAAGCATCAGTGAATAGGACAATGGGGTGGGTGAAATCCTGGGCCTACCACAGCAAAGCTCCCACTGATTTCCATTGAGCCAGGATTTCACTCTGGAAGTCTGTATTAAATGGCAGCTTGTATTTCTAAATGCAAAGGACTGCTCTCTGATCCATGCACTGATAGACTGTTCAACAGAGGCAATCTCAGGGATGAGTTTAGTTGGACAGAGAGATCCATAGGGCAGTGCTGATATCTGCAATGCAAACAAGAGGAGAGAATTTTTCCCTAGAAAAAGATAAGTTACAACTTAAAAAAAATGTGTGATATCTCTAAAAATTGCATATGGAATTATATAATGAGCAGTATATTCTTCTTAAGAACACCCTTATTATTCAGTGAAGGACTGAGTTATTGGAAGCAGAGAGAACAGTATGAGATGACTCCTTATCTTGTAGCCTTAGGTAGTGTAATTTTGTAAAGAATCTAGGTGACTTTAGAGACTAAGTCTTATTAGCTTTTCCTTAAGTAACTTAGGCACTTTTGGAAATGTTACCCATATCATCTCCCTGAAGACACATCCATGAATTTTCAGGATATTTGGCATTCTAATACTAAGCCCACATAGGCATTGTATTCTCCTATAAATAAACAGACATCATTTTTCATAATATCCCATGGAATGACTTAACAAGTGATACATAAGGACAGTTTGATTTATGAGTTTTTATTCTTGGGGATGATTAATTAGTTTAATGGAGTGTGTCTATGAGATTTCTGAGAAATTCACTAATGACTCTCTACTGGCAGAGTTTCAGAAAGCAATTCTGAGCAATATTGTTCAAAGTTGAAGTCTCGAGTAAACTTGCCATTCTTGAAATTACAAAATGGTTTAGCATTGTTTACAGTGTGTTGGTGACAAGAATTGATCCATATCAGATGAAGGCCTGAAATATCCTTTTCTATGCACAAGAAAGTGTAAATCAAGAAGTGATTTGAAATTAATAAATGGTGATAAAAAGGATTGAAAGGAATGTTTTCTCTCCTAGTTTTGATATAAATGCTGCACAATATAAAGTATTTAAATAAAGCCCATAATAATGAGCAAAATGTAACTAAGTTCATATTAATCCTAAAAGTTTAGTGTATATATTTTCTTAAGCGTTTTGAAAAGCCACACCTCCCACATAGCTTTGTAGACTGTTAAGCCAGAAGGGGCCATTATGCTCACCTAGTCTGATCTCCTGTCTAACAAGGCCACAGAACTTCCCCCAAAATAATTCCTACCGTATGTGTGTTAGAAAAGCAGTCAATATGGATTTAAAAATTGCCACTGATGGAGAATCCTCCACAACCCTTGGTAAATTGTTTCACAGTTTAATTACCTTCCCTGTTAAAAATTTACATCTTATTTCCTGTCTGAATTTATCTAGCTTCAACTTCCAGCCATTGGATTTCATTATACTTTATCAGGTAGATTGAAAACCCCATTATAAAATATTCATTCTTCATTTAGATACTAAATATTTTAACTTTCTCTTTTCTAAGCAAAATAAATAGAGCCCCTTGAGTCTGTCACTATAAGGAACGTTTTCCAATCTTTTAATCATTCTCGTGGCTCTTCTCTGAACCCTCTCCAATTCATCAGCATCCTTCTTGAATTTTGGGTTCCAGAACTAGACACATTATTCCAGCAGCAGTTACTCCACTGTTGAATACAGAACTAGAATAACCTCTCTCATTCTGCTCAAAATTCCTCTCTTTATACACCCTAGGATTTCATTGTCTCTTTAGGCCATCACATTGCACTGGCAGGAGAGCTAAAGTTCAGCTGATTATCCACCATAATCCCCAAATCTTGTTCAGAGTCCCTGTTTCCCAGGATGGAGTTTCCCGTCTGGTATGTGTGGCCAGCATACTTTATTTCCTAGATGCTGACATTCACATTTAGCTGTATTAAAGTGCGTGTGGCTTATTTGCACCCAGTTTACCAAGGTCTGAGTCATTCACCTGTCCTGTTCATTATTTACATGCCCAGAATTTTTGTGTCATCAGCAAACTTTTATGATATTATTTTCTTCCAAATCATGAATGAAAATAGTAAATAATGTAGGGCTAAGAGCTGTGTTTTATTTTCTCCCCATTCCATTCCCCTATTATTCATCCCTATCTCTTCAGTTAAATATTACTTGAAATGGGAATGGATTTCAGGCTTTCTGTTCTTAGCAACATGTCTCTGCAGCTCTGACAGGAAAATGTCAGTTCCAGTGGTTTGAAATGCTCTGAAATGCCTTCCTCTCATGATTGGTTACAATATTAACCATCAGATTTAATCTATTGCTATTTAGAACTTCAGAGTTGACACCAAGTCCACTTGGAATATCTGGCCAGGGGAGCTGACACTCTGTGACCCATCAAGCCCTCAGAGCTGCCCAGAGCACCCAGCCATGCACCACAGAAGTGGCGGCAGATGGGAGTCACAGGCCCCTTTGAATCACCAGGCCCTGGGGCAACTACCTGTTAACTGCCAGTAACACAGCATGACTCGCTGCCATGGGCACCTCCTGCTGGACACTCTGGGACTTAGCTTTTCAGCCCTGGATCGCCCCCTTCCGGCTGGTGTCATGCCTGCTGTTACCTTGTTTTCCTCCACCTCTGTGTATTAGGACTCATGTCCTTCCTCCCCACCCCCGATCGTGGTATCCTCCCACCTGTGTACTGCCCTGCCACAGTGCCCCCACACTCTGCAGTTCTCATCCTCTGGGAACTCCTAACCCCCTATGCCCACATTGCCTCAGTGACCCACTGCCAGTCTTCATCTAGCCCCTCATCTCAGGGGCAAATTGCAGTCTGAAATGGCCACTCATCATCAGCAAGGGGGTGTGGACCTCCTGCCTTTGCCTACCCTGGCTGCCCCTTTGCAGCCCTAGTAGCCTCAGGCCTTGCTTCAGGCCCTGCAGTCTGAGAGCTTGTCTGGCCAGAGCTTTCCCAGCTCTGCCTGCCTCTCCCCAGCCATGCTCCAAGTCAAGAAGCCTCTAGCTTTTCTGGCAGCTAGGTGCCTCCTGCTCCCCAGCTAGAGCAAGAGTGAGTAGTCTCCAACCCTCCAGAAGCCTTTATGTATATTGCTCTCAACTGGGCCCTAATTGGTTCATTCCTGCCACAGCTGCTGGCTCTGCAGCTCCACCACTCCAGCCTTCTCCCAGGGCTGGGTTTTCTCCCTTAAACTGCTAGTGCAGGGCAGATGCCCCATCACACTGCCCCTTCTCCCCCTCCCCCCCTCCTAATCAGCAGGCCTGACTCTGGTAATGGCAGGGATCAAACGCAGTTCTTTGTTCTCCCAGCCCATCCCCACAAAACTAGTAATACTTTAAACTGTTAGCAATATAGGGCTTAGGACACACAGTGAAGTTCTCACTTCCTCCAGGAGGGAGCAGTGATATACGATACAGACAATCCAGTTCCATACAATAAGGTCTCATTGGAATGTAAAACAAACTAAAGAAACCCATGTATATTAACTGGCTCTGTGCAATGCTCCAGCAAGCTTTAATTTAAAGCCTTTGCACATAGTAAGATGTGGGGGAGAGATAGCTCAGTGGTTTGAGCATTGGCCAACTAACCCTAGGGCTGAGAGCTCAATTCCTCAGGGGACCATCTGGGGCAAATCTGTCAGGGATGGTACCTGGTCTTGCTGAGAGAGCAGGGGACTGGATTGGATTAAATAACCTCTCAAGGTCCTTTCCATCTCTATGCAATATAGTGATAGAAATGTAGCCATATTAGTCTGGGGTAGCTGAAGCAAAATGCAGGACAATGTAGCACTATGCAATATACTTACTTCATATATAGTATTGTGGTTATTGCAAATTTACATGGTCCTAAGCTTTGTTTCTGGACTGCTGTTTTCTTTAATATAGAAAACATATTTCTGTCAGGGTTTCTGTCAAGTGATTTAAAAAAGTAATCATGATTAATCATGCTGATAAACAATAATAGAATACTGTTTAAATATCGTGGATGTTTTCTACATATTCAAATGCACTGATTTCAATTACAATACAGTATTCAAAGTGTACACTTTAAAGACTAATAAAGGTATTAAGATCTTAGAGTTTATGCTTTCATAAGCTACAGCTCTCTTCCTCAGATGCTGAAGAAAGACAGATAGACAAACAGACAAAAAAAGGGGATACAGATATGAGATTCTCTAATACCCTAATAAATGTGTTAGTCTTTAAAGTGCCACTGGACTCTTCGTTGTTTTTGCTAAAGCAGACTTACATAGCTACCTCTCTGAAAAGTATACATTGTTCACTTTATTTCTTTATTACAACATTTTGCAATATAAAAAAAAAGAAATAGTATTTTTCAGTACACCTAACCCAAGTACTGTCATGCAATATCTTTGTCATGAAAGTTGAACTTACAAATGCAGAATGATGTACAAAAAATAACTGCATTCAAAAATAAAACTGTAAAAAAACTTGAGCGCCTACAAGTCTATTCAGTTCTACTTCTTGTTTAGACAATTTCTCCAACAAACAAGTTTGTTTACATTTTCCAGAGATAATGCTTTCTGCTTATTTACAATGTCACCTGAAAGTGAGATCAGGCATTCACAGAGTACTTTTTCATTCCAGAGGACATGTTTCCATGCTTATTCTACTAATTAAAATATATTGCATTAATTAAATTTGTGACTGAACTCTTTGGAAGAGAATTGTATGTCACCTGTTCTGTTTTATTTTCATTCTGCCATGTATTTAATGTGTTAGTAATCTTGGATGATGACCCAACAAATATTGTTCATTTTAAAAACACGTTCACTGCAGATTTGACAAAATACAAAGAGGGTACCAATGTGAGATTTCTAAAAATAGCTACAGCACTTGACACAAGGTTTAAAAATCTGAAGAGTCTTCTGAATCTGCATGGGAGGAGGTGCAAAGCATGCTTTCAGAAGTTTTAAAAGAGCAACACTCCAATGAGGAAACTACAGAACCTGAACCATGACCAAAAAAAGAAAATTAACCATCTGTTAGTTGAGTCTGATGATGAAAATAAACATGCCTTGGTCTGTACTCCTTTGGATCATTATTGAGCAGAACCCATCATCATCATGGACTCATGTCCCCTGGAATGGTCACTGAAGTAACAAGGGACATATGAATCTTTAGCATATCTGGCATGTAAACATCTTGCAATGCTGGCTACCACAGTGCTATGTAGACTCCCGTTCTTGCTTTAAGATGACATTGTAAACAAGAAGTGGGCAGTATTGTCTCCTGTACATTGTAATCAAACGTGTTTACCTATGCGATTGGCTGAACAAGAAATAGGAGTGAGTGGCTCTAAAGCTTTACATTGTTTTATTTTTGAGTACAGTTATGAAACAAAAAACCCTACATTTTTAAGTTGAACTTTATGACAAGGCACTCACACTACAGTACTTATATAAGGTGAATTGCAAAATACTATTTTTTATCATTTTTACAGTGCAGATATTTGTAATAAAATAATATAAAGTGAGCACTGTATACTTTGTAATTGAAATCAATGTTTGAAAATGTAGAAAAACATCAACAATATTTAATAAATATCAATGGGTATTCTATTATTTAACAGCGCAATTAAAACTGTGATTAACTACAATTCATTGTTTTCAGTTCATCACGAGTTAACTGTAATTAATCAATAGCCCCAGTACAAGGACGATGCCTTGACAAGAAAGAGCAGCCAACTTGTACCCACTAAACATGAAACTGGTTTTAGTTTATCCAAAAAATACCCATTCTGTGAACCACTCATTCATACAACACATAGACAAGGTCAGGTGTTGTGTTGGCCCTTTATCCTGTATATACCTCCCAGAAGCAGAAATAGGGACAAAGAACCCTGCAGCCCCAGTGTACAGTTTTAGTAATACTAAAAATAGACAATGGTTAGAGGAGTATCAGGGAGTAGGACACCAGGGTTCTTTTCTCTTCTGTAGCCTGTATGCACTGTGTAACTCAGGAACTTGACCCTACTCTAGCTAAAGTCCACACAAGCTTTGCCATTAATCCCAGTGGAAGCAAGATCTGGACCATTCTCTCTCTGGGGCAGAACCTCTGCCATTGACGTCAACAGAGCTATGAAAATTCACTGGAGTTGAGTATCTGTCCCTTTTTCTCTCAACTTCCTCATTGGTAAAATGGAGATAGCAAGCTAAGAGTTATCTGCCTCTTAAAGTGGCAGATTCTTTTCTCAGCTATGTGGTGGAAATCTGGAGTGCTACGTCTACACTGGCAGCTTCTTGCTCAATAACTGTTTAGCGGAAGAGTTCTTGCACAAAAAGTCTTCCTCAAGAGTGTGGCTACACTGTCATGTGCTTTTGCGCAAGAGCGTCTATGGCAGTGTGGATGCTCTCTTGCTCAAGAAAGCTCTGATGGTCATTTTAGCTATAAGGGTTTCTTGCACAAGAAATTCATGTTGCCTGTCTACACTGCCCTCGAGTGCAAGAGCTCTTGCTCAGGAGGGCTTATTCCTCATGGGGAGAGGAATAACTCTTCTGGAAGAAGCCCTATTTTCCGACGCTAGACTGTAAATTTACTTGCGCAAGAATGTGCATGCAGTGTAGACACCAAGCAAGTTTTTGCACAAGAACAGCTGTGTAGATGTAGCTGCAGGGGCGGATGAGAGTGCCGCAGGGCCCAGGGCAGCGCCGCGGGGCCCCGGGCAGTGAAATTTCACGGGGCCCCCCTTTTGACACGGCGCATGTGCCGTGGCGCCACGGTGCATGCGCAGGGCCTCGGGAAGTGCGAGGCCCAGGGCAGCCACCCCGCTCGCCCTGCCCTAAATCTGCCACTGCATAGCTGAGTATTTCCACTGGACTCAGTGGAGCACAACCGCAGTAAAAGCAGGACATGAGTCTGTCTGCATTGCAGTCAGAAGAGTGACCACACACACAATCACCAACAGTAGCAAAGCTGCCGTGACACGGATGGCTGCACATGTTGAAGGACCCTACCCTGGACTGAAGCTGCTATTCCACTCTGCTGCAGCTTCACTGCTGTTCTTCAAGCTGGTTAGAGCCAGGGCTCAACTCATACCAGATATCTGGTCCATCTTTTTTTATAATTTTTGGGGCATTCCACTACTTCTGGTACAGCCAATCCTATTATTTTAAAGACTAACAGGATGGTTTATTAGGTGATGAGCTTTTGTGGGCCAGACCCACTTCCTGGCCCCCAAAAGCTCATCACCTAATAAACCATCCTGTTAGTCTTTAAAGTGCTGCATAGTCCTGTCTTTTGTTTCAGCAAGACCAGACTAACACGGTTACATCTCTATTACGGTCCTATTATTTGTGAGGGATGGTTCCAAAAGTGTGTTCTTGCATTTCTTTTTTCCTAGGACTGGGTCACTGAGTAGGTCAAAGGCAGCTTGGGTACAGATTCAGTAGAGACCTACCCAGTGGGAGAGTCGGGTTCAAGTGGCTGCTTTGCCTGGGCGTGTATCTGATTTATTGCAAGGAGCAGCCTGTGATTCTGCTCCTTGGCTATCCTTAGAGACTGCCTCTCACATAGAACAAATTACTATTTGATTGCCTGACCTGTCATTTTAAAAGTTACCATGGCTATTTTTTAATTGTATGTATTTAAAAACTTTAATAACTCACATGATTACTTTGCCATTGTTTTATTTTAATCACAATTATTGTTAATAATCTTTGGGGGGGGGGGTTAAAACCCCCACACTCTAACATTGTTTATTGCTCCATTTTACTTATAAATGATGGTTCCTTTGTCCGGTAGCCTTGTCCCAACACATTCATCTCCTCAGAATGGCACAGAACTTTGTGACTCTGAGCAGCTTTGCTGAAGTATTTCACATTCACATGGTTTGCTGCTTCCTAGGACTTTTAGAACAGCAGGTGTCCCAGATAGAATCCCGTGTCAATCTCTGGATTATATGACGCTCAGTCCAATCAAACAAAACAAAACCCTCATGCTGATGGGTTGCAGCTGGTTACTCAAGGGCTGGAGCATTCACTCTCCCCACCCCACCTCTAACCCCTGGCCTCTGTGTGCTGACACCTTTGACATGATGTCAGTCTGTCTCCATGGAAGTGCTTATCAAGTGGAAGGAAGTTATAATAAAATTTACTGCAGTTCCACAGAGTACCACTGTTTGCATGCTATTAATCACTTGGATGGGTCCTCTTCCGAGGAAATGGTGGATCTGACAATGATTTATACGCTATTTAGATAACCCAAGGGAAGCACATTGTGAGATCTTTGGCGAGGCTATAGCCCAGTCAGTGGGGTACCCTTCTCAAATAGCAGAGGGACACCCTCTGACTCACCCTTTTGGGCTTCAAAGCCACCCTGGAGCTTATGAGAGCACAGGAGAAACAACTGCTCTCTAAACATAGTTAAAGGCAGCAACGTTTCCCACCCCAGTGAGATCAAACGCCCCCTCCTGCCTGCGACATAAGCCCTGCTTGGAAAACAAGACCAGTGCACATTCTTCAGTTCACAAATCAAAGACATGCTAGGACCATGTGGATTCCCCCATTCTTCAAATCATCAGTGGGCCAACGTATCACCTCGCACCTGTGGAAGGCAGAAATCTATAGTCTGTGCAAATCCCTGCATGACCTCAGCACTGCAAAAGATGTGTCAGCCCAGCCTTGCAGTAGGGAAAGGGTTAACTGTGGACCTCGGTAATTTAAAAACAAAGAGAGGTAAATTAATGAGGGGATGATACAAAAAATATGCAATGTCACCAATTTAATCCCATTCATTAATAAAAATAGTGTCTCAGCAGGTCCTAGGATACATTATGTACCAACAGCACCAAGAATTTCATTACAAGTGTTTTTTAGTCAGTTTCCTGGGAACAGGTGTCCCATTCACAAAACTAGGACCAGCACATAGGCATAGTGCTACCTCTTCTACCCTCCTTCTTATACTTTGGCTTTGCCAACTTGCCAGCCTTCATTAACTCTCTTTAGGACACCATGTTTTGTCAAGGAGAACATCCTGGTAGCAACTTTTGTGCTCTTCTGAGCACTTGGGTTATAATTCCTGCTTGGCCATTGCACATGTTGGATATGTCTACACTCCAAGATAAGGTCGAATTAAGATACACAACTTCAACTACGTTAATTTCATAGCTAAAGTCAAAATACCTTAATGTGACTTTTGGCACCATCCACATTGCAGAAAGTCAAAGGGAGAACACTTTCCCTTCAACTTCCCTTACTCCTCGTGGAAGCAGGACGACCAGCATAGACTGGAGTGCCCCTCTCAATTTGAATTAGCGTGTCTTTACTACACCTGCTAATCCAAACACTGGAAGATCGACTGTGGTAGCTTCAATCTTCTCTGTAGTGTGTAGATAAGAGGAGCTGTTTCCTTCTTTCCCACCGCTTTCCCCATCTGCACGGCTAGACAGTGGATGGACAGAAGTCAGAGAATCCAGCCCCAAAACATCAGTCAGATGTGCAGTGTACTTAGAGGTGAAATTCTAAATGGATAAAAGAAAAAGCAGAAAATTAACCAGAACAATGGAATACTCTTTGCTGAGTAGATGCTGATGAACAGAAAGATACATACAGTAAACTTCTATTTTTATTTTGTTTGTTTTCCCACTTCAGCCATTTAAAAGGGCAGGAAGTTAGATTTTACTTTTCACATTCTAAATAAAATTGCCTCTTGCATAGGCAGGTCTTCAGTTCTGTCTTCTCACCTTGAACCATGTAGTATCTGTGATCTTTAACTCAGATTGCACTAAGGAAGCTGGTAGGAGGCCCTTTCTGCAGCAGGGTTGAGGGGTTTTGCAGTAATACTGCCTTTGTCTGTAACTGTTTTGATAGAATGATTGTTTTTCTTACCCCTAATCTCTTCTCAGTATCGCATTTCTTCTTTATTTCATAAGTGAACAAATTTACTGTAATCATCAGAATTTTACTCCAAAATTAAATGCAGCCTAATGAGAAATGGTGTACATATTAAATAAATCTGAGAACTTTGACTTTGCTTTTTTAAAGTCAAATGTTTCTTAATGGAAAACACATTTCTGGGAGGGCTGATTTTTAGCCACTTTCTGTAAAAGAGAAATTAACCTTAAGTTATATATTATTAATTATTTTATTTTATTATTATTATTAACTCAACTTTTTAGATCATCACTGTTACCATTTGTTTTTGCAAATCAAAGTGCTAGTTTCTGTCCCTTGGAAACAGATATGCTTTGAGAACAGGAGGATGAAGAAGTTGTCCTCATTTTAAAGAAATAAGACAGATAGATAATTTCATGGAGGTTAGGTCCATAAAAGGCTATTAGCCAGGGGATAAAATGGTGTCCTTGGCCTCTGTTTGTCAGAGGCTGGAAAGAGATGGCAGGAGACAAATTGCTTGATCATTGTCTTCGGTCCACCCTCTCTGGGGCACCTAGTGCGGGCCACTGTCGGCAGACAGGATACAGGGCTAGAAGGACCTTTGGTCTGACCCAATACGGCCGTTCTTATGTTCTTATGTTCTTATAAGACATACAATTTGGGCTTCTGTTCAGGATATACTGTAATTGATCAGAATTAGGATCTGGGATTTTGGTACAGGCTATGTCTAAGGCCCTTTTACTTTCGATTGGATTTGCTTCAAAAACACCTCTCTGCCCATAGCCATCAACTAGTTAAATAAAAAAACCCAACCTCTAATTTCAATTCCGGGGAAAAATGTTTTAGCATGGCCTCAGGTTCCAGGGATATTTTCTGAGGTTAGGCCAAGCAAACAGGAGCCCTGTTTTTGTGCAAGCATGAAAACACATAGACTTTGAAGGAAATATTCCTTTGCAATCCAAATCAATACTTTCAATAGTGCAACTGCATTTCTTTGTGTCATTCTGGTATGCACTCTTCAGACCCAGATCTTATCCTGTGGAAGTCAATTAGAATTTCACCAGTAATATTAATGGGAAAAGAAACAGTCCTACATGCAACAGGGCCAAATCTTTCCTTTTTTTCTCAGTCCTGGATTTGATTAGAGGGTATTTGGATCCAGGGTTCTGGTTCACACAATTTAAAAAAGTCTTTGAAATAGGCATTAACGAAAATGTCATACAGGGCCTGTTTACATGAGTTGAGCTGCTGAAGTCATTGAGAGAGTTCTTGAAATTCTGGCCAGGTCTACACTAAAGGGGAAGATCAAATTCAGATATGCAAATCCAGCTATGTTAATTACTTAGCTGGAGTTGATGTACCTTACTTTGAGTTTCCTCACCATCCCTACAGCGGGAGGCTGACAGGCCCTTACTCCTCTCGGGAGTCACTGATGGGAGCATCCTCTAAGTTGGATTTAGTGGGTCTTTACTAGACCCACTAAATCAAACTCCAGAAGATCAATTGTGGCAGCATTGATCTTTTCCTAAGTGAAGACAAGGCATAAGAATTGGATTTAGCCCCCCTGCAAAAGAAATGGGGTGACTGAAGGTCATATAGCAAGTCACTGATAGAGCCACAAGAAGAACCCAGCAGTCTTGATCTCCATGTCCTTGCTTTAACCAAGGGCACACCACACTAACCACAAATCTAAAAATAAATTGTAGTGATTTAAATTAGAAAACGAGATGGGGGGGGGGGGGTTCTTTCAGTAGAGCTTGGTAGAGGCAACTAGCCTCTGCTAAAATAAACTGAATTGTTGTGTTGTTTTCTTCTGCTCAACTTCTTTTAATCCTCGAATGGGTAAGTTATGAAATTGTGGTAGCACATTTGTTTATTTTAAAGTATTTACTCAGGAAAGAGCAGCCCACTGAGACCCATGATTGCACTCACAGGGTTCAGTCTCCTCACCGAGGCATCAGTTTCATCCTCATAAATAAAGACCATGGCAAAAGCGGAAAGCACAAACAAACAACAGCGAGAGAGAACAGATTCAATAACAAGCATAGCCCATTTTTAAAAATAAAGTCATTCGATAGCCACTCAAAAATACTCTTTGTACCACAGGTCTCAGCTGGACAATACAAGGAATGTCAGGAATTTGATTTCTAGAGTCTAGTCTTTTGAGGAGGGCATGTTTAACAAATACACAACAACATGAATACTGAAAAAAGTTGAGTATATCATATCATATCATTGGTTGCAAAAGTACCCTGAAACCATAGTAAACAATGTTATTCATACCATTTTCTCTTATGAGCTTCCCCAATATTAATTCAGCATCAGAACATTTTCAGATTTTGAGGTCTCTGTACCACTTATAATAAAGCCACTTATACAGCATACTTATATTAAACATGTCATCCCAAGTAAGGATATATTTTACCTATTTTACAAAGGCTATGGAAGGCTAAGTGATCTGACCACAACCACTCAGTCAATCAGTGGCAGAATCAGGAGCTGAACATTGACACACAGCCTTCTATCCCAACCTACAATGGCAGTTTGAATCCAGGCCTAGAACTGAAATTCCAGAATGTATTAGAAGATCTCGTTCCATCTTACAGAAAACATTTTCACTCCCTAAAGGCTTCCAGGGTTCTGATCCATGACTCTGTAGTGTAGACATACCCAGAGAGATGATAGACACCCCAATCAGAGGGTTTTTTTTGAAAAACAGCCATTTTTCCAAAAAAACTTGAATTACGTCCACACTGCAATTGCATTCTTTCAAAAGAACAGAGGTTTTTTTTTCAGACATAGGTAATCCTCTTTCTACGAGGAAGAAGCCTTTTCCCAAAATAGCTCTTTCAGAATAACGCATGTGTGAAGGGGGAAGAAGTTCTTTCAGAAGAAGAGGAAAGAAGAAAAAGCACAGGTGCCCTGGTGACCACTCTGTCCATAGTAATCACAGCTTACATGCAAGATAGCGTCCATTCAGTATGGATGCTATCTTTCGAAAAAGCAGATCGCTTTTTCAATGCGCTTTTGTGTGTGGACGCGCTCTTTTGGAAGATTTTTTTTTTTTTTTTTGGAAGATCTCTTCCGAAAGAAAGCTTCTTCCAAAAGAAGCCCGAAGTCTAGACGTAGCTTCAATATGCTTTACTTAACAACTTTCTCTCACCATCTTCACTTTTCCTTGTGAGAGAGGACGTAACCACATTGATGAACCCACAGAAATACATAGAAATATCCCCATAAGGGAAAACAGTTCTGTCTGTCACCATGAAAACATTAGGATGAGTTCCTAATTGAATATTAGGAAGATTTGACCTGTCAGTGACAAAGAAAATGGACAATGAGTAGGTAGAAGCCAATATGCTTTAGTCATTTGGTTCCAGGGCAAGACACACAATTTGCTTTTGCTTTCTTCATATACTATTAGCAAGATTCCTTTCTCTGATCTGTGGTTTGCAACTCTAATGCTGATGTAAACTGCTAAAGGACACAGATATAGTTAAATCTGACACAATTTTGAATTGGGGCGCTAAGGTTGTTATTTGCCAAGCTTGTAGATATTTTTCTGCAGAAGAAGAAGCCTGCACAACCGATTATTCACTTTCAGTTTTCAATGATGAACATTTTGGTTCATGCCAGTGATGAGCTATGCTAGAGGGGTTTAATTCAAAGCCCAATGAAGTCAATGGAAAGATTCCCAGTTATTTAAATGGGTTTGGGATGACGTCCTCCAAAAGAAAAAAATACAGTCCCCAAGCACATTCCTTTCCATTTTTATTATGTGCTCAGAAATTTGCTCTTCCTTATCCATCCTAAACACTCACTCACTGACCAACTTCCATATGCACCATTATCTCACTGGCCTCTGAGCTCTGCATGACTTGCAATGATGTATTTTCATACCTCCACGGGCCAGACCCTCAGCTGGTGTGAATTAAAATAGCTCCTTTGGATGTGATCCCATCTCTGCAAGAAGGGTTTGATCCTGCTTCTGTTGCAGTCCATGGCACAAGGTGACCTCCATGTGAATGTTGCCCTAAGGATTAGCCATGCCAGCACTGCCCTACAGAGGGCCAGCTGGAGAGGTGCCTTGAAACGACTCTTGCTCATGACATTCCTGGAGTCAGCTCAGTGAGAGCAAAAGGTGAGGCTTCGTACATCATTTACCGAACAGCACATTTCAAAGAAAAAATAAATTATTTGTTTATTTACCCTTTCATCCTGGAGAATGGCTTCCTTGCTGCCAGTACAGGTAATTTATGCTTCTGTTTAACTCACCTGTGACTTTTTGGTCATTTGTTCAGAGAAGTGTAATGTTTCCTGCTATGGTATGGAATAGAAAGAGGCTGGAGTTTTGCCAGATGAGAGATTTGTATCTCAGTGCGCGGAAGACACCCAAGTGGACGTTTGGCTGGTGGCCATTCAGAGTTGAGAGGTCAGAAGCTATATATCAGTTCGGTTTCTTTCTGGATGCACAGTGCAAGCTGGAAGAGAATCTGAGTAAATAAATAGTTAAAATGGCCTGCTTTGTGCTTGGAATTGGAGAGACCATTGGGACGGGCTGGGTGTGTGTCCCGCAGTACACAGCACAAGCTGTCATCCAGTTTATATTTCGTTTACAAATTTAATGCCAGCAAGTAACCAACGGATAAATGTAATAGCTTAAAGTACAAACAGTTCCTGGATGATTTCCGAGAATCCTAAATGGTGAACTGATTGCAACAAACTGTTTCATAAGAATGTTGCTTTTTTTTTTTTTTTTTTTTTTTTTTAAAGTAAAGGATCAAATCTTGCTGCTTGTAGCAGGTAAAACTGGATTTCTGGTAAGTCCATAATATTGCTATTTAGTATTAGGGTTGAACTTTTATGCACTGAATTTTTTAAGTGCTTTCCTGAAAAGTGTGTGCTTGCCTCAAACAAAAAATAATACTTTTTGTTGGTCACAAAGCCAGATTTTTTTTTCATATCCTGGCAATTTTCAGCTGATTGTTTTCAGATCCTGGTTGCTGAAAACAAACCTTTTGGCTTTTTCTGCAAAAAGTCAACATTTTCTGCAGAAGATTTTTTTGTCTAACCAAATCTCTTTGGTGCTTAGAGCAAATTTTCAGTTTCAAAGTGTGGTAATAAGTAATTATCCCTCTAAGCACCTGTAGGTGGCTATCAGAAACTTCCTTTTTGGGGAAATGGAGATTAGTTTACTGCCACAGGCAGGGTTCAGAGCAAATAGGTCCTTTTAGCCTTCTGCACTACCCAGTAAACTATATAGCTTTCATAACATACCCAGCCTATAGGTTGGAAATGACCCAAAATACCATCCTACTAAACCAGAGTTACTTCACATTATCCCATTTCTGGGCACGATTGCAAACTATACCCATCACTTTGTATATTTGTGCAAAATACCCAAGAGATAGGGAAGGGAGGAAATATATTCTGCCAAACCATCTTTCATTGGCAGAGGCATTATGGAAGAGTTTCAATTTGAATAGCAGCAGAAGAGACTTTTGCGAATATTGGGCCATATCGAGCCATCACTTTTTAATGAGAATCTACATGCCTCTCCAGTCCCCACATTGAATTCACATATAATATTACTTTAGGAAAGGTAAAAAGTATTGAATTATTTGACAGTATTTTTTGGCCTGACTCCCTCTGTTATGTTGCTCAGTTTTGCTGTATATAATGCTGTGTGTGTACCGTCTACAGTTTTAGCACATGGTCATATTTGCTGAGCGCTGTTGCATGTTGTTGCTTTTCCCAGGTCCCACTGCAGATGAAATATTGGTTCCATGGATATTCCATCTGGCACGAAAATATAAACAAATAAGTCCAATTGTGTGGCTGCCAACTACATAGCAGCAGTGCCTCAAAACCTCCCCATTTGGAGATTTGATTAAAAAAAATTAAAACCACACTGATGCAAATGACAGGAAAGTTCAACTCCGTACAGTTCTAAAGTTTGAAAATTGTCACTGTTCTGATGTCTGGATTTCTTTCCTTTGGAGGAAAGTATACTGTACATGTAACATTTGCTCCTGAGATAGGTAACACTAATGACTCTAAGCCTAAGTTACTAGCTGCCTTCAAGTTAACAATAATACTTAGGTATTTTCAAACTTTGATGAATTCTCACCAAACCTCTACACAGCAGGGAGGTAGACTTGACTGGTCCTATTGTACAAGTAGGTGAAGCAGATCCATGGAAAGATTCAGTCCAACCATTTGAAACATGATCACTGAAAACATGTAGGTGCCACCCACAACAGCTGTTGAAATGAGGGGAATCTCTTGGTGCTGAACACCTTAGAAAATCAGGCCAACAGGCTCTAAAAGTGGGCAACCAATAACTGAGATACCTAAAATCCAGAGGCCACTTTTAAATGTTATGGCCTAAGTGACTTGTCCAAGAGGCAACCAACACAAACCAGTGGTTAAGCCAGGATGAGAATCTGGAGGCCTGGTCTACACTAGACCAGGCAGGTCGGTTTAAGATACACAGTTCCAGTTATGCAAAATGTGTAGCTGGATTCAGCTTACCTTCAGCCAAGCCATGGCAGTGTGAACACAGCTTCCCTTTTTCCTTGCAGTATGAGGAGTACTGGACACTGGTGGGGGATGTCCTCAGCATTCAATTTATGGGTCTACATTAGACATGATAAATCAAATGCTTAGAAGATTAACCTCCAGAGGGTCGATCTTCTCGCTAGTATAGACATGCCCAGAGTAGCTAAATCCTATCCCCATACTCCTTGAGCTAAACTTCATTCCCTCTTGGGGCCTGTTTGCCAAGGGTTGTGAGTATCTACAGACGCCAACACAAATCAACCAGCATGCCAAAAGATGGGTTTAGAGGCTGAACCTTGAAAGTTTTCCTTGACTTTAGACGGACCATCCCTTAGCTGGGACATAAACATGGTCCTAGCAAAAGAGGATTTATAACATCAGATGAGACCTTTGGTTCATGATGCTTGGTATCCTATCCCCAGAACTAGTCCATCTTGAATATAGATCTCAAAATGTAATACTCTATACTATTTGACTTTGCTGTAGTGTCTCCTGTACTAGCCTAGAAAAAAATGACCCCTCTGATGAAGTTAAAGTATTTATAACCTGATTCTTAATCCTTTTACAAACAGGAGCTCCCATTAAGTTCCACAGAAGTTTGGGCCCATCACAGAGCTGGCTATACATTTTTCATCGTAACAGAACATGACAATTTGTTAAATGAAAAATACGTCAATTTCAACATAATTATACATCAGAGGGAAAAAATTTTAAAATTAATTTGTTAGAGTCACAACATTCCATTATGACCTTTTGTGGAACACAATGTTTTAATTTTCCATTGCAAAATGACTGTTCACTTCATTTAAAAAAACAATATAAAATAAAAAATTCAAATCAGAACAAAATGCTTCTATTTTATCACAACCAAATGTTTTGATTCGCCCAAAATGATTCCTCCCTTCCCCAAAATTTCATTTGTAGGAAAATTTGAAACTTTTTTGTTTTCAGGACATTTTGGAACAGAAAAATCCCCCAAATTTACAGATCTTATCCAATTCATTCAATAGCTAGTGCTCCAGATATATAAGATCATCCCTTAATGGAAACTCACTTGGTTCCTAGGCTTCATGTGAAATTCATCTTGTCTGTGTTATGACAACTAAAGCCATTCTTCAGCGTAAGCTCCTATGCAACCATTTAAAGTGGCATAAGTCAATATATTTAACCCTACTGTGAACAACGACCACTATTAATCCACCATTTTTCCTAGAGCAGTATGAGCCTGTTTTTAATCTATTACTCATCTACATTATGTTTGAGAGTTGATTATTTGCTAGAGTTAATTATTTTAAACATTGCAGATTGAATTCCCCACTGCACTAAGCTTCATTTAGTTCCATTACAAAATGCACTACCAATTTTTTTTAAGTGCTTTAAAAACTCAGGCTTAAAGATTTCCAGGTTGGTACAATCTCCCATGTGGAATCCTTACATATGATGATCACTGATCTTAGCTGGTGTTAGTCCCTGGAAGAATAAAATAATAAAAGCCAGTTTCCAGTTATCTGCATACCCCTCACAGGGTACGTCTACACTACAGCGCTAGTTCGAACTAACTTAGTTCGAATTAGTTAATTCGAACTAAGCTAATTCGAACTAACGCGTCTAGAACTAAAAACTAGTTCGAATTAGCGTTTTGCTAATTCGAACTAGCAAGTCCACATTGAGTGGACTCTGAACAGGGCTTAAGGATGGCCGAAAGCAGTGCCGGCAGGGCATAAGAGGAGGACTTAGAGCATGGAGATGCTGTCTCAGGCTAGCCGAGGGCTGCGCTTAAAGGGTCCCGACCCCCACCCCGGACAGACAGTTCTCAGGGGTGCCCCGCTTGCAAAGAAGTTCTGGCTTGGAGTGCCCGGAGTACCCACACTGGGCACATCACACCACTCGGCCATCAGCCCGGCTGCACTTGCCGCAGACTGCCATCTGGGGAGAGGGGGCAATTGGGGGGCTGCAGGAGAGCTTCCACCCCCAGAAGCCCGCAGAGCTAGCCCAGTCCTCCCCATCGGGGGCTCGTACCCCATTCCTCCCTCACCTCCTTCCACTTACCCTTCCCTAGCCCCCCTTCTTATTGATGTACAAAATAAAGATAACGTTTCTTCCAACATTGACTCTGTCTTTATTGAACAAAACTGGGGGAGACTGGGAAAAGGAGGTGGGAGAGGGGAAGAGAAAGGCTGGGAGAGGAGAGGGCAACTAACATGATCAGGGGTTGGGAACAGGTCTCATATGAAGAGAGGCTACAGAGACTGGGACTTTTCAGCTTAGAAAAGAGGAGACGGAGGGGGGACAGGATAGAGGTCTCTAAAGCAGGGGTTGGGTGGAGAGGGTGCATTCAGAAAAGTTCTTCCTGAGTTCCCATAAAGAAGGACTAGAGGACACCAAAGGAAAGGAATGGGTAGCAGGCTTCAAACTAGTAAGAGAAAGTTGTTCTTCTTGACAAAGCAAATAGTTAACCTGCGGAACTCCTTGCTGCAGGAGGCTGTGAAGGCTACAACTAGAACAGAGTTGAAAGGGAAGTGAGATCAAGTCATGGAGGTTGGGTCCATGGAGTACTGTAGTCTTAGCCAGGGGGTAGGAGTGGTGTCCCTGCCCAAAGTTTGTAGAAGGCTGGAGAGGGATGGCACGAGACAAATGGCTTGGTCACTGTCTTCAGTCCATCTCCTCCAGGGTCCCTAGGGTTGGCCGCTGTCGGCAGACAGGCTACTGGGCTAGATGGACCTTTGGTCTGACCCAGGACGGCCATTGTAAGCTCAGGGCTCAGGGTCGGGGGTCTCAGTGGACCCCCTTGATTTTCATGCAAACCTGCTCCTGGGTGGCCAGGCTGGCAGCTCTCCTGCCCTAGACGGCCACTTTCCTGTGCCTAGTGCGGAGATCGTGGACAAGGTCCACGATGTCCGCACTAGCCCAGGAAGGTGCCCGCCTCTTGCGGTCCAGGGCAAGCTCCCGGGAGCCGCCAGCCTGGTCCCGGGAAGAGGGGGTGGGCTGGGGGACATTGGGTGGGTGGCTCTGTGCCGTGCCAGGTGCAGGGTCTGCCGGCTGGGTGCTGGCAGGCTTGCACCTGGCACGGGCACCGTAGCCAACCCGTGCCCCTTTAAGGGGTCCGGGGCCGGGAGGGGGGCATAGAGTTTCCCTGGTGTTGGCCAGAGTGGCCACCAGGGAAACCTGGGAAGGGCTAGCCTCCCACTAGTTCGAATTAAGGGGCTACACACCCCTTAATTCGAACTAGCTAGTTCGAAGTAGGCTTAATCCTCGTAAAATGAGGTTTACCTAGTTCGAACTAAGCGCTCCGCTAGTTCGATTCAAATTCGAACTAGCGGAGCGCTAGTGTAGCGCCTATGAATGTTAGTTCGAACTAACGTCCGTTAGTTCGAACTAACTTTGTAGTGTAGACATACCCACAGACTGCATAATCCACTAGGAAAAATGTGACAAGCCAACCGAGTTGCAAAATAGCATAGATTTAGACTTAGTCATTCAACATCCAAAAGAAACCCGATAGCTTCCTAGTTTGCATTTGAAACTATTCTCTGCATTTCTCTTATTCCAGGGATAACTCTTTTCTGTATTCATACTAAAATCAAAGAACATACTGTACACTACTCTACAGAATTATTTTGCAGCAAACCTATTTCTAAAACCTTTTGGATTCAAAGTCTGAGCAGAGATTGATTAACCATTTCTTTTAAAGCATGGACCTGATTCTCTTCCTTCCAACACTTGTGTAAATCAAGAGTGACTCCACTAACATAAATGAAGTCACACTAGGTAAAACATGTGTGAGCAGAATTGGTCCCTTCAGTCCATTCTGCAAACAGCTATGTAAAGCTTAGTAGGATTTTTTTCAAGTGATCTTTCTATTTGCTTTGCAGAAATACATAGAGGCAAGGTAATACTGTTTTCTTTTGGGGTGGGGAGGGGGGGTATTTGATTTGGTTTTACAGAAAATGTAAAAAAGAAAACATGGTTTTTTTTTCCCTAAAACTTGAGATATGGCAATCCATTCGACTCTGCGACTTATTGAATTTTCCAGGAAAACACCATATTTCATATTTTTTGATTGATTCTGTTGAAATAATGAATGTCTTTCTTATGGCAGTATAATCAGATTGCTGTATTGTTGGCCACATAGACTTGATATAGTTTCAACAGCGTCATATCAAGAAAACATAAATTTGATATGCACATACACTTTAAAAAACTCAATCCAAGAGGAAAAGAGCATCTATTCTGCTGTTGATAACTGGTTGGGTCATGCTTCCATGTTATTCCACCCATCAACATGTGATCAATCATTTTAATACTATGGGCACGTCTGTCGGATCTTCTATCTCAGGATGTTAAAGCACTTTACCAGTATTAATGAATCCTCATAACATCTCTGTAAATTATGGAAGTGCTAGTTTCACAATCAAATGAAGCACAGATTAAATGACTTGAGACCATGCAGCAGGTCAGAAGTGGGACTAGAAATAAGAACTCTTGAAAGCTAGCCTTGTGCTCTCACCACTCTATCTTAGGTACTTCAGTGGCCCTTGGTACTTGGGTATCAGAGCACCCCGCAATCCTATATTTATTCTTAGGACACCCCTTTGAGTTATGGAAATGATGTTATCTCCATTCAATATGGGGGAAACTGAGGCACGGAGCAGGTAAAGCAGTTTGCTAACAGTCATAGAATAAGTCTCTGGTGGAGGGGAGAACTGAACCCAGGTAGCCCTAGTCAGAGGCTAATGTCTTGAATTAACTGCCTCTCTTTCTCCATTAGATGATACTTTCTTGAGTAAATATGCCTGTGTCCTGTATGTTTTTAGTTTTTACTTACCATTTGCACATGATCTAGCTTGCCTATAATCTGGCAATTGAGTGGCAATTCAAGGCTGAGTATCATCACTACCCATCTCTAACCATCTGGTAGCCAAATGAAATGTTGGAAGTCTAGGCACATCATCAGTTCCTGTATGTGAATGAAGAATTTAACCCATGTATGAGGCTCCTGCAGTCAGAGGCATAGATCACTTTCTCCACAATAAGTTTAGGACACCAGCTTGAGAGCTATTGATTTTGCATGTCCTTGCAAGCCCAGGGGAAACATGGTCAAAGCTGCACGAGCCATTTACTGCCTTGTCACCCTACTCATTGGCCTCATCGTGTTGTATTTCATCTCCCATCTTTAGCTTCCAGTGGGGCTTATGGTGCTTGCTCATTGTGAAACACAATTATTTTCTGATTTTTAAAAACACATTTATTTTTGGTCACCCCCAGGCTGCGTCTAGATTGGCATGATTTTCCGGAAATGCTTTTAACAGAAAAGTTTTCCTGAAAGTAGGAATAAGAGATCCTTTGGAATAGGGCTTTATTCCGGAGGATCGGGCCAGTCTAGACGCTTTTTTCCGGCTTTTCCCCAAGCCGGAAAAAAAGCGGCGGACATGTTTATTAAAATCCCACGAGGGATATTTAAATACCCCGCGGATTTCCCTATTCCCACTTTCAAAATTAGCATGCCCCTTCCGAAGAAGGGGCCAGTGTAGACGTAGCCCCAGAGTTTAACTCCAATTAAAAAAAATAAAAATAAACCACAATTTTAGTAAAGTGTCAGCTCCGTGCAAGAACAAAAATAACTCTACTCTCGGAACTGTAGGCTGGGAACTTGCTGCTTTACTTAACTTCATCACAGCAGAGTGGGGGGGCGGGTGGAACGGGGAGATTCCAAGGCTACGTCTGCACTACAGAAAAGATCAACCCTCCAGAAATTGCTCTTGTACTGTTGGAATTAGCGGGGCAAGGAACCCCCAAATTGAATACTGAGGACAGTCCCTGCCAGCATCCTCTGCTCGTCATTCTGTGAGGAGTAAGGAAGCCAGCGGGAGCATGTGCACCCTCCCACAGTGTAGATGCTGTGGTGGCTCGGCTTAAGGTAATTCCGAATTCCTTAAGCTGACCTGCCTGATCTAGTGTAGACCTAGGCCCAGTGTCTAAAATAGGAAATAAGGAGGGAGAAGTGAAGGGACCTCGAGGGGTCGAGTCCAGTCCCCTGCCCTCATGGCAGGACCAACCACTGTCTAGATCATCCCTGACAGCTGTCTGTCTAACCTGCTCTTAAATATCCTGTGATAAGAGATATCACATCCTCCCTAGGCAATTTATTCCAGTGTTTAACCACCCTGACATGCAGCAAGTTTTTCCTGATGTCCAACCTAAACTTCCCTTGCTGCAGTTTAAGCCCATTGCTTCTTGTCTTATTATCACAGGCCAAGGAGAAGAATTTTTCTTCCTCCTCCTTGTAACACCCTTTTAGATACTTGAAAACAGCTATCATGTCCCCTCTCGGTCTTCTCTTTTCTAAACTAAACAATCCCAGTTCTTTCAGTCTTCCCTCATAGCTCATGTTCTCTAGACCTTTAAACATTCTTGTTGCTCTTCTCTGGACCTTCTCCAATTACTCCACATCTTTCCTGAAATGGGGTGCCCAGAACTAGACACAATACTCAAACTGAGGCCTAATCAACACAGAGTAGAGCAGAAGAATGACTTCTCGAATGAAGCTTGGCTCCATCCTATAATCCTCTAGGTAACCCGGTTAATTGCGGGTATAATTTTGAGCACTGCAAGGTGTTCTTCTCTTCCCACAATGTTCACACGAAGTAGTTTCATTCTTATTCACACGAGTACAGCTCAGCCTGCCCTACAAGATGCTACATTGAGGGACCTCTGCTAACCTGGACTGGTGGGGTTTAGCTCACTGTGGAAGTGTCACCTCTTGTCCATGATGGTGCAAGATGCCTTTTTTCCAGATCAACTCCAGTCAGTTGCTCGGAGGATGCCATGTGCCCCTCCCATCTGAAATCACATAAGATTCTGAAACACTCCAGGCCCAGAAGGCCCTGTAATGGTTCTTAGCGTACCCAGGATTGAGAGTCACTTAGTTACCCCCTGCCTCCATCATGAGGGAGTCTGGCCTATGACTGCCTGGGTGTTGGCTCCTTATCATCAGCAGCCTTTCAAGCAAACCTCCTCCAGGGTCTGCCAGCCCAGAGGAGGTTAACTTTGCCTTGCAGGTTAACACAGCCCAGTATCTGAGACTCCAGGAGCATTTCCCAGTGATATCCATCCCCTGACACAGGCTGCTCCCAGAAATCCTACACCCTCTCCCCCTTGGCCCCATGTAAGGACTACAGTGCTCCTGATAATTAGACTTCTCTGAAACCATGGCTCCTGTATAACACACGGCACTTGTGAGCACTTAACAAAACAAGGTTTCTTTAAGAAAGACGAAAGATTTAACTGGAAAGGAGAGAGCAAGGGAAACAAATGGCTCCAATACCACACAAATCATAAAACACAAACTTAAGGTCTACACTTATTAATCGTTACCTTTCCTATATAATAAAATCTCCTCCCCCTACCACACACACACTCACAGAGTTCTGTCTGTTGCAAAACTGGCTGGCTTCACAAGATCCAATTTTTCATGAAAACATGTAGTTTCTCAAGATGTTTGCCTAATGAAAGGACTCAGAAGACCCTCCCCCTATGCTCTCGCATTCTTCTTCTCCCCCTCTGTGTTATTTGAAACAGTCTTTTGTTTCTAATCACAGACAGGGTGAACCCCCATCTTGTTATAATGGGTTTTTTTAACTTCAAGTAGTTTGGATTATTTACAGCTGCCTCTCATGGCGGTGCTCCACTAGATATTTTGCTATTGAACAAAACTAAACAATTGAGCCTTGCATTGGGTTGCCAACTGAGTCTGACTGGATGGACCAGCAGTCATTGTTGTGAATGGTGTCCAATTCATTCAGTCCGACCAAACTGGCAGCCCTAGCCTTGCATTGCATCACTGGCTAAATAGATTTGAGTGACAATTCCCTCCTAACTTAAAGGGCCAGCGCTGAGATATATTATGCCCAGCAAGTAATTTTTACTCCAAATCCAAAAAGCATATTTTCAATATAAATACTTTATTCCTTAAATACCGTCCATACATACATTTCACCAAGAATGTGAATCTTGACAAGCCGCAAGCTTTTGCTAAATACTTTGCATGTTACTCTTTATGGATAAATACTCTGTAACATGTGTTTGGTGTAATAAATTTGTCAGGTCTGAGGTAAGAGGTGTTTGTAAAGAATATAGGCTCTTATGCCAAAGGGTCTCTGATTTACATACCTTCTCCCCTGGGTGTCCTCTGGCAGCCTAGAACAGTGGAGTAGTTAAGTCTCTGCCTCCTCTACTGGGCTTTCAATAACTCCAGTGAGGCCTGGGCATATTGAACAGTGCCCCTTCAGAGATCTGGTTTATTTACGCCAAAGGCAAAGCAGTACATAGACAGGCCTGGATGGGAAAGGGGCTTTGTCCAGGTCCCTTAGGAGTGAGGATCTTCTCACCCAGAATCCTCTTCTGGAAGTAGGGCCTCTTCTCATGAGCTGAGAAAGCTCCCCACAGAGATCAATCCATGACCACCCTTCCTCAGGGCAATATATATATCCTTTGATCTGGGGTACCTGCGGCTACCTGGTGAAGTTTTGCTCTGACTTGACATTCATAACGCCTCCTTTTCTGAGGCTTTACCATCTGGGACCATTCTTCTTTGTTTTCCTTGCTTGGTAAGCTCTCTCTCCTGTTCTCCCTGAGAAAGCTACCCTTTGGGATCTCTCCCTTTATGCATTCTAGGCACTGTTCCTATCCTAAGGATCCTCCACGCTCTTTGGAGATCACCCCTTGGGTAGCTTCCTAACCAGCTCCTCTGAAAAGTTCTTTCCCCACAAGTGCTTCCTCCTCCCTATGTTCTCACCTGCCTGAGCCCACATAACCCTTTATAAGTTCCAGGTGTTCCTTAACTAGCTAATTATTCCTCAACTACATAGGCATTCACTTCTCCAGATGGATCAGGGCTGATTTATTCTCCTTAGCAGAGTCTGTTCCAGGTTGACTAAGTGTCTGACCTCTCTCAGGGGCCAGCTACCCTGTGACAGGGCCTGACTCATGATTTTTGAATGTCTGGGGGTTGCAATACTGAAGTCTCTCCTTTTTCCCCAGAAGGTCTATGGGTATGTCTACACTACAAAGTTAGTTCGAACTAACTTAGTTCGAATTAGTTAATTCGAACTAAGCTAGTTCGAACTAACGCGTCTAGAACTAAAAACTAGTTCGAACTAGCGTTTTGCTAGTTCGAACTAGCAAGTCCACATTGAGTGGACTCTGAACAGGGCTTAAGGATGGCCGGAAGCAGTGCCGGCAGGGCATAAAAGGAGGACTTAGAGCATGGAGATGCTGTCTCAGGCTAGCCGAGGGCTGCGCTTAAAGGGTCCCGACCCCCACCCCGGACACACAGTTCTAAGGGGTGCCCCGCTTGCAAAGAAGTTCTGGCTTGGAGTGCCCTGAGTGCTCACACTGGGCACATCACACCACTCGGCCATCAGCCCGGCTGCACTTGCCGCAGGCTGCCATCTGGGGAGAGGGAGTAATTGGGGGGCTGCAGGAGAGCTTCCACCCCCAGAAGCCCGCAGAGCCAGCCCAGTCCTCCCCATCGGGGGCTCATACCCCATTCCTCCCTCACCTCCTTCCACTTACCCTTCCTTAGCCCCCCTTCTTATTGATGTACAAAATAAAGATAACGTTTCTTCCAACATTGACTCTGTCTTTATTGAAAAAAAACTGGGGGAGACTGGGAAAAGGAGGTGGGAGAGGGGAAGAGAAAGGCTGGGAGAGGGGAGGGCAACTAACATGATCAGGGGTTGGGAACAGGTCCCAGATGAAGAGAGGCTACAGAGACTGGGACTGTTCAGCTTAGAAAAGAGGAGACGGAGGGGGGACAGGATAGAGGTCTCTAAAAGCAGGGGTTGGGTGGAGAGGGTGCATTCAGAAAAGTTCTTCCTGAGTTCCCATAAAGAAGGACTAGAGGACACCAAAGGAAAGGAATGGGTAGCAGGCTTCAAACTAGTAAGAGAAAGTTGTTCTTCTTGACAAAGCAAATAGTTAACCTGCGGAACTCCTTGCTGCAGGAGGCTGTGAAGGCTACAACTAGAACAGAGTTGAAAGGGAAGTGAGATCAAGTCATGGAGGTTGGGTCCATGGAGTCCTATTAGCCAGAGGGTAGGAGTGGTGTCCCTGCCCAAAGTTTGTGGAAGGCTGGAGAGGGATGGCACGAGACAAATGGCTTGGTCATTGTCTTCGGTCCATCCCCTCCAGGGTCCCTAGGGTTGGCCTCTGTCGGCAGACAGGCTACTGGGGTAGATGGACCTTTGGTCTGACCCAGTACGGCCATTGTAAGCTCAGGGCTCAGTGTCGGGGGTCTCAGTGGACCCCCTTGATTTTCATGCACACCTGGTCCTGGGTGGCCAGGCTGGCAGCTCTCCTGCCCTAGACGGCCACTTTCCTGTGCCTAGTGCGGAGATCGTGGACGAGGTCCACGATGTCCGCACTAGCCCAGGAAGGTGCCCGCCTCTTGCGGTCCAGGGCAAGCTCCCGGGAGCCGCCAGCCTGGTCCCGGCAAGAGGGGGTGGGCTGGGGGGCATCGGGTGGGTGGCTCTGTGCCGTGCCAGGTGCAGGGTCTGCTAGCTGGGTGCTGGCAGGCTTGCACCTGGCACGGGCACCGTAGCCAGCCCGTGCCCCTTTAAGGGGTCCGGGGCCGGGAGGGGGGCATAGAGTTTCCCTGGTGTTGGCCAGAGTGGCCACCAGGGAAACCTGGGGAGGGCTAGCCTCCCACTAGTTCGAACTAAAGGGCTACACAGCCCTTAGTTCGAACTAGCTAGTTCGAACTAGGCGTTAGTCCTCGTAAAATGAGGTTTTCCTAGTTCGAACTAAGCGCTCCGCTAGTTCGATTCAAATTCGAACTAGCGGAGCGCTAGTGTAGCACCTATTAAAGTTAGTTCGAACTAACGTCCGTTAGTTCGAACTAACTTTGTAGTGTAGACATACCCTATGAGAGTACACACTAGCTCATTGTAGGAGATGTGTGAGCAAAACAGGAGATGCAAAACTAAAACAAAAAACAAAACAAAAAACCAATCAACCCTACATAAAATGCAACTGACCACACATGGCTCTAACATGTGGCTCTGACATTATTTGTTGTGGCTCTGTGTCCTATTCTTATCTGCATCTTATGAATTTAGGCCTCAATCCTGCACTCGGATCCAAACGGCAGACACATGTGTTCAATGAGGGAAAGTTTCCACCCACATGTTGTGGCCACACATTGTACACTTTTTAGAACCACAACCCCATCATCACATTTCTCTGCAAATCTCCTAGAATGCTGCTGGTACTACAGAAATAACAAATGCAATTCTAGTAATTAATAATCAGACGCTAGATAACAGTATCTGTCCCATATGGCTTATATTAACTCAGAAAAGATACTTATGTTTCCTTCGAAGTCAACTTTTGTGGGACCTCCAGTTGCAAGCACCATCTGTGATATTTTTCTGTTTATTGGGTCTATAAAAATCCATGACTGATAAACCAAAACAAAGCAAATTTTACAGAAGCATACTAACTTAACATGCTTAACTATTTCACTGCTAGTTCTCTCATCCAGATCTCTGCTGTGGCAACAGGCATGATGTTCTAATATTCTATAGAAATGGAAATGGATAATACAAATGCATAAATGGGAACACACCAGAGATATAAAGGGTCCTGTTTTTAAATTTCTTGAATTAAGCTTAAAGAGCTTTCCTCAAAATACCTGGAACATAAAGCAGCAGTGAAAAAGTAACAGCAGATATTTTTCTCCATATTTTGACAGTTCCTATTTTATAAAATGCTATTTGTGTTCTTATAGTTAGCACAAATAATAAAATAGGATGCCCATTTTCTTGCCTAATTTGTGTGAAGGACCAGACTTTTTATCACATTTGTGTGTGTGTGTGTTGTTTTGTTTCATTTTACCCTTTGGTATCATTAACATTGAAATCATATAATGCACAAAGCATGGCACAGTGAGGCAACGAAATCTGATCCACAGTTTCATTTATTAAGGTTGGAAATTTAATCTAGAACTAGGAAAATGCAAGACACCATATCAAATGTAAGGTGAGATATTGCCAAAAGATAAGAATAATAAAGTCAGTCCTCGTTAGTGTATTGAGAGCTTTTCCATTAAATATGAATAAGGTTTTTAAATCTTTGCAGTGTTTGGAGGTTTTTCCTGTGTGTTCTGAAAAGCATCCAAGCTCCAGGCTTCAAAGAAGTTAATGAATGATAAAAGTACAGGATTAATGAATGATAAAAGTAATGGCAATGAAAAATTTCAACATTTGTTTCCGAGGGTACTGTCCATTGTGGGGCTATAACTGCAGTACACACAGGAGTGGTATCAGATTGTCCTCAAATGGTTTGTGGGGGCTCCTGTACAGAGACAGTCAGAAATATTTTGTCAAAACAGCTTTTCCATGAAAAATGCCGTTTTCATTGAAACTGACACATTTTGAAAAACATGTCACTTCTGATTCAATTACATCGAGAGAAAGCAAAACAAAGAGTTTTGTTTTGACATTTTCAAAAAGAAAAGTTTCCCTCTTTGGGTTTTGAAATGGTATTTATCATTTTGATATAAACATGTTTTTAAAAGTTAAAAATAGTCAAAATAAGAGTGAAATGCTTTGGTTTTATTGAAATAAGATGCTTCAATCACCTTGAAACAATTTTTTTCCCCCAGAATATTGTTTCACGGGAAATTTTAAATGTTTGGTTTTCTTTCCATTTCAGTGTCATGGACTCTCAGACCATGCTCACGCTTGGCCCCGTACATTCCCCGGGGGAACCTCCTTCAGTGTAACAGCCCTTCTGGGGGGTCCACTCTCTCTGGAGGCTTAAGACTCTCTCCCTCCTGGGACTGCACCTCTCTGAGCCTCCAGCCTGCCTGTCTCTTGCTCTGAGCCCCTTGTGGGAGTCCACTCATTCTGGATCTCCAACACCTGCACTGCCAGAGGGAATAATGCAACCCTAATCTCTAGACCAAGCAACTCTCAGCATAAAACAGGAGAGTTTATTAAGCATGTGAACACAGCATAGGAACTCTCAGGGCCCATTGGCCTGGTCTCCCTCAGCACATCATGCCTGATTCTCCCCTGTATCCAGGTGGGCTCTGTTTTCTCTTTCTGCACAGTCCAGGTGATCCCTCTCCTTCCAGCCAAGCCCCCGATATCCCTCCCTAGAAGCTCCACCCCTGTCCTTTGCCTTCCATCCGGGTAAACAGGGTCACCTGGGCCTCTCTCTTCTCCACCTCTCCTTTCTTCCATCCTTTGTTCACTGCTGGCTGGAACCAGCTACACTGGTCACCAGGGTCCTCTCTTCACAGCCCATTGTCTTTCCATTGAACAGAATTGGCTATGCCATCTGAGCTGGGTCTCCTGGTCATCAGTCGCTAGGGGCTTCATTCTCCAGAGTAGTGGCCAGAGTCCCAAGCTCTGTGCTGGTCCCTGTAACAACAATCTCCTTCTCCCCTCACCTTGCTAAACCAGTAACATCCAGAGACACTGAGTCTCACTCTCTCCACTTGCAACCCCTGGAAAAAACCCAGCAAATCCCCCACTTCATCAGATCCAGAAGGTGGGGGAAAAAACCATAGAATTTCCCACAAAACAGAAAATCCAGTTCCAGTCCAATTCCTGATAATACTCAAGCATAGGCTACAATGTATGAGCTCACTCAATATATTATTCAAGCCAAAAGCTTAAAATACTGTGGAATTCCTTTCTTTTGGTGCAAGTGATTCTTTCAATAACCTCTATTTCATCATTCCTTTTTTTCTGATACCATTAATTTTCAATAACAAAAGTGAAAGGATGCCAGTATTACATGGAACATAGAACACTTTGTGAACAAGAGACTGAGGTCAGGTCTACACTAAAAGGGAAGGTTGAATCAGGTTAAGTAGCTGGAGTCACTGTACCTTGTTTTGAATTTCCCTGCCGTCGGCCACAGTGGGATAAGCAGAAATACCAGCCGCTGACATGGGTGCCCTCTGAGTTCTACTTAGTGGCTACGTCTACACTGGCATGATTTTCCGGAAATGCTTTTAACGGAAAAGTTTTCCGTTAAAAGCATTTTCGGAAAAGCACGTCTAGATTGGCAGGATGGTTTTCCGCAAAAAGTGCTTTTGCAGAAAAGCGTCCGTGGCCAATCTAGACGCACTTTTCCGCAAAAAAGCCCTGATCGCCATTTTCGCGATTGGGGCTTTTTTGCAGAAAACAGTACTATGCTGTCTACACTGGCTCTTTTCTGCAAAAGTCTTTCAGAAAAAGACTTTTGCCCGAACGGGAGCAGCATAGTATTTCCAGAAAAGCACTGATGATTTTACATGAAATCATCAGTGCTTTTCCGGAAATTCAAGCGGCTAGTATAGACAGCTGGCAAGTTTTTCCGCAAAAGCAGATGAATTTGCAGAAAAACTTGCCAGTCTAGACACAGCCAGTGAGTCTTAATTATGCCTGCTAAATCAAACTCTGTAAAATCAATTGCGGCAGTGTCGATCTTCCATTTAGTGTCCTGAGGAATGCTATCAACATTGGCCTTAGTCAGTCAACCTGTGGCACCTAACCAGATTTATGTTGTGCATTTTAGACATGTCCTTTTAGTCTAGATTATTTTGATTCTAAAGAAAAACAGCAATGTAAGAAAGAACACATATAAAATCATCAGAGACAAAAATAGAGGGCCAAATCCTTTGGTAGTGTGAATCAATATCTCCAGGATATTGCTCTTTATCCTCTCTGTCTACTGCCATCTAAATCCCCACATAATAATGCCCCCTTGAAAACTTCCTGAATTTAAAGGATATGGGGCACAGAAGAACAGAATGAGCACAATATACACCTTGGCTGTGTCTATATTGGCATCCCTTTCCGGAAAAGGGATGCTAATGAGACACATCGCAACTGCAAATCCGCAGGGGATTTAAATATCCCCCACGGCATTTGCATTTACATGGCTGCCGCTTTTTTCCGGCTTGGGGATAAGCCGGAGAAAAGCGCCAGTCTAGACGTGATTCTCCAGAAAATAAGCCCTTTCCCGGAGGATCTCTTATTCCTACTTTCAAGTAGAAATAAGAAATCCTCCGGAAAAGGGCTTATTTTCCGGAGAATCACGTCTAGACTGGCGCTTTTCTCCGGCTTATCCCCAAGCCGGAAAAAAACGGCAGCCATGTAAATGCAAATGCCACAGGGGATATTTAAATCCCCCACGGATTTGCAATTGCGATGTGTCTCGTTAGCATCCCTTTTCCGGAAAGGGATGCCAATGTAGACACAGCCCTTGTCAGACAGCTGTGACTAGGAATGGAATTTGTTTGTATTTGTGGCCTAACAATTAACAGAGCAAAGCCCTGATGAAATAGACTGTTACGTATTGTTTTTAAGACTGGTTTTCTGTCATGAATGCCTATTTTAGAGGCTCAGTTCAGATAGGATTTTGTAACAGAAAACAAAACTGTATTAGTAACAAAAAGTGTTTTCAGGATACTCCCAGATGCGGGTCCCCTAACTGTAAAAACAGCCTAATAGATTTAAACCCCCAGTACAGGAAAGTACATTCAAGACTCTGCATAAACACATGCTTCACTTGAAGCACATGCTTACATCCCATTAAAGTCGACAAGTTAAGCACATGCTTCAAGTTAAGCATGTGCTTAAGTGCTATCTGGAGTAGGGGTTCTACAACATGCAAGGGATTAAACTCAACACAGAATGTGACCTTTAGCTAACTTCTCACTGGCGTTTTCTGAAGAGATCAGTGACCAGATTAGTAGTTTAAATAAAAGTATCAGATAAAGTATTCTGACAATCATGGTTGACAGTTTCCTGAAAAATATGAATGTTACAGAGTGTGACAAAATGTCATATAATCAATTTTCCAGTTTCCTAAACTCATTGCTTTTGATCTCCAACCAAAAGAGATTTATTGAATGGTTTTCATTTTTACATTAACCTACTCCAAATTACAGCGATTTAAAGTTAGGATTTTTTTAAGGGCATACAAAGAAAAGGATTTTTCAGGCTGAAGACTTTTGATTCTTTCCAGTTTTTATTGTTTCCAGCAAAGGGATGTTTTGGCAGGTTTATGGGGTGGCATCTGTTTTTCTGACAGACATGCCTTATAGCTTACATGCTTGTGTTTTATTTGTGGAGCCGCTAGAGTGTTATCAGCATGTTAAAAACAATTTTCTTTGATTGAAAGTTAAATCAACTATGCTGATACATAAGCTTATGATCCTGCACAACAAACCCTACCTAGTCCAGCATCCTTGCTCTGTTATTGGCCAGCATGTGATGCATTCAAAGAAGGTGATTCCTTCCCCCTAAATAATGTCCCTACTTCATGATAAATGACAGCTCTTTCTCTCCAGAAACCCCAAGAAGCAATCATGCTGTGCCTGGAAGAGTAAATGAAGCTACTGTCATTGCAAGGGTACCATAAGTCTAGCAAACCTTGCATGCTTTTATTGATGGTGAAATTGAAACAGCCCCTTAAAAACAACTAAATAAATCCAGCCATGGTATTTAACTGGATCATTTTGTGCAGCAGTGAATTCTATAGACTGATCATAGGCTGTAGTGAAAGATCGCTTCCTTTTATTTGTTCTTAATATTCAATATTTATAGACGTCCTTACAAAATATTCAGGGCATCCAAAAATTTGGGGCACCACTGGGTCTTACTGACCACCCACCCTTCTCTTCCTATCCCTGTCCTTTGGCCCTGCTTCTAGTTAAATTAAAAATGACAAACCTGCCAGACTTATTAGCAGACACTGAACCTGTGAAAGAGACATTCAAGTGGTAATGAAGCCATTTAGCAGGCATTTGCCAACTCCAGGTATATACTGTCCATTTCTGAATTTACTGTGCGAGTCTACAGGATCGTAATTTAAAATTTGCTTTAAAAATATTTCATTCGTGTGTTGCTTAAGATTATAAAATCACATCTCTAGAAAATTGCCATACCTTCTCCCTTCCCCGCAGCTACCACCGGGCATAGGTGCACCAGTTTAATAGTATTGCCTAGGGCCCCATAAAGCCTAAGGACAGTCCTGATTATCTACTTATCATATTACAGGATAGGTAAAAAGAAGGGGGGCAGGAGAGAGAAAGAGGTCAGTTTTCATTAATCCATGTCACATTCTCACAGTTTGGGTGAATTATAAAGACTAAAGCAAACTTGGCATTAATCACACCCCTAAACACTATGTTTGGGAGTATTTGCAGGATTGGCTCTCAGTTTGGTTTTAAACTATACCCTCTGCCATCCTTACAGTGCTGTTAATACCTCTTTGTTTTGTTCTAGATGATATCTTATTTGAGAAACAATGTCTGGTCTTGATTGATTTGTTTAAAACCCAATTTGTAGCTTTTCTGTAATTGTAATAATGATGTAAGAGATCTGTGTCAGCACCCCAGAATGTAATGCTCCTACAATAACAAGTCCAATGTCAGGACAAGAGGAGAAAAAGTCTGTTTAACCTTCAAAGGCATTTTTGGTACTTGTTTAAGTTGTTTTCTATATCTGTTAACTCTACAACCCAAATTCAGCTCATCAGAGTACATAGGTGATAATAGGGATGACCTAGGTTTAAGGACACGTCTCAAAATAGATTCACAAACCAAAACAGTACTGTACATGAGACAAAAATATCTATTTCCTGAATCAGAACTGGGGGGAGAGGGGCAGCAGGGAAGAACCAATGGAAGTTCATGATCAAACTTAAGAAGATTTGATGATGGTCCAATATTCTAAAAATATCACTGAACAACATAATTGAAACGACTGTGAGTGTGTGTATATTCTGTTTTCCCCTCGCCTGCCTCATCTGAATTTTCCTACCAATTTCCTGAAAGCACTTCCTGATTTCACACCATAAACATCCTCTGCTTTTATTTGACTAACATTTCCTATGGTGTGAAGCCTTCCTCTGGGCTTCTCCAGAACTGCCTCTATGTTTCCCTATCTTTGATGAAATCCACAATAAATAAAAAAAAAAACCCTTCCTTATGTCATGCCCCTTGGATCTCAAGACCTTGAATGGCACTTCAGGGCAGATTGTTCTTTAACCCACTGACAGCTGTGACACTACCTCCTTAAACACACCAGCTATCCATGCTGCTTATTAATTCCCTTGGCATTTGCCAGCCTTAGCATAGAATTTAAAAAGTCCCCTTGGAAATCCCAGTTCCTCTTTACACCAAGTAAATGGTTCCCTATGATATTATGCCCCCTTCATTGTAATATCAAAGAAAAAACAACTTCCTCTGTTCCCAAAGGACAAGATACATATCACAAGTCAATTCCTCAGCAAATCTCACTCCTTTATCCAATAATAAAGGAGTCTGATCCAGTAATAAAGTTATTTTCACTTTATTAATTAAATGAAAATGAAGCAAGAGGCATATGCACCATGTGAAGTATCCTAAAGACATAGACATAGACAAGCTTAGGTTATTATCTTATAAAATTTCTGTTCATACTAACAGAGACTTGTAGATTTGGCTTCTGTTTCTAGGACCACATCACAGACAAAGTCCTTGGCTTGTAGGATCTAGTCTGGTAAAAAGAATCCTACCAGATTGAACCTCTTTTATCTGGCACCCTAGGGATCTGGCCAGTGCCGAACCAGAGAATATGCTGAACCATGGGAGGACAATATTGTCTAACAGCATTACCAACCCTTCCACTGCTTATTGGACTCTTAGAAAACATGTAGTCAACCTGTGGAACTCCTTGCCAGAGGAGGCTGTGAAGGCTAGGACTATAATAGAGTTTAAAGAGAAGCTAGATAATTTCATGAGGTTAGGTCCATAAAAGGCTATTAGCCAGGGGATAAAATGGTGTCCTTGGCCTCTGTTTGTCAGAGGTTGGAGAGGGATAGCAGGAGACAAATCACTTAATCATTGTCTTCAATCCACCCTCTCTGGGGCACCTGGTGCTGGCCACTGTCGGCAGACAGGATACTGGGCTAGATGGACCTTTGGTCTGACCCAGTATGGCCGTTCTTATGTTCTTATTCTCTTATGAGTTGCTTTATACATAGAGGGAACCAGGAGAATGGACACTCTAAGGCCAGGTCTATACTAGACTTAGAAGGTCGACTTAGGGAACATAACTTCAATTACGTAAATAACGTAGCTGGAGTCAACATACCTTAAGCCGAGCATGGTGTCATTTTTACAATGGGAGGGCGATGAGAGCAAACACTCCCATCTTTACTAGACCCGCTAAATCGAATGCCAGAAGATCGATCTCTGGTGCAGCAAGTGGAGATGTGGCTTAAGAGGTTACAGTTCAGTCTCCTCCCACCAATACGACAAGTGAGCGTTCAGAACCTAGAAATCATGAGTCACCGTTATCTCTGCAGACTTCTGCTGTAGTGCCCAGGACATCCCTCCAGAACTGTGCTTCCATGCAGACTCTGGAATTTCATATTTCCAGCTGGCTGCTTGTTAACAGAGTCCCAATGAGTTTTTTGTTAGAGACTCCTAGGGCTCGTCTACACTGGCCCCTTTTCTGAAAGGGGCATGCTAATTTCACAGGTCGTAACAGGGAAATCCGCGGGGGATTTAAATATCCCCCGTGGCATTTAAATAAAAATGTCCGCCGCTTTTTTCCGGCTTTTAGAAAAGCCGGAAAAGAGCGTCTACACTGGCCCCGATCCTCCGGAAAAAAGCCCTTTTCCGGAGGATCTCTTATTCCTACTTCAAAGGATCTCTTATTCCTTTGAAGAAGGAATAAGAGATCCTCCAGAAAAGGGCTTTTTTCCGGAGGATCGGGGCCAGTGTAGACGCTCTTTTCCAGCTTTTCTAAAAGCCGGAAAAAAGTGGCGGACATTTTTATTTAAATGCCGCGGGGGATATTTAAATCCCCCGCGGATTTCCCTATTACGACCTGTGAAATTAGCATGCCCCTTTCGGAAAAGGGGCCAGTGTAGACGTAGCCCTAGTGTTTACAGATGTCCTTGTCATGTCCCCTTTTCCAAAGAGAGCTCCCACAGAGCCTGAGCCAAGACCCACAGAAGTCAATGGATGGACAAGTACTGAACACATGGACTTTCCTTGCAAGTTAGCAGAGACTTAGGCTACATGAACTTTTCAGAAGATTCACAGCTCTTTGGCAGAGATGGAGAAGTGAAATGTGCATAACACAAATCTCCTCTACCCCCCTTTGGAAATTTGTAGTATACTCTTATGTACATATAGATACACACATCACTAAAATAAAAAAACTTTGGAATGGAATGGAAATATTCGGCACCTGCAAAGCTACACGGCAGTCTCTGGGAAGAAGATCAACACATTCCTTTCCCATTGGAAGCAATGGCAGAATGTAACTGCCCGCACTGGAATAAAGATGTCTAGCTACTTTACACCTTGCTGAAAATTTTGAACTGAGAAATGAAATCCATTTGGAAAGAAACATTCCATAACGTGAAGAGGAAAGTTGTCTTCACTTCACAGGGAACCTCTTCCTTAACTGATAACTGTAATGACTGGGAATGACATTCAATGTTCCAATAGTTTTTTTGTACCGGTTGAACTTCTCTGGTCTGGCCACATCTGTGCTCCAGCAAGACCATGGATGTTGCTGGACCAGAGAGCACTTGGATCAAAGAGCCTAGTGGCTGTGAGTTCCATGGCAGAGGGATGATGGCCCAGGGGCAGGGAGCTTGCCAGAGGCTGGGGGAACTGCCAACCCAGCAGCAAGGGATGCGGAGTCCAGCTGGGGCAGAGACCCCAGTGGCTGGGGCAGCAGCGCAGCCTGGCTACCAGGGGCAGGGAGCACAGTGGCCGGGGCCAGCAGCTGGAGCCGGCAGTGGATCCAAGTCAGCAATCAGGGCCAGCAGCAGAGCCCGGTCGATGGCCAGGAGGGGAGCCTAGCTGAAAGGCCAGGAACAGGGAGCCTGGCTAGGTCTGCTGATGGACCCTGGAAGAGCCTAGAGTCCGGCAACCTCCTTTGTTCAGAGAGGCTCAGGTCCCGAGGGTGCCAGACATGGGTGGTCCAAGCTGTATTATGAGTTCTATTATTTTTAAGCTTTGTAGGTTGTCATTATTAACATATATGATGCTTATATACAAACATTAACAATACATCTTATTCATAATCTGTATCTGGTACCTCTGAAAAATCCATTTGTGTTTAGTCAACTTCTTATTAACTGTGTATCTATTTTGTTCAAATTCCCTAAATGGTAACCAATACGCCCCTTAATTTTTTCCATCCGTGTGTAGAATAAATTGTGTTGTGTGCACCAAGGCATATGTGAATGTGCACCACCAGTAGAAACACATGGTACTAGCTGTGGGCACTCTGCAAATCAGCTGAGTGGCATTTACTCTCTCCTGAGTGGCCGCCCAAGTGCTCAGCTTACAGGGAACACTGATGGTAACCCTATTTTGTAAAATCTATTCTTTCCTGCTGTGAGGTTACCTGTCATTTTTTCCACTGAAATTTTCTCATTTCTCCAGGCCATTGCCAGCTATTCCTTTCCTAAAAAACAAGCTATCAAATATAATATCTGGCTGTTAGTGGCAGCAGCTGGGAGCCCTTAGCCCCTTTGAATCACTGGGCCCTGGGACAACTGCCCTCTTTGTCCAACATCCTACCCCCATCGGCAGGCCTGGTTTCTGCCATGCCTCTGAGTTTTTTTCCAAACTAATTTCTCAAACCAATCTTCATTGCCAGTTTTGTTTGAGCAACATTGAATTAGGATGCAAAGTGGCCAGAAATATAAATGCCTGCCTCCAGGTGGCCAAAGATAACAAGTGAAGCAATAGCTACAAATGAGACACTGAAAGATGGAGGAGAGGGAACAAAAATATAATAGATTTTATTAGTGGCTGGTAAACACAGAATATAAATTCTGTTACCTGACACCTCGCAATATTGGCAGGTCTGCCAAATACCAGGCATCTGGTGTTTGTCCGTTTCTCGTTATTAGATTATGTGCTATTTGATGATCTGTACAACGTATACATAATGTTGTTGGAGCTGTAAGTTATTATGTCCAGAAAATAATAAATTACGCACTGCCATTCTCTCTCTCTTTCAAAACAGCTGGAAGGCACCAGAATATCTGTATTCCTAGAGCTCATATTTTGTAACAGTAACCACCACCACCAGGAGTAATTTGGCTCTATTTCTCGCCCCCCCACCCCGCCTTTTTTTTTTTTTTTTTTTTTTTTTTTGCTTTAAAAACTTAAGCTGAGAGCATTCTGTGCCTGGCATGCACCAATGATTTTTTAACCATTCTTGTTTTTGGAGTAGGGAGGTAACAATAGGAGAAGTTGCTAACAAAACAGAACAAAACAAAACAAAAAAGAAAATACCAAGGCACTGGCCCTGGAAGACTGTTTTAGTTCCACCAGCTCTGCGTTTATTATTACAGATGATAAAGTACACGATCGAGTAGAGTTCAAAGCCAAGAGAGCTCCCAGACTGAAGGCGCTGCAGAAAAATGGCCATTTGACTATTTTATTTTCAGGAGTTTTTTTTCTTAAAGGGAAAGAACAAGATTGATTTGCTTTTCAGACTTCTGGATCCCTTTCAGGGGAGTGTTTTAATTTATTTGGTTTTGGTGTGAAAGACCCAGTGGCAGACAATATAAAAGGGAAAATCCCAAATATGAGCTCATTTACCACACACACACACACACATACTCCATAAAAGGTCAGATATGATAAAAGTGTGTTCAGTTAACTTTTACCTGTTTACCATCCACACATAACCACTTTCCCTAGTTATTACCGTATCAGAGCTACTTATGTCACACTTCAGATCTTCAAAGCACTTTACAAACAAGTAGCTGGTCCCCTGAGGTATGTAACTGAGAATTACTAGGCAACTTAGTTGAAAATATGGGGGATGAGAAGATTCCATGAGACTTGTGGCCAAAATCTAAAGTTTCCATTTTTCACCTATTCTTCTTTTAACTAACATTTTGTAAGCACCTTTAATTATCAGCTAAGCAATTGATTGAGCGTCAAGTCCCCTCTTCCAGGACTCCCCATTTCACCATTCTCTCTGAGTAGGGCACATGGAGGTTTTGGAAGCCAGGAAACTGGTGTGCCAAAGGTGTGGTTAGAACAACCCGCACTCAGCCCACCAGAACAATTCCTGTCCCATGGGCCTGGGCACAGCTCCCCACTCTGGGCATTCTGACCTGGCACACAAGTTTGCAGCACCACTCATACTCAATCCAACCACTCCTCTCTAATGACAGAGGGGCAGCCGAGGAACATTTGAGTGACGGCCCCATTTGCAATGAACATTGCAATGTTATTCATTCAAATTCCCTGGGTTTGGGCCCTCTCAAGCAGGGCGCTTGGGGAAAACTGCCCCTTTTGCCTCCTTCACAGACTGGCACTGCCTCTTAGAGGTAGGCCCTTTGGTGCGGCAATGGTGAGAGGGTGAGTCCAGACAAAGCAATGAATGCTGGGATCTGCAGGTGAAAAGTATAGGCTTCTGCATAATGGACCCAGCATCTCCTCACCTCTCCCAGCTACTTCCCTGACTCCTTGACAAAGACTCCAGACACACCTAGGCCCTTGGTAGAAAAAGAGCCCTGTCACGGTGTAGAAAGACCATAGAGGTCAATTTATGGCTGCTTTCAGAAACAGAACATCATAATCATCAGTTGGCTGCAAACAGATGGTGATACCTAGAAAGAAGTTCTTCTGACTTCTCCCCTGGTTCTGGCCCCACTCCTGAAAGCTGTGGTGAGTGAAAGTGAAGCAACACGTCAAGCAGGTGCTACATATGCGGAAGGCACTTTTTTCCACCTCGTGCCCTTCCTTTTGACCCACGCCTGTGAGTTCAGGCATTTCTATTGAACTGACTCACACATACGGAGCAGCTCCAAGTTTCCAGATAGCTGCCAAGCTTCAAAACATCAAACCTGACACATATTTCGCGGTCTGGGGGAAAAAAAGAGTTTGTTCCACCTGCTTGCATTGTTGCTTTGTTTTCACCCATCGCAGCTGTGCTGGAGCTTTCAGGGGTGGGGAGAGAAGCAGAGGAGAAGTCCGAAGAACTGCTTCCCTGTGTATTTATTTCTAATGCATGATCATTCATTTTGTGGACTGCCCTCCCGGGTACTGTAAACAAAGTGGAGGCAATCGGAACTTAGGTCTGAACTTGAGGAATTATGTCAAATGGATTCTTCGCTTAGTACATACTGGCCAAGGCTAAATTGAGTCCTGGAGGCCAACTGACTTAATAAAATCCCCTACTTTGCCACACAGCCCTGAACTCACCCTTCAGCACTTGTGGAAGGGCTGGGTAAAAGGAGATTTCTTCCAGAAAAGAAGAATCTATGTTTCTAAACGGGCTCAGCTGAGAAGGCCAATGATCTCCTCCAGAGTATGAATTATTTTTGATAAGAAGCATTTCTGAGGTAACAGTTGGCATTGGGGGAGCATTTCTTTCAGCCAGCAACTCGCTGAAAATGACACATCGTGAACCCTAAAAAAAAAAAAAATCAAAGGCTGTATTCTTTTCCACCACAGTGACCCCTTTGTTAACTTCTATTCAAAAGTTTCATTAACAAAGCCTGATACAGGAGCTTTATTAAACTGTGATCACATGACATGTCCTGTAGAAGTTGGCTCTTTCTGCTGTTGATGTGGGCTGGGTTCCTCAGATTATACAATATGTAGGCTTATGAAAGAGCCATAAGATCTTTCCTCCTTGGTCTTTGCCTCCGAGCCTGTCACACTTGGCATCGTTCCAGAGGAGAACATTTTCATTAAAAGTGCATTAGAGGCACAGTTTGCCACGCAGGGATCATGGTGACGGGCCTGGTGCAAACCTCATCTAAGTCAACAGAAAAACGCCCATTGAGTCCAGTGAGCTTTGGATCAAACCTGATGTGAACTGTGTTGACTTCTATCGTACCACCAGTCATAGGCCTGCCTTTACACTACTTTTACCATCAATTGAATCCATTTTGCTCCCACTCCTTTTCCTTTCTGTTCCTTTTATGTAGCGGGATTTCAAAAGTGTGGCACGGAGTAAATCATAACTCAGTGCAACTGATGCTAAACTATTTTATTCCAATGCCAGTGCTGAGGTCTATTCAAGCAGGATATCTCACAGTTAAAGAGTTAAATATGAAGAACCCTTAAACACTAAAAAATATCCCATATAGGCTGTGTCCAGACTCAGGGGTTTTTTCGAAAAAAGTAGCCTTTTTTCGAAAAAACTTCCCCTGCGTCTAGACTGCAGCCGCGTTCTTTCGAAATTAAATCGAAAGAACGCAGCTTTTCTTTCGATGGCGGTAAACCTCAATTCACGAGTAAGAACGCCTTCTTTCGAAAGTTCCTCTTTTGAAAGAAGGCGTTCTTGAATGTAAATAGGGCTTCTTCGAAAGAGAGCATCCAGACTCACTGGATGCTTTCTTTCGAAAAAGCAAGCCGCTTTTTCGAAAGTTCAACGTGCAGTCTAGACGCTCTCTTTCGAAAGTATCTTTCGAAAGAGCCTCTTTCGAAAGAGGCTTGCAGTCTAGACATAGCCATAGTGTTTGACTGATGGTCAGTTCTCATTCACTGTTGTACAGAGAGTGAATATCTTTCATCTAAGAGGCAATTCACTTAATATGAAGTCCAGTGCTTTCTGCTAACATCAAGGAATGAGTAAGTAACAGAGTCATAGATTTTAAGGCCAGAAGAAACTATTTTGAACCTACCATCATAATTCGTACATAACTCGGGCCACAGAATCTCACCTGGAAATTTTGGCATGAAGCCCCTAACTTTGAGGTTGCATATATCAGCCCATTGGCTGGATCCAGTCTACCAGGGTTAGCCTGTGGCAGGACCCCACACTACTGTATTTACCTGCACCTCCACGGGTACAAGAAACCATAGCTCCTGTTGGCAGCAAATCACTGTTCTTGGCCATTGGGAGCTGCAATTGCCCATACCTGTAGAGGTGCAGATAAATATAGTGGCAGCATCCAACAGGGGCAAACCTTGGTGAACTATTGCCATTTTATTGCCCACCCTTGCCTAACTTCAGCTTGAGCTGTGGCAACACAATAATATTGCAACAGAATATTTCAAACTATATTTTTCTTACTCTTTTCTGCAAGAAATGCTCCAAAATGGGTTTTTTTGCAAGTATTATAAAGAGTCTGAGACACACAGGACCAGACTCTGACTGTCACTGTGGGTGTATCTAGACTACAGGGTTTTTCGGAAAAAGTGGCCTTTTTTCAAAAAAACTTTACCTGCATCTAGACTACTGCTGCGTTCTGTCGACAGTAAATGGAATAACACCTTTTTTCGAAAGATGACTCATGCGCTATTGCATGAAAACAGGGCTTTTTCGAAAGAGAGCGTCTACACTCTCTTTTGAAAAAACGAGCTGATTTTTCAAAAATCTTCTTGTTGTCTAGTTGCTCTTTTCCGAAAGAGGCTTGCAATCTAGATGTAGCCTGTGTGGAAGGCAGGGAAGGTTCAAGACACCCTTTTTTCTCCTTTAGACCCCTGTACATGTGCCAGTGACTGTGTGGTTTGTCCAAGTATGCACATGTTAGCTGCAGCCTCTTCTAACCGGGCAGGAAGTGGTGGGATTAGAGCAAGACCCTTCCTCACCTCTTCACCAGCCAGCCGACCAGTCTGCTCACAGAGGGAACACGTGTCGCCGTTTTCAGACAATAGGAAAGAGGCCGCTGCAGTCTGTCCCTCCTGGGGGCTCCTGGTGGATTCTGGCTGAGTTAGCAATGTGGCCTCCTCACAACCCCCGTAACTCAGGGCTGTGTCAGAAAGGCACCATCTCCCTCATACATATGCAATTTAAATCCTGCTTTACAAAGCGTGAATGTGGATAAATATTTTTATAAGATAGTATCAGTGAGCAGCAGAGCAATATTTCACAGGGCTGAGCTTAGCCAAGCCAGTTTAAGTCAGATGCTTCAAAAAAACTCCAACAACAACACAAAAGAAGTATAAAATCAGTGTGGACAGGTGTTTACTTAGGGCAAAATTCTCTGTCAGTGAAGGTTCTGCCCATGGAACAAGCACAGGACATGCAACGAAGATGCACTCGGCAGATAGGAGAGCCACCTATGGAGAAAGCAGTAGGGACTATTGTGTGAGGATGAAGACTGTGCTGATCAGGGAGGAGATTTTATTTTTTCGGGTGCTATTCTGGGGTCTGATCTTGCAGTGAGACAGGTCTGTCCTGGTGCAAGAGGCATTCTCGCCTGCCACTGACTCCAGTGGAAGTAGATGAGGGACAGGCAATAAGCCACAGGCGGTTCACCAAGATTAGGCCACTGATGCTTTGTTTATCTGCCCATTCAGCAGGTACGGCCACTTGCAGCTCTCATTCATTGCAGATTGCCGTTCCCAGCCAATAGGAGCTGTGGGAAGCAGTGTGGACTGGGACGTCACTTCCCACAGATCCCATTGGCTGGGAACAGCAATCTGTGGCCTATGGAAGCTACGTAATAGTCCAGTCTGCAGGCCACTTATTACCCTGCCCTGGAGTAAGTGGTGCTCAAGGCCTTGTAGGACCAGACTGTTAGAGAGAGAAAAGATTCAGGTTCCTTACAGGCTAGTTGAGGATTCAATAAAGTGGGCCCCAGTTGACCTCAACCTGCATGCTCTGCATAAGCTATGGCATCTTCCTGTACTTAGAATGGGAGCTACCGTGTTATCATCGCCACACACCCTTGTTGGTGTTAAATAGTAGTAACACATTCCATGGATCGTCACATTGAAATCAACAGGATCATAGCTAGAGTAAGATGCTATGCAACATGAATTAAACCTCAATCTTTATACTGAAGGTAATAACACTTAGAACTTATATATCACCTTATATTGCACAGTACACAGAAAATACAGAGCAAGTAAGAACTGTGTGATTTACTGTGCACATTAAAGAATAAAAGAGTTAAAGCCAAAATATGTAAATATAAAATCGGTGAAGCACCACTCATTCACCACCTCTGAAAATCTAGCAACTTATTTAGGTGCCTTGTATTGATTTAGTCAAGGAATAAACAAGAAATTGAGCCCCAAAGTCTTGACAAACAGCCCCTCCTCTAACTGTTAGGCCACACTCTTCTTTCTCCTCCAGATGTTTTGGACTGCCCTTTTCTCTACCAGGTGTTTTTAGCACCTCTGTGAATTCAGAGATTTCAGACTGTACTAGGCTATTATCCCAGCATAGTTTTAAATAAACTGTCATGAATCTGTCTCAGTGGAAGAGGTCTGCTGCCAGAAATAGTATATAATTTGTAAGTGTTTCATGATTTTTTTAAAAAGTTATAAGACAAGATATTGGGAAACAAATGGCCAGTGGAACAGATTCCTTCTAGTAACTAAAATGACCATATAATTGATTTTTATACACTTAAGAAATGAGTCACAGCCCATATGGTCATTTTGGAACCTAAATATACATTGGATTTAAAGCCTCTCAGAAGATTTCTCCAAGTTTTCCGCATATAATCAATGGTGATTAGGAGAGGATATGAATCATTATGCCGCTTAGGACTGTGAGCACATGTTTTAATGGCAAGGGATTCACACATTCTTCTTCTATAAGTACTCATCCAGGGTTCTCCAAAGCATGAGCAAATCAAATGATAGAAAGTAAAATTCATTACTGAACCAAAATCCTCTTCCTTTCAATGTCTGTGAATAAGATTTATTTGGGGACTGGTTCAAAGTCAACTGAAGTCAATGGGAGCTTTTTCCCACAAGTACTGTAGATGTTCACTCTAAAATGTTCATTTGTAGATTAATAGATTTGTTGGGCCAGAAGAGACCATTATGATCACCTAGTTTGACCTGCATCACATGGGCCAAAGAACCCCACCAGATGATTTCTGCATCAAGCCTATAACTTTTGTCCAACGTAGGGTGTCTGTTTTCTAAACATACCTAGTTTCGACCTAAAGGTTGGAAGTGAATCCACCAATTCCCTAGGCCAGGTTAGCTAGACTTCAGAGATACAGCCAGTCCCCGATTTACGAACGAGTTACATACCAAGCACTTGGTCGTAACTCGATCTGTTGGTAAGTGCGGATCGCGTTCGTAACTCAGGGCTGCGCTTAATGTGAGCTTGGTCGTAAGGACGAATGGTCATAAATCGATGCATTCATACCTCGGGGACCAGCTGTCGTCTGTTGTAATGAAACCTTTGTCTACACTTTTCCAGGGACACTGAGGTTACATCTACAGTACAGAAAAGATTGAAGCAGCCACGGTCAATCTTCCAGGCTTTGAGTTAGTGGGGCTACTGAAGACATGCTAATTCAAACTGAGAGGGCACTCCCATCGGCACTGGTAGTCCCACTTCTACAAGGAGTGAGGGAAGTCAAAGAGAGAGTATGCTCCCTTCGATTTCCCTCAGTGTGGATGGCACCAAAATTTTGAAAGTACTTTATTAAAGCAGCAACTCCATTGTACATTTGAGGAAACTGAGGCACAGCGCTCTGCCCACGGTCAAACATCTGGGAGTAGAACATACACCTCCTGACACATGCACTAGAGTTCTATCCACTGGACCAAGTCTCTGCTGTAAGTTACCTGGAGACAAAGCCTGTATTCCTTAAAGGTTGGCCCTTTTCCTTTTACAGGCATTGACTTCCAGAGGAGCTGAAACTTGGACCATCATCCTTGCTTAGGTACCATTGCTATTTAAATCAACTGGAGTTTTGCCTGAGTAAGAAGCTACAGATCCTTATTATTTTATTAGGAAAGAGCGAGATCTGCATAGCTTCCTAGTTAACAGCAAAAACGAAATAATTTATCAAGTCTGGCCAAGTGGCTCTCAGCCTGTTGTTGATTTAACCAGAATTCAGCTTGGAGAGATCTGCTTTTCTCAGCAAGCGTGGACTATAACTTGCATGGCCTGTCAGGCACCCCCTGCTGCAAAGGCAGGATCCTCAGCTATATCTGAGAGCTCTGCTGCAGCGTAGCCAAACTGAAGTGCAGGCCCCGAATGGCTTCCCAGGCCAAGAACAACAATAAATAACCTGTTCCTAACCAAGCTCCAAGTAGCAAGACAGTTTCCAAGCTCAGCTGGGCCTTTTCCTTTTTGGTCTGAGAAAAGTCAAACTGCCCTCGAGATACCTTAGAAATAATCACGTTACAGGGAGTGCAGCCGAGGGGGATATTTAAAGCAAGGCCTGCAGTGACCTCAACTCTAAAAACATTTCAATCAAAACAACTCAGTGGTTGATATCCATGCCAGATTAGTCAAACAGAAAATAAAAGAAGTAGCTGATTCTGGTTTCTTCCTGGTAATTAACACAATTAGAAGCACCTTTTAGTGTGAAACGATATAACCCCAAGAGCCAAAGGCTACACATGATCAAAAGAAAAAGTAATTAAAATAACAAACGGTCACAGTTTCTTAAAGATGCAACGCCCTGTAAGAGCAGCATTCACATAAATCAAATACCTGGCTTTATGGGCTAATCCTTTAGTTCTGGGTTCGCATGTATGAAATCCTCTGAGGTTTCAGATTTCAACAGAGAGTCTGAATTTCTCAGTGATTCTCTTTTTCACATTCAGTGGCTTGATTGCAGAACTCTCTCCCTCAGAAGACAGAGCTTCAAGGTTATCGATAGTTGTGTGAGGAATAGTTATGACAGAATGTGCACTAGACTCAACCCTTATGGTTTTTCACGCCTCTGTTTTCATAGAAAGCTTTTGGAGAAAAAATATTTTCATCCAACTGACCATGCGAAGTGATGGCAGAATCCAAGTGATGGGACTTTCACTCACCAGTGACCTACAGAGTTTGTCGTTCATTTCTTTGCCCACCCAGAAAAGGCAGATAAATGTGTGGCCCTGAAAAGCTAGGACCCAAACTGCTCTCCTTCAAGTCATAAAGGAAGGAGAGCCATAAGATTTCAGATTGTCATGATGAATGATTTATGTGTCAGCTCTATGGGGACTTCTTACATGTTGTGTCCTGCATTTGGGCCTTGGCAGAGTGAAAGGCCCAACTGGAGTTTTGCTACTGACTTCAGCTGGGTGCTAGATGTAGCCTTGGACAGTTATATTGTAGAAAGGTGCAAAGCAGAGATGGGAACAAATGACATCAGGTTCCAAAAGCCACTTACCATGCACACTTTTTGGCAGGAGGCTGTGAGGTTCAGAAATCAGACCTGGATTTTGCAGTTCTCCAGTTCTCAGTGGATGGGGTCACCACATTTCACACCTCAATATCAGCACTAATCTGCACTAGCTTGTTGGCAATCTCAGAAGCAAGAGCCAGAGGACTGAACTGACCATGGAGCATGAGCTCTGACTGAGAACACTTTTGAGATCATACCCCTGGGTCAGGGTTGAAGCGCATTAGTGTAATCCTGTGGGAAGTTGTATTACCAATACCACCACCGGTCCTACGCAGTTCTGGCCCTTTAAACTTCCTCCAAGAAGAGAGTCTCCCTCTCGCTGTTTATAAGCAAGAACTCAGTGTTATTCCATGGCACGTACTTTGCAAGGCAGGAAACCCCCAGAAGGAGAAGAGATGTTGTAAAGGACCAGGTTGGTATCTAGGAAGGGTTCTTACTTTCTGTGCAAATGGTCACAGATTTGAATCCCGGCTAATTACCCACACAAGATATAAAAATTGCCATTATAAACCTCACCACCTTTTACTGCAAGTCAAGATGCATTTCTTCATCTTTGCTTCTCTGAACATAAATATATGGCAGAGTGGAATATAATAATAAATACCCTACCAAAACAAAACTGCACCTTTTCACATGCAATTTTCCCCTGGAGAGGGTATAGCAGAACATGTGACATACATGTTACTTAATGCACAACTAGATGGCGCTTAGGGTATGGCTACACTGCCACCCTAGTTCGAACTAGGACGGCTAATGTAGTCATTTGAACTTGCAAATGAAGCCTGGGATTTAAATATCCTGGGCTTTACTTGCATGTTCCCTGGTGCTGCCATTTTTAAATGCCCCATAGCTCGAACTACCTGCCCACGGCTACACGAGGCACGGGTTAGGTAGTTCAAATTAAAGCTTCATTTGCAAGTTCGAATGACTATATTAGCCACCCTCGTTCGAACTAGGGTGGCAGTGTAGACATACCCTTAGATACTACAGTGAATGGTGCAGTATAACAACCTAGATAGAATAGACTGTGTTTATATGGATAAAAAAGAATTGCTCCTTTAATTAGCAATACAGTCATTCAAAAAGAAAAACTTTTGAAGTTTGCTCAATTATTATACAATTGTTGTGCATTAGTGCTTAAAGGTACAGATATATATGTTGGACTCAAATTACAAACAAACTACTATAATATACTAGGTACCCTCTATACCACTGGTATAAATGTTTAAAGCAGTATACCTGACTGTCATTAACATTGTGCTGATTGCACAGTAAAATAAGCATGCAGTCAACATCATTCTCGTTAAGAACTGTGGGTGATGAGTCAAAAGATGTTTTTCTTCCCGCATCTTTCCAGGCAGTGCTTAAATTAGAATTATTACAGAAGTGCTAGCCTCCTAGCACTATGTCAGTGTACATCTCAGATTTCATTTTAAGGTTCACCCATAATCCTAGATTATTAAACTGATATACAGCTTTGATGAAAGCTCCTTTCAAAATATTTAATGCTAGCTGCTGGCTGACCTGTAGGTTGGGGCTCTGAACACTTGAAAAAGTAATAGATTTTGTTTTGGCCCAGCTTCGTATTATCCAATTATACACTGTGTTTAAATTGGTTTCGATTTTCCTCTGAAGAGAGGTATCAGAATGACAAATGGAACTGGAAATGCTATTTATGGGCACGTTGGTGTTACAGCTAAGTGGAACTTGCAGGTAGCCAGATGCAAGGTAAGACAAAAGTTCAGCAACAATAGCACAAAGGTGTGAAGTTTGTAGGTCCAATGTGGCTTACCATTTTTCATGGATACCATAATCACACCCTTCTTTTGATTAGATGCTTCATATGAGATTTGATGATGACCACAAGTTGTCAGGATTTTGGTTCTATATCCCGTCTGAAAGATACCCGCCCCCACTCAACTCCTGACTGGGCATGAATTTGGTACTGACTCAAAGGACAAAATGTGGCCTGTTTTATCACATAAAAGAGCTCTGCCATCCACATATTGAAAAGGCCTACCCTTGTTTAGCTTATGAGAGCAGAGAAGCTGGAGGCACATTTTTAATGGCTGCAACCAAGAAGTGGAGATTCCAGGAGTAAAATCCAAACCCTACTGAAATCAAAAGCAAAACTCTCATGGAATTTACTGTAAAGCATTATTATTCTTCAATATGACTATTGGATTCCATTAAAATATCCTTAGCTATCTTTAGTGATGCTGATAATGTTGGACAAGGAAGAAAATATATAATATTTCCCATGAAAATGGGGAGATGACATGATAATCGTCATAGAATCATAGAATAATAGGACTGGAAGGGACCTTGAGAGGTCATCGAGTCCAGTCCCCTGCCCTCATGGCAGGACCCAGTGCTGTCTAAACCATCCCTGATAGACATTTATCTAACCTACTCTTAAATATCTCCAGAGATGGAGATTCCACAACCTCCCTAGGCAATTTATTCCAGTGTTTAACCACCCTGACAGTTAGGAACTTTTTTCTAATGTCCAACCTAAATCTCCCTTGCAGCAGTTTAAGCCCATTGCTTCTTGTTCTATCCTCAGAGGCCAAGAAGAACAAATTTTCTTCCTCTTCCTTGTGACACCTTTTTAAATACCTGAAAACCGCTTTCATGTCCTCTCTCAATCTTCTCTTTTCCAAACTAAACAAGCCCAATCTTTCAGTCTTCCTTCATGTTCTCTAGACCTTTAATCATTCTTGTTGCTCTTCTCTGGTCCTTCTCCAATTTCTCCACATCTTTCTTGAAATGTGGTGCCCAGAACTGGACACAACACTCAAACTGAGGCCTAATCAGTGCAGAGTAGAGTGGAAGAATGACTTCTCGTGTCTTGCTCACAACATACCTGTTAATGCATCCTAGAATCATGTTGGCTCTTTTTGTGATAATGTCACACTGTTGACTCATATTTAGCTTATCGTCCACTATGACCCCTAGATTCCTTTCTGCAGTACTCCTTCCTAGACAGTCACTTCCCATTCTGTATTTATGAAACTGATTGTTCCTTCCCAAGTGGAGCACTTTCCATTTGTCTTTATTAAACTTCATCCTGTTTACCTCAGACCATTTCTCTAATTTGTCCAGATCATTTTGAATTATGACCCTATCCTCCAAAGCAGCTGCAACCCCTCCCAGCTTGGTATCATTTGCAAACTTAATAAGCGTACTCTCTATGCCGATATCTAAATAGTTGATGAAGATATTGAACAGAACCAGTCCCAAAACAGACCCCTGCAGAACCCCACTTCTTATACCTTTCCAGCAGAATTGTGAACTGTTAATAACTACTCTCTGAGAACGGTTATCCAGCCAGTTATGCACCCACCTTATAGTAGCCCCATCTAAGTTGTATTTGATAAGAATATCATGCGAGACCGTATCAAACGCCTTACTTAAGTCTAGGTATACCACGTCCACCACTTCTCTCTTATCCACAAGACTCATTATCCTATCAAAGAAAGCTATCAGATTGGTTTGACATGATTTGTTCTTTACAGATCCATGCTGGCTGTTCCCTATCACCTTATTATCTTCCAAGTGTTTGCAGATGATTTCCTTGATTACTTGCTCCATTATCTTTCCTGGCACAGAAGTTAAACTAACTGGTCTGTAGTTTCCTGGATTGTTCTTATTTCCTTTTTTATAGATGGGCACTATATTTGCCCTTTTCCAGTCTTCTGGAATCTCTCCCGACTTCCATGATTTTCCAAAGATGATAGCTAAAGGCTCAGATATCTCCTCTATCAGCTCCTTGAGTATTCTAGGATGCATTTAATCAGGCCCTGGTGACTTGCAGTCATCTCACTTTTCTAAGTGATTTTTAACTTGTTCTTTGTTTATTTAATCTTCTAAACCTACCCCCTTCCCACTAGCATTCACTATGTAAGGCATTCCTTCATCAGAGTTCTCAGTGAAGACCAAAACAAAGAAGTCATTAAGCATCTCTGCCATTTCCAAGTTTCCTGTTACTGTTTCTCCCTCCTCACTGAGCAATGGGACTACCCTGTTCTTGGTCTTCCTCTTGCTTCTAATATATTTATAGAATGTCTTCTTGTTTCCCTTTATGCCTTTAGCTATTTTGAACTCGATTTGTGCCTTTGCCTTTCTAATCTTGCCCCTGCATTCCTGTATTGTTTGCCTATATTCATCCTTTGTAATTTGTCCTATTTTCCAGTTTTTATATGACCCCTTTTTATATGACCTACGCAGTGGAATAGCTTGCTTTTTGGCCCTTAATAATATCCCTTTGAAAAACTGCCAACTCTCTTCAGTTGTTTTTCCCCTCAGTCTTGCTTCCCATGGGACCTTACCTACCAGCTCTCTCAGGTTACCAAAATCTGCCTTCCTGAAATCCATTGTCTCTAATTTGCTGGTCTCCCTTCTACCATACCTGAGAATCATGAACTCTATGATTTCATGATCACTTTCACCCAAGCTGCCTTCCACTTTCAAATTCTCAACCAGTTCCTCCCTATTTGTTAAAATCAAATTTAGAACAGCTTCCCCCCAGTAGCTTTTTCAACCTTCTGAAATAAAAAGTTGTCTTCAATGCAGTCCAAGAACTTATTGGATAGTCTGTGCCCCGCTGTGTTCATTTCCCAACATATATCTGGATAGTTGAAGTCCCCCATCACCACCAAATCCTGCACTTTGGATGATTTTGTTAGTTGTTTAAAAAAAGCCTCATCCACCTCTTCTGCCTGGGTAGGTGGCCTGTAGTAGACCCCTGGCATGGCATCACCCTTGTTTTTTACCCCTTTTAGCCTAACCCAGAGACTCTCAGCATGTCCGTCTCCTATGTCCATCTCCGCCTCAGTCCAAGTGTGTAAATTTTTAATATATAAGGCAACTCCTCCTCCCTTTTTTCCCATCCTATCCTTCCTGAGTAAGCTGTACCCTTCTATACCAATATTCCAGTCGTGTGTATTATCCCACCAAGTCTCTGTGATGCCAATGATGTCATAGTTGTATTTATTTATTAGCACTTCCAGTTCTTCCTGCTTATTACCCATATTTCTTGCATTTGTATATAGGCATCTAAGATATTGACTAATGTTATTCACAGCGAAACATCTTTGGTTTAGGCTTTTGTAAATGGATCCAAATTGTTGTCTTAAAGAATTTGAGATTTCCACCATCACACATGACTCCATTTTCTGTGTCCACATTTTGCATCTCTGTGGGTAATTTACAACCATAAAAACTGATCCTGCCATTTAATTAATCATGTGATATAATGTTGTAATTATTTGCCCTGTTCAAAGCCCCATCCACACTTTTAGGTCATTGTTTCTAACAAGGGAATACAACTCTTGCCATGCAGAAAATGGAAAAGGTTAAAGGCAGTATTTTGGCTGGTTGAAGGATTTAGGGAAAGAACGCATGTGTTAGTGAGGCATTAGTTGTATTCGTTCCATTGACATTTCCTAACAACATTAACATTTTATAGTTGTTGTTGTTAGCTCCTGTTTAATAGGTTGTGATTCTATTAGAATCAGGAAGCAAATGAACGACTGAGGTTAAAATTAAATAACAGCTATAAATGAATACTAAGTGTCAGATCCCCAGTGGTGTAAACCCACATAGAATCGATGGATCTACTACACCTCTTTATGCCAGCTGAGGGTCTGGTTCCCTATATTTAGGACAAATGCTGATATCAGAAGCAAGTGCGCCATTTGTATTACCTTGTGCCATACCCTCACCTGAGTGCAGGATTTATCCTTTTGATAGCAGCAGAAAGATACTTCATTGTCTATATAATAATGCACTTTTAGTCATACAAAAGGGGTTAAGAACAAATAACTATTGTAAAATCATCATTTTGTCCCATCTTCATATTATAAAAGAGGCAGGGAGGGAAGAAGAGATTCTAAGCTTGGGCTCAGTTAACAATGGCCAGATGTTCTCCAGTATTTTAGGCTAACTTGTAATAATGGTCAGGTATCACTGCAGATACCTTTAGCTGTGATAGAACTACCATCTAATATCCAGTCATTAGTAGCACTGTGATATCTGTGACAAAACACGTATGAAGAAGAAATACCTTTCTTGTTTTTTTCCTAACAGCTAAGCAAAAAGTTACTTCAGGGAAAATTCAAACACTTTTAAGATTTGGAGAAAGAAATGGAAAATATTAACAATCTCGATGGAGTACGCAGAAATGCACAATCTGTAATCCACTGCCTTCAATCCACAGTACAGGATAATTAGTATGGAAGAACTTTAGGAAGCCCAATTTTTTGTGCTTTAGCAAAATATATTCTAAAATGATGGATAACAGAGACCATTTGCCAGGAAGGTGTTGCTTTAGGTCTTGTCTAGCCTGAGAAATTGACTGGAATACCTATTACAAAATAAACTATTCTACAGTAGCTTTTCTGGAATAGCTCCCTGTGTAAACACTCTAATTATTCTAATTATTAGTCACATGAGGAGCTATTCTAGAATAGCTAAATGCTTGCTTTTTATGTATGCTGTAGTATTATAATTCCATAGTTTCATCACAGACATTATTCCAAACATAACCAAAGAGCTCTTTTTGAAAGAAGAATTTACTTAGATTCCTAGTCCCTTTGTTTAACCCCTTAATGGTCACACGCTGTAATATATATCTGATGCCATTGTGTTAAATGAATTTATTTCCCAGCTGTGTGCATAGGGTCATAAGCTTAAGTGGGCCCTCTACCCAGGAGTAAATTAGCATCTCAGTGACTGTGATTTACTGTGCCTTAATGTACCAATCTGTGAAATAGTTATAATTATAAAATGGCAGCACCATAAATTAAGGGTATGTCTACACTGTGCAGCCACCCTGCATCTTAACAAACTGCCCATTATTTCAAAATATTTTCGAAATAATGGGTGTGCTATTTCAGCATCCTGGTAACCCTAGTTCCACGAGGGCTAAGGGATGTTTTGACATAACATGTTATTTCAAAATTTGACACTGTGAAGATGCACCACATTTCAAAATAGCCTATTTTGAAAATCAGTCGAAATAAGATATGCAATTTGTGTAGTGAAGATTGAGTATCTTATTTCGAATTTAGGGTGCTGGGTAGACACATCCTTAATGAATTAACGTGTTGGAATCCTTGGATTAACATAGCACTACATAGTGTAGACACAAATAAATCATTATAATTATTAGTAATTTAATAGTATAGTTCTGTCTTTATGTGGTCAGTGTAGGGCAGAGGCTTACTGACAAAACTACATTAAAAAATGTCAACATAAATCAGTTGCTGTAATCTGGTGATTGCTGTGGAAAGCCAACTAACCATGAACTCAGTTTTTAATTGTTATAAGCATATCCTAACCTAAACCATTTTGACATTTCACAACTAGAGTTCCATGGTTACTCTTAGCTGCAGTGTTGGAAAGGGAACGGAGCTCACTGAGGAGAGGCTGGCTGGCTGTTAGATCGTTTGCAGGGCAATCAGTTAATTTGTTTTTCGTGAGCTATTTAGCATAATGGAATGTGCCTCTTGCATCCTCCCCGCTTTCCCTTCATACATTCGTCATCATTTTGATCTGTGCCTGAGATAATATTTGGGTTTCTAATATTCTTGGAGCTTTGTTCTGACATAAATGGCATTGTGTCTGGAAAAGGCTTTTCAGTTAGTATCAGTAGGGGATTCATTCCCCCCAGCTAGAATAAAAGATCCAGTTGCCAGCACCTACTGCTGAGTCCTTCTGGGTTTGTCTCATAAACTCATTCCAAGAACGTGGTTTAAGCTCCTAAGGGATGTTCAAAGTTCTTAGCATGCAGCTCAGGGCTTTGACAGTCTGGCGAGGATATAGTAATCACTGACAAGGCAGGTAGTTCGATGCTTTTCCACAAACAAGTCCATTACAAAACTGGTCGGACCGACACTTAATTTAAAGACGATTAATAGAGACATCAGAGGGTATGTCTACAGATTAATAGAGACATCAGAGGGTATGTCGCTAGTTCGAACTAGGAGGGTAATGTAGGCATACCGCACTTGCAAATGAAGCCCGGGATTTGAATTTCCCGGGCTTCATTTGCATAAGCGGAATAGGAATCCTAGTTCGAACTACCTAGTTCGAGCCCCGTGTAGCCGTGCTGCACGGGGTTCGAACCAGCGGGGTTTTAAAAATGGCGGCTCCCCGCTTATGCAAATGAAGCCCGGGAAATTCAAATCCCGGGCTTCATTTGCAAGTGCGGTATGCCTACATTACCCCCCTAGTTCGAACTAGCGGGGTAGTGTAGACATACCCAGAATGAAATTATACACACGCACCTACTAGCCAAGAAAGATTCAAACGTATGCAAGACTGAACAATAAAGCTAATGCATTCTGGCACACAGCTTATATTGGATCATTGTTAAACCTTGCTTTGATTCTCCTTTTTTAATTTCCATCACCAAATCCTTCCAAATCTTGAGGCATGGTTTGCTTTGGGTTTTTTGGTTTTGCGAGTGACATTTACTCATTCTCTCTCTAAACACACCTATCCTAAGGTTTATGTGCATCTACAGCTAGGGTCAGACAGAGGCTGGTTCTTCCATGGGTTAGGAGAAAGAAAGGAGCAAGGTGCAAATATCATGGATTTCCTAAATAAGGACCACTCACCATCGTCTCACTGCACCCTCCATACTCTCCTGGGAGGCCGGCATGTGCACCTGTAGGGGGTAGAAATGAAGCAGATAAGGACATGACTTGGTTGGAAGAGGTGGTGAGGGCAATCCCAGGTACAGGTTGCATCTTATTTAGGAGGCAAATTAAAAGAGGCCCCTAAATCAGCTTGCATGTTTCTCCAGTGGTGTGGATGGAAGGGGCTGCATAATGGTAACAGGGTTAAGCTGGAAGATATAAGGCAGAACATTGCACATAAACATCCATATCGTTTTCTATTACTGTGCAATGGAAGCAAGAAAATGCCAATCAGCACTTGTATCCCAGCCCCAGTTGGGTGGAATTCCTGGATGCCTGTACTCTGGGAGGCTGCACACGTGCATATAGGAATGGTTGTGCAGTGGTGGGCAATCAGCAGTCATAGCAGTGTGACTCTCATTCTGAAAATACAGGGCACTGCCTCTGCTTCCTCCCCACCCCCCAAGTGAAGGCCTGGATGTTAAAACTGCCACCCTAAATTAGCTATAGTTTGGTAGACACTGGCTGCATTGTTCAGAGAAATTCTCAGATGATTTATCTTTTGAATTCTGTATTTATTTGTACGGTAAGTCAAGCTGATGGCCAATGCCAATGTGAACCACATGGGAATGGCATGAGAGATAATAATATCACATTGACCTTCACAGGACAATACAGCTTAACAAAAAGAACAAGACTAGCAATGGACAAACTTTCAGCAGTGCAGTGCAGAGAAGCTTCCAGAATACTGCAGTTCCTGCATCAGATTTATCCAGGGGTCTTTGGTCTAGAAACCCTAAAAGCAAACATAGGAGCTCAGCTCAGCACTTTAGGTAACAGCATTGATCCAAAGCATTGTGGAGGTTTGGAACAGTGCTCTGGAAGAACCTTCGCATGAGAGGCAGCATCGTCTCTGCTTCCCTTCTAGTCTCTTCTATACAGGTTATTGTATTCTCCCTCCCTTTAGCCATCTGCCTATGTTGTCTGTTTAGAATGTAAAGGGTATGGGGGCAGAGACACTTATTATCAGTGGCTGTGTCTAGACTGCATCCCTTTTCCATAAAATGGATGCAAATTAGACACATCGTAATTGCAAATGAAGCGGGGATTTAAATCCCCCCGCTTCATTTGCATAAAAATGGCTGCTGCTTTTTTCCGGCTCGGAGCTTTGCCGGAAAAAAGCGCCAGTCTAGACGCGGATCTTTCGGAAAATAAAGCCTTTTCCGAAAGATCCCTTATTCCTTATTTTAAAAGGAATTGTCCAACACATTATCAATAAACTACAGCCTATACTGGAACAGGATACTAAACACATACAAACGTCTCAGACACTTCGCCAAAGGATCAATGCCCACAAAACAGATATTAGACAGAATCACAAAGAAAAAACAGTTTCTTGCCATTTCAACCAGAAAGGACATTGTCTCAACAACTTAATTACCTTTTAAAACTGCACTTGAAAGAGAATCCTCTGAACTGTTATTCATGCTAAAATTCGACACTTTAGGCCGGGGTCTTAATAAAGACTCTAGTTATCTTACCCATTACAAAGATAGCTTCCCCAATTATCACCTCTAATATCATTAGCTCACAGACATTTATCTTCCCCTCCTCCCCTGCATCTCCCTTCTGTTCTGAAATTTGATTTGTTCTTTTCATATGTGTTCATTTTTTTAAATTGTATTCTTTGGTATATATGGTTGTGACTATTTTCTTCCACTATTTGATCTGAGGAAGTGGGTCTGGCCCACGAAAGCTCATCATCTAATAAACCATCTTGTTAGTCTTTAAAGTGCTACATAGTCCTGTATTTTGTTTCAGCTACCCTAGACTAACATGGCTACATTTCTATCACTATTCCAGATGACAAGGGAAGTGTAGCAATACCACCTACCCAGTCTGGCTTTGGACAAGTCACAGCCAGCTCTGCAGGCTCCAGTGACTTCAACAAAGGCCTTCCTGTGTCCTGTAACACTCCTTCCCGAGGTCTTGGTTCACTAACACAATGTTTCAACAATATACCAGAACTCCAGCCCACCTTCTGAGGTGACTCCAGTCCTAAGCCTCCATGAAGGCATCTTAATCTGCGGTTTTCCTCTAACAGACTTACCTTCTGCACTGGTGGCTGCTTCTTGCTGGACTGTACCCCCGGGTCCCTGCCCAGGCGCTAGGGAGAGCATCTCCATAAAGAGCAGCTCATCCTGCTCTCCTGTTTCTTTGAATCCCTCCCTGCTCTCTGTCTAGCAGCAGCTCCAGGGCTTCCTATCTGGAGCCTTCCCTCTCTTCCCTTTGTTTCTCCATGGGCTTCTTTCTTATCTCCACCCTGAAAAGCCTTATTTTAACCACATGAGTTTGACTTGCCTGTTGAGACACATTGCTTATTTTCTGCATCTGGAGGTGAGGGTATGGACCCAGATGCTCTTAAATGGCTAGTCACCCAGCGACAGCAACTCGTTTTGTATCTTTACTCAGGCCTCTTTCTTTTCTGAGTCAATATTTTATGTTGCTGTCAAAAGCAAGTTGAAAAACTGCACTACTCTGAAGGATTGTGTTTCCTGTTAGGCAAACAGGCTGGATTTAAGTCCTATTAAAGTTTGCCTAAACTCTATCAACTCTGATTGTAAGTAAGCCATTACTTTTGCGGAGCATGGTCAATATCTGTCTTGTTCATGCGAAATCTCAGGTTAGATAAACTAGAGAGCACCATATCGATCATAAAATGTATTGCCATATCTAGTCCAACAAGCGAAGACCAAAATGAACACTTAGTGCTTTCCAATTACTAAATAATCCTTTCCTCTATTGCATGATCCAGAACTTGCACAGAGAAAAGCAAATTAAACAACCTAATTCTGAATCTTCATTTTCTTTCTTACATCCATGTGTTTTGAATGCTCAGACCTCCTATGAAAGACCCCTTCTGAAAAAAGCCCGTTGATTTTTCCCCAAAGGCTGATTCAGACTTTGAACTAAGAGCTATAACGCACTCATGATGAAGCTGGATATTGTGCACTCTTCTTAAGCTTTTCCTAGGTCTCCACCTGAATGTACAAGCTTGACTTTCTAGCCAAGGCCAGGTGGGAAAGTCCTGCTGTTAAAACACAAACAGGAAACTAGGGGGTCATTAAACATCCTTGGCTATATCTATAACTTCCTTTTCATGCAGCCTAGAATCTTACCTTACTTTCTTCAGTTGCATAATCTGATTGGAACTGATTAGGGAAATAAAGTGTACGTAAATGCAATTACAGCGTATTTGTTTTTAAATAAGGTTGGACGTCCTTTTCCCGGCACCCTTGGGACCTGACTGGTTCCGAAGCAGGGAGTTTGCAGGACCAGGGGTGGTCAATGCTGGCCCCTCTGATGTCGACGTCAGGGCTCCACTCTTGGCTGCAAGGCTCTCCTCCTGGTCACCTGCCACCAGGCTCCTCTTCCAGCCTCAATCACCAGGCTCTGCTTCTGGCCCTGGCCACCATGCTCCCTGCCATCGAGTTCCTGCCAGCCTGACTCCTCTCCTAGCCGGGGCTATCCCCAGCCAGCCCCCTAATGCCTGGCCCCCGCCCAGTTCTCACCCAGTTGCCAGGCTCTTTGCTGCTGGGTATTGGGCTCCCTGCCACCATGACTCTCTGGTCTAGCAACACCCATAGTCCTACGAACCCTGGAGCACCCACAGGGTCCCCAAGTATGCTGGACCATGGATGTTGCCAGACCAGAGAGTCCCAGACTAGACAGGTTCGGCCTCTAGTAGATTTATAAATTCCAAGGCCAGAAGGAACCATTGTGATCATCTCGTCTGACCTCCTACCTAACATACACCACAGAACTTCCCTAAAGAAGTAATACAGGCAGTCCCCGGGTTACGTACAAGATAGGGACTGTAGGTTTGTTCTTAAGTTGAATTTGTATGTAAGTCGCAACTGGTACATATTGTAGGGGAAACTCTAGCCAAACATTTCTCCAGAGCTCAGTTTTATTCTCCCACACCTCACTTCCCTCAGTCCTTTATTCTCAAGCTGAGGTGTCTGCTGAGAAAAGCCGCTCCGCGTTTCCCTAGTCTGCTGGGGGGACCGCTAGCTTCGCGTCTCCCTGGTCTGCTGGGGGGAAGCAGCTAGTGCGGGGTTGCCTCACCCCGTTTGTAAGTAGGGATCTGATGTAAGTTGGATCCATGTAACCCGGGGACTGCCTGTAGTCAAGTTCTATATATATCAGCATCACATCATCAAAATGCAGTTGATGTTTTCAAACCACATTATTTTAAATAGTTTTTTGTTCCACCTTAGAATTTGCATTCTGCCCATGATGCACTTTTCTTCAACAATATGTTAAGGTCAGCAGCTTGCTGTGGTGTAGTTATCTCCTCCAGCTCTGCATTCAGGTATTAAGTGGGGTCTGTCTGAGCGGCCCTGGTGTTTCACTGAGGTCGCAGTTCTGGTGCCTCCTTCCTCGTTCTCTCCAATGGACAGAACTACATCTGCCATGATGTGTTGCCATCCCTCCTCCATCTATGACTATGGTACATCCTGGGCACTGTCATCTGGTCAGGGAGCCTGGCCCAGAGAGGAGAACAGGGGTATGAGGCATTTGAACTACAATTCCCACAAGGCACTGCAGCAGTTCGGGTATATGAGTTCAGTGATGAAATCTGCCAGAACAAAATGTTTCAACATTCTGAACAGAAATTTTTCAAAATCTTTCATTCCAAGTGAAATGTTAATATTTTGATTTCATCTTGATCCAAGATAGAAACAAATATCAAAATACTGAAATTTAACATGAGATGGAAATTCAAATTTTTGCTCAGCTTTAGTATTGATCCTTGTAACTGTGCCCCAGGTTATGCAACTAGAGGCAAGAAACTAAGTTCCGTCTACTACCAAAAATCCCGTGTGTCATACTGTTAATATTCTATACCTCCTGTGGTGGATGCAAAATCTTGGCTGGAGGAACTATAGGAATTTGAAAAGTCATGGAAGACAGCAGAGATTCCAGAGGACTGAAAGAGGGCAAATATAGCGCCAATCTATAAAAAGGGGAATAAGAACATCCTGGGAAATTACAAACCAGTCTGCTTAACTTCAATACCCAGAAAGACAATGGAGCAAATAATCAAGCAATCAATTTGCAAACACCCAGAAGATAATAAAATGGTAAGTAAGAGTCCACATGGATTTGTCAAGAACAAATCATGTCAAACCACCCTAACAATTTCCTTTGACCCCATAACAAGCCTTATAGATGGGAGAAAGTAGCAATTGTGGTATATCTTGACTTTAGTAAGTTTTTGATACTGCCTCACATGACTTTCTCATAAATAAAGTAGGCAAATGCAGCCTAGATGGAGCTACTACAAGGTGAACGCATAATTGGTTGTAAAACTGTTCCAGCAGTAGTTATGAGTGGTCCACAATAAAGCTAGAAAGGCAAATTGTATAGAGTCCCACAGGGAGCAGTCCTGGATCTGGTTCTGTTCAATATTTTCATCAATGATTTAGATAATAGCATAGAGAGTACACACATAAAGTTTGTGGATGTTACAAAGCAGGGAGGGTATGTCTACACTACAAAGTTAATTCGAACTAACAGCCGTTCAAATTAACTTTCATAGGGCTACACAGGCAAACCGCTAGTTCGAACTTAATTCGAACTAGGTAAACCTCATTCTACGAGGACTAACGCCTAGTTCGAATTAAGTAGTTCGAATTAAGGGCTATGTAGCCACTTAATTCGAACTAGTGGGAGGCTTGCCCTCCCCAGCTTGCCCTGGTGGCCACTCTGGGCACCACCAGGGAAACTCGTCTGCCGCCCTCCCGGCCCCAGAGCCCTTAAAGGGGCGCGGTCTGGCTACGGTGCCCGTGCCAGATGCAAGCCTGCCAGCATCCAGCCAACAGACCCTGCACCTGGCACGACTCGAGCCAGCCACCCGCTGCCACCCAGCCCTCTGCCTCTTCCCGGGACCAGGCTGGCAGCTCCCAGGAGCCTGCCCGGGGCCGCAAGAGGCGGGCACCCGCCTGGTCTAGTGCGGACATTGTGGACCTCATCGAGGTTTGGGGGGAAGCCTCCAATGTCCACGACCTCTGCACTAGGCACAGGATAGCTGCCAGCCTGGCCACCCAGGAGCAGGTTTGCATGAAAATCAAGGTGGTCGAGTGAGACCCCGACCCTGAGCCCTGAGCTTAAAACATAAAAACATAAGAATGGCCGTACTGGGTCAGACCAAAGGTCCATCTAGCTCAGTAGCCTGTCTGCCGACAGCGGCCAACACTAGGTACCCTGAAGGGGATGGACTGAAGACAATGACCAAGCCATTTGTCTCGTGCCATCCATCTCCAGCCTTCCACAAACAGAGGCCAGGGACACCATTTCTATCCCCTGGCTAATAGCACTGCATGGACCCAACCTCCATGACTTTATCTCACTTCTCTTTAAACTCTGTTCTAATTCTAGCCTTCACAGCCTCCTGCAGCAAGGAGTTCCACAGGTTGACTATTTTCTTTGTGAAGAAAAACTTTCTGTTATTAGTTTGAAGCCTGCTACTCATTAATTTCATTTGGTGTCCCCTAGTCCTTCTATTATGGGAAGTAATGAAGAACTTTTCTTTATGCACCCTCTCCACACCACTCGTGCTTTTATAGACCTCTATCATATCCCCCCTCAGTCTCCTCTTCTCTAAGCTGAAAAGTCCCAGCCTCTTTAGCCTCTCTTCATATGGGACCAGTTCCAAACCCCTCATCATTTTAGTTTCCCTTTTCTGAACCTTTTCCAAGGCCAAAATATCTTTTCTGGGGTGAGGAGATCACATCTGTACACAGTACTGAAGATATGGCGTACCATAGTTTGATACTTCCCCTCTTCCTTCTTCTCCTGGCTTCCCCCTTCCAGCTCCCTCCTCCCAGGTTTCCTCCTCCCCTCTACCACCCTCTCTCTTCCCCTCTCCCACCTCCTTTTCCCAGTCTCCCCGAGTTTTGTTCAATAAAGAGAGTTTCTATTTTTGAACACACGTGTCCTTTATTTTGTACATCAGGAAGGGGGGCTAGGGATGGGTAAGTGGAAGGAGGTGAGGGAGGAATGGGGTACAAGCCCCCAATGGGGAGGACTGGGGTGGCTCTGCGGGCTCCTCGGGGTGGAAGCTCTCCTGCAGCCCCCCGATCGACCTCCCCTCTGCCCGGATGGCAGCCTGTGGCAAGTGCAGCCGGGCTAATGGCCGAGTGCTGTGATGTGCCGAGTGTGGGCATTCAGGGCCAGGACTGCTTTGCTGTCCCTCATCGAGTTAGACAGGTGAGTGGGGAACCCCTGAGAACTGGCTGTCCGGGGTGGGGGTCAGGTCCCTTTAAGCACAGCCCTCGGCTAGCCTGAGGCAGCAGCTCCACGCTCTAAGTCCTAACCTGATGCCCTGCCAGCACTGCTTCCGGCCATCCTTAACCTCAGTTCAGGGTCCACTCAATGTGGACATGCTATTTCAAATTAGCAAAATGCTAATTCGAACTAGTTTTTAGGTCTAGATGCACTAGTTCGAATTAGCTTAGTTTGAATTAACGAATTCGAATTAAGTGAGTTCGAATTAGTGCTGTAGTGTAGACATACCCAGAGGGGTTTGTGGATGATACCAAGCTGAGAGCAGTTTTAAGTGCTTTGCAGGATAGAATTAAAATATAAAATGATCTGGGCAAATTGAAGAAATCGTCTGAAATAAATAGGATGAAATTCAATGAGGACAAATTCAAAGTACACAATTTAGGAAGAAAAAAATCAATTGCATACTTACAAAATGGGAAATGACTGGTTAGGAAGGAGTACTGAAGAAAGGGATCTGGGGTATCGTGAATCAAAAAGCAAAACATGACTCAACAGTGTAACCATGTTGCAAATAATTGAATATCTTTCTGGATTATATTAGCAGGAGTGTTATAAGCAAGACATGAAAAGTAATTATCCCACTCTACTCTGATAAGGCCTCAACTGGATTATGATGCCCAGTTCTGGGTACCACATTTTAGGACAGATGTGAACAATCTGGAGAAAATCCAGAAGAGAGCAACAAAAATGATTCAAGGTTTAGAAAACATGACCTATGAAGGAAGAATGAAAAAAATAGGTTTAGTCTGGGCAAGAGAAGACACTGAGGGAGGACACGACAACTGTTTTCAAGTACATAAAAAGTCTTACAAAGAAGAGGTAGAAAAATTGTTCTCCTTAGCCTCTGAGGATAGGACAAGAAGCAATGGATTTAGACTGGACATTAGGGAAAACTTCCTAAGCATCACGGTGGTTAAGTACTGGAACAAATTACCTAAGGAGGGTGTGGAATCTCCATCACTGGAGGTTTTTAAAAACAAGTTAGAAAAACATTGTCAAGAATAGTCTAGTTATTACTTAGTCTTACCTTGAGTGGCCTGGTGACACAGGAGGTGTCTTCTAGTTCTGTGTCCCTATGTCTAAACATTTTCAATCTCTTTTTTCCAAAATCATTCTAAATAACTATTTTAATTGCACAACATATACATATTTTGCTTTGAAAATGAATAAAAAAGGTGATTATTTTAAAAATTAGAGAAATGAGAGGGTAGGTAAGGATAGTGGTAATTAACCTACCAGGCTAAAAATATTTCTGCCTTAAAGAACTTCCTTCTACTCCTGAAGCATCCCCCTAAAGGAACTGAAATGACAATGTATGAGTCTCATTCTACCTTTTCACTGAAATACCATCTAGCATGATGATGAAATGGACTTTTATAGAACTTCAAAAGCCCACAGTTATATATCCTTTCCTTGAGCTTTGATATTTTAATATTCAGCCAGGGAATTTATTATCTATTCCATCCACAAAGCATTTATTTATTTTGCTTGCTTTATCTCTGTTATTTCTTCAGTGGTCAGAGGCCAAAGCAGAAGGCCCCCTGCTTATTGGCAGCAGCAGAAAGCAGAAATTGAATGCACCAGAACTTTTATCTCCAACAGCTGAAGAGCATTGCGTTTGAACTCCTTCTGCTCAGGTCCTAATGGGACTTGGAAATCTCCTCCTCCTCTTCCCAGCAAGTTCCTCTAATTTATGCTTTGCAAGAGCCTGCCAAGTTTCTTTATATGGGTTCCCCTGTGCCATGACAGAGAAAGAGTCAAGAAGACAGTCTTCAATCCAAATTCTGAACTGAATTGTTCATAGCAATAGGGCACTCTATTTTCCTCATGTCTGGAAGCTGCAAAGAAAATTGGCACTCTGGTTTGTTCAGCCCTCTCTTACCAAACTGGCTGGACATTTCAGCATGGCAGAACTAGCTGATAGATATAGCACAAATACACACAGATAGCCAGCCATGGGAACTCTGGTCTAACACAGTGAAGTGGTATGTCATGGCAAAGTCATCAGAAGTTTATGTTTCAAAGCTCCAGCACCTAATCCAAGTGTTTGCTGTTATTCCTAATGGTGTTTAGAAAGAGGACTGAGCTGCAAGGTTCAGAGACAAATCCTGACCTCTCCAAAGTTGGGGATCCAGAGTTTTGCTTGGAGAGCATTTCTAATAGAATAGCAACATGAGGCTAGAGGGGAATCCACTGTTCTGCTTCCTTTTATCTTTCCTTCAAGGCTAAGCAAACCACTGCAGACAACACAAAGAGCTAGATAGTGGGACATACACACAGATAGCCTATACCAAGCATTGGAGACCTACAGTGCTCCAAGAGCAGCCACAGAAGCAATTGTGGTTGATGGCTCCCAGAGTCGCTCAGGGTGCATTTACATTGCAGGACTTAACTTGAAATAAGCTACACAAATAGAACTCCGTCAGTTGTGTGGCTTATTTCGAAATTGGGAGCATCTACACTGCACTTATTTTGAAATAGAGCACTCTTCCTCCAAATTCCCTTACTCCTCGTACAGTGAGGGTTACAGGAGTCAGAGTAAGAAGTCCTCCAGCTTGACAGTATTTTGCCATTACGTCGAAATAACTGCCTGCTGTGTAGATGCGGACTAAGTTATTTCGGAATAGTGTTAGTTATTTCGAAATAATGTTGCAGTGTAGATGCACCCTCAGTGTGCACAGTCCATGCAATCCATTAGAACAGTGGTTCTCCGCCAGGGGGCACGCAGAGGTCTCCCAGTGGGTACTCAACTCATCTAGATCAGAGTTTCTCATGCTTCGTGGGGTGTCAAAGGATGGGTTTAGGGGATGGCAATTAGAGCAACTGCTCAGGGCGCCGTGCCTCAGGAGCCCCATGAAGCTAAGCACCATGCTTCAGTCCTTGGTGGTGGGGATTGGGCATCAGCCTCACTGCCCAGAGCTCACAAGTGACAAACAGGTTTAAATGTCACACTGAAGTGTAGGTACACAATGTATAATATTCCGGTTGATTTACGATAGAGCTGTATGGTCAAAAGGAGAACCCCCGCAGTTTTTCAGTGATACTTTTGTCATGTCGGATTGTGTACACAAGGGGTTTTGAAGTGAGGTGAAGCACGGGGGTATGCAGGGCTCCGAAAGGGGTCCTGTGGTCAGGAAAGGCTGAGAATCACTGCATTAGAGTGTCTGACACCCTATCGCCTACCCCAGTGTCCTGGCCTCCCCCGTATGGCCCAGCTTGGGTCCTGCCCCTCCTTGTTACGATTTGCTGCCTGAAGGAATCAAAGACTGAGGGGTCCCTGCTTACAGAGACTGCTGCTGGTCTCTGCCCTCATGTGGATGGTGCAATGTGGGAGAGGCTCTTTGCACGGCACCAGCCCCTCCTGGGGCACCCATACAAGAATGAGATTATCAGTGGCATTCAAATGCAGCTGCTAGGCAGTTTTCCTGCAGCCACAAGAGCCTCCTGGGTGGAAATGAGGGAGGGGGCAAAGCAGCATCCCCCCTGCAGTGCCCAGGGGTTCTGGGGGCAGGGTTAACCCTCCTCCCATAGGCGGTCATTTAGTGTGAGTGGTCCTCATTAAAAGTTGGTGGCTGCACTCTGAGGCTACTAAAAATGTTGTGAGAACCTGACTGTAGCCTACAGGACAGAAAATGGAAATCCCACCACCCAGGGCTGAAGACAAAGCTTGAGCAATTTAGCTTCACAGGTTCCCCTGTGGTGTGGGGAGCCAGAATGGAAATTCCCCTCCCTCCAATTACTAGGTGTTTGCATCCCACCCAGGTGCCTTCTGACCCCATCTGGGTAAGAAGCAGCCAGGTCTGAAGGACCTCTGCCGCCTTGACTCCATTACATGAGGAAAGGGCTCATCTGCATTCTCCACTTTGTGGTCAGAGTGAACATAAGAACATAGAACGGCCATACTCAGTCAGACCCATGGTCCCTCTAGCCCAGTCTCCTGTCTGCCAACAGTGGCCAATGCCAGATGCCCTGGAGGGAGGGAACACAGCAGGGAATCCTCACATGATCCCTCCTCATCACCCATTTGCAGATAAACAGAGGCTAGGGACACCATTCCTACCCATCCTGGCTAACAGCTGTTGATGGACCCATCCTCCATGAATTTATCCAGCTCTTTTTCGAGCCCTGTTCAAATGCAGCTAAACATTTCTTAGTTCCTCTGCCCCCTGCAGAGCAGCCTTACATGTTCCCTTCCCAGACACTAATGGAGCTACAGTATCTGAATAGCTCTAAGATAGGAATGAATGAGTTTGCTTGTGGGGCCCACTGTACAGAGCCATTAGCGTAAATATATTGAATTTCCATCGCAAACTTCTGGGGGGGGGGGTGGCGCAAGGGCTGTAGAGTTTCCATGTCCCTAAAAAGAGAGGATGCTGAGCTCACAGTGGAAATCCCTGTGATTTGCTACTCTCCCCTGCTGATAACACCCTGCACAGAAGAAAGAAGTTCAGACATTTAAGCTCTAAATATTCCTCCATCATATTGTGTGAGTCACAGAACTCACCCCCTCGTTAAAGCTTTTCAATGTCTCTTTTCTTTCATCTCTGTTGTTGTTGACCTAGCAATTCCTAGCAATGAAGCCACTGGTGACTCTATTCCTGCTCATTTACAAGATCCTGCTGTCTGTTCACTGGATTAAGTTGTTTATCCTCTTACTTAGGCCATTGGGAAACCTATACGCCCGCTTATGTAAAGCCAGACTTCACCATCTTCCAGTGACGTGGTACCAGAAACCAAGTGCTAGGAGTGGTTTGGAAGCGTGATGACAGTACTTGAGGTGGTAGCCATGCCAAAATCCTGCCCCCTGGCAAGTTAGCATGTAATGACTGGCTGCGTCTAGACTGGCATGATTTTGCGGAAATACTTTTAACGGAAAAGTTTTTCCGTTAAAAGTATTTCCACAAAAGCGCGTCTAGATTGGCACGGATGCTTTTGTGCAAAAAGTGCTTTTGCGCAAAAGCATCCGTGGCCAGTCTAGACGTGATTTTGCACAAGAAAGCCCCAATTGCCATTTTAGCCATCGGGACTTTTTTGCGCAAAACAGTTCTTTCCTGTCTACACTGGCCCTCTTGCGCAAGTATTCTTGTGCAAGAGGGCTTTTTCCCAAGCGGGAGCATGAAAGTATTTGCACAAGAAGCACTGATTTTGTACATTACAAAGTCAGTGTTCTTGCACAAATTCAAGCGGCCAGTGTAGACAGCTGGCAAGTTTTTGCGCAAAAGCAGGAGCTTTTGAGCAAAATCTTGCCAGTCTAGATGCACCCACTGTGTTTAGTCTCATCCCTCTGACACTGGGGCTCTCGCTTCTGCTACCTGGCACTGGATGTCCTTTGCTCCACCTACCCCGCACTGGGCTTCTGTCAGCAGCCATGATGGGAATGTCCTTGTCAGGCCTCTGCCTTTCCTCTCCCCAAGCTTCTCCTGCTCCAGTGGTGCAAATGATGTGAACAGGGCTGTTCCTACCCATATGCAAAACAAGCAGCTGTGTGGGGCACCACAAAATTTGGGGCACCAAATGGCCCTAAATGTCATGGTGCCCTATGCAGCTGTGTGCTGCCAATGGCTCCAGCAGCCCCGAGCCCCATCTCCCACCCCACCTGCACACACAGTGCTGGGGGTCCGGCAGCCCCCAGACACCCTCCCCCAGGGGTTCCAGCAGCCTCTGCCCACCCCCCCCCCCCCCCCAACTGCCCTCTTTAAGGTTCAAGGCCCAGCTCGTGCTCACCAAGCAGCACACACAGGGCTGGAGGACTCTCAGTGCCTGGTGGCTGGAGAGAAGCGCGCTTTCCCCTTAAAAACACTGCTTCTCTCCAGCCAGCTGCGTGACCACCTGCTGCTCCTCCGGGCCCACTCCTGCATTGCTAACTCTCCCAGACCAGATAGACTAGACACCATTGCAGTGAATGGCAACTGGTCCATCTGGTCTAGGAAAGTTGGCAACCCCTTTCCTCACAGCTTCATCTTCCCATGTGCAGTGGCCGTCGGAGGAGAGGGGGAAGTGTGGGTGCTGGGCTAGCCCAAGATGTGAACACAACAGCATAGGAAAAGCAACGATATTGGAAATGCTTCCTGATGTACGACAATTGAGCAATTATCTTGACTTGGTTCTCAAATGCACAGTCAATAGATAGACATCCAGCACAGGACTTACAAAGGAGCCCTTTAAAGCAAAACACGGGCTTTTATATTCGTTGATTTGATAGGGACAAAATAACTGCAGGTGCTATTCTTTAAAAGCAAATGAAAGAACTTTAATTCTGGGCATTTGAAATACTAGAGAGTGGGGGGAGATTGCAAATTTTCACACAAAAATGACTTTGTGTTAAGAAATGTTTGGTTCTTAAATTCAGCTCTTTTAAAAGATGCAAAGGTATTGGAAATCTAAACAAGTAGCATGTGCCCTCTATTCAGCCCAACCAAGTAAAATATTTGGCTTCCATTTACAACTCCCCCAATCAAAACGAAATTTGGTTTGAAGGAATGTAAGTTTGAAGTAAACGTTAAATTTACATTATACACTTGTTATTTAGCCAGTAAATGAGTCAACCTCCATGGACTGGCATATTCTGTGCTGTTTAAAGCAAACATTGTAGTGTCACATTAAACTGCACTGAGCAGTAACAATCTAAAGCTTAATTATTTATATATTTGTAACTCTTAAACAGGCCAAGACTAAAATCCCAACCTGGATATTCATAGTCAGGGACAAAAGAAGAAAGATATGTTAGCCTTTATAAAAACTGCTTCCATTTATAGGTACATCCATCAATATACTCTCTGGTTACTTATGATGAGCCATCCTTGTTTTTTTCTCACCCCTAACCCTTCTATTCTTTCTTACCATTCTCACCTTTTATGGCCTTTGCACAAGAAAGCTGCTGATCTAGAGCAGTGTTTCTCAACCTTTTTTTATAAAGTACCCCTTTAAAAAAATTATAAGTACCCCCAGTACGTACAGTTTTCAGACACACCGTTTTTTTTCTGCCGTTGCAACATACAGTATTTGTTTAAACAACTTAATTGTAGCTGGGTGGGTGATGACATTTTGGGGTGTAAAAAGTACAAAAATAATAAAGCGCTGTAAAACTTAAACAAAAATTCACTTTTCTCCAAATTTCAGTTGTATTTCAGTTGTATCCAGACAAATTTCAGTTGTATCCAGACTTTTTTTCAGTACCCCTAAAGGTACTCATACCACTAATTGAGAAACACTGATCTAGAAAAATAAATCCAAAACTGCATTTTCACCAGATTTGGTAAAAATAAATGTGTATTTACATCACAGTCAAAATGATTCTTTGTCCTAATAGATATTAAAAGGGAAGAAAGGATGGATCCTTGTAAAATTGCCCTGTTCTGTACAATCTCCTTGAAGTTCTGGCATTGGCCACGCTCAGAGACAGGGTACTGGGCTAAATGGACCATTGGTCTGACACAGTATGGCTACGTCTACATTGGCACCCCTTTCGGAAAAGGGATGCTAATGTAGCACTTGAAAGTAGGAATAAGAAATCCTCCGGGAAAGGCTTTATTTTCCAGAGAATAATGTCTAGACTGGCGCTTTTCTCTGGCTTTTCCCCAAGCCGGAAAAAAGCGGCAGCCATGTTAATGCAAATACCGCGGGGGATATTTAAATCCCCCGCGGATTTGCCTATTCCAAAGTGCTACATTAGCATCCCTTTTCTGAAAGGGGTGCCAATGTAGGCACAGCCTTAGTGATGGATTGAATCACAGAAGTCCCCTTAGGGTTAGCCCTTCATGTGCCATTGATGCCCATCTTGCTTCTCTCAGGGGGTGCCCACCACTCATTCTGCTGAGCCAGATCCTCTGGTCTCCCCCAGACAAGGCACAGAGCTGTGGTTACTGTTCCCCTGCAGTGCAACACAGACACTGAATCAGTTCAGCTCCAAGAGGACTCAGCACCCAGGAAACCAACCCCCAAAAGGGAGCAAAACCTCAGATAACTCCATCTTACTCAGGCTACAGCTATACTGTAGCCGTCTTCCGGAAAAGCTTATGCAAATGAAGCGTGGTTTGGAATATCACTGCGCTTCATTTGCATAATTAATTAGCAGCTGTTTTGCGCAAGAGGCTTTTTCAGGAAGAATGGCTCTTGCGCAAGAGGAGGTTTTTGCGTAAAAAGGAGCTGTGTAGATGGCTAACATGGCTGCTAATTAATTATGCAAATGAAGTATAGTGATATTCCATGCCGCACTTCATTTGCATAAGCTTTTCCAGAAGAAGGCTACAGTGTAGTCGTAGCCCCACTGTCAAAGTTTTACACAGAGAAAGCTCATAGGTTAGCTCTCTTTTTCAATGAAGAGAGATATACACAGGGATTGCTCCCTGTCAAATACTGTTATTTACACTGGGCTTGATAATAAAAATAATTGTCTTATTAAGTACAAAAAATAGGATTTAAGTGTTTGCAAATGAAAACAGTCAGGTCAAAGTAAGATACTAAATTAAAAGAAACAAAAATGCTTAGCTAGTTCTAATCTATTAAGAAACTTGTTACATGCAGATTCTTAGCCTAAACAGCTGTTTTTGTCTCAGAGGAAAATTTCAAGTCAGAGTTGATCTTTTCTCAGGTTTACAGCTTTTTAGAGTTCTTCAAGTATCCTCTTAGGATAGGCCAGGCAGTTTTAAAGGCCAACTGAAGACAAAGACTGATTGCTTCTTATTGCATTAAGTTCTACCTTCTCAAGAGACTCTGGCCAGGGCCCTAGTCCTCCTTTTGACCACCAAAAAGCTGCTTTCCTTTCTTCTGAAAGCCTAACTGACCCACAATGAGCTATGGAATTGTTATTATTCTGCTTCTTTTACTGATGGGGGAACTGTATAGATTAATTTCGGAGAAGTAGTCAACTTCTTTAGAGTTCTTTATTTTCAGGTTTTTTCATGTATATCCTCTTAGGGCAGACGAGCCAGTTTCAAAGGCCAGCTCAAGGCACATACATAATTGCTTTCCATTCCTTAAATATACTTTCCCCAGTGTGGGAACCCTTATTTTGGCATTCCCCCCCATCCCTATGGAAAAATACCTGGTACAAGATGGATTCCATTACTAGGTGGCATGGTGTCTTTCTAAGACCAACCAAAGTTTGGGCTTACAGGACAAATATCACCAGCCAGAGGTCATTTATATGAGTACTGAGCATGATGTTTCTAGAGCATCACTGAAGGCCCTCATTTGCACATTTAGGGTTACAAACAGACCCACACTTCATACTTTTAACTAGGGCTATAAGGAAGTAATTGACTAGTCGACTATCCAATAAGCCTATGCTGTATCAGAGACAGCAATGGGGGAAGCAGAAGTCAGCTTAAAAGCTGATTCCCCCCAGCATTGTCTCCACAGTGCGGCGGTGGAGGGGAGGGAGCAGAGCTGCAGGCAGTCCCAGAGCTGCCACGAGCTAGGACTGTTCAGTCCTGGCTCTTCCTGGCCCCAGGAGCTAACCCAGCTGCTGTCTGCTGTCTCCTACTACATTTAAACTGCAGAGCCACAGTGGGGTTAGCTGCTTATTCCTGGCTCACGCCGCCCCCAGGAGATAACCCCACTGCGGCTCTGCAGTTTAAATGTAGTAGGAGCTCTGCCACCAGCCCTATGCTGTCATGTGCCTCAGTTTCCCTGGCTGTAAAATAGCCTCCTTTGTTAAATGTCTATGGAGCTAGGTATTATTATATCTGTACTTTCTCTATCTCATCACATACTCTAATTTGCTCAGCAAAGCGCAAATTTGTTTTCAGCTGTATTCCATGCTCACTCATTTTTTTATGAGCCCCATGTCAACAGTGTTTGTGGTGTCAAGGGTAAAAGTTAATTTTTCACTTGTGAGAGCCTAAAATCAGTTAATTTAGTTTCCTTTGCAAGTGGGGAAATTTAGCATATGGAGCATACTGTTCAAAGAGGGTGCAGGATGAATAATAACAGAAAAGCTCAGGCTTTAAGGTTTCGTCTTACAACATGAAACTGAATATGTGTCTCTTCAAGGAAGTAACAGCTTTCAATTTTTAAGTCAAATTTGGCCAAAGGCAACTGTGTCTTCTTAACACAGTTTGGTCATTCATCAATGTTTGTATTTCTGCTACGTTAAGCTTGGCAGCCCGGTTTGTTATATAATGATCACATGGGTGGGTCCCTTCCCCCCCTCCATTGCCCCTCCAAACACACACTTTAATGTTCAAGAAGGAAAATACAAAAGAAAATGCTACTGAATCTCATACACAAATCTTTCAGGAAAGGGGTTTGGAAGTTACACGTCAGACTTGGAACCATGGCCTCAGCTGTCCCTTGAAATTTGCTCTTCACCTGATATTCAGGAGATATTTTTCTCTCTTTCTTCTCTTTTACTTTCCAGCTCCCACTTCTAATGTTTAATACAGGCAATAGCTTTGAAGCCTTTCCAAATGAAAATGCCAGAAGCACCCAGGTTTTCCAGGGAGCCTGCCAATTCCAGCAATGATTAATTTTATGTACTAATTTTAAAGTTGATCATTTTTGTGTCTTGAACTTCAAAGGTGAGTCCAACGAATAATCTAGGATTTACCAAAAAGTAGAAAATATTTTTTTAAATGTTTCTTTACAAAAGATTATTATTTTTATTTCAAGGAATGCAGATTTCCTCTTTGTGGCCTCTATAAATGTTGTTCAAGAGTTCCATGCCAAATACTTGTTTTGTCCCAAAAAAGTCTTTAAACTGTGAAATAAATCACGCTTGGCTATGAAGTGTTTTCATTTGTTTCACTGGTGGCACTGCAGCTTTTCTAAGTGAAGTGTGCACATAATGTGTGTGCAGTGCAATTGTATTTTTCAGCTACAAAACACAATGTATTAGATAGACTAACGTGACAGATTTCAGTTTGTTTCTATCAGATATTATGTAGCCATTTGCCTGAAATTTCTAGGGCATCATTTTGACAGTTTTCCCACTCATCAGCACATTAAAAACAGCTGCGGGTTTGGATAAATGACTTCAGCAGAACCTACTGAAAGTATCTTTTTCCCCCTTCTGAGCCCAGCAGATGAAACTTGGAGTTCATTATGGTAGTTTAATTATGATTCACTAAGGATGTCCTTCAGTGAAATCTATGGCTCCATAAACAACATGTTCTGTCATATTAGATGTCTTCTATTTCAATTTTAAAGTCACAAAACCATGTGCTTTTCATTTGAGTTTTTGGACCCCCTGCTAAACTTATAAACATAAAGGAATGGTAGCAAAGGACAATCAGCAGCTTGAAGTGTGTATAGTCTCATATTCTGGCTTGTGGAGGGAAGTTTGCTGGTTTCGTAAAAGAGTACTTTCAGACTGAGGAGGAAAATTGGGCTGATTTAGATGTTGGTATGAGATATAGCCTCAGTCTGATATGGGTTAGCAAATGTATAACAAATGCATTAGCCCTGAGTCTCTTACATTGTTTTAAAGTGAAAACAGCTGAAGGCTCTTGGCTTATTTTCCTTTGCAGCAGAAGCTTTGGGACACGTCAGAGAAAAGTTCTGCAGCACTGCAAGCAATTAAAATGTTTTTTGTTGTGTTGTTGTTTTCCACTGTGGTTAAATGCATGAGGAGATTTCTTCTCCTCTGCCCCCTCCTATTATTGCCCACTCAAGAAATGTAAGGTCTTCCTCAATTTCTTCTCTTAGCTTTAGTGCTCTGTTGTGGCTTTTATATTCTGATTCAATAATGCACTTAATCTTGTGCTTAACTTTAAGCAGGTGACCTGCCCCGTTGACTTCAAGGCCATTCTACCCAGTGTCTGACTGGCAACATTAGCAAGCATCTGTATTCTACTGTTCACTTTTTAACTCTCATGAGTTTAGGTTCTCAAGAAGTTTTATGCCCAGAGTTCACATATATGACTTGCAATCTCATTGGTTTCCTTTCACCTGCATTCTATAATTTCAGTTATCCAATCAGGGAGCAGAGAGAATGCTGAGTGATATCAAATGTAATTGACGAGACGAGTTTATCCAAATGAACTTCTGTCTACAGGGTTGTTCAGAAAATGTCAAATAATTCAAGTGACAAACAAGTGCATCAGAATCAAATGCAATTTGTAGGTAAGTCCCACACAAAAATAGTGGAAATTCCAGCTAAAAAATTCAGCTATTTCTACTGATTTCTGTTGACAACTACGTTTTTGGAAAAAAGCAATGTGTGACTTGAGCTATTAAGTCCCGGGGATATCGATTCTCAAGAGAGACCAGTGGAAACCAAAAGTAATAATTAAGAATACTAGCATTTATGACTTGTATTGTGGTAACATCTAGGAGCCCTAGTCATGGGCCAAGACACCATTGTGCCAGGCACCATAAACATGCAGAAAAAAGCCCCGAGGCACTTACAATCTGAGTATATTTCAATTTGCATTTCAACCAAGGCCATGAGGCCAAGCATGGGTACTTTCTATTTCTCCTGCTGCCACAGACGTAAGTGATCTGAGCAAAGCACACTGAACATGTACTAGGCTGACTACTTTATCTTAAGTATTGCAGTACTTAATTATGCTACCTTGGCTGGAGGGTGTCTGGATAAAAAGAACAATCAGATTAATCAGGTGCCTTGCATTTGCATCAAAAAGCTTGATAAGCAGCTAATTTGTCCCATGTGCAGCTCAGTCATTAAGACCGACAAGGATAGTTTCTTCACACATGTGCTTCCCATTTCTTCTCCTTTGGGATGCTGTTCCAGCTGGTAAGCAGGCAACCAGCAGGCAACCAGCAGGCGGAGATCCCCGCTCCCACTGCTGGCATATGCCTCTCACTTCAATGTGGAATCAGACAGGCCATAAGCCAATACATGGTAGGATTCAGCACACAGTGCTACTAGACTCGTGCCTCTCAGGGTCAGACACACAGCAAAAACAAATGCATGGTTCTGCAGGTGATCAGTGAAGCAGAGACCAGGGAAGGGAAGGGGACAAGGAAGGGGAGTGATCAGAAACAGTCATCTAATCCGTCCAAGGAGCCAGAGAAAGAGAGACAGACATAAAACTCCTCCAAAAGGCCAGGTGTTTGTACCACAAAGCCAAACAATGACGACATCCCCTGCAGAAGCATGAGAATTTGTGACCTGCCAATTTGCAAGTCTCTAGTTCCAGACTCCCTTATGGTTTTTAGGCTGTACAACCCTTCCAGACCACATAGGTTCCAAGGATATTACTCTGGAAGGGTTTGGGATGTGCTATATCTTTCCATGATTGGCATCCTCCACAATGGGAGTTTCGGATTTGGGGGAGAGGATGTCTTTAAGATATCGTTGTGCAGGAAAATACGTATTTTCTGTATCAACAGATGGATAATATAGAACCCACCATTCAGTGTAAGCAAGAGAGTCAGCAGGATGGAGACCTGCCAGCAGTAATGTCTTTCACACAGCTTTCAACGTTGACATGTAGACAAACACTAGCCCTGCCATGGAGGCACAAGGTGGGGGAAAGTTTTAATGAGCTTTCCTCCCTTGCACATAAACCAGCCACAGTCCCAATCTTCAAGCTAATGAAAGATTTGCTATTGACTCCTCTGGAAGGAAGCTTGATTCTCTGCCCACAGGACAAGTACAAATCCAATTGACTCCCTTGCATCCTGTGGAGAGACAACTGGGCACCTCACCTATAGCATGAGAGAGAGAGGGAGAGAGAGAAAGAACATATTATGTAACACAGAGCAAAGGGATGTCATTGCTACCTAATATTACCTAAAACTGTGTTGCTACTGAAATGAGGGATAGATGAGATGATAAAAAGTGTTTTTTCCTTTTTTTTCTTTTGTCCTTAGATCTCAAGTGTGCCCAAGCTGTTGGAAGTCTCTCAAATTAAAGCGTTAAGATTTGCTGCTGAAATAACTCTCAGCTTTATGGAACTTGCAGTGTGGATATAAACTCTGTCAGAACTAAACTCCCCAAGCCCAGCCCAGGAAGTTTGGGGTAAACCAAACACTGAATTTTCTGGGGGTGGTCATTTTGCCGTTTGCGCTGAGGGGCACTGAAATGTTGCCTAAAGGTTCAAGACAAGAACTGTGGCTGACATTCCTCTGCCATGATAGAACAAAGGGAAAGCCTGTTTGTGCAGGATATAAACCTTTCTTAGGATGGTCCAAAGCTTTGGAAAGAAATCTCCTGGGATTTAAGAACCACCATACAAATCAGCACCTTTTGTTCCAAGTGCCAAGCACACTTTGTCAACCTGGCCTTCACTAACATGGACAGATTCCCCGAGCAATTCCACCATCCTGTTGGGAGAGAAAGAGAGGAAGGAAAGAAAGAACTATAGGGGACAGATGCTACACTCCCTAGGCTGAGAATTCCAAGAGGTCTAAAGGATTTAGGCATCCATATCCTATTGACTTTCAGTGGGAATTTAGTAGCTAGCTCCTTTAGGCCAGTTTAGGACATGAAGCAACGGGCTTAAATAGGAGCAAGGCGGGGCTTAAGTTGGACAGTAGGAAAAACCCTAATTGTTAGGGTGATTAAACACTGGAATAAATTGTCTATGGAGATGGTGGAATCTCCATCATTGGAGATATTTCATAGAATCATAGAGCTCGAAGAGACCTTAGGAGGTCATCCAGTCCAGCCCCCTGCCCAAGGCAGGACCAATCTCAACTAAATCAACCCAGCCAGGGCTTTGTAAAGCTGGGACTTAAAAACCCCTATGGATAGAGATTCCTCCACCTCCCTAGGTAACCCATTACAGTACTTCACCACCCTCCTAGTGAAATAGTTTTTCCTAATATCCAACCTAGACCTCCTCTACTGTAACCTGAGACCATTGCTCCTTGTTCTGCCATCCATCACTACTGAGAACAGCCTCTCTCCATCCTCTTTGGAACCTCCCTTCAGGAAGCTGAAGGCTGCTATCAAACCCCCCTTACTCATCTCTTCTGGTATTTAAGAGCAGTTTAGATAGACATCTGTCAGGGATGATTCAGATGGTGCATGGTCATGTCATGCGGGCAGAGGACTGGACTTGCTGACCTCTCAAGGTCCCTTCCAGTTCTAATATTCTATGATTTCATGAAAATCTAAGCCATAGCTTACTGCACTAGTGGCAGATACCACTGTGATGAGCACAGTAAAAGAACCAGAATCAGACAAAGTAGAACAGAAATATGCTTCTGCTACCGGATACACAATTCCTATGGACTTCAATGGAATGACACACCTCCTGTGGTTTGGAAGAAGGAATCCCAATAACCTCCTCTCCCAACTACAAGCATTGCATTCAGTTCAAATGACAATTTCCCCCTCAAACTGCTAAAATTGAATTGAATAATGGCATTAATATAGATCTATGGATAACACACAGAATGTTATGGGTGCCATGCCAGAATCTTCCAACTTCTACTGCAGCTGTTGTTGTACAATGATAGATTCCTTATGCTTCCTGTTTCCTGGACTCTGGTTATTTGAGCGCCACTTCTATGAGCAGGGGGATTGTATTAAAAAGTGACTTTTCCATTGGAGAAACATCAGAATAAAATATTTAACACTCTAATGTACAATGGGAATTAGCTGGCTAGAGTCTTTCAGGGTTCTCTTATGATTGTGTGAGATAGTTATGCCTGTGAGAGAGATTAGGCCATAAGTAACTCTTCTCCTGCTGTTTGATTCTGGAATGAGATCATAGTCCTGTGCTTGTGACATCATGGTCTGGCACCATAGAAATGCATGTGCCGTCATAAACTCAACATTGTGCCTGCATTATAGGTAGGACGCTACCAAATTCATGGCCATGAAAAAGATGTCAATGACTATGAAATCTGGTCTCCCTCAGGTAATATGGCATAGTGTGCTTTAACCATAAACTATACAGATTTCATGGACGAGACCAGGATTTCTCTTGTTGGGTGTCCTGATCCAAAAGGGAGTCACGGGAGGGTTGCAAGGTTATTTTAGGGAGGGCATGGTATATTGTCACCCTTATTTCTGTGCTGCCTTTATGGCTGGGTGGCTGGAGAGAGCTGCTGTTGGCTGAGTATTTAGGTTTGAAGGCAGCGCCTGGCCAGCAGCAGTGCAGAAGTCAGGGTGGCAATACAATACTATGCCCCTCTTACTTCTATGCTACTGTCGTCAGCTCTGTTTTCAGAGTGAGGATTCTGGTGAACAGCTGCTGCTGTCCAGTTGCCCAGGTCTGAAGGCAGCACCACTATCAGCAGCAGAGCAGAAGTAAGATTAGCAGTACCGCAATTCCCCTACAATAACCTTACAACACCCCACCTCCCCATACACACACACCCCATTACTTTTTGGGGCAGAACCCCTCCCATGAAACTATGACATTTCTGACTTAAATAGCTGAAATCATGACATTTATTATTTTTAAAATCCTATGACCAAGAAATTGACCAAAGCAGACCATGTATTTGGCAGAGCCCTAACTATTTGGAGAATGGATGAGCTGGAAAAATCAAGTATCTTCAAATAACAATTAGCAAAGGTGGTTAAAAACAGGTATTTGGATTTCCACTTAAAGATTAAGAGTGACAGAGATGGTGGATTGCAATGTGTAACCTCTGCACCACTATTCTGGGCTTGGAAAATTCACTTTTGGGGTGTTTTCACTGCCACCATCCTTTGAGTCATGTGCCAAGAATGAGCAGTTTTGAAATTCAATCATAGCCAGATGTCTGTTGGAGATCGCTTGGCATAGGTTACCAAAGAGATGGGGGTGACTCTACGAAGTTTATAGATGCCTGGCCACACCCTCCCCTCACCAAACATTTTCTGCACTAGTCTGTGTCTGGCAAAAAGAAGATCATAGGTGCAATGTGCTATCACTAATCCACCTCTGCAGTAGAATTCTAGACTGTGGAGATACTTCCTGGCTCCTGTTCATGGAAGACCAGAAGGGGATTAAGTGTGTCTTCACCACCACTGGATTGATGGGCAGCGACTGATCCAGCAGAGGTTGATACAGATGTGATAAATCAACTGCCGAGTGCTTTCCCATTGACTCCCGTATGCCAACAAAATGAGAAGAATAAGCAGAGTCAACAGAAGAGCGTCAACTGTCAACTTACCACAGTGAAAATACTGTGGTAAGCAGACCAAACTATATTGACTTCAGCTATGTTATTCATGTAGCTGAAGTTGCATAACTTAAGTCAACTGCCCATGATAGTACAAACCAGATCTTAACAAGGGCCCTAGTATAAAAGGTGTACAATAGATAGATAAATTTATCCCTGCTCCCATTGAAATCAATGGACAATCACAGTTCACGCAATACTCTGGATGAGAGCAGCAGGATACATAGATAACTAGAGAGCCGGCAAAAACACAAACAAACAAATCAATCATTTAGATGGTCCTAGGAAAGGCAAACTGAGATATTTACACTGTGTTCTCATTATGCTTCCCACCCCCTGTTCTCTGCTGCTTTAACCTTCGGTTGTTGCTGTTGGAATCCTTTTTATTCTGCTCCACTTGTCATTCTTTTTATTTTGATTGGCGATACTTTGGCAGAAGACTTATCAAAATGCTCTCCTCATATCCCCAAATGCTGCTAGCGACGAACTGAGGCCGAATGAGAAAGTGGGGAAAGGGCATGGGAAATATGTGCTATAAAATAGTGTGGCATGGTGAATAAAGGCAATAGGATCATGAGGGTAGGATCCTGGTCATAAATTACTTGCGCTGTTATAAAAGTGGATTCCCACTGCTCAGTGTTGTGTAGCCATGCATCCTGTTTTAAAAAAAGCTGTGCGAGAGGACAGATCCTGAGCAGAAGGCAACCAGCACAGCCACGGCAAAATCAATGAGGCCCACACGAGCTGAGCACTTAGCCCTATCACTGGTATCACCAGATAAATAACTTGTTTTTAGCCTTCCAAAACTGTCACTTTTGGGGGCCTACAATAGCTCTCAATTAAAGAGCAAATCCTTAGGTGGTGTAAATCAACTCTATTGAAGTCAATGCAGCTTTGCTGATTTACACCCTGTTTCCCCCCTTTGAACTCACATTAAATGTTAGGGTATCCAAGTGGCCAGCTCATTCAGCACTGTGCAAGCGTGATTGAAGCCGCCAGACTATTAACTGCAATGCTAAAAGAGGGCCCCTTCACTCCGCCCCCCCCCCCCCCCGGAAGTTGCAGAGTGGACGTTTGCTTACATAAGCTAAAGAAAGAGGGGTTTAAGGGTGACCCTAGCATGGACTGGTGGTCTCCACTTTCATAAGAGTATAAAAAGAAAAATAAATCATTGAAAAAACAGCATAAGCCAAGGCTTACAGTGTGATTACTTAATTAGGTGTAAGGTTACCTCGCAGGTCATATTATGCTGTACTAGACGGGTTAGAATTCAGCAGGCTTAGGTCAAACAAAATAAATCAGAAGTTATATAGTAAGACCAAAAAAAAAAAAAAAAAAAAAAAGATCCCACCCACCTACCAAAACGCATGTGGAACTACAGCAAGCAAGTATCCTACAGACCAAGGAAAAATATACGAGTTGGTAGGGGTTAGCACCTCGGCTTTAATTTCTGATATGGCTCTTTGGAGATTACAGTGTATGGGAAGTAACTTGAGTCAGGCTGGCTCAGGTCAGGGCTAACGGTCAAATGGTGCTAATCAACCTCATTTAATTCCAGAGTGCAATACAAGCTGGAGCGGAGGCTCCATCTACAGGGTTACAGAACGGGCAAGAGCAAATCAGTGGCTAAAGTGACAGGAGGTGAAAGGGTGGCTAATCCAGACATGCACATCGCACTGAGTGCAGCTGCAGTGGCTAACCCCAGTAGGGAGGAAGCTTTTCAGGCCTCAGTAGCTACCCGCTGTGACAAAAGCTGGGAGGAGTGTTACACAAAGGATACGGTAGAATGAGCTGATCACACCTTTAACCAGCTCTAGGCAAACAGCTATATAGGTTTTGCAAGGATCATCCCAGAACTGGCTTTGTGTCATTAACCAAGACTGTATGCTCTTGGAGCCAGCGGCTGGCTTTACATGTCTGTACAGCACCTAGCATAACCAGGGACCTCATCAGTGAGTCATCACAGCATCTCGGTGTACTGGTATCCCAATCGTAAATGCATTTATCAATCAGATTTTGTCCTGCTGTATGCAAGTGTCACTTCATTGTTGTGAATTTAACACTGTCTTTCATGGACTATTTAGTTTCAAGGAGCATTTTATGGCCAAAATATCATGAGCCTTATGAACAAGGGATGACACAAGGGGTATGTCTACACTACATGGCTCCATCGATGGCCACAAGGATTCCCAGGCCCAATTGTGAAAATGCTCAAGTCATAGATGATCCGAGGGCTGGGAGTTTGAGTCCTCTGCTCTAGACCTCACCTTGTCTTCTAATCTCCAGTCTCTGACCCCAGCCTGATTCTCAACCTGACTCTTGCTCCTTCATTCCAGCCAAGTAACTACCTCTCCTCTGTGGTCTCCAATCCCAGCTTGACCCTGATTCTTCCCTACCAATCCCAGTTCTAGCAATTACACTGATCCCTGCTCACGATCACTTCATGGCCATCCTTGATGTGAGACACCAGCCCAGCTATCACTGCTACTGGGCCACATCTCTTGTGCCTGCTCCCCTACAGGAAGAGCAAGCAAAGGGTGTGATTCATTCCCAAGCAGCAAACTGAAAGCACAAACTAAACCAGTAGAGATAGGAACATACCTATTCCTCCTTACACCTTCTGAGAAGTAGAGAGAGGACCCAAATCAAAACTCTGGATGGAAACACTAGCACTTGGATCCCTAAACCTGGTCATGCCCTGTTTTGCTACCCACAAACATACAGTAAATGAAAATCCATACCTCAATGATTATTTCCGTGGATACAATGGAAAAGGCCACTTGACAAAGAAAGTCGCCCATGCAACCACAAGGAAATGCATAATTTGTTCATGGCTATGACCAGACCAGTGTGAAACTTTCCCAGCCGTTCCTGATACTAGGTGAGTTTGCCTGCACTCTAGTTTTGTTACTCAAACTCAGGTCATATTTCCAAATGTGGGCCAAGATTCCAGCATGTCTTGGCTAAGTTTCAAATAAACATAGGTCAGTTTATAGCTTCAGGACAAAAACTTCTTAGACTTGGTGTTTCGTATGAATGTGACAAGGTTAAAAATTGACAAATTTAGCCAAACCGTGGGAATCTCTTCACATTTGTCTCCTTATATTATCTAAGCTGAGCTGTGAAAGACGGGCAAATAAGGCTCTTAAACTTTATTTCCTGGTGATTTATATTCTATTATTTTAATTTATTAAATGTCATGTGAGAGTAAAATAAAAATATAGTGCAGCATCAGGCCATGTTTTTCATCAGTAAGTTTATTTTGCTATATTTTCAACTGAGGAGAAAGTCAAAGATTTTACTACAGAAGCCTAAATCTTAAATTAAAACAGTCTATCAAATTCTTCTTGTGTGGGAGTAGAGCAAACAGAAGGGAGTAAGAAGCTTTTTTTTACTATTCTTAAATCTGACATCAATCAGAAGGAGGGAACGATTGCAACCTATATGCTGGATAGTACTATTTTTTGCAGGCTCGGAGAGTTCTGTAACATCCACCTGCTGTTATCTGGGATGCTGTACTCAATATCGCCACAAAAACAATAAAGGTTTGGAGGCGGTCCCCTTCATATTGCTATGTGGGTCATAAAACATATTGAACTGTGATGCCATCTGGTGTGCAGGCAACCTAAGGATGAGCCTTGTAAATCCATCTGCATCTTCAATAAGGGCCTTGTTGTGCATTTCCTTCTGAATTCAAAAGAGAGTTGAAGGTGCTCTTCTCCTTGTGGGACATGTTCACTTCTTTGCAAGATCTTGGGTCCTAAGGCAACATGGTGGAACCATCAACTGCAGCACATCTGCATTTGTCAGCCTAGGAAAATAAGGGAGACTAATGAACAACAAGTGCACCCTCCTTGTGATGGGATGTTCACCCCACACTTGCCTGGAGAGGGTTAAAGCAGACTAAGAAGGAGGCCACCACTAAGGTGAATCAGGTGGCTAAGCAATCCCCTGATTGAATCATAGAATCATAGAATACTAGGACTGGAAGGGACCTCGAAAGGTCATCGAGTCCAGTCCCCTGCCCTCGTGGGGAATGAGGAAGCCCAGCTGAAGAGGAACGAGACAGGAAACTGGAAGCCAAAGGGGTTGCTGGGAAGACCTGCAGTCACTTCCTGGGAGATGGGAGGAGGGTTTGGAGGCTACAGAACAGGTAGCCTTGTAGTTGCTTCCTGGGAGTAGGGAGTGGTGAAGCTGGCAGATCCAGAGAAGGAAGGGAGCTGGAAAAGGCTCACAGAAATGCACCAAGGTCTGGAGTGGCTGCTGATTAGAGGATGCCTGAACCTGAACCCAGAGTAGAGGATGGGCCTGGGTTCCCCAGCCAGCCAGTGGGGAAGTGGCACCAGTGGAGCAGTGAATAGGAATTGCTGGCAGGGACAAGCTCTTCAACACCAGAAGGAGAAACCATTTGGTGGCCTGGCCCAAGGGCCAAGTCACAAGAGGCAGCAATGGTTCCTAGAGCAAGAAAGAGGCTGCAGATCAGAGAAATGGAGCGACAGTGTGCAACCATGGGAAGAGGCATCACCCTCACAAGCTAATCCCCAGGTGCCATCTCTGGGGTGCATGAACCGTCCCATCACTCTGCTCTTTAAAGACCAAAATCAATGGCTGCTGTAAAGCCAAGGAGTCCTAAGGAAGGGGCGGCAGGTGGCAACATCTCTGCCCATGGAATTCCAGACAAAACAATCTGCCGTCCAGCTGTGGAGAAGGGTAGGAAATGGGATAGCGACTCAGTCTGGGGTGACTGGCTCCATTGTGGAGACAGAATATTTACTAAGTAGTCCTAGCAGATGACTCCCAGCCTTAACAGTAAACACAAATATGGCACCTGGCATGGCTGGCTAAAAACATAAGCTGTATTCACTGTATATTTTCCACTGCCAAGTGCCAGCTGCTTTGGGTTGGGTACATGGGACAAAGATCCATGCAACACAAAGTACGCTACTTAATTAAGAAGCAATGTTCCCTTATTTACTTCTTTAAAGTTCCACCATTTTATATGTAACTCATTGGCTCTATTGAGGCTCTTTGCTCCCGCAAGCAGAAAGAGAGATTTCAAAGGAATTTCCAAAGAGTTATAGTTAGTGTACATTTAAGGAGCCCTTTCATTCCTTCAGTAAGAGTTGAACCAGGGCTTTATGTCACTGAGGTGTGGGGAGCCTCCGGGCTCTGAACCCCAAGCCACAGTCAAGTGTGACTCTCAGCTAGCAGGTAGAACAGAAGGTGTATTAGTCCACAGGGGCACAGTGTAGAACAGGCTTGTTAGCACAGAATCCAGAAGGAGTCAGTACAATCCATCTTGCGAAGAAGGGACTAGGAGCCAAAGGCTCCAACCTCCTCCCCTTCACCCCAAGCCAGAGAGACTCAATCCCACACCCAGCAACTCCTCTCCGTCTACTGTCAGCCACGCCTCAAGCCTTTGTCCTGTTTCAGGGAAAAGGTGTCACCTGGTCACACTTCCCATCCTAGGCTCAGGTTTCAGAAAGCATCAGCCATTGTGTATGTAGGGAAGGTTATCACACCAAAATTCCAATTGCCAACTAGCTATTAGTGCAGTGCCCCAGGGAAACTGAGGCACACACAGGGTTATTATAGGACAGTAGCAATCACATGCAACACAGAGGCCACATCTAGACTGCAAGCTTCTTTTGAAAGAGGCTTTTTTGAAATGTACTTTCAAAAAAGCCTCTTTCGAAAAAGAGCGTCTAGACTACAACCAGTACTTTTCAAAAAGCAAGCCACTTTTTCGAGAGAGAGCACCCAGGCAGTCTGGATGCTCTCTTTTGAAAAAGCACAGTTTGCATTCCATAGCGCCTTTTTTTCAAAAGAGCACTTTCGAAAAAAGGCGTTCTTCCTCGTAAAACAAGGTTTTCCAGGGTTGAAAAAACTGCTGTGTTCTTTTGATTTACTTTCGAAAGAATGTGACAGCAGTCTAGATGCAGGGGACATTTTTTCGAAAAAAGGCCATCTACTGCACTGTTCCCAAGCTTTAGAAAATACGCACACTCACAGAAATGCAGCCAACACACAGCATACAAGAGACCAATGGTCAAAGATGCCAGGACAAACTTCCATAAAGTGTTGTGGGATCACATGTCTAGACTACAGGGACTTTTGTCAACAAAACTATACCTGCGTCTACACTACTGCCGAGTTCTGCTGACATAACGTTGACAGAACTCGACAGTTTTGTCGACAGCGGTAAACCTCATTCTACGAGGAACAACGCCTTTTGTCGACAGAGTTCTGTCGACAGAAGGCGTTATTGCTTCTACACTGTCCTTTGCGTCTACACTCTCATGTCAACAAAGCGGCTTCCTTTGTCGACAGAACTGGATGTAGTCTAGACGCTCTTTGTCGACAGAAGCTTTGTTGACGGTATGGGTGTGTCTAGACTACAGGGTTTTGACAAAACTATACCTGCATCCACACTGCCTTTGAGTTATGTGGACAAAACTCAGCAGTTTTGTCGACAAAACTATACCTGCATCCACACTGCCTTTGAGTTATGTCGACATAACATCGACAAAACTCAGCAGTTTTGTCGACGTATGTAAACCTCATTCTACGAGGAATAACACTTTTTGTTGACAGAGTTCTGTCGATAGAAGGCATTATTGCATCTGCACTGTCCTTTGTGTCCACACTGTTATGTCGACAAAGCGGCTTGCTTTGTTGACAGAACTGGATGTCGTCTAGACGCTATTTGTCGACAGAAGCTTTGTCGACAGTATCTGTCAACAAAGCCTCTGTCTACAAAAGCCTGTAGTCTAGACGTACCCTTAGTGTCACACACAGCACACTGGGCCATGGATTTTATGGCACAGTGTGCAAGACCCCACATGATAAACCCATACGAGGCACAAAGATCTAGGTCTGAAAGCTTAGAAGGCGCCACTGAGATGCGAACCTGTGGTTCCGAGACTATGGAAAGTTATTCCAAACCAGATGTTTACATTAGTCATTAACCCTCCCAGGATAGCTCAGCGTGAACATATGTGCATGAGCACAGCAACAAGGCTAAGACCTTTGGTGAAATGAAAGCCCTTCCTAATGTGAGCAGTGTTTATCGACTGGTGGGACACTACTGGAAATGATCAGGAGGGAGCAGCTACTAGGCCTAACCTCCCCTCTTCCAAGCCCAGCCTGCTCCAGAGAAGGCAGCTGGCAGGACCCCGAAGGAGCAAGTGCAGGGGTGAAGAAAGGAGGTGCCCATTACCTCCTGATGCTTCCAGTCTCATAAGAGAACTCCAATAGTGAAGAGGTGACGTATTAGATTTGCTAACAGTACCCACCCTCCAAGGGGGATTCCCACAGAGGGGCTGAGCTGTAAAACCTGCCACCAACACAGCTGCTATGCACGCAAACACAATAAATAAACAAAAGGCTCTTGCTGTCAGGGATGTGAGTGGACACCAAGGCTTGTGTGATTTTTGGAACCATGCAGGAAGTCGGGGGCGAAGGAATCTCTCCCTAGTGCATGGCGTTCCAATGCTGTTACTGATAGACTGGTTGCAAAGTGGTTACCTGCTGTGTTGGATATAAAATCAAACTAAGCACTTCTCCAAAGGAAACAGCTCTTAAAAGTTCCATTGTTTTAGTTGTTCTAGCCTCACAAAATCCTAGTGCACACAACTCTGTAAGGGTACGTCTACAATGCAACACTATTTCAAAATAACTAGCATTATTTCGAAACAACTTAGTCCGCATCTACACAGCAGGCAGTTATTTCACAATAGCGTCAAAATACTGTGAAGTGTGAGGTCTTCTTACTCCAACTCCTGTAACCCTCATTGTACAAGGAATAGGGAAAGTCAGAGGAAGAGTGCTCTATTAGGAAATAAGTGCTGTGTAGATGCTCCCTCTTTATTCCAAAATAAGCTATGCAATTGACGTAGCTCAATTTGCATAACTTATTTCGAGTTAAGCCCTTCAGTGTAGACACACTATTTGTCTGCTGTGAAAGTTAAATAGAAATGGATCTGATATAGTGATGGCATAACTGGGGCTATGTCTAGACTGCAGGCTTCTTTCGAAAGAGCCTCTTTCAAAAGATCGCGTCTAGACTGCAGGCGGATCTTTCGAAAGAGAAATCCGCTTTTTCGAAAGAGAGCACCCAGCGAGTCTGGATGCTCTCTTTCGAAGACGGCCTCTTTACATTGAAGAATGCCTTCTTTCAAAAGAGGAAATTTCGAAAGAAGGCGTTCTTCCTCGTAAATTGAGGTTTACCGCCATCGAAAGAAAAGCCGCGTTCTTTCGAAATAATTTCAAAAGAACGCGGCTTGAGTCTGGACGCAGGGGAAGTTTTTTCGGGAAAAGGCTACTTTTCCCGAAAAAACTCCTGAGTCTGGACACGGCCTGGTAGTATAAGTACATGTCTGTAAGTGGGTCTGTGTGTAAACTGTGTGTCACACACCCAAAAGGACAGAAAGGTGGAGCTCCAGAAGGAAATGCAGCTAAAAAGGAGGTGTAAGATAAACTCTTCTTACACCAATGTACACACAACTTACACAGAAAGTTGACGGTATGCCATAACCAACATCACATCTTTTGGCCCCAAATTTCTATAACTAGGGAGAAGCCTTCAGAATTTTGCTGCTCACTGGTTCCATTTAAACCTTTGTTTGTGTGAAATTCACATCATGCTTCACAATACATTTCTATGCATCGTCCATACATCTCTAAGCATCACAGCGCTGTTGCGATGTTAGGCTGATCACCAGTTGAGTCTGACTGAAATTCTCATTCCCTTCCCTATTCCCAAAGTGTTGAACCGTTTGAAACCTCAGTTTTGTCTGAGACTGATCACTGCTGTTGCTTCCCCATATACAAAGAGCACACATATTGTTGTACTCTGATATGCTGTATAAACTCAGCCTCTAAATGTAGGTTTATCTCTGCTGACAAGCAGACCCATTACAAAAACCCCCCCCCAAACTTACAGCTGTTACTTAGCTGCTACGCTGTATTACAGCCTAGCACACGGTCTGGATCCTCTGTTGTTTCCCATTCCTATTTTCCCCAATTTATTTTAACAACACAAAATTGGGTGCACAAATTGTGTAACCTGTCCTTGTTGCCAAGCACTGAGATGATACTTCTCTGCATTCATTCTTCAAGACAGAGCAAGAGGTACTGGGTACAAGTGTATGGTAAGTTTCATCCCTTACACTGCTTATTCTCCCCTATCCCTGCCCTTTTCCAGTTATTAATTCCCTGGAATACAAGTCTGCACTTGGCACACACACCAGGGATTGGTAAATTTGGTGGCTGAATGAGTCAGAGCTTGAAAACACAAGCTTAAAGCTCAAGCACGTAGTCCATTTTCATCCTTGAAAAATAATGCAATACTCCAACATATTACACATAGTAAATAAATGAAGGGGACACACTACTGTGTACCCTGCTCATAAAACCAATGGAAAAATGTCAGTATTTCAAATTAACATAAAACTTGTAGACTTCTTTAGATAGTGACATGTTAGAACCAATGCAGGGTTGCTTTGATCATTTCACTTGCACATTCCCTAAAAAAGGGAAGGATCTCATAAAAGCTTATTAGAAGCTTGGCTAGTCTTTATTCCTTTCTCCCCTACTTAGTTTTACAATCCTGTCACCCAGAGACTGAGGGATTCAGAAATAGTTTTCTTATTGATTTCTACTTAGGTATGATCCACGCAGGTGCATATCCAAGTGAAGGTCATAATCAAAGTCCTCTCTGCTGTTCTGACACAGGCATGTCCACCCTGACCTGGAAGAATTAATCTCATGAGAGAGGAGACAATTCAGTCTGCTTGACAGCCTTGACTGTTTGTGGTTGTGTTATGAAGTAGTCTATGGTCCACTAGGGATTAAATGAAAAACATGGCAGCACGGAGGGAAAAAAACACAACTCTGCTCTCATAGAACTAAATGTTATATTTGAATCATGAACCGTGTCTAAAACTTAAGTATCATTATATATTTTTAAACTCAAAGTCATAGAAATAACAAATAGTATGACCAGCTCAGAATGAATTCCCATTTAAAGGCAAAAGTTCTATTGGAGTTAAGCTTCAAACGCTCTATGTATCTCTGCAAATATACCACAAAGTCACACCCAGAAGCTAAAATCTGATAGAAACTGAAAATTACTTCGGCATTTCAATTTGACTGGAGAAGTGCTATATTGAGTGTATAGTGTTTTTCCCCCCTGATGTTTAAAATAATTGATATGTATAAAATAAAATCACTTTGGTCAATTTTTCCAATTTGGGAGCTCAAAGTTAGGATCAAAGTTGAGTTTATACTTAAGCACCTAAATTTAAGTTAATAGGGACTGGATACTTCTCTGTGAAAATCAGGTCACTTATTTGAGGGCTTAAATGTGGATTTGAGTGTCCAGTATAAGAGCGCTAAGTCTGACAATAGTTTAAATTGATTTAATGAATAGTTCCATGTTTTAGACGTCTCTAGCAGTTTAGAAATTTAATCCATAATCAAGATTCAGAAGAGACTTCTTATTTTTAAGGCTTATATGATAGAACTCCAAAAATGTATAAGGCACTTTGCTCTATTTCTTTGTCTCTGGCCTGTCCATGTGATTTCTTTTTCTTTCCTAGAGCAATCAAACTATGTTTGTGTGCTGATTTGATGCTTTTCCCATCAGAGGACTATTTCTCTGAGATTCTTTTTGGTCCAGTGTTTTAATCCTCACAGCTGTTTAGAGTGGCAAATGGATGAAATGTCTGTTAAGAGCCAACTGAAACAGAATAGGGTGAGTGTTAGCAGAAAAAAAATAGGACTTTTATCATGGCAACTTGCAACCAGATGTAATCAAAAGCTGCATGGAAAGGAAACTACCACAAACCAGATATTCCAAAATAAGGGTGTCTGTTAGGATAGGGAGGACTACTCTCTAGAAACATCTGCTGAAAACCAAGATCTTAGAAGCTGTCATTAGACATTTTGGGCCAGATCCTGTAAATCAGCCTAGTTCCATTGAAATCAATTCAACTAGACCAGTAGTTTATATCTAGGGTGACCATATTTTCCTGTGTTGAATATGGGACACCTGGTAAAATTACTTGTATTCTAGCACCTGAGGATCTGGCCTCTTAACAGCTGGCTAGGAAAGAAAATGACATTTGGACGAAAGGACCAGCTTCAGCCAGCTAATCATAATGTAGTGAGTGTAGTACATTGATGGTCTAGGAATCTGTATATGGAACAGGGGAATAAGATGATGGAGTAGCTGTTGCTAGCTGATCATGATTGACAGAGGGATTAGTGTGTTAAGGGTGTGGAATGAGACAGGAAATATAGAGAGACAACATAACTGATGGTCAATTTGCACCCTTATGGCAATGCATGGAAAAGTGGCCATGCATGTGCTTGTGTAACCCACACACCTAGTGTGGCTACTGAGTACTGCAAGTGGCACCTAGACCACTGCAAAAGTCAAGATCAAGAGACGGCTACAGCATGGGCTGGGAGCCAGCTGGCTTTTAGCTCAGAGGGAGGAGGCTCCCTATAGTCAGCTCCCGAGGTCCCAGGTTCAAATCCACCTTGGTGGTGGTTACACTTGCTTACTTTGGTTTGTCTGTGCAGCCCTTTTCTCTAGTTAGAACTGACTGGGAGAAAAGAAAATGGGATCCCTAGGTCATGAAGAAGCAAAGTGTTGTAAAGTGAGTGACCTTGGAGGCAAATCCCATCAATTCTCTTCCCGGCTTTGCCCAAGATTCAGTGTGCCACTCTGGTTGAATCACTCATCGTCTCTATGTCCCAGTCTACTCATATGTAAAATGGTGGTGGTGGTGAAAATGACCTACCCCTCTTTTAAAGCTTTACCAATTAGTTTGGAAAGGGCTTTAAGATCTTTGGAGGAAAGTTGCTAGAGAAGGCAAAGAGTTATGACTACTAATAATAATACAGAGACTGGAAGCTTGTAAGGATATCAAAGGAATCCCCAAAAGAAGAAGGACAAGGAGAAGGGAAAAGAAAATTTGAGAGTCAGCCCAGCCCCATAGATGCAGCTAGACAAAGGGGATTGGTTTTCTGTGACTTCTCTGCTTGCTTTTTAATTCCACAAATTGTAATAGAATCAATTGATTTTGAGCCACTTGCTTTATCAAATGCCTAGGTTCTTCCATCCCTCCCAATGAAACCCATTTCAATCTTTTTCTTCTTTGCCATTTAGGAGGCCATCAGGGAGACACTGACGTGAAAGAGTGCATCTCCTATTTAATGTAGGAATGGAAACTCACACCTTTTATCAGGCGTTGGTACCATATTGACAGGATGAGAAAATATTTACAGATGTTCCAGCTGATCTTTTAATGCTATACGATTTAATTGCCATTCAATAATTATTATAATAACATTGTGAGGATTTTGTTACCTTCCTCCCCTTCTCTTTAGAAGATGTCTCTCTGGAAAAGATTTTTTAAAAATACGGCGTGTAATGTAATCCATGACTATAACATAGATTGTTAATTTTATGTGTAGTTGAATCACAGCATGCTTTGATTGAGAAGAGCCAAGATAAACACATGAAGTATGTGCCTCTTTGAACAGGATACACCACATCCTGCATTTGGTAGCCAAAGGTTCCAGTTTGCATCACAAATGTAGCACAAATGCTCTCTCGACTTGTGGTATGTACCTCCAAAAAGGCCAAATTTGTGGTACATGCAGCTTTTTTTGATGTTTAATCGCTGCTTGGTTAGTTTTTAAGAGACACACAGCAGGTGACTGAAAGGAAGGGCCGTGCTGTCAAGAAGGACTTTGATTAATCAGCGATTTGATCATTTGATTAATCATCACAGAAAGATCTGGCTCTGGTGAGAGCACCCCAGCCAACATATAAATACACACAAATAAAATTTTAGAAATCTATGAAGACAAATTGCTGTTCAAAGCCGCTTGTGCTGGCCTGTTGGTTTGAATGCTAGAAACAAAAACTTTCTGCTTCGTTGATGGAAACCAGACCTTCCAAGAGGGGAAACAATTGGCTTGAGGTCCTTTTGGATTGCAAATAAAGAGAGTTTGACATTTTCTTTTTTAATTATTTTTTTATTTTTTCATTCTCATTTGCAGTAATAAATTGCAATCCTTTTTTTTTCCCCCGTGAGGAAAATTCAACTTCCTCTCACTTTCAAGCGATTTATGACACGTTTCAAACGCCGGACTTACATAAGGGTTCCATGCCATTTTCTACCAGACCGTAAATTATCACACTAAAGTAGCAAATAAAATATTGCGTTGTGAATCTCTCAGCAAATCAGCAAGTTTCACCTTTGTTTTGATGACACTCGGTAGGGTCTGGCCTAAGAAATCTAGAAAAACCTGCCTGGCTAGCAATCTCATCTTGTGAGAAGATTTGTAAAATCACTTTGCTGCCAAGCTTGTATTAGTTCATAATGGTCCCTTCCTTCTTAGCAATATAACTTAATAGTGAACTATCTACTGTGAACTGTGTAACACATGTAAGCCCTCAGCCATGTTCCCTGATCCAGAAGAGCACACATAAGTGTTTAAGACCACCCCTATTCAGGATTGCACTTAAACACATGCTTAACTTCGAGCTATGTCTGATTTTTAAAAGCTTCTGACATCCACTTAGGGAGCAGAAAACAAGATATGCCACAAAGGCCTTGTCTTCACTGCAGTGTTAGCTCGAGGTATAACTCAAGTTTCGCCCTTCACTCAACTCTAGTCCACAGGCAAAATCACTTGCTTCCATTAAGCGGTGGTGCTTCAAGTTTGAACTACCTGATCCATCGGTGGGATGGGTTGCAGATTGGGTGCTGCTGATACTGGAGCTCGTAGTACAGTGCGTGATCCATGGGGCTGCTGATGAGGGGAAAGAGGGCAGTTGCCCCAGGGCCTGGTGATTTAAAAGGGCCCGCAGCTCCTGGACCTTTACATCACTGCCAGAGCCCTGCATGGCCTGTTCCAGGTGGCATTGAGGACCGGCTGCCTTGGCTCCACCCATTTTGCCCAGTGCTCGACCTCCATCTCCCCATTGCCCATGCCCCGCAGAAGTCTGTCACCAGCCCTGGGGAATACAACAGCCCAAGTTACAAGAACTCATCACAAGGACGCCACTTCAGGAGAGCAAGGGGGGCAGCAGCTGTGTGTACCGGGACGCAGCTTGCTTTTCTTCCCATTCCCGACTACCAGGGAGCGAGGGGAAAGTACACAGCTTCTGTGCATGCCTCTCACTCCTGGCTGGTGAAGGGAGGGGGCAGGAGTAATTCATGGAATCCAAGTACTTTTCCCTCACTCCCTTATCATCAAGGGAATGGGAAGAAATGCAAGCTGCATCCCATTACACACGGCTGCTGCCCCCCACCCCACCACCACTCTCCTGAAACAGCACCCTTGACACTGCTACTCCAGTCTCTCTGAGTAGCTCAAGTGTTGTTTCACAATGAAATCAAGGCTAACTCAAGTAGGCTAATTCAAGCTATCTTCTGGCATAAAGCCCAGCCATTAGGAAACCAACCACTCAATAGTTAGTAAAGAATAGCCAAAAAAAGTCAGAGCAACTAGTCTGCAAACTACCCAGGCATTGAAACAAACAGAAGCACTGTACATTCACCAAAAATCAGGGTTGATTCCCATATGATATGCTACATTCAGGGCTACATACAAATGATTATTTTCTGTGGGGTCGGAGTAACAACATCTTTGGCCAGCTCAGTCAAAGACACTGAATATCAAACAGGAACTACACGGAAGCAACAAGGTGAACAAATACTGCCAGACCCCACCCACTGCAGAAATGGGAGATGGAGATCACACTTACGCTTTATTATTTACTGCTAAGCATTCAAAGGATATTTCACCTCATTTTTGCATATGAATCATACACACGTGTCCAGCCATAACTGAATTAAAGAAATCAAAAGATCATCTGCTAAAATAAACCAGACTTAATGAGGGAAGAAAGTCAAAACAAACAAATCTTTCCCCTTCTCCCATGCTAACTTGCCAAGAACCAAAATTCACATCCATAATGTCAGATCATGTTAGAAATAACAGGCTAGCTGTCTACCAGCCACGGCAAGAGTACGACCTGGAGCAAAAGAATGAGATGTGAAAGAAAGGCAGGAATGAAAGTGCCTTGTGAATGGCACTCTCTACTGATCCTTGCGGCAGCCAGCCCAAAGCACAAGCAGTGGAAGTGCCATGAGTTTCACTCAGAGGCCAACTGGCCATGGCTTGACAGGCCTTCCGCCCTCCAAGTCCTGGGATTGGGTTTCCTGACAGTCAGTGGACTTGCCAGTTTAGTTGTGGGCTACTGTTTCCCATTGCTCCAGAGTTCCTCCAGCTGGATGGGAGTGGGGGGAGATTTGGTAGGACCACCCAGATCCTCCCTATCCACCAGATCCAAGCTAAGGGTGCAAGAGGAAAGAGGCAAAGAATGTCTGAATTGCACCTGACCAGCCATCCCTGGGCTGCTTTCTACCTCCGGACAGGGCGCTCCCCATCAGTATCAGCAGTGCAATCAGTCAAATGAGTGTTCCCCAGCTTTCTCCTCACCGCTCACTTCTGCTCTCTCAGCGGGGAGAAAATCAGTCTGCTTTTCAGCAGATCTGCCATTTGGAGCATGCTCTGCAGCTGCAGAGGGGCAGGGTTCCTTCGCTCCTTCAGTCTCGATAAACCCCATAACGGTAAGCTACAAACCAGTCACTACTGCCATTGCAAATGTGCACACCGGTCCAGCATAGCACTTCGGTACTTGCCTCCCGTTAAGCACATACATAATCCCAGTGAAGCCAGAAAAGACAGGCCTTACCATGTATTCTGAATGCCAACAGTCCAGGACCAGTTTGGACTACGCTTTTTTTTTTTTCCTCCATGGCCAAAGTGTCCCCAGCTACCAGCCTCCTCTTTATTAGTCTGCCCAAGAGACAGGGAGATGAAAAGCAAGTCATTAAGTGGCTCAAAATCAAGTGTATGACAGGTCCTAGACCTGACCAGAGGAGCCTTGGCTTGCTTTGCCTTCTGGTTCCTTGATCAAAGCACTTATCAGCCCTTTCTGCATATTCAGGGATACAGGTTGAACCTCCCTGGTTCGGCACCCTTGGGATCTGACTGCCACCCAGAATGCCACACTCCACCCGACAGATCCGCTGCTACCCAGGGCTTTGCTTTCTTGACTCCCTAGTTTGGCAACACTCCTGGCCCCACGGGGTTATCCTGATGATGCCAGACCAGGGATGTCAGGATTACAGAGTTTCAGCCTGTACTGATTTTACTATAAATAACTAATTAGATCACCTCCTACCATTGTTCCCCTACTTAAACCCAAATAGCCTGGATTTGGGCCATCAAGGCATTTAATTTGATGTAATTTGATTGGTCTAGAGTGGGGGTGGCCAACCTGAGCCTGAGAATGAACCAGAATTTAGCAATGTACATGACATGTGAAGGTCACGTGTGCCATGGGCAAGAGGGGCTGGCCAGCAGCCAGTGGGGAGACTAGCAGGGGGAGGGAACTGGTACCACAGCAGGGATCTGCCTCCCCTACCCCCACACTCACCAGCAGAGGGGCGGAAGTAGAGCAAGACAGCCTTGCTGCTTTGCTTTCCCCATGCCACTCAGGGAGAGGGTGTAGGACCGCTCCCCTGCACTCCCCAGCAGGAAGCAAGGTGGCAAGGGGAGCAAAGCATCTGAGCAAAAGTGGAGAGAGGTGGGGCCTAAATGGAGGGGAATTGTCTCTGCACTTCCCTGAGGTAGGGGGCCTCAGGTAACCCCTTTGGGTTTCCCCTGACCAGTCACCTCTGGCTCCTGCCCCAGAGTCAGCGCCTATGCAAGGAGACACATATTAACTTCATATCACTTCATAACTAACATCATATTAACTTCTATTAACGTCTATTAACTTCTCCGCATGAGTCTTCAGAGCCCCAGATTGGCCACCCCAGTCTAGTGAAGGATGCACATCAATTCCCAGAATAATAGGAGGGGTGATTTTTTTAATCTGGTTTGGTGGTTTTAGCTGCATGGGTGAGCAAATTGAGTGATTAGTTCCTGTTTCAATGCTTGTTGTTTGATGCTGTTGGAGATATAATGCTGCAACATGTATAGTGCTCTGACGCTTACATTTCTTCTACAGGAGTCTTTTTTACTATTTAAATCTTAGCATTTAAAATAACAAGAACTGTTTGAAATGTTTCAGGTTAAATATTTCCCAACAGAAAAACAGGATGTTGTCAAGGATGCAATATTTTGTGGGAAAATGTCATTTCAGTTAATTTTTAATTTTTAAGCAGGTTTCAAACCTATATTAATATTTTTGTTTGCAATTCAAGATTTCATTTATTTTGTACCTTTCAAAAAATGAAAAGGTATCAACATTCCTTTCTTCCATTATGTTCTCCTTTTACATCACTAAACGTAGTAGAATAAATGGTATTTGAAATTGGAGAATTTTGTTTGCTTTTTTCTCTTTGACTGTTTCTTTTTTCGCTAACTTCTTCATGTTAGCGAAAACTAAAAGGAGCGCAGAAGAAAAGCAAACTTCTTTGACTTTTCAAAAGTTGAAGAAGTTGTGAAAAGTTATTAAGTAGCAAAAGAAAAATGGAAAAAAAAGAAAAAATGAAAATGTGAAAAGGGAAATCCTAGGTGTCATTCGTTTTATTACACTTAGGGTACGTCTACACAGCATGTTTATTTCGAAATAAGATGGCGGTGGCTTATCCGGGTTCATCTCTGGTGGGCTGCTATTGCTTTATTTTTCTGCCTCTCCGCAAGTACAGGCACTTGCAGCTCCCATTGGCCATGGATCACCATTTCTGGCCAATGAGAGCTGTGGGAAGTGGCCCGGACTAGGACACCACTTTCTGCAGCCCTCATTGGCTGGGAACGACAATCTGCAGCCAACGAGAGCTGCAAGTGCCCATACCTGTAGAGGTGCATGTAAATACAGCGGTGGCAGCCTGCCAGGGGCTATTCCTTGTCGACTGGGTCAGGCCCTGGGCTGGTTATTTCCTGCCGCTAGCTTATAGATGCTGAAGTTTTACATTATTTATTTTTAGTACAGTTATATAACAATCTGCATTTATAATTTGTACTTTCCATCTTATTGCCCACCCCTGTTATATGCCAATCACATACGAGAAACACGTTTGTTTACATTTGGGGAGATAATGCAGCCTATTTCTTATTCACAGTGTCACCTGAAATGAAAACAGGTGTTCTCACAACACTTTTTTAGGAGGCATCACAAGATATTTGTATGCTAAACATTTGTATGCCTCTTTGCACTTTGGCCACCAGAGGACAGCTTTTCATGCTGTTGAGGCTAATTGATAAAATAATGTATTAATTAAATTCTGACAACTCCTTGGGGAGAATTGTATGTCTTCTACTCTGTGTTTTACCTGCATTCTGCCTTTTATTTCATGTTATAGCCATCTCAGATGATGACCCTGCACATGTTGTTCATTTTATCAACATTTTCCCTGCAGATCTGACAAAACACAAAGAAGGTACCAGTGTGAAATTTCTAAAGATTGCTATAGCATTTGACCCAAGGTTTAAGAATCTGAAGTGTCTGAAATCTGAGCAATATGGCGTGGAACATGCTTTCAGAAGTCTTAAAAAGCGCAATGTTCTGATGTAGAAGCTATAGAATTTCAACCACCAAAAAAAGAAAATCAACCTTCTGCTAGTAGCATCTGACTCTCATGATAAAAAATGAGCATTCATTGGTACACATTACATTGGTTTGTTATTGAGCAGAACCAGTTAAAAGCTTGTACACATGTCCTCTGGAATGGTCGTTGAAGCATGAAGGATATATGAATCTTTAATTCTTCAGGCATGTAAGTATTTTGTGACGCTGGCCACAATAATGCCATGAAAATGCCTGTTTTCACTTTCAAATGATATTGTAAACAAGAAACAGGCAGCTTTAATTCCTGCAAAATGTAAACAAACTTGTTTGTCTGAGTGGAGAAGAAATAGGATTAAGTGGTCATGTATCCCTGAAGTTTTACATTGTTTTCTTTTTTGAATGCAGTGGTTTTTGTACATAAATCTATATTTGTAAGTTCAACTTTCATGATAAAGAAATTGCAGTACAGTACTTGTATTAAGTGAATTAAAAATACTATTTCTTTTGTTTTTAGTGTAAATACTTGTAATAAAAATAAATATAAAGTGAGCACTGTATATTTTGTATTCTATGTTGTAATTGAAATCCAACTATTTGAAAACATCAAAAAAATTAAAATAATGATATTCTATTATTGTTCAACAGTGTGATTAATTGTGTGATTAATCACAATTAACTTTTTTCATCTCTCGACAGCCCTCATTTCAACCAGTTCTAAAGAGTGTATCTAGATCTCATGCAACATATGGTCAAGTGTTTTTAAAACACTAAAAACAGAAATGTAGAAACATGAACATGTGTGACAGTAAGTACCAGCATGGGCCAGCCACCCCAAGATCAATCCAACCTGGTCCATGAGGGTATGTTCTTAGGGTGTGTACTAACTCTGCTGACACTTGCTACTGCCTGCACTACACTGATTATATTATTTTTGATGCGCTAGTATGAGACCTAGCATGAGTATGTCTCCTCAGGCTGGGAATCTCCCCCAGTTCCCAGTGTAGACACAGCCACAAACAAGCAACTGGCTGGTTCCCATAAGTGGGTATGGTCGAATGTAGCCGTTGAGTTACCAGTTCAAAGCCAACCAACGTTGACATGACCATCAGGTGCATTCTCCATTGTGGCTGAGCTCTCCTTGAGCCATAGAAAAGACTTTCAGAGACCCTTGCACTTCCTGTATTCTTTGTCCAATCTATAGCAGAAGTGAGAGCAGCCATGGGGATCCCCTGACTTACTCTTGGCTGCACCTGCTGCCTAAGAGTCATACTGCAGGTGAGAGTAGCCAAAGACTGATACAGAAGTGTGGATATATCACCAGCTCTGCACCATGTAGGAATGTTCCAGGGGGCAATTCCACCCACTAACAGTCACTTTAAACCATGGAGTAGGGTAAAGCAGCTGGAGCAGAATGGAGAATTGAGTCCCATTGCTTTGATGGCACCTGAGAAATATTGGCTTTAGTGGACAAACAGCCATGTCGCAGGCTCATGGGCAGTCAGAGAGCACGGTGACTGAAAGAACATGGGGAGTGGAGTAGTTTTGCAGGCTGCAGGTGGTCTCCCCGCATCAGGGCTAAAGCACGTTAGCGTGTCAGCATGAGTAACTTCTGCAGTGCTGTGGATAAGCTGGGAGATCCATTGCCTCAGGCGGGGCATTAAATTCTGTAAAATAAAAATACATGCATAAATAAAATGTCAATGAGAATGGAAAGCCACACACTGCTCATTGTGTATTCATGCTGTAGGTGCATCTTAAATGAACCCCCTCCCTCCCAGAGGCTTTCACTCAGGGCTGCATGAATCACAGCTGAAAATGTGCTTATTTTTAAGAACTTGCTCCTAAATTTCCCCCCTCCCCACTTAAAACATTGGTCTAGTTGAGCACAAAGAGCACTGAGCCAGATGTGATGCATTTGCACAGAAACAAAGCCAACTAAAACTATCCTCATTTTCCGGTTTTCTCATATTTTGGTAAAGTCATAACAAAAATCCCTGATCCTAGACTTGCTTTTCAGGCCTTCAAGGCATGGCAATTGTTCTGGGTTTCTTTAGGCTTTTATCACATATGTTCAGAGCAGTTTATTTCTTCACTATTCTTTTTTTTCCCCCTTAGTCCTTTTACTCAGAGCCATGGTGTCAGTTTCAGTATCTCTGTGTATCTTTTATAAATGCCTTTTAAGTCCCAGCCTTCCAATCAGTATTGTCCTTCCAAGAAAAGAAAATAACACAAGCACCTGGGTCCTGATTTGGAGCTCACACGTGCTTTCCTCTGGAGTAACTCCAGTGACTTCCAGGGAGCCCACATGGGTGGAATTATTTTTGATTTACAATTATGTCAGTTGAATGGGAATCAAGACCATTCATCAGGGCAGTGACCAGTGTTCAGCAGATGATGATGTTCACATTCTGTGGACATTTTCTTGTGATCGCAAGAGATTGTGTATCTGGTAATAATGGATGTGTATCCTCTCCTACTTCTTCTTTGGCTTCTTATTTCACTCACAATGGGGCATTATATTAAATGGCTTCTCAGAAAGTGGCAACGGAGAGAGTTTTATCCCCTTGATTAAAGTTCTATAATCCAGGTTCACCTGGTGGGCCAGACATTCCATGAGTACACTCTAAGGGTACGTCTAGACTACATGCCTCTGCCAACAGAGGCATGTAAAATAGGCTACCCGACAGAGTCAATGAAGTGGGGATTTAAATATCCCCGGCTTCATTAAAATAAAAATGGCCAGTACGCAAGTTAAGACGCGAATCGGTCGACAAGGGAAGCCTTTGTCGACTGCTCCCTTATGCCTCGTGAGGTTTACAGGAGTGGTTGACAAAGGCTTCCCTTGTCGACCGATCTGCATCTTGACTCGCGCACTGTGCCAAAGATCAGCTGAACCGGCACAGTGCGGCGGCCATTTTTATTTGAATGAAGCCGGGGATATTTAAATCCCCACTTCATTGACTATGTCAGGTAGCCTATTTTACATGCCTCTGTCGGCAGAGGCATGTAGTCTACACATACCCTAAGAGTGCACAAATGAAACCAAAATAAAATAAATAGCATCCTGAGTCTGATTGGCATATGTACCACCACCAAGTGTGCTTCAGAGTACCCTCAGTGGGTGAAACCAGCATGGCCAACAGCTTCACTGGGCCCCTTGGCAAAGTGGAGGAGGGGGGCTGCTCCACTCCCTCTGAAGGGGTGGGACTTGGGCAGAAGGACTGGGGTTGAGGCAAGGCAGGCCTCGGTGCTGCCCAGAAAGCACAGCGCCTCCGCCAAGCAGCCCTTAGTGCTCTGGCTGCAATTTAAAGGTCCCGGGCCTCTGGTCGTTGCCATGGCCACAGTAGCAGCCATGGCAGCTGGCGCTCTGGACCCTTTTGTATTGCTGGGCCCCAGGGCAATTGCCCTCTTTACCTACAGCTTTCATATCGTACCTCACAAGGCCCGTTTTGTGCAAATATGATTGCAGCAGTGTCTGAATACAGGGTTGCCTAGGGTACAGTGAAACTGCTGAAGTTTCCGGTCTTCACCTTTTTGTTTCAGTCATTCAAGACATGGACATGACGAGGATGTCTGCCATCCACATGAAATGCTACATTTGATTGCTGCGCGCCAGCGACATCATGCACATGCCTAATAAAGAGGTAATTGCCGTACTGTAGAACATACCTGGAGTGATTCCTGATATCATCAAGATGATCAGCTGGCAAAATGTTGAGTTTTAAATTAATGGAGATTGCCTATCTCCTAGAACTGGAAGGGACCTTGAAAGGTCATTGAGTCCAGTCCCCTGCCTTCACAGCAGGACCAAGTACCATCCCTGACAAAAAATTTTTTTTCCCCAAATGGCCTCTGTAAGGATTGAACTCACAGCCCTGAATTTAGCAGGCCAATACTCAAACCACTGAGCTAGCTTTCTTTCCCCAACAGTTTGCAGGCTGTGTGGGTGGGATGACTGGAGGAAGAGCGTCAAAGCAAGTTTTGCAGGGTCTAGTGCTAAGTGCCCGGGGTAACCCACCTTAAGCATGGTTTGATGAAGTGGCTGATGGATGAGATGCAGTATGGCACACTTCTCAAGGCTGTCTAAAGGCTGTGAAGCGTGGAGGAAGACTACTGGCCAAAGACTCCCGTGTGCTGCATCTCTTGTTCGTCATGTCATGACTGTATAGTGCCCTGCACCTTGAGAACCATTATAATAAACAATGATACATAAGCATAAAACTGGATGCTGTAGCTGGAACATGTTTGCGATTCAACAAGATGGCCTCCTGATTAACTGCAAAGAGGGGTCTCAGAGCCAATGTCATTAGAAAATGTCATGCCTTTAAATGAACAATGGCACCTTTCCAAATGCACCACGTTTGTGTTGCATCATCTGAGGCATCTCGTGCTGCAAATTAATGTAGCTGAAAAGGCTTATTCCTTGCATTGTGGTCTCTTCGTGTTTACTATTTCATAACTCCAGCTGGACCCCTTTTGGCAAGATATCTGATTTTTATGAGGGGAAAAAGCACTATAAATCTGCCATTGCTAGAGGTCATCATATGCAATTTGGCATGTACTTGATATTGCCAGCATGCTCCAGTTTTTCAGAGGCTTTAATCACAAAACTGCCATCTAGGAAAATCAGGTATGAAACTAAAATTGAACCTTTCACCGCAAAACATCGCTTTGAAATCTCTTCCTCTTTTACCTCCTTCCCAGTCCCCAATGCCATCGACAGACAGCAAAAGGTAAAGTGAATGGGGCATTCTTCAAAGCCACATAATCAACATCCAAGATGAAGCCAAATTTTCTGTCCCACTCCTGAGCAGAAACAGCTGTCACTCAGAGATTGTTTGCACAAGGAAGAGGATGCCAAAAAGCCAGTGCCTGTGGATTTTTTTTTTAAGGCAAGGGAGTATCTGTATTTCAGAATGTTCTTTTTGCCCTGACCTTTGCTAAAAGCTGGACAGCACCCATGAAATGTGCCAGGTATATCAGAGATGAAACTCTACTAGGGTAAGTGTGAGGTACAGAGCCATGAATTGTTTGCCGTAATTATTTGTGACAACCGGTAGCAGACAAAAGTGATATAACATCAGAGAAGGTTGCTCACGTACAGAGCTTTCTGATCTCCAGTTTCCCTGGCCTTTTTGTCACCCTTCCAAAAGCTTTTCTCCCTGGGTAGAGAGGAAGTGCCCAAGACTCAGAGGACAGAAAAGCAGCCAGAGCTGAAGCAGGCCACTGAAACCTTCTGACACAGACTACAGTGAATGAAGGCAAAACATAAGAAACCTCTTGGGGTTCAGAGTTCCACGAGGCAGAGATTTTGCACACTGATACCCGCACACAGAATCCTGATTGTAGACATTGGCTCAAGCCAAAAAAGGCTTTGCTAAGAGGTTTAAAATGTATTCTTTTAGCAGAGCTGAGAAGTTCACAGAAAGGTTATATTCTTCTGCTTCTTTGCACTGTAATGCAATACCCCTACCAGCACTGTTAATTAAAAATCTGGTAATTAATTTTTTTAAGCACATTTGTATTCTTTACTTCTGATCAGAAGTAGAACAAGCCCCCGGCTGCTTGGAGTGGCTTCCTTGCCAAAGAAAGAACTGAGGCCCATAAAATGTCCTTGACTTTTGTCAATAAATAAAGAACCCATTCATCCCACCCTACTCCATGCTTTGTACACAGATTAAAGATAATTCCCTTCTTCAGACAGCTATAGGATGCCAAGGGATCTTTGATTTCTGAGCTCTTGCTTTATCATTCTCACAATCCCATTGCCTGCTGTTGCAGATCAAGCCATCTGGCTCTATTAACTCAGTGCAAATTTCACAGACATGACATGGTAGTTTACCGTATTATAATGATGATGCTGTACATAGCAGCATAGATTTATGTGGTATGTTTCTCAGGTGAAATCTGCAACACAGGAGAGTCCCCTGTTCTGGCGGGCAGGAAATGATAGAGCTCAAACCTTATAAACCATCTCAGAGGAGAGTGCTGTGTGGAGAGAGAGTGCTCCACCGCAGGAGTGGTTAAGAGTTAAGATGCTTTTGCAAGCAGAAGAGATGGCATAAGAGAAGGCTGCTGGCCTGAAATGAGCAATGCAGAAGTTTATGAAGAGCACAGAGGGGAAGATCCAAAGTCCACAGATGTCAGTGGGAGTCTTTGCTTTAGTGGGCCTGAGAACAGGTTCAGAAAGTCAAAGTGTACCAAGACGTATGAACCCCCCTGACCTCATGGCAAATGGCCTGCTGATTGTGGGAGTGCTATGAAGGGAACAGTCCAACTCAGTCTCTCTTCTAAAACATGGATTTCTGTCCTTTCTCTTGGCAAAATTAGAAACCTGTTGAGAGTTTGTCACTGTGATTTCCTCCGTCAGTCTTTGGGTTTCCCCTGCCCCACCTCACAGCACAAAGGAGTTGCCCTGGAGACCCAGCCTGTCATAGATCCCAGCACAAATAGGCTCATTTAGCAGAGGAGGAGGCTGGTGACCCAAAGACACCTATGTATACATTGCATTAGGGGTGCAGTGGGGACATTTTGCCTTGCTCTATGCTAGAGCATTATTTCAAAATAACCCCTCTTAGGTCAAATTAACAAGTGGAGTGTCCACACTACCAAGCCTGTTATTTTGGGCCGCTTATTTTGAAACTTGCACTCCTGCTTTCTTTGGGGAATAATGCTAATTCCAAAATAGTCATTTCGAAATAGTGGTAGCGTGGATGCTCCGGCGCTGCTATTTGGAAATAATTACTCCCCAGGTAATTGGAACTACTCCCCAGTACTTCTTGGGGCTCGAAGTTAAGGTAGCTCATCCACATTAAGGGAGCCTTCCTCAGACTAATTTTGAAGCTTCCCTGTACTGTGGACACTAGTTCGATTTTGTTATTTCAGGAGTTATTAAATTGATTTTAGTTATTTCGAAATAGTTTCCTAGTGCCGACCCACCCTTCACTGGCCGCCCTCTCCCCAAAAGCCTATCCTGTGTGATCACAGCAGGCAGGCAAGCCCCAACGTGGAAAGAGTGTCTCTGATGGGAGGGACAATAGATCCTCTGTCTTTCCAATTATTCAGAGAGCTTTGGTATCTGTGTAACTCCCAGATTAAAAGTTCCTGTGGCTCTGGAAGCTCCCATTACCATAATAGAATGTGAGGTTGAGGGAGGAGACTTCTTAGCTATTTCACTGGGTGCTGGATGAGAACTCTTCATTACTGAAGTACCTCTTGATTTCTTCTTGTGATTACTTGTTTCTATTGTTTCGGGACCTGTTCGGGAATGTGTCTTGCTTGTATTTGTACAGGAGTTCATGCTGCTCAGCAGATGTGAAGGCTGCAGAATCAGGCCCTAAATTAAGAGAAAGAAGCAATGGAAGTCCAACTTTTAGAGTTAAAAAGGGTGGATGGTTCACTTTGGCCCTTTTGCAAAGGCCACTGAAGGCAGTGAAAGGCTCCTATTGACTTCTATAGGATTTTGATCAGGCCCTTACTAGCACCATATGAGCCGAATTTTCAGTGGGTTTCTGTTTATGCTACTTTTTATACATAATTATGCCATTTGCATGCACAAATCACTGTGCCCAAAAATCCAGCTAGCATTATCTGGAAGCCAAATTGCCATTCATTGAGCAGTCTGCCCATGATCTGTGTGAGTTCTTGAACAGAAACTTAAAGATCCTTGAATTGTTCTGAACTGAGCTGATATGCCATTGGCATGTTCTAATTTTTCATTACTCTGCCCTGCCCTATAAAAGTCCTAATCTGTTTCCCTTATTTATATTCTACATGAGTAATGCAGTATGTAGCTGGGTTCCTGGCGGCTGTGTAGCCCAGTTGCAAGTTGCAAGTAAGCAGGCAAAAAAAGGGGGGTGCTGGCCCCCTACTACCAATACTCTTGGCCCAGGAACTCCAATGCATTCCCTAGTCAAATCCTTAAATTTGGGGTGTGGCCCCTAGGTCCCAGATACCCCTTAATTGGGGCTTTTCAGTAGGTTCCCCCATTTTCCCATAGGGGTGGGGGCTTACTTGCTCCCATGACTGCTGAATGGACAGACTGGTTCATGTCCTTTAGGCTGTTGAATTGGGCTCCTACTTGCTTGCTAGCCAGCTCCAAACTGAGCCAGGGTCCTTCCTTGTCTCCTCCCTCCAGGCCTGGCATTAGTTGCAGGTAAAGCAGAATGGGGCTAGCTGGGCTCAGAGACTTTCTTCAACCTTTGGGATGCCAGGCCCTCCTTTCTCCACTCCCTGAGACTATACTACAACAGAATGCTTGGGAAGCAGTTTTGAATCAATAGCAAGAAGCTGTGACAATTATGCAGTACATGATCCAAATGTTTGAGATGAGTGACTAGAAGAAGAATCACTTCTCTATGAGGGTATCAAAAAATGTTCATCTCTCCAGAAGACACACAAGCTAGGCATTGCCTGGCTACAAAACTGGATTTTTGCATGTAGATCTGGACCCAGTATAAACCCACTTGAAATTAAAGGAAATATTTGTGAGATTTTTGATCAGCAGTTTCAGAGGTCCCCATATTTAAACAAAATAATTTCTGTACTTTAAGGATGGACTCTAAGGATACATCTAGACTACAAGCCTCCTTCAAAATAGAGTGTCTAGACTTCAACCACTTTTTCATAAGAGAGCACCTAGACAGTCTAGGTGCTCTCTTTCGAAAAAGCCCTGTTTGCATTCAAGAATGCCTTTTCAAGGGCACTTTCGAAAAAAGGCATTCTTCCTCATAAAATGAGGTTTACCATGGTCGAAAAAGCTGCTGCATTCTTTCAATTTACTTTCGAAAGAACACGGCAGCAGTCTAGATGCAGGGGAAGTTTTTTTGAAAAAGGCTACTTTTTTCGAAAAAACCCTGTAGTCTACATACACTCTTTGAGCTTGATCGGTGAAATTACTAGGCAGCCTTAACCCATCAACCATGGAAAGAGGAGATAAAAATCTTCCTTGGGTTGTGGCCATTTAGTGCCATGCAAGATTAAACTCAAAGGTTGAAAAGAAAGGAAGAGGAAATTTACAAGGAGTATTCTAAGATGGCTGAAACACTTTTTAAAGATTAGGAAATCGCGCTCACATAGACTCTCTCCTATGCGCGCACACACTTCGCAGGTTTCCAGCAGAAGTTAGAAAGAAAGAGAAATATTACAGGAATTAGAGAAAGAAATGCCATGGCTTACATTATGCAGATTTCAAACTAGGTATCATACTGAGTCTGTTCCTCTCACAAGGTATGCCATGGCATAATTCCCATTGACTTCCATGGAGCCAAAATTTCACTTTAGGAATGTATGAGCAAATGCCTCTGCCCTTTAATATCTTCAAATGTTCTGTCCTGTACTGTCTCTGAGAGCATGTGTCCCTCCTGGAGCATGTACCTACTCATAAAGATCAGGTGAGTTCCACTTTGTCAGAACATTATGTGGTTACCAAAGGTTTCAATTTATTGATTCATACCTCAAAGGGCATAAAATAATAGTAACATAAAAAATGAAATCTATTCCTGTTTTTAGAAAAAAAAACACCCTGAAATTAACCTATTGCCAGTGGGAACTTCCAACCTGCTCATTTTCTATTTATCAAGAATGACTAGGTGTCCTTAAAGCTCGCAATGAAGTGTTTTAAAGAAAATAGGAAGTTTAAAAGCATGCACAGCAAGTATTATTAAATCTCTGTGCCAACGTCTAATTAGATTGTTAATAAAGGGAGGGACTGAAAATCCCTTTTCAGCATTCTGCTAACAAACATAACAACACTAAAATCAGGCTTTCTGGCAGCTAGTTAGTTCTGGGTTTAAGGAGTTCATAATAGAAAGAGAGTAGCTAAAACATTCTATATGAAGACTTTGGTCCAACAGATCATAAATTATAACCCAGCAAAACCTGCATAGACTGACATGGGTCCAGTGTTAGGGATCACAGTTGCTCTATGAGTCAAAGAAGTTCCCCCTATTATGTAATATAATAAAGTGTTTCAAACACATGCACAAATACAGCGTAGAACATTTTCATCTTCTCATAAATGCTTTTCCCAGTAGTGGATTCCATTCTATGCATACTCTACGTATTCCATTGTACACCATTTCCTATAATGCCTTGATCACCGACAGCTCTGGTCTGCCCTTAAATTGGTGTAACAGCATTGACCTCATTAGAATTATTCCTCTTTACCACTGGTCTAAGTGAGAAGAGAGTCAGGCATATATAAACAAGATTTGACTGCCACAGAATTTATAACGTTTGACACACACAAAGCTCTCCGACCTTTGCCACAGAGACAGGTGGCAACAGGCAACATCATACAGCATACTGAAGAAGCTTTTAAAAAGTTGTGTGTCACTTGGCTGGGTCACTGAGAAGTGCAGGTGTCAGTAGGAAATCATGAATATTCAGTCAAACTCTGAAAGCCCTTCCTGACAAAAGCAAACGTCCATGATTTTCCAAATACAAATATTTCCCTTTCATATGTTCCCTAAAAATATGGTATCTGAAGCTTCTGTCCAGGTTTGCTGTCAAGTGAAACCTCTATAGGAATTAGAAAATGACAGTGCTTGCACATCCAAAGCAAAGGGCATTCACTGGAGAGTCCGTCTACATTTTATTTTTGCCTGTTGATCTCAGCAGACACAGTAGAATTTGGAAAGAAAGGGATTCTAGTAAATGACTGGAAAGCTTCTCTTTCAGAGTAACCTAACTATGTAAGTGTGTGTCTACACAGCAGGGCTTCACTCGAAATAAGCTATGCAAATTGAGCTACTTCAATTACATAGTTTATTTCAAAACAGCTTATTTCAAAATTGGGAGCATCTGCACAGCACTTATTTCAAAATAGAGCACTCTTCCTCCAACTTACTTCTCGTACTTCTCGTACAATGAGGGTTACAGGAGTCGGAATAAGAAGTCCTCCAGTTTGACAGTATTTCAACATTATTTCGAAATAACTGCCTGCTGTGTAGACATGGACTAAGTTATTTCGGAATAATGTTGCTGTGTAGATGTACCCTAACTGCCCTCTTTTCCCCACATGAATACCAGAGCCAGATTCTGCACCTAGTGGAATCATTTACATTTGGTGCAAATGTATGCTAAGTGGGGATAAAAGGCCACCATCTGATTTACACTGTATGGTAGATACCTGTCCAGGATTGTCCCTGTAATGAGGTAACTGTCCCAGATGAAATGGTTCGGATGCCCCAGTTCTTTGTACCTAAAAGGGAACAATCCTATTACACTGGTGTAAATGACTCCATCAGATAAAGGCAAGCGAGAATCAATAATAATTTCAGTGGTAATCTCACCACCTCTAGGAAGGAACACACTGAGCTACTGAGCAGCAGTGGGTGACTTGCAGCCATGGGCCTCAAGTGGTGTGTGGCCCATGAGACATTTTGTTTACTGTCACCCAAGCACAGGGTCATCGGATTCCACTGGTTTCCCTTCACATCGTTTTTTCCTATGAGTATTACTAAAGGGACATGCACGTAAAGCAAGGGCACAGGAAGTGAGGTGCATCCTGATTCCCTACAACACTGCCTGTGAGAGCCCTGCATTCCCTCTGCATCCAGTCAAAGTGCCACTACGGGTCAGTCAGCAACCCCACAAATTCTCGGCTTGCAAGTGCAGTGAGCAAAACTACCCTACCCTGGGAGACTGTCTTGGTGACAACAATCTTGCAGCCCACCGAGATGAAGGAGGGTCACTCATGCAGCCCACTCGCTACTAGCCTGGGTTGCCCATTGTGGCTTTTGAGGCTGGCAGCATTTCCTCTCTCTCCAGAACTATGATTGGAAACATCCTATGGAGTAATTTTGAGCTCTGCTTTTAAGATCAAATGCTGTCTGGAGGTTTGTCTACACTTCTAAGATTACAGTGTAGCCGTGACATCACGTTAATACAGCAGTGTGATTATGGCAGCACTCTAGGTAAATCACCTCTATGAGGGGAATAGCTAACAGCACTGGCAGCCTGTTTACACTGGCGCTTTATAGCATTGTGACTTGCTGAGTTGGGGGGGTGTTTTTTCACACCCCTGAGTGAGAAAGTTACAGTGCAGTACCTTACCAGTGTAGACAAGCCTCAAGACAGGAGCGCTGTAATAATAAGTACACAAAATACAGTAAAAGGAATGGATGTAAAAGATAACATTTGCAGCTATGGAAAATCAAAATCCTCCCCGATGGAAATAAACTCTCCTGGATGAATTTGATCCAAGATTTAGAAATGTAACTGACTTGCCTTCTTCAATCCTGAACATGAGTTTTTCCTTACCAGGAATTGTTGTCCTACACAGCCTCTCACAATTGGCTGTGTTAATAGCATTGTTGTTTCTTGCCTCAGAAGCATCAGTGTTTTGCCACTGTCAGAGGCAGGATACCATACAAGCAACTCAGTGGACAATCCAATTTTCTCAGATTCACTTTCTAAAGCAAAACCTTATTGCCAGTCTCATACTTTTTCTATCTGTGTATTGTGAAAGACTAACAATGGCTGCAAAGTTTCTGAATTAAATTAAACCTTACTGAATTAAGTGTAACATCTTTGGGGGACACTGTATTCAAAATGCAATTGGATACGTGTTATTGTGGAATTGAATGCATGTACTGTTTCTAGGAGACTGAAGATGTTAGGAACTTCAAAATATGTTCCTCACATATCTGTAGATGGATTTTTTTTCTCTGCTTATCCTTTTAAAGTAAAATATGGTGAGTTGAAATTATCTTTGTGTACTAAAGGGAGGAATATTTTCCATAGCTTTCACATTCAGTAGATAAAAGTTAGAGGAGAACAGACTGTATCTGTTACCCAGCACTATACATCTTCTGCCGGTCAGTTTACAACAGAAATACTAACCTGCAGCTTGGGCAATTCCGTCAGCACAGAGACTGGATACAGACAGACAGCTGCCCCTAAGAGTGAAACGTGGCATTTATAGTCCTTTGGTTTCTTCTTTGTCCATATCCTGTCTGCCCACTATATTGCATATGTCTTCTATGTTCTTCTCTTGCTGTACAAAACTCTGGCCATGCCCCAAGGGTACTGTGCTTCCTGGCAGTGGCAGAGGTTCACTGTGACCCTCCACACAGCCTCTGGCCCTTTACTAGAGGCAAAGGCCACAGCCTCCTGAGCCATCCTCATCATAGGCTAATCCATAGTTTGGGGCAATCCTCTCTGCCCTGTAGTCCTAGTTCCCCCTCTCAGAGGGCAGACTCTGTAGTGGCCTGGGAAGGTTTGGGAAGAACCCAGGCCCAACCACTACTCTGGGTTCCGTCCCAGGGATTCTAAGGCTACATCTACACTACACCCCTGCGTCGGCAGAGGGATGTAAATAAAGCACATTGGAAGTGCTAATGAAGCGGGGATTTAAATATCCTGTGCTTCATTTGCATAATCACATTCGGGCGCTGTTTCGAACAAGCGCCATTTCAAAACTGAAACAGAGGCTGAGCCGCAGTTCTGCCAACAGCTGGGTGATTTTTTGACAGATCCTGTACTCCTCGTTTTTTGAGGAGTACAGGATCTGTCGAAAAATCACCCCACTGTCGGCAGAACAGATACTTCCCTCCAAAATGTCCAAATGCAAACCTGAACTTTTTGACTGGTTAATTTAAATGTTACCCATATTTCCTTGGTATAAATGATGCATCCATGTAAGTGTTTTAGCCTGATTTCACTGAGAGAGAACATGACAGTTGTGTAACATAATTGGTTCATTGTGCTCTACTAAACTCTTCCACCCCCCATCTTTCCAAAGCTGACAGAATCTCTTTTTTTTTGTTCTCTTTCTTGACAATACTTCCAGTACAGTGCAGTTGTTAGGGTTTCAGAGAGAGGGAGATTTACAGCTGATCACACTAGCAAACATATGGGAATTGGTGAAGTTTACTGGTTGGGAAAAGATTCTATTCCTCTTAGTGAACATTCTGTTCAGATAACTGCTGGGAGGTGGGTGCAAAATAACATTTTGCATGCAAATAAAAATGCATCCATTTATGGATTTGAATTTTTTTTTTAAACAATAGCTAAAGAGTGCCCATCGAATGACCTCGGGCAGCTGAGATTCTTTTTAAAATATTATAATAAACAAACAGACCCATCAATTACCTCTGCTCAGAACAGATAACCCTAAATACAACAAGAATTCATTGACTGCCCCACTCAATCACCACTAGAATGCCACAGCTATCTAGCCTCATACAAACTATAGAATTTAGTCCTTAGGATCAAACGTTAGTTACCTTCAATATGGGACAGGTTATATTTTGTGAATCTACAACTATTGCCTGACAACTTGACATGTTTTGTTAAAGCTACAAATGGAAGTTTTACATGGCTCTTGCAGGCCTTTAAGGGCATATCTACACAGCAGGGCTAAAGTCGGAATACTCTATGCAATCTGAGCTATATCAATTGTGTAGCTTATGTCAAAATAGCTTCTCAGCTTTCTACACAGCAGGAAGTTGAAGAAAGAGCACTCTTCCTTTGACTTCCCTTACTCTTCATGAACTGAGGCTTACAGGAATCAGAATAAGAAGTCTTTCAGCTAGATATTATTTCGAAATAAAGGCTGGAAGTGTAGATGTGCACTATGTGATTTTGGAATAACGTCCATTATTCTGAAATAACGCTGCTGAGTTGACATAGCCTAAGAGAGTACATTCTGAATGTTCTCAGTACAGTAGATTAGAGGAGTAGAAGGAGGAGGAGGAGGAAGTGGAGAAGGAGAAGAACCTCAACAGATCCTTCACAGATCCCTGCTCTGATCCGGGCCTAACAAGATTTATTGGAAGAAAAACAAGCTCTACTAGAAAATTTGTCATCCAGCTCAAGAGAACAATGTCTGAAGTCTTCCAGGAACTGTTTTCCTATGAATTTCATCATGTGTGAAAAAACAAATCACCTTTACGGTTCTGTTTCTTACGGGCATTAGTCCGGGAGAAAATACAACAAATCCTCTTTGACACATGCCACAGAGCCTTTTTGCTTAAGTTTGCTAGCTCAATTTTTCAGACGCAGCTGGGTCTGATAAATATACTATAATCCTTCAGGGGCATCCACAGAACCACTGTGGTTATATCCATCTTTAACTTTTTACTTCCAGAAACTGGTCTCTTTTTGTCAACAGATATGCCCCAGTAAATCAAGTTTATATACAGGGAGTGCAGAAACTTTAAAATAATTCTATAAGTTAATTGGTGTTGAATGTATATTGCTAAGATACATTAAAACACAGTTGTAGTATCAACATCTGCTCCTAAATTTTATAGCTGGTTGAAAAAATGGAAAATGTGTCATGGTTTTTTTTGTGACCTTGTCCTCCTTTTTTAGGTAGTGACACAGAAATAGCAATATCTATGGGGGCCATAGTGTACCAGGTTTATGTATCACTGTATAAGTGTGCAGATCCTCCAAGAACCAAAAACAGTGCGGAGTGATTCACTTTAATCACTTAGCTTGTAAACACCTCCAGAGACATGCCACCCTTTGGGGTGATTTGCTTATATTTGCTCATAGCGAGTTTTCCAGAGGCATCAAAGAGAGCTTTTGCTATAAAGACTGGGTTTTAAATCACTCAAGGTCCTCTTTCCGATCTAACCAACAGACAGGATCTTGTCTGAAAGTGGCCTTCCCTTATGAAAAGGTTTGAAAGATTTTGACTTACTAGGGCTCTATAAGACTGATGATAGGAAGCTGTACAGCCTTAAAACCCCAAAGCAGAAGGAAATAGGGCATAGGTCCCTGCCCAGAGAAAGATGATGGCTGGAGACCTGACACCTGACTGCCAAATATTGGAGTGGATCATGGAGAGGGGAAGCAATTACCCTGAAATGGTGACAGGTACCATTTCAAACATCTAGAATATTTTGGACCTGCTCTGGTAAATATGAAGCTTGTTGGATGAGGTAAAATGTAGCTTTTACATATCTGGCTACACCAGCAGAGAGCTGACCCACCTTGTTCAATCCTGAGAGTCATCTCAGCTTAACAGAATAAAATGCCAGCCATTGTTAAAACAAACAAAAGGAAGTTTTTCTTCATGGAGCTCATAGTCAACCTGTGGAACTCCTTGCCAGAGGAGGTTATGAAGACCACGATTTTAACAGGGTTAAAAAAAGAACTAGATAAATTCATGGAGGTTAGGTCCACCAATACTTATTAACCAGAATGGGTAGGAATAGTGTCCCTAAAAAGACAGGATACTGGTCTAGTTGGACCTTTGGTCTGATCCAGTATGGCAGTTCTCATGTTCCTGCTAAGGAACCTCTGATAAATGGTTTATATTTTAGGTGAGATAGCTGGAAAATTATGAGATTTGTTGCCAAAGATCCACATGGAGATAGGAGGAATTGCAGGAATATCAAAAGTCGGTGCAAAATTGCCCCTCCCATGTCACCCTCCCCCCATGTTTTATGAAAATTGCCTTATAAATTAGATTCAGAGATGTTTCATGCTAAACGAGGCATGTAACATGTCATTTTGAAAGTTGTAATCCGCTGAATCTGTATAGCCTAGTTTTGTGCATGTATCATTCATATGTGTAAAGTTAGAAATACAAAGTGCGAGTCTGGTTTTAATTCTAAATGTGCTAACGAGGGCCATTAACGATACATTAGGAACTTATTGGCTTAGTACTCAAACCCATGACCCATGAATGGTTTTATTTTTCCTGTTTTAGAGGGGCAGCTGTGTTAGTCTGTAACTAAAAAAACTACTATGACCCTGTAGCACCCCAGACCTGCCGCTTCTTCACCCTGCTGGATGGCATCCTGGAAGGGGGGCAAGTCACCTCCCCTCCCCTTGTAGTTGACTCCAGTCTAGAGACACCTGTTGTCAGCCTCCCAGAGGGCCTGGCAATGGAGGAGGACAACGAGAATGATGAGCAGGAGGAGATGGTCAGCACACAACCATGCCTAGTAGCCTGGACCTCGTTCAGTTCCGGGAGCCGGTACCCCTCTCCCAGGCTGTCACCCAGGTCTTGGATGAGGCTGAGGAAGAACCATCAGGCGAGTTGCATTAATTTCCCTGGACACACATGGGAGGAGAAGGGAGTGGTGAGGGGCTACGCAGTCCTTGCCCAGCCTTCTCAGCCTGGAGATTTCACAGCACCCTGTGCACGTGGCTGCACATGGAGTGGCAGTCCAGAGCAGATACCTCCACTGAAGCAGCTGCTAAGGTACCTTGCACTCCTGCTCACAGGGGTTCTGGAGAATCCTGCCTTACTCCCAACCCCGTGGTGGGAAACCTTCCCACCGCAAGCTATCACTAGGGAGGATGGGGTCACAGATGCACAGCAGGGCTGAATATGACACATGGGCATGCCTGTTCTCCTGGGGCAGCATGGGTTCCCGGGCATGTGTGATAAAGTGGAAGACACCGGTCCCCTGCCATGGGGAACCTACCGGGAGGTGGAGGGAGTGGAGGGGACCCCAGCAGCACCCTCCATGGCAAGCGGTGTCTGCTTCTTTCACACCCCTCCCCCAGTGCCCTCTCCCCCTCTCCTCCCGCAGGCAGGAGTACAAGTCCTCTCCATGTGGGACTCTGCCACTGCTGGACCCAGCATGTGCTCAGTATGGAGGGAAGCTAAGCTGCCCCATCGCCCCTCTCCCGCCTGCAAGCTTCTTTGTGATGAAAACAGTTGCTGAATTGTTTGGGAACTATTAAACAGGTCCCCTCTGAAGCAACCCTTGTGGATAAGAAGAAAACAAGTACCATATGATGTGTTACAGCTTGGCACCAGGTCTGTGAATCTGTATAAAATGTGCCGCTTCTGGACCCATTTGATCACACTGGAACTAGTTTTGTGTTGTACTCTTCTGCACAATAGGTCTCCCTTCAGACGTCATAACCCACTTGTGACAATACCCTGAAGGGTAGTCATCTGCCTGGTTTGAGCAGTGTGTTTACAAGGATTCTTCCCTGAAAAAAGAGGTATTCTGATATATTCAATACTAGGGTATGTTGAAAAATTTCCATAAAAACAGATTTATGACTGAAAATTAAGTTTTTGACCAACTGAAATTTTTCACAAAAAGTATTTGCTTTTCCATGGACACTTGTGATTTTTCATTAAAACCCATTTGAAAACTGAACATATTTATTTGGATATGCCAAATGAGAGCTGAAAAATTGGTGGCCTCCTTTCACCCTCAATCAATCAGGCTCAGCCAGAGTTCTTCCCTGATGCACTATGACTGCGCAACTCCCATGATGCACTGCCTCTCCTCAGCAAAAGAGAGGACCGTGTTGAATTGTGGGAAAGACAGTTCAAGCAGTAGCCCAGCCTATAGAGGAGAATAGGACCCTATATAAGCTACAACACCTATGAGGCACTGGGAAGGCATTTCAAAATACAAATATTTCAATCTTTACTTGTTCATCACAATTTGCTGCAGAACAAAACAACTCAGCTGCCACTATTCCAATCCCGCTACCCTTCAGGAGTGCTAAATTAATGTTTGAATTTCCAGGGTGCAAGAGAATCCCTGGGTGGTGTAATGCTTCCACTTCTTCTCTGTATGGAGGATAAGGATAATTTGGGACCTGATTTAATTTACACAGTTTAAAAACCAGCTGTTAGTTGCTTTTCTTGTTACACTCCTCTCATTTTAAACCTCAGCTTTTGAGCGATAGCATCTTAAAGCCCCTCACTTAGACTCAGTGAACCCTCTTGAGAAGAGAGGTGTAAAGCATGGTAGGAGGGTAAGTGCGATATCAAGAAGTGGAAGTGATTTTGAGTCAGACACTCTAAGGCATTGGGGTTCATGCATCATGGAATGTCAGGCACTAGCTCTTGATGCTGCAGGGGGATCACGTGACCAGTGGAGGGTGCTAAGGCAGCTACCTGCCTGTCCTGGCACCACAGACTGCACAGCAGGCCCAGCTCCTGGGTGTGGGGGGGAAAAAAGTGCACAGGGCTCCGCACATTGGCCCTGCCCTGAGCACTAACTCCGCACTCCCGTTGGCTGGGAACCTGATGCTGGCTGCATCTGGGGCATAGCAAGGCCTGTGGTGCCAGGAGAGGCAGGAAGCTGCCTTAGCACCCCCGCTGAACTGCTGACTGCGAGTTGCTCCAGGTAAGCCCTTCCTGCCCCAGCCCTGACTCCTCCCTCAAAGCTGGAGCCCACAGCTCTCATCCCCAGCACTACCCTGGAGACCACACTCCAGTCAGATATTGTTGGTTCGCAGGCATCAACAATTTTCTTCAACTTGGTCATGAGAAAAAAAAGTTTGACAGCCACTGCCCTAAGCGCATGTCTACACTGTGGGCCTGTGGTGTGATTCCCAGCCTGCACTGATGTACCCGAGCTCACAGCGATTGAGCGAGGGCACTAATAATAGTAGTGTCGCTGCAGTAACATGGGGAGAGGTGACATAGTCTAAGCACCCTGAGCACAAAACCTCCTGGTCCCTGTGGGTACGTACTCGGGCCAGCTAGCCCCTCCTGCTGCTGTCTGTGCTCTTGTAGTTACACTTCTACCTCTAGCATCCTAGGCTGAGAAGAGCGGGGGGGAGGGGGGAGTGGCTACACGAGCTGGGAATCAAACCTTTAGCTCCAAGTATCGACATAGCTAAAGGGAGTCTGCAATTCATACACACCAAAGGGGCTGGAAAAAGGTATACATTTCCATCCAGTTACTCTTCCTATCGGCTCCCTGAGCCAACTTCTGCTCTCATTCATACAAGAGAAACTACAGATTCACGCCTGTGTAGAGCTGAATTTCACGCTTTTGGGAACTCCGCTAAATTTGGCTCCTTGACAAATATAGAGAGCAACCCCGGGATCAACTGGGCCCAATTTGTTTAACTCCAAGACTTGTTGCCAGCTGCATGTAGTGCATGAATGGGGCTCCACCACAGTACATCAAGAGTTAAATAACCATGATTAACCTCAGGAGAAGGAGGGAGGGAGAGGGAGACATCTGCTTTTTATTTTCAGAGCCAAGGAGTCTTTGCACTCCGAGTACGAAACGTCTGCATTCCATATCAACAGAAAGGAGACCTCATAATTTATGCAACAATATACCAGTGCATTAAAAAGGGGTTATATTTTACTTTAATGAGGGAAATGAGGTATCATTTCCTTCACACAGAGAAGGAAGAGTTGCCATAATAAACACCAAATGGGCACCAATTGATCCTTTAAAGATGAAGGAGACAATATGATAGCTGGAGATTGAGCCCCAGCTAGCTAGTAAAGAAATCTTTACCAAAACAGATGCTACATCTAACATTGCATGAACATTTTGGGACTAAACCCAGGCTGATTTGAATATAGTTTATCAAAAGAAAGGAGAGACTGAACTTCTCTTCTGCTGAAGTGTGATGTAAAGGCATTAAGGCTATGTGCATGAATGTATTCAGCACTTGATAAGTCATTCTATTGCCAAGAAGTTATGTGGGGTTTTCAGCTTTGCTCCCCAATATAGACATAATTCTGGCCTCCCAAACAACAATTGTATTCTCCTCCATCTTTGGCTTCACCCCAATTTTTAGTTATACAGATCACCTACAATTGATAACAGTCATCTAATGATAAATCATGCGTACCTTTAACTGTCTTTCTTTCTTTTTTGTCCGCAGATTGATTAGATGTCTCTTTCAAGGAAAGAACCACACAGAAAGGCAACATAAGCAAACAGAATGGAAATCACTATACTTCTTGGTCAATGGGAGGCAAGTGTGCAAATCTGGGGGACAGCACTGCTTATGAGGGGGCCACGTGCAGCACCATAGCAGACTGATCTATAAAGGCCGAAAGGAAAGCCACAGCTTTCGACTGCTCAGTGTCCCTGAGGTTCATTCTGTCCTAGATGAGGTCAAGTTTGCCTCCTGTGCAAACAGTAGGGGATTCAAGTCTGCAAAACCATTGCTCTCAGGACATGCCTAAAGGCAGGAGAATCCATGTGGAAGTGAAATGCCACCACGCAGGTCTCCTGACTCTCCCCTCCTCATCACACCTTGGGTGGTAAGCAGCTTTCAAGCATGTTGCACCCTGCTGTTCAGCAGAGTTTGATCCTGGTGCTGCATAGAACTGGAATTATGGTGATTTCCGTTCTGTTTGCTTATATTGCCTTTTTGTGTGATTCTTGCTTTGCGAGAGTCAACTAATCAATACAAAGACCAAACAATTGAAGGAAAGAAGGAAAGAAAGTTAAAGGTACCCAGGATTTATCATCAGATGACAGTTATCACTTGTAGGCAACCTGTATAACTTAAAATTGGGGAGAAGCCAAAGACAGAGGAGAGTAAAATGGAACACAAGCAATAAAATGTGGATAGGCCTCTGTTCTCTGGGCTATTTACTGCTGAAAGAATGTCACTTTTATACAGAAGTGGCCCAAATAACCTTTAATGAATAGAGACCTTCATTTCTGATGCAGCATTAAGCTACTGTTAGCTACAGAGTAGGCAGAAAGAAAAACAAACTAAAAATTAAAAAGTGTTAAAGAGAAAAGTGCTTACAAAAGCGTCATGCACTGATTGTGCTGCAGATTCTGCTTAGTTACAGGTCATGTAGCAGCTTCTCTGTGTGAGAGAATTACAAAATATTTTGATCTTTTTATAATTTGTAATGGCAGGGACTTTAAGCCTGGAATCTTGGTATAGTTCAGATTGTCCTACTTAAGAAAACAGAAATGCTGGCCAATAGGCATAGTAAATCTTAAAATATCTTTTAAATATTAAAATAAGTAAATATGTAACATGAAATTCATATCTCTCCGTACTGAGATGCTGGCTAAGAGATCATTATAAAGGTCTATTCAACAACTGATCACACTCACTTTCCAGGAAGTCCTCTTTATGCACTGTTAATTACCTCAACAATCTATAAAATTAATAGCTAAAATAATGACATTTATGGAGATTATATTTCAAATATTATTTACCTGTAACAGAATATCCTTTGTTAGTAATTACTAGATTTATGAACTGTTGTGGAACAAAATAGACACACCCTGGGGAACCTGTTTCAATACCACAAATATACCACAGATGCACATACACATTAGTCATTCAATCCAATACTGAAAAAATGTCGCACAAGGGAACCTTGCATTTTTCAGTTTTCCCAAATCATAATTTAGTGCTACTGAAGGGTAGAGGGATTGGAACAGTGGTTGCTGACTTGTTCAGTTGATATGCACAGAAGGGTTGAAATTCCTCAGAAAACACAGTTTTCTTTGCACTACTGTCTATGCAGGACTGCCCAACCTGGACTGCTGAGTATTAAATATGGTTAGTAAAGATGATGAATACAACACAAAGACATAGACATATGCACTGGAGCTAGCAGTGCTGGGGGGGCTGAACCCCCTGGCTTGAAGTCATTTCCATCATATATATGGTTTACAGTTTGGTTCAATAACTGTCAGCACCCCATTATTCAAACTGTTCCAGCCATCGGAACATGGATGATGCTGATTTGTCAGAGGAAACCTATGTACCCAAGACCAAAGACTAAGGCAAAACTGTAATATCTTCCTACCCAGTTTGTGATTTCCACAGTCAAGCAAGTTGAAATGTTTGTTCAAAGCATATATGCCACAGTCATTTGGGGAAAATTTCTGCAGGAAACACCTGATTTTGGTGACATCTTAAGGTTTGTCAGTGAAAACTTTGAGGCTGTGTCTAGACTGGCAAGTTTTTCCGCAAAAGCATCTGCTTTTGTGGAAAAACTTGCCAGCTGTCTACACTGGCCGCTTGAATTTCCGCAAGAACAGTGACTTCCTAGTGTCTGAAATCAGTGCTTCTTGCAGAAATACTATGCTGCTCCTGTTCGGGCAAAAGTCCTTTTGTGCAAAGCTTTTGTGCAGAAGGGCCAGTGTAAACAGCTCAGATTTGTTTTGCGCAAAAAAGTCCCGATCGTTAAAATGGCGATCGGAGCTTTTTTTGCGGAAAAGCGTCCGTGCCAATCTAGATGCTCTTTTCTGCAAATGGTTTTAAGGAAAATTTTTCCGTTAAAAGCATTTGCGGAAAATCATGCCAGTCTAGACGTATCCTGAAAGTTTTCCCCGGTTGGGAGGAAATTTTCAGTACAACAAACATTTTTACCCTGCTGGCTAAAATGTTTTCTGGAAGCTCCCTCCCTTCCCCCGCAAATGGTGAGGGTAGAGGAACAATTGGGTTTTTAAAACTAAAATATCTCCAGAATACGTAGAAAGATTTGGACTAAAATGATTTTGTTTTCTTTCGCTTTCTATACATCTACATTTGTCATAGGACAAATACGTTTATCCTGACCAGCTGTACTCGATACTGTGTTTTGGAATCAAAACTCCCATTGCTAATGTTGCGCGTGCATGCATGTGTGTGTGTGCGAATGTGTGTGTGTGACAGAGAGAGAGAGAGAGAGAGAGAGAGAGAGAAAATCAGCAGGAAGAGAATTAAACCTTGCATATATCACTGTATTTTTCATGGGCCCAATTTCCCTGGATTGGACTCAAGCTATTATTTCTTGAAAGCCAGTATCATTCGAGGTATCACAACTCCTTGTCTTCATTACTGATAAACACTTTATAAGCCCAGGTTTCCCCTTTGATGTGCAACTTGTGCTAGCCAAGGAAGCAGGCTTCAAAGAAAGGAAGATGCCTGTAGAACTGCAGTTTTTACTATTCCACTACTTCAGCAAACACATACAAATGTTGATGGCGTCTTTGACTATAAACTCCACAACAGTGATACAAGTTATTTTCTTGTGCGGCTAGAGTATGAGCCCAGTATTACAAATCTACTTGACGTAACCAACTATCATTTTTCCTATTCAAAGATTAAGGGGGATTGAAATGTTAAGTGTGAGTGATTAGAAGTTGTGAGGAACAAACAACACGGTAATATTGTATTTGCTGAAGATCATTCTGAATTTTATTAACTATGGATGGTCAGAGAAGTCACATGGCATCGTTTTCATTCTCTGTCTGTACAAGCTAAGGCACATTTCCAGCATATATACTGGCATCCTTGAATGTAGAATTCTGTTTCTAAACATACAGATACAAATTTCAGTTTAACTCTCTGCAAACTTTTGTGTCAGTAAAAAATAGTTGGTTGAACTTTAGTGTAAAATAAACACAGAAAGGGCATGAGCCATCCGGGTCTGAAATGCAGTCATATAAAACCTGAGGCTAGATATTCATGGGAAAATGTTTGCATTGTCATTCAGCTCTGGCTTTTGCTCCAAGTGTACTCCATGAAACATCCACTGACTTCATCAGGAATTTGCTGGAAAGAACTAGGCAAATGCAGAATAATACTCTGGAGGGTTGGTCATATGAGTTGACTACTAGGTTTTCCAAAGACAGCCTTTTACAGAAAGTACATGGTAAACAGTGTGTTTAGTCTTGTTTGTGTTGTGAAACTCTACCATGTTCTGTGAGACTGGGTGCAATTTAACTACACACTGGGTGATAGTAGAAAATCAGGGTATTCTTTGTGTTGACATCACACTGTGCAACAAGACTGATTACTGTTAATACCTGTAATTTAAGGTGAACTGCAAATGAGGTGGGGGAGGGAAGTGAACAGCTGCCCCTGCCCTGCAAACACCGGATGGCAGGGAAATGGATTTATTTCAATTGACACAGATCTCAACTGGGATTATCTGAATAGATCCTTATCCTTTCTTGCCATCAATTAATTTCATCCCTGAGAAATTCCATCTGTCTCTCCATCTTAAGTATTTACATTGCACCCATTACTCATTGTCTATTCTGAAATTGATACATTGGTTAAACTGCTAATTAAGTCAATGGGAGTTTTGCTGGAGTGAGAAATTCACTCTTGGGGCCACTGGCTATTAAATAAAAATCTGTGTCATTTTAAATGGGTTAAAATAACCCCAGCACAAAGAACCCAAACAAAGGTCTTAAATATCACGGAAATCCCATGTAAGTCTTCCTTTGTGATGCAAATCCTGTTCCCATTGGGGCCAATAGTCAGTTCTGCTATTTACTTCATGGGGCAGGAGTGGACACCAAGGCCTCATATAGAGCTCAGATGGTAGACAGATTCTTGGCACTGTGGGATAACTTCTACCGAAGTGAAATGGATGACAGTCCATCAGTGACCAGACTCCACGCTGGTGATTGGACAAATCCCACAACACCTACTTGTTAAAAAATAAAAAAACAAAAGAACCCAAACAAAAGCCTCTCACCTTTGAACCAAATGTTTGGCACCTGTTAAAAATAAGTTTGAAATCACTTTATTGGGGGAAGAGGGAGAGTTTAACTTAGAGCCAATTCCTTCCTAGAAGCTCCAAATCTGTATTATTTTTGCCTTCCCTCCTTTGCAATTTCTTTTCTTTACACAAGACTCACCTAAGTCTTTATCTCCCTTTCCTTTCTTCTCCCATGTGCCTCATGTTCTAAATTCAGGCTATTGTTTCTATGTCATGCTCAATGGAAATACTTTTTTATTTTCTCCTTCAGAGAACTGGACTTTCCTTCTCTTCTCCACAGGTCAAACCTACACCTTTCTCTTCTGAGTTATTCATTTTTCTCCTCTTGCTGCACTCCATTTAAGTTCTCATTTCCCTTCTGTTGTATCCAGGTTTCCACCTGCCAAGTTCAATCTCCCCGTTTTTGACAGTTTTATTTAAGCTCCTTTCTGTATTGCCCACTTCAACACCTCACATCCCCACACCATCACCACCACCATTTCTCTCCTTCAGCTGATACTTTCTAGGCAAGTTAAACCACTTCTAATATTTCTCAATCCAAATGTCGCCAGGTATTTCACATGGGGAAAACATAACTCAAAGTGGTATTTCTTAACAGGAGAAACTGCATTACATTAAACATCCCCTGTCTACATTCATCAATAGTAACCCCATTGAGAACATTAAATTGGGTGACAAATGTAAATCCATAGATCAAATCCATCTTGCAGAGACTAGGGCTTTGTCTACACTGCACAGTTATTTTGGAATAAGCTATTCCGGAATAGTTATTCCAAAATAGCTTATTTCAAAATAGCACGTTTATGCTGCAGGGAAGTCTCAAAATTAGTCTGAGGCAGGCTTCCCTAATGTAGATGTGCTATCTCGATTTAGAGCCCCAGAAGGAATAGCTTAGCCCCTCGCCAGGGTCATTCTATTTCAAAAGAGCAGAAGTGGAGTGTCTACACAGCCCCTATTCCAAAATAACTATTTTGGAATAGGCATTATTCTTTGTAGAATGAGGTTTACAGAAGTCGGAATAAGCCTCCTGTTATTTCAAAATTATTTCGAAATAACGTATTGCTGTGTAGACGCTCACATAGTTATTTCGGAATAACAGCCATTATTCCGAAATAACTTGGCTGCGTAAGCATACCCTAGGTGAATACCCAGCGCAGAATGGGGTAAGAGAAACTCTTTCCCCTCCACAGAACGAGGCATCTTGTGGTCATTGATTTTGCAAAGAATCATGACTCTGATCCTGATCCACCAACATCAATGGGAATTTTGCTACTGACTTCAGAGGCACCAGAATCAGCCACCCTAGCTGGTGCTGAACAGCTGGCTTAGGGAGGCAAGCCAGAGCCTGCTGCTTCTGCCCAAGGTCCTGCTCCTTCCATGCCCACCAGAGCTCAGCCCCAGTGTGGTCACTGGCCCCTCCCCTGTGCCTCCATTCCTCCCAAATTATGGCCACTGGCCCCTGCCCAAGGCTAGCACTTCCCCCTCCCCAGTGCAGGACAGGCATGTGGCCACAGCACCCCCAGAGCAGCCAGGCAGTCACACTGCTGTCCTCGGAGCAGCTAGGAAGCTGTGCCATCACCCTAGCCTTCAAAGCAGGATGGATAATGGATGGCAATACCTTCCTGTCTTTTTGGGAAGGCAATACCTTCCTTTGCCTACCTTACCCACTGCCTATGTCTGTCGCCAAAACCCCAACTCAGGCCAGTTAATTACATAGCTGGAGTTGACGAACCTTAATTCAAGTTTCCCCGCTGTCTCCACAGCAGGAGGCCTACAGGAGCAAATACTCACAGAAGCAGGAATACCAAACGCAGACCCACTAAATCGAACTCCGGAAGATCCATCTGGAAGCCACCGATCTTCCCTAGAGCGAAGACATGGCCTTAGGCTTTGCCCCCAATTCTTCCATCTGACCCTTGTGGATCCCCACTGATTTCAGTGACATACATAAAAGTGTGAGAATCAGATTGCAGGATCATGTCATTTGTTCTTTGTCCGTGATCCTGGAGTCAGTAGTTGGATGCCCCATATGAGCTGAATGAACCTCAGAGTATCTGATCTTTCCCAAAGGTGGGCACTTATTCTTGAACTTAAAGTAACTTGTTTTTAAACAGCAGATAAAGTAAGCCCTTGAATCTCATCTGTAATAGTTCCACATGAGATCCAGTAAGTTCTAAAAGTTCCAAAAAGGAACTCCAATATCTTGGCCTTTCTCTCTTAGGACAGAGGACTCTCACACACATTATTTTTCCTTGACAAAATTCAAAGTGGGGGGAAGCCCTGCTATCCTAGGGCAAGACCAATTGCATTTTACAGTTCTTGAGTCCAACGCCTGTAATTACACATACATGAAAAAGCCTGGCACCGTTCCTACTGCGGAGGATATGGCAGTCAGCCATGCTGCTACTTTCTGTGTAATCAGAGAAGACTGGTGATTTTTTTTACCTACGTTTAAATCTGAAGCAAAGGAGAAGATGAGACCAAAACAAACAGTACAGGCAACTTCCAAGGGCCTGCCCAGCCACCTGTGAATAATCTAAGTAACTGCCGGCTCTGACCTTGGAACATTCTCCACAGCAAGGTTACCACAAAAGAGTCACTAAGTATAAAACATCTCTCGGATTTGATAATCTATTCAGATGAAACCAACGAGTGGTCCTGTGACACCTTAGAGACTAAGCAAAATATATAGACTCGTGACCTTTGATGTGTAAAACTTAATCTGATGAAGTGGCTTTTACCCACAAAAGCTCATCATTCTATATATTTTGGTGAGTCTCTAAGATGCCACAGGACTACTCATTTTTTAAATTACAAACTAACACAGCTACCCCTCTGAGGTATTCAGATGAGATTTAGCCATGACTACATCGTCTCTAGGCTTGCACTAAAAACAGGCGGCTTTTATTTAGGTCAGCAAGTCAAATCAGACAAGGGAGAGGAGGAAAAAGAATGAGAGGAGAGTAACATTGTGCGTATATCTCCAAACCATGCAGCCACCTATTCACAGGAGTTGAATAGTCCACAAGCTTTACAATGGTAGGGGCCTGAAGCTGATGACACTATGAAGAGACAAGCAGCAAAGGAAGAGAATGGCAAACAACAAACCTAACAAAAAGCACTTTTAACATAGCTTTACATTAGGGAATAGTGCCTATGAGAAGGGAAGTGAAGCCTATAAAGAGCAGCATTCTAAAAAAACATGGTCAGGACAGCTTAGGTTCTCCCCAAAAAATGAGGAGTCCCGTAGCACATCTTAGGGTGCATCGACACAACCAGGCTTGACTCGAAATAAGCTATGCAAATTGAGCTACGTCAATTATGTGGCTTATTTCAAAATAGCTTATTTCAAAACTGGGAGCATCTACACAGCACTTCTTTCAAAATAGAGCACTCTTCCTCCAACTTCCCTTACTCCTCCTACATTGAGGGTTACAGGAGTCGGAGTAAGAAGTCCTCCAGCATGACAGTATTTCGACATTGTTTTGAAATAACTGCCTGCTGTGTAGACGCGGATTAAGTTATTTCAAAATAACGCTAGTTATTTGGAAATAATGTTGCTGTGTAGACGTACCCTTAGGCTGTGTCTAGACTGGCCAGTTTTTCCGGAAAATCAGCTGCTTTTCCGGAAAAACTTGCCAGCTGTCTACACTGGCCGCTTGAATTTCAGCTAAAGCACTGACTTCCTACTGAAAGAAATCAGTGCTTTTTGTGGAAATACTATTCTGCTCCCATTCAGGCAAAAGTCCCTTTTGCGCAAAAGGGCCAGTGTAGACAGCTCAGATTTGTTTTCTGCAAAAAAACCCCGATTGCGAAAATGGCGATCGGGGCTTTTTTGCGGAAAAGCGCGTCTAGATTGGCACGGATGCTTTTCTGCACAAAGTGCTTTTGCGGAAAAGCGTCCGTGCCAATCTAGACGCTCTGTTCCAAAAATGCTTTTAATGGAAAACTTTTCCATTAAAAGCATTTCCGGAAAATCATGCCAGTCTAGACACAGCCTTAGAGACTCTCTCAGAGGGGTAGCTGAGTAGTCCAGTAGCACTTTAGAGACTAGCACCTCTAAACTGCTACAGGATTACAAACTAACAAGGCTACCCCTCTGTGACTTTTAGGTCTCAAAGTTAGCCTAGATTTCTACAGTACAAAACAAGTCTAATAGCTTTAAAAATGTTTCCATGACAATTGATTTTTAATTTTCATTGGAAACAGGGTCTGTTTTTAAAGGCAATAACATTTTCTGCAGTGTTTGCAATCCAAACATCCAAGTCCTGTTATTTTATCACAATGAGGGAGGGAAAGTGAAGAAGGCCCCGAGTCTGTAACTGGACCTACATGGACACATCCCTGTACCCAGAGGAGTTCTATTAACTTCAACAGGCCACCCATGGAGAGCCATATGAATTTTGGATTCACTTCCCAGCTCTGCTATAGGCTTTGTATGGAAACTTGTCTCTCTGCATCTCAGTGCCCCAATGAGGCACTGAGGATCATTACACTTCCTTTCTTCCATCTGCTGTCCATTTAAAACATACACCCTTCAGAGTAAGGAATATCTTAACTATGTGTATATACAGCACCCAGCAGAACAGGGCCCTGATTCTGGTTGAGACTTCTAGGTGCTAGAGTAATATTAATCATTATAATCATCATAAATCTGGGACCTGTCTCCTGAAAATACCAGACATTGGCCCTGGTCATGTTTTTGTACTTGCACAGACCTAATCCCTTTCACATCACAAACAAATAATATTTTTAATAGATTCCATGTTTATGGAGACATTTACAGCTGAAAGGTAGGAAAGTTCTTGTCTTTCACGGTCTTCGCTATTTTTTTAACAGAAAAAGCAAAACATATTCTGTTGTAAATTAAGTGTGATTCACGTGGCATTTTGCATGAACATACTGTAGATCATAACACAGGCTATGAAACAGGCTTTGTTCAAATTCTGTAGCCCTTATGTTCAATTTTTTGTACTTGCAATGCTCAATATGTTTTCATTGCAATTTCATTTGGGGGACAACAGGGGAGCCTTTCTCAGTCTAATTTTAACACCTATGAATTCCCACCATCAATGCTAACAAAGATAGTGGGGTTAGATTCTACCCTTACTTACACTGTCTGGACAGCTTCTATTTTGCCAAAGTAAATAGAAACAGAACTAGGCCTCATATATCGTACCAGAAAAAGTGTGTGGGGATATATTTCATAGAAAAGTTCAAGTTCCGATAACATTTTACAATTAATAAAATTAATATCAGCTACTAGTCTTTGCTTGACTATTCTCACCCATTCTACTGACTAGATCACATGGAATTCAGAGGAGATGCCAAGAGGCACGTAGATAGGAGAGCAACAATCTTCCTAATAACGGGATGAAACACAGTCCCTCACCTGAGCTTTATAGTTTTCTACTTTTTCCTCTCCAACCCTCTATTATTTTTCATTTTTGCTCCCACGAGGCATTCTTGGATTTCCCTGAAAACTGAAGTGCCCAATTGTCATGACAGGGTTTGTCGTGTGTAGCTGATGCAAGCCAAAGAAACTCGTTGTTGATAGACTGACATATAAGCTCTGCTAGGAATCAGGGATTCAGAACCGATTGCAGCTGTGCAAAAGAACTGTAACTCGAGTTGTATATACTTAACATAAAACATCCTGAAGTGAGAGGCCCCAATGCAGGCTGGTGGAGACAAGATTAATGGTTTTAACTGGGAGTGAAACCCAGTAATTAAGTAGTGACCCAAGACACGTGAGAAGCAGTAACAGTTCGTTGACCACAAGAATGATTGCTCAGGGTGCCTTCTTAATGTTGTAAATGTGAAAATGATTTAAAGCACAACCAGTGAGGGGGAAAACATTAGCAAGCGAATTCAATTGACATTAGTAATTGTCCCTGAGCACACACATATGTGGAGGTAAGCATGCAGGGATACCTTTTGGTGTGTAGCCTGGTAGCAATACATCAAAAGTACTAACAACAAAGGGATATGGCATCGTGAGTCATTATGAACAACAAGCATGAAGGCCCCATTCATACGACTGAAACAAACAAAAGCCCGAAAGGGCTAACGATATTTCTGTGATTCTTTCCATAGAACTTGTTGGCCTTTCTTCATGACGTTTGGAGCACCTCAGCGCTTTGCGGAGGAGATTCAAAGCAAATGATCAACACCCAGTGCATCTTGGTGCTCAGGCCACTTAGCTTTTGAAAAGGAGAACTAGAGGGATGACTTCTGTGTGCAGAGTTTGGGCTGTCTGATTGGTCCAGCTTACTTACTGAGGCCTGCTGTAATTGAAGTGCCACCAGTGAAGAGCGCTCAAAGCCTAAGGTCAGAGAGCACAACAATAGTCCCTGGGGTTAACGGTGCTGGAATGGGATCTTATGACCAGAGCTCAGTCCCTGGGTCTTCTGCCACAGACTTCTTGTGTGGCCTTGGCTAAATCACTGAATCTCTCCTCCCCTATCCCATTTGGTTTGTAAAATGGGAAGAACAACAGAACCTTTTTTCTCTCTTTGTCTGTCTTGTCTTACCTCCTACTATGTGTTTGTTCAGCGCCTGGAACAATGGGGTTCCAGTCTTAGCTGGATCCAGCGGGGGCTAGGGCAATTCTACTACTAAGAATAGCATGTAGCAAGTTGTGTAATTCTGTTCACCACTGCTGGTTTTTTATAGTCACACACTACGGCTCTCAATCCTCAAGGCATTGCAGTGGGCAATCTTGGCATTGCTTTTAATAGTTCCCAGGCTTTATGGTTCAAGACAACATATTATTAACATGAAGGAAAGGAAATTTATGCCACCTTTCCTTCCCTGTGGGGCCCAATCTTGCATTTCTGGAAGGCAATAGGCGTTTTGCCTGGGTAAGCAGTGTAGCTTTGTGTCAGGTTTGGCATAAATACAGCATGGATTGTGTGTGGTAAGCCTTGCAGAAACATAATAAAGCATTCTCACAAGGCCCTGAACCACTCTTGTGGGTACTTTATCTGGATTCCTCCAGTTCATTTTCATTTGATTGCTAAGGTACGCTGACTGGAGCTGTCTCCCATGGCTTTAAGAGTATGCCAGCTTTGTTCTGCTCCATGGGTTGGTTTCTCAGTAGCGTTACACTGACATCAGGGCCAGGTTTGGAATGTGGGTTTTTTAGCATGTCTCTCTGGCTCCAACTGATCTTTGGGCATTGTTACAAGTTCACTCACATCACATCTACGGCACTGTGTGCCAGTTATTCTTGTCCCACTCCACTTACAAGGTTGCCGGGATCCGGAATACATTTTTCTGAGCCCACTTGTAGTTTTGTTGGAGAAATAGCTCTGCGTCAAACAGGAGATTTTGGAATTGTAGTGACATTTTACTCACATTATCACCTGCAATCTTAGATCATTGATAGTGCTCTTTTTTGAAACATATTTCTGCAATGCAAGTCCTCCTGAAGTTTCTCTTAGATGAAAATGGTGCACTGCTTGGACGTAAAGACACTCCGAGGACACAGCAGCCCTCTGTGATTTGTAGATGGCAGTGAGGTGCCCAATCCTGCCCTCCCAAAGTCAGTGGGAGTTTAGCCTTTGGCTTTATTAGGAGCAGGGACCAGCCCTTTTGGCCTGCCCATACACAGGGGATATATAGACACAGCAAGTCTGTGTTGCCAAACTCTCCAAAGCAGGGGCCAGACTGAGGATACAGCTGGTGCAGTGCAGCAAGTCGGGGTATGGGTTTGGCACATTATGGACTCATTGTGGTATCTGCACCAAACTAGCACCAGGAGTGATGTGGAGCTGTCCTGTCCTTATTTCTCCCATACTGGGGATGTCCCATTTTTCATACCCCCATCACCTCTCTGAGCCAATCAGTCAATGCCCACCACAGTTGCAGATCACAGGGCCCATAAAAAGTGAGACCACACAAACTTTGCATCCAAATCCTCCTGCAAATACCCCTAAACTCTGGGGCTCTTCAGATCTGGATTTTAGCATGGGCCTGCCTTGAAGACTAAAATAATTCATTTAAAGGGATTCATGGGCTCCTTTGGCTTTCCCTCTGGTTCCAAAACAGAACAACAAATAGCAGCTGAGGGGGAAATGAAAACTGAGGAGCAGAATGAGGGGAGACCTCATTTTAAATGTAATTATTTTCATGCTCTGTTCTTTTAGTAACATTAAGCTCTATGTTCCTCTGTATACTTTTAAAGAAGCTTTTTTTTTTTTAAATGGCCTTAACCCTGTTTTATATGTAAGGGAAAATGTTGGTTCCCTGTGGCTTTCAAGTATTTTCATATTGGTATAATTCAAACAATATGATGATTCAACGTGTAGTTTCCTGGCTACAGTGAGGGTTGTGGTAATGGATAGTTTAAACTCTATTGAGACTCTTGACAGAACAGTACCACAAGACTCTGTCAGAGAGCCCCAATAAAGGCTGCCAGCCCTGCAAAGACCTGGATGAGACTGGCAGGTTGTACAACACATAAGGCTAATAGGCTCCATGCCCATGTTCGTGTGGCAGGGGTTGCCCATCTTGTCTGAGCATGCCACCCAGAGAGATGCTGCCTGCTATGCCTCAAGGACATCCTCATGGGAGCTCAGATACAATGATGATGAGGGCCAAAAATAGACAGTTATCCAGCCCTGGTGTTAAGGCCCGCGATATAGAAAATAATTAGGGAAGTGTATTATTTTACAATGCTGTGCATGTTACAGTGCATGTGTATGTTACACTCTGTTGGTGGGGGGGTCTTGAACCCTTGACCTCTTGCCCCTAAGAAACAAGTTAACATGATTAAATATACAAACTGGATTTATATACATGTGTGAGTTCACGTACACATCCATAGTATAGGCATGACTAGTAGCATCAGCTAGTGTTAAGATTCTCAACATTTCCCATTATAAAACCCAGTTTTCAATTGCTACTAACTTTGCTAGACAAACAGTCTGTGCTGAAATTTACCATGTCAGGTGTCTGTCTCAGGCTGGATTTGTTTGGAAAATTTCAGCCAAAATGGTTCTGTGGTTTGTGACAATGAAGATAGAGGAAAATGCACCGTTTTGCAATGTTAAAACAATTCCGATAACCATGTCTGTGAAATGATCTCGTGCCCCCATGCTTTGAAGCAAGGACTTGAAATTTGGCAGCAGGGTGATTTTGGTATCAGATACGCTCCTTTTGCTAGTCATAAAAATCTGTCTACATTTGGCCAACTTAGAAGCCTTTGAAAAATGTCAGTACACACATGCCCAGTAAAGACTTCTTAGATTTAACAGAATCTCTGAAGATTCCATCCTCACTGAGCATGCTCCAGGCTCTTGCAGATTCTGTGGGTGACAACTGACCATGCTCCCTCCATCGTAAGGTAAGAGGACTGAAGTCAGACTTTCCCTGTCAATAATGCTCTCAGTTGGTGTGAGATTGGACGGGCCAAGCAGAGAAGCTGTCTTCTGTGGTCACAGTGAAACTCCCAGCCCAATCATATCTAGGCAGATTGGAAAAGAAAGCCACTAACTCTAGTTCAGAGGGGACAAGCGTCAGAGAAAGTAAGAGTGAAAAGTATACATTGGGGCTACGTCTACACTGGCCCCTCTTCCGTAAGGGGCATGTAAATTTCAGCAGTCGTCGTAGGGAAATCCGCGGGGGATTTAAATATCCCCCGCGGCATTTAAATAAACATGGCCGCCGCTTTTTTCCGGCTTTTAAAAAAGCCGGAAAAGAGCGTCTAGACTGGCCCCGATCCTCCGGAAAAAGCGCCCTTTTCCGGAGGGTCTTATTCTTACTTTGAAGGGTCTTTGAAGTAAGAATAAGACCCTCCGGAAAAGGGCGCTTTTTCCGGAGGATCGGGGCCAGTCTAGACGCTCTTTTCCGGCTTTTTTAAAAGCCGGAAAAAAGCGGTGGCCATGTTTATTTAAATGCCGCGGGGGATATTTAAATCCCCCGCGGATTTCCCTACGACGACTGCTGAAATTTACATGCCCCTTACGGAAGAGGGGCCAGTGTAGACGTAGCCTGGTAGTACAATTGGGACTGGGAGTAGGGAAGGAGTTTGGTACTGGTTGGGCCAAGAGATTGGGACACAGGGAAGACTTATTTTAAATGTAACAGACACCATACATCCCCACAACACCATACTAAACCAAAGGTTATGTTGGTATTGTATATTTCAATTTGTGAAAACGCCCCATAATTTGACTTTGCATGCTAATCTGGGACACAACAACTCTGTGAACTGTCATGATTTCCCCTAAGGGGGAAATCTCATTTCCCAACTGGCTCTACTTCCTAAATCAGATCTGTCCCCCTCCAATTTGCCGCTACTAATTCTATATCCTGCATATCTGCATTCTGCTCCCTTCAACACCAACAAGGAATGCAAAGCAAGCAACAATGTAAAACCATGATCTCTGAACATTCAGTCCATGTGGGGCTGTTCCCCACTCTGGCATTTCGAGTGCAGAAGGTGGGGGCCTGTAAAGACTTTAAATATCCATTGCCTCTACAGACTCTGGTGACAAAAACTCCCCCAGAGTCACAGATTCACTGACTTTGGGAGGTAGCTGCCGCCATCAAGTGATTTTTATCCTTAAAACTGGGGGCAAATACTTGAATTCTTTCTCGGGGGTACCCCACGCTCTTTTGCCCCAATAGAAAAAGAGAAAACCAAGCTACAGTCTCTTGAAGCTGACCTCTTAGTCTTAGGCATGCAGACACACACAGACAGACCGACCTCCTGTACTTTCCAGGGCACAAGAATCAAATCATCACCTTAAAACATTATTTTATTACAAAATAAAAGTTATATTGGATAAAGCATACTTGGTTGTTAGATGTTACAGAGCAACAAAGGAAAACAAATTAAAACACAGATAGAATTTCTGGGAACAATTCTTCGATGGTAAATGAGGAGGGAAGGCATAGATTCACACAGAGCAGATCAAACTAAACCACAAAATAAAGAAAAAATACCCTGATTACAACTAGATTCACTTTTTTCCATTTATTTACACACAATCTTCTCTTTGTTCAGTCCACTTCCATGCCCCGAATTCTTTGGAGGCATGGTAGTCCTGTCTGGGCTTACATCATTCTATATTGCTTGACTCCTGGTTTAACTCTCCCACATAAAGAAAGCAGGCAAGGTGTCTATAGCCAATTCAAATTTCAGCACTCTATCCCCATTGGTTCTTCTGGCCCCTGCCAACCCTCTTGCTAGCTACCTGAGTTTAATCCTTTAGGGTATGTCTACACTACAGCACTATTTCAAATTAACTTATTTAGAATTAGTTAATTCAAAATAAGCTAATTCGAAATAACGCATCTAGACACAAAATATAATTCGAACTAGCATTTTGCTATTTCAAAATAGCGCGTCCACACTGATTGGACACTGGATCTCATTTAAGGATAGCTGAAACCAGTTTCAGCAGGGCATCAGGTCAGTAGTTGCTTTGTATGGCTGCTGTCTGAGGCTATCTGAGGCTCGTGCTTAAAGGGACCCCCCTGGACAGCCGGTTCTCAGCTTTCCCGCTTGCTTGCCTACCTCGCTGAGGGACAGCAAAGCATTTTCCTCTCCGTCTGCTTTGGTTGCTCTCATTTGGGACACCGCAGCACTTGGCACCATAGCGCCAGAGCCGCCCCTGGGCCTTCTGGTGCTCATGTTGAACGTCTTGCTGCAAGCCTGGCAGCAATTGCTAGAAGCTGCCTGGCACCTTCTGCTGCAGGCCAGCCTCCTGGCCCTCTCCCTGTCCCCCCTGGGAGCCCTGGAGGAGCGGCGCCTGGACACCAGTGTGCCCTGTTGCATCTGGCATCTGGACACCAGCAGCAACTGGTGGGACCACATCATCCTGGAGCGCTGGGGAGACCAACAGTGGACCCAGAACTTTAGGATGAAGAAGGACACCTTCCTGTAGCTCTGCGAGTGGCTCCCCCCGCTCTGCAGTGATGGGACACACGCATGAGGCCCGTCATTTCCCTCCACAAGCTGGTGGCCATCGCCCTCTGAAAGCTCTCCACACCAGATAGCTACTGATCCATGGGGAACCAGTTCGGCATGGGGAGATCCACCGTTGGAGCAGTGCTCATGCAGGTATGGCACTCACTGGCCACTGGGCCAGGAGGGGGGGGGCGCAAGGAAGACATGGGCTGCCCCAGGGAAACTGGGGGGGAGGTGGTGTAAGTGCCCACCCCAGGAGGGTTCGGTCTGTCCCAGCCATGCTACAGACAGCCTGCAGTGGTCAGGATTGCAACTGGGAGTGGAGCGCAGAGCAGTGGTGGGGAACGAACACTCCCAGCCACCTGAGCATCCCAGTGACCCTCGGTTTTATGTGTCTCTCTGCAGGTGTTAAAGGCCATCAACAGGGTGCTGCTCCGAAGAGTCGTCCACCTCACCGACCTGGACGCGATCATCTAGGAGTTCAGAGCCCTGGGCTTCCCCAACTGCGGGGGGGCAATCAACGGGATGCACATCCCCATCCATGCCCCGGACCACCAGGCCTCCCTCTACATCAACAGGAAGGGGTACTTCTCCATGATCCTGCAGGCCGTGTCTGGCCACTGGGGCCAGTTCACGGACATCAATGTGGGCTGGTCCAGCAAGGCACACAATGCACGGGTGTACCGCAACTCCTCCGTGTGCCGGAGGCTGCAAGCTGAGACTTTCCCAGCAGGGAATGGGTATGGAGGGTGGGGCAGGAGGGACGGGGGGGTGGAAGAAGCGGGAGGGGGAGTAGGGGTGGGAGGAGGAGCTATAGCTGGGGCGGCCGCAGGGGCTGGAGCAGCAGGAGGCAGCAATCGGTCCGCCAGGGCCTGCAGGTGCTTGCGGAGGGCACAGCCCTGCTCCCGCAAGCTCTCCCGCAAGCTCTCCCGCCGCAGCTGCAGGTCCTCTTGCACCCATTGCTCCTGGCTGTGGACCTGCCATCCCTGCAACCGCTGCTCCTCTGGAACTCCTCCAGGTTGTGGGTGCGCCTGCTGGCCCGGGTGCAGGTGGAGGATCCAGGCAGGGTGGTCCGTCCTGCACTCGCAGGTGCTGTGGCTGCAGTGAAACAAGAGAAGTGGTCAGTTCTCCCTGGGGACACAGTGGGTGAAACCCAGGCCCCCTCTGCAAGGCGAGGACGGCAGATCTCCGCACCATCACGTCCTGCTATCCCCGGGAGTGTGAGCTGGCCCAGGACTGCACCCCAGCCCCTGTGCTGCCTATAGTGTGGTATGTTGGGGGGGAGGGGAGATGTGCCCTGCCTCTGTGTAGAGGGGGCATCTGGAGGGAGGGCAGTGTGCAGTGACTCTCCCGGGGTCAGGAGCCTGTCAGGTGCCTTCATGCATAGACGCGTGTGGGGAACAGGCCAGGGCCCCTGCATGACACCCAGCTGGGGCCACATGTCCCGGATGGCACAGCAGATGCACAGGTTGCCACCTGCTCCATAGTCGGCAAGGCCCACACACACGGTCCCTGGGCTCACCCCCACCCCACCATCTCCCACCCCGCATAAGGGGACCGTGATGTCACTCACATGTGGAGGCCTCCACGGCCTCAGATGAGGCTGCTGACAGGCTCTCTGGTTCGACTTGGGGGTCTTGGGTGCGGGGCACGCTCCCTGCAGGCTCCTGGCTGCCGTCGTCCTCCTCTTCCTCCTCTTCCCCTGTGTCAGGGGCAGGGCCCTCTGCCCCGGGGTCGATGACAGCCAGGGGAGCACAGACCGTCTGACCCCCCAGGATGCAGTCCAGGGCCTCTGGGTCAGCCCTTGGTTGGGAGGCCCTGGCAAAGAACCGTGCGCCTGTCGCACTTCTTTGATTTTGCTGTGCACCTGCTCCTGGCTGCGCATGTGGCCTCTGGTGGCCAGGCTGGCAGCCATGCAGCTGTAGATGGCAGAGATCTAGTGCAGAGATCATGGGCATTGGAGGCCTCCCCCCAAACCTCAATGAGGCCCACGATCTCTGCACTAGACCAGGAAGGCGCCCACCTTTTGTGGCCCCTGGCAAGCTCCTGGGAGCCACCAGCCTGGTCCTGGGGAGCGGTGGAGGGCTGGGTGGCAGCGGGTTGCTGGCTTATGCTGTGCCAGGTGCACGGTCTGCTGGCTGTGTGCTGGCAGGCTTGCAACTGGCACAGGCACTATGGTCAGAGTCTGCCCCTTTAAGGGATCCGGGGCTGGTGGGGGGAGCAGACGAGTTTTCCTGGTTGTGCCCAGAGTGGCCACCAGGGCTCCCTGGGAAGGACTGGAGGCCCGCTAATTCGAAATAAGTGTCTACACAGCACTTATTTCGAATTAGCTATTTCAAATTTGGTGTTATTCCTCATAGAATGAGGTTTACCAAATTCGAAATAAGGGCTCCACTATTTTGAATTTATTTCAGAATATCAGTTTGGCTGTGTAGACGCTATTAAAATTAATTCGAAATAACTGCTGTTATTTCGAATTAACTTTGTAGTGTAGACATACCCTTAGTCACTGGGTGCTGGCCAGCATTCCTCATATCCATTACAGGGCCGCAGCAAGGATGTGCCCTTGTACCCCATGAAGCTATATCTTCAGGAACCCTGGAGTTTGCCCATGTTATTAAAACCAGTAACAGTCACATTGTTTCAGATTGATTTACGTGGCTCAGATTTGATAATAAATATGTTCTCCGTTAAATGTTAGCCCTTCCATTGCCAACAGTTACTCACAGGCTCACATATTTCCCAATCCAATCAGATCCTCACTAGCTTTTGTTTGTCAGTTTTCCTGTTAAGAATGTTTGGTGATTTTGTACAGCAGGTCAGGTAGGAAACTTGAAACATCAGAGTAACAGAGCTAGGAGCTGCCTCTGGGGTGCAGGAAAAACAGATCATGATGAAACACTGGAACACAATTTTTGATTGATTTATAAATTTGCAGCCTGATACTAAACTATGCTGCACAGCCCTCATCACCTGTAGGATAATGTTCGTAGGGGAGACAAAACAAATTACAATAGTGTATCTCTGCATTTTATAGAATGACTTGTGAACACTTACTTCAGAAATTAATTCAGACTGGATGTTGTGAAGATCAGGACTTTAACAGGCTTCAAAAAAGAATTAGATTAATTGATGGAGGATAGGTCCATCAATTCTTATTAGTCAGGATAGGCAGGAATGGTGTCCTTTGCCCTTCTTCTTCACACAGTGCATAGTCAACCTGTGGAACTCCTTGCCAGAGGAGGCTGTGAAGGCTAGAACTATAACAGAGTTTAAAGTGAAGCTAGATAAATTCATGAGATTAGGTCCATAAAAGGCTATTAGCCAGGGGGTAGGAATGGTGTCCCTGGCCTCTGTTTGTCAGAGGCTGGAAATGGATGTCATGAGACAAATCACTTGATCATTGTCTTTGGTCCACCCCCTCTGGGGCACTTGGTACTGGCCACTGTCGGGAGACAGGCTACTGGGCTAGATGGACCTTTGGTCTGACCCAGTACGGCCATTCTTATGTTATGTTCTCTGTTTGTCAGAAGCTAGGAATGGGTGACAGAGGATGGATCATTTGATGATTCCCTGTTCTATGCAATCTCTCTGGGGCATCTGGCACTGGCCATTGTTGGAAGACAGGATACTGGGCTAGATGGACTTTAGTATGGCTGTACTTATGTTCTTATGACTACAAACAAAGGATAGTGAATATTTAGCAGCATCCAAAATGGGAAGGTTATTACCAGGATCCCCAGCAATCACTGCCTAGGACTATTCTGACGCGGCATCTCCATTAATGGTGCGACAGAGATGATGAAGAGCATGTAACTTACATTCAGAGATTATACTAAATTGGGAGGAGTTGCAAATCTCCAAGGAGGATAGGAAAATGGTATGTTTCTGTTTCTATTCTTCCCCTACACAATGTTTCACTCTGGATGAATGGAAATGAAACAAAGGAATGGTTACAAACAGGAGCTGGGAGTAAAGAACAGGGGTTTAACCTCGGATCAATACATCTAGTCAGGATATACCAAATATTGAATGCAAGGAAGAAACAGAGAAAACAGAAACCAAGCACTGAGAGCAAGCAGCCAAGGAGATATATGGCTGTACAAATACAATTTCATTCCCACTGAGATCAGAGGAGCTGTTAACCTTCATTTCTAAGGCAGCTGCAGACAATCAGCACTTCTTGAAATCAAGCCTTTTATTTAGGTGCTTAAATATGGAATTTGGGAACTAGCTTTGGCCGCATAAATGTGAAAATCTTGGCGCAAGGCTTAGTTAGATTCTCAGGGTATGTCTACACTGTAACACTATTTCGAAATAACTAGCGCCATTCCGAAATAATTTAGTCCATGTCTGCACAGTGGGCAGTTATTTTGAAATAGTGTCAAAATACTGTCAAGCTGGAGGACTTCTTACTCCGACTCCTGTAACCCTCATAGTACGAGGAATAAGGAAAGTCAGAGGAAGAGTGCTCTGTATCGAAATAAGTGCTGTGTAGACACTCCCTATTTCAAAATAACCTATTTTGAAATAAGATACGCAAATGATGTAGCTCAATTTGCATAGCTTATTTGGAGTTAAGTCCTGCAGTGTAGATGCACCCTCAGATACCCACTGTAATAAGCATACTCTGAGGGCCTGATCCAAAGCTAGCCCCAGTGTATGGGAATTGTTCCATCAACTTCAATGGACTTTGGATCAGGCCAGTAATACCTAGAGACAAACAGGCCATGGGAATTAGGTACTGTCAGGAACCAGCATCTCAAAGGTGTGATCCTGAATCCATTGCTAGAGGAAATATAAGGTGCCCAGTGGACCAAATCTACTCTGGTAACTCCTGTGTTCCTCAGCGGAATAGAAGTGTTGAAGATTTTTTTTCCTGCATGCTGAGGAAAGCTGAGGCTAATCTGTCATCCTTGGATTTTGGTGCAATGCTTCGGCATGGAAAATCTGTTGCAGCTCAGCTCCACACAAAAATAATCAAAGACATTTGCTTCTGGCTACAAATGGAAAAGAAATCACCATCTCCTCCAGGGACCATCCCTGAATTTTAAAACTCGAGCAAAGATGCTTACGCTTGCAGATTCAAAGACCAGGCAGCCACAATGCCCTTTTGGTACCTGCTAAACACTGAAAGGGTAGGAAAAAATCACTGCCCCTGAGGAAGAAAATGTCTCCAGCATAAAGATTGTTGTTAATGAACTATGAGAAGGACAGAAATAGAAAGCATCTTAAACTGGGGATGAGGACAACAAGGTTATAAAAGGACTGGATTTTCCAGCTGGAAACGATCCACACTCCTTTTACAAAGCACATCAAACACATTACAATATAGCAGTAGCCGAAATAATGTCTATACAATGCTGTTCTTCCCACAGGACCCCAAAGCCCTTAAAAAACCTTTGGCTTGAATTCTCCCCTCTATTTGACACATGCTCATCCGAGAGTAGAATTTAGCACTCAACATAAATATATATGGGGGAAATTGACATATTGCAATCTTCTCACTCACCACTAACATTCAGCCACCTGAAAGTGGGACCTGTCTGACATCAGGCATCAAGAGGAAATAACAATTTGAGACATGAAATGAACAATACTGTACCCAGCTGACACTGCAGAGGAGGTTTAGGTGTGAATAATCTGATTATTTATACAGTAACTTTGCTGAGAAACCAGGGCTAACACCAAACTATTCCTGAGGGAAAGTAACGTGATGGAGTAGGTTGGAGTGCCAACCATGTTCCCATGGATCAGCAGACCTCTACATAGGGCCTGTAAAAAATGATTTATGATATCTTAGTAATAGTATTTTTTCTTTAACTTTTTTGTGTTTTCATTAAATCCCCCTCCCCCCAAAAATCTGTAATTTGGGGTGGGAGCAGAAATCAGTATTTAGACAAAAACCTGAATTTCAATGGCAGTACACTTGATATTTTGCTATTGAAAAACAACAATATCTATTAAAACATTAAAAATGCCAACCAGTTCTAATATTTTCAGGAAAATAACTGTTATTACTAAAGCCAGATAAATAATGGAGTTTTGATTTGTGAACATTTTTGAAGAGTCCAGAAATGTTGTCATGGCTCAGACCAAAATGTCTTGTTTTGACAAAACTGAAATATTTCATTGCAATTTTGACCATTTTAATTGTTTTTAAATGAAAGTAAAGGAGATTATGAAATGAGAAAAGTAATTGAAAACCATAAATTTAAGACGTTTTGTTTTGAAAATATCAAAATGAAACATGGATTATTTGTGTTTGATTTTATTTTCTACAATGCACAATTCATTGATAGCCACCCAAATTCACTAAAAGTTTCAGTGTTGCCAAATTTACATTTTTCACAGAAAAAAAGTTTCAGACAAAAATATGTCAGCCAACCTCTAGTCTTACATGCTAATCCCAAGGAGGCAATGACAGACTCCAGATCCAGGAAGAGCCGTCATCCTGCACCTAATAGATCTAAAAGCCAATGAGGAATCCCGCATCAGGTTAAGATACTGGAATTATTATCTAAGAAAAATTGGTCCTTTTCTTCTGGGTTCAAAGCCTTACTGCCTTAAAGACAGTGTGACCTCTACTAGCCATCAGCAAGAATTGACAAAAGGTAATGGAGAGTCAGCAGAAAGTTTATTGTGTATGTTTATTTAATTCAAAATTAGCTGGCAAGAACCTGAGCAAACTAAAGGGCTGAATTTAAAGGTAGTTATAAACCTTAGATGGGGAATATCTTGGGGAATTCACAGAGGGGTTATTGCGGTTTGTTTCATTTTTCTTAATTCTGCCAGTTAATTAATTCCTGGGAATGACTAAATTGATCATTACAAATGAGTCATCCTGTGGCACCTTTCATGTGTAAAGCCTACTTCATCAGATGAATTGGAGTGTAAATAATAGAAAACAAGGTGTGTGTGTGTGTGTGTGTGTGTGTATATATATATAAATTGTAGGCTCTGTGTTAATAAGGTTAATTAAGTGGACTAGATGTGTCCCATTCATAGCTTTTGATGTGAAACTGTAGATGTTAGAGGCAGGAAAAATGGGCTTTGTAATGTGCCAGCCAGTTAATGTCTTTATTCAAGCTCAGGGTAATGGTATCAAATTTGAAGGTGAATTCCAGTTCTGCAGATTCTCTCTGTAAGTGGTTGATTGTAACTGGTAATTTACTTGATCATTTGTCTTTTAGCACCAGAGGTTTTGGTGTCTTATTGTCCTCACCTCTCATCATCAGGATTCAAGGATGGCACCCAATGGGCACTTGGAAATCCACACTAGACAATATGTGTTAAGAATATTTTAGCAGGGACCGTTAGCTATGCAGCTAGGAGACCATGGAAGCAGTTAGTAAAATGGAAATCAGAGTTCAGAGCCAGGTGAATCACTGGTGACAGTTAGGGCTGTTCCTAGGGCTTCCAGTGCAGGGTTCATGGATACATGTCTAGACAAGTACCCAATAGGTCAATAGGAACTATGTTTGCTTATTCCTGGGATACATTCGGGCTAGAGAGTTAGCAAGATGAAGAGGTACAGGAAGTCCGTTTCACATGGAAGAAGGAGGGGGTTTTCCAACAATGGGAGGAATCCTTTTTTAGGAGACCATCAAACCTCATTCATCCCTTTTTCTCCTTCAAGTTCAAAATGGGATGCTTTCCAGAGGGCATTAGACTCAGGTACAAACAAACAACCTACACAACACATGTACACATTTAGTTAAGAAGTACTTTATGCCATGACCACAGGCAGTTTTGCAATCCCTGACTGCAGGGTATTTCAGTACCCACTTGGCTTTTATTAACTGTCCTCTGGGCAGGATTTGCAAGCACACAGTACCGTGTCTTTCACACTTACCACGCAGGGTTATAAATTATGGCCGGAGTCCCGGTAACTTCAGCCCAGTGACTCCATACTACTGGCGCCTGCTGGGTTGTTGTTGTTGTTAAACCTGCCTTGCTAAGTGGGGAATGTGTGATGTATGGTTGGGTAGGGACCCTCTTAACTCCACAGTGAAAAGGTCACACATAGGAAGAAACTGCAGCTTCCTATAATATTTCGCATTATATAGGCCCTCCAGTAGTGCCACACTTTCCTTTTTCATGTCTAGCATCCCCTTGGAGAGCTCTGCCCCCACTTAATCATCATAAACATGTCAACAACCAGCCCCGGCGGAGGGCTCTGCTGTTTGTTCTGCTGGCTCACATGGAGAAAGCGTGTCCCCGCTGCAGCCCACAGAGCGTGTTTCTCTGTGCTCAAAGGGGCCTATGCTGGAACACGTCCATCTTATGGCTCTCAGGCCCGGGTTTTTTTAGAAAAATGAGAAATATGAATTTGATAAATGCAATCAGCTGCCTGGAACGTGCCCGGGACCTCCAACTGCTGTTGCTTTCGGGAGGCTATGAAAGCTAGAAGAAGCTTTATTGTTATGCTCCTAGCAAGCATACACAAGTGTCATTGCAGCTGCCTGCACTACCCAGCGTTTCTAGTGAGTCTCACATCCGTCATTCGGAGAGTGGGCAGGACATCAATTCTCACATTGCCAATCCCAAGAGGGCATTAGGCGAAGTAGGGTCTCCATTGCATCTACTTTCCACACAAGACCCATTTCTCATTGCCTTAATTTTTCACACACACTTCCCCATGCAACATATGGCAGTGTCAAAATTCAGCTCCCCCCTACTGTTGTGTTTATTTTTTCATTTCTAAGTAAAATGCACTTTGAGGGAAATGTTATGAGCTTGCCCTTCCAATGCACCTTAAGTTTTCCCTTTAACACCTTGGCTATTATGCTTCTTGCTCACCATTCAGAAAGATCTGCTGAGCATGCCTAATTGGTTAGCAGTCTGGTGATGCACCCAGGTAAAGAGAAGCACCTAGTTTTTTATACATGAGTAGTTCCATTAACTTAAGTAGGGCACCTGGTGTGTTGAAAGCTAAGCATATGCATGTTTGAAGAATTGGGATCTAGGACCACTTCTTTTAACTTGTGTTCTCTGGTAGGATTTTAATTCATTTCTTAAAACTATAAGTCGTGCATTAAACAACTTTGTCTGTGAACTTAACAAAAAATAGGGAAAGAAGAAATTGGTGCTGATTGGTGTAATTTATTATTTAACTGAAAGGAGATAAAGCAATTTTGTAGTGGAAGGGGAATATTAAGGGAAGCAATTATAATTATAACTAACAACAATTATAATAATAACAAACAACAAAACATTTAATGCATATGATTCCTGAAACAAGAATATCAGACCAGGTCCACTCTACAAGGGAAGGTCAGTTTAAGATACATAATTACAGAGATGTAGCTTTGGCACTGACCTCACAGCATGATGTTGACAAAAGAAATACTCCCATCGACTTCCCTTACTCCTCGCAATGAGAAGGAGTTCCAGCATCAATGGAGGCACTCTCAGCATTCCATTTAGTGTGTCTTTACTAGACCAGCTAAATTGAACCCTAGAAGATCAACTGCTGCAGTGCTGGTCTTCCAGGAAGTGACAACATGGCCTCGGATAGGATTATGCACAATTTCTTTTACGTTTTTTGCCTGCCATTCTCAACCTACACCTGCTGTTTGCACTACAGTTTGTATCTCCCTGGTTTGACCAGTCCTGGATCTGGGAATCTGACAGACCAGAGGAGGTCAATGCCAGCCCCTATGCTGCCACCAGCTGTGGGGCTCTACCATTGACCAAGCAGGGATAGGGGCAGGAGAGTACTCAGGAGAAGAGGAAGGGAAATTGCTGAGACCCTCAGCTGGGGGCCAGGAGCTCAGCCCAATGACCCCTTCTCTCCCTGAGCTTGAGGGCTGCAAATGAGCTAATTGCAGGGCTCTGGAAACTCTGGGAGGGTAGGGGAGCAGTTGTGGAGTGCAGGGCCAGCTTTTCCCTGTGAGTGCTCCAGCCAGGAGCATCCACGGGAATGCTAGACCCCAGTTGTTGCCGGGCAATGGAAGTCCAGACCATAGTGGTCACAGCTGTACAGATTTTGATCTTTGAGATCACCAACCAGTCCCATGTACAATACAAAGGCGAATATTTTCTTAGAAATAGTGAATATAACTTAATGAAAGGAGCTGGAAGGACAGTTTTGAAGACCGAAGTCCACTGTTTATCCCCAGAATAAGCTTCCCTGACACTGTACTAAAATGAGGTGTAATACGGGGCTGGAAGGACTACCTCTCTAGCGAGAATAGAGGGCAATCTTCATGACTCATTTAATCCTTGACCTGTGCAGTGATTGCCAGCAAATGTGCTAGTTTTGATGCTTTTGTGGTAACATGGACACTTGTCTACTGGTTTAAGACCAACTCACTCTACAAGTGATAGAACAACTTTCAATCTCTACCACTCTGGGCTAAACTCAGACTAGTGATCTAGAGATTACAAAAACGTAGGACTGGAAGAAACCTCAGTAACCCATTCCCCTGCACTGAGGCAGAAGATTCCACAACCTCTCTAGGTAATTTGTTCTAGTGCTTAACCACACCTACATTTAGGAAGTTTTTCCTAATGTCCAACTATATCTCCCTTGCGGCAATTTAAGACCATTGTGTTTTAATCTGTCTTCAGTGGTTAAGGAGAACAATTTATCACCCTGCTCTTTACAACAATCTTTTATGTGCTTGAAGATTGTTACAAGCCTATTCAGGCTTCACCTTTCCAGACCAAACAAATGCATTTTTTCAGTCTTTCCTCATAGGTCATGTTTTCTAGGCCTTCAATCATTTTTGTTGCTCTCTTCTGGACATTCTCCAATTTGTCCATGTTTTCCCCAAAAGTGGTGCCCAGAAATGCACACAGTACTCCAGCTGAGGCCTTATCAGTGATCAGTAAAGTGCAAAAATTACTTCTTTTGTCTTGCTTACAACGCTCCTGTTAATATACCTCAGAACAATGTTTGCTTTTTTTTTTTGATGGTATTACATTATTAACTCATACTTAGTTTGTGATCTACTATAACTCCAAGATATTTTCTGCAATACTCCTTCCAGGCAGTCATTTCTGATTCTGTACTTGTGCAATTGATTATTCCTTCCTGAGCATAATACTGAGTGTACGACTTTGCATTTGTCCTTATTGAATTTGATCCTATTTATTTCAGAGCACTTCTTCAGTTTGTGAAGATCATTCTGAATTCTAATCCTGTACTCCAAAGCACTAGCAATCCCTTCCGGTTTAGTACCATCTGCAAACTTTATGTCTACTTTCTATGCCATTATCAAGATTATTTATGAAGATTGTGAATAAAACCATACCCATGACAGATTCCCCAATACGTAAGCCCTTCCATCTTGACTGTGAATCACTCAAAACTGAGTATGATAGTTCAACCAGATGGGCATCCACATTACACTAGGTTAATCTAGGCTATATTTCCCTTTTTTGAGACAGTTTCAAAAGCCTTATGAAAGTCTAAATGAATTTCATCTCCTGCTTCTTCCTATTCCCAAGACTTCTTACCCTATCAAAGACAGACATTAGGCTGATTTGACATGTTTTCTTCTTGACAGATGCATGTTGAGGGAAGGCTCCATATCTCATCTTCATAATTCTGAGAAACCCAAATCAACTTCCCATGAATTCTTCCGTTATCAATGTACTTCAGGATTTTGGGGAAGGTACAAAGTCGCTCTCTAACTAAACTGGTTGGGAAACCATTTATTTTCCTATGATTTTTTTTTCTAAATGTTTTTTATATTAAAATTGTGTCAGGGTTTTTTTTTTTCAGGTTTCCATCAAAAATATTTGCTGGTTTTCAGGTATCACAATGTACTTTCCAATTTTGTTTTTTGAACAGAACCTCAAAAGTTTTGAGGAAATCAGAAATGTGTTCTTGAAAACTTTTGTTTAATCAAAAATCCATTTTCCACTATCTTAACCTGGAATTTTTCAGTGAGCAGTCATCAAACATACTATCACAGCAACACAAAGTAGTTCAGATACTAGGTGATCAGGGCCATGTAAGTACCAGGATAGACAGAAAGAACATATGTGACCTTTGAAGTGCTATTTTACTTAAGTAACTCCAAGTTTTATCCAAAGTAGATTAGAAGACATATAGTAAAATTGGCGCTCATGTTATATATCACCCTTATTCCACAAGGGTTGTAAAAAGCAATCTATTTTGTAAAACAACTTTAGAAGAGTGATAGAAGCAGCCATGATAGATAAAGGACCAAGACTGAGTGTTGCTGTAAAGAAGGCAGTTTTAACTTGAGTGTCAGAGATATTTAGCTAGTGTCCTTCAACCAGGCCTTAATATTCTTCTGCAAAATGGAAAGAAAAGATGTCTTTGTCTTTGCTATCATAGTTTTTCCCTGACACCAACTACATGCTGGGGTTTTCCTACAGAATACATCACTATCTCCGTTGGATATGCAAATACCAATTTTCTGTCTTTGGACATAAACAGGTGGCTCCTGTCGTTACCACGGGGAGGTGTGAGTGAATAACCAAGACCACAATTTGGCCCAAATTTGGTAGTAAGCCTGCAATCTGAAAATTTAGCCCCTCTTCTGTATTTGTGCCCATGCACGCACTTACAAGCGGCCACATATTGCAACTGTAACCAACTTAGTGTGTGCTTTAAAAACTCAAATCCTTTCTCACATAGGGGTATGTCTACACAGCAAAGTTATTTCAAAATAACAGCCCTTATTTCGAAATAACTTTCCAAGCGTCTACACAGCCAAACTGCTATTTCAAAATTAAATCGAAATAGCGGAGTGCTTATTTTGAATTTGGTAAACCTCATTCCAGGAGGAATAATGCCAAATTTGAAATAGCTACATCAAAATAAGCACTGTGTAGATGCTTATTTTGAAAGAGCCAGCAGTCACTGCCCCGACCCAGTGGCCCCAAAACATGAGCCAGCAAGCCACTGGCAGCCAGCCCTCCACCGCTCCCCAGGAACAGTCTGTCAGCTCCCAGGAGCCTGACAGGGCCCGGAGAAGTTGGGCGCCTTCCTGGACCAGGGTGGGGATCATGGACCTTATTCAGGTTTGGGGGGGATGCCCCCAACGTCCATGATCTCTGCAGTAGACGGAGGAATGCGGCCGTCTATGGCAGGATAGCTGCCAGCCTGGCCACCAAAGGCCACATGCGAACCCAGGAGCAGGTTTGCATGAAAATCAAGTTGGTCTGGCGAGACCCCCAACCCTGAGCCCCCCCTCCCCCTTGTTCCCCTTGCTTCCCCCTTCCAGCTCCCTCCTCCCAGATTTCTCCCTCCCCTCTCCCAGCCTCTCTTCTCCCCTCTTCTGCCTCCTTTCCCCAGTCTTGCCAGAGTTTCATTTCCCCCCCCCCCCCAGTTTTGTTCAATAAAGAGAGTTTGTGTTCATGAAAATATGTGTAGTTTATTTGAGATCAGGAAGGGGAGTTAGGGAGGGGTAAGTGGAAGAACATGAGGGAGGAATGAGGCACAAGCCCCCAGTGGGGCACACCAGGGAGGCTCTTAGTGCTCCTCAGGGTGGAAGCTCTCCTGCAGGGCCTCCTGGATACTGACAGCCCCCCAATGGACCTCCCGGATGGCAGCCTGCAGAAAGTGCAGCCAGGATCACAGCAATGCATCCAAGAGAGGCACCAGAGTGCCCGGGGGCAGCTCTGGCTCCATGTTGCAGAGTGCTGTGGTGTCCTGAGTGAGGGCAACCAGAGCACCAGAGACAAAATGCTTTGCTGTCCCTCACTGAGGGTATGTCTACACTGCCACCCTACTTAGAACTAGGGTGGCTAATGTAGGCATTCGAAGTTGCAAATGAAGCCCGGGATTTAAATATCCCGGGCTTCATTTGCATCTTGCCGGGCACCGCCATTTTAAAATCCCCCTTAGTACGGACTCCGTGCCCGCGGCTACACGCGGCACAGAGTAGGTAGTTCGAATTAGAGAGCCTAATTCGAACTACCTACTCTATGCCGCGTGTAGCCGCGGGCAAGGAGTCCGCACTAAGGGGGATTTAAAAATGGCGGCGCCCGGCAAGATGCAAATATTTAAATCCTGGGCTTCATTTGCAACTTCGAATGCCTACATTAGCCACCCTAGTTCGAAGTAGGGTGGCAGTATAGAAATACCCTGAGGTAGACAAGCAAGCAGGAAAACCTGAGAACTGGCTGTCTGGGTGGGAGGGGGTCCCTTTAAGCACAGACCTCAGATAGCCTCAGCAGCAACCCCACACAATACATCCTGACCTGATGCCCTGCTGGAACTGGTTCCGGCTAGCCTTAAATGCGATTCAGAGTCCACTCAGTGTGAACGCGCTATTTCAAAATAGCAAAATGCTATTTTGAAATGCATTTTGTGTGTAGATGCATTATTTCAAAATAAGTTATTTTGAAATAATTATTTCAAAATAAGATAGTTCAAAATAACACTGTAGTATAGACATACCCATACAGTCAGTGATCTACCAGCTCCATGTGCAGCTGACTTTCAAGAGTGCAAATTCTGACATTTGTGTGCATGCAGGGGTGAGACCCTTGGAAGAGCATGCCAACTGTTTACCTCTCCTCTGAGGGGGTCTCTCCTGTAAGGGTGGGCCTGAGGGGGCCAGGGGCCGGACCAAGAGACAAGAGGTTTGGAGACCTGGGGGGCTACCCCAGGCACTGTTTAGAAAAGGGGAAGCCACTTAACCTGTCCATTGGCTGGCAACATGAAGAATCTTGTCTGCAGCTGGCCACTGTCTTACTAATGCAGCTGTCCCCAGTGGTCACTCTGCAGTATTGTGCCCCTCCTCTCTTCCCCCTTCCTTTCCATGTTCTGGAAACCAATCCTATTCCTGGCACTTTCCATTTTTCTGGCACATCCAAACCTTGACTTCGATTTAAGTTAGAAGAGGAAGATGCATACCACATTTGATGGCCCTAGCTCTTACCATTTAGGAGCAGTTCTTGACCAAAAGGATTCGCAGACACACAGACAGATGAACTCATGGACAGACATAGGCACTCTGAGGGTACGTCTAAACTACATGCCTCCGTCGACGGAGGCATGTAGATTAGCCAGATCGGCAGAGGGAAATGAAGCCACGATTAAAATAATCGCGGCTTCATTTAAATTTAAATGGCTGCCCCGCTCTGCCGATCAGCTGTTTGTCGGCAGATCGGGGCAGTCTGGATGCGCCGCGCCGACAAAGAAGCCTTTCTTGATCGGCACAGGTAAACCTGGTTTCACGAGGCATACCTGTGCCGATCAAGAAAGGCTTCTTTGTCGGCGCGGCGCGTCCAGACTGCCCCGATCTCCCGACAAACAGCTGATCGGCAGAGCGGGGCAGCCATTTAAATTTAAATGAAGCCACGATTATTTTAATCGCGGCTTCATTTCCCTCTGCCGATCTGGCTAATCTACATGCTTCCGTCGACGGAGGCATGTAGTTTAGACGTACCCTAAAAGATAGATAGATAGATAGATAGATAGATAGATAGATAGATAGATAGATAGATAGATAGATAGATAGATAGATAGATAGATAGATAGATAGATAATCTCCCAAGGTCCACCAGCAGCCCTAGGAACTACAAGTTGTGGACTATAAATTGGTATGTTGAGAGAACTTCCTGGTTCCTGCCAGGATATCCTCTGACACACACACCCTGTAGGGTCTCAGCACTGGGAGCCCATAGCCTTCAAGCAGAGAGGACTCTGCTGAATTATAATCCTGTTCTTTGTTTCTTAACAAAGTAAAACCTGTTCTTGATGGTTTATCTGAGTGGTCCAAGGTGAACTCACACTGACACACAACACAGAGAACATAAAGAAAGGACCCTCAGGTCCAGTCTCTCAAAGTTGTGTAAAAAGTCGCAGGACTTCCCCTATGTTGAACAAGCTCACACTGGGCCAGTGGACAGGTGGGGTGTGGGTGTGGGTGTGGGTGTAGTATCAATATAGGATTGAGAAAAATTAAATTTCATGGCCAATTTTATTGTAGTATATATAAAATTGTTTCCCTCTTGTTTTGTTTCCATGTTAAAATAGCATGTGGATCCTGGGATTATCCTTCTAGACCATCCAGTTATATTCAAATGGCTACTCTTAGCTCAACTAAGACAGGGATAATTCTTTTTCCCAATAAATCTTTCTTTGCCCTGTGCTCTAGATAGCTAAGAGATGGCTCTTTGGCAGAGATAGAGGGGTTTGGAGGAAGTTACTGTTTTTAATTCTAAAGGCATGAAATACTAACAAGTCAGTATCACACAGACTATGCTGCCTTAATTGAATTTTATTTCAGTCAAGAAGCTATGGATTCACAGCTCGTTCCTTACAGCTTTGAAGGAACGAGCTGTGAATTTGAATTAAGCACATTACTAATTTTGACGGTGGTAAGATGTTTGTAATCAGAAACGTATTTGAGCCAACAACCGGTAAGGCAATTTATTCCACATAATGGTGAATGCTCCCTTTTACACACTGTGCAGAAGGAGGACATTTTTCATAGAATCCCTTCAAGTGCCTCTTAGTTAAGCTTAGTTAAATGCATTCTATTGCCTTCCTCTGACAAAGGAGAATTCCTGGAAAAATGGTTCTCACTCACTAATCCCTCCACTGAACCTGCAAAACAGAGTCTATTATTTTTACTCAGCTGCCTGTAGCCCATCCTATTCATTCATACCCATGCAAGTGAGCACGTCACTTCAGCCTATAGTGAAAGAAGCTAAACTTCCCATTTTGGATGCTTGTGACCATTGGGAGAGGGAAACATCACAGCATGAAGTAGGAAACAGCAGGGGCATCTATAACCCTCTGACCACTATATTCAAGCCTAGATAGAGCAGTTGGTCCTTTAAAAAGATATTACCTCTCCCACCTTGTCTCTATCATTGAGAGAGACAGATTTTGTAGGCATTAAACACTATCATTTGTCAGCTGTCTCCATGTGATGCTTGTGGTTGCTAGCCCATATTCCAGGCCTCACCTTAGTGTTGCTTTCAGGCATTGTAAGGGTTTAGGGTCATTCTGGTGGAGACTGTTTTTATTGATTTCCTGACATTTCACAGCATAGCCACATAACAGGGTATTATTTTAGTGGCCTGTCAATATATGGCTTTGGTTGTGAATCCCAACTGACCTGTGCCATCCAAGGCATATATTCATTCACCACTGAAACACATCTAACACCTTCATAAAACAACACTTTTAAAACATATATATCAATCAGTGTTAAAGTTAGACCGCAACACTATTATGTTAATGTCCTGTAGGGAGGGTTTGATTAAAACCTCAGAAATGGAATGACTGGTGATCACTGCAACATGTAACAAAATCATCAGAAGAAAAGAAAACGAGGGGCAGATTTTGTAACCCTTCGGTCAGGCAAACTGTTCCTTTGTACCAATGTTCCTTTGTTTGGGAAAGCAATGCAGAATGTAGCCCTATAGCCATAGAAACCAGCCTTAACTTTGAAACAGTTGGGGTATGTCTACACTACCCCGCTAGTTCGAACTAGCGGGGTAGTGTAGACATACCCTTGTATTCTTACTGGCTAGTGCTTCACCACCAAAGTCAATGGGACTTTTGCCATTTACTCCAACATGAGCCATATCAAGCCCTTTGTGTAAAACCGGACATTGGCCCGTGTTTTCTCTAAGCCGTGTACTTGTGTGGCTACTAGGAAGAGATTCCAATACCACCCAGCTGATTACAAGAGCACCCATAGCTGGGCTTTTTGTTTCTATTGGTGGGGCACATTCACACACACCTTGGTGCACCTAAAAATTTATTCTGCACATGGAATGAAAAGATTAGAGGGAACACTGTGTTGGCCCTCTTGCCTAAGGAGGGCCACCTACTCAAAGTCCACCATCAATTATACTACTGCATCCAAAATGCTAGGGTTGATGCTGCTAACCCAACCTACATGTTCTCAGGGAGGCTCTCAAGCAACACCAAAGCACCCTCCTCCCCATTTAGGTGCCTGGCCTCACTTAGCTTTCCTAGTTATACTGGCTACCAAGGTGACTTTCTGAACTTTTCATCCCTCTTGGAACTTCATGGAAAGCTGTTTGGTCCTCCAAGGAGACAACAGACAGCAGAGAGATAGCAAGGCTGCCCTATGCCCCAGTGGGAAGTAAAATTGTTGGCTGGTCTTCCTGAATATGTTACAAGAGGAGATATGGTAGAAGGTGGCCTTTCCCAGACAGAAAATGGCAAAAGCTAATGGAGTAGGGAGATCTCAAGCAATGGGAGGAAAAGAGTTTTCCAGTGAGAGCTGCTTTCATAATAAAAAAAGGAGTCAAATGGGCTTATTCTTGATTTTATTGGGAGTGGGAAAATAGGACATTTTAGTATGTCCCCTGTCCTCTTAATCCCAGTGCATCACCTCTACTCCACATTCAGGCGTCCATGATCTGTGACCACAATTGAATTCAGGTTCTTGCATGTTGTAATTATCATAGTAGCTGAAATCTTATCCTTCAGGTCAGGTCCGTCTGACCCAACAAAAGAACCAACAGTTGCATAAATTAGGAAACCTAAGTGCAGTTGGTATGTTTTTCAAGGGCCTGGGGAATTGTTCTTATGCTGGAGGGCCTGCAATTAAAATAAAGGTCTTAGCAACAATGAGGGGGAGGGTTAGCCCATTGCCACAAACACCCTTAAGGGATAAAGATGGAGGGGAGGATTATACAAAGCAGCCCCTCATTAGCCTTTCCTTGATAGTGGCTGGTAATTTGGCTTTTTGAAGACTCTCTTAATTAGGTTTTTAGAGTGTGTACGTTAGGCAGTTTCCAGCAAAAGGTTGATCATAATGGGTTACAGATGATCTAATACAATATGCTGACATGAAACTTAGCTACAGAGAATTCCCCTATAGTCTGCACTCTCCGTACATTTGGTTTCCATGGCTGGGATGCCGCTTTAAACTCTTCCGAGATGTAAAGCTATTTTTCACTCATAGGATGCTGTGACAGGCCCTGACTCCCAATGTCACCTCAACCTCCTTGGGACAGAGACCTCAGGAATATGAAGTACGGAGCAATGCTGCACCAGGAGAGAGATAGACTAGATACCCTCATGGGTCTTTTCCATCTGTAATACTTGTGGGCACATCTACCCAGCAGGGCTAAAGCCAAAATAAGCTATGTAACTTCAGCTATGTCAATTGTGTAGCACAAGTCGAAATTGCTTATTTCAGCTTTTGGCGCAGTCTACAGGAAGTCTGAGGTAGAGCACTCTTTCTCCAACTTCCCTCACTTCTCGTACAGTAAGGGTTACAGGAGTCAGAGTAAGAAGTCCTCCACCTCAACATTATTGTGACATGTCAAAATAACTGCTTGTAGTGTAGACACGAACTTAATAACACTGCTATGTAGACACAGCCATATGATTCTGTCATTTCCAATGAACAACGAATATATTCCAAGGAAGTGCCTGGGCTTTGGTCATGCAGAGCTAGCGGCTGTGTCAGGGAAATTGGCTAATCCTCTCTCTCAAGTCATTTTCCTTTAGTATCTCTGCAGAACCCAGCAGAAATAGGACACTTTCTGACAGAATGCACCATGCCAAAGTAGAGAAGGAAAGAAGTAGGTTTTAAAAAGTAAAATGCAGTGCTGTAGAAGGGGAGGCAAAGAATTATCTAAAAACAAGAAATAAATGGCATTGAAAGGCTATTGGAAGTAGAGTGCGCAATGGCAAGTTGCACTGATATCTTTCATTCTCCCACTACTGGTCATTAACTCACTGAAATTGCAGGGGCTTTGGATATTGGTGTCCTTTCGCCTCCCTGCTGGAATACATTTATCTCTTCCGACTGCTGGGTTTAGTGTGTGGGTGGTATTGATGAAATACAAGAAGTCAGGACTAGATAATCTGGTGGTCCTTTTCAGCCTTAAACTCTATGGCTACGTCTATACTGCAGGCTTTTTGCGCAAGGACAGCTGTTTTTGCGCAAAAATTTGATGGGTGTCTACACTGCATGTGCGTTCTTTTGCACAAGTAAATTTACAGTACAGCGTCGGAAAACAGGGCTTCTTCCGGAACGAAGGAATAAGCCCTTTTGTGCAAGAGTTCGTCCAAAAGAAGGCAGAGTAGACAGGCAACATGATTTTCTTATGCAAGAAACTCCTATGGCTAAAATGGCCATCAGAGCTTTCTTGCGCAAGAGAGCTTCCACATTACCATAGACGCTCTTGCGCAAAAGCACATGGCAGTGTGTATGTGCTCTTGTGGAAGAACTTTTGCACAAGAATTATTGCGCAAAACAGATCTTGTGCAAGAAGCCTGCAGTGTAGATGTAGCCTATGATTTTATTTCCCCCGCTAGGTCCTGGAGCACAGAGGAGATAAGTGGCTGGCCTTTTCAACCAACAGAGTTTATCTTTTGGTCTCTATCTTATTCAATAGCAGGTCACTCTGTGTACTCAAGAAATTCAAGCTACATTGCTACTTTTGATTAGATAGACAAGTCACACGGTGTTGTGTCTGTTCCCCGACTGGATGAATGGAATTCTTAGAATCAAGTTTCCCCCTCGATTTTACGACCAGACGGGACCATAATGTTCACTGATGTCTGATTTCCTGCATAACTCAGACCAAAGATTTCTCCCTATGGTTCATAAATTGAGCTCAATAACTTGAAGTTGAGATAGAGCATGACTTTTAAACAGGCTTCCAGTTAGGGTTGCCAATTTTGGTTGGACATGTTCCTGGAGGTTTCATCACACAGCATAATCTTTAATTAAAGATTAATCTTCAATTCCTGGAGACTCCTAGACATTCTTGGAAGGTTGGAAACCCGACATCCAGTTGTGATTTAAAGACTACATGTGGAGAATTTACAAATCCTCTTGCAAATAGTCATTTAAAATTCAGGAAGTGTGACAGTAGATTGGAAATAAACTGACCACAATGAACTTGGTTCTTCCACAAACCCAGAGAGATGCTGGTGTTCTGTAGCCAGAGCCAAAAAGACACATTCTGTGGTGGGACTCATGAATAAGGGGTTGTGGTCTGCACATTTTAGCACATCCATAGCTGCCTTTAATAGCATCAATGTATTTTAGCTCACGTGCTCCTGAAACATTACCATCCCCACCCCAAGAAGAATTACTTTAATCAGTAGCAGTACATATTCACAGTAGGTGGTACTGGCCATGCAGTGAGCTCAGAGCAGCCAGAATATTGGCTTGAGTCAGGAATTCTTCATTGAACCTAGTTTTTCTCCCATGAATATGCCATTCTTGTCAAAAATCAAAATGTTTTGACACGTCACTTTTGCAGAAATATCATTTAAAGAACAAAGCACTTGGGTAATGTCAAAATGTCCTATGTTAGCAATTTTTAATTAAACATTTTGATTTTCTGTTTCAAAACAATTTTTCTAAAATGTGTTAATTTTGATATTTCTTAAAAAGTTTTAAAAGTCAACATTGGAATGAAAGTTTCAAATCTAAATGTTTGATCCACCAAAAATTATGTTTTTCTAGAATTTCATTTTTGAAGAAATACTGATGTATTTATTTTTTTAAATCTCAGAAAGGTTGCCGTATTAGTCTGTAAAACTTTAAAGAAACAAGTAGCCCTCTAGCACCTTAGGGCATGTCTGCATATATATATATCTTGAGAGAGAGAGAGAGAAATAAATATTTCTGAAAAATTGTTTGTTTGTTTGTTTGTCCTGAAAGATCTCCAAAACGGTAAGCACTAGAAACACCAAATTTTGCACAGATACTACTGATTTCCTAACTTAAATAAGTGGATTGGTTATATCTCAAAATCAGTTCCCCCAGTTCTCCCAGAGCCCCAATTGGGCCCACTGATAATTCGGAAAGGTCTCCGAAATGGTAAGAGCTACAAACAAAACATTTTGCATGGATACTCCTGATTTCCCAACTTAAATCACTGGATTGGTTATATCTCGAAATCGGTTCCCCCCGAGCCCCAATTGGGCCCACTGATAATTAGCTTTTAGTAGCGCCTGATCATAGGCATTTGCTGGACTCTGCTGTTAAGCATGTCACATAAACTGCAACTGCTATATCCTAGATGATAAAGCATGTGGGCACCTGCAGCACCATCAAGGGAAAGTCCAAGGGGGAGAGGCTGCAGTGGGGCAGAGAATCAGCAACCTCCCTTATATTAGGGCACTAGCAGGTCTCCAGGAGGGACTCAAATGTGTCTGATGCTGCCTGGGGTCTAGCCTTGCTAACAGTGGCTGGGAGAAATCTCCAGCTATCACAGCCTCTCAACATCTTCATGCAGCCCGGCTCCGACTGAACCCCATCTGGAAATTAAAGTTGTTTCCCTCCCCCCCTTACACCCAAATAAGCCATCCCACTACTCACCCTTCTTTGGGCTGTGTGCGTTCTCCTGGCAGGGCTGTGTGAGTTATTAGCAAGTGCCACGGGCATTATGCACTCTGCAGGATTCAGCTCACAGTATAAATTGGAGGTGGGTAGGAGGACAAGGTTTTGAGCACCATGCAGCCTGAGGAGGACACAGTACACTCAGAACAGCCTATTCTCATTAGAGCAGGTACTTTCAGGTGCTGAATGTTCTGATAATCTAGATATCACTAATTGCACCTGGTCTGAAGGTGTTTCACTTTGTCTGATCAATGCAACCGGTCCAGCTGCCACTAGGAAGTCCATTCAGGTTGCCCCATGGAGCGTGCACTGAAGGCACTCGGGGAGTGGCTACATGAGGCGTACAGCTAGTTCGGATTAGAAGCCTAATCCGAACTAGCTACTCCGTGCCGCGTGTAGCCGCGCGGCACGGGGTTCGAACTAGCCGGAATTTAAAAATGGCGCCGGCCGGCTTCATGCAAATGAAGCCCAGGAAATTCAAATCCCGGGCTTCATTTGCAACTGCGGATGAACTAGCGGGGTAGTAAGTTCGAACTAGCGGGGTAGTATAGACATACCCTATGTTAATTTCTTAAAGTAATATATACGAGAAACGTATTTCCAATAAAATATACTATGTTAATGTCATTGACATAGTGCATTCATCACACCTTTTACTATATTTTCCCCAGGCGACTCTAAGTATTTCTGCTAGTATATCTATATATAGATATATAGATATACACACACATCTCCAAGGTGCTACAAGGCTACTAATTTCTTTGATTTTTTCTGTTCCATTCCATTTCAGAACAGTTTTGTTTCTTTGTTGGTTTTTTTGATTGTTTTGTTTTTTTGAATTTCAGAATTTGACTTAACTCGCATTAATGCTGCTGTTGAAATATTAGCCCTCAAGACTCCTTTCAGGTATGCCTGTGAATAGCTTTGCACTTACAACTAACCCAATTGAAATGTTATTTGCATGTGTATTTGTAGGATTAGGAATTTATAGCTTGATTTTCAAAGGTGCTGAGTGCTTGTACCCACTTCTGACTTAACAGGAACTGTGAGTGATCAGTGCCAGGTCATTAATGTGCTTCTATTTAGGGAGAGCAATTATGCTGTTGTCATGCCCTGAGGTAGAATATGATTGCGGAAGTAGCACAATATCCTGCCGTTTATTTTTATGGAAATGAGCCTCGTCACTTAGGTCAGGGAGTTTAAAAGGATTAAAGGAAATGATAGTGTCGATGGTGTACGGTCATTTTTTATTCATTACAAAACCCCATGAGGACCGACACTGCAACCTCTCCCTTTCCCATGTCCCTATAAATGCTTCTCTTCATCCTTAATATTCCTGTTTGCTCTGTCCCTGGTAATTTCACCAAAGTACGGCTCCCCTCGTATGGTGTTCAGAGACCAAGTGAGGCCTGGGAGATCCATGAGGGAACTGGACCCTTTTGTTCACCAGCTTGCTTTCAGTGAGCCCATAAGACACAAACCAGGTGGTGGCAGGGAAACCTGCAAAGGATAAAGAAAAATGAGAGGCTTTCAGCAGAAGTAGACATTAGAATTTATCTGTAATGACAGCTTAAGGGAATGGGGCCTCCTCCCCTGTAGGACACCTTGGGATCACCAGGGGTCAGCCAGAGCACCTCAACTTGGCTATGACCTTGCGGGAGCTCTTGCAAATCACATCTGGAATATATTTCAGCTTCAAGAGCGATAAATGAAAACACTGAACACAACAGGGCCGAGGCAATGTTGTTTGAAAGAAAAGGTAATGTTTTGACCCTTCCTTGGCCCATGACATGTCTGGTTATTTCGCCAAGTACTAAGGAAGTGCTGCTTGTTTTGGTTAAAGGACAATAAGCTATTTAACTGTAAAATAATAATACGACTCATTTCAGGCTTCCAGAAGGATTGTAGATACATGTCTGTATTAATCATAAATCTCAGAATTAATTATTTTGGCATTGACATTTTTAATTTTGTATCAAGTCTTTTTATAAGTCCTTTTACATAGAAACTTTGTATCTTGTAGAACAGTTCCTAAAAGTAAGTAAGGTAAAAAAAAGTCTTTGTATCTCCTTTTGCTTACTTGATTGCCCTGTTGAGTGAATGGGGTGTGAATGGATAAAAGGTATGGAAGACAAACACCTCCAGGCACTTGCAATGGTTGGAGATCAGATGGATGCCAGATCCAAGAACAATGAGAAGAACAATGGTACCTGTGAAGTGGGGCTCATTGAAAGAAGACTGGACATATGGACATCTTGAGAGTCAGCAGCAAGTACCTGCTTTTGGAAGCACCGTCTTTGAAGGTGAATGTGGCAGCATTAAGACACCACCCAGAAGAAGGTACCACTGATATCTAACTGCATATGCATATGATGACTCTCACGGGCTGCGTCTACACTACAAGTTTTCTCCGCAAAAAATATACTAACGAAGGACTCATTTGCATGAGTTGCAATCTCATTTGCATATTTTCTGACGATCCATTTTTTCACTAGGGTTTTTGTGCAAAAACAATCAGTGGAGACGTTTTCTTTTTGCGCAAAAACCCCTTTTCCCACAAGATCCGTAAACTTCCTTTTTTGGGACATAAGGATCTTGCAGGAAAAGGGGTTTTTGCACACACAAAAAATGTCCACACTGCTTGTTTTTGCACAAAAACCCTAGTGAAAAAATGGATCGGCAGGAAATATGCAAATGAGATCACAGCTCATGCAAATGAGTCCCTCATTAGCATATTTTTGCCGAGAAAACTCATAGTGTAAACGTAGCCACAGATTATGCATATGCATGTGTGACTAACTTGTGTAGATATGCATGAGAGGAGAACTACTATAAATCTAAGGCATATGGCAAGGGATCCCAGGTTTTGTCTTGTCAACATGGGAGCACTAATCCGGATCGGCAGAAGCCCGGCTCCACCCTTCCCCATCTAATTCACCTGGCCAGTGCAGTTAGGGGAAGCAACTATTGGTAACAACAACCAAGTGTGCTTGTGTGTGTGAGAGTGTGATATATCATATGCATATGATAAGGATTGATTGCTATATGTAGTACCAATAAATGTGGTGTTTTGCTTTTTCCCTCTGAAAAGATACTGTGCAGTACTTTTAAATACAACAATATCACAATGTCACATGAGCAAGAATGGAAAACTTCTCTGGTATCCTAACTAACCTCTTTGCTTTTGTCTTGTAGGCAACAACAACCAAATACATGGAAAATCAATAACATGAGAGTAATAAAAAATACATGATAAAACATGATAAAGAAAATTATAAACTGTTTACTATAGAAAGACCCTTCAAAAACAATTCAAAACAATCGTATCAAAGTAAAAGTGATATGCCATTTCCCAGTTCCATTCATTTTCACCCTATAACCTATTGCTTTAAATTTTGCACTTCACTCAGTAGGTTAGGAAGCAAATTTTTGATAATGGGTTCTCCAGTCTAGAAGATAAATATATCACAGAATTGGTCAGAAGTTGAAGCTACTCCAATTCAAACCAGAAATTAGGTATATATTTTTCACAAGGAAGGAAATTAACCATTGGAACAAATTAACAGGGATTGTCATGGATTCTCCATTGGGGCACCAGAAGAAAGGGGTGCACTGACCATAAGGGCAAGCGGGGGCAGAGGTGTTGGAGAGGAACAAGCAGGAAGTAGAGGTTGGGGGAGAAGAGGTGGGTCCTCAAATGAAGAGGGGTTGGGGGTTTGGGGAAAAGGGACAGCACAGATAAGACCACAGTTCAGGGGGCCCCTCCACTTTAAGAGAGCTTCCACTGCTTCTGTTCTCCATCCCTGATAGTTTTTCTAAAACAAATGCTCTAGTTTAAACCACAATTATTCCAGAAAGGCTCAATGATCTATGATAAGCAGGTGAAGAGACAAAGCAATCACAGAGATCCCTTCTGGTCGTGGAATTTATGAAGCTATGAAAATGAACTGGTCAGTTTCACTATCTGCAGAAAGATGGCTTAATTTTCAGGACTGACTCCTCTAGCATAGGGGAGTCATGGTAGAATTTCCAAAACAACCGCGGAACACTGAACACATGTTAGGAATATTCACCGAAGAACATTCCATAGTCAAAAGCTGTTTTCATTTCTGTTCCCCTATTTGATTTTATAAAACCTGTTTTTCTTTTAAACACACACAAAAAATCTGCATGTTCAGATTAACAGCTTCTGTTGAACGTGATAAAAGATTTTTTTTAAATATTGCAGGACTGGAACATTTTTTAAAAATCCAGATGTTCTGAGATTGATTCAACAAATATATCGCCTCTTAGCACAGTGCCACTTACAGCACTCAGCAATTGCAGCTAAGCTTTCTGTTGTCTCTGTTAGGCTATGCCTACACTGCAGAGTTTTTGTGCAAAAACAATTGTTTTTGCACAAAAACTCATGGAGCATCCGTACCTTAAGTGCATTTTTGCACAAGAAAATTTACAGTGAATTGACAGTACAGAGTGGTTTTTGTGGTATAGATATTCTTCTTTCTATGAGGAATAACTCCTTTTTGTTCAAGAGCTCTTGCGCAAAAAGGTGTTTGTGGATGGGATTTTGCACAAAAACAGCCTATCAAAAGAAGTACAGGTGCCCTGGTGGCCATTCTGTTAATGGCAATCGGAGCTTTCTTGCGAGAGAGTGTCCATGAAGTCTGGACGCTCTCTTGAGCAAAAGCACAATCCTTTCCAATGCGCTTTTGCAGTGTGGACGAACCCTTGCGCAAGAAGTTTTTGCGGAAGATCTCTTCCACACAAAGCTTCTTGCGCAAGAAGCTTGCAGTGTAGCTGTAGCCTTAATGTATTAATTGAACTAATTGTGCTTCACTGAATGCACACGTGAAGACGAAGCCTTCTGTTGTGTTCTTGCACTGAGAATTGTATGGGTGCAAAGGATGAAACTATACAAAGCCCCATTGACTTCAATCGTGCTGTAACATTTGCTCTTCCTCGGTTATGTCTGCAGGATTTCACATGTGTGGGGATGATCATGAGACTGAAGCCTTACTGCCAAGTCAACCCCACTACCTCACTATCATACTCCTATAAGTCATCTTATTGACTTCAGCAGCGCTAACTCCCATGACGAGGGCCCTGCCAAATTCACAGTCCATTTTCATCAATTTCACAATCACAGGATTTTAAAAATCAGAAATGAGATTATTTCAGCTATTTAAATCTGAAATTTCATGGTGGTGTAATTGTAGGTGTCTTGACATAAAAAGGAGTTGTGCGGGTGGGGTTGCAAAGTTATCGAGGGGAGAATGTTTGCAGAACTTTTACCATTTCTTCTGTGCTGCCACTGCTAGCATCAGTGCTGCCTTTAGAGCTAGGCAGCTGGAGAATGGTGGCTGCTGGACAGAAGCCCAGCTCTGAAGGCAGAGCTGCTGCCAAGAGCTACATAGAAGTAAGGATTGCCTGGTATGGTGCAGAGTTGGGCCTTCAGTCAGCAGCCGTTCCCTGGCCACTCAGTTCTGAAGGCAGCAGTGCCCAAGTAAGGGTGGCAAGGTGTGGTATTGCCACCCTCATTTCCAAGCTGCTGCTGGCAGGGAGGTGCCTTCAGAGCTGGGTACCTGGCCAACAGCTGCCACGCACTGTGAGGAAGTACTATCTGTGTGGGGAAGCTCTGAAGTCAGTACAGAAGGGTGGTAAAACCCCTCAATAACCCTGTGACCCTGCTGCATACCTGCACTTCAGATGTCATATCCAACAAGGTCCTCCTGAAACTTACCTTCCCTTTCTCCTCCTCCATTCATCGCATTAGATCAGTGGTTCCTAAACTGTGGGTCGCCAACCCCAAGAAGATTGCAAACCCATTTTAATGGGGTCACCAGGGCTGGTGTTAGACCCTCTGGGTTCCCTGGCTGAAACCCAGAGCCAAAGTTGAAGGCCTACAACTCAAGGCTGAAGCCCAGGGGCGCTGGCCCTGGGTGATGGAGTTTTGGTTACAGGTTCCCCACCTGGCACTTTGGCTCAGGCCCCCCTGCCTGGCGTTATGGGGCTCAGGTGGGGTCAGGCTTCAGTCCCCCTTGCGGGGGTCATGTAGTAATTTTTCTGGTCAGAAGGGAGCCATGGTGCAATGACGTTTGAGTCCCCATGACTAGACCTATGTGCAAAGGCCAATGGCAGGCCTTGTGTGTCCCAGAGCAGAAGACTGCAAGGTTAACTATGCTACCCAAGATCCCTCCTCACACACACACCCCTCGATAAAGAATGGCCCTGCATCCATGCTCTTTTCCTGCCCTTCTAGTAGCACTGCACTTCTCCAAAACCTCAGGAACTGCCCCGAAGATGGGCACTTCTGCATTGCCCCTTATTAAGGCACAACTGAGCCCACGTGCTCTAAAGAGGATGTTTTCCAACACAAACTCCAACCCCTGTGCTCAGTTGCCCCAGTGTTAATCCAGAATGGGAGCCAGCTGGGCACTGCTGGTTTGCGTCATGTAAACTGGAGCAATACCAGACGGTTAGAGGTGTTTTGCAATAATTTAGACCTTAACTTTCAAATCCCTTCAGGCCACTCAGACCCAGAGATGCTGATCCTATGGGACAGAGCCTGACTGGCCCAATGAGGCTGTGCAGAGGACTGAATGGGAGAAAGACTCAACCCTTCATATTCCCATGCACAGCTGCATTCAAGTTCCCCAAACGTCGGGCCTATATACTGGGAACACAGGGCAGAGGGTGAAGAGAGCAGGAGCTGTGCAGTTGGTACTCCCCACCCCTGGACATGTGGGTGGAACCTTAGTTCTTCCTCCCGCCACAAGGTTTTTTTACTAAAATCTCATGATTTCGGCAGGCCCAACTGATGATATTTCATTACATAGTGTTGGGGAACAGCAGAGATGGGAGGACATTGAGAGGGAGTATGTCACTGCCAATAAAGGGGGTACATTAGATTTCTCCCCGTTACAAGGTGGGAACAGAGTCGGAATTAAGTCTTTATGGCTCTGCTCCTGCCATTCCCTTCCAGCTTCACTTCCCTGCTGCTAACATGGGAGTGTGCTCCTCCTAGCTGGCAGAATGGTCAGGTAGGGGCTCTAACCATCTGGGGTAGACTAGAGGTAGGAAAGGAAAAGATTTTTTTAAAAGAGAGGGAGAAGGGCATGTCAAATAAATTGTTTAAACATATATTTTGAAGTGTCCAATCCAGCCCATAATTTGGGAGCAAAATTTGGTGGCTCACGATGCTCCTTTCGGCTGAGTTCAAACTTCCCCAAAATCTGGTGTGTCCACAGACAGAGTACTTGCTATGGCTATATTTCAAAACAAAAAATATCTGCCTTTTATTTTTGTTTCCCATTAGTAACATTGCCAGGAAATCAGTTTCTTTAAGAACATGACATGCAAAATGAATTCTACTTAACAGTGTCTTATCTTTAAGCAGCACTTTCATCCTACAGAATCCCAAGGAAGTTTATAAACCCAGGACCTGGTATGCAGACCAAAGTAATTTTACTCATGTAAGAGGTGACCATGTGCCTAAATGTTTGCGGGATCAGGCCTAATATTGGATGTCCTGACACAAACCATAGAAAACATTTGCTTGGTCTGCTGCTGAAATGCAGCCACCTCTGGAATAAAGCACAGCATAGTACCCAAATGAAATGTTCATACCAAGTATCATGAGGATAGTCTGAAAGGCCAGTGAAAGTTTAATCTCTTCCTCAATCTCTGACAGTTAATAGTCCTTACCCCTTATCCCAGGTATGCAGCTTTTACTGATAATAAATTATTATGCTGAGGAGCTGTAGCACATGTCCTGTTTGTACCATGATGTGTTTGTGCTATAAATCACTTTTTTTACCTTATTAATGTCAAGCTGGCTTTGACACCAAAACACCCACTCTATGTCAGCTTTCAGTCCAATTTTTTATCTGACTCGATTCACAGTGTGTCCCAAATCAAGAGAGGGTTTCTATATCTCTGTGCATTGACACACAAAATATATTTTGCCATGAGGAGTCTGAGATACAGGAAAGCTGAGTAACTTGCTCAAGATCAGGCTGCTTGCCACAGCAGAGACAAGAATTCAATACAGGCTTACTAGCTACTTGGCATGGGACTTATTCACTAAAGAACATTTGTCCAAACTTTCCAATATGTCCAAATTGGAGTATTGTTTCCAGTTCTGGGCACCACATTTCAGGAAAGATGTGGAGAATTGGAGAAGGTGCAGAGAAGAGCAACAAAAATGATTAAAGATCTAGAAAACATGAGCTATGAAGGAAGACTGAAAGAATTGGGCTTGTTTAGTTTAGAAAAGGGAAGACTGAGAGGGGACATGGTAGCAGTTTTCAAGTACAGGCAGTCCCCGGGTTACGTACAAGATAGGGACTGTAGGTTTGTTCTTAAGTTGAATTTGTATGTAAGTCGGAACTGGTACATATTGCAGGGGAAACTCTAGCCAAACATTTCTCCAGAGCTCAGTTTTATTCTCCCATACCTCACTTCCCTCAGTCCTTTATTCTCAAGCTGAGGTATCTGCTGAGAAAAGCCGCTCCGTGTCTCCCTGGTCTGCTGGGGGGAAGCAGCTAGTGCGAGGTTGCCTCACCCCGTTTGTAAGTAGGGATCCGATGTAAGTCGGATCCATGTAACCCGGGGACTGCCTGTATCTTAAAAGGTGTTACAAGGAAGAGGGAGAAAAATTGTTCTCCTTGTCCTCTGAGGATAGGACAAGAAGCAATGAGCTTAATTTGCAGCAAAGGAGGTTTAGGTTGCACATTAGGAAAAACTTCCTAACTCTCACGGTGGTTAAAACTGGAATAAATTGCCTAGGGAGGTTGTGGAATCTCCATCACTGGAGATATTTAAGAGCAGGCTAGATAGGCATCTACCAGGGAGATGGTGGTTGGTCCTGCCATGAGGGCAGGAGACTGGACTTGATGACCTCTCGAGGTCCCTTCCAGTTCTAGTGTTCTATGATTCTATATCATGGCTTCTGTAAAAAGCATATTTCATTTCTGGGAGTTTATTTACCATTGCTGGCTGGCCTATGGCCTTAGGCAGAGCAAAACAATTGCAATTACTATGTATCTTTATAAAAGGATGAAATCTGTATTTTTGGAGTGACGTCCAGATAATATCTTACATTTTGAGTGTTCCATACAGTTAAACTACTGATTTTGTTCATATATTGCTTTTATTCAAACATCACCTGCAAAGAAAAAAATGGCTTTGTGCACATTTTTGATCCTGTGCCATGTATAAAGGACATCTGGCTGTTTCATCTGCATAAAAAATTCAGGATTTGCCTGTCATTTTTCTTGGAAGATTCTACAAATAACTAGGGAATTGTTGACATTTATCTCTTCATTCATTTATATTTAAAAATAATACCTCTCAAATGATTCAGAACCATCAGTGCTGGTGAAATAAGGCCTGATTCACCCAAGCACTTAACCGCCTATTTCACTTAAAGCACATACTTAATTGCTTTGCTGAATCAGGGCCATAGTTTGTCTACTATGGAACCAGATGTTCTTATCACTGTTGCCCTCAGCATCTTTTACCCTCCCTCTCTTTAATGCATGTTACATTTATTTGTGGCATCTTGACTTATCGTACCTGCGTGATTGGCCCCATGTGCCAGAACAGAGACTCTTAGATTGTAAATTCTTCAATGTAATCTTAGGTCTTTGCCCCTCTTCCCCACAGTGGTGTCCCACCATCGGTTGAGACCTTTGAGTGCCACTGGAATACAAAGAAATACCCAGTCTGGTTTGGGGATGTTAAAATGGGTGTGATTTAGTAACCATGTAACTGCTGAAAATTTCAGTAGTTCCACGGTTACACACAGGGCAGCAGCCAGCTCCCTGGGAGTTGGTGCACACCAGAAGCCAGCTTTTAAGCCGGTTCCCAGCACACACCAGCCGTATCAAAGGCAGCAGTGTGGGGAATCAGCTAGCTCCCTGGGAGCTGGACTGGGAGCCACATATAAGTATATGGGTAACCGATAAGCACATTCTTATCAGTTATCCATTTAAACAATTTCACGCTTACATCCCTGGTCTGGTCATGTTGCCTCCAGCACATAAGAAGTGAAACTTGAGCCATTGGCATGGGAAAATATAATGGGGTGAACACCACACTCCAGCTCTGAAGGGATTGTGGTGGCAAGAGAGGCCAATTAGCCTACTCTATACTATATCCGGAAGGTTGGCTTAAGTTACGCAGCTCCAGCTACGTAAATAACGTAACTGGAGTTGATGTACTTTAAGCTGAGTTTGGCCCCATCTCCGCAGTGGGAGGTCCATAGGAGAAATGCTCCCGTTGCCTTCCCTTACTGGCATAATGGGGTACTAGTATCAACCAAGGGCATCCTCAGCATTTGATTTAGCGGGTCCTTACTAGACCTGCTAAATCGAACACCAGAAGATCGATCTCCTTCACAGTAACTATAGATGTTGTCTAAGGCTACACCTGCTGGGGAGCTAAGGGACAATGGTACTAACTGAACATGATGCTCACCTGGGCAGGAACAGGCGGGGGCTTCTATAAAGCCTTAGTGCTGAGGTCAGAAGGGGCCTGCCATGTGGGGAACCTACAGTCAGCCTCCTTGATACAAGGGAGAGAGTAGGTGCCTGAAAACGCACCATAGAAAGTGATCTAGAGAAGGAACTGTGAAGTCTAAAGGAGTGAAGACCTGACCTTATGGTTCCAGGGTCCCTGGCCAGAGCAGAGGTTTCCCAACCAGCCACTGCGGGTATGGAGTAATAAGCTCAGTGGCCATGGAGAATGCCTGAGACTGTGTGGAAAGAGACTCTGATGAGACCCCAGATGGGGAGGACAATAGTGATGTGGCTTGGGGGCTAGGCCATGAAGAAGAGGAGATGCAAGACAGGTAGATAGCGGCCACAGAGCAAGCAATGGAGGCATCAGGCTTCATGACCACAGGACGGGGTGTGGAGCGTGAAGAGCTAATTCCCCAAATAAACCAAAGGTAGGCGCCACTAAGCAGTGATTTGTCGACTTCATTACATAAGGGATTCACTGTTTTAAAGTATTTGAGCTGGATTTGGGCTCAGGTACCTATGCATTGGCGTTCCCTCTAATCTTTCCCATCCATGTGCAGATTTTTCCACCCATGTGCAGAATAAATTTTGTTATGTGCACCAAGCATGTGTGAATGTGCTCCACCAGCAGAAGCACAAACCTACCTGTGGGCGCTCTGCTAATCAGCTGGGCAGCATTGGAATCTCAATTAAGCTGCTTCACAAGTGCCCAGCTTACAGGTAATACTGGTGAGAATCCCCTTTTCCTCCCCTGTACAAGTTATCTTGGGTCCTGGACCTGGAGCATAGGAGTAAGTGAGACTGTTTTCCTGCTTACACCCTCCCTGGATCAGACAGGGACTACTAACCAAACTGGGTGTCTGCTCACTGTCCAGAGTAGCTCAAGCTGCGTAAGATGAGGAGGGTGATGGAGAAGCTCTGTACTAAGTTACTGCTCCCAGGAGCCTGGGGCAAACAGAGGAAGAGGTACATCTGAGTCACAATGCCTCTTGAGCTGGAGGATCTTACACAGCGTGCGCCGGGCTGTTCCCAAAGGGACAAGGCAAGGTTGTGAAAGCTGTGTATTGCAAAGGCAAGCGGGGCCTGGAGAAGGTTCAGCCATTCTGTCTGGGACAAGCCAGACTGGCATTCAGAGAGATAGCAGTGGTGCACTGAGTTTGAGATTGGGACCAGGAGATCCCCAGTTACAATCTTGATTTCGCCACTGATTTGCTGGGTTGCCATGGGCGCATTAACTCCTCTGACTCTGTTTGCCCTTGAATAAAACTGGATCATGTTTATTTCAGATAATTTAAGGCCAGAAAAGACCATTAGTTCAGCTAGCCTGCTTTAGGTTCAGCTTCCAGCCGCTGGTGTTTGTTAAGCCTCTGTTACATTAAAGAGGCTTTTAAAACCAATTTTTTTTCTCCCCAGGACTTGCCCACATGATCTCACAGGGGGAGTTTAAGTAATGTTTGCAGAGCACTTGGAAAATGCAAAGTCCATAAAAGTGCTGAACAACATTATTGTGTGGTGTGTCAGAGGTACTCCTGATAAATACTTCATTGGCTGTGTACAGCTGCCAGAGAAAACTGATCATAGAAAAGTACTATTCCTTTAAAAAAAACAACAAAAAATAAACAACAACACATGTTGCCATTCCAATCGATCTTCCGCCAAGACAAAGGAGATGCACTAAATCGATTTTTGGTGAAAGATTTTGTTTAGCTTCCAAGATTAATATCACAACTAACTGGGAGGCACGTGACCACAGGGCTCAATGCAATATCATGGAATGAAGTAGTGTTTAACATAAATACCCAAGCCAACTATAATTTAGTTAGACAAACTATGCCTGAAGAAAAAAAATAAGCTTTTTACTTACAGTAGCGTGTTATCAAAACAATCTCTTTCTAACTGCCTCAGTACACAAGAGTTCACCATTCCATTTCCAAGTTAGTTAAAAGCAGGCAAGAGCTCTCAGACCAGAAGTTCTGAAAGTGTGGTTTCTAGATGACTGGTGGTCCATGGCACACTTGCTGGTGGTTTTTGCAGAGCTGACTGATCATAGACAGCTGACTCGCCTCAATTCCAGCTTCTGAGTAGCATTAAAATACACTGAAAAATAGGGTACAGGTTGAACCTCTCTAGTTTGGCACCCTTGGGACCTGACCAGTGCCGAACCAGAGAATTTACCAGACAATCTACCTATCTCATAGAACTGGAAGGGGCCTTGAGAGGTCATCGAATCCAGTCCCCTGCCTTCATGGCAGGACCAAGTACCAACCCTGTCAGATTTGCCCCAAATCCCTCAATGGCGCCCTCAAAGATTGAGCTCACAACCCTGGGTTTTCAAACAATGGGAGATCAGTACTATCTAGGAGTATTACCAACACTTCAACTGGACTCCTAGAAGACATTTAGGGGTAAAGTAGAGTTACAGAACACTGAGCCAGCCCTGGTGGCTGTAAACAACTTTATTCAGGAAACTTGTCCACTTATCATGGGGGTGGCCATCTGGCTAACTAAAACCATATCAAACCGTGGATTTTGCTGGACCAGAAAATGCCGGATGAGAGGGGTTGAACCTGCAGTACTTTCTTCCATATATGCAACTGCTCTGGGTATCACTGGTATCCTATGCACTGACAGCAGGGGAAAGCAGTCTGCACAGGTCAGACATGAGAGAAGGCTTTCATAAGACAACTCTTCTGTGAAGATGTGGGCCACACTATAAAATGTTTGAGCACCTTTGTTTTAGGCCAACAATTTTATTTGACCTGTTAAATTGACTCTGGTCCCTGTGGCGACTGCAAATCATGCAACCGACCAATGATTTTCTAGCAAAGGAGTTTCCAGAGCTCTTCAATGGAACTGAACCGTGACATCTTCCAGTAAAAAGGACTCTGTGTTCCACAGACTTTAAACCTGGCCATTTATATGCCATCTGACTACTAAAAACTGAGGTCACAGCCGCCTGCAATCATTCATGATCCCATGCCACTATCTGCAAACAAAGTATGAATCATGTTGTCCTGGACAAATTATAGCCTGGGTAATTATATGCTAAATAATGTTTTTTTCAACTGGGGTATAGTATTCTTCCCATCTTGTCTTGGACTGTTGTGTACTGTTACCATCTATTGTGTCTACCCCAGATGTGTCTGCCCTTCAGCAAAGGGTGGTAAATTCCTACTTAGACATTATGTTACCTCTTCCAGAATGAAAGATGATGTAGACGTAAAATAAATAACTTGTACCCTTTCATAATATTACCCATGTCAGAGGTCATACGTATGTGTTTTCATTATCTTCAAATGTTGCATTAATTAACAAACTGTAACAAACTGAAGCCAAGTTTTGACCTACAAAAAATAGCATATGCTATCTCCATCTTTTCCTTTATTCGCCAGCATAACCCGAGGTATATTCAGTGTACCTGTTTCCATCATTCACATGGATCATCTCAAGTATATTCTGTGCGCACAACCCCCTATCTTCCCATAACTGCTGCCTGAAACACATAAATGTCTGTATTGAAAGTCAGGCCTAATCCAGACATGTTATTTGCCATCACCCTGCACCATTTACACCAGTGCAAAGTGGATAGTAAAACGCTAACCAATCAAAAGAGCAGCATTTTGCCCCTGTAGTGAGGGAAAGGGCAAAAGGCTCCGTGCTGGCACAATTATACCAACAGAACAAATGTCCAAATGTTGCACTTTTGCCACGCAACTGTTCTTCTCCCTAGGAATGCAATGTGTTCTCAGAAGACCCTCATTAAGGACTCCATGCAGAATCTAGGCAGCTTCTTAGCCTGCCTGCCAGTTGCATAAGAAGAGTGATCACTGGGAAAATCAAACTGTTTCCATCACTCCTTTCCGCTCAGCTCCTAAGGGGACATCCAGGCTCAGTGGAGGCTGTTGGGAGAGAAGCATTAAGTTGTTTTGCTCTGGATGCTGACACCCCAAGTGGGGCATATCTGTTGGACCTCCCTCTTGTTGGCTGCTTTGATGACTAAAACAACTTTTCCAAGGAAAACCTCAGGCTGCTCTGATGATAAAGTGCCGAAATTCCTCTGCACTCTGGGCCTGACCCAAAGAACACTGAAGTCAGTGGAAACACTCCCCAGGACTTTGAAGGGCTTTGGGTCAGAGCCAACCGTCCGCTCTTGCCTACTGCAGCAGCTGGTTCCCAGGGCCACCTTGCCAGAGAATTCAGGATGGGAGAGCATGTGGTGGGGTACACAGTACTGCTTCTTTGGAGCAAAGCCAGATGCTCCCACTCTGCAGCATAGGCAGTAGCCCAGGAAGGACTTGATTGCTCTCAAGGATGGGGAGTGGAAGCCAGGTCTCTCTCTCTCCGTGCTTTCTTCAGTCCTAAGCAAGTATCCTGACACGCTGCTGCACTGGTTGGAGGTTCTCGTCTACACCCTCACCTCCTTTCCATGCAAGGTGCCCATATAGTGCAGGGCAGGATGCGGCCAGCCCTCTGTCTGTCAGGATGGAATTCAAACATGCAGCACATTCCAGATGCTTCTCCCATCTCCTTTTTGCAGCTGCATCATGGGAAAAAGTTCCCACCAGCCCTGCCTTTTCCTCTCTGCAGAGTGGAGCTGGCCCGTTCTTAGCACACGTCTTACAAAATAGTCATTTGGAGCAAGGAACAGCAGGGTGTTTTAAATGCACACAGCAACCCCTCCTGATGCTGTGAGCTTCTGCACAGTGAATTCCAGGAGCATGGTGTAAAAGCAATTAAGAAGCCAGGCTTTAGATCTGTAATCAATGAGCCATCTCAAGCCAGCCCCCTTAACAATGAAAACACATTTAGCAGTGGGTGGAGGGGAGAACACCGCTCTCTGAAAGTCACATCACTTCTAGGCTTAGCTCTCTGGAGGCCACCAGATAAACAACACTGACATAGTGGATTTCCTTCCTCCTGAGGTGGGAACTAGTCACGCAGCAGCCACTGCCACCCATCCCATGTGACATCAGTTTCCTTGGGCGTAGTGGGAGAGGATTTAAAAGAAGGGGAATAAAAACACATGGAAATCAAGACATTCGAACTTGGGCTTGAGGCCAGTTTTGCTCAGAGCTCCATTGTCTAAGGGTGGTACACTTCCCCCGACACACATGGACACCCCATAGAAAGGGTGACTGGAAAGGAAGAAGCAGTGTGAAGCCACTGTATAAGGGCTGTGTTTCAAAGGACACTGGGAGTAAATACAGACGATTTCTCTGTTTGGTTCTGGCCAGCCCCCACCAGAACAGGAAAGCCAGGAGGTAGAGATATTGAAAAGTCTTGTTAAAGAGCGTGTCAGAGTCACACACAGCAGGCCATTTAAAATGCATTGCCTTTCTCCTGCTGTGGAGCTACCATCCCTCGCCAACCACTTGAGAGTGGTTAAGCAGAAAAAAAGTTAGGCAACAAACTCTCAGCTCCACCTGTCTCCCTGCATGGGAAGAAAAGAAGAAACAGGCAAGTTGTAGTGATTCCAAGATAGGCTTAAATTAATTAAATAGAAATTAGAGATGGGAAAGATAGATCAGATCATCTTGTTCTTCCCGTAGGGGAACCAAACAGCAACAGTTCCCATTGATATGTGTTCTGCCGGTTTATGTAGCCTGATTTTAAATGAGTCAAGTGATGAAGCTTCCCTCACTTCCCATATGGGATCATTTCACATGTTACAAGATTTCAGCATTAGGCTCCTTTTTGCTGATTACTCCCCTTTTACATCTAGTAATATCCCCTCACTGTTTCACAAATCCTTCACCAGAAGCGAAAATACGAGGCTTCTACTCACTTCAATGAGCAACATTTTGGATAACCCCCCATCACCACCTTTTCTGGGGGGCTCAGAGATTATAACTGGAACTGATTAAACATGTTGTCAGTGGTTTCCACACTCTCCCCCCAAAGAACACCTTTTTGAACAATAGCCAGATTTTCAAGAACATTTTTCTCCATTTTTAAAATATTCCAATTTTTTTGATTTGCTGATGCAACAATTCAAAATTTGAAAATGTTCCTTCCAGTTCAAGTGTAAAAGAATCACATCAAAAGCGTTCCATTTCTTATGACTTTTCTTTTCCCCAAAGCCCATAGCTCCTTTTGAACTGTTTTGTCAAAAAGTTGTGGAAAAAATGGCCTAAGCAAAACAAAAATCAATTTAAACCATAAATGATGTTGACCAAAACCTGACCAGTTCCCGAGCCCTTTCTTACTCGTGCCTGGATGCTGCACAAATGTCTAGAAAATTGAAAGTGAGATAAAGCCATATATGGCAGATACAAAAGTTAGATTCCAAGATGTGGGAGCACTTTCCTGAGCACTGACGGCTATTTCTGAGTCAGTCTCTGTCTCTCTGTGCTGACTCACTTTATCACAGACATATACTGCAAACACCCGAGTAAAGGAATGGGAAAACAAGGAAGCAGAATGCCCTGAGTGGGAGGAACCTATTAGTACCACACCTCATCCCTGCTGTCCTGACATTTATGTCACTGCAAGGAGGAGGGAGCAGCCCTCTCGTTAGGATTTTTGGTCAGGATCACATCATGATGGTACATTGATCCCAAAAATATTCATCAAAAATATACAGAAAAAAATATTTTTTTGTTTAGAGATGGGCTCAAACCCCAGATGTCCAACACCCCCAAAGTTTCTGCACGTTGAGTCAGACAATTATACATCTGATTTCCAAATTTAAACAATTAGCTACATTTGTATCCAGCCTGCAACACATCTGCTTTCGAGGAACGAAACCTGAAAGCATCACTACTACCAGTAGTTGATTAATTTAGGGTACCATCTATTCTGTATCGCCCTGTGTTACGACTGGTCACAAGGAATAGCAAGGGTGCCCAGAGCCTGTTTTTGCCTCTGTGTGTCATCAATCAAGAATGAATAGTACAAAAACAAAACCATACAGCATTTGGATAAGTATTTACTTCTGTTTGACGCTCTATAGAGGATTTTTCTCCCTGATGTGCACAGGAGAGAGCATTCAGCATGTAAGGAATTCTCAGCTGCTTGCCAAAGAAAGTCAGCTTTTTGGCAAAAATGACCAAACAGGCATCTGGAAGAAAATGAAGGAAAGATGAAATATTTTGTTTACCAGATCATTATATCACCATCATCACTGGAAAAAAATGTGAGTTCATCTCACTTTGCTGGGTTGGTCCATGTGACCTAACCCATTATCACTGTTGGATCAAACAGCAGTATCCTTTTTTCCCCAGAAAGTTTTGGAACTGTAACACATGGATTCATACACACAAGGGTCTGAGCCAATGGTCATTGACTTCAGTGGGCTTTGGATGAAGTTCCTCAAGCTCCAAATGCCAAGATCTCCCCCTCCCCCCCCCCCCCCCCCGATGATTCTGTAAGATACGTTACAGAATCATCTGGAATAGCAACTGCATTCTGCAGGATAGGGAAGGTTTTCTGCATAGAAAGGATTCTCATCTACCCAGTTCCTTTAATTGTTAGCATGTGCCAGCATGTGGAGTGAGGAAGAAAATCAATAACATTGGACTTTTAAAGAAAGTAAGTGAATTCCTCCAGAGGAAATAATCACTTCAATTGGCAAATGTCACTCAGGTTACACAGTGAGTAGTTGTGGCTCTCTGGAAAAAATATACCACGAGGAAATGTCTGGCCTAATTCAAGCATGTCTAAGTTATCAAGATCCCCTTCATGGGTGGTTTCATTTTCCACACAAAGACTCAGCTTCTGTTAGTAAATGTTCTATTATTTTTATGCATTTATTTATCCTTTAGTAATTAGAGGGTTTCTGGAGATTTCATGAGACAGCCAGGTACATGAGGGCTCTGTCTGCATATATTTGAAACTTTCCTGTGTTCGCTGCAGCAACCTCAAACCAGAACATTTGATCAAAACCAGGTGCTACTTCCCCACAAAGAGGTCTGATAAGATGATGTGAAGGCTGTGTGCTGGCAGAGGTCGCAAAGAGCCAAAATACTCTCCTACCACAGAAATACAAGGTGTGGGGAGCGGGTCAGAGTAAAAAAACAAGTGGTGTATGGGGTATGAGATTGCTGAGTAATCTCAGTAAGGTGGGCCAAATGGGAAAACCTTTTAAAAAAAATAACAAACTTTGTAGTCTGCCATGTGCTTCTTGAGCATAGCTCTCAAGATCAGAGCTAGGTGGGAAACACTACTCCTGCCCCAGGAGAATAGGAGATTTCAAAATGTTTCCCTCTCCAAAATCAGTATGAAAGACTGAAATCTCAAAAATATTCACGAATCAATAATGCACATTTTTAAAAAATCAGATCAGTTGAAACCTTCTCATTGCAAAACATTTCTCTTGGTTTTATTTGTATTTTAACCCTTTTTTAAGGAAAGTGAACGGAAATGTAAAAAAAAAAAAAAGTTTCCAATCAAAAAATCAAACCTTCACTTTGAAAATGTCGGAATGGGACACTTCTACCAACTACAAAACTTTTCTTTTCAAAAAAAGTTTGCAAAGCAGGAGATTGGTCAAAACTGGCCAGTGGGAGGGTACTTAGCAGGAATGCCTGAGCCAGCCCTGTCAGTACAGTTCCAATTAAAGGAGAACCTGTGGCTGATTGACAAAAGAAAAAGCGCTCCCAGTCTCATTTGCCTGAGGCTACGCACAGGCCTAGAGGGAGGATGGAAGGTGGAAGCCCTGAAAGGGAAGGAGTGAAATCACTCTAACTTCCTGGTCCACAGGCCAACGCGTCTCAAGGCTGGAACCTGGAGCTAAACCTGGTGAGAAGGGGGTGATAGAGTGCTATGTACATAATGCTGCGACTGCTGAGCCAGCAGGTCTTGGAGTGGGCTTTGGAGCAGAGTAGAGGCAGGGCCAAGGGGTACCCTACTACACCCTGTTGGTTTCAGCATTTTGCAGGGATATTTCCCACACAGCTCAAGACCCTTTACAAATGTGAATTCACTAAAGCCCTGCTCCCACGGAAGGCAATAGGGAACTTCTCACTATCTTCAGCCAGGCACAGTCAGGTCCTAAGCACAACCTGGGTGGCACAGCAGGTATATATTGTATCCAATTTGCAAACAGGCAGCTGAGGCCTGGGGAGATCAAATGACAGGCTCCAGGTCACAGAGCCAGTCTGTGTTTTAACCTCTAAACTTTAGCTCATGCGAAGTGCAGCCCCAATTCAGCAAAGCCCCTAAGCACATGCCACAGTCCATCCATACTGAGGTAAGACCTTAAATCTGTGCTTAATTAAGGTTGCATTTGTCCTCACGTGGAGCCTGATTATCTTGCCCACAGGTGCCACAATATTCAGTTAGCATGTCTGTGGCAAAAGGAGTAGGAAGACGCTCACAAATGCATTTAGAAAGAGCAGTAGATTTGATGTCCTTTCTTCTGTGATAAATTGGTGTAAAACACCTAAATTTAGCCTTAGAACTTTGGCCTCTGTCCTGCAAGGACTCCTGGCCACCGGATTCACTGGGAAGGACCCCTGTTGATTTCAATAGGCATTGGCCCACTTCTGTTCTGTATACAGGGTCTCTTTGCATTTTCAAATACCTTTCTATTACCGCTCAAAACAATGAGGCTGTACCTAGATAAAGGGAAAACGAATAATTAAGAGAGAGGCAACAGGACAGCAGCTCCTTCTGTGAATTCAAGGGGCCTTCATTCCCTCTGAGGGCCCATTGGTTTGGTTGGTTGGTGACACCAGGATGACATTATGAAACTGTCTTTTATGACTGCCTCCTGTGTAAATTTGGCACACATCATTTCTTTAAATGAATACAATGTAGGTGGGGAGTTCACCACCACCTCATTTGTATTTATTTACTATGGCCTAATTCAAAATTTTGTCTCAGTTGTAATCTGGTTTTATTACAGTTGTTGCTTGTGGAAAATCTATTCACCCATTACTAACACCACATAAATTCAGTTGTTGGCTTCAGAAACAGTCTCACACACAGGGCCTTTACCATTTTGTAAGTAATATGCCTACTTGTTGACTAGGCTTGCTGTGTGACTCAGTGCCATGACCTTTCCAGAGGAAGGCTTGTTTCAGTGCATAACATATACTGCTACGGCAACCAAATGCAATCCTTCCTACAGCTATAAGCCATGGCAAAGCAGGAACCACTTGACATATTCTCAAGCTGTGAGAAATATTTAGTCATGCAACTACAAGTCACATGGCTAAATGATTGGTTGAAAAATAGGCATCTTTAATAATCACATATAAACAGCATTAAAGATCCCATGGCATTTTTGCAAGACTAGATCAATCTCATTGCTCTTGCTAATTACCTTTCTGTGTAATTAGTTTCTCCTTACTTTGGCATTTAGTTTGGATAACTTATTCTTTATAGAGTTAGAGGCTCAAAAACAGATTCCATCTTACACCCTAGAAATGGCTGCATTTCAGTGTAAGGCCACTAGTAATAGTGAGAAAAGGTGGGCTTGGTTCCTTACTGTGACATGCAGGATCAGGCCCTGATTGTCAAAGTGCTTTGGGATCCTGCTGGCTACGGTATGAGCCACCAGTATAATAGAGCGGTTCCGCATTGTAAACCTGCTGATAAGACCATATCTGATCACAATGAAACAAATTCTCAGAGAAAAGTGTTTTAGAAGCGTCCAAGATCAAAGGCCTGGTAACATTTTAAATGTTGTCTTAACTGATAAAGGAAAAAAGACTGTATCAAATGCCACTATTCCAGCCTCAGAATGCTAGCATTTAGCAATCAACCCATGAAATGAACTCTAACAGACGGACACGCACACATACTACAACTATTGCAAATCAGCAGAGCTTCATTGAGTTCCCTTAAATCAACGCAGTGACGCCATTTACAGCAGCTGCGGTCTGTCCCTTGTAAATCTGCAAGGTCCATCACACAAACAGTAGCCCATTAATAGCTTTATCAAGATAGCCATATTTATCAGGGTTCAACATGTTAAGATTTAAAATGTTGATAAAGCCAATCAGGAAAAAAAAGACCCTTCTAACTCTGAACATTTCCCTCTTCTCAAGACCACATTTTGTACCCATAGTGCCTGCCAAGGGGTGAAGACAAGCAGCACAATTCTTGTTTTTCTTAACAATAATCCAACAACAACAACAACAACAAAACATTTTTATTGCCTAGCACCTTGCTAACAGCTCTCTGAGACCCAAGGAAGACAATGCATTCCCTAGTTGTTATTACCGGGAAAATGAGTCAAAGCTTGAGTGAGTTATTTGCTCTCATTAATTAAACTCGAACTAAACATAAAAACAGATTTAAAAAAAGCTCTTTAAGGGAAAATATTTCCACCTCGATGCAGCAAGAATTTTGCAGCCTTTTGTTCCTGCAGACAAACTAAATTTAAAGACATCAAGAAGCCTCTTGAGAAAATCTGCAGAGGAAGCTTGAATGCAAAGTGAACTTACAAACAAAAAACTATTTTTAGTGGGGGGGGGCTCCTAATATTGGACAAACAATACAAGGAAGTTACAGACACTAAGTGCAAGGGAGAACTAATATCCCTTTGTCGCTGACACACCTAGTCTGGATACACGAATGCTGTTGTGTTCTCAGGCTTCTCCCAGTCCCCACATCTTTTATCTTTCTTTTGTCTGGTGGAAAAGTTCAATGGCTGAGTTTAGGGCATTGGGTGACCTCGGTTCACATGCATCATTCCCAGGGATTGCATGGGTGATCCATGGGTACAATGGGGCCTTTAATCAGAGAAGTTAAAACAAATGGAAGGCGAGTTCCAACATGTTGTACAAAGCAATTGGCCTGAGGGGGGCCACGCAGCACAGCGCAATTTGCTCAGCTGCGTATTCAACCGGAGCACACCAGCTAGGAGAGAAGCAAGGAGGTGGAAGGTCTCTGTTAATCTCTCCAACTAGAGATGACACCCCTGCTTTTGACCTTTCTGCTGTCATCATGGCTCTGATTCACCTAAATTGCTCCTCTCTTTTACCATGGAGCAACCCCAGACGCTGGAATACATCGACTGAGAGATGCTTCCCCATAATTGAGTCAGTCCTTTGCAGATCTTCCTGGATCATATGAATTCCTTCCTTGTGAACAGAGTGGGGCGATCACCATGAAGCCCCACTCCACTGTCTACATTCATCTGTGCTGTGCCTAAGCATTGTTCTTGCCCTTGGTTCTTGATCTGGCTTAAGTTGTTTTTCCCTTAATTTTCTTCAGTCCTGACCCAGCCCATTGACGGGGAAGGATACAATTGAAAGGGGCCGGGGGCTTTCAGTCCCTGGTGGCCATTGCCCCGGGCCCTTTAAATCATCGCCAGAACACTGGCTCTGAGAACTGTGGGGGGCCCAGTGCCACACTCCAGGTGGTGCTCAGGATTTTGGAGTGGTGGTGGGGGGGGGGGGTTGGTCTGGCGTGCTCTCTGCCCCTGTCCCACCCCTTCCTGCTGAGGCCCGGCCACATTTGGGAATGCAGAGCTGCCCCCGTACGCTTTGTCCAGGGGCCCACTGAGGCTCTTGTCTCCCCTGGTTCTGACGGACTCGTGGCCATTTTTTTTGTTTGTTTTCTGAAGTTGTCAAGTCTTGCTTGATGCTTTCCTGGTGACCACGGGGCCAATCCTCCGCTGGCGTCAATCAACATAACTCGGCTGATTTCAATGGAGCAGTGCTCATTTGTGCCAGAGGAGGCCCCAGTTCTGTGCTGGAAAGGTGCTGAGTGTGGACACCTTGCTGTGTTAGCAACCAAAGGTAGAAAAAAAAAAGCAAAAACTAAATAAGCACCTTTGAAAAAGCCAATAATAGACTGGGCGTTTTTATAAACAGCATCGCAGGGGTTGGCACCAGAGGCGGTCAGACACACAGTCTACCTGGAACAGATTCCCCTAAGGAGAACAAGCCAACCCAGCTCTGCTTGTGGATAGCTAATTGCCTCACTAATTGGGTGGCAGCTAATTAGGTAAGGAGCCTAATAAAGGTTTATGAGGGCTCAGTCAGGAAGCCCCAGAACAGAAGAATCTCCGGAGGCAAAAGACTCCTTCGGAGGGCTGGGTAGGAAGCCACCCAGAGTGGTGTTTCCCTGGTGAACTGTGGTTCACACGATAGGAAGAGGTGCAAAGAGAATGAGCTCCCAGGCACGGGACAAGAGCAGTCATGGGCATCCAGTGGCATCCAGGAGAATGCATAGGAAAGGCCCTGTCACGTCTATCCCCAGAGTTCTGGTCCCCACAGATTCCCAGTCTTTACACAGCTAGTCCCGATAGCTGAGGGCCCAGCGTGAGATGACATGCCCTCAGAGTTTTCCTTGCTATCACCTGGAGTTACACATGCTCAGCACCTCTGTCAAACCAGGCCCAAATTCAGGCACTCCAACCTAAGGAACCCTTTTGAAAACTTGCCCATGGTCACAGACCAACAGGGCATCAGCACAAGAACGGAAGACAGGAATTCTCCGCCATTGCTCTTATGTTCAAACATTTAGACCACCCCTCTCTTTTCTATCCCTCCGGACAAAGAAATGACAGCTAATCCACCACAATAAAATCCAGACTGTGTTAAAATGTGCTGTGAATGCATGCTGTACTGGGGGTATTGTGTATACGTGATCCAACTCCGAGATTAAATTGTCTCGTTTCCTTTCATGGACTTTCAAACTCGTACTCCTTTCAATGTTCTTCCAAGTTCAACAAAGGACAAGGAAGGGCCACATCTCTGGTTGGTGTAAATCAGCCTCCTCCCTCACGTTCAGTGGCAGGACTCTTGACTTCAGTGAAGCTAGTCTGATTTACATCTCAAATACGACTAAAACGAGGGGTCCTGTGGCACCTTAAAGATTAACATGTTTATTTGGGTAACCCTCGCAAGCTTAAATCAAACCTGTCAGTCTTTAAGGTGCCGCAGGACTCCTTGTTGTTTTTGCTGAAGCAGACTAACACAACAACCCCTCTAGAGTACAACTCTGATCGCACTACAAGGTTACACTTTTTCAATTCCATCGTTACCTCAGACGTCTGAGTGCTGCTCAGTTTTAGAGGCTTGCCGGTCGGCAGCAGCAGCTACCTCTGTTTAGGAACATAAGAATTGCCCAACTGCATCTGACGGTACCAGATGCTTCAGAGAAGGTGCAACCCCCCTGTCCCTCTTTACAGGCCAACATCACACTTCATAGCAGTATGTGTTACTACAGCCAGGGCGTTCATAACTCTTCCTCCCCCCTGTCATCCCACCCCAAGGATGTAACTTCGCAAATATTTAGGTCAGCTGGGGCACACCCTGCAGTGTAGAGAAAACATAAGGTTGCATGTCACAGCCTTGGTGTGTTTGATAAGACAGATTGCTTCACTGGGGACTACCCTAGCATGGCCATTTAGCAATCAACTTGGGAGATGAAGGTTGGCTTAAGACACAAGTGAAGTGAGTGCTGTGGGCTCAGTCCAAAAAGAAACCCCATTCCTTAGAGGGGGAGTGTGTGCTGCCATGTGGGTGGAGTGACCATATGCAAGAGCAATTACTGGGAAAGGCAGTAGGAAATAAAGATACACAGCCTCAGGGCAGAAAGGCCCAAAGAATCACAAGTGACCCAGTCACAATGGCAGGCACTCAGGAAACCTGAGGTAATTCCCAGCTCGTCCACAAACTCCCTGTAGGAACCTGAGCAAGTCTCTGACTCTGTGTCAACCTCCCTCCGTAAAGTGGGGATAATATTGCCCTGCCTCACAAAAGGCATTCATGATTGGGGAATGCACATCAGGGCAGCAATCTGCTCTAGGTTAATGAGGCACAGTCATGTGGCTCCTCATGATTAGGGCCCTACCAAAGTCACAGCCATGAATAACGCATCATGGACCGTGAAATCTGGCCTCCCCCATTTAAATCTGGTCTTTTGCATGTGTTTACCCAATACAGTACCAATTTCACAGGGGAGATCTCTCAAATTAGGGGTCCTGACCCCAAAGGGAGTTGCAGGGATTGAAAGGTTATTATGAGGGGGAGTTGTAGCTTTACTATCCTTACTTCAGCACTGCTTTCAGAGCTTGGTGGCCAGAGAGAGGGAGCTGCTGACTAACAATCCAGCTCTGGAGGTAGTAGTAGGTGGGAGAGATAGCTCAGTGGTTTGAGCATTGGCCTACTAAACCCAGGGTTGTGAGTTCAATCCTTGTGGAGGCTATTTGGGGCAAAATTTTGTCAGGGATGATACTTGGTCCTGCTGTGAAGGCAGGGGACTGGACTTGATGACCTTTCAAGGTTCCTTCCAGTTCTAGGAGATAGGCAATCTCCATTAATTTAGTACAGGCATAAAAATAGCAATCCCATAGCAGGCCATCCTTGCTTCTGGAAGCAACTCTGCCTTCAAAGCTGGACTCCTGGCCAGCAGCTGCCCAGCTCTAAAGGCAGTGCTGAAATAAGGGTAGCTGTACTGCAACTCCCTCTGTTTGCCTTGCGACCTGCCCACAAGTCCTCTTTGGGTCAGGATCCCTACAATCACAACACTGTGAAATTTCAATTTCAACTTTCAACAAATGAACTCGTGAAATGTATGATTTTCAAAAACCTCCAACTCTGAAATTGACCAAACTGGACCATGAATATGGGAGGGGTCGACTCATGAGTCATTCAGCTTTCCATGACCTAGCTTTCCATGACCTTTCCGATGCTGGTTAAGCCTAGCCCCTAATGTATTAATGTTATTTCTCAGGGATCCTCAGCAACCACCACAGAATTCCCAAGAGAGCCAGAGGTCAATGGCCTTGTAGTAAAGTAAAGAATAGCTGCATGACAAAACCATACATTGACAGGGAAAAGGCACGTGCAGAGAAGATGGGTGCTAAGCAGCGCGTACTGGGATGAATCATCATTCCACTGACAGGGGTTTGTTCTTGCTACTCATCTGCAATCATGGGGGTGCTACACCATTTATCAGAGCTGGGTGGAAAATCCTCTTCTCTTCTGTCAGGTTTTTGTTTGGAAACATCAGAATGGGATGTGCCTCTCCATCTTTGGATGTTGGCCTTTCCCCTTCTGTATATGGTTTTTGTGATACAGCACTGTAACTTTCCAGCTCAGGGGGTGTGAAGAAAACACACCCAAGCACAACGAGGTAAAGCACCCGTATGAACCAGGCTACAGTTCTGGGAGTTGTGCTCCCCTCACTGTTAGCTATTCCCCTTGTGGAGGTGGTTTACATGGAGCACTAAGAGAGCTCAGTTTAAAGTGCTGCCACAGCTGCGTTTTAAACGTTTAAGCGTAGACAGAAGCCTCAGCATCTCTTCCATCTTTGTGGAACATTTTGGCTTCTGCTTTGTGAATTGTCACTGACAACGTTCTGACCAGCTCAATGGAGAGCCGTGTAGGGTTCTCACGTTCGGGCTCAGCCATGCAAAGACACGGCACACGCCCCTGCAAAGCGGTAAAATTCCACCCCAGACACAGAAAACAACGTACAGCAGATACTACTGTTCCTTCAGCTGTTATTTAACTGCCCACTAGATTGTGTTCATTCACTCATTTATTGCCCTGTTCTGTTCCCATTGTTTCTGAATGAGGCCTTATCAGGAGGCATAGTTCTATATTTATGACAGGATATCCAGCCCAGTTGTATAGTGGTCTTGTTTGAACTAGATACTTTTACCTTCCATGAAGGCAACGGGGTAAATCAACAAAAAGGTATAAAAATAAACAGGTGTTTGCTTAGAGACATTTGTTTGTATCAGCACACACGAAAGGCATCTCATCCTACTGTGTTAGCCAAGGGAGAATGAAGTTCTTTTCCTAACAACACAAACAAAAAATATGTCCTAGGAAGATTGAGAGTTTCCTTTAAAAAAAAAAACAATCGACAGAATAATCCGTAGGAAGTTATAGCACAGCTTGCTTTACTCCCTCAGAAGTGAAATGCTGGTTAACTAAATATAGCAGAGCCTGACCAGAACCTGCCCTTTAGAAACTTCACGTGATACAAAAAACAGCAGAGAAACCAATGAGCTGCCAAACCCACAGGTTGATCCCAGGCTGAGAGGCATGCCATTTAGAGGAATGCAAACTCAGATTGAGGCCAGGACTGGCGTAAGAGATCGGTGTTTGGCTTGGGTTGGCTGCTTTACAAATTTCAACTCTAGGTTATTACATTCAAATTTCTGGAAATCATGAAGGGGGGATAGGATAGATTTTTTTATTTCCATATATTTTCATGACTGGTGTGGAAAAAGTGAATGAAGATGAGTTATTTACTCCTTCCCGTAACACAAGAACTAGGGGTCACCAAATGAAATTAATAGGTAGCAGATTTAAAACAAACAAAGGGAAGTACTTCACACAACCCACAGTCAACCTGTGGAACGCCTTGCCAAAGGATGCTGTACCATCCAAGACTATAACAGAATTCAAAAAAGAGCTACATAAATTTACGGAGGATAGATCGATCAATAACTATTAGCCAGGATGGGCAGGAATGGTGTCACTAGTCTCTGTCAGAAGCCGGGAATGGGCAATAGGGGGTGGATCATTTGACGATTCCTTGTTCTGTTCATTCCTTCTGGGGCACCTACCATTGGCCGCTGTTGACAGACAGGATACTGGGCTAGATAGACCTTTGATCTGACCAAGTATGACCATTCTTATGTTTTTATTATGTTCTTAGGAGTTTTATGAGCACCACACCAATCTATGACAGGTCACCCTTTGTGAAATGAGTATGTCTAGATGAATGTGTGCTGTAGGATACACTGGCCAAATTCAAATGGCATTTAAACGGCAGGGGAAGCATTTGCACTGCCAATGCCCTGAGTCCCTCATCTGCATGTCCACACTTTCTCCCATGCTCCCTTGTGCACATTGCTATTTATTCTGTTGTTACATCCTGTCTGTCCTATCCTCCTGTCACATCCTTACATGCTAGACTTCACAGCTGGTTAGATGTCTGTTACACACCATCACACACACCCCATTTCAAGTTTTAGCAGAAAAATTTAAGAGAAATATTTAGTTCTGAAACATCACTTTGATACCTCCTGGGAGTTGTAATTCAGGGGCTTCATGCTCCCATTTCTTCTCTATGGAGTAGTAGGGTGACATCCTAGTTGGATGACAACTCCCATGATGCTCCACGGCAGTGGTGGGCAAACTGTAGCCCGGGGGACTGAATGTGGCCTGTGGGAGTTCTATGTGTGGCCCATGAGATATTTTGTTTAACCATTGCCCACATGCAGAGTTGCCATTCTGCTGGTTTCTGTCTGAATAATTTTTTCCCTATGGGCATGTCTAAACTACATTTTTTTCAAAAGAGGATATGCAAATTCTTCCGATCTCACTTTTCCCATCCGGGGCGGGGTCAATTGGGGGGCTGTCAGGATCCAGGAGTCCCTGCAGGAGAGCATCCACCCCGAGAAGCCCGCAGAGCCACCCCAGTCCTCCCCATCGGGGGCTCATGCCCCATTCCTCCCTCACCTCCTTCCACCTACCCCTCCCTAGCCCCCCTTCCTGATGTAAAAAATAAAGGACACGTGTGTTCAAAAATAGAAACTCTCTTTATTTAACAAAACTGGGGATGGTGGGGATTAACCTCTGGGGAGTCTGGGAAAAGGAGGTGGGAGAGGGGAAGAGAGAGGGGAGGGAGAAACCTAGGAGTAGGGAGCTGGAAGGGGGAAGCCAGGGGAAGAAGGAGGAGGGGAAGTATCAAACTATGGTACGCCATATCTTCAGAAATATGTACAGATGTGGTCTCACCTCAAGAAAGATATTTTGGCCTTGGAAAGGGTTCAGGAAAGGGCAACTAAAATGATTAGAGGTTTGGAACAGGTCCCATATGAAGAGAGGCTAAAGAGACTGGGACTTTTCCGCTTAGAAAACAGGAGACTGAGGGGGGATATGATAGAGGTCTATAAAATCATGAGTGGTGTGGAGAGGGTGAATAAAAAAAAAGTTCTTCATTAGTTCCCATAATATAAGGACTAGCGGACACCAAATGAAATTAATGGGCAGCAGGTTTAAAACTAATAAGCGAAAGTTCTTCTTCACACAGCACATAGTCAACCTGTGGAACTCCTTGCCAAGGAAGCTGTGAAGGCTAGAACTATAACAGAGTTGAAAAAGAAGTTAGATAAAATCATGGAGGTTGGGTCCATGGAGTGCTATTAGCCATGGAGTGCTATTAGCCAAGGAGCAGGAATGGTGTCCCTGGCCTCTGTTTGTGCAAGGCTGGAGATGAATGGCACGAGACAAATCGCTTGGTCATTGTCTTCAGTCCATCCCCTCCAGGGTACCTAGTGTTGGCTGCTGTCGGCAGACAGGCTACTGGGCTAGACGGACCTTTGGTCTGACCCAGTACGGCCATTCTTATGTTCTTACGTTCTAAGCTCAGGACTCAGGGTCGGGGGTCTCACTGGACCAACTTGATTTTCATGTAAACCTGCTCCTGGGTTTGCACATGGCCTTTGGTGGCCAGGCTGGCAGCTATCCTGCCCTAGACAGCCGCATTCCTGTGCCTAGTGCGGAGATCATGGACATTGGAGGCCTCCCCCCAAACCTTGATGAGGTCCATGATCTCCACACTAGACCAGGCTGGCACCTGCCTCTTGCAGCCCCACACAAGCTCCTGGGAGCCGCCAGCCTGGTCCTGGGAAGAGGTGGAGGGCTGGGTGGCAACGGGTGGCTGGCTCATGCTGTGCCAGGTGCAGGGTCTGCTGGCTGGGCGCTGGCAGGCTTGCAACTGGCACAAGCACTGTAGCCAGACCGTGCCCCTTTAAGGGCTCTGGGGCCAGGAGGGGGGCAGAAGAGTTTCTCTGGTTTGGCCCAGAGTGGCCACCAGGGCAACCTGGGAAGGGCTAGACTCCCACTAGTTCGAATTAAGTGGTTACACAGCCCTTAATTCAAACTACTTAATGTGAACTAGGCATTATTCCTCGTAGAATGAAGTTTATCTAGTTCAAATTAAGCGCTCCGCTAGTTCGATTTAAATTCGAACTAACGGTTTGTATGTGTAGCCCCTATTAAAGTTAATTTGAACTAACGGCTGTTAGTTCAAATTAACTTTGTAGTGTAAACATGCCCTCAGGGTGTGTCTAGACTACAGGGTTTTTTCGAAAAAACTTTACCTTTGTCTAGACTATCACCGCGTTCTATCGACAGTAAATTGAAAGAACGTGGTGGTTTTGTCAATGGCGGTAAACCTCATTCTACAAGGAATAATGCCTTTTTTTGAAAGTCATCTTTCAAAAACAGGCACTATTGCATGAAAACAGGGCTTTTTTGAAAGAGAACATCCAGACTCTCTTTCGAAAAAGTGAGCCTCTTTTTTAGAAAAATCTTCTTGTTGTCTAGACGCTCTTTTTTGAAAGAGGCTTTTCCAAAAGAGGCTTGCAGTCTAGACGTAGCCTTGGTGTCAAGAGGACATGGAGAAATGGGCTGCAGGTGTCATCAGACCCCAGTCTCTTACAACTGACCCAATTATCTGGGTACCGAGCTTTGATTCACTGTGCTGCTCATGGTCCCTTCTGAACCGATTTTCAACAGGCCATGGTCGATGTGCTGCCAGCCTTTACACCCGGACGGAGAGAGAGGAACCCAGCTGTGGCCAAAGACAATGTCACACATCACTAACTACTGTCCTCTGACTGGATTTGATGGTGGTCTGAAAGCTCTGCACTTGCTGCTGATGAGGCTGCTGCATATTGGTTTGGCAAGCTCTGCTTCAGATAAGAAGACTTCTCCATATGCCAGCTATGGACCATCGTGTCCATGAAGGATAACAGCTGTCGGATGAACCCTGGGATTTAATAATCTAAGCAGAAGCTGTAATTTGAGGACTTTCTCATGTCAATTAAACAAAACTATCTCCCATTCATAATGAAAAGTTGTGACTGGAATACTGTCTGTTAAAATAGTATTCAACTCAGCTAACAGGTACTGGATGTGATTATCAGTGATTAACATAAGAACCTAAGAACAGCCATACTGGGTAAGACCAAAGGTCCATCAAACCCAGTTTTCTGTTCTCTGACAGTGGCCAATGCCAGGTGCCTCAGAGAATGAACAGAAAAAGGAATCATCAAGTGATCTACCCCTGTTACTCCTTCCCAGCTTCTGAAAAACAGAGGCTAGGGACGCGATCCTGGATGCATTCTCAGCCTTAGCTGGTAATTCCAGTTCGACTGTCTTAATTCAAACTCTGAATCTGTGACTTTCCCTTTTTATTTTTCTAATTTAGTGCTTGCAAAGGATTGTGTGAGCTGTCAACCACAACCCTGTTCTTCTCCAGAAATCAAAGCACTGTGGTAAATAATATGTATGTTTCCCCACATTGTTTTTATAAAGATCCATGATGTCAAAAACCTCAACTCCCTTTGGAGAACATAGGAGATTGTATTTACCCTACATTTTTTCCACCCAAAGGACTGCCTCCCCTTAGTACAAAGAGAGCTAACACAGTCCGGTTCCCTTTTGTTTTCTGAGGAGGACCACAAGGTTTAGAAGAGGCCAAAATTGGAACAATCTGACTCCTATTATAAGAAGCACACACCATCTATAACAGAAACATGTGTCTTTCAAAAGTGATGTTTCACATTCATATGCAAGAACTGCTTCTTTTCTGGGTTATGCATGGATTGTATTGAAAAATGTCAAAGGAACTCTGGAAAAACAACTTGAGATCATAGTCCGTCAGACTAGGTTACATTACTCAGGGGCTTTCCTGCTAATTCAGGTAACTATAACTAACTTTATGGCAAGCAACTGTACACTGTCTTATCACAGCTGATTGAGTCACATTTCCTGCTGCTACAGAGGTCTGACCATTAGTATCCAACTGGTAACCTAGAAATGCATATTTGGGAAGATAATGAGGGTATAAAACACCTGAGAATCATGATGAGAATGTAAAACACATGGGCACATAATGAGATTTAACCTTAAAGGCATGCCCTAAATTGCAGTCCTCAGAAATGTATTCATCTTTAACACAAACCCGCTAAACTGATACCATTGTGCTCACAGTCTCCTGAGTGCTACAGGGAGACCAATGGCCCAAACACCATGAATTCAATATGACTCTACAATTGAATACAGTGGTGGGACTTTGTAATGTTTCTCAGTGACAAAAATCAGAGGAAAGGGCAGCCTATTACCACACCACAGGCCCAGGTATGTGGGCCAGTTATGTCTAGCCAAGTTTCTGGTCACCCTAGCAACACTTTCTGTAGCATTTGTCTAGACAAGCTGGGGTTTTTACCTGGCTTATCGTTCTTGATTTTTCTCATGGTTTCAACAACACTGCAATCATGAGCATGTACTTGGACAAATGGAATTGAGCAGTGAAGGGATCAGCAGGATCAGTCTGTGGCAGACACCTCACCGAGAGGACCGGAACTCAAGGGAGTTGAGTTGGCTACCGCAGCCTGATGGAAGGTAGATATGCTGGCCTCTGGATGAACAGTTTTCTGTTTCCTGAGTAACCAGTGAGGCACTGCTGCAGCACAGTGAGGAAGAGCCTGCAGCCAATTAAAAGCTTGCCAGAAGTGGTAGGCTAATCAGAACACCTGCATCCCATTAAGGACTTGCTGGGGCTAGTTTACAAGGCTTCCCTTCAGAAAGGGTCGGCAGGCCAAGCACTGGGCATGAAGAGATGCTGTGGAAGAGCGGAAGGGGGTACCAGGAGAAAAGTACTAGGAGGAGTTGGTTGGGGAAGTGGCCCAAAGAAAAGCTGCAGCTCTGGCAGTGGAGGAGTTACTTCCGGCTGCCGCTGCCGTTAGGGTCGTTGGGCTGAAACCCAGAGCAGAGGTGGACCTAAGTTCCCCCCCCCCCCCAGCCTTCCTGCACCACTATGGAGGCCACCCCTGAAGGGGGAGTTTGAGACTAAAAAGAGGTTCACCCCAAACCCGTCAGACTGGCCTGTGATGAGGATGGCTCTGTAAGGTGTGACCCTTAGCAAGAGGCTATGTGGAGGGCCACAGTAAGCTTCTAAGGCAAACACTTTCCACCTAGATGCACTGGACCCCTGAGGCAAGGCCAAAGCTCTGCCACAGGAAGCACTGTGAGAAGCAGGCCACAGCTAAAGAACAAAGTCACATGGAAAGAAGGTCCTTCTGTCCCCTGCACTGCAATGCCACAGAAGGGCTGATGAGAGCCCCTGTGAGAACAGAGAGAGTCTAGGATTCTGAAGGACAGGAAGCTCAGTGCCAAGCCTATGGATGTTTCTGGTCCTCCAGACTGCGAGGAGTACCAGTGCCAACTGGGGGCACCCTCAGTGTTTGATTTAGCAGGTCTTTGCTAGACCCACTCAATCGAATGCTAGAAGATTGATCTCTGGCACAGCAAGTAGAGACGTGGCCTCAGGGTGATCTGGAACTCTGGGTAGACTGGGTACAAACAAATAATAGTCACTTTAAATACAGCTAAGTGTAAATGTATACAACTGGAAACAAAGAATGTAGGCCATGCTTTCAGGATGGGGGACTCTCTATTCTGGGAAACAGGGACACTGAAAAATGATTGGGGGAGGTGATGGTGAATAATCAGCTGAACATGTACTCCCAGTGCAACACTGCAACTGAAAGAACTAATGCCATCCTGGAGGCATTAACACGGGACTCTTAAGTAGGAGTAGAGAGATTATTTTACCCTGGGATTTGATAGTAGTGCAACTACTGCTGGAATAACGTGTCTTATTCTTATGCCCAGAGTTCGAGAAGGATATTGATAAACTGGGGAGGATTCAAAGAAGAGCCACCAGAATAATTAAAAGATTGGAAAACATGCCTTATAGTGATCAACGCAGGGAGCTCAATCTATCTTAAACCCCAAAGAGATTAAGGGGTGACTTGATTACAGTCTAAAGAGCTACATGGGGAACAAATATTTAATAATGATCTTGTCAGTCAAGCAAAGAAAGGTATAAAATCATTGAATGGTTGGAAATGGAAGCTAGACAAATTCCGACTGGAAATACATAAGAACAGCCATACTGGGTCAGACCAAAGGTCCATCTAGCCCAGTATCCTATCTGCTGACAGTGGCCAATGCCAAATGCCCCAGAGGGAGGGAATACAACAGGTAATCCTCACGTGATCCCACTCCAGTCGTCCATTTCTAGACAAATCCAACATACACTTTTGATGGTGAGAGTAATTAACCATTGGAACAATTTGCCAAAAGTCATGGAAGATTCTTCATCAATCAGATGTTCTTCTACCTCTAGGAATCAGTTTGGGGAAGCTTCATGGCCCGTTATGCAGGAGATCAGACTGCATGATCACAATGGTCCCTTCTGGTCTTGGAATCTAAGACTTGACCCTATAGTGATATCCAATGTCAAGATGAAGAAGGCTGCATTCTGCTCACCTTTGTTCTACTCAAGTGGGGCCCTCGGTCCCTTTGCCAATCGTGCAGGCAAAGTCTGAGCACACCCAAATGAGCTGCCTGTTTGAGAATAAGTAAATGTTTCCTATGCTAGTCAGTTTATTGGCAAATACACAGAAATAATCTACATATAAACCTCTATCAGGGAGGGGGCTTTTTTTATTTTTTATTTTGGGGATGGGAGTGTTGCAATTGCATTCTAAGAGCAAGAATCCAGCTTCTCTTTCAGAAGGCTCATGCAGCACAAGAATGTTTTTGTTGCATTTGGCATGAAGAAAGTCATTTCCATCATTTACAGAGATCCATATGACAAAGCAAGCCTTCTTTGAATAATGCCATAGTGAGAGGTATTGAAATCTGGTCCATCGAGAGGACACCACTCAAACAAAAGCAAAGTTGCTGGAACTTCTGAGCTACATATTATGTGAGCCTGCTTAAAAGGCAATGAGATCCCTGCAGTGGTGTTCTGACAAAGCAGAGCAGAGATCTGCCCCAGGGATAGAATTCCGTGTTACACAGGTCTTCCATTCTATGAAATCTATAAGTCACTTTCCCATCCATAACAGGCAGCAGCAAATAATAATTTCTCACTCACTCTGAGTAGCATAAACATACTGTTTCTGTGTAACAGAGGAGTTGGGGAACAGAAAGAGCCTACAGGTCTGTAGTGTTATATTTCACTGCTGTGTGCAAAATTGATGTGCAGTGAAACCGTACAAACAGTCCAGGGCAAGGAGCCACTATAGAATCTCCTATTTCAGCAAGTACCTCAGAAATCTTTATGGCTAATCAGGAACATCATGTATTAACCCACTTAATGCTCAGCCAAGTGCAGATGTTAGTATGGATAAGATCTTCCTTATCGTCAATGAAAGCAATGGGTAGAATTCTGTGACATTATTCAACAAACAACTTTCAGTCCGAGATTTCCTGTGTTACCATGTGTGCTAAGAAGATCTAAACTTTCCTGTCTTGGGAGGTGTGACAGGGCATACCAGACATTTGTGATCTCCTGCCACAGACCCTGCTGTCTTGATGCACCCCATCCTGGGAAGTGGCCCTGTAACTGAAGAAGGGCAGAAAGTATGGACCTCTGGGAATTGTGTAGAAAGGCCAACCAGGGTCAGTTACTTGTGGAGTTGGCAATACTTAGTCAGTCCTCCAATGGCTGGAAGGAGATTGAGGCAAATAAGGGCTCATATGAAAAAGGCTGGCTGCTTCTATTAAAGGGCAGTTCTGAGCAGAGCCAGACAAGAGAAGGAAGGAAGGACGCACCCTTTGTCTTAAACCAAAGTGCCAAGCTTGGTCAGAGCAGTGATTTTTTACTTATTTTGTGGAGTGTAAGGCCCAGGCGGGCCCTACTGGGCAAGATGTTACTAGAGCTACTGAAAATTATGTGCACTTACTTTGTGAGATGCCAAACACATCTAGGAAGAAATACTAAGACTACGATCACAGCCCTTATGGCCTTGTTTCTTAAACTGTGTTCTGCGGAACACTGGTGTTCCACGGAGAACTCACAGGTGTGCCGCGACCATTTGAGGAAAACTAACGGCCGCTAGAGCCGCTGAGATGCAGCAGATGGTGCGAAGGGTGGAAGAGGTGAGTGAGTGGTGAGGCAGCAGTGACGCAGCTGGAGATGAGACGGGGCTACCCGTGTTCCTCCTCACGTGCTTCTGTGCCTGGCTTGCAGTCGCCTGGGAAAGCTCCATGCCTCGGTTGCGTCCCTGGCCAGAGGGGAGGAGCATTGCAGGGCCAGCTCTGATTGGCTATCTCCGCTGCTGGTCTGGGAATCCTGCCTGCCAGGGGAGAGAACTGCCCAACCGGGTCTTTGTGCTGCTGCCTTTAGCCCTCACTTGTTACCCAAGGATAGCTGAGGAGGGCCAGATACAATGTTCCCTCTTTATTGGACAATGCTTTTTTTATTTAATGGATAGCGATTAACAGGTTACGTTTGGGATACTTAGATTTAAAAAGATGTTCCACTTTTCAAAAGATTCTTAAATTATCATTGGGCAGTGAGCAAATATTGTCGTTGTCAATAAAAATGTTGTCTGGTATTCAAGGGGCAGGAGATGTGTGGGGGAGTGTTCCCCCTCAACCAAAAACTCTCAGTGTTCCTCATAAAAAAAACTGTTTGGTGTTCCTCAGTCTTAAAAGTTTAAGAAACACTGCCTTATGGAATTATATTGAAACGGGTGGTGTAGCGCTAGTATCAGTTAACTTTGCCTATTCATATACAAATAAGGCCTGATCTAAAGTCTAATGAAGTCATTGAAAAGGCTTCCGCTGAATTCAATGGGCTTTGAATTAGGCCTTTAGCTACTATGGTATCTTAACCAAGTTTATGTTATTTAGCAGTGCATCTTTCAGAAGAGAGCCCCTAAATCAGCTGAAATGAGCTTTAACCAATTTGTTAACCATCTTTATGAGAGATGAAAACAGACTATTGGAAAATTCTAATATGTTCTTGAAGTTTTATAGCTTTTTTTAATCTCTTTTGCTGATATCAAATACTTTAAAAACCAACATAACTGAATATATTTAAATCTCAGTTTAATCTTATGGAAAGTTTTATGGGCATCCTAACAAAAGCTTTATAACAAAAGCTTTGTTCAAGATAGGATTTAGTTTGCACGGAATATACATCATAAAGACGGGGAAAGGGAGAAAATCACAATCTGTCCACAGGCGATTCGCTCTAATGCAATCGTCGGGTGTAAAACCCACCAATCATTTATTTCTACGGTGTTATTGTTGGAGTCTCTAGAGAGAGTCACAGCTGAGAATGCCCAAACTCCAGGCAGACTGCCAGAATGGAGAGGGAGCTCCCATCAGGCACCAGTAGTCCTGCTCCTCAAAAGGAGGAAGGGGAAGTCAATAGAGCGTTTGCTCCCATCGACCTCCCACTGTGTGGATGGTGCCAAAACACAATTTAAGATACTTTGACTCCAGCTACATAATTAACGTAGCTGGAGTTGCGTATCTTAAGTTGACTTTCCCCTTTAGTGTAGAACAGGCCAAAATGTCCTGGGCTTTCCAGTCTATATTTCCCACCCAGGCAAACTGGGCTTTATGGTGCAAACTAGCAGTGTTGTTCTTGGTGAAATCATACAGTATCCAGTGATGTAGGATGAGTTACTGGCCCTCTGGAACTGGAAGTTTTTTGTTTGTTTAGCTTTAACCCTTACACAGTGGGCAAGTGGGGGCAGTGTACAGGGATGGAGAACAACAGGCTTCATGGAGCATGCAGCAGAACTAGATTCCCTGTGGCAGGACCACAGATCCCCTTTCATGTCAGTCTTACTGTCCCACAACCCCACACGACTAATATAGAAAAGATAATGCTTAAGACAGAGCATCGGAGAAGACTTCACCTCATGAGCCATTCCATGCAGAATGGAATGGCCGGAACAACAGCTGCATGCGTAGTCGCCTTTACCCTGTCCCTGATGGGCGGAGGGGATCTTTGAATCCAAACTCCAGCATCCCACCTGAATACTCAGGCACTGTGTTTTTTCACCCAACTGAAAAAGAGACAGAATTTGTTGGATAAATACTTTTTTAAATAAATTCTTCTTTCACTTCCAGCTTTCAATTTTTTTTCTCTGTAAAAGGAACAGAGTCTTTATAATCCCCAGGAGTAGAGATTCTTGGTCTTTCCATCCATTTTGTCTTATTTCAATATTACATTTATTTTTCTTCTCCTAGGGCATACACAGACCTCTGTTTTATCCCTTTCTAACATCTTGCTAGTGAGAGTATGAGCCTTATCCAGAATGCTGTCAGATGTCATTCCCTTTTAGAAGGGTGGACATAATAGGCGAGACTCGAAGCTCTTGAGTCACCTGTTATTCTGTTCCTGCACTTGGGGAAGAAAATTGTGACAGAGGCAGGAGGTAATGGGAAAAACAAAGGTGGCCTTGAGATACTTTCTTCTCCCCATATTTGAAAGCTTCCAGGGACCCATCTGGTCTCTGCTGTATTTTAGACCAGGAATACCATCCACATAGCAATTACATCCCTTAATCTAGTCCTTCATTCCCATTCTTCAGTTTCTGAGCAGGTCTCTCTCTACTTTTGGGCCCACCTTCCATTGGATTCTTATACATTTTTATATTCCCCATTATTCAGTTTTCCTCCAATCAACATTTAACACATTACTTGTTGATTTTTACATATCCCATATATTATGCATGTACAACCTCCACTTCTACATTTCAGTTTCTGTTTCTGAATTTTCCAGACATTTGGGAGAGGGAATTGGAATTCATTTTTATGTTTGCACCTCTTACTTACATCTTCTCATAGGACACATGACTTACCTTGCCAGGAATTATATCATTTTAAACAAATCAGCAATTTATTTTACAGGACAATGGACAAAAACACACTCATGTCATGCCTGCATGTTACTTTATCTATGCTTATTCATTATATCCATAATTACAACTAATATAGCTATCTTATCATTAGTGATCCTTCAGTTTTACATTTCAGTGTAATAAGTCAGTATATGTTCTCCCTTAGTGCAAGAAGATTTTTGGAGACGACTCTGATTCTTTTATATCGTTATTTTTTATCTTCTGCAAATAAATATGACAGCGGCGTCTTACATTACTCAAAATCCAAAAACCTTGTACTTTTATATTGCCAAATCTTGCACGGGTGTTTCCTTTTACAAATTTTGAGATGCTCATGATCTGGGGCTTTGGTGTTCAGTTGTGTTTAATGGCACCCCACACTTCCCCTGAGAAAAGAACAGTGATAATGCAATGTATTCCAGACACCCTCCCCCCACCTTGGGCTCTCAAAGTAAGGCTGCTGTAAAAGTCAATGCTTGCTGCGGGTGGCGGGGATTCTGCATAGGGCAAAGTCTTTGAGGGCTGCTTCTGGTCTTTAAGGCCTCTTTACTGGACAGAAAAGCACAAAGGGGCATAAGAACATACATAAGAACGGCCGTACTGGGTCAGACCAAAGGTCCTTCTAGCCCAGTATCCTGTCTGCCGACAGTGGCCACCACCAGGTGCCCCAGAGAGGGTGGACCAAAGACAATGATTGAGCGATTTGTCTCCTGCCATCTCACTCCAGCCTCTGAAAAACAGAGGCCAAGGACACCATTTTATCCCCTGGCTAATAGCCTTTTATGGACCTAACCTCCATGAAATTATCTAGCTTCTTTTTAAACTCTATTATAGTCCTAGCCTTCACAGCCTCCTCCGGCAAGGAGTTCCACAGGTTGACTACACGCTGTGTGAAGAAGAACTTTCTTTTATTCGTTTTAAACCTGCTACCCCTTAATTTCATTTGGTGTCCTCTAGTTCTTCTATTTAGGGAACTAATAAATAACTTTTCTTTATCGGCCCTCTCCACACCACTCATGATTTTATATACCTCTATCATATCCCTCCTCAGTCTCCTCTTTTCTAAACTGAAAAGTCCCAGTCGCTTTAACCTCTCCTCATATGGGACCCGCTCCAAACCCCTAATCATTTTAGTTGCCCTTTTCTGAACCCTTTCCAAGGCCAAAATATCTTTTTTGAGGTGAGGAGACCACATCTGTACACAGTATTCAAGATGTGGGCGTACCATAGTTTTATACAGGGGCAGTAAGATATTCTGGGTCTTATTTTCTATCCCTTTCCTAATAATTCCTAGCAACCTATTTGCCTTTTTGACCGCCGCTGCACACTGCGTGGAAGTTTTCAGAGAACTGTCCACGATAACTCCAAGATGCCTTTCCTGATTTGTCGTAGCCAAATTAGCCCCCATCATACTGTACATATAGTTGGGGTTATTTTTCCCAATGTGCATTACTTTACACTTATCCACATTAAATTTCATTTGCCATTTTGCTGCCCAATCACTGAGTTTGGTGAGATCTTCTTGGAGTCCCTCACAGTCTGCTTCTGTCTTGACTATCCTAAACAGTTTGGTATCATCCGCAAACTTTACTACCTCACTGCTTACCCCTTTCTCCAGATCATTTATGAATAAGTTGAAAAGGATTGGTCCCAGGACTGACCCTTGGGGTATACCACTAGTTACCCCTCTCCAATCTGAAAATGTACCTTTTATTCCTACCCTTTGTTTCCTGTCTTTTAACCAGTTCGCAATCCAAGAAAGGACCTTCCCTCTTATCCCATGGCCATGTAATCAACAAAGGTGGTACATGCAGGGGCATGAGGGGGCATGTGCCCACTCAGATTTGCTACTTGGCTTGCAGTAAGCATTTCTCACAGACTGAGCATGCTCAGTAACACAGACAGCTGCCCTCACTCTGCCATCCACTCCCATGATCAGCAGGTACCAGTCACCTATGGAGCTTAGTGTCACTGAGAAACAGGCCCCTGATCTAGAGGAAAAAATCAAAGCAATTGCCCTTGGTCTAGAAGAATGTCCAGCAGTAACCCTGAAAGTTACTTAACAGACTAGATAACAGTAGGATGTAGGATGAAATTTGAAAATTCTTGCCCTGTTGGGACATTCTGCAGACACCACGGAGTGTTCCCCTCTTTCCTGATCATCTCTCACTGGAATCCTGAACACTGATGCCCACTACCTTCATGTAACTCCAAGCAGACTGCCTAGCTGCCCAAATGTCATAGCATTTTGATTGCCAGGGGAACATCGGACAGGCAACTAAAGTTTGGTTTAACACCCATTTTTAATGAAGTGGTTGCAGCTGGATTCTTGTTTAAGTCTGTTCGCTTTGTACCATAGGTCTGGGACACTGTAGCGTCTGCGTAACAAAATATAACCAGGGCCTAATGATGAACCACAGCTGAACTGTCGCACAATGTGGAAAGCTCCAGGAAGCAAATGTTTTTGATGAATTTTTTAACCACTTAGTTTGTTACATAAACTTCAAATTTGTATAACCATTGTAAGGGTTTTAAAAAATGTATTTATTACCAGTGTAGTATAGACATTTAAACTTCCAGATGACTTGTTGTTGACAAAAATATGTAATAAAAACTAAAACCAACCAAAGCTGATATTCAGGAGTAGAAAATAGTTTGGCTATTTGTAGTGTGGACTGTATTATGATTTGTTTAACATATATACTCTCATTTATACAGCACCTCTTATCTACATACTTCAGATATTAGACTACAGTTTTCAAGCTTGGATGTATAAATTTTAGGTGCCTAAATATCGATTTAGATATCTAATAAGTGACCCAAATAAATCACACTTGCCTCTTCCATTCATCTTCAAACTGATTTTAGATACTCTAATACGTTTAGCCTTTATAAACAAATATTCATTCAATCTTACGTATTATTGTGCATGATTTAGTGAGCCATAACCAGAATCAATTCGAGATTTTAATCAGTGACCTGGAAGAAAACAAAGTTATTGCAAATAAAGTTGGTAGATGACACACTCACTGAGAGACTGGTAAATAATGAAAAGCACAGGCCACTGATTTAAAGCGAACTTGCATTTGGTAAACAGCACACAAAAAACAAGATGCTTTTTAATATGACCCAATGTAAATGCATACATCGAAACAAAAATGGTACGCCACATTTACAGGATGGGGGTCTATAAACTGGGACACACTGACTCTAAATAGATTTGGGGGTCATGGTGAATAATAAGCTAAAGATGAGCTCCCCATGTGGTTTTGTAGCCAAAACAATTAATACAATCTTGCAGTGAATAAACAGGAGAATCTCAAAAAGGGGTACAGAAGTTATTTTCCCTTTATGTTTGGCACTTATGTGTGGCTCACTGTCCCATGTAGTGGCATTAGACCACTTACAACAAGAGATAAGAACAAGTGAGCTCTGCATTCTAAGCTGAGACCCAGCTGGCTTTATAGCTCAAGTGTAGATTAGAAGCTCATATACTAAGTCGGGGGTTCATATGTGCCTGGTGGTGGTTACACTGGCACAACCATTATGGGATCCAGGTCTGGTCTCCATATTTCAAGAAGATTTATTGGTAAATTGGAGAGAGTTTAGAGAAGAGTTGCAGGAATACCTGAAGGATTAGACAACATGCCTTGCAGTGATAGACTGCAAGAGCACAATCTGTGTAATGTAACACAGAGAACGTTAAGGGGTGACTTGATAACAGGCTAGAAGTAGCTATATGGGGAACAAATAGCTACCACAGTCACAGAGGGTGCATCTACACAGCAAAGTTATTTTGGAATAATGGACGTTATTCTGAAATAACTATGCAAGTGTCTACACAGCAATAGCATTATTTCAAAATAATTTAAAAATAACAGGAGGCTTATTCCAACTTCTGTAAACCTCATTCTGTGAAGAATGATGCTTATTCTGAAATAGCTATTTTGGAATAGGGGTTGTGTAGATGCTCCACTTCTGCTATTTCGAAATAGCCCTTCACCAGGGCCATTCTAACTTATTCCTCCCCAGTGCCTCCTGGGGCTCTAAATTGAAATAGCACATCTACATTAGGGAAGCCTGCCTCGGATTAATTTTGAGGCTTCCCTGCAGTGTAGACATGCTATTTTGAAATAAGCTATTTCAGAATAATTATTCTGAAATAGCTTATTCTGAAATAAATGTGCAGTGTAGACATAGCCAGAGAAAGCTATAGCATAATCCAATGGCTGAAAATTGAAGCTAGACAAATTCAGACTGGAAATATAGTGTACACTTTTAATGGTGAGAATCATTAACCCCTGCAACAGTTTGCCAAGTGTTGTGGTGGATTCTCCTTCCTTGACAATATTTAAAATAAAGATTGGATTTTAAAAATCCAACACTCTGAGGAGTGTTGGGGAAGTTTTACAGTCTGTGTCATGCAAGTGGTCAAAGTAAATGATCAGAATGACCCCTTCTGGCCTTGGAATCTCTGGATCTATTAACCTGGCTCCTATTGAGAGGTCTCTGTCTGAAATAGCATCACTGATTTCAAACCAAGTAACTGTGGCAGAATTGTCTGCTTTAGAACTTCTTGAAGTCAGTGGAGGTCTTTCTATCAGCCATTAAGTAATTTGCCCAAAGTCCCAGTGAATGAGGAGAAAAACCACAATGTTGTGATGAAATCCTGGCCTGCTTTAAGCTAATAGGGATATGTCTACACTACAACGTTAATTCGAACTAACTTAGTTCGAATTAATTAATTCGAACTAAGCTAATTCGAACTAACGGATCCAGACTAAAAAACTAGTTCGAATTAGCGTTTTGCTAATTCGAACTAGCATGTCCACATTAAGTGGACCCTGAACCGGGCTTAAGGATGGCCGAAAGCAGTGCCGGCAGGGCATCAGAGAAGAACTTAGAGCGTGGAGATGCTTTCTCAGGCTAGCCGAGGGCTGTGCTTAAAGGGTCCCGACCCCCACCCCGGACAGACAGTTCTCAGGGGTGCCCCGCTTGCAAAGCAGTCCTGGCTTGGATTGCCTGGACTACCCACACTGGGCACATCACACAAACTCGGCCATCAGCCCAGCTGCACTTGCCACAGGCTGCCATCTGGGGAGAGGGGGCAATTAGGGGGCTGCAGGAGAGCTTCCACCCCCAGAAGCCCGCAGAGCCAGCCCAGTCCTCCCAATCGGGGGCTCGTGCCCCATTCCTCCCTCACCTCCTTCCACTTACCCTTCCCTAGCCCCTCTTCTTGATGTACAAAAAAAAGATAACGTGTCTTCCAAAATGGAATCTGTCTTTATTGAACAAAACTGGGGGAGACTGGGAAAAGGAGGTGGGAGAGGGGAAGAGAGAGGCTGGGAGAGGTGAGGGCAACCAAAATGATCAGGGGTTGGGAACAGGTCCCATATGAAGAGAGGCTAAAGAGCCTGGGACTTTTCAGCTTAGAAAAGAGGAGACGGAGGGGGGACAGGATAGAGGTCGCTAAAAGCATGAGTTGGGTGGAGAGGTTGCATACAGAAAAGTTCTTCGTTAGTTCCCATAAAGAAGGACTAGAGGACACCAAAGGAAAGGAATGAGTAGCAGGCTTCAAACTAGTAACAGAAAGTTGTTCTTCACAAAGCAGAGTCAACCTGTGGAATTCCTTGCTGCAGGAGGCTGTGAAAGCTAGAACTAGAACAGAGTTTAAAGGGAAGTGAGATCAAGTCATGGAGGCTGGGTCCATGGAGTGGTATTAGCCAGGAGGTAGGAGTGGTGTCCCTGCCCAAGGTTTGTGGAAGGCTGGAGAGGGATGGCACGAGACAAATGGCTTAGTCACTGTCTTCGGTCCATCCCCTCCAGGGTCCCTAGGGTTGGCCGCTGTCGGCAGACAGGCTACTGGGCTAGATGGACCTTTGGTCTGACCCAGGACGGCCATTGTAAGCTCAGGGCTCAGGTCGGGGGTCTCACTGGACGCCCTTGATTCTCTTGCACACCTGCTCCTGGGTGGCCAGGCTGGCAGCTCTCCTGCCCTAGACGGCCACTTTCCTGTGCCTAGTGCGGAGATCGTGGACGAGGTCCACGATGTCTGCACTAGCCCAGGTGGGTGCCCGCCTCTTGCTGTCCCGGGCAAGCTCCCGGGAGCCGCCAGCCTGGGAAGAGGGGGAGGGCTGGGGGGCATCGGGTGGGTGGCTCGATCCGTGCCAGGTGCAGGGTCTGCTGGCTGGGTGCTGGCAGGCTTGCACCTGGCACGGGCACTGTAGCCAGCCCATGCCCCTTTAAGGGGTCCAGGGCCGGGAGGGGGGCAGAAGAGTTTCCCTGGTGTTGGCCAGAGTGGCCACCAGGGAAACCTGGGGAGGGCTAGCCTCCCACTAGTTCGAATTAAGGGGCTACACACCCCTTAATTCGAACTAGCTAGTTCGAACTAGGCTTAATCCTCGTAAAATGAGGTTTTCCTAGTTTGAACTAAGTACTCCGTTAGTTCGAATTAAATTCGAACTAACGGAGCGCTAGTGTAGCGCCTATGAAAGTTAGTTCGAACTAACGTCCATTAGTTCGAATTAACTTTGTAGAGTAGACATACCCTAGGAGTTTTGTCTTTGAGGATTTTACCCCAGGAGTACTGAATCCCAACCCTTTGGTTTAAAGAATTTTCCATTTGGGATGAAATTTCCCATGGCAGATTTTTATCTAGATGATGGATTTCAGAGAGGTAGCCATGTTAGTCTGTTTCAGCAAAACCAACAAGGCGTCTGGTGCTGCTTAAAGACTAAGAAATGTATTAGGGTATTAGAGCATAAGCTTTCCTGAGGAAGGAAGAAAGAAAGAAAGAAAGAAAGAAAGAAAGAAAGAAAGAAAGAAAGAAAGAAAGAAAGAAAGAAAGAAAGAAAGAAAGAAAGAAAGAAAGAAAGAAAGAAAGAAAGAAAGAAAGAAAGAAAGAAAGAAAGAAAGAAAGAAAGAAAGAAAGAAAGAAAGAAAGAAAGACTATGATATCAGTGCTAATTAAATCAGAATGCATGTGGCTAATTTCCAACGGTGATGAGAAGCTGAGAGCACCTGAATGGGAAATTACCTATTGTAATTGGAGAACCACTCCATGTGTTTGTTTAGACCTTGGTTCAGTGTCAAATTTGCATATGAATTCCACCTCAGCAGTTTGTGTCCAGTCTGTTTTTGAAGTTTTTCAGTCTGAGAATGGCAACTTGATGACATTTTTCCAAAGGTTGGGGCTTCAACATTGCTGATTTCAGTGTTATGTTCTTCCTGCTTTAAAAATTGTACCCTTGTTCCCCATCCCGACGCAAGAAAGATAACTCAGTAATGGATGGACTTTGACAGTTCAAATTTGGCACTGTCATCTTTAATATGGAGGAGGTACTAATCATTGCTTGGGAAATAACAAAAGGGCCAGTCCATGACGTCTAGATCCATACATATAGCGTGACTGTGGAATGGGTGCACAGGATCCAGATGAGGGTGTAGGACTATAGCGATGGTCACTCCATTACCCATGCCTCAGAAGCTTCCTGGAATAATTACCTACACTATATATGAGAGAGTTTGTCTGTCTGTTTGTGAGTTTGTCTGTTTGTTCAAGAACTCCTCCTAAATGGTGAGACCAAAAAAAAAGTAATCAGTATACAGCTTCCCCTTATCATAAAACATGAAACAACATAAGGGGTTTGCTTGTGACAGGAGAATGGGATGTGCCTGGAATGGGATTGCTTCTCATAAAACCAAACAGAAAAGAGACAGAATCATCAAATCAAGTCGTCCTCAAAATTGACATGACCAAGAGAATGCTGATAGAGGGCTCAGGGCAGGCACACAGAGTGCCAACTCTGCCTGCTGACCCCAGCACAGAACTGCTGTAGCAGCTTGTTGTAGGCTGTCAGAGGGCTGTGCTTCCCTCCCAGCTGTGGCAGCTCTGTGCTGGGGCCATGATGGGGTGCCTCACCCCTGCCTCCTCACCATGGCTGACCCAGAGCTACTGCTTCCAGGGAACAAGTGATCCTTCTGTGGCCCCCACCCACCATAACCTGGACCTGCTCAGCCAGGGGACATGCACCCTTCCATCTCCCCCCAACCGCAGCTCTGGTGGACATGCTCCCTTCCATCACTTCAACTAAAGTTCCTGCAGGGAGTTCATACCAAATAAGGAGCCTTCTTATCCCCCCCTCTAGACTGCAGAGACAAAAAAAATGGGGTTTTGTTGTTGAGCCAGATCCCTAGCTGATGTAAATCAGGGCACAGTTGCCCCATTGATGCCACTGGGATTGTATACTGATTCACGCTAGTTCGGGGGCTGCGTCTGCAATGAGAGAGGACCTATCACAACGAATTACCCAACCAATTGTTTTTTCTTACAACTTTCTCTTATCATCGGTGACTAGAGCCGGGTCCTTGCGTTAGCTGTTCCAACGCTCGAATGAATAGTCTCCCTAGAGAAGAGTGCCAAAGTGCTGACCCCAAGGATTTTGCCAGGACATCTGTACTGTTTCAGAGCAGTTGTAGAAAAGCTTTAGTTGTCTGAGGAGAAAGGAAAAAGTTTTATCTATAATACTCTGTAACAGTGTGTCCCAGCAACTTGAGGAGGATAAAATATCTTGCACAAGATTTCTTACTGTTCTGAGCTACCCTGCCAACTGTCAAGTACTTTTTGCTGACTCAGTTAAAAGAAACAAACAGCCCAAAGGGCTTCTTCAGTGAAGTCTGAAACAAAAAATGCACGCTGGGACATGGGAGGGTTCAACTTACACTGCTAAGCAAGATGTACACACATACCTACAAAGTGCCACATCCCTCATTCAAAGCGGCCGCCATTCATAAAAGAGGGTGGCCCCTCACCCTACTGCCAGGCCCCAAACTTGCATGTGGAGTGACCTCCATGAGTCTCAGACTGCAAGCGTGGAGCAACGGCTCCCACAGAGCTCATGTACAGGGTAATATTGCCAATGTAATCAGACACTAAACCTCGGTGGCTTTGAATAGGGTTGCCAGGTGTCCGGAATTGACCCGGACAGTCCGGTATTTTTTGCCTCCTGTCCAGTAAAAAAATTCAGAAAATACCGAACACCTAAAATGTCCCGTGTTTTCTGATTTTTTTCCCGGCCAGGAGGCAAAAATCCTGGGTGCTTACCTGGTTCTGCAGGGGAGCTGTCTGGCCTGGAGCAAGGAGGCAAGATGGCAGATGGCCACCTGCAGCCTGTTAGGGCCAAAAAGCCTCAAAAGCATTTCTTAAAGGGGTTCTTTTTTTTTTCACTCAACGACTTTGGTCTCCCCCTTTTTTCCTCAACAGAATTTTTTCCCCAGTGTTTTTTTTTTGGGGGGGAGGGGTGTTCGGTATGTTTGGTTATACCATCTGGCAACCCTAGCTTTGAACAATCAGCCTATGTGACAGCCACACTGTACCCCCTCACCGGCCCCATATTCCGTTCCTATTGCCTACAAGCACCTTTTTAAAACACTCTTCTGTACAGCCTGCAAACCTTAATCTTCCTTTTCCAAACCAGGAAAATCACAGACCCCCTCAAGACACACACACACACACACTCACACACACACACACACACACCCCAAGGGTGTGTCTAGACTACAGGGTTTTGTCGACAGAAGTGGATTTTTGTCGACAAAACTATACCTGCTGTTGAGTTCTGTCAACATAACGTCGACAGAACTCAGCAGTTTTGTCGACAGCTGTAAACCTCATTCTACGAGGAATAATGCCTTTTGTCGACAGGGTTCTGTCGACAGAAGGCATTATTGCATCTACACTGTCCTTTGCGTCTACACTGGATGTAGTCTAGAAGCTCTTTGTCGACAGAAGCTTTGTCGACAGTATCTGTCGACAAAACTTCTGTCGACAAAAGCCTGTAGTCTAGACATACCCCAATCTACAGTGTGATCTTAAAGTCTCCATCACCTCTGGCCACCTTTGCTTCCTAACCTACATCCCAGAAAGCAATTGTACCTCCCTGTATCATTTTTGTCACAACAGTCCTTGATTGCTGGCTCTTTTGGAGTGGACAGGGAGGCCTTATCTTCATTTCTCTGTAAAATGTCACGTGAATGTATAGGGGATCATATTATGTTTGCATGTAAATAATACTGAAAATATCTTGGATGCTGACACAATCAGAATCTTTCCTGTGATTAGACAACAGTTTTTCTGCTCTGTACGGAATGGTGAAAACTACCTGCTGAAATGCTCGCAGCAGTAGGCCCAAAACTCACAGGAGCTCTGTGACTTATGGGGCCTGCTGTGAGAGGCTGTGGAGAAACTAAATACCATAAACTTGTTTGTGAATATGCATGAGAGAAACAAGGTGGGCGTTCTCCCCTCTCTCTCCAAGGGTACCTTATTTCTAACTCAGCCTCCTGGCTTTCATCTTCCCCATCCTGTGTAAAACCACTTTCATGAGGGTCTCTCATGACTGCTTGGGCTGCCGTCTCTCTACCTTCACTCACTTCGACCTCGTTGTTCATTTTGGTGCTGTTCACCATTCCTTTCCTTCACGTCTTTTCCTCGGTTTTCACAATCCCGCTGCCTCACTGATCATCCCTTCAGCATCTTCTTTCTCTCTCCCACCATCTGTAGTCCGATATCATGAGTGAGCATCTGGGGCAAAATCTGAAACTGAGGGCCCTCCCCAACCTTCCAAAAAAAGGGTGGAGAGTCAAAGAGTGAACCCACAGCACATCACCCTGCAGCACCATCTCAGTCTTTGTCCTGTGAGACTGGGTCCAGTTCCCCTCTCTCGGCATTGTGACTCCACACAGGGGGTCACAGATTTACTGAGGCTTGGCCCAGTGGCCCTTTTGTCATGAAAAAGGGACAGCCAGGGCAAATTTCAGCGAGGAGCATGGCAGCCTGGTAGCGCCAAACCTGAACCATGCTGTGACCCTTCAAGCCAGTTCCTAATGCCACTCAGATGGGAGGCTTGAGGCACACTACCCCCTCCTCTGAGGGGGCCCTGGTGAAGAACCACCTCTCGCTGCTAACCTGAGTCATTATTTTACTTCATTACCTGTATTCTGAGCCACTTGGGCTGAGGATGGGGGAACTGAGGTACTTGGAGAAGTGAAAACTTAGGCAGCAAGTCAGAGGCAGAACCATGAACATAGGCCTAGGTCTGCTTATTCACTGTCCTTTGTCCTGTCCCATGGAGCAACGGAAAGGAACCACACTGTTCTCAAAGAAAGAGAAGACACACATACCCTCAGACAATGAACCAATCCAGTCCCTTTTCAAACCTTCACAGGATTCAGGAATGTAGACATGTTCAAAGTGGATTAGAAAAGTGAGTCCTTTTTGTCCTGTCTCCAACACTGGTCAGTAACAAGTACTTTAGGGCAGGGGTCTCAAACTCAGCCTGTGGCTGAAGCAGTTGTGCAATCTTTCATCCAACCTGTGAGTCCCAGTGAGGTGGTAGGGAGGAGTATGTCAGTTCCTATTCCCAAGACCTACTCCTTCCACCACAGCCCAACCCTCACTCCCATGGCACCCCATCCTACAGGAGACATGGCCTCAGGGATTCCGAGGAGGGCCTGATGTGGGGCAGCAGCAGCACTCACACGTCTCCATCCCCCACACTGCCTGTGGCCACACAAATCACAGAGAAGTGGAAGGTAATTTATTGAGTGATCCATCCCATGTCATCCAGTCCCAGCTTCTGGAAGTCAGAGAGTTAGGGAGACCCAGAGCATAAGGTTGCATCCCTGACTATATTGGCTAATAGACACTGATGGATTTATCCTTTGTGAACTTATCTAATTCTTTTTTTTTCACCCAATTATACTCTTAGCCTTCGCTGTATCCCCTAGCAAGTTCCACAGGTTGATTGTGCATTGTACAAAGAAATGCTCCCTTAGGTTTCTTTGCTGCCTATTAATGTTGTGGGTAACCCCTGTGAACACACTGTGTTATATGAAGGGGGTAAACAACATTTCCTTGTTCATTCTCTCCAAATCATTCATGATTTTATTTACCTCTATCATACCCGCCTGAGTTCTCTCTTTTCTAAACTGACCCATCCCAATCTTCTCAATCTCTCCTGATCTGGAAGCTGTTCCATAGCCCTAATCATTTTGTTGCTCTTTTCTGTACTTTTTCCAATTCTAACATATCTTTTTTGAGATGGGGCAACCAGGACTGCAGTCCATCAGAATTCAAGGTGCAGGCATACTATGGATTTATACAGACACTTTCATCCTTCTCAGCATCATAGAAACTGTTAGACTCGAAGTGAGATCACTCTACCATGTCCTGGAAAGACTTATATATGTACCTCTCCGCCACTGTTAGCGTCTCCAATTCAGATATTATGGTCTCAAGAATCTATATTTGGCCTCTGAGGGCTGTAAATTTCTTGCACTTAATGCACACCACTATCACTTGCCCACCATACAGGTAGCTCATACATGCTGAGTTCAGTGCAATAAACAGGGATAGCCTCCGCTCTGTTGCTGGATTTCTGCCTGCCTTATTTTATGTGTATGTGTGTGTTTGTTCTGTGGTTGCAATTTGTTTGTGGTTTGTTTATTATTATTTTACGGGTTGAGGGGGGGAGAAGAGATTATTTGGCCCAACTTTAGAGAATGTTTATTAGGGGTCTGTGTTGCAAAATTCTCTGGTTAGCTGCTTCTGTTCATGAACTCTTCTGATCACTTCGGAGCTGGCTTTTTAAACCCTTGTTCTCCCTGAATTAGTGCCACCCCCTTGAGAAGAGATCCTAAAGAGATTAGCAATCAAAAGTGAGTTAAAGCTATGTCAGTAATCTGACAGTTCCTTGCCCTTTTTTGTAGGGGTGGTGGTGAAGAGGCTGGAAGCAATAGATTTGGCCAAATATCACACTCATGCCTTGTAACCATGTAAGGGAAATTATCAATGACATCTGCGGCTAATTTCATGTGCTCTTGCCCAGTGCAATCAAACACGTCTCAGGGGAATAGAAGAGGTGCCAAGTCTCAACTAAGAAAGATACCACTGGTAAATGTCAGAGCTCCCCAGTGAATCTAGATGTTTAAAACATTGTAAACAGATGACTCATTGGGAGGCTCTTAGCCTGTCCTTTGCAGACAGCTTGGACATTTATGAGAGCTATTTTATCGAAGATCCTATATTATTATAGGATCAACCTCTCTAGTCCAGCACTCTCTGGTCCAACAACATCCATGGTCCAGCATGATTTTAGTTAGCCAGATTCCACTTATCCTGGGTATGGCCAAGCTTCCTGCAGTCCCATAAAGTTTGTTTACACCCACCAATCCTGGCCCTCAGTATTCTGTGCTGTTATTTTGCTCTAATTTACCCTAAAGAGCCCAGTAAGCTGTGGAAGTGTTGGTAAAGCTGCTAGATAATATTGGCCTCCCCACAGTTTTGGCAAATTCCAAGGGTTCTCGACTAGAGAGGTTCACCCTGTGCTGATATTGCAGTAGACTGAGGGTATGTCTACACTACCCCGCTAGTTCGAACTAGCGGGGTAATGTAGGCATACCGCACTTGCAAATGAAGCCCGGGATTTGAATTTCCCGGGCTTCATTTGCATAAGCGGGGAGCCGCCATTTTTAAAACCCCGCTGGTTCGAACCCCGTGCAGCGCGGCTACACGGGGCTCGAACTAGGTAGTTCGGACTAGGATTCCTAGTCCAAACTACCGGTACACCTCGTGGAACTAGGAATTCTAGTCTGAACTACCTAGTTCGAGCCCCATGTAGCCGCGCTGCACGGGGTTCGAACCAGCGGGGTTTTAAAAATGGCAGCTCCCCGCTTATGCAAATGAAGCCCGGGAAATTCAAATCCCGGGCTTCATTTGCAAGTGCGGTATGCCTACATTACCCTCCTAGTTCGAACTAGGAGGGTAGTGTAGACATACCCTGAAGGAGGCCAGTGGGGTGGCTTTGGGGACTACATGAAAGATAAGGAATTATTCCACTGGAGTCAGAGGGATGGAATCTGCTCCTACAGTTTAATGCTACATTGAACTATTTTTGCATAGATTATATTAGAACTGTTTCTGTTCACTGGCTTGATTTTTCCAAGTACTGAATTCAGCTATACACCTATCTACATATCCACACACTTTACACAGAAATACTACGCAGAGACACGTTTTATATTAGGTAACATACAATACTACATAGACTGCAAACATTCAGACCTCACATCTGCTCTCACTGAAGATATCTAGGGATAACATTTTCCATGGCCGACCTCAGTTCTTCATTTCACCTGTGGCACCCTCATTTCTCCCACCACAAACTGGCTCTTTGGCTCGTTGTTCCCCTCTGGTGGCTAGACCATGCCCAGAGGTTTCCCAGTTTGCTATCATCTCTGATTTAATGGTCCTGTCACCACTGAAGTCAAAAAGAGTTTTGCCACTCACTTCAGAGGGGTCACAATATCAATTATGACTGCAGGTTGCTGCTGGATTGGGCCTCTGGAATTGTGGCTCACTGTGTTATGGACAAAGTTCTGTGATAGATAAATTAATGGAGAGTGCCTATCTCCTAGAACTGGAAGGGACCTTGAAAGGTCATTGAGTCCAGTCCCCTGCCTTCACAGCAGGACCAAGTACCATCCCTGACAAATTTTTGCCCCAAATCCCTAAATGGTCTCCACAAGGATTGAACTCACAACCCTTGGTTTAGCAGGCTAATGCTCAAACCACTGAGCTATCCCTCCCCCCAGGGTGGACAATAATTTTTGAGCAGGGGCCACTTCAAAAATTTTTGAAGGGTTGCAGGCTGCCCCGGAAGGGACAGGGCCTCGGACAGAAGGGGTGGGGCCTTGGACAGAAAGGGCGGGGCCTTTAAATAGCAGGAGTTAAAAGGGCTCACACTTCCCAGGCATCACATTAGCCAGAGATAGAAGCTGCAAGGCCTTTCAATTCCTGCTATTTAAAGGGCTCACTGCTCCCAGGCTCACTGGTAGGATGTTGCCTGTTACCTGCCCAGTGCAGGGAAGATGCAAGCCCTTTAAATTGAAGCAGTTGAAATGGCTCATGAGACTCCGACTCCCAGGCAATACGCTAAGGGGCAGGTCTTGGAACAGTCTTGGAGGCCAGATCAAAGCCCTAGGTGGGCTGGATTTAGCTCACTGAGTGGCTTTTGCCAACCCCTCATGTAGCCTGTTGTTTCACATGTTGTTGAAGGAATACCCGTCTATGTACTTTTCCCACTCACGCACACTTATTGGGTTGAAACAACAAATATTTGATGAGTGATTTATTGGTTTTCAGTCTCCTGAAATGATTGGCCAAACAAATGAAGCTTTAATGGCAACAAACGCCAGCCGCAGCACATTACAAAATATAAACAGCAGCGGAGACTGTTAAACAAAAATCACTTAGGACATGGCTGACAAGTTGCTTAGCAGCCACCTTCATCTTACGAAGCCCTGACTTTTTGGATAGTTTGCACTGAACCAGGCTTTGCTTGGACAGGCTCTGCCATAGTTTTGACAATTAGGGCCGTAGCAGCACCTCAGAGCTCCTAATCAGGGACCAGAACCACTGTGTAATACAGGAGGGGGGAAAATGCATAGCAAAGATGCAGGTACTACATGGCTCCTCCATGAAAATACCTGCATGGGCCTGATCCTCAAGTAGTATCAATCAGTGCAGCAATCTAAGCTGCTGGACGCTAGCTTGGGATCTGACCCATGGTGTTTTAAGAAGTACCACACACACAATATACAAGGCCACTTTAGTTTTGCGTGTGTGTTTAGCTTCTTCCTTTGAGCTTCAATGTTCCAGTCATGCTTTAGCCAGGATGGAATGTTGTTTATTGGACACCCACATAACCTCACAATGGCCTTCTAGATTCCAGTCGTAGAACAGAGGAAAGACTCTAAGTGCCTCTCTTACACACGTTATTGCACACGTTATTCTCTTGCACACGTTATTGCACACGTTATTCTCTTGCACACGTTATTGTGGTGATTAAAATAAATTGGCATATCTGTACACCTTCCACACAGGGCAGGTACCTTTCTAAACAGGCCCAGTGGATGCTGGTATGTGTAATACCTAGCTTACTCAAATGCCTGGTGATTTTTTCAGTGAGCTTCTCATAAATAATGGGGGCTTATATCTTATTTCCATTGCACCCATATTGTGTAATGGAAGACGTCCTTGAAGTTCCTCATAATATACTGTGGTATAACTAGGGTGACCATATTTCCCCATGCCAAATATGGGACACCAAGGGAGTGAGGGAGAGCTGGCAGTGCTTGGGGCTTTGAACCAAAAGGGGGAGCTGCTGGAGGTTGGGGCTTCAATCCTGCAGCGGTGGAGGGGGTTGGCACTCATGGCTTCAACCCTGCTGGGGGGGGGGGGAGTGGCTTGCGCTTGGGGCTCCAGCTGGGGGAAGGGGAGCCGCTAGCACTCAGGGCTCCAGTGGCTGGGGGAAGGGGAGCTGCTAGCACTCAGGGCTCCAGTGGCTGAAGCTCTGAGTGCGGGTGGCTCCCTACCCACCATGCCCCACTGCAGGAATGAAGTTCAGCCCCGCAGCATGCAGGATGAGGAGGGGAGGGGAGCCACCGGTGCTTGGGGCTTCAGCCACTGAAGCCTTGAGCGCTGGTGGCTTCTCCCCACCCCTTGTGGCAGGAGAAATACCGGACAATGTTCTGTGTTTTAAAAAAAAGTCGGGACACTGGGAACAGACCTTATATATCGGAGTGTCCTGGGAAAAACAGGACGGATGGTCACACTAGGTATAACAAAGATTTGAAACTGGCCCTGAAAGAGACTAATTCCCCACTTAGAGATGTTTTCAATAACATGGGTTGGGTAAAATTCAAAACAAAGGAAACAGGAGATCTATTCCAGCAGGAAAATGCTTTTTTATCAGCTTCAGCCAGGGTACCTTTTCTGTTGTGGGTTGAGAGTAATTCCTCCATTGTTCTCTCTTAATCCCCTGAATGCTACCTATTCAGCCCGAAAGATTCAACTGTTAATGCACCTTTCTTTTCTTCCAATAGAAGAGAAGGCAAATAAAGTGATGCAGGAACTGGGATCAGGATGTTTTGATTTGTGATAAAGTAAAGCACATGTTGAGTGACCAAAGAACTTCTCAGGAAGTGATTCAAAACATTTTACTGTAAATTAAAAAGCAAGAGATTACTGTAAATAAACAGTTGTTTTCTGTATACACAAGAGCTAGGGCCGGCCACTATTTCATCCAAACATTGAGATTTCAGCTATTTAAGTTGCTCACACAACCTCCAAATTCACCCTTTCAGCTGCTGAAGACTTCATTCATATGCCCAGAGCTGGAAGAAATGCTACTAGTTTGGAGTTAATTTATTATTTGTAAGAGTTAGAGAATTGTATGCATGCCATATGGCAAGCAGCATTTGGCATTTTATCAGAGTAAGGCATTTTCCTACCAACGGATGCACCAGCAACAGTAGTAATTTACACAGAGGGGTTGGTATGATTTGTAATAGAACAGGTATTGATAGCCAGCCTATGGTATGCAGGCCTCTCTATGGCAAATGGATGTTTTCCTTCTTTCCGTAGATTTTCCTTCTTCCCCCTGGAATCAAAGTTTTTCCATTGGATGAATGGCAAATTACCAACCTCCCATGTACTGTTCTTCATACCTTTATTCAGGCCAGCGGACAGGAGAGCTATAGGGGCTTGTCAATTCAAAAGGCCTGGGTCTCCTGGCCACTGCCACAGATGGAGCACCTACCCTTTAAATCACTACTGGGGTAAAAGGATGCTGGGGTGAGGCTAGCCCTAGCCCCACCCCTTCTGCCTGACCCACCTCCCTCAGGAGTGTGGAGCCACTCCCCTTACCTGTCTCAAATGCCCAAGAATTCTGACACCCCTCCCCTTTATTATCACATCTTAGTATATATGTTTCTACAGCCCCCTAGTGGCTGGTATACAGATAAAAGTCCTAATATTCCTGAAAAGGACAAGACCTTCATTAACTCAAGTATTAGTTGCCTGTACTTTTGATGTTGGAAGCCCTGAGTTCTATACCCTGCGATGCATCTGTGCAGTGCAGCCTTTAGTGATAACCACATGTATATGCACAGATGTCCTTGTAATCAGCTCTTGATCAAAGGCCATCAATGGAAATTGCAGTGTAAAACAAACGTAGATGTTTTCTTTGCTCATATGTTCAATGGGCCAAATTATATACATGCGTATTATAAAATATTAACAAAAAAGTGAGATTTTTCAGCCTATAACTATAGATTATATGAGATTATAAAATACCAATGAAATTAAAATTGATGCCATATACCTCAAAATTATAGTGTAAAAAAAAGCCCATAAAATGGAATGATTTATAGCAAAAAATGTTCTGATTTATTGTTACTTGGAGATTCATCACCAAAAGGTTCACATTGTACTGGAAAGAATTATAAGCCATGTGACTTTAGACCACCTACAACATACTCATTATCAAACATATTTAATGACTTTATAAATGTATTAGTTTGTCTAGACTTACTGGGAGAGTGGCACTGTGGGGATTGATCCCCTGGGGGTCGATTTAGTCAGTCTAGTAAAGACCCACTAAATCAAATGCTGATCATGCTTTCATCAGCTATGGTACTCCACTGTATTAAGAAGCATTAGGGGAATTGGCGGGTGAGTTTCTCCTGTCAAACCCTCCTCCCCCACAATGGAGGCACAACAGTAACTCAGTCTAAGGAACGTAGACTCCAGATATGCTATTTATGCAGCTGCCGTTGTGAACCTGAGTTTAACATTGCTCCCTAGTGTAAACCTGGCCTTAGTTGTCACTACTTACCATGGTGGGTTGATAGCCTAATCTGTAATTTAGGGATAAATTATAAGGTAGTAAGGTGCAGTGGTTCATTCCCACATCAGATAAAAGAAAGACAGTGTCATTAGATTGAGGATTCTGAAATACACAGTGACAGTAAACTGCTCTTTCTGGGATTAATACTTGAAATAAACATCCAAACAAGAATATATACTCTACCATCCAGCAAAGAGGAGAAAGGTATTTCCAAATGGCTATTACTTGTATTACTCCATCCTTTATCAGAATACCTGAGTATTGGTTAAGTGGTTGTTTCCCGAAGTACTTAGGCTGAGAACCATAGTTTATAATGAGTGATGTTAAAATCCACTTTATTTCATGCATGTTCATGAGAGGTTCAACCCCTTATCTAAACTTCTGCTTTCCCCACTTTTTAATTATTCATTTACGGCATAATCGTTAGCATATGTATCAGTTAGCATTAATGTGATTTTCACAGTTATACACATTCCTTAAAAATACCTTAAAGTATAAACTATGTTCATGATTTTTTGCTTCTACCAGACAACTGACTTATTGTACTGATTGACCATTACACTTCAACTTTTGACTTATGGTCACTTGCCTGTTAGTTACTTGTGTCAAACTTCAATTTAGGCCTTGATTATTTATGCTAAGCAAACTATCTTTCAGGTACTTGGATTGGTGATCTTCTACTTGTTTTAATGCATCAGTCAATACTTATATCTCATTTATACATGGATATGACTGGCTACAATATACTAAAAGGCACCATAATCAAAGTGCAGCAAACCACAAGAACAACATGGCCACTTGGATTTGCAAGGGATTCTGGCAAGATTGGAAAAGGGTTACACAAATTCTTTCCTGGAAACTCAAAATTAGGAATGAATTCAGGTAAAGGATAAAACAGTGAACCGGCAGAATGAGTTAGGACCAAACCATATCAAACAGGAGGAAAAGAAGTGCTGGAGAGAATATAAATCCATTCATAAAGGAGAAGGGAGTTGTAAATATCAAGATTCTAGGTGCTATAATGAACATTCTTGCATCAGCACAGAGATCAATTAGTCAAACTAATAGGGCCGTCCCAACTTGAACATCTATGGGATGGATCGACAGCCTATTGAAGTCAACAGAAGTCAGATTAGTAATCTCAGCTCCTATGAGTTGATGACAAGCAATATTTTTCCCACTGCAGATTCAGTCTGCCACAAAAACCTTTCTGGTTCTTTACACATTTTCCCTTATATTCTTAATAAATGTCTTTTCCTATGCTATATTAATTTTAAAAAAAAACCTTCATAAATACACAATAAACCCAGAGGTAATTTTCCTAAAACATTTTTAAATAAACAGCTTTAGTCATTTCAAAATGTTCTTTGAAACTGAAGACTGGAAAAGTTAAAGAAGTGATTGCTCATAAATAGTTCCATATGATTTATTGAATATAATATCCTTCACTCTACAACAGAATGGTGCTTCAGATTGCATGTTAAGAGAAGTGTGCCAAGGTTTAACAGGAATTTTTATGTGCTAGAGAACACACCACATACTTATTCAGAGATGGAGACATACCCCTACAATATATACATAAATAACATTCTGACGCACATATGGCATGGTAAATATCATGCTATTATCAGTATCAAACTTATTCAATATTAATAAACCATGGCAAAGTCCTACAGAATTAAATCAATGGGTTCTATAGAAATAACTCTAAAAATCTATGACAACACAAAACTACCTCAGTCCTACAGAATGATTAAAATCTTCCTATAGATATCCTAAAGTGGGGATGATATGAATTCTGAAGTCAGTTCTGTCAGATAGCTCCAGAAGTTCTTTCAAATTTCCACTAAATTCCATGGGGACTTTTCCAGAAGGGCTTGAAGGAAAACAACAGTTGAGGCAAATAAGTGCACTAATAAGATAGTAGATATGCAGAGTGAGTATAATGAAAACTGTCTTAAAATTATGATCTATCACTAAGTGGCAAGGCATTTTCTTGCCCTGCTTGCCAGCTGTAGATTCTTAGGGAAATGGATCTGCAAAAGAGGCACTCTGCCTTAGAGAGCAGTCTGCTATCCCTCACTTTGTAACTGGTTGTTGTGCATTAGATTTCTGAGTTCTAAGAAATAAAGTAGTGTTATGTTTCATCCTTTCAGGAAGAGCATAAATATTTATTTTCTCACTGTGCGTGTGTGTGCTAGGAACATAATAGATGTCCATTGTATCAGGGTCAAGTGTTACTCTCTGTTAGTGCTGTGAGAAACAAAATAGTACCTCTGAGCTAGTGTATATATCTCCAATTTTTAGGCATGGCAGTAGGGTCTTATAGTTTATAAACATCCTACATGGAAAGATTCAGCCTGTAATTGAACACTTTTATGGCTTCTTTATATGGAGAAGCTGCTTCTGTGTAACTATTAAATCATTTTAAAAACTGATTCCGTTAAGCTAGTGCAAACTCCTGTGGAGTCACACTTTGATTTCATATTGGTTACTTTGTGGCTTTTAATTTATCATCTCAAGTTAAACTGATATGAATAAAGTGTAAATGGATACAAGATTGTCCCCACATAAAATTGCCCCAGTTTAATTCCAGCATAATTTTAGTTGAATCTGAACAAATTACAGGCAGTCCCTGGGTTACGTACAAGATAGGGACTGTAGGTTTGTTCTTAAGTTGAATCTGTATGTAAGTCGGAACTGGCGTCCAGATTCAGCCGCTGCTGAAACTGACCGCCAGTTCTGACTTACATACAGATTCAACTTAAGAACCCCAAGCTTCTCCAAGTCAGCTGCTGCTGAAACTGATGAGTGCTGATTCCAGGAAGCCTGGGGCAGAGCAACTCTGCCTCGGGCTTCCTGTAGTCAGCGCTGGTCAGTTTCAGCAGTGGCTGACTTGGGGACGCCTGGGGCAGAGCAGCTGGGGTGCTGCTGGGTTGCTCCAGTAGCACCGCTCCTTGGCACTACTGGACCAACCCAGCAGCACCCCAGCTGCTCTGCCCCAGGCGTCCTGATTCAGCCACTGCTGAAACTGACCAGCAGCGGCTGAATCAGGACCTGGGGCAGAGCAGCTGGGGTGCTGCCGGGTTGGTCCAGTAGTGCCCAGAGCGGCGCTGCAGGACCAATCAGCAGCGCCCCAGCTGCTCTGCTCCAGGGTCCAAAACAAAAGCCTGGTCTGCTGGGGGGGGGCACACTAGCCGCGCCCCCTCCCCTGGCAAAGTCTCAGAGGCGCGGGACCCCCCGCGGCTGCGGCTTCAGTCCCGGTGCCTGTGGTCTGCTGGGGTCCCCAGCAGACCACAGGCACCCGGACTGAAGCGGCAGCAGCGGGCGGGTTCCCGCGCTTCTGAGGCTTTGCCAGAGCAAAGCCTCAGAAGCGCGGGAACCCGCCCGGTGCCCCTGGTCTGCTGGAGACGGTCTCCAGCAGACCAGGGGCACCAGAGCAGCTTACGAACGGGGCTTTCTCGCCCCGGAGTGTGCAGGTAGCAATCCACTACCTCGACCTCCGGGACGAGAAAGCCCCGTTCGTAAGTGCGGATCCGACATAAGTCGGATCCGCGTAAGTCGGGGACTGCCTGTAGTATGTCAACAAGAACAATGTGTCTGGGGAAGTTCAGATCTGGATTCCAAAATGTGAAGTCTGATCTGTTGCTATTTACCTGGTTGACAGACTGAATCTCTGCAAAACATAAAAGGCACGGACTCCAAATGGGGTTTTCCAGGGCCTCAAGGGTCATTTTAGAAGACCTCAGAGAATCTAGGTGCATACATTCTGCTTCCTAGAACCCACACTGTCTTCTTACTTGAAACTTGAACAAGTCTGGGCCCATTAAGAACTCTCCAAAGTTTTAAACAGGAAACAAATTCCTCACACTTGAACGAAAATGTCATCCAGTGGCAACAGCAAATCCTCTTTGCACGCATTCGGAGAGGGTGCCAGAACAGCACTGCAGCTGCTCCCAGGTGAAAACACCTCAGCCACAAAGGCAAACTTTAATTACACAGCAGAATAAGCCAATTAGGCCTTTTGCCCACCACTGTGCAGTCTCAATGGGGCAAACACAACAAGGCTGTGTGACATAGTAGGACAATTGCCATCACACACTCCCTAGAACAGGTCTGGTCTCTGGCACCCCTTCCCAGAGGCATGGGAAGGGAGAGGGTTTAAAATCTGATTTTCCCCACATGGTTGCTCAATTCCCTCAGCAGCCCAGAACTTGCAATGTGCAGCTGGTGACAATTCTCCACATTCTTCACTCACTCTGGATTGTACATCCAGATTGACATCAATGGAACTGCATGGATGTGAGCAAGAGCTGAGTTTACCCCCATTGGCCTCTTTAATAACTAAACTAGATAAAGGAAATTGCTAATCCATGTGATGGGGGACTTGGAAAGGCACAGGATGGTTTGATGGCCTGAGGATCAGTTTTTATAATACTTAAGTTTTGGGCAATCTGGCTTGCTCACTTTCTGAGTTTGATGGATCCAGTACCATGAAATATCATGTTTCAAAGGAAGGTCCCATTTGAACAGTAAATGGTACATTTTCTTAGAGTATAGGTTTGCCCTAGAGTATTTGGTTGAAATGGTTTTTTTCCCCTCTAGAGAGGACTGTGAAAAGGCTTTGAAGATGAATGGTGCCACCTAAATGAAATACTACACTTTGTATTTATACCACATTATCCTCCTTCCCCTGGGACTAGATCCAATGCCTCTGAAAATGAATGGGAGTCTTTCCATTGGCTTTATGCTCTTATGTCACAATGAGCCCATTGCACTTTTGAAACATGTGAGGCAGATTTAAAAAGCACGGTGGTCCTGCCATCCACAAGTGGATCCCTGCACTCAGGCAGAGAGCCAATACTTCAGTGGAGCTGTGGTGGGAATTCCCTTCTTTGCTAGGCTGTCCCAGACTCCTACAACCTCTGAATGCAAGGGGGGGGGAGGAGGGGAGCAGGAATTATCTCGGGAATCACTCCAACGTGAAGAGCTAGCCAAACGTATTTATTAGATAGAACTGTGCTGTCACTGAGAATTCCCGGGAGGAGGGTATGCATCCAGAATGCTTGAAATGAACTGTAACTCCACTGGTAACAGTCTAGACATACCTCAGATCCAAATTAAGGCCCCTCCTTTTCCCTTCAGACAGTGGTCGGCTTTATATGCAGAGCAGGGACCACATGCTCCCACTGCTCCCCAGGCTACATCTGATCCTAAGTTCAGACACTGTTTGGCCTACTGAGTTCCAGGAACAGCACAGCATGCTCCTGCCATGCAGTTTCTTCCCTCATAGCATGCACTTCCGCCAGTGGGAGGAAAGCAGGTAGTAAGAGTTTGAGGTGGGATTTCTCAATAGTTCTCTAGCCAACCTCAGCACTGTGGGGAGGACAGAAGTTAGCTCCTCCTCTTTGACTCATTCCCTAACCAGCGGAGGGATATGAGAACTGAGCAGACCTCCACAACACTGCTGTTGATATGAAGAGTGATGTGCCCCTTGGAACACATCACCTGGACGTTAGAGTCCACTTTCACAAATCAGCCAGCAGGGGCAGGGCCTATATCCTTGTCTGGGACTTGCTAAGTTATTAGATACTGAGAGCCGGGGGTTATGCGAAGCCAGTGGAGACAAGTACCGTTCAATATGCAATTTTATTTATTTGCTTTTAAGGCTTCCTTTATCCTCTAGAATCTAGTGTTGCTGCAAGAGTCCCTTCCAGAGCAGAGACTAAAATACGGTGAAGAGGCATCTTGATGTGAGACAACCCCGCTCTGCTGCAGTACCCCCAGCCAGTTTCTTGAAACCATTAAAACATCTCAGGAGTATCTGACTTCTTTCCACGTACCATACCTTAGGCTGCAAATTGAATGGAGTGGGCACAGAGCGGTGAGAAAGACCCCTGAGCACTAACATTTGGGACTTACTCACCATACGCTTTGTGTTGATCTGTTTGTCCCTGCAGTTTTTGCAGGCAGGAAAGATGGTGGGTTGGTGGGACTGAGGGCTCCCCCGCCGTTCCAAAGAGGAAGCTATAACTCCCAGCCTTTCAGTTCTGAGCATGAACAAATCAGTGAGCTCTTTCCCTAGTGAACGTTCCCCATGCTCCCCACACATTAGCCCCAGTATATAGCTAGAATGTATACGTTGCTTGGAAGGAGTCTCACAGATCCATTCAGTTCACCCCACTCATGCCAATGGCTCTGTAGGGTAGTTTGCTAAAGAGAGTGGGTATGTCTACACTACAGCGCTAATTCGAACTAACTTAATTCGAACTAAGCTAATTCGAACTAGTGCATCCAGACTTAAAAACTAGTTCGAATTAGTGTTTTGCTAATTCGAACTAGCATGTCCACACTGAGTGGACCCTGAACTGAGGTTAAGGATGGCCGGAAGCAGTGCCGGCAGGGCATCAGGTTAGGACTTAGAGCGTGGAGCTGCTTTCTCAGGCTAGCCGAGGGCTATGCTTAAAGGGACCCGACCCCCACCCTGGATAGACAGTTCTCAGGGGTTCCCTGCTTGCAAAGCAGTCCTGGCTTGGAGTGTCCTGAGTGCCCACACTTGGCACATCACAGCACTCGGCCATCAGCCCAGCTGCACTTGCCGCAGGCTGCCATCCGGACAGGGGGTCAATCGAGGGGCTTCAGGAGAGCTTCCACCCCGAGGAGCCCGCAGAGCCAGCCCAGTCCTCCCCATCGGGGGCTCGTACCCCATTCCTCCCTCACCTCCTTCCACTTACCCCTCCCTAGCCCCCTTTCCTGATGTACAAAATAAAGGACACGTGTTCAAAAACAGAAACTCTCTTTATTTCACAAAACTGGGGGGGGGGGGCGGAATAAAACTGTGGGGAGACAGGGGACAGGAGGCGGGAAAGGGCAGGAGAGAATGTGGGAGAGGGGAGGGGGAAAACTGGGAGGAGGAAGCTGGAAGGAGGAGGCAAGGGAAAGGAGGGGGAGGGGAAACTCAGGGATTGGGGTGGGGGTCTCGCCGGGCCAACCGCCTCCCAGCACGGCGAGGGAGGGGGCCTCAGCGTCCCCAAGGGGATGGGGTGGAGGGTGCGGAGGTTGAAGTGGGGGGTGTGGACATTGAGGAAGAGGGTGTGGGGGTTGAGGAGGAAGAGGTGGGAGGGGGGGCAGGAGTGGAAGGAGGGACAGAAGTTGGGGGGGCAGCAGGCGCAGAACCAGCAGGTGCACCATGCTCTGCAGCAGGACCTGCAGGTTTGAGTTCAGCCCTCGGACCTCAGCCAGCTGCTCCTGGCGGAGATGGAGGTCTGCCCACATCCAGGCCTCCACTGTGCGGTGCAGGGCTCGCAAGGACCCCAGGTGCTGGTCCCAGTACTCCTGCTCCATGGTGGTGGTCCGGAGAAGGAGCATGTCCGGGCGGGGTGGTGCGCCCTGCACGAGCAGCTGGTGCAGCAGTAGAGAAAGAAGAGAAGGGGTCAGTTCTCCCTGGGGACGCAGCGGATGATGCCCAGCTCCCCCCCCCCCCCCGCAACGTGAGGGCGACCATGCCTTGCACCGTCAGAGCCGCTGTGCTTGTACAGAGGCCATGGTCAGGATGTCTGGCTCTCCCCGGGACTGGGAGCTGCCCCAAGACCGCACCCATGTCTTTGTGCCGTGTATAATGTGGCCGGGGTGGCGGGGGTGGAGGGGAGATGTCCCCTGCCTCCGTGTAGAGGGGACATGTGAAGGGAAAGCATCCTGCTGGGTCCTGCCCCGGGGTCGGGAGCATGTCAGGTCTCTTCACACATGCATGTGCCTATTGGGCCATGGCCCCTGGGTGTCACGCAGCTGGAGCCACCTGCCCAAGGGTGGCATGGCACGTGCTCGCACGTGCACAGATGTCTGCGTGATCTGTGGAAGGCATGGCCCATGTGTGCGGTCTCTGGTCTCCCTCCCGCCTCCCCCCCCCCCCGAACCACTTAATTCGAACTACTTACCTGGTACGGTCTCCCTGGACGACCCTGCCGACTCTGGTGCTGGAACTGCTTGCGATGGCTCCTCCGGTGTGCCCGGGTCAGGGCCCTCCGGTCCCGGCTCGCTGTCCCCCAGGCTGGCACGGACCGCCCCACCCCCCAAGAGTCAGTCGAGGGTGGGGAAGTTGGGGCAGGTGGCAGCCCCTGCTGCGGCGCCGCCCCTGGTGGCCCTGGCGTACGCCTGACGCAGCTGCTTGACTTTCAGGCGCACCTGCTCCTGGGTGCGCCTGTGTCACTTTCGGGCCATGGCAGCCGCTATGCGGCTGTAGACAGCTGCATTCCTCCTCCTAGTGCGGAGATCATGGACGTTGGGGGCCTGCCCCCAAACCTCAATGAGGTCCATGACCTCCGTACTAGTCCAGGAGGGTGCACGCCGTCTACAGCCCCTGGCTGGCTCCTGGGTGCTGGGGAACTGGGCAGGGGACGGCACATGGCTCCCTGGCTCATCCTGGGGCCACTGGTTCGGGGCACAGACTGCTGGCAGGGCTGGCTGTGTCAAGTGCCGTCTGGCCACAGTCTACCCCTTTAAGGGCTGGGGAAGAGGAGTGGAGTTTTCCTGGTTGTGCCCAGAGTGGCCACCAGGGAAAGCTGGGGAGGGCTAGCCTCCCACTAGTTCGAATTAAGTGGCTACACAGCCCTTAATTTGAACTAGTTAATTCGAATTAGGGATTAGTCCTCGTAGAATGAGGTTTACCTAGTTCGAATTAAGCGCTCTGCTAGTTCAAATTAAGTTTGAACTAGCGGATCATGTGTATAGTGCCTATCAAAGTTAATTCGAACTAACGGCTGTTAATTCGAATTAACTTTGTAGTGTAGACATACCCAGTGATACTTGAGAACACTCTGAGGGGCAGGGTTTTGCCACATTACTCATTATGCTCGGCTCTCTGGCTGTTGGACCATCAGCACTTGCCTAGGCAGCACCCTCTCACGGGGTGTCTACACTGCACCCAGAGCTCGAAATAAGCTACACAATATGAGCTATGCAAATTGCATAGCCTTATTTCGAGTCCGTTTTGAAACAGCTTATTTTGAAATTTGGCACTGCCTACACAGCACCTACTTTGAAATAAATCACTATTCCAAAATGTCCCTTACCCCTTGTGGAATGAGGTTTACAGGGACGTTGGAATAACGAGCCTGTTATATTTCAGAATAACGGTTGTGCTCAAAAGATGCAGAATAGCTATTAAATAGCGCTGCAGTGAAGATGTAGCCTCAGTGAGCAACTCAGACATCTCCATTCAGACAAGGAACTCCTTTGCCTCATGCATACCTTTTGGCTCCCCAGGATAATACATCGACTACAGCTTGCCCTTTAATGGGCGTTCCTGACATGCTGCCCTCGTCAGACATTTCCCTCTCAGTCTCAGCTCTTTACCTCCCTTTACTCCTCATGTTTTGCTTTCCCCCAAGAGTTCAGTCAGAGTTTCCAGAAATGCCGCTCCTCTGGGTTCACCGTGTGTGTGTGTGACGTTAATTGTACTCATCAGCCACCCAAGTCTGAAGGACAATCTTCAGACACTGGTCCCTTTTATTCCTAAGCCCTCAGGGTGGGTCTCACCAATTTGATTTATAAATTGCCCTGTCGGAAAGAACCCAACACCTCTTGTAAGCTTGGTAGCTAAATGGTCCAGCCTCAGTAGCAGCCCTGCACAGGATACATATGGCAAGCAGAAATTTCACAAGGATTTTTGTCTCTTTCTCCAATCAGTCAGAGCCAAGTCACAGTGTCCAAACCATGACCCCGCTTACTTTATCAGTGACCCCCAGCTTTTGGCCTTCCTCCACTGACCCCTGCTTCTTAGAGAACTCACACGGTGTCCATTCCCTGCCACACACACACACATGCTTTTCTTTGCCAGGTCTCCTGCCCCTGTGAGTCAGGGGAATGAGGAATTATGTATCTGGAGCAGCTACAGTCATCTCAACAGGGGCTTCTGCAGGGACCGCACTGACTTAGCCAGGCATGAACTTGCAATATGACATTTTCCACACTGATCCTGTTGATCTTTCCAAATCCACCATCTTTTTTACCCCAATACTAATGATTCCCAGAGCACTCAGCCATTTAATTGCACCAAAGCTGGGGATCACCTTATACCCTTTTGCCTTTCCATTAATAACCCTTATTGTCTTTTCTTTATGCTTGCTCCCATAGAAGTCTAGTGTCAGTTATTGCTAGTGGATAGAATTGCCACCTCTATTGTCTTTCTAAACTTGAAATATATGCTGTTATGTTTGCAATTATAAATGTTTTAATTAAATCTTAATTGCAAGAAAAAATATTTGCTATCATATTTACATTATCCAGAATGAATAATGAAAATGCATACTGAGCCTATGTCAAATGTCAGAGGCTATTTTTTTAAAAAAGAAAGCGGGGCGGTGAGGGGGGGCAGTTTGTTACTTTTGTGGTTGATTCTACTGAAGGAAAAGGTCCACCAAATTATCTCTTTTTCCCCCCATCAATATGAACAAGCCATTTTACTTCATTTTAGCCCCAAAACAGTTAATTCAAAGAACAAAACTGGAAGACGTGCTCTGCTCAAGGAGATATTTATTTAGTTTTAAAGAGCTTGTTCTTCATGCAAAGAAAATGGAAGTTGGAACCAGAAGTGAAACATCTGCCTTCTACAAAGTTATGAGAAACTGCATTTTACATTCCTAAACCTTTCCCTTCGCTTTTGGCTAAAAATCAATTGTTTTTTTTAAGGTAACATGCATACATCTGGACAACTGGGCAACTGCGTTAAAAAATCAGTTTTTATAACTAAATAAAAAATAGAGCAAGTAAGGATGGAAATAACTTTCATTTAATGGAAGAAAAATATTCAGTTACCAGATAGTGTTTTTCTAAATGTAAAAACTGATCTAATGGTCATCTCTGACCTTAAAACCTATGAAAGGAGCTGAGTGACTCGAACAGGGTGCTGAGTGTCTAAGCACCACTGACAAGGAATTAAATGGTCAGCATTTTTTCAGTCAAAAAAGGTTTGACCAAAAATTGACCACTTTTTGTGTAAGGGAAAAAGATTAGAAGGAAAATTTTCCTCAAAATTTTCCCCAAAACATTTTTATTATAGTCTATGACCCATCTTTTCCCACTGAAAAATGGGAGGAGTAGTGGGAAAAGGAGAAAATGGAAACTAAACATTTCCAGTTTTTGTTTTCTCTTCCCCTTGTATCTCTCTCTCTTTTTTTCTTTCGTTTTGCCACTGCACATGGGGCGGATGGAAGGGGGGAGCCAACAGGATCAGTTTCTCAATTACAACAATCCTTCTCTGCCAAAGGTAAAAGGCATGTCTCATTCAGTGGAATTGGGTGGCTTGTCTCTTCTTTGTCCATATAACATCCAGGAGTGAAAGAAACTTAAATTCCTTAGAGGTACTGTTCTATCAAAACCTGCGTCCCTGCCAGCTCTTTAAATAGCTCCCTGCTGGCTTTTGCCACAGCTCAGCCAGCTCTTGCCCAAGTTTCATACCAGGGTGCATCTTCTTACTTTCATCTCTGCTTAATATCCTTCTTCTGCTCCACAAAAGTCTATAGCTAAACCCCCTTTGATTTCAGTTATTTATTCTTTGCTTTCCACAATGGTCAAGATTGGGGGGAAAAACACCTCAGTGGGTGGTTCTCTCCCAGGCTCCGCCCATAGAGTATGCTCCATACATGTGACTCACCGAAATGAGATACCACGTGAATTAGATCATGCAGATGTTCAAAACATGATCATGCAACTCCCTGGAGTCTGGCTCCCTCATTGAAGGATGTGTATGCCCTGGGGCTCTGGTTGGCTCCTGTGGTTTGAATAGTTCTGTACTGAAGGAAAAAACTAAGTGGTGGCATCTCCCAAACGTCCATGTGCACATAGCAAACAAGGTGAGAGGTCACTCTCCGGAAATTGAGCAGAAAGAGCCATCCCTCTCCTCTTTCATAGAAAACATGAACTGTTATCACTGGTCAGTGGGGCAGGCACTTCAGTGATATAAAAGGAGCAATTCACACCTCTCAAAGCAATTGTTCCTGGCTCTCAGACTCAACTCTGCATCAGCTTCACTCCCATTCACCTTTCTGATGTTTTCTTTGCAACTATAACAAGACCTCATCCACCTCCTCTACCTGGTTAGGTGATCTGCAGTGGACCCCTACTGTAATATCACCCTTATTTCTTAGCCCTTTATCCTTAACTAGAGACTTTCATAAGCCTTTGTCTTATTTCCACCTCTACCTCAGTCCTAGTGTAAAGATTTTTAATATAAAGAAGAGTAGTCCAATGGTTAAAGTATTAGTCTGGGCTGTGGGAAACCAGTATTTGATACCTGCTTTCCACAAATATCTTGTATGACCTTGGCAATTCATTTAGTTGCTCTGTGCCTAAGTTCTCCATCTATAAAATTGAGAAGATAATACTGTCCTGTCTCCCAGGAATATTGTGAGAATGGACTAAAGATTGTAAGGTGTTCAAATACTACATAGGTGGGGGTCATATATCATACAGAGAAGGAAGAAATTCTCTGGAATGGAGATGGATGGTCAGACCAAAGCAGGGAAAATGGCATAGTTTATGCTGAAATAACTGATAATCAATTCATAGACAGAGATCAAGGAATACTAAGACTGGAAGGGACCTCGAGAGATGGCTGCAATTTTTCATAAGTTTGAAGATCTCAAACTTCCCTTGTCTTTAAACTGGACATTAATTAATCTTTTTTCAAAGCAAAACTCTTTCATGAAAAGCTTTTCCTTTTTTTTTTTTTTCAAAAAAATTTCTGTTCTTTGTCAAAACCAAAAATTTGCAACTTTTGAATTGCAAATCCTGAGCTTTTTAAAAATTATTGTTATTTTACCCCTCCCAGAATGAATACAAACAGAAGAATGATTTCTAGGACTAGAAAATTCTGTTTTTCATTTTTATTTTTACTTTTGCCAATCTCAGGTTTGAAAATTTTCTCTACTTTGAAAAAGTTACAGGACAGCAAAATGAAAATTAAAACTCTGCAACTCTGTGGCTAACTTTTGAAAAGTTGAAGAGGAACAAAGTAACAAAATGAAAAAAAGTAAAAAATGAAAAATTGAGGGGGGAAGTGACCATTGTATTGCACTTCATAGACAAAAAAATGGACCGAGGAAAGGAAAAAGGGGCAAAAGGAAGTTCCAAAATTTCAAAAGTCTGAATATTTTAAAATAAATTTGCTGTTCAGAAAAATGCAAAAAGGAACCATTTTGAAATTTCAGAGTTTTTTTGAAATTGCTTTTCTATTTTTGAACTAGTTCAAGTGGGTAGATGTTTATCTAAAGGCAGCTTTTCATGACTGGTTAACTATTTCTGTACAAATATCATACAGACTAACGGTATGTCTACACTTGCATCCTAGTTTGAACTAGGGATACAAATGCAGGCATTTGAAATAGTCAATGAAGTGGGGATTTAAATATCCCTCACTTCATTAGCATGATCTCGCCGGAACGCTAGTTGCTGATTCGAACTAGGAAGTGCATCCCGGGATGCATTAGTTCGAACCAAACCCCTTGGTTCAAACTAACGTTACTCCTCAAAAAACATTAGGGTGTAACGCTAACGAAGTGCAGGATATTTAAATCCCCACTTCATTGTCTATTTCGAATGCCTGCATTTGCATCCCTACTTCGAACTAGGGTGCAAGTGTAGACATACCCTAAAGCATTTAAGAGATAAAATGATGCTTTTGACAACAGGTAACTTTTCAGGGTCCCAAAGGAAATCACTGAAGCTAAAATGTTTGCCTTATTCTGTAGGACTAGGTCCCAATGAAAACAGATGGAAACTATTTTCGAATGCAAGCCTTTTCTTTACATTCCTATTTCATACTAACCCCTGGATTCACTTTTGTAGAATTTGCCCAAGTAACTTGCAGGTTTGCAGCACAGGATTAGGGAAATATTACTTATTTAACTATTGATTTTCTGGAATATCCTCTGGAAATGTGAGGAGCTATTCGCTGAATGTTGGTTATTATTATATGTATCATTATAGTGTTTAGAAGGCCCATATGAGATTGGGGCCACCATGTGCTGTATATTGTCCAACTACAGGCAGAGCTGATAGCGTCATCTAAGTTAAGGTTGCCTAACTTTTCATTATAAGACGCAATTTTCACTTGCAGTATAATTTTACAAAACTTTAACCATTCAATCTGAAAGTTTTAAATACTGAAATAGTTCCTGATGTGAACAGCTTATATGTAAAAAGAGAAAACAGATGAAGGATCTGCAGAAGGGAAACTGAGGCACACAGTGATTAAGTAACTTGCTCAAGGTGACACAAAGTCTGTGGCAGAGCCTGGAACTGAACCAGGTCACTGAACCAGTGTTCTTTTACTTACTCTAAAAATGAGTATGACTAAAAGAAACCACACTATTTTTTTTTCTTGAGAACAGGGGCTACTTAAAATATTTTCAAATGATTTAAACCAGTTTTAGAGGGCTTGTTTGGGGGTGAGGTGGGAGTAGGAGGGAAATGTTGATTTCCTAAAAGCTCATCTTTTCTGGATTTCCTAAACAGAGTCTTCATGTAGGATGTGAAGGCAATAACCAGGTGTGGTCCCAGGAGGCGAAAGTTGGGGATCAGCAAACTGAAGCAACTCATTTAAAAATTGTTCCTGAGACCAGGGACCTCTTTGATATAAGTCAGTGGAGCAGCATCTGTTTATGTCAGCAGTGTATTTAGCCTCCAGTAAAGTATTATAATATGCCCAAAGCTACACAAAACAACAAGACTTGGAAAACATCTGTTTGCTCCAAATTTGTTTGACCTATTGCCAGTAAACATGGTTGGTCAATTCTGCCATCATAATAGACTCCCTTCCTAGTGAGTGGTAGAACAGATAGGGAGATAAAAATAAGAGTTTCAGGCTTGCTTTCTTATTATGGTGTAAAAGAAGTGGGGAAAATATGTTTTCAATATATTTTCCCATTTTAAATTTTCATTCTTAACATCTGTTTCCTGTTTCACACAAAATAGTCTATTTTTTTCTGTTTTCTGTCTCTTTTATTCCATTTTAAAGAGCAATATGTTCATGGAATGAAGAGATTAATACAAGAGGAGAAGCCGTACAAAAAGCAAATAAGCCTGGAGGCTAATGAGTGTGATGCACTAATGAGGAACCATAGCTACATCTTGCAGCCCTGTCTTTATGCCAAACAAGGTATAATTTACCTCAGGGTAACTAAACCAGGTGAGTTATCCTGAGGTGAAACTAAAGCAAAGGCACTTTAGCATCACTGTGAGGTAAATTAGGTGAGGTTTACACCTGGGGGTAGCTTACCTTCATTAATTACCCTGAGGTACAAAATATCCCTTTTTTGGCTGCGAAGGCAAGGTGGTAGAAAAAGGGGATATTTCTCCCATTGATATACATGGGATTTACCCAAATGCCATTAGCATTGTGGGAAATCAGCCAGGTAAAACTTCTGTTTTTCCCATGCATCATTTCAGGAACACACTATTGTGTCCCAGATTAACAAGAACCTTTCAAGAGAAAGGCTTAGCAACCTTTATCGCATCTGGCTTTGTCAGGCATTTATCTAACTCTCATTATCCCCAAAAGCGTCAGGTTACCAAAATCTTCTTCTATTAACACAATGAAGTCCCATAATTAAAATAACAACCTACTAACTTTACTGAGTATATATACTGAGAGTGTGTAAAAAGCACTAGGTAGCCTACGAATTCAGTCCCAGCATACACTGGATCTCTTGTGAAAAATTTGGAGGTCATGGGAATGGGGGACATTGTATTTGTTTTAATTAATCCAAAATCCTGATTAGATGTTATAGTGTGAGTCTTGAAGTATCTTTCAGTCCTATCCTACATTTTAATCACAACAGGTAAGATTCGACTCGGATTTTTCAGAGACTCTATTTCCAATATGATCAAGGTTGTTCTATGCACTAATCATGCATCAGACCCTGAATTAATCTTCAGCACTTTGAAAGTGGGTTAAACTAAATAGGGACAAAGCACCTTTCTTCCAGAATAAGGCCACGTTCTCCACTTACTGGAGGATTGACACTTTGGTGACTGATCTTTTGGGGGTTGATCTTTTGGGGTTTGATACCATCAGCATTGATACTCCTCACTGTCTTGAGGAATAAAGGAAGTCACCAGGAGCATTTCTCTCATCTACCTCCCGCCAAGGAGAGAGCGCCAAGTTCAGCTTTAGATACATCAACTCCAGCTACATTATTTACGTAGCTGGAGTTTTATACCTTAAGCTGATCTGGGTGTAGTGCAGACTCAGTCTAAGAGTGTCTACTTATGCCATTATTCAGGAATCGCCGTTCTTGTCCATGTTTAGGCAAAAGCCAATGGTATGATTTTCAAAAGCAACTAAGTAATTTACAAGGCTCCGAAGTGCATGAGTCACTTTTGAAACCTCAGTGCCCAAGGTTTTTCTGCATATGCAAAACAGAGATCCTTGGGAAGCTCGTCAGTAAAGTTCCAAGGGCCTTCTCTTTTGTGCCCCTACCATGTCCAGCATGCTGTGGCAGTATTGCCAACCCCAAATGTTCAAAATCATAAGTCAGGACCCTCAAAAAACCAGGCTTGGAAATGATGGAATTTCAAAGTAATGACAGGCATTTTTAATTTGCCTTCTGGGATCACATTCTCAAGATTTTCTCTGCAGCCACATGGGCAAGCAACATGCTTCTTTTAAAAATCCAATCTGAGAGTCTCATGTGATCAAGTGACTCCAAGAATGGGGGCTCAAGTGAAATTACCAAATATCGTAAGAGTTGGCATTACACTGTTGGGCTCAGTAGTGAAAACAAGCAGCACACAATGACAGCGATGTAAAGAGCCATCATAACAGCATTGTGATGGAGTGTACTCCCCACACAGGGCCTAAGAGGATAAATTAGATCCAATTAACCTCCAAGGCTGCACCCAGAGGAGGAGCCAGGGAGCAGGGACTGATTAATTAGATATGAGGCTCAGATGGACATGGATGTGGGCAGGGGACTATATAAGGTGGGAAGTGGCAACAAAAGGCAGGTGACAGGAAGCAGAGAGCAAGGAGCTGTGTTTGAGTTAGAAAGGATAGCCCACTGTTGCTCCTGGGAGGTGGGAATTGGGAAGCTGGTAAAAGCAAAGTGTTGGGGGGTGGGGAGAGCTAAGAAGATAGGGAAAAGCTCAGAATATAGCAGCCAGGAATAGCATTGGAGGCCAGAGAGGGGCAGCTGGCAGGACAGGATAGGCAAAGACTCTACTAGAAGCGGATGCAATGCCTGTCGGAGCAAATGCCCAGGACAGAAGTTTGTGTTTGATGCAGTGGAGAATGCTGGTAACATTAAACTCTCCAAGACTATTTTCTCTCCTAAACTAGCTGCAGTGCTAAACACAAAATATCTTCCAGTTGTCTTTATTACACCTCGCAGAAAAGTCGCTAGCTGCTAAAACTAGCCAAGTGCCTATGTACCTTTAATTACTACCAGATACCTTGGACTGATGGTTCGGAAACTGTTAGCCATCCCTAAGGTAGGTTTTCCACAAGACAGTTCCACTCTGAAACATTAGCAGAGTTTGCTGCTCCATAAAATGTACCATTGAATGGGTTTATTTTGGCAAGGCTCTCAGTTTTGCCCAGCATACTAATGGTGTCCGTTAACACACCATTACATATGTCGTTAACATCGTTGGCAACTGGGATTTCCCTTGAAGAAAAAAAAGAATGCGTCTGTAAATCAGTTACTGTCTGCCTCGCAGTATCCATCACCACACAGGGAAGCCCTTGCTCTGGTTCTCAGGCCACAAGAAGCGTTACATGATTTGAATGTCTCTCACATACCAGTTCAACCCTGCACGTCTTTGTAGCAGGAAATCACTAGGTCATCAACATGTGAAGTAAAGTTTATAAGGCTGTGTAAGAGGGTGGCCTGCCCCTTTAAGAACTAGGAAGCCTGGGCCTGGCTAACCTCTTTTTAATTAGCCTTCCCTTGCCACACCTGGGTTGGGTATAGGACTGAAAAGGGAAGGAAGCCTTTTGTCAAGAGCAAATCATATCAAATCAACCTAGCCCCCTCCTTCGAGAGAGTAACAAGCCTTGTGGAGGCAGGAAACAATACCTGTGCTATATTTTGACTTTAGAAAGAGTTTTGTACTGTCTCATGTGACCTTTCCATAAACAAACTAAGAAGATACAGCCTAGCTGAACCTACAATAAAGCAGATGCACAACTGGCTGGAAAACTGTACTCAGAGAGTAGTTACCAATGGTTCCCAAACAAGCTGGAAGTAAGGATGTTAAGTAACAGTTACTTTACTAGTCAGGTAGTTGATGGAATTTCCATCAACTGCTCAACTAGTGGTTAGGCACTTCCACATTCCTCCTTTGAAATGTACTTTTTTTCTAACTCTGACCTCAGACGCTGAGTATTTGACAAATCGGACCCAAGTTCTGCTGAAAATCTGTCTAAAATTGATAGTAAAAAGAAATAATAATAATACCAACCACACCAGTAAGCACCTCTGACTCAGAAACAATGTTATCCATCTTTATGGTTTCTAACATTTCATACAGAACATTTACATTCTCCAATCGGAAGTGACCTTCTGTTGTTTCGAAAGATGCAGGCCACTTTCAAAATGAACCTTCCAGATCACATCCCCCTTTTTCATTGCTGCCTTGAAAATTCACTGGATCTGAATTTAATGGCACGTTAAGTTATAATGTTCTGAAATGAATCTTGGGGGATTTTGTTAATAAAGGGACAAAAGAAACATGGTCAGAGTTGGAGAAATATGAATTTGTTACAGATTTGTGCCCTAATCATTTGTGGACATTACTTTTTTTTAAATGTTCGTATTCATATTTAACCTCTGATTTCCCTCCATCCTCCCCACACTCCACTCCTGGCTCACTTATTTAAAGAGGCTTACTATAGACTATGGCTATTACCTGTAGTATTTTCAGGCCTTGCTGAACGTCTGCAGTCTATTTTCCAGTCTCGTAAATCGCCAGTTAAAAGTGTTTCATTATTCTGTCCAGGCTGTGTGGAATATCTGAGCCATATATCCTCATGGAAATTTCCTTTCTGGACCATTCTATAGCCAGATAACATTTTGCATGTCAGAAATCTCCTAAAATTCCTCTACCAGCTCATTCCCCCTCCTACAAGTAGAATTGAAAAATACACCTAGACCTGGTCTACATGAGAAAATTAGGTCCACATAACTACATCACTCGGAGGTGTGAGAAATCCACACACTTTAGCAGCATAATTCCGACAAAGTCCACAAGTTAACAGTGCTAGGTTGATGGAAGTATTCTGTCAACCTAGCTGCCACCTCTTGGGGAGAGGGCTATCTGCTCCAATGGAAAAACCTCTCCCATCAGTAAAGTTTTGTCTACACTGAAGCGCTACAGTGACACCTCTGTACTATTCTAAATGTAGACAATCCATATTCTATTTCAAGTCCAGAATGATAAATTGTGACCTTAGCATTAATTAATGTAAGCATATTTTATTCTCTTTTCCCCTTACAAATAGACTACAAAAGCTGTGCCTTCCTTCTGCAAATTTGAGACACCAGGAAAGTAAGCATGTTTTTAAAAAAGTGGCCTTGCTGTAGATGGTCAACAAAATGCATAGCTTCCTCTGCTAAAACAGGTATTTGTCAGTTGCAAAGTGGTCAAGTGGTCAAATCAGTAACAGGCCCAAAGCTGCAAAATTCAGCTGTGGATCCAAACTAACCCTAACTTCAGTGGAAGGTCTTTAGGAACTTGGTTTCAGGGTTTGTGACCATGTACAATATGAATATATTGGGTAGCCTTTATAACATCCTTTGATATCATTAGATGATTGGATAAAACTAAATATAGAACACTAGAACTGGAAGAGACCTCAAGAGGTCATCGAGTCCAGTCCCCTGCCCTCATGGCAGGACCCAAATATGTACAAATATCATTATTATTCTCTGATCCTTTGTTCAGCCAGCTGAAAATGTAATCACGCCTAATATTTTTGTAATCACTCCTAATATTTAAATATCTGGCCAAAGGTAATGCTTTTGGAAACTGTTCTTGCTGTCCTTTAAAATAAGACTCAAGAAAAAACACACCCTGGTTTTCCTTTTCTATAGGTCCTTCCTCCTAACCCACAGTCACATGGTTATGGTTACTGACAAGGAATTCCAGTGTCTCAGAAGCAGAGAATAGGCCCTTCAGCCCAATGCACTCTCTCTTTCCAGCTATGTCTGTGCAATAATCCATGTCACTTAGCTAAATTTTGGTCTCTTATTTATTGAGCATTTGAACCATCTTTAGAAAACATGCAAGAAAGACATGTTTGGTCTAGAGAAGAGAAGGTTTCAAGGAGGCATGACAATAGTCTTCAAAAATGTAAATGGGTGTTACAAAGAGGAGAGTTATCTATTGTCCTCCATTTTTACCGAGGGTCAGATAAGGATTGGCTTAATCTGCAGCAAGGGAGATTTAAGTTAGTTATTAGGAAAAGCTTTCTCATGGTAAGGATAGTCAACACTGAAGCATGTTGCTGTGTCATCCCCACACTTAGTGGGTGTGGTTCACTGTCCCATGTAATGGCACTTAGATGATTTACAGCAAGAGATAAGAACAAGTGAGCAATACAGCCTAAGCTAAGAGCCAGCTGGCTTTATAGGTCAAGCTGTAAAGGCTCCTACACTAAGCTCCAGAGGTGCCATATTCAAATCCACCCAGTGGTGGTAATAGCTGCAGGAGGCTGTGGCATCCCTGTTGCTGGAGCTTTTAAGATTAGACAAACACCTGTCAGAGATGTTGTTGATGTGGTTGCTGGCCCTTTAAAGAAAGTCAGGGCCCAGTCTGAGAGGAGCTAATTTAAAAAGCAACAAACTTCATGCGGAAAGTTAATTGGCCAATGAGCTGCTGTACCTTTAAAAGGTCATCAGAGATGACAAGGAGTGACAGCAGGAGCAGCACTGCACCTATTAACCTCTCTAAGCCACCAGGTAAAGAGACTGAATAGAAATGGGCCAGTTGGAGGGAAGCCAACCAAGGCTACAGCTGGCCAGAAGTATAACCCAGCTCCGGCAGTAGGGCCAGGGACTCTTGAGCATGGGAAGAAGCGCTTGTTGGCATTAGTCCCAGGGCCAGAAGGAGGGTTGAGGGTGTAGTAGGAAGAGGTCTCGTGTGGTGTAAAAGGAGTTTATAAATGAGATGTCACCTAGGCTACGTCTAGACTGCAAGCCTCTTTCGAAGGCAGTCTGGATGCTCTCTTTCGAAAATGCCCTGTTTGCATTCAAGAATGCCTTTTTTCAAAAGAGCTCTTTCGAAAAAAGGCGTTCTTCCTTGTGAAATTAGGTTTACCGCTGTCGAAAGAAAAGCCGCATTCTTTCGATTTAATTTCGAAAGAACGTGGCTGTAGTCTAGACACAAGTGAAGTTTTTTCGAAAAAAAGCTACTTTTTTCGAAAAAACCCTTGAGTCTGGACACAGCCCTAGAGGGCATCTTGTTCTAGATGCTCAGGTCTGAGTAAGTGATTGCAAGCACCAAGAGGGAGCTGAGCACCATGTACTCAAGGCCAAACAGGGACGTGCTCCAGGGTGTAGCCCCCTGAGATATAATCTTGGACTAGGTATATTTAATCCTTCTTCAACACCGGATGGATGGACTAGATGACTTTTTAAGTGGCCATCCAACTCATTTCTATGAGTTCTATGATCTTCAGGAAAGGGGATGCTATGTGGATCTTTTATTACATTCTTCGGAGAAAGAACTTACTTTCACTTAAATTGCCTATCTCTTCAGATAGTCCCAAGCAGTGAAGGCCCCTCCCAGTATCCCAACACTCACTTTGGTTGGGAAAAGGCTACAGATGTTTGTGCACTTGTCATCTGTACCTCATAAGATCATAAATCTCATCTGGCAGTCTCACAAGAACAGCTTTTCGTTTGAATCTACAGGCGTTTCACCTGCACAGAGCTTACAGGGTAGAGTCTGAGCGAAACTTAGAGTGACATGCATGTCTCTGCACTTAGAATCCATCAAGAAAGAAGTAGTTCACAAAAAGAATCACTGAGAATTTGAACATAACATCCAGTATCACATCCTGCCCTTAGTCAAGCAAAAAGTACATATGTGCTATGGATATGCAGCTTTTTAAAATGATTATGCTCTCTATTCTTTGTACCCCACAACAATATTCATTAGATCCCTCAATAAGGCAATACTTTATTACCCAATTCCCAGAGTTTAAACTAAAGCCACCATGGGCATGCATCAGTACATAAATTTCCCTTTTCTTGGGTGCTTTAAAAAATTGGAAATTTGAACATCAGCTTAGAATAATAAAATCCTAGGGCTGGAAGAGACCTCAGTAGGTCATCGAGTCCAGCTCCCTCCCCAAAGTAGGACCAATCCCAACTAAATCAAGCCAGCCAGGGCTTTGTCAAGCCGAGACTCAAAAACCTCTAGGGATGGAGATTCCACCACCTCACTAGGTAACCTATTCCAGTGTTTCACCACCCTCCTAGTGAAATAGTTTTTCCTAATATCCAACCTAGAACTCCCCCACTGTAGCTTGACCAAACCGAAGACTGAGATGAACTTCCAAAGGTTTTGGATCACTGAAAACCTCGAGGCATTAAATCAAGGGAAGTTTATTTAGAAAAAAAATTGTCACTGTAATTAATTATGTAGGATCTCAATGACAGCAGGTTGCCCCACAAGGCTTCATTATGTTTGATCTAATAACCAGATAAGAGTTACTTAAACCCACCAGTGGTACGAACCTTGACGGACCCTAACTTTGCATTTCATTCACATTTGATTGGATTCTGTTCCTGGAACATTCAAAGCACATTCCCAGCCCATGGTCACTTTCTTCACTGTGCAGCAAGTTGTTCCCATTTTGTCCTTTGCTCTCTGCAGTTTTCCCGTGCTCGCAGCTCTTTCTCTAACAGTCCGAATCCAAACCGCGTGGGAAGCTCTACTGCTTTTTAAAACAAGCCATTTTTCTGAAGACGTCGACAGTCTGGGTCTGGCTGACCACAAAATGAAGATAAAGCAAAAATTTTGACTGTTGTAATCAGTTGTTCCTGTTTCCTTCAGCGAGTATCGGTTTGACGGATGATACCCTGGTGGTACTCAACATGAGAGCAGCAGCCCAAGTGTCAAACTTGTTTGTAAGAAACAAAGAGTCCTTCTCAAAATAGTGGAATTTGTCATAAAACTACATACTGAGTTGTAATCAACTGTTCCTGTCTTCTTCTGCTCTGTCTCTGTGATGTTTATCACACACTGAAAATCGGACTGGACTTTTTTGCCAAGACAAGCTTCCCCTCTTCCCACAGGAGTGTAGGTTTGCAAAAATGAATTCTGGGGAAAGTCATGCTATCACAAATCACAGAAATCAGGAATTGTGTGGCTGGTGTAGGGCCTGGTGCCTGATGGTGTAAACCTCCTCCTCTCTGCCCAAAAGAGTAGGATCCAGAAAAAAAACAGACAAGGCCTTAATTAGCTCTGCCTTCCTACAACTAAGGAGGAGGTCAGTCTGACAGGGCAACATTAGCCCCAGGGTACTTGGAAGGATGCTGGTGGGAACCCTGGGACTGAGAGGAAGGAATGTGAGCCCATGAAGGATGTTGACCCAGAAGGTTAGACTGCTAGCAACAGGATGTACTTTCTTACTTTCTTCAGTAAGACTTGAAGAAAAAAGAGGCTTTTGAAAAGAGGCCAAGTCTGAGCATATCAGGAGGGCTTCAGGAGGCACAAAAACCCTTTCACAGTGATCAGAGATTGTAGGACACAAGCAGGTATGTTTATATATCAAAGTTATTTTGGAATACCAGCGGTATCCCGAAATAACTACCCCGCGTCTTCTGAACGTGTTCGCTATTCCAAAATACAGTGGATGCGCTATTTCACCATCCCTGTAAACCTCCTTGTACGAAAAAGCACTTTATTTCTAAATTTGGTGCTGTGTAAACAGTGCCAAATTTTGAAATAGCCTATTTTGAAATAGACTTGAAATAAGCTACGCAATGTGCATAGCACAAATTGCAAATCTTATTTCGAGTTTAGACGCACCCAGATTCTTGCTGTAGTAAGAAGGTCTAATGAGGAACTGAGAGACTGGACTAGACAGAGGTTGTGAGACAACTGGGATCGGAGACATTTGAGTTAGTACCATTTGATTTGTCCGTTCTAAGACATACAAGAGCAGTCCTGAGAGCTCAAAGCCCGGGAGGAGGCCCATATGTGGTAGGACAATGGTTTTGACTTATGTTTCAGGACTTGGGACTCTCATACTCCAAAAAGCACGTGTCTGAACACGACTTTGCACGAGGGCAAGTCATGAGATGTAGATGTCAACCAGAGCAGTGATCAGCAGAGGGCGCCAGCAGAAAAGATCTTGCTACACCATGTCCAGCCATGAGGGGGAACACCACCAGAGAGTATCTACATGTGGCAGAGAACACAAGCACTCTTAGTGGCACCAATTCAGATATTTCTTTGGGGGGGGAAACAAATTCCAGTCCCCATTTCCTCCCGCAGCAGGGACCATACTCCAGTCTCCTCTTATCCCCCCTTCTTCCTGCAAGGACCATGGGTCTCCTCAGCTAAGGAGTCTCCCCTCACTTTCAGCAGCATGGTGCATCAGCTGGTCTGCCAGAGGTCAAGTTCTTGGTGGGCTCCCCTGCACTCTGCCAAACAAGAACCCTGCACCAAGTCTCAACACCATTTGACCCAGCCACTGCTCCAGACAAAGGGGCAGCCGGGCCAGACTTGAGTGGCATTGCAAGCATGTCTGCCAAGTAGTCACAGTGTGACCCACTGACATTCACCCTGGCTGCCCCACCATCTGGGTAAAATTTCAGTGACACTATGACCATGCAGCTGGAGAGATGTTCAAGCCATGCCCCCTGCCCTCCCAAGCTCCGCAAGCTATTGGGAACTTTGAGCAAATTTAGAAACTTTTTTGGGGGGAGGCAGAGGGTTGCCCCAAGTAACATAACAGGTTCTGGTGGCACTGCTAAGAGGGTCAAATTAGAGCGAATTGCATAAAGACAGGGCTACTTATAGCCCAAGACTGGGGGTCCTCTATTATAAGGCACATCAAACCAGTGACAAAGAGCACTTCAGTTTGCCACACTGGCCAGCAAGAAGTCACACAAGCAACCCCTTAGACAATCCAGCTTCTCTTGAGCCACGACCAGCACAACACCTCACACAGATGAGAGATTCTGAAAACCTTGAGGGATAAGAAAGAGATGTATGTTCAGACCACAAAGGGAGGCTTTCAATCCTTTTTTTACTACTACACAGATCTTTTTAGGTGCAGGAGGGAAGGAAGACCACCTTCAAGGACAGCAGGAATGGCAATCCTGAGAGTATACACCCCGAACAGCAGGCAAAAGAGACAAACTGAGGTAAATGTTATTCTAGGATTCAAAGTATTAATACTATATGGAGATATACCTATCTCATAGAGCTGGAAGGGATCTTATGAGATCATCATATCCAGTCCCCTTGCCCTCACAGCAACACCCAGTACCATCCATGACAGATTTAGCCCCAAATTCCTAAATGGTCCCCTCAAGGATTGAACTCACACCTCTGAGTTTAGCAGGCCAATGCTCAAACCACTGAGTTATCCCTCTCCCCTAATGGGACTGCATAGCAGAAAGATGATTTGAGGGCTCAAGTACAAAAGTAGCTTAGGTAGTTTTGAGCCTCAAGAAAGGCATCTCTCTGGGCTAAGATGACCCAAGAAGTGAACTAGGCCAGTCCTTCTTTGGGCTTGTTTGTTAGAACGTGGATTAAGATATCTTCAACCAAATGTCAAAGGGAAAATGTGAAGGGATCTTAATGGATTCTCATCTTGCTGAGATAGGTGGTAGTCACATTATCCCTGACTATAACATCTGAAGGTCTCTTGCCTACCTCAGTATGGATCACGAAACCTTGGCCAAGGTGTCCTTTAGAGGATGTCTCAAATGATGAGTGCTCTCATTCAACCAGTCCAAAGGAGTGCAAGGAAGGGCAAGCTAACTGCTGGTGCATTAGCAGACGTCAGGGAGCTTTGTGAAGCTAGGGAGAGAGGATAATAGAAAGGGTTTGCGATATCCCTGGAGCAAAGTAAAGCTTCTGCTTACGTTGCACAATTATTTATGGGTTATGCTGCAAAAATGTGGAGTCCTCAGCCTCTGTACTCTGTTGAAAGAAGTGTTCCTCTAGTGAGGTGGCGGCTGGCTAGGGTCAAGGCCTATTTTTTCACAACCAACAGTGAGACAGGATTGTGCCCGCTAACCCACCTTTTATGTCTGCTGTGGATTTGCTCTCTTGGCTGTTGGCAGAAAGAGAATGGATAGAAGTGGGGAGTCCTTTCAGATTTCAGGCTCACCAACGTCAGGTTTTAAAAAACACACAGAAGGCTTTTTCTAAGATGGTTTCTTTCCACCTAATGCTTTTTTCTTGTAGAGATGGACAGTGTTAGTTTAGGCGTGTCTTGCCCTAGCGAGGGGACAAGGATTCTTTCTTTCTTTCCTTCTTTCTCTTATAGGACCCAGTTGTCTCTGCATTTCAGAAATTTCTTTTTCTCTGTTTCGTGGGTATGTTGTAAACACTGAGGCTGATGTTTTGGACCTTGGGAAGGAACTTTGTGCGTGTTGCCACTGTCTCCCGTGATGTAATGTTTGTGCAAGTAATAATAAAGGAAATCAGACCCAACACTGGGGGCACCTAATGAGTGACAAGTGGAGGCAAAGCCCATCTCCCTTAATGGACCATCCCATCCAGGGTCCACCTCTTACAAAGACGTGCTTTCAGGAAATGTTACTAACTCTGAGTACTTCATTCCTGACCCTTTCCCCGCCTAGAAGGACCATAGTGTGCCAACAGTTTCCCCAATGGTTTCAAAGAGAGAGCTCTGTTTCAAAGTCAATAGCACAAGGTGGCATCTAGTTCTCCTTGTAGTCTCCACATTAAAAAAAAAAAAAAAAAAATTCCAGGTTGTTGTATCTCTCCAGAGACACTGCCCAGAGATACAGTCCAAATGACTTACTTTAGCTGGGTGGATGAAGGTTTGTCCTGAGGGGCATGGCCCTTCAGAGAGAATCAGGGCCAAGCAGTGCCCATGATGACCAGGGAACTGCTTCAAGGAACAATTATCTGCTCCTCCTGCTCAGCCAACTAGTAATGGAGCAGTTGAGTTCGCTAAGGAGACTTCCTGAGCCGTAGAAGAAGGAAGGCACTGAGATAGGAGTAAAGAACAAGGAGAGGAAGGCCTGAGACTTCTACAGGCCAGAAGGGACCCAGAGCAAGCTCCTGGGGGAATAGCCCTGAGTTAGTCCTTGGAAGAAACAGGAAATCCCAAGGGGAAACTATCAGACTCCCGGGGAAAGGAGACAGTGGAGGAAATCCAGTTGTTCACTCTGGGAGGAGGGCTGGCAGGTGTCTCTAGACAGCAGAGACCTACTGTTCAAAACCTGGTCTCAGGAAAAGCCCTCTGAGATGGAGTGAATTCCCGGAAAGTGGCTAAGAAAGCAATCCTAGAGAGCACATAGTTTCTGGGGGGGAGCGGGCTGGGGGAGTAGCCACCAGAAAGGAACTGGATGGGGAGAAGCAGATGACACCAGGAAAACAAAGATCCTGGTGACTGTTCTTCAGTGAGACAAGAACAAGAATCCAGTGAGATAAACCAGAGACAGGCTGTCTGAGTGTTAGTTTCGGTTATTAATGTTTAAAACCCTCTGCACAATGAGCACTAAAAGGTAAGCCTGCCTCAGGATTGATTTACACAGGCCGATGGAGAGGAGCAGTGGATGCCAAGAAGGCCAGGGATGGTGACAGGGGAATAGTAAAGTTTCCAGGAGAATGCACGATGTTTTTCTTCCTCTGTAATAAGCTACATTTGAACTGAACACACAATGGCAGCCCCTTTCCAGATGCGCAAAAGCTGAAGTTCACTGAAAGAAAACGAGAGGATGCACAGCAAGCCATGCTGCACCCCATGATGAGATTTGAGAGACACCACGAGGCTTTCCAGTGCTCTCTTTTACCAGGTTAAAACCTATCGGCCTAGGCATAAAGTGCTTCATAAATTAAGGCTAGTGGAACCGTTTTGATCACTTATCCTAGCCTCCTACATAACACAGGTCAGCAGATTTCACCCAGTGGTTCCTACCTAAAGCCAAAAATTTCTGTTTGAGCTATAGCAGGGGTGGGGCACCTCAGGCCCAGGGGCCAGATGCAGACCCCAGCTTGCTTCGATCTGGACCCCCAAGGCTCAGAGCCACCACCACCCCCAGCATTGGGGGGCCTGCACTGGTGTTCCAGCCCCACTGCTGCCTCACCGGAGGCCTGGGGCACCCAAAACCTTCCAGGGTCCTCCTAGACTTCTGGTGGGCAAGAGGAATGGGGGGATTGTTTTTCTCCTCAGTTGGGGGCTGAATCAATGAAGTGCGGTTTGGGGTTTTTTGCTTCTCACTTGTGTGCAGCCCCCAATTGATTTGTCTGTGGGTCTGTGGCCCCAGACCCAAAAAAGGTTCCCCACCCCTGAGCTAGATTATACTATTCAGTGAGACTTCTACTCGTGATTAAAGACACCCCTATTGCTAGTGCATTGGTCTAGTACTATGTGTCATTGCAGTGGGATATTAATCACTCCATCTACAGTATTTGCCTCCTTTGCAGTCCTGTGAGAGAGTCTTTTAAGATGCTTCATAACATTAGCAAGTTTGTTTACCTGTATATTCTCTACTCCACTTACTTGCCTGCCATTAACACTGAAACACCTAGGTCCCCGTAGCATTCCTTGCCCCAGAGTAAAAGGAATTCTTAATTCTGTAGAACCTGTAACTAACTTTGTAATAGTGCACTAGTATAATATTGGATAACCCCTCACTCATTAGCTGTGTGTGGAGCTGTGGGAGAGGACTGAAACCAAGTGGAAGGGAAGCAGAGAGGACTCTAACAGAATTAAGTTTGTTTGATTTTTAGACAATATGATCTCACCTCATTCCTTGGATAACCTGAAATCACAATATTCAGCAGGGGATTAGAGGAAGGATCTTTAGGTTAGGGGAGAAAGCCTAGATAACTGCATAGAATCATAGAATACTAGGTCTGGAAGGGACCTCGAGAGGTCGTCGAGTCCTGCCCTCATGGCAGGACCAAATACTGTCTAGACCATCCCTGACAGACATTTATCTAACCTAGTCTTAAATATCTCCAAAGATGGGGATTCCACAACCTCCCTGGGCAATTTATTCCAGTGCTTGACTACCCTGACAGTTAGGAACTTTTTCCTAAAGTCCAACCTAAACCTCCCTTGCTGCAGTTTAAGCCCATTGCTTCTTGTCCTGTCATCAAAGGCCAAGATGAACAAGTTTTCTCCCTCCTCCTTATGACACCCTTTTTGATACCTGAAAACTGCTATTATGTCCCCCCTCAATCTTATCTTTTCTAAACTAAACAAACCCAGTTCTTTCAGCCTTTCTTCACAGGTCATGTTCTCTAGACATAACAAGTGGGGTTCCATATGGAGCAGTTGTGGACCCGGTCCTGCTCAATATTTTCATCAATGATTTAGATAATGACATAGATAGTACTTAGAAAGTTTGTGGATGATTCCAAACTGGGAAGCGTTGCAAGCAATGTTCCCTTTAATTTTTTCTGTCCATGTTCAGATTTTTTTCATCCATGTGCGGAATACTTTTATGAGCCCAGGGCTTATGTAAATGTGCACCACCAGGAGAAACAAACAAACTAGTTGTGGGCGCTCTGCTAATCAGCTGGGCAGCATTTGAACCTCTCCTGAGCTGCTGCACAAGTGCACAGCTTACAGGGAACACTGGTTGCAGGAGCTTTGGAGGATTGGATTGTATTTCAAAATGATCTGGACAAACTTGAGAAATGGTTTGAGGTAAATAGGATGAAATTCAATAAGGACAAATGAAAAGTACTCTACTTAGGAAGGAACGATCAGCTGCACAAATACAAAATGGGAAATGACTGCCTAGGAAGGAGTACTACGGAAAGAGATCTGGATGTCATAGTGGGATCACAAGCTACATATGTGTCAACAGGGCACCACTACTGCAGAAAAGGCAAACAGCATTCTGGGATATATTAACAGGAGTGTCATGAGCAAGACAGAAGAAGTAATTCTTCCACTCTGCTCCACACCAATTAGGCTTCAACTGGAGTACTGTGTTCAGGTCTGGATGCCATATCTCAGGAAAGATGTGGACAAATTGGAGGAAGTCTAGAGAAGAGCAACACACATGATTAAAGGTATAAAAAACATGACTTATGAGGGAAGATTGAAAGAACTGGGTTTGTTTAGTTCAGAGAAGAGAAGACATGATAATAGTTTTTAAGTAGCTAAAAGCTTTGTAAAAGAAAGAGGGTGGAAATTATTTTCTAAGGATAGGACAAGAAGCAATGGTCTTTAATTGCAGCAAAGGTGGGTTAGGATGAACATTATAAAAATTTCTAACTGTCAGGGTGGTTAAGCACTGGAATAAATTGCCCAGGGAGGTTGTGGAATCATCATTTGGCGATTTTTAAGAGCAGGTTAGACAAACATCTATCGGGAATGGTCTGGATGGTGGTTGGTCCTGCTATGAGTGTACATGGTTAGACTAGATGGCCTCTCAAGGTCCCTTCTATAATTCAATGGGTACAGAGACCAATATGGAAAGGAAACTATCAGCCAGAAAACAGAGCAGTTTAAAATACCCAAAGCAAAGAGGCCAACACTGCTGTGTACTGCAGCTACTCCTGAAATTTAAACTTGCTTATTTGAATTTTTTTTAAATCCTGTTTCATTGGCTTTCATGATTACAGGGCTTTTTTCCTTTTAAAAAAATACCCCCTTCAAAGCTCAGACTTCAGAATTTTCTCAGTCACAAATGGGAACAAGATGCATTTTCTAAATAAATATTTTACTGTTTCCCCCCTCAGCAACTGAGCTAATGTAACAGATTACCGAATGGTCATTACTGCTTTACTCTGACATAGAACTATCAGCCAACATTAGCTGGAGCACAGTGTGTTCTCATTTGTTCGTGGTTCTGTCCTGAACCATTAACATGGAAATGCCAGCTTGGACGGGAAGAGAATGAGTTCTATATGGTCTTTCAGAGTCAGGCTGTATTGCAGTGCCCTCAAGCAGTTTCATGATAGCTGTGGGCAGCTACCTCTGACCAGGAACAATAACGTGGAGTTTCCTCTTTTGATTGGTCAGTCTCGCTCTGTGACTTCTAGAAACTTGGTTGTCAAGACTGCAAGACCCATAGGGGTAAGAAAGCTAAATAAAAAGCTAATATTGAGCAACTGCTATTCTGACTATCACTGCACTTTAAAGCTTCAGATAAAGAGATGATTAGATGCTTTCCCCCTTCCCCCAGATGCAAAGCTTAGATCTTGATCCAAATATCCCCAAAGCCTGGTGGTGTTTTCATTAGTCCTAGGTTTCACATCAGATCTTTACAAGGCTATGTCTAGACTGCAGGCTTTTTTTGGAAGAAGCTTTTCAGAAAGAGATCTTCCAAAAAAACTTAGAACATAAGAATGGCCGTACTGGGTCAGACCAAAGGTTCATCTAGCCCAGTAGCCTGTCTGCCAACAGCGGCCAGCGCCAGGTGCCCCGGAGGGGGTGGACTGAAGACAATGATCAAGTGATTTGTCTTGTGCCATCCATCTCCAGCCTCTGACAAACAGAGGCCAGAGACACCATTCCTACCCCCTGGTTAATAGCCTTTTATGGACCTAACCTCCATGAATTTATCTAGATTCTCTTTAAATTCTGTTATAGTTCTAGCCTTCACAGCCTCCTCTGGCAAGGAGTTCCACAGGTTGACTATGCACTGTGTGAAGAAGGACTTTTGCTTCTTAGTTTTAAACCTGCTACCCATTAATTTCATTTGGTCTTTATATTATGGGAACTAATGAATAACTTTTCTTTATTCACCCTCTCCATACCACTCATGATTTTCTATACCTCTATCATATCCCCCTCCGAAAGAGAGTGTTCACACTGCGAAAGTTCTTTCGGGGGTTTTGGGTTTTTTTTTCCAAACGAATGCGATTGGAGTGTGGCCATAATTGAAGTTTTTTTCAGAAAAAATGCCATTTTTCTGAAAAAAACTCTGTAGTATAGACATACCCCATGTGTCACATGCATCTGCATAGTTCAGATTCTGGATCTCAAAACATTGCAGGCATTCAGAAGCAGAAAACACTCTGCTCTTCTGCAAGCCATCTTAAGAGTAAATGCATCCAATGTGGCACCACCTGGAGTGACAGATCCAGCACTGCCCATGAGTCCTGAGATCACCGTTGCTGACAACATAGGCAGGGCACGCACACGCACACGCACACGCGCACGCGCACGCGCACACACACACACACACACACACACACACACACACACACCAGCATCCTGTAAACATGGGGCCTGATTCTCTACTCCACTGCTTCTGGTTCCCAACAGTGCAGCTGCATTGGCTCTGTGTGTAATTGAGCATGCAAGGTGTCTACTTGAGAATCAAAGGGACGGGATTTTGAGAGGAGGAATTCCATGGATTATGCAGACAGGGTTTATATATTTTTAAAATTCTGCTAGACTTGGGGCAGAAGTGGTGCTGTGAGGCTTCACTGACATTTGTAAAGCTCTTTAGGAACATTGGACGAGAGAAAAGTCACGGAGCACAACATTAGAATTCCTTCATCTCCTCCGTACCTGATTTCCATTGCTTTCCAGTGCCAAAGGTGACCTTTTTTGGCATTCAGAACCTTTATTAACCAATAAAGCACAATACAGATACATAAAGGACTATCAAAAGTAACTACAAATGTGACCGTAAAAATAAGCAAAGACCACAAGATTATGATGGGAAATCTGCTGGGGGAACCTGTGTAGCGTCTTCTCCCACAAATGCCATACAATGCCACTGTCTGCATGGAACAAAAGTTGCACTGTATCTTCATGATGAAGAGGATTTTTAGCACTCTTTTGAAAAATCACTAATGACAGACACTGGGGCTGGCAAGTGCCCCATCAATGACCCACGTGGAACTCCTGTCCCAAATGATAGAAGGTTAGAAAAACATCCCTTTGCACCCACTGACTGAGATTGATCTGGTAAACACCCATTAAATCCCTTTGCAGCCTGCTCCGCCGATGCTGGTTACTGTCATTAGGAGTGGTAAATTAAAATATCAAACCAGATGCTGGCTGATATCTTCTTGTAGGTCATTTGTCAAGAAAGGCCAGAGCAGCAAACTTCAGAGATATTCTGTTCACACAGAGATGGGACGTAAAAGTCAGTTCTGAAGTGGGAACCAAATACAGGGTGACAGGCCCAATTTTGGGGACTTTGTCTTATATAGGCGCCTGCTCCCTCGCTCCCACTCCAGTTTTTCACGCTTGCAATCTGGCAGGGGAGCAGACAGCCTCTGCAGGCTACTGGGCAAGGTGGGGAGGGGCCCAGCTCCACACTCCCAGAAGGGGTGGGGCCTCTGTCAGAAAGGGCAGACCTGGGGGCAGGCAGCCCTCTGCCCTGCCTGGAGCATGCCAAGGCCCCTCCCCCGACTGCCAGCCCTCAGCACTACCCACCTCCCCCCGAACCACCTAGAGCACATGGTGCTCCAGATATGATTTATAGGGCACCAGGACAATTGCCACCTTTGCCTTTCCCCCTCCACGTCCTCCCCCCTCCACACACACATGTATTGGCAGGCCTGCTATCTGGTCACCTATCAGACTTCCACGAAGTTCACTGTTTGGAGGTGGAATAAATGATCAACCACAATTTCTAGTCGTTTTTTACTTTCCTCGGGATAAGAAGCATGAAAGGCCTGGGCCTACCGATAGCTTGTTGATTGCCAATATTTGATTAGATTGCTGTTGCAGTCAGAAAAGTGACCATAAAATATGACAGTTTCTTACGGAATAGATCAGATTCCCCTATATCTTTAAGTTCTTTAGCAGCAGTGCCAACGCAGGTATGGGAAAGCGAGCCACATTCCTTCCTAGCTCCTATCACCCTGCCTCCCTCAACACCCCCAGCAAGTTCTAACCGCACAATCTATCGCCAATACAACAATTAGAGGTGGTCTCCAATTCAGAGCTGAATCAAAACCTTAAGCAAGCTGTGATGTGGATTCAGGGAAACCTTAAACAGGCGGTGATGTGATGGGCTTATTCAGGGAAACGGAACTGAGCCACAAACGCTAGATCCGAATCCAAACTTTGAGAAAGTCAATAGGAGGGATGCAGAGATCCTAAATTCCATATCAACAATGATGAGACAGAATGAACACAGACTGCTTCGAGTCCGGGCTGCATTTGCTCCATCAGAAATATATAGAAGTCACCATGAATAATGAGCTGTGGAGATTTGATCTGCGTGTTTGCCAGTGAGAGAATAAATATGAAAGTAACTCCAAAATATTTTTTTAAACAGAGTCACTTCAGCCTAAAACCAAAATTTCAGCAATTTATTACAAGAACTGATTATGGGCTTTTAAAAAAAAAAAAAGCTTGAATTAAGCCTTCCGTAAGTGAATCTTGTTTACCGCAGTCAACATTTGCATGGTTAGGTCCAGTAGCCAACTGACTTATAAAATTTGGAGTATGACAAGAGGGCTGATTCAGGGACTTGCCAAAACTGATCTTATTGTGTTGATCGATTGCATCATTGCTTTATAGCCATTGTTGGGGGCCGCTGACCCAGAGAAAAATCAGTCAGGGGCTGCACACAAGTGAGAAAATATTTTCACTGACATGGCCTCTGGCTGAGAAGCAGAAAAATACCCCCCCACACACACTCCCCTCACACAGCAGAGGCTAGCACTGCCCGGGCTAGTAGAATTTGTGGGGGGAAAGCCTCTAGGGAGCACTTTACTGTGCCAGCCAAGGGGAGGGAGAGTGTCAAAGCATGGAGCTGCTTCCTCCCCCACCAGGCAGATCTGGCTCTGGCTTGCCTGACTCCAGCCTGTGAGGCTCCGGACAACTCCTCCTGTAGTGGGAAGCAGGCGCTGGTGCTCCAGTCCCATGGGGGAGCTGAGGGGAAGAGGGGACATGGGGTTTGAATGCCAGCATGGCTTCCCCAATGCTGGGGGGAAGCCCTGAGCCTCAGGGACCAGATCCAGGCAAGATGAGTGCCAGATCCAGCACCCAGGTCTTAGGTTCCCCACTTCTGTTTTACAGAGAGATAAGGCAGCGCAGACAACAGAATCCAGCTGGAGTCTTTGATCCACTGACTTCAGTGGAGTTACTCCGGATTAACACTTCTTTTTTGGCAAAAGGTACGCAAATTGTGCTCTGCAATTTGTGTACCTTTTTCTGATTTTTTTTGGAAGAGGCTTTTCTGAAATTTGGCCCATCTACACGGGGCCAAATTTCGGAAAACCCTCCTCTTTTGGAAGAGCCCTTAAATGAAGAATACAGGGCTTCTGAAAGAGCACATCTGCTCTTCCAAAAAAAATGTTAGAAGAACAGATGCATTCCCTGGATGCGGCGGGATTTTTCAGGGATACTTCTAGTATCCCAGAAAAACTCCATAGTGCAGACATAGCCTGTCAGACTCAGAGCCGCACTTGTACCGATTAGCCACAGGTTACAGCATTAGTTTGGCCAAGGCTGCTTTAACAATGTGATTCTTTCCCCCTTCCTCTTTGCAAACATTGTGGAGACAAGGACCAGATAAATGGCAACATTACATAGCTATATGAATATGAATGGAGCTGTGCCATTTTACACCAGCTGAGGATAGTATCCTAAGACCCTATTTTACACAGATGGCAAGTGTGGATGAAATTGGCAACAAGATCCCAATGTCTGGAATAAAGGGGACCATCCACTCAGCCTCTTTTGTACATTTCATCACAGCTTTGTACAGCTTTTCGCTGTTCCAGAAGTCTTTAACCCATACAATACACACAGAGTTCTAATAATCCTGACCCAGCCTCTGGCTGCAGCTTGCTCCAACCTTGATACAGAACAGACAAAGCATCCACAGACCTTTCATGCCAAAACTAATTTTTCATACCGTGCTTATGAGGCAGGAAATCACTGATAAGAAAGTTTGTACAAAGTACAAAGCCCTGTAGTGTGTGGGTCGAGCTGGTGATTGGCACCGTTGTCTGATCCAGCTCACACGAGCTCAAGAGACTTCGGGGAGCGCCACGCTCCAACACTCCTACAACACGCTGAACACAATGTGTTCTTTTTCAAAGCTGTGAAAGCACAGAGCAGAGTATTTCCTGTTGATACCTGCTATAGAACTTGCCGGGTGCAGAGCTAGCAAAGTTTGAAAAATTGCCCCATGCAGTGGAGAGGTTTAAAATGGCTGCAGTGCAATGCACTGACTTTATAGAGGTTGTAAGTGTGTGGCTGATGTGGGAAGCAGGTGCAAACAAGAGTGTCCAAAGGGCTTGAAAGAGGTTACTATGCTTCTGTTTTGTAGCAAATAGGGTAACATAAGTCCCTCTAAATCCAAACCATGAAACACCTCTTCCATCTTGCAGCCCTAGTGGAATCCCATATCCTTTCCTCAGCACTGGCACTGAGAAATGAATCACAGGCCCCCATATCCACCTGCACAGAAATAAGGATCTGCAACTGCCATATGTATGATGAAGAGCTGGCCAGAAAGAAGCCATATACCACATTGGCATCTGTCCACATGGCATCTGATGTGCAAAGCTCTTGGGCCAAGTGTGTGCAGCTGGGTGCTTTGCAAGGGCTATGAGCTTTTCATGATTGGGAGGATTGCGAAAGCTAGTTATTCTTAGTCTAGATACTTGGTCGCGATGCCCCGAGTGATCTCAGTGGGAGTTTTGCCATTGATTTCAATGGACCGAGGACTTCAGCCAGACTCTTCTGGGTTGCACATCATTTTTGCTTTCACAGGTGGCCCCATCAGTGTGGGAGGGGTAGAAGAACTAGGAAGATGAATTCAATATTTCCAGGACTCAAATGACTTGCTATTGGCCCGATTCTCATTTACGTTAAGGCTCATTTACGTCAAGGCCCACTCTGACAATATAAAGGGCTATTAAATGAGTCTTAAAGTACATTGATACCCACTTTCAGGCTCTTTTACACTGCCAGAGTTATGGAATAGGTGCCTTAGTATGAATAAAAATCAGGCTCACTGGCCCTGGGTTTATGCTTGTCTGCCTTCCTGAAGCCTGCTGTGTCTCCTCTAGAAGGGTGTTCAGCAAGGTCATCCCCGATTGTCACTCACTCATTCAGTTATTCATACTCACAGTCCTTAGAAAACACACGCTTGCTAGGGAACCCATTGTAGTAGGAACCACATATTGAAAGAGGTGCCTGCCTCGAAGAGGTTAAACCTCCGTGGGTCACCATCAAATCAATTGAAATAAATACAAAGACTCCCATTCATGGAGGTGTCCTGTGGCACCTTAGGGCATGTCTATGCTAGGAAATTATTTCAAAATACCTTATTTCAAAATAATAACTCTCAAAATAACTCTTTTGAAATAGTGTGTCCACACTACAGGGAAGCCTCGAAATTAGTGCAAGGCAGGCTACCTTAGGCAATGTCTACACAGCAGCATTATTTTGGAATAAATGACATTATTCTGAAATAACATAGTCCGTGTCTACACAGTAAACAGTTATTTCAAAGTAATGTCGAAATAATGTCAAGCTGGAGGACTTCTTACTCCAAATCCTGTAACCCTCATTGTATGAGGAAGTTGGAGGAAGAGCGCTCACTCAAAATAACTGCTGTGTAGACTATGTCAAAAGCCGAAATAAGCTATTTAGACTTAAGCTACGCAATTGACATACCTCAAGTTGTGTAGCTTATTTTGAATTTAGCCCTGCTATGTAGACATGCCCATAATGTTGACGTGCTACCTTGACTTAGAGCCCCAGGAACCCGTGGGAGTAATTACTTTGAATTACTCTGGGAAGTAGTTATTTTGAAATAGCAACAGTAAAGCATTCACACTACCGCTATTTTGAAATAACTATTTTGAATTAAGTGTTATTCCTTATGGAAAGCAGGAGTTATTATTTAAAAATAGCCAGCCCATTATTTTGAAATAATGGGCTTGGCAGTGCACACCAGGGCTTTCAGATTCAGAGGGTGCATCTACACTACACCCGTAGCTCAAAATAAGCTACGCAATTTGAGCTATACAAATTGTGTAGTTTATTTTGAGTCAATTTCAAAATAGCTTAATTCAAAATTTGGCGCGGTCTACACAGCACTAAATCGCTATTCCAAAACCTCCCTTACTCCTCATGGAATGAGGTTTAAAGGGACATCGGAATAGCAAACGTGTTATATTTTGAAATAACAGGCATGCTCAAAAGACGCAGAATAGCTATTTCAGGATACCTCTGGTATCCCAAAATAGCGCAGCAGTGTAGATGTAGCCTCACAGATTTATTAGGGCATAAGCTTTCAGTGAAAGTTACAGAAGCAGGAAAGTATATAAGGAAGAAGGTGCTTGTGTTCTTCCTATTATATATACTCTTGCTTCTGTAACTTCCTTTCCAATTCATCTGATGAAGCGAGTTTCATTCATGAAAGCTTATGCTCTAATAAATCTGTTAGGGTGTCTAGACTACAGAGTTTTTTCTAAAAAAGTGGCCTTTTGTCGAAAAAAATTCCCCTGCATCTAGACTGCTGCCGCGTTCTTTTGAAATTAAATCGAAAGAACACGGCGGTTTTGTTCAACCGCAGTAAACCTCATTTTACAAGGAAGAATGCTTTTTTTCGAAAGTTCTCTTTTGAAAAAAAGCGTTCTTGAATGCAAACAGGGCTTTTTTTGAAAGAGAGCATCCAGACTGCCTGAGTGCTCTCTTTTGAAAAAGTGGCTCACTTTTTTGAAAGAAGTAGTTGCAGTCTAGATGCTCTCTTTCGAAAGAGGCTTTTTCGAAAGATTCTTTCATAAAAGCCTCATTCAAAAGACACTTGTAGTCTAGACATATCCTTAGTCTCTAAGGGTACGTATACACTGCACGGCTATTTTGGGATCCTGGGGGAATCTCGAAATAGCTACCCTGCATCTACACAAGCCGCCCGCTATTTCAAAATATTTTTCACAATAAGAGGCACGCTCTTTTTGCATTCCAGTGACCCTCATTTCATGAGAGTTAAGGGATGTCTCGAAAGAGCACATTATTTTGAAATTTGGAGCTGTGTAGATGTGCCAAATAACAAAATAAGCAATTTTATAATATATTCAAAATAAGATACGCAATTTGCGTATTGCAAATTGTGTATCTTATTTTGAGTTTAAGGTGATGTGTAGATGCATCCTATGTGCCACAGGACTCGTTATTTTTGCAGATAAAGACTAACTCAGCTGCCTCACTGAGACTTTTCCCATTTATTGAGTTCAGTGGAATTTGTATCAGGGTCTGTATGAGTTTATGTAATGGTATTTACCCAGTCTGTCTTAATCCACTTGAAAAAGTTGCCATCCTGCTTTCATTGCTGTTGGTCTCTGAGAGCCCAGTTGCTGATTAACAAGCATGACGATCATTCGTATGTGACTTGATCCCATGTTTTGGTTTGTGGGTTTTCTCCTGCTTGGTACAACTTATTTACCAGCACCCTCTGCCACAGACTTTCCCACAAAGATGCACTTGGAATTAGAAGCAGATCTGCTCATAATTCTCTTGGTTTGTATTCTCTTCCATAGGCTCAAATGCTATAATGATGAACAAGTGGCTCAATAGATTAGATCCACGGGAATAGCTTAGATTCGATATACCACCTCCTCATGCTCCAGTTCAAAAGAAGGCACACTGCTTCAGTCTTACCTCCCCTCAGAACAACAGAGGGTCTTATGCAAAACTAGCAAAGAAAAGGGGTGGGAGATGATGAGAAAGTCTACATACACTTTTTTCACCAAGCATAGAAGAAAAAAAGAGGAACCATAATTTGTAGATATTAGACTTAATTTATATCCTGATCCTGGAAGGTGCTCAGAAACTATGAACAGATGTATGGTGTAAGAATCATAAGAGAACAGAACCCAAGTGGCACAAAGGCGGCTGAAAACCCTCTTTGCCTACCCTCACAATCCTTCCAGCATTGGCCTATGACTTCTTTCTTATGTCTCTCAGAAGTGCAGTACAGACTCTGCTATTCAATGTCTATGTTCCTGGGTCATTGTTTGATTCAAAATAGTTTCGTTTGTTATTTTGTGAATATGGTGGGATAGGTGAAAGCTGGATCCTAAAATGTGGGATTAGTTCAATTCAACAGTGAACTAACTGGCTTGTTTTGTTCTTCAAGAGAGGTGCTCTGCAGGAAAATAAATTGTTCTTTTTTTAATGGTTGATTGAAAAAGTAACAAACAAAATGCCATGTGTTGTTGGAAAGCCCCATCTCTTTGCATTACTGAAAGCTGGACAAGTCATGAGAGCGTATTGTAAGGAACAAGTCTCCATTGGCCAGGAGGTGGGACTAAATGATCTAACGCAGGGGTGGGAAATAATTTTTGGCTAGAGGCCACTTCAAAAATTCCAGGGCGGCCAAGAGCCACTTCAAAAAAATTGTAAGTGGCCCCAGGCTGCCCTGGAAGGGGCGGGGCCAGGATGCTTCTGGGCTTCTCCAGCCCAGACCATGATTGGTCTGGGGGTGGGGGAGCCCCTTTGCTTCCCCTTCCCACTAGGCACCCATGCCCCTGGCAGGGTGGGAAGAGGATTTCCATGCTCCCCCTCCCCTAGGCCAAGCAGGACTTGGGACAGGGGAGCACGTGAAGCCTCCTCTTGCCCTACCTCCGCCCTCCCCAGGAGCACACGGCACTTCAAAGTGCCACGTGCTCCCTGCAGGGTGGTAGGAGGCTTTGCACGCTCCCCCTGCCACCAGGCCAATCAGGGCCTGGGGGCGGGGAGCTGCGGGAAGCATCTTTCACCCTGCCCCCACCCTGCATGAGCGTAAAGCTCTTTAAAGTGATGCGCATTCCTCACAGGGCAGGGAGAGGGCGGAGGAATCTTCACACAGCTCCTCCGCCCCCAGGTCAATCAGGGTTTGGGGGCAGGGGAGCGCGTGATGTCTCCTCCTGCCTTGCGAGCTGCACATGGTGCTTCAAAGTACCACATGCTCCTGGCAGGGCAGGAAGAAGTTTTGTGCACTCCCCCTCCCCCAGACCCTAATTGGCTAGGGGCATGGAAGCGGCAGGGCCTCCTCAGGCCGGATCAACCCACTTGGTGGGCCAGATCCAGCCTGCGGAGGCCCTTTTGACCACCCCGATCTAACAGGACTTTTCCATTTCCATGGTGTTTGACAGTCAGGGACAGGAGGAAAAAATAAAGCCTGCCCAAGTATTATGTAAATATCAAATGAAAGAGATAGACTTCTGAGACAAAAACAATTAGTTCCATGATGAGGTTCATCTGAGCTCATGATACTTGAGAGCAAATTTATGGGAATAGCCCCAAATTACTAGATCCATCAATGGTGGTTAGGAAATGTGCAAACAATAAAATATTTGAGTCATTGGTGTACTAGCTCCAGCCCAGCGGGATGTGGAAAGTCACCCAAAGGGATATAATTTCACCTCTCTCACATAATCTTTGCAACCACATCATACCTTGCTTTTATTCCTGACACAGTTCTTAACCTCACCCTGAGACATCCTGGGCACATACACAATCTCGGATCTTGCATGATTTTCACCATGCAAGGAGACTGGATGAAGCTAAGTCCCACTAAAGTCAGTCAGGGAAAGTTTGCGTGGAACAGCTTAGAGGATGTTTAAGAGAAATCTCTCTATAACTGGATATTTTAATCCCTTCTTTCCTCTTTGGGAAAATAACCCTTTGTCATTCTTGCTTGCCACTATCTACACACATCCAAAAGAGCAGCTTCATATTAAACTGGCTCTCCTTCACCCTGTCTAAATAGTAACAACACCAGCTTTTCTAAATTTGTTTACCCCAGGGTTAAGTCAGCACAGCGGTGTTTTTTTCACATACCTGAGGACACATCTACATTATGCGGAAGATTGATGCTGCCACGGTCAATCTTCCGGGGTTTGATTTAGTGAGTCTAGTACAGGCCCACTAAATCGAACTCAAAAGGTGCCCCTGTCGGCTCCAGTACTCCTGCTCCTCACAAGGAGTAAGGGAAGCTGACAGTAGTGTTTGCTCCCATTGGCCTCCTGCTGTGTGGACAGCACAGAAATGTGATATAAGATATGTGCATTATTGCGCATCTTATTTCAACCTTCCGATGTTGTGTGGACTAGGCCTGAGACACAAAGCTATGTGGGTGTAAGCTCCCAGTGTAGATCCACACTCTAAATCTCTATGCTAATCATCCAGGTGAGCTTCTGCCTCATCAGTTTTTAGGGACTTAATGGGCTCGTCTACATTGGCCCCTTTTCCGGAAGGGGCATGGTAATTTTTGAAATCGCAATAGGGAAATGCGCGGGGGGATTTAAATATCCCCCGTGGCATTTAAATAAAAATGTCCGCCGCTTTTTTCCGGCTTTTAGAAAAGCCGGAAAAGAGCGTCTACACTGGCCCCGATCCTCCGGAAAAAGCGCCCTTTTCCGGAGGATCTTATTCCTACTTCAAAGATCCTCCGGAAAAGGGCGCTTTTTCCGGAGGATCGGGGCCAGTGTAGACGCTCTTTTCCGGCTTTTTTCTAAAAGCCGGAAAAGAGCGTCTACACTGGCCCCGATCCTCCGGAAAAAGCGCCCTTTTCCGGAGGATCTTTGAAGTAGGAATAAGATCCTCCGGAAAAGGGCGCTTTTTCCGGAGGATCGGGGCCAGTGTAGACGCTCTTTTCCGGCTTTTCTAAAAGCCGGAAAAAAGCGGCGGACATTTTTATTTAAATGCCACGGGGGATATTTAAATCCCCCGCGCATTTCCCTATTGCGATTTCAAAAATTACCATGCCCCTTCCGGAAAAGGGGCCAATGTAGACGTAGCCAATGTGTTTTAGGAAATAGGATACTATCCTAAAAAGGGATTTTTAACAAGGTGTTTAATCCCACTTTGGATTGATCAAATGTACACGAGTGCATTTTTGTTGCCTCACTTTAAAAGTGAAGGCCTGTTGGATGTCTGGCGCCACACACCGTTTCCTGCTACTCATGGATCTTGTTTAAGAATTGATCTGATTTTTGCTTCTAGGATCTTAGCTACTTCGGTAAAAAAAAAAATCCTCAAGAAATCTTTGAGTTATAACTTGGTTTCATCATGCCCTACATATATTAGATTAAAACACTGGGACTTGGAGGAAAACCACAGGGTCTAGCATTTCAACAGAGATGTGTTGTATGACTCACTTAGAATTCAGTAGAGAGATGGAAATGTTCAGAAATATATAGACGAAAATAAGGAAGGGATCAATAAAAAGTGTTCCCTGGGGGATTCAAAAAAGGTGGTAATAAGGGACATCCTTATAAATAAATCAGACCTCAAAAATATGAGAGCCCTTGAACAAGACAATGCAGTTAAAATAGTTTTGTTTTGAAAAGTTTACATAAATCTACAAGATCTAAAGATGGATAAGGAAATAATTAGAGAAAATTACATTGTTATAAACAGGTAACGCTGGGCAAACACTTTGATATATTTAACAAAATATTGTGTAATAAAGCAATAAAGCTGATAGACATTTATCCAGAAAGTTAAAAAAAGAATCCAGATAAATCAGCCATCCCTCTGACTTGCAATAAAAATGGGAGATTAAGTAGCAGGCATCAAACAGATCTGCAAAAGGCTTGCTAACTTTTTTCCATATGTTGTCTATTTCAAAACATCCAGATTCTGAATTTACAGATATTTGAGATGCTTAAACCTAATTCCATACGCAGAGCATGATCTGGCAGCTCTTCACTGGGAAATTGCTATAGAAGGAGTTGAAGTTGTAACCTGAGAATTTAAAACCCAATAAAGCTCAAGGTCCTGATGGGTTTTCTGGGGAGTACTTTAGAGCTCTAATGCAAGTCTTGGTCCCTATTTTCACTGAATTGCTTGCTGGTATGTCTCAGTGGAACAAGATTCCACATTCATGAAAAAAGCAAAAACTGTGGTCATTTTTCAAGAGGGAAAAGATCTTACTACTTGGGCATCACACAGACCTCTTTTCTTTAAAGAATGTGGATGCTAAAATGAATGCCAAAGTGTTAGCAAACTGCATGTCATCTTGACCAAATATCTTCACCCTGACCAGTTTGGGTTTGTTGCTGGCAGACATCTAAGTAATATCACCTCTATAACATTAATTATAAAAGTCTCAGAGGTATAGATGTGTTAGGGTACGTCTACACTTGCTCCCTAGTTCGGACTAGGGATGCAAATGTAGCTGACCGAAATTGCTAATGAAGCAGGGATTTAAATATCCCATGCTTCATTAGCATAATCTTGCCCACGCATTATTCCGCTTGCCAACTGATTCAAACCAGGAAGTGCGCTCTGGGATGTGTTAGTTCGAATCAAACCCCTTGGTTCAAACTAACATTACTCTTCATTTTTTGAGGAGTAATGTTACTCATTTTTTGGGGAGTAACATTGGTTCGAACCAAGGGGTTTGATTCGAACTAAAGCGTTCCAGAGCGCACTTCCTGGTTTCAATCAGCTGGTGACTGGAATAACGTGTGGGCAAGATTATGCTAATGAAGGGCGGGATATTTAAATCCCCACTTCATTAGCAATTTCAGTCGGCTACATTTGCATCCCTAGTCCAAACTAGGGAGTAAGTGTAGACGAACCCTTAGTCTGTAACTTAAAAAAACTTTAAAAAATGAATGGTCCTGTAGCACTTAGAGAGGGTATGTCTACACTACAACGTTAATTCGAACTAAGTTAGTTCGAATTAGTTAATTCAAACTAAGCTAATTCGAACTAACGGATCCAGACTAAAAAACTAGTTCGAATTAGCGTTTTGCTAATTCAAACTAGCATGTCCACATTAAGTGGACTCTGAACAGGGCTTAAGGATGGCTAGAAGCAGTGCCGGCAGGGCATCAGAGGAGAACTTAGAGCGTGGAGATGCTGTCTCAGGCTAGCCGAGGGCTGCGCTTAAAGGGTCCCGACCCCCACCCCAGACAGACAGTTCTCAGGGGTGCCCCGCTTGAAAACCAGTCCTGGCTTGGATTGCCCGGACTACCCACACTGGGCACATTACAGCACTCGGCCATCAGACCGGCTGCACTTGCCACAGGCTGCCATCTGGGGAGAGGGGGCAATTGGGGGGCTGCAGAAGAGCTTCCACCCCCAGAAGCCCGCAGAGCCAGCCCAGTCCTCCCCATCAGGGGCTCGTGCCCCATTCCTCCCTCACCTCCTTCCACTTACCCTTCCCTAGCCCCTCTTCTTGATGTACAAAAAAAAGATAACGTGTCTTCCAAAATGGAATCTGTCTTTATTGAACAAAACTGGGGGAGACTGGGAAAAGGAGGTGGGAGAGGGGAAGAGAGAGGCTGGGAGAGGGGAGGGCAACTAAAATGATCAGGGGTTGGGAACAGGTCCCATATGAAGAGAGGCTAAAGAGACTGGGACTTTTCATCTTAGAAAAGAGGAGACGGAGGGGGGACAGGATAGAGGTCTCTAAAAGCATGAGTGGGGTGGAGAGGGTGCATACAGAAAAGTTCTTCATTAGTTCCCATAATAGAAGGACTAGAGGACACCAAAGGAATGGAATGGGTAGAAGGCTTCAAACTAGTAACAGAAAGTTGTTCTTCAGAAAGCAAAGAGTCAACCTGTGGAACTCCTTGCTGCAGGAGGCTGTGAAGGCTAGAACTAGAACAGAGTTTAAAGAGAAGTGAGATAAAATCATGGAGGTTGGGTCCATGGAGTGGTATTAGCCAGGGGGTAGGAGTGGTGTCCCTGCCCAAAGTTTGTGGAAGGCTGGAGAGGAATGGCACGAGACAAATGGCTTGGTCACTGTCTTCGGTCCATCCCTTCCAGGGTCCCTAGGGTTGGCCACTGTCGGCAGACAGGCTACTGGGCTAGATGGACCTTTGGTCTGACCCAGGACGGCCATTGTAAGCTCAGGGCTCAGGGTCGGGGGTCTCACTGGACCCCCTTGATTCTCTTGCACACCTGCTGCTGGGTGGCCAGGCTGGCAGCTCTCCTGCCCTAGACGGCCACTTTCCTGTGCTTAGTGTGGAGATCGTGGACGAGGTCCACGATGTCTGCACTAGCCCAGGCGGGTGCCCGCCTCTTGCGGTCCCGGGCAAGCTCCCGGGAGCCGCCAGCCTGGTCCCGGGAAGAGGGGGAGGGCTGGGGGGCATTGGGTGGGTGGCTCAATCCGTGCCAGGTGCAGGGTCTGCTGGCTGGGTGCTGGCAGGCTTGCACCTGGCACAGGCACCGTAGCCAGCCCGTGCCCCTTTAAGGGGGCCGGGGCCGGGAGGGGGGCAGACGAGTTTCCCTGGTGTTGGCCAGAGTGGCCACCAGGGAAACCTGGGGAGGGCTAGCCTACCACTAGTTCGAATTAAGGGGCTACACACCCCTTAATTCGAACTAGCTAGTTCAAACTAGGCTTAATCCTCATAAAATGAGGTTTTCCTAGTTCAAACTAAGCGCTCCGTTAGTTCGAATTAAATTAGAACTAACGGAGCGCTAGTGTAGCGCCTATGAAAGTTAGTTCGAACTAACATCCGTTAGTTCGAACTAACTTTCATAGGCGCTACACTAGCGCTCCGTTAGTTCGGATTTAATTCGAACTAACGGAGCGCTTAGTTCGAACTAACTTTGTAGTGTAGACATACCCAGACTAACTAAATATATAGTATCATGAACTTTTGTGGGCACAACCCACTTCTTCAGGTGAGTGGAGCAAAAGGCACAGAAACCCCAAAATTTAGAGCAGAAAAAGAAGGGAAAGGGGGAAGGGAAAAGACCTTATCAGTTATCATGTCCATGCTAAATGAGGCTAATAGAGTGGGTGTAAGTGTCCGACACTTAGCTTTTGATGTCATTTGGGTGTCGAATATAACAGCCTCATAGACTCATAGACTCATAGACTTTAAGGTCAGAAGGGACCATTATGATCATCTAGTCTGACCCCCTGCACAGTGCAGGCCACAGAATCTCGCCCACCCCTCTTAGAATAATCCTCTCACCTATGTCTCAGATATTGAAGCCTTCAAATACTTTGAAGGCCCCAACATGCAGAGAGTCCTTCAGCTGTGATCTGTGCCCAATGCTACAGAGGAAGGCGAAAAACCTCCAGGGCCTCTGCCAATCTACCCTGGAGGAAAATTCCTTCCTGACCCCAAATATGGCGATCAGCTAAACCCTGAGCATGGGGGCAAGACTCACCAGCCAGACACCCAGAAAGTTCCCTATAGCAACTCCTATCATCCCTCCATTGACCTATTTCCAACTGGTAATGAATGGTCAATTAGTTACCAAGATCATGTTATTTCATCCAACCATCCCCTTATCATAGAATCAGAACTGGAAGAGACCTCAGAAGGTCGTCAAGTCCAGCCCTCCGCTCTAGGCAGGACCAATCCCATCTAAATCAACCCGGCCAGGGCTTTGTCAAGCCGAGACTTAAACACCTCTAGGGATGGAGACTCCACTACTTCCCTAGGTAACCCATTCCAATGCTTCACTACCCTCCTAGTAAAATAGTTTTTCCTAATATCCAATCTGGACCTCTCCCACCACAACTTGAGACCATTGCTCCTTGTTCTGCCATCTGTCACTACTGAGAACAGCCTCTCTCCATCCTCTTTGGAACCTCCCTTCAGGAAGTTGAAGGCTGCTATCAAGTCCCCCCTCACTCTTCGCTTCTGCAGACTAAACAGACCCAAGTCCCTCAGCCTCTCCTCGTAGGTCATATGCTCCAGACCCCTAATCATTTTGGTTGCCCTCCGCTGGACCCTCTCCAATGCGTCCGCATCCTTTTTGTAGTGGGGGGCCCAGAACTGGACACAGTACTCCAGATGTGGCCTCACCAAAGCCGAATAAAGGGGAATAATGACATCTCTGGATCTGCTGGCAATGCTCCTCTTAATGCAGCCTAATATGCCATTAGCCTTCTTGGCTACAAGGGCACACTGTTCACTCATATCCAGCTTCTCATCCACTGTAACCCCCAGGTCCTTTTCTGCAGAACTACTACTTAACAGGTTGGTCCCCAGCCTGTAACTATGCTTGGGATTCTTCCGTCCCAAGTGCAGGACTCTACACTTGTCTTTGTTGAATCTCATGAGATTTCTAGTGGCCCAATCCTCCAATTTGTCTAAGTCACTCTGGACCCTATCTCTGCCCTTAAGCGTATCTACCTCTCCCCCTAGCTTAGTGTCATCTGCAAACTTGCTGAGGGTGCAATCTATCCCCTCATCCAGGTCATTAATAAAGATATTGAACAAAACCGGTCCTAGAACTGAACCTTGGGGTACTCCACTAGAAACCACTAGAGAAGCCCATCCAGTTCATCTCTTTGTTCAGTCCCTGGGTAGTGGTAAATTTGCATATGAAGGCCAGTTCCTCAGTCTTGCTCTGCAGTTGGTTCCTGAAATTACTTTGTGAGAGAATGGCTACTTTTAAATCCACTAACGAGTGCCCAGGCAGGTTAAAATGTTGCCCCACAGGTTTCAGTGTGTTACCATTTTGAATATCTGATTTGTGTCCATTAATCCTTTGTTGTGGAGACTGTCCAGTTTGGCTAATATACATGGCAGAGGGGCATTGCCGGCACTTGATGGCATAAATCACATTATATTATGAATTCTAAAGATATTCTGTCCTGTGTGGTGCTTTCTTTGGAAAAAGAAAGGCTTTGACCGACTATAATGGGAGTCAAGTATCAGAGGGGTAGCCATGTTAGTCTGAATCTGCAAAAGCGGCGAGGAGTCCTGTGGCACCTTATAGACTAACTGAAGTGTAGGAGCATAAGATTTCGTGGGCAAAGACCCACTTCGTCAGATGCATCTGACGAAGTGGGTCTTTGCCCACGAAAGCTTATGTTCCTACACTTCAGTTAGTCTATAAGGTGCCACAGGACTCCTCGCCTCTTATAATGGGAGTCTCTCACATAGATTTGTAAATCAGTTTTCTACATGCATATTGGCCCCATATACTCATGACCCCCCCAATTTTTAATTTGACTAGGGATAAGAAATAGAATTCTCCTTATCACCCGTAGCTCATAGGGCTAGCCTGCTGGCTTGCTTTATTATTATCATCCTGTCTTTATTTACTGGTTTGCTTGTCAGGCTTATTATATTTTGCTTGTATTTTGTCTTGGATGACTGTATTATGTTTGGAAGGAACCTACACACCTGTATCCTGTATGATTAGCGTGAGCAAGTTAACATAAGTATTGTTAAGTAGACTGGTGACCTTTGGCATAGATACATGGTCACCCTTTTAGAATTTGGGAAACTAGACATGTTTACCAAAGCAAGTCGGAACTTAACAGTTATCTCAGGGAATGCAGCAGGAAGGTAGAAATAACAAATTTAAACCAGCTCCAGCAAGAAGAGGTGGGTCTGAGAATGAGCTAATTGGTATTAATAGGTATGGATAGGCTAGCCTAAGTAAGATCGCCCCAATATTATGTAGGTGAGGAAGCTAGATTTGGACATGGAAGGTTGGGCATTAGCATGAATATTCAGGTCATTTCTCAGGCCATGTGGAGAGACATTCTCCTCCTTCTCCTTCTCCCTCAGCAGCTAACCCTCCGGCTCTTATTCCTCAGAGTCATTCTCAGGCGTTGAGGAACCTGGCCCATTGGACTCATTGGCACTCCAGAATGAGGCAGATCCTTTGTGTCTCACCACTAGGTCTCCCAGAAAGGGTACAAGTGTACAAATCAGGGATGTAAAATTTTGTTTTAAAATGTAACCATGAAACCAGTAAAAACCCTAGTGGTTACACGGTTACAAGCCCTGCGGACTCTGCAGTAGAATGCTTAAATAAGCTTTACACTGCAGAGCCCTCAGTGAAGCCTCCTGGGGAGCACGGCCAGCAGCCTCTGCCAGCCCTGCTTTCAGGAAGCCAGTGTGTAACCTGTGGCAGGGGGGCATACCTGCCATGGACAAGGGCTGCTCCAGTGGGGCCCAAGAGCAGCCCCTTGTCTGGGGTGAGCAGAGAGTTGCTCCAGCCCCTACTGGTTAACTGGAACCAGGAAAGCCTCACTTGTTAAAGCTTACCAGATGAAGGGAGGCTTACCAGTTATCTGGTTAACCATTTACATCCCTGGTGCTAATCCAGGAGTTTCTATAACATATGATGCTCTAGGTACCCCCAATATTGTACTATTTCCTATGGGGTCTGTGGTTTGGAGCTCTTGTAGCTTCTTCACTTATTTTAATAAAAGTCTCTAAGGGTATGTATGTCTACACTACAAAGTTAATTGGAAATAACAGCAGTTCTTTCTAATTAACTTTAATAGTGTCTACACAGTCAAACCACTATTTTGAAATAAATTCGAGATAGTGGCGGCCCTAGTTTCCAATTTGGTAAATCTCGTTCTATGAGGAGTAATACCAAATTCAAAATAGCTATTTCGAATTAAGTGCTCTGTATACACTTAATTCGAAATAGGGGGCCTCCAGCCCTTCCCAGGAAGCCCTGGTGGCCACTCTGGGCACAACCAGGAAAACTTACTCTCCTCTCCCCCGGCTGCAGAGCCATTAAAGGGGTAGACCCTGGCCACAGTGCCTGTGCCAGCTCCAAGCCTGCCAGCCCAGAGCCAGCAGTGGCCACCAGGGCCCCTGACCCAGTGGCCTCAAAACATGAGCCAGCAAGCCACTGACAGCCAGCCCTCCACCGCTCCCCAGGAGCAATCTGCCAGCTCCCAGGATCCTGACGGAGGTTGGAGAAGGCAGGAGCCTTCCTGGTCCAGGGTGGAGATCATGGACGTTATTCAGGTTTGGGGAGGATGCCCCCAAGGTCCATGATCTCTGCACTAGACAGGGGAAAGCGGCCATCTATGGCAGGATAGCTGCCAGCCTGGCCACCAATGGTCACAGGTGAACCCAGGATCAGGTTAGCATAAAAGTCAAGTTGGTCCAGCAAGACCCCCAACCCTGAGCCCTGAGCCCTGAGCTTCCCCTCCTCCTCCTTCCCCTTGCTTCCCCCTTCCAGCTCCCTCTTCCAAGGTTTCCCCCTCCCCTTTCCCACCCTCTCTCTTCCCCTCTCCCACCTCCATTTCCCAGTCTCCCCAGAGATTCACCCCCCCACCCCCAGTTTTGTTTAATAAACCCAGTTTCTATTTTTGAGCATACGTGTCTTTTATTTGACATCAGGAAGGGGGGCTGGGAAGGCATAAGTGGAAGGACGTGAGGGAGGAATGGGGCACGAGCCCCCAGTGGGGAGGACCGGGTAGGCTCTCAGGGTTCGTCGGGGTGGATGCTCTCCCTCAGGGCCTCCTGGATCCTGACAGCCCCACTATGGACCTCCCAGATGGCAGCCTGCAGCAAGTGCAGCTGGGCTGATGGCAACGACCCCATGAGATGCACTGGCGTGCCCAGGGGCAGCTCTGGCTCCATGTGGCTGAGTGCTGTGGCGTCCCAAGTGTGGGCACTCAGGGCACTCCAAGACAGGACTGCTTTGCTGTCCCTCATCGAGGTAGACAAGCAAGTGGAGAACCCTGAGAACTGTCTGTCCGGGGTGGGGGTAGGGTCCCTTTAAGCACAGAGCTCAGTTAGCCTCAGGCAGCAGCCCCATACACTAAGTCCTAACCTGATGCCCTACCGGCACTGGTTCTGGCCAGCCTTAACTTCGGTTCAGAGTCCACTCAGTGTCGACTTGCTATTTTGAAATAGCAAAACACTATTTCGAAATAGTTCTTGTGTATAGATGTGTTATTTCGATTTATCTTAATTCGAATTAACTATTTGGAATTAAGTTAATTCGAAATAGATCTGTACTGTAGACATACCCTAAGGCTGTGTTTTGTCCTCAGTGTGAGTGTTCTTGCCATACATCTCAATGGTTCTTACCAGATATTGATCTCACAATATTTAATTCTGTGCAATCTGACTCCAGGAAAAGAACCTTACTATCTTTTGGTCAAGGCAAATAGTGAGCCTATATAATATTAAACTTTAATAAATCAGGCAACATCCCCATTTGCTTTTGCAATCGAGCCATTTGCAATGAATGTGAGAAAAAGCCCAACAGTAAAGAGCATAAAACATCTTCTGGATTAGAACACATTATAGCCTTGTACGCTGACGATGCCTTGTTATATTTGCCAAAGTCAGAAGCCCCATTAAAAATTATAGAACTATTGACTTTGGAATGTGGACAAGCATCAGGGCTCAAAATAAACTTCAATAAATCTGAAATTGCAGGAACTAATATGCCTGGTAGGTCAAAACAAACTGTGGTCAGCTACATACATTTAAATAGGTAAAGGAATCCTTAAAATGTTTAGGAATAAATATTGTGAGGAAACAAACATCTATTTAAGGCAAATTACCTACTAATGTGGAAAAATAATAAGTTGGAGGAATGGAACAAATTTGAAATGACTTGGCTAGGTAAGGCAATCTTGGTAGAGATGAATGTCCGCCCAAAGACATTATTTTTATTTCAGCACATCCCTGACATGACATTAAAAGTAGGACATTAAAATTCATATGGAAAATCACATGACATAATATTTTATTAAAGATTAATCTTTACTTGTTGGAGACTTAACAACAATCCTGGAAGGTTGGTAAGCTAAAAGAGAACAGGTGAGTTCTAAGGTTCTGTCGACGCCTACAGAGTGGAGTGGTCTGACTTTCTCTAATTGATGTTATTATTGATATTCATCACAAATAAAAGATGTGGTCAGGGGATTAACAAATCGATCATCAGACACTGATTAAAACTTGAACAAGACTGTAGCCCAAATATAGCTATTTCTAGTAGTTATGGGGTTAAAAAGAAATTTAGGTCACCAAAATTTTTTTTTAATCGCCCATTCATCCAGACCACCTTAGTAGCTTTGGACAAATTGTTTCCATTCCAGAGACCATCTCCTTTAGTTACTTTCTTTAATCATTAGGAATTCATCCCTAGCAAATACCAAAGTGACTATTTGTTGTGGGTCACATCTGAGACTACTCAGTCTGGACAACTGCTGAAATCATACTAAGAGAGATGTAATAATGTAAATATTATAAAGATCCCATATTTTCAGTATTTACAAGTCAAACATTTTATTATGAAATCTTGACACAGGACAGCTATCAGCATATCTGAGAAGTTGACCCAGGAGCAAGTTAGAACAAAAGATTTAATTTCTGGGACTAAATCTATCTACACTGCGATCTTTTTCCACTTTTTTTTCGGAAGATGCTTTTCCAATATTTGATCCGTCCACACAGGGGCAAATGTGGGGAAAACCTCCCCTTGCAGAAGAGCCCTTATTCCTCATAAAATTAGGAATACAGGGATTCCAAAAGAACGCACCTGCTTTTTCAGAAACTGTTCCGAAAAAGCACACGCGTTCCCTGACTGCGTGAGAGTTTTTCCTGGGTGGTATCCTGGAAAAACTCTGTAGTGTAGACATAGCCTGAGATATATATAATTTTGTTTGAAAAAGATGTTGATAAGGAAACAACTCAGATGAAAAGACGGGAAAGGGATTTGGACAAAGAAATTGATGGGCATGAATTGGTCTCTATACGGAAAAGAGAATATACATGTTGCTCGATGAAACTTTTTATAAATTACTGTATAACTGGCATTTCACTTCAGCTAAGATCCATCATATTTTTACTACTAGAGAGATGGTCTGTTGGAGAGGTTGTGAGGAAAGAGGAAAATATTTGCACATGTGGTAGTTGTGTCTCAGAATTAGATGGTTGGGGAAGGAAATTACTGAAGAGATTAATCTTATGACAAAATACTGGCTTCTTAAAGATCATCTGACCTGCTCACTTAATGCTTCAATAAAAAATCCTATTCTTTAAAGAGAATGACAAATCAATTGCTTTTTTATTGTTAGCAGCAAGATTGTGTATTGTTCATTATTTGAAAAATGTGCCTTCTATGGAATTGTGGTTTAGTAAAATATGGGCAGTCTTTGTAATGGAAAAACTTTCACATCAAGTATGTACCGATAAGTGTGAAGAAGAGGCTAGGTATTTCGAAATTTGGTCACCCTTTTCAGTGTTCTCCCAGTCATCCAGAATTTTTAGCCGGGTCCTTTGAATTTTAACGTGGTCCTAAACATACAATAGGTAGAGCCCTATCAAATTCTCAAACCCTTTTGGTCAATCATAGGATATTTTAAATTGTAAATTTCATGATTTCAGATATTGAAATCTGACATTTCATGGTGGTACAATAAAGGTCCTGACCCAAAAAGGAGCTGGGGAGGTCACAAAGTTATTGTAAGAGGGTTGCTGCCTTTACTTCTGCACTGCTGCTAGCACATGATACCACCTTCAGAACCAAGGTTGGCAGGGTATGGTATTGCCACTCTTATTTCTGCACTACTAGTGGTGGGGGGGATGGGTGCTGCCTTCAGAGCTGGGAGCCTGGCCAAAAGCCGCTAGGCACCCACCCACCCAGCTCTAAAGGCAGCTCAGAAGTAATGGTGACTATAGCACAACCCTCTAAAATAACTTTTCAACCTGCTTTTGGGTCAGGATCCTCAATTTAAGAGATGCTGGTCTTTCCATGAAATCTGCATAGTCCAGATACAAACATGCAAAAGGCCAGATTTCATGGGAGACGACCAGATTTCACAGTCCATGACATATTTTTCATGTCTTTGAATTTGGGAGGGCTCTACTAATAATGAGTGTATGGTGTAGTATGTTAACTTTTATTGTAACTTTGCCTTAATAAAAATTGCAACAACAAAAAAAGAGTCTGGACCCTTAAAATCATGAGATGATTGGTCTTCTGATTTTGATACCTTTTCTCCACAAACCACAATGCTAGAAACTTTATTTTATAATAATGAAAGCTGAGATTCTCAGAGAGCCACATAATTCCAGCCACTAGGGCTTTAAGGAAACCACCGAAAATCACAATAGTCATGATAAAAGTTATGAGAGTTGGGAACATTCGGGATCTGGATACAAAAAAAATTCTAAAACAAAAAATAGTTTTAAATCAGCCATTAAGATGTTTACAGAAAACTTGAAGTTCAGAGACCCTGTTTTCCTTATCAATCGTGAATGACTAGGATCTAAATTTGGATAGTCACACCTTCCAGAACTCTAATTTTGCCTTTTCGGTACTATTTCATGTATAGAAATATTTCATATGTTCCAGATTTGCTCTAATTCATAAACCACAGAAATATCGATTGCTTTCCTGTTCTTTTCCTTGGTGAGGCTTTTGAATCTGGCTTTACAATGATAAAATAATTGAAACAGCATGAGCCAGCAAGATGAGTAAGTACATATCTGTCCAACTGAACTTTGTCTTCCACAGGTGCTTGTCGGGGGCATGAAGAATACATTTTTCTCTGTTGAATCAGGTCATTACACATCCAATGTGTTCTGAGCAAAAACATTTCCGAAAAATGTTTGGCTCATGTTTCACGTTTCATCCCTAGCCTTAAAAAGTTTACAAGAGCAAAACCTGGTTTAAGTAAACATTTTGGGAGTGCTACGGCTCTGATTTAATTTTCTCTATCAATGGGGTCATGTGTAAAGCTGAGTTGTGGCCGTGGTGCTGCCACAAAACAACAGGAATCAGAAGCATTACTCCTGTCCACATGGGATGGTGTTACGTTGATTCTATTCAAAGCAATGCTAAAGAGAAGTATTGATCATAAACCCCTGGTTACAGAACTTCCCAAAAGCCCACAATTTGGGATGTAGTATTTGGATACTTTTTAATAAGGTCCATATTACTATGCAGAGACAAAGACAAGATCAAGAAGAGACAAGGGTAGGTGGATGTCAGCCAAGTGGTTTGTGGTCAAGTGGTCTGTAGCTTGGAGATAAAATCTGAAAATCTTTGCCAAATTCTTACACACGCACATGCATGAACACGTACACACCTGGGGTGCCTGTACTCATGGCTTATCTCTTCGCTTGGTCCTGTGTATCTCACAACACTAGAATAGTCAGGAAGGAGGAAGTGACTGGATGGCAGAATGGGTTATAAGGGAGCTTGATTTCCCATGCAAGCTCTGCAGAGTGTGTGCGCTTTTTAGGGGCAATAACAGACCTTTTATTTCTAATTCAAATGCTCCATACTCAGGGAAGGGTTGTAACTAGGAATGGTTGAACCTGCAGATCTCGACACATCCTCAAATCACGGTATGCTAAATTGGACTCTGTCCAGACCTCATGGCTCAGGGGTGGGGGATTTTGCCTGCTTTTCAGTAATTCTGACCTCCAAAATAGCCAGAAGTGCCTTTATGTCATCTGCTGTTAGAGCAAGTAATGGTACAGTTTCCCTCTATTGGAACATATGACAATGAACAGTAGCTGAGGATCTGCCCTGCATGCCTCTTTGTGACCTGCCCATTGGGTTGTGACAAGCAATAATCACGTACTTGCTAAGCAGCACCAGCCTCAAGGAGCATATTATAGCTGTGGTCTCTGGTTGCTTCCGTTCACAATGCTGAGACCGACTCAGGCAACATGGGAAGTCTCCTTTCTCTCTGTGTGCTTCCATGGCAATTGAGATCAGCTGATGATCTTTCTCCAAATAATTCCTAGGTCTGAACATCTAGGGTTTATAGCCAGGATACGTCCAGTGAAGGGCTTTGCAACTGTGGCATTGGCTTCCTTTCTTCCAGCCTAATTTTGTGAACTTTCATTGTATGGGGTAAAGGTCAAAGTTCACGGAGGTTTTAGCCTAAAGAAGTAATTAGTAGCCAGATTTATGCCTTTGGGTCTAATTGTTGAGCATATTAATTGACTCCTGTAAACTAATTTCATATTTTTAAAAAGAAAATTGTCTACATGCACCCAGAGCCTGGGTCAGATCAATGGTCCATCTAGCCCAGTATCCCATCTCCTGGGAGTGGCCAGTACCAGATGGGCAGTTTGGGGAGATTCATCCAGTCAGTGCTTCTGTTAGTTGGAGATGAAGGGGCATCCAGAGTACAAGGTTTTGTCTTAGCTAATAGTCATTAATGGATTTATCCTACATGAAATTACCAAATGCCTGGCTGACTCTGCAGACACATCGGAAATAACAGCTCTGATAAGTGTGAACCAATCCATATACTGCAAGTGACATCCCTTTCTGATGTCAAGTGGTGTGCTTGCTTTTGAGAGCAGCACTTGGGATGTGAGTAGAACCCTGGACAGATACAAAATTTGTACCTGCATCTGATCCGTGATCCGCAAGCCTGGTCCGGGGATATACAGTGGATCTCCACTGATTTGCAGGGCTCTAAATATGACATTTGGAATCTTAAACATAGTCCATGGATATCCTCAAATTCATGGGGTTCTACAGGTGAGTGCTAGGAGGTGGGGTTCCCCTCAGTTTGGCACTTGGGTACTTAGCAAAAACCAAAGGGTATCAAAATTAGTCTGGCAATGAGTCAACAAGAGTGAGGCAGCATATGAGAAACAGATACTGAGATGGAGATTCAAGGACAGTATCCTTATGAATGTTGTGATCACCAGCTGTTCTAGCCACCGGTCACTTTCCCCAACATAATCCCATCCTATGTGGACAGGAGGAAGGCTTTTGATTCCTGTTTTGTGGCAGTGCCACAGCCAGAACACAGCTTTACACATGACCCCACTGATAGAGAAAATTAAATCAGAGCCATTCCATTCCTAAACAACTGTGTTTCTCTAATCATTGTTATTTCAAAACTTCCTTGAGAGTGTTGGCCAGAAGGTGCCTGGTCTTGCATCACATGCCCGGTTGAGTTCAATTGTTTACGTAAGCCAGGTTTTGCTCTTGTAAACTTTTTAAGGCTATTGGATGAAATGTGAAACATGAGCCAAACATTATTCGGAAACGTTTTTGCTCAGAACACATTGGATGTGTAATGACCCATTCAATAGAGAAAAATGTATTCTTCATGCCCCCGACAAGCACCCGTATAAGACAAAGTTCAATTGGACAGATATGTAGTTACTCATCTTGCTGGCTCATGTTGTTTCAATTAATTTATCATTGTAAAGCCAGTAAAATTCACAGTAAAATTCTGCCACTCAAATGATCACAGAAAGCAAACCAGAAAGGGCCTTCAGCATGGGCCAATCAACATTCATTATAGCATTTGTAGAAATATTCAGCAGAGAAGTTCTCCAGTTCAGTCAGTTCTAGTCACCACCAGTGTTCCCTGTAAGCTGAACACTGGGGCGGCCACCTAGGAGAGATTCAGGTGCCGCCCAGCTGATGGCAGAGCACCCACAACTTCTCACAGCCGGCAGCATGTGTTTCTGCTGGTGGTGCACATCTCCACGTTTCTTGGTACACTTAGCAAAATTGATTCCATCCATGGATGGAAAAAATGAGAGGCAACATTGGTCACCACCTCTTCCTGATACAGCATCCGAACTAGGGAGCTTTGAACAATGCTTTGTTCATGGGGTGTGGGAGAGACGAGTGAAAACTGAGATGGCTGTGCAACAATATTCATTTTTCTCAGCTTACCTCAGGCATTGTCCCTTTTATATTCCCATTCCTTATGTGACTTCCCCACCCCAATCGCCAACCTTAAGTATTCAGAAGTCCATGGCCCCTAGAACTGTAAGATGCAATACATAAATAAATAAATAAATAAATAAATAAATAAATAAATAAAAATACATTGTGCCTTCCAGTGCTGTAGACTTTAGGGTTCACATTTTCTGGCTGTTCTGTGCATTATGCAGGCTAGATTTTTTTTGAATGGAAGCTGAGATTCCCATGTCATCACCTGACTCTGAGAATTGGTGCTTTGAGGAAAAACACCAAACATCATGAGCTGACAACATTGGCTTAATTCCGCAAACTGCTCCAATTTCCATAGGTGAAGCAGGGGATCTGCTTGCACAGAGCAGCTTGCAGAATCATAGCTCTGGCTAATCATTTGAATGGGTGGATTTACAATGGACAATACTACCTCATCAGCCATTTGGCAGTTGGTTACATCCACAAAGCAGCTCACCCCAACAAAATCCATCTTAAAACAAACCTGAGCTCTCCATAATAGCAGCTCTTCATGTTCGAAATGTTTTATAACACAGGCTAAAACCCCCCAGGCACTTGTGAATTTCATAGATCCAAATGCAATTATATGCCAGATTTCGTAATTCAGACTTCCAGAAAAACCTCAGATGTCATCAGCGTCATGTTCATCCGAGCCTGTATTCCCGAGTTCTTAGAAAAACAATCTCATTTCAATGAGCAGGCTCCCGTGTACCCTCTTCAAAGCCCCAGGATAATGGGAATGGAAGACCATTGGATTTATCAACAGCATTAAATTAAATTCACCCACGGCACAGAGCGTTAGTTAGTTCAGGGCCCTCTATCTCATTTAAATCCTAGAGCGGGAACACAATGGGAGTAATCCTTCTGTCTTACAAGGCCAGTTGCTGAATGCAGATGGGAACAAGCCAGATATTCAGCAATCCAGTGTTCTAAACACTGCAAACTAGCATAGCGGCTGAAGTTTTCACTCCAGCCTACTCACACCATTGCCAGTCCCAGTTTGTGAAGTGAATTTCACCTCCCCGTCCCCTCAGCAATCCCAACAGGCATGGAGCCCCACCCGGGTGGGCGGAAAGGCTTTTATCCAATTCCAGTTGCCAAGACAGATACAGGTGACTAGAAAGGGCGCTGATCCTCAGGCATTCATGGCTGCCAGTCACATGTTGTTCCAGCAGTAAAAGTCTTTGCAATGGTTCCTTTGCAAATGTTTTGTCCTCATTTTCCTTCTTTCAGATGCCAGTAAGCTGGAGGTGAGAAATAGGACTGAGTGCAATTTTTAATCACAAGCAAAGAGATTAGGGAGTTTATCCATCAACACGAAAGCCCAGATGTTTTTAAAGTGGAAGTAAAAACAGTAGACGGAGAGAGACATTAATTATAAGGCTCCTTCTTCCCTTTAAAATATTTTAAAATATTTTTCAAATACCTAACTTTTCCTGTCAATTTTGGAGGGGTTTTTTTAAACACTTATTTCAGACTAAACTTTGGTCTTGTCTATATTGGCTTGAAAAAAAACCAAAAAACCTAATTCCCCCCTAGTGTTCGAGCAGACTTTGTGCTAAATTCTTTTAGTTGGCTGGATTTACATGGCTATAACAGACCAGAATCTCTGGCCCCAGATGGATATTTAATTATTTCATATTTTTTAAAAAGCTTTTCCTTTCATTTTTATCCTTAATCTTCACATTCTAACTAGACTAAAGTAGAGGAAGATAAAGGTCTAACTCTTTTTTCCTTCCAGTTTAAATGTAAGGCTGATATTCTCTGTACTTTAACAGTGCAGTGCAGTGGCTCTCAAACTTTAGCAACCCAAGGACCTCCATCTTGATTTACAATTTTTCAGGCTCCCACTGCCCCACCCTAAACTGAAGCCTTGTCCCTGTCCTGTCCCTTCAACAAGGCCACACCCATACATCACTCCTTCATTGAGGCCTCACTCCCACTCATTCCATCCCCCTTCTCTCCTTCTCACTGGGCTGGGGCAGGGGGTTGGGGTGTGAGAGAGGGGAGAGGGCTCCGGCTGGGGGTACAGACTCTGGGCTGATTTCAAAGATGAGGGGTTTGTGGTGCAAGTAGACCTCTAGACTGCAGCAGAAGGCTGGAGTGTGGGCCGGGGCTGAGGACACTGGTTGGGGTTATGGGTTCAAGGCTGGGATCAGTAGTATGGGTGGAGCAGTGGGCTCTAGTCAGAGGGTTGGGGTGAGAGTGTGGGGCTCAGACTTCAGGAGAGAGTTTTGGTGTGGGAGGGGATTAGGATAGGGCAGAGTCAAGGAGGCAGAAGGGTGAGGGATCCAGTTATGGGGTGCAGGCTTTAGGGTGGGGCCAGGGATGAAGGGCTTGGGTGCAGAAGGGGGTTTTAGATCATAGGCACCACCTTCCCCTCTTGCTAATAGGATGCTTGACCACCACCCTCAAAGGCTGCTGTTTAATTCAGACTAAGCAGCACTGATGGTGAGAATGAAGCCAGTGCATCTCACCAATCCAGTGTGTTGGCTTCATTCTCAAGCCTTCTTTTGGAGGCTGCCGAAAGCCTGCAGAAGCAGACTATTGGATGTTGTCTGTCACTCATCACTGTGCCGGCGCACTGCTGGTTACTCCTAAATGAGGTGTTGACTACAGCCAGTATGTTATCTCTCCTCAGTCCTTCACATACAAGGCTAGATGGTGCCCTTGGAGCTTTTAGGTGCCATAGCGGGCATGGTAACACACAGCCTGCAGACCGAATTCTGCCTGACTCAGTGGGAATTCTTCCTGGACACTCCTGTCTTGGGCACAGCAGTCTAGCCACTACCTGAGATAGGACGTGGCATGTTCTCTCCTCTTTGCCCAGCCAAGCTCTGCTGACAGAGCTGAAGCAGAAGGGCCATCACACATCTTTCTCCTCACCGCCTCCTTCTATTCTCCCTTGCAGACGTTCTCCTTGTGCTTTCCCACCACTCATGCCCCAGCAGAAGAACCGGCCACCCTCTGATACCAAGCATTCCAAAGACAGTTGGACATGCTAGCTGCAGGGATAAAGAAAGACCAGCAAAGCAGACTTATATAAGTGATGGGTGAAACTCAAGAGAACGTGGCAAGGGTGAGAATGATGTTTGCATTTTATTGCAGCAGTGTTGACTCCTATTTAGTTGTGATCCTCTATTGCTTCAAAGATCTGAAAAGAATTGCATGCATGGATGAATGCACAGTACTAAACAGTGTCATAGGGGGAGGACCAATGTGCATATGGACAGATTCGAGGCACGGGTAGCAGGCAGCAGAACACCACGTGACATGCCGAAGTGCAATTACAGGCATTCATAGTTTCATACCAAATCCTACTCTCCAGGGTTTCTTTATGCATTAATTAAAAACAAGCCGCTGTGCTTCGAGCCAGCCACTGTTTGATGTTCTGCTAAGGAGACTTTCAAATGACATAAGTAGCACAATGAAGCAAACCCTCAGCTGGCGTAAGACAGAGAGATCCGCTATGCTATGTACACCAGCTGATAGCATTTTTAAAAAGTCGTCCTCAGTGGGGCTCTCTGGATTTACCCTGGCTGCGTGGAGCTGGCCTGGGAACTAAGTCACACTGAAAGCAATGAAAAGGTTTGCTTCATGAAGGGAAACTACTTGCCTTAAATAGATAATTTTTTTAATATATCTGCAAACAGAGAAATATTGCTGTGGGCTTGCGAGACATGCCAAAGCCTTGATCAAAATTGCATCCCTTTCATAGGGGCAAAACACATGTTCTCATTATCCTGAAAAGAAAAACTAAGGAGGGGGGGGTCTCTTTTTATGTTGGTCTATAGCATGAAAATACCATGTACGACTGCCAGTTGTTTATCAAGTTTTCCAGATCAACAATATGTTCTTTCTTAAGGTCTTTCATTAAACAGCTTTCTGTCAGTCTCACTTTTATTAAATAATGAAAGCCAAATGGCAAACGGCTTCAGGATCTGGACTTGTCACATTACACTGATGTTTAAAGAGCATATTTGGTCACCACCTCACAGCAAGAACTGTTTGGAGGATCTGATTCATAAGTACTCACTGCTGTCGCTGCAGGACTTTTTCCGTGGGATCCGCACATGTTCTTTTCACTGGGACATGGAGAAAGAAACATGCTCTCCTTTGTGTCAATCATGCCTACTGCTCAGCTGGGCCCCTCTTCCCCTTACACACCTGAGGAATGCAAACTCCAAGAGGAAAGAGGAGGCAGTGAAATGGGGGTGTTTAGAGCAAAGCAAATCAGAGGCATTCAAAATTCCTGGCAGCGGGGCTCCGGCGGGGGAGATTTAAGTGCTTTCTTCTCCTGTTTCTGACAGGAAAACTCGGTGTTAGCAGCACTCGAGGAAAAGCGCCCTGCCCCTTGGGCAAAGACAGCAATTCACAGAGCGGGAAAACCAAACTTAGGAAGGGCAATGGATTCAAACGGTACCAGTCTGACTCCTCACTCGACAGCGATGGGCAAAACCTCAAATGGTTTTGCAACACTCCATCGATTGGGGTCTTGTGTGGTGAAAGGGTGTTTAGGATGCAAAATGTGCTTTATATAAAAGTGCCAGGGATGGGGATGGCATTTGGAAAACCTGCTCCAGTTTCGGCCTTTAAGCTAACCATGGAGCTTTTGTCCTCTAAACATCATAATGGAACAAATCAAACAGACCAGATAGGATTTTGTGTTGTATACTGTAGCTCAAACAGCAGACATGTTGACGAGGCGGGAGGTGGGGGGGGGAAGAGAGGGGAGTGAAAAAAAAGAGAACAACTGCCTTGGGGTATGGCGATTCAAAAGAGACTGGAGTTCCTAGGTGCTAACTGCATCAGTGGCAGCAGCTGGAGCTCTGGGCCCTTTAAATTGCCTCCAGAGCCCCACACGATGCACTTGGGGTAGTTCTGAGGGCTCCAGATGATTCTAAGAGCTGCCTGTGGGAGGCTAGTCCCAACCCGACCTCTTCTGTCCAAGGCCCCACCCCACTGTCAGACAGATATTTTAAAATGAAGATGAAGGAGAGGGAGAGCGACCAGAGGGCACAGATGAGCTTTGCAGATGAAACAGCGTTGCTGAAAGAGAACATCCAAAGCAAAATGATGTAAAATTCCCATTCAAATTAAGGGCAAAACTTGTTCTCTGGGACACTCTATGAATCCTTTTCCTGCACTGTGTATTTCCTATTCTGTTCTTGCTTCATCCATGTCACTTCCAAAAATGCTAATGAAAATCCCACATTCAGCACAAATGCAGCATGTGCACAGGATACAAGTTCACATAAGAGCAAAGATGTTTTGCAACTTATCCCATCCACAGAACTTCTTAAAGTCTTGATGATGGTGTACTCTGTTCTACTGGGTTATCATCAAAACATTCCACCTGAGACCACTTTAATATTGCTACTAGCAATATGATTAAGTAATCATATTGCAATGCATTAAAATACTTTTTTTTAAATGGAGATTGCCTATCTCCTAAAACTGGAAGGGACCTTGAAAAGGCATTGAGTCTAGTCCCCTGCTTTCACAGCAGAACCAAGTACCATCCCTGACAAATTTTTGCCCCAAATGGCCTCCACAAGGATTGAACTCACAACCTTGAGTTTAGCAGGCCAATGCTTAAACCACTGAGCTAGTTTTCTTCCCCCATATAGCTAACATGCCAACTAAACCCCTTTCCTGGGGGGGAGGGGAATCCCTTCCTGAATTTTCCAAAGATTGGTCATGTAGGCAAGGAACATTCTAGCAGTTGTGAGGAGATGATTACAATGCTTTGTTACAGGGAAGGAGCTTCAATGCAAGTGAATCTTGTGCGTAATATGATCCATAATGACATGTCAGGTACTTTGTTCCCTGTCCCAAATAAAACCATGAAAAGGAGAAGCTACTATCACAGCATCTTGATCCTCTTCACCATCACGTGAGAGCAAGGGCCAACCACTGGTTGATTCTATGATATATTTTAATAATTCTATCAGCCATAAGTAACAAATTCATTTGTGTTCTGAAAAATTGAATTTAAACGTATTTGCATATAATTACAAAATGGAAACAGGTGTTGGTGCTGAATTAAACTATGCAATCGCTAACTACTCCTGATTAATGTGGTCACTAAGGAAAGAGAATGGTACCTACTAGTATAATCCCCCAGAGTTTATAAGGGCTATTTCCCCCTTTATTTATCATCCTCCCAGTCTGTTTTCCTGTTATTTTGTCTTGCATCTGACTATCAAATCTGAGGCCTGTAAAGTTCCATACACCCTATGGAAATACATAATTAAGTTCCCAATACACTCTTTTCTTCTTCCTACATGCTAAAGCACAGTAGTTATCAAAACGAGGACATGGATAACCAATAGTCTGCAAAACAAAATGTTTGAGAACCAAAGAGGTGGGGTTCAGGAGTAGGCTGTTGGGTGGGAAGACAATTGTGCCAAGGTGGTGTGTAGATTGAGATGCTTGAAGAACTGCTTCCGTAGCACAAAACAACGTAATGGCCAAAGGCCAGGGCGTTTAACCCTGTGATAATATCTGCAGTTGAAAAGATCACATTTCCTGCTTTTGAGAAGGACAAATGCCAATATTTACACAAGAAAATGCTGCCAGTCACTCAAAAGCTGCAGGAAAAGTCAGCATGACAGTAAGTGACTGCAATACGCCCGACTATTCTGCTGTAACACAGGTGGAAGCAGTCCCTAGCTCTGAGCCATATAAACACTATCCTTTGGGGCCCTTATCCCCCCCAACCTCATCAGAAACCACCCACTATATTTTCAGTGGAAATCTTCCTCTTGTGCATACATCATTTGGCCTGTGCATTTGGCCTGATACAATTTGCACCTGATAAAACCACTGGTGCAACAGGGTTTAGTGGGTACAGATTCTAACCCACAAATGGCTAAACTACATGAGGGCCAGCCTGAGTGACAGAACTGCTGGTAGTCATCTTGTTCTGAGGCAGCCATGGTGAGATAGTTACCCAAGGCCATATTGTTACCCTGTTAGTTGAGCAATGAGTGACACAAAGACCTTCTGTATATTCACAACCAGGCGGTTTCACCCTCTAGGCTGGATACCTGTGCCCTGCCTCACAAGTTCTCCTCCTCCAAGCCATCTGTAGTGCAAAGAAACAGGTTTGTGCATGAATAGCCCAAATTAAGAGTGTCCTGTCCAAACCTTTCGGCTCTGTTTGTGTGTCCTGTGGGAAAAACACACTCACAGGATGTGTCCTATGAGGAGAATTACCACACAGAATACTGGCTTGTGTAACCATAATTACAGAGCTGCTATCAATCATTAGACAAAGAAAGTGGTCTTCCTTCCTGCCAGGTGGAATTCTCACACAGACTGTGGAAGGTCTTTGCAGATGGATGAGCCCTAAACAGCCTTGGGCAAACTTAGCCACCCAGGCAGTTAAGTTTAAGATAAGATGGAGGCAGATAACTTGTCTAAGACCATCACATTTGGAGTGACAGCAGCAATAATGATAGTAGCAAAAGGAATCTTAAAAGGCATCAAATCATTCACCTTCACCTCTTTGGCAGTATTTTCTTCCAGGTGGTCCTCAACTTTAGGTATCTGTGTTTTAAGGGTCAACCTGCATGGATTCTCATACACTCCCTGTCCCGCTAATTGAGACCTCAACTGAGCACAGATCCAAGGAAAGGGGGATGAGGCACCTCACCCTTAGAGCAGCCTGCTCTGCACAGAGAAGGTGTAGGGCTCACAGTGAGTCATTAGTAGGCACTATCAATAGGAGGGGACATAGCACCACCATTCCTGGAAGACATAGGTTCTGCATTCAGCAGAAAAGCTAGCACTGTTTCACCTTACATGTGTATTTCCCAGGTTGTCAGGCAATGCTTGGCAACTATCCCCTCCACAAGGCAATAGTCACTTTGACCAGTGCATCATCCAGCACAAATCTGTCCAAAATTGTCATATGTTTTCACTGGCTGCCCTGCCTTGGATGACGATTATAAATAAACGTACTCAGTGCATCTGTAGTGCCTAACATCCTAGAATCTTAAAGCACCTTACAAACAGTTATTTAAGACTCATATAGTTCCCCTTGGAGCTTGGCAAATGCTATGATCCTTGTTTTAAAAGGGGGTTAATTAAAGCAGTAACGGGCTAAGAGGCCCAATTGTTTCAAATCTAGGTGCTTCTAAAGATAGGCACCTAAATCCATAAACAGGCACCATATAGGAGTATGTCAGTGTTCAGAGGGGCTGAGAATTTGCAAATCCACTGAAAATTCAGTGGGAGCTGCGATTACTCTGAAAATCAGGCTACAGGTTGAACCTTTCTAGTCCAGCACTCTCAAAACCTGACTTGTGCTGAGACAGAGAATTTACTGGACTACGGGAGGTCAATATTGTCTAGAAACATTACCAACACTTCCACTGCTTACTGGGCTCTGAAAAGACATTTAGGGGTAAATTAGAGCTAAATAAGAGCACAGAACACTCAGAGCCAGGACTGGTGACTAAACAAACTTTATGGGACCACGGGAAACTTGGCCACCCCCATGATACGTGGACATCCAGCTAACTAAAATCATGTCGGACCACGGACATTGCCGGACCACAGAGTGCCAGCCTAGAGAGGTTCAGCTTGTACTTTTATATAGTTTTATCTTGGAGGCTGGACTATGCTTTGGGAGATTCGTGTTTATAAACCCTTCCAAACCTCTAGGTTTATTTAATCCTAATCGCTGTAACCCTCATTCTCCTATTCACTCTCCAGTTGCATGGCAAGTGTGATAGGATCAGTGGTTCCCTCCCGTTCGCATCTGTATTCCATGTAATGCTTCCAGAGATGACTTTAAGTTAACAGAATAGTTTTTAAAATACTGATGGGAAATGACTGATCACTGCGGATCCCTGCATCTTTTTAAAAATACAAAATGGGAAATGACTGTCTAGGAAGGAGTATTGCAGAAAGGGATCCAGGGATCACAACGGAGCACCAGCTAAATATGAGTCAACAATGTGAGACTGTTGCAAAAAAAAAATCAAGCATCATTCTGGGATGCACTAACAGGGGTGTTGCGAGCATTACATAAAAAGTAATGATTCCACTCTGTGATGATTAGGCCTTAAGAGGAGTACTGCATCCAGTTCTGGGTACCACCTTTCAAGAAAGATGTTGGCAAACTGGAAAAATCCAGAGAAGAGCAACAAAAACGATTAAAGGTCTAGAAACATCACCTATGAGGACTGATTTTAAAAATTATGTTTGTTTAGTCTGAAGACTGGGGAGGGGGGACATAACAGTTTTAAAGTACACAAAAAGTTATTACAAGGAGGAGGGAGAAAAAAATGTGCTTTTTAACCTCTGAGAACAGGACAAGAATCAATGGGCTTCAATCACAGTAAGGGAAATTTAGGTTGGACTGTTGGAACATTTTCCTGTGAGAGTGGTTAAGTGCTGGAATAAATTGCTTGGGAGGTTGTGAAATCTCCATTGCTGGAGGGTTTTAAGAGCAGTTTAGACAAATACTTGTCAGGGATGATCTAGATGGCGCTTGGTCCTGCCATGAGTGTGGGGGAGTAGACTTGATGACTTCTTAACGTTCCTTCCCATCCTAGGATTCAAACAAACAAGGTTTAATGAAAGAAAAATAGGTATTGCAAACCTATAGGTAAAACACAACAATTAAGAGTCCCTTATTTCTTGAATGGATTAAGGGCCAACCTTTGCTCTCAGATGCTTAATTCTAGGGGCAGACTATGCCCCACCATGTTTCTCATCTGGCTTGTGCTATCATACTGCACTCCCTCATGAATCTCCGCTACGAAGCTAGTTCTAAACCAAGCAAGGAGTGTTTAGTATTAGCACTTTCAGCTCTACACCATGTTTATTCAGGCCCTTGAGCCTTTCTTGTTTACGCCCGCCCAGTAAAAAAAGGAAGATTTATTGCATGTGTTGTAAAAGTAGGAGGGAATCGAGACCCTGCCGTTCTGCTGTGATTGTTGGCATTTTTTCCACTGTTCTCATCTCCAAGGATTTGCTAGGACACCTTTCTTTCGGCCGCCTCTCACTAGGAATTTGGGCCTCACACTCTCTGAACATCCATGAGCAGCACTAGCTCATGATTAGGATGGAGCTAAGGGGAGGGTGCAACAAGCCAAACACCAGGGAATTAGCATAATAAACACTTCACCTCTTACATGGCAGAACTCAGCTCTCACTCCAACATCAACCTCAATTAAACCTTCAACTTTCCAATCAACCTTCCCCTTCCTTGTTGTTGTGCTCACTAGGCAGCTTCCTGAGTGTCTAGCCAGTCAGTCAGCTGCTAGGGAAGGAGGAGGGTTCTGCAGCATGGAAGCTGGATTTTTTTTCTCCAACTGTTTATTGGAAATATGGAGCAGTGTGCTTTGAGAAGGCTTTATTTACCTCAACTCCTCATTGGCTGGAATACCTCTGCACTGATGTATGGTACATCAAAGGCCAACCCATTCTAGGCACAGCATCAGAGCATACCATACAAACTCACATTTAAGGCACATACATTAATGAGCACAGGTCATCCAAATGCACACCAGACTGACGGTGAGGAAGTCACCAAGAACATGACTGCAAAGTACCACTTGCCCCACAGAAGAACCGGAAGGAAATTCACAGAGCATTAGTGTCATGTTCACACTCTGGCTATTTAGGATCCTATTAGTTTCTTCTCATATGGAGGAATGCTTTTTACACTGAGCAGATCTATGCAAGATGTTTTTTATCATCTAATAGTAATCTACTGCTTCTGGACTTCAGCTACACATGCTCCTGATTTTTAACTGTTGTCAGAAGAACGAGGAAAAACTAAAATAAAGATTTTTTTCTCCAAGTCCTGAACAAAAACTTTTAAAAGCAAGTTTAAATGACTAGCAATAATGTTGTTGACTGCAGTCAGCAGAAAATGCCAGTTGTCAGCTACCTTTCTTAATAAAGAGAACATGTCAGAAAGAATCTATAACTTACAATACCTAGAGATACCAGTCTGGGAAATTCAATCACTATATCACTGATGGATGAGACATTCAAGCAGACATAGCCAGTTTGAAGAGCTCCCCAAATCCTGTGGCTCTCATCAGCATGTATCTGTCCATCATTTCATTTGTGTGCATAGAACCTTCATATTGCTACAGTCAGGAATTAAATCTTAACTTGCCGAGAGCAGCTGTGTTAAGGGAAGCAATGAAAGATTACATCCTCCACAGTAGAGGCGATAGGTGCCGTTGCTGAAACTTTTCCCATCTGGTTAGGGCTCTGATACACAATCTAAACTCAGAAAAACCCAATATCATGGCTGATATTTTGCCCTTATCTCTTGCCACGGTGCCTCTTCATTTCCAGGCGATGGGCAGATTGTCCTCTTTGTTGTTGGATTTCCTGGCTTGTGTCACAACCTTTCTGTTATTTAAACATAGTTCTGTATTTAATTTAATTTCCTTGGTTTTGTTTAGCTGTGATAAAGAAAAGGAAATATTTTCTAATAGATTAAAAAAGCCATTATTGAGCAGAGACAAAGTTCAGTGAGTTATCAGGGGCCAACCAAAGAATAATGGCTGTGGCCAAAGTCTGAGAAAGGAGCATGGGAACAAAAAACCATAGAGGAACAACAAATGAGTGTTCAATGTGTGAAGGGGAAACAGGATGAGGGAAAAGATTCCAGTAGCGCTGCTGAAAATCAAGGGAGGGTTCACAGGGAGACGAGAGAACAGATGTGGAGCAGAACACAGGGATTGCCAAGGTATTGATTGAGGTTGGAAGATACAGGAGACAAACACCATGTCCACTGCACATGTAAAATGGGGAGGGCCAGGAAGGAAGAACATAGAGCATAGAGTTTATAGATGTATACATCTCTGCAGTTAAACAGGTTTCCACACTACAGCCCCGGTCCTCCATGGGTGCAGTGTGGCAAAGTGCTCTCTGAGGTGCTCTGAATCCCAGGGGGCTCCAGTTCATGGTGAAGGCGAGAGGTGACATCACCCTAAGTAATATGAATCCTCTCTAGGAAGACTTAAAGGCATCAAGGCCGAGGGGAAAGGATGAGTCTGGATCTCACCCTTTGAAAGCATCACTACCAAGGTGTGTCTACACTACAGAGTTTTTTCCCAAAAAAACTTCAATTATGTCCACACTGCAGTCACGTTCTTTCCCAAAAAAAATTGAAAGAACCGAGGGGTTTTTCCAACATTGCTAATCCTCATTCTACAAGGAAGAAGCCTTTTTCCAAAAGAGCTCTTTCGGAAAAAGGAGCATGTGGACGGGGAAGAGGGACTTCTTTCGCAAGAAGAGGAAAGAAGAAAGAGGAAAAAGAACCGGTGCCGTGGTGGCTATTCTTCCTATAGTAATCACAGCTTACATGCAAGATAGCATCCAGACTGAATGGATGCTATCTGTTGAAAAAGTAGATCACTTTTTCGATGCTCTTTCGTAGTGCAGACTCTCTTTCAGAAGAAGTTTTTTCAGAAGATCTCTTCCAGAAAAGCTTCTTCCGAAAGAAGCCTGAAGTCTAGACATAGCTCCAAATAGAGACCTGGAGTGGAGTAACAACAGAAACTCTTTTGCATTAAAGATGGAAATCGAATCATAGAACGCTAGAACTGGGAGGGTCATCAAGTCCAGTCCCCTGCCCTCACAGCAGGACCAAGCACCATCATTATTCAATGGGAAGAAACATGGCCAGAGGGTCTTAGGCTGCATCAGCTGTAGGGTTATTAATGAAACAAGGAAGGTGATTGTGATCCTTGTGCAAAATCACAGAGGGACCTTCCTTGGTGGGCTGCGGACAGATTGCTGAACAATATGCCTCCATAGCATTTGTGTACATTTTGGGGTAAAGCCTGGAAAAAAGCTACTGATCACAGGTTTGGACAGACTTAGGTACAAAGACCAGCAGGAGAGCTTCAACTTTCAGAGTTTGGAGAACAGGAAGCTACAGTAACTGAAATAAACTACAAGAAAAAAAGATGTACAAACACTGGAAATTAGTTTTAAAATGTAAGTTAAATATATGCAGATGGCGTTTTATTTTGAGTGCTTGTGTTGAACAATCTTTTTTGGGGGCTAGAATGCTCTATTCCCAGAGGTACTAGTCAAACCCACTGTACTAGGATTCAAGAGGGATGGGAACTTGAGGGTTAAATGGGACTGCATGCTTACTTAGACTCCTGCTCGTGCACACCTAATTAAATTGATTAGCAACTGTGGCTGGGAAATAACCTAGCCATCTAGGGGCTTGATGCCAGACATAGTTTGGAGCACTATGTAGAGACCCTCTGGTGGGGTTCAGACACAATGTTTAAGAAAGGCAAAACCTGGTTTAGGGCATATTCTACCAGAAGAATCCTCGTTATAACCCAGCAGACTATTGCAAAAGTCTTCTTATTAAATCTCTGAGTACCAAGTAAGCAAGCCATAGGCCTGATCCAAAGTCTTTCCACTGACTTCAAAGAGTTTTGACTCAGGCCCCAAATCAGATTATTTCGGACTCATCGCGGATGCTGGGATGAGAACATGGCTGAACTCTCTACGGCTTAGTCATGTCATTAAAATACTGTCCCAGAGTCCTAGCAGAGGGGAAGGTTAGGACACAGGGAATGAATTGACAATAGGCAGGCTAAGATACAGGCAGTCCCCAGGTTACATGGATCCGACTTACATCGGATCCCTACTTACAAACGGGGTGAGGTAACCCCGCACTAGCTGCTTCCCCCCAGCAGACCAGGGAGACGCGGAGCGGCTTTTCTCAGCAGACACCTCAGCTTGAGCATAAAGGACTGAGGGAAGTGAGGTGTGGGAGAATAAAACTGAGCACTGGAGAAATGTTTGGCTAGAGTTTCCCCTACAATATGTACCAGTTCCGACTTACATACAAATTCAACTTAAGAACAAACCTACAGTCCCTATCTTGTACGTAACCCGGGGACTGACTGTACTAGCATCACAGAAAACTTACATGTCACAGCTCCTACTCAGCTCTTAGCTCACAAATGAAGCTCCTGGCTTCAGAACTTCTGCAAGGAATTCTGAGTTCAGAGTCCAAGAAAGGCTGCTTTCTCTCTCAGCTTCTATTGCACCAGCCCTGGTGATGTAAAATCCTGCAAACTTAATTGGGTCTGGTTCTCACAAGCACTGGTAAGAATTGGTGCGTTAGGTCTTGACCCAGTCTTCGGACTGCCTTGCTGATTTGTAAAGTTACTCATTTAAAAATATAATTTATCGGAGTGTTAGAAAAGGCGAGCACACTGCAGAAAAATATCCTAGTGGGTACCACACAGAGAGTCCAGGGGTGTGCATAAGATTCTCAATTTACCTTTCAAAATTTTTGTCTTGAATATTTGTTTCCAGCTCACTTAGAAATAGCCCAAAGTGGAGTGCACTTGATTGTAATGCTTGAAGTGCAAGCCTTTTTAGCAGCAACAGCTCTAAGGTTAATCATACAGGTGGTCTTATCACACCATTCTTATCAAGTGTTGGAGATCCACTGAGCCTCCTTCAGTATTTCTGTCTTCTACACAGAAAGAGGCTGCAGCCTTTCTTCATCTCCTAGATGGGAAAGGAGAAATGTTTTAGAACCATGAACACATGCTGAGTAATGATATTGCCATGGAGTGGCTGGTACGTACATAGACCGCCGCCCTCTACTGGATGGAATCAGTCCTGCTCAGTTGTAGGACTGGCACTACATGGCTAACTAGCTCACAAAGAATCTACTGCAATAAAGTGGCAGAGTCATGGGAGGTATATTGATATAGTCCATCCTGGGCAGCTGTTTCCTATTGCATGAATGGTTTCTCCGATCTCGTTTGAATTGTGCCAAATGAAAGGGCTTCTAGCTCTTCCAGTGGGAGAATAATACCCAATCTATGTGACTGGCAAGAAACTTTTCCCAACACTCAATCTAAGTTTCCTCCAACCTTCCCCACTTCCTCCTCATTTTCTTTTATGTTTTCACTTATGTTTATTCATATCTCAGATCCTTCAAACTGCAAGAAATATTAACATTTAGCTTTTTTTAAGATGCTTTTTTCATTGCGCTCAACTGAAGCAAAGAAAATACACTAGTCAGAATTTCTGTTTCTAGTCAATTTCATTTTCAGAGACAGTAAAAGATTTTTTTTCCCCAAGCAGCCTATAATTGTATAACAACCTTAGTTCTGCCTTGAACATATGTTACTCTACCCTGAAACATGATGCTGAAATGTTTAGGTTGCAAATGCTGTGAGGGAAATCAAATTAAAAAAACTGTATACAACGGGAATTTTAATTAAAATTCTACCAATGTTAGGTTTTGTAATACACTGGGGTTTGGGGTTTTTTAACTAAATATTTGGTCTAAAGACTCTTGAATACTTGCCTTCTTTCAATAAAGTACTTGATATGTGATCTTCATTTTTTTTAATCCATTTGTGTAAAGACAGTGGAAGTGGAGTAGTTCTTCCCCACTTCTGGAAAGAGACAGTGCTGGGACATCTGTGAAGCACATGGTTATTCTGCAATGATCTCATCAACGCGAACTAGCACAGCAAGCTGAAATTGCTCCTGCCAAAAGCAATGCTCTGTAAAGGGACTTCCTGGCCAGATAAGGCTAAAGAAACCTACTGCATATGTTGTTATTCTAAACTAACTGATGAAACACATGGACGCTGAGTAACTGCAGGAGTCCAGTACAATACATGATGCAGTGAGAAAGAAATCTTTCTTTAGATTTCGCACCTCAAGACAGGGTGAGGGAGGGAAGGAACTTAAAGTAGAGATAGCATATACGTGGCAGCCTTGTTTTTTTCATTGAATGTGTTTTCCGTTACATCATGGAATTTTTTTTCTAGGTCTTAACTAGGAGAAACTACAACAAGTAGCAGTGCACAAGTATAGGCTACTATGAATTCATTTTAAAATGTGGTATTCAGATAAATAATCTTCCCCATATATCTAAGTGCAGTCCAACTAGATTGCATAATGATATGTTTCCAGCTTTATCTCAGCCACTAAACAGGTCTAGCAGGTTCTGTATAGTCCCTAGCAAACAAAGATGACAAAGCTGGAACTCAAGCTGTGTGATTGTATTTCTGGCTATAGCTGGTTAACCAACACCTCCTGCTGTGATCCCACATATCAAGAAAAAAAAATTATTTTTTTAAAATAGGAATTGAAATTTGGGTTTGCCCTTGTAGAAAACACCTATGGAATGTTTAGAGAGGCAAAATCAGTAGGATTCTGTAGAAATTCAATAGGATTCTATATCAAGATTACTATATAAAACTATTAAATCTAAATAGAAACTTGTACCCTACCCATAGGTTTTTAGAATTCTATAATAGTGATATTCTTCTCTACTAAAGTCTAGTGCTGTGTCTAGACTGCATCCCTTTTTCGTAAAAGGGATGCAAATTAGACATATTGCAATTGCAAATGAAGCGGGGATTTAAATCCCCCCCGCTTCATTAGCATAAAAATGGCTGCCGCTTTTTTCCGGCTCGGAGCTTTGCCAGAAAAAAGTGCCAGTCTAGATGTAGATCTTTCGGAAAATAAAGCCTTTTCCGAAAGATCCCTTATATCCCTCATTTAAAATTCTAGCTCTTCCCTCATTTAAAATGAGGGATAAGGGATCTTTCAGAAAAGGCTTTATTTTCCGAAAGATCCGCGTCTAGACAGGCGCTTTTTTCCGGCAAAGCTCCGAGCCGGAAAAAAGCAGCAGCCATTTTTATGCTAATGAAGCGGGGGGGATTTAAATCCCCGCTTCATTTGCAATTGCGATATGTCTAATTTGCATCCCTTTTACGAAAAAGGGATGCAGTCTAGACACAGCCTAGAGGTTGATCTTAAAAACCATACCTATAAACAAGCCATTATTTACTTTTACATTCTCTAACAATGGCTTTGTCCCTCCAAAAGAGCTGCCTCTCTCAAGCAAGCCTGCCCCTGTTCTTTTTTGAAAACATACTTTCTCTATTAAAAAGTATGCTTTTATTACTTCTCCTATCATGCCAAGCAACCAGGGGGCATTACTTCTTCAACAGCTAGAGTCCAAGATCTTCTATCCCAGAGGATTTGGCAGTTACCAATTGCACAATAAGTAGAGTAATGAGCAAGCATGCTCTCAGAAGAGGCTATATTTACTGTATGATAACGATGCACAGGTCATTCTTTTCCAGCAGAACCAAAGCCAGAGCACTGTTTTGTGTCTGAAAGAGACAATAGCTCATTTTCCCTTCTCCCCAAAGAAGGCCCCACACATCAGTTCCAAAATGAAAACACTTTTGTCTTTGTTAGTTGATTTTGTTATAAGGATGATTTTTCAGCCCCTCACACAGCAACTACCACAGCCAGCTTGCGGAAAGAGAGAGGATCTCTTAGTAGCTATGTGAGGGATATTAGTTATTTTTTTAGGGTTGCCAGGTGTCCAGCATTCTACCAGACAGTCTGGTTTTTGCACCCTCTGTCCGGTAAAAAAAAAAATCAGGAAAAAAATCAGGAAAAATCCTGGGCAATGTTTTTCTGTTTTTCTGACTGTGTGCCAGAAGGAAGCTTGGTGGGGGCAGGGGGAGTGGCTGGGAGGCGAGGCCGCAATCAGAGCTGGGAGCCTGTGGCTGCATGCAGAAGCCAAGAAGGGGCGGGGGGAATGGCTGAGAGGCGGGGCGCAATTGGCACTGGGAGCCCTCAGCTGATTGCGTCCGAGGAGGAGAAGCAGCCCTGCCCCTGCGCGCTGTTCAAGCACCTTGTGGTACCATAGTCCAGGAGAGAAGCCCGCGGGTGCTTTGGAGTTGCGTTTAGGCGCCTTCCGTGGGCTCTCAGCCAAAACTGACTAGGGAGGAATTTCTGCTTTTTCCCACTGGGACACCCAAAGACCTGGTTATGGGGGTGTCACCTTCCTACCAATGGTCGCCCCCCCCCATTGTGTTGCCCTGGGGTCTGCCTCTCTGCTTTGGGTAGCAGGCTCTGCTGCCTCCCCCTTTGTTCCCCGCTTGGTGGCTCTTGGTAGTAGCCACACAGGACGTGGGGTTTTTTTTTTTTTGGCTCAACAAATTCTTAGCCTACATGTTCGGTATTTTAGGAGACCATCTAGCAACCCTATTTTTTCCCCAAAAGGCTGTTTGAGAAATTGCTATCAGCTAGCACAGTAACCTACTGTCTACTAAGCATAGTAAGGCAAGAGAATGCATCCTAGTTTTATTGATCACTAAGCTACTCTATACCAGGATCCAGGATTTTAAAGGCTCTATAAGGGTATGCATATGGGTTAACTAAACAAAGGCCACAAAGTCTTTCATGAGCAGTTCATTCCTAAACATCCTGTAACTGCATAACAAGGCCTATTTCTACTGTGAGCTTATATAGACCCTACCCTGAAAATCATATGCTAGAAAGCCAGGCTGCTGCGTGGGATTGGCCTTTTATACCCTCTTTCTGGGCTTAGTTAGAGTCAGCTGTGTGCTGGGAAGTGGTCTCTCTCCATATATTAGTGGCATTACAAGCTCCCTGCTTCTCCCTTTTCATGCCTGCTGTTTCAAGAGAAAGTTGCACGGAGCTCTCAGATGAAGGCTTCTCAGGAAGGTAGCCAAACAGACTGGTAGTTTACAATAGGACTTATTGGAAAAAAAACTTGTTTGTTGCTGTGTCTGAGGTGAACAAATGAAACTTTGGTTTACTCTATCAGTGAGAAAGTCTCCTGATGTGTACTATGTCAAAAGGCTAAGGCAAGGCAGGTGACCATTGTGTTAATCACTCCTGGTGATTACGGATGAGAAAGCTGGTCCTCTGGCTAATCTTTCCCCACCCCAACTGAAAGTCAGGAGCTGTTGTATCTACTCTGCTCTAACTGCCTCTGTGATCTAGTTTGCTGTTGTAGCTATGTTGGTCCCAGGATATTTGAGCTGGTGAGTGAGGTAATATCTTCTATTAGATGTATTCCTGCTGATGAAAGACTTTATTCTACACAGAGCTCCTCCTCAGCTCTGTAGCTTGAAACTTGTCTCTTTCACACCCTGCTTCCCCCTCCCCCCCCCCCCCCAGCTGAAGATGGTCCAATAAAGATTATCTCGTCTACCTTATCTTTGTGATCTGGGGCAAGTCCGATCAAGCTGCTGTGGATCTAGTTTGTCTGCAAAACATGTGGAACATGCCCTCACCCTCTACTGGGAGGCTTACTTCATAGACGCTCTTTCAGGCTGTCTGAAGAGCACTGCAATAAAATACCTGTAGCAGGGGCCATGGCTGCAGGGCTCAATTGCTGTGTAGACATTCAGGCTTGGAGAAGAGCCAGGGGCTCTGCTCTCAAATGAGCAGTTTCCAGTCTCGTCTGCTTTAATCTGGTGCTCCTGGGAATACTGCTTTTTTTTTTTTTTAATCAATGCTAGTCCAAGTGACTGCAGTGTCTCTCTGCTTAGCATCAGGCCCTGACCAAATAGCGGACTATTTGGCTGCTCCCCTTACCTTGTTTCATAAGCTCCTGAGAGATCCTAACCTACCTAGCTGCATCCAATCCCCATGTCAAACAGCCTCTCAGCTGGTCAGTGCCCTCTCCTGACCCTCCTTTTGAGCCACGAATCCTAGGCAGCTCTGTCCCAGAGTTCTGCATCCAATCTGCAGCTCCCAGGGATGCCCTGGCTAGGTGGGCTGCCGGTTCAGAAGGTGCCAAATAGTTGGTATAGTTTTCTTTGTGGTTATGCCAGGTTTCTATCCTATATCGGACAGGGAGTTGGTATTTACAACCATCACTAAGAGGGTGCAGCACAAGGGAGAGGGTAAAAGCTTGTCCCTTAAAAGGAGAAGAAGGATAGGAAACCATTTTAAGGCAGGCAGTGTTACCTAGGGACCACAGCAGTGGACTGTGATTTAGGAGAGATGGGTTCTGGTCCTGGCTCTGCTACTGGCTCACCCTGGAAAAGTCATTTTGCTTCTCTGTGCCTCGGTTTCCATGCCTGTAAAAACTGGGGACTAATGGTACTGATCTCCTAACAAAAGGCATTGCATGAGAGCAGGAATTAATGCTCAGATATTCCAGTGTTGAGAAGTCCTGCAGTTATCATTATTGTTGGGATGTTGGTGGCTCCTAGTAACCAAAGGAGTCTGGGTATTGTGTTCATTTCCTTTGGCATTGGTTGCATAACTCAGTTAGACCATTGCAAATCCCATCCAATAGAAACATGAATTGAATGTTGACTGAGCTGGGATTCTTTTCTTGACTTCTATTTGCAACTCACTTGGGCTATGTCTACAGTGGCGGCATCTTGCACAAGAACATCTTGCACGAGGATTCTTGTGCAAGAAGTCGTGTGCAAGATCACGTCCACACTGCCATGTGTGAGATGTGCTTTTGTGCCAGAGTGCCCATGGCAGTGTGAACAAAAAACAGGAATGTGTAGCACTTTAAAGACTAACAAGATGGTTTAATAGGTGATGAGCTTTTGTAGGCCAGACCCACTTCCTCAGATCTACCACTATTCTACATGGCAGTGTGGACGCTCTCTTGTGCAAGAAAGCTCCAATGGCCATTTTAGCCATAGGGCTTTCTTGCACAAGAAACCCCTGCTGAGCAGCCACACTGCCCTCTTGCGCAAGAGCTCCTGTGCAAGAGGGCTTACACCTGTTAAAAAGAGTGTAGCTCTTGTGGAAGAAGCCCTCTCTTACCACGCCATATTGTAAATCTTCTTGTGCAAGAGGGGGTGGGCAGTGCGGACGCTTTCTGGAAGAACCGCCCTTCTTGCATGATAACCCGCCAGTATAGACATAGCCTTGGAATGCTAGTTACTGGGCCTGGTGCCTATCTACCATGGCTATGGGTACCACCAAAATGGCAAAGTGAGGAAAGAGAATCTGCCTTCTGAGACCCTAGGAAAATCACATCTGCCTTAGAACATGTTACCAGTCTATTCAGAGCACTCCCGCCATAGTATGAGTATTTACAGGACATAGTAATGCATTAGTCTACCTTACCCATGGAAAGTACAATCCCACAGAATGGATTGGAAAACTGTGGCCCAGAAGTCCAGGTCCAAAACTGAGAATTTCCATGGCCAAGTCTTTGCTAACTTCCTTTGCCCTGTTTGTGTAAATCCCCTTGATGGCACTGAAAATCTTATTCTAGATCAGGCTCAAGATGCAGAGTTTTGAATTACTTTGGGTTGAATTTAGCAGCAACTTCTACAGCCTGTTCCAGGGAAGTGTAGCTCTCCAAAGCTCCTTGGCCTGTCTTATGTAACACTAGGTAGAATTTCACCTCCTGTTTCTCTGCGGGAAAGCTAGAAAGCAGTGCAGCTTTCTTACAGACTGGGGGGTTGATGTGGTTTCACTTGTGCAATCTCTGTTGTTTCCTGTTCCCACCAGGCAGATTTGAACCAGGGAAGTTTAGTGCAGGAGCCTCTACAACTTGAGCTATAGTGTCAGCTGGCTCTCATCTTAGGCTATAGAGCTCCCTTGTTCTTATCACTCACTGTAAGTAGTCTAAGTGCCACTGTATGGGACAGGGAACCACACAAGGGCTATGTCTATATTGCACCTTTTTGCGCAAGAAGATATGCAAATGAGGTGTGGTGATGAATATCGCTGTGCCTCATTTGCATAACTAATGAGCCACCAATTTTGCACAAAAACCTCCTCTTGCACAAGAGCTGTTCTGCTGCTTATTTTCTTGCACAAGAATGTGCAATGTAGACGTAGCCTAGGTGTGTGGGTTACACCACCATGTTGAAAAGATGTGACACAGGAGCACTGGTAAGAAAGTGATCTTGATTATTGGACCCAGCTACACAAGTCATTGCTACTGAAGAGTATAGATCTATTTGATGTCCTGGGTCAGTGTCTACTGAATCCAGTGACTGCTGTGAAACAGTTTTCTTAAGGCTGAATACAAAATGCATAGGGTTCTGACTACATGCATGAATTAACTCACAACTGCTCACTTACAATCTTCCAGAAAAACTAAAATACAAAGAGTGATCAAGTTATGGAAGGGGCTCGCATAAGCCATAAAATTTGGATCTAAACTTCCCCAAAGGTTGTGGATCTGTGGCTCCAGGGATTTAAAGGCTCGTGGTGCTTTAAAGCAAGACAACCAGACCTCCACTTATTCATTTCATGCTGTCAGAATCTATGCAGGAGACCTACTGCCTTGTGATTGCTGATTTAAGTTCATTTCTCTGATTTACAGTTTCCTGATTTGCAGGTTGTTAAAATACTTATAAAACAGGCTGGTCTGGAAAATGTTCTGAAATAATTATGTTGATGACTAAAAATCAGCCAGAAAGGGCCTTAATTCATAGCAGCTTATACAATAAGGCAGATTTAGGGGAGAGCTTTTATTCTCAACTCCTATTTTTAATACATTTCGTTCATGTTCATATCCTGTGCTGCAAGCCCCCAATGTGAATGAGTTTATATGGGGCTAAACTAGCTCTAATCCTACTCTCAGGAACCGGTTGACTCCTTTGGAAAGGCTTTCTAGGGCAAATAAATTCTTCTAGCTGAAGGTTAGTGTTGCGTTTATGTTCTGGATGTTTATGTGGGGAATTAATAAAGCAGGGTGGGTTTTTTCCCTTTTTAAGAGACATGGGGGATTCTTGGAGTTTTGAGGGGTTAAAGTTGAAGCTAAAAGTCGGTGGAGTGAAAAATGTAGCCTCTAAGGCAGTAAGGGGAAACCTGGGCTAGTGAGTGGTCCTCCTTCATCTCAGTGGGCCACAAGATTGTCATAACCAAGAGAGTCTCCTGGGATAAGGTACTGTTGTGAATTGTGCTTGTGAACCTAGAATCTGTGGGATATGCTGATGGAACCATAGCAACACTTTGACTGGATGCAGAAGGAGCACACGGCTCTCATAATGTTGTATGCAATCAGCACACACCTCATTTCCCGGGCCTTTGCTTTAAATGAATGTCAATTTTGTAATACAGATAGAAAAAAATGTACACCAATGAAAACCAGCAGAATCTTGCAATCCTGTGTGGGCAACAGTAAACAAAATGTCTCATGGGCCACACGTAGAACCCCAATGAGCTGCATGTAGCTCTTGGACCTCATTTTGTCCACTACTGCTCTAAAGTCAGTGTCCAGCCCAGTTACTTGCTACAAATAAAGATCCTATTTGAGTGTGTACATAAAGATGTGCATATTTTAAGCAAGCAAGCAAGAGCTAGGATTCAGAAAGTGAGTGAAACACATCCTCAACAACTGTGATAATAGACTTTTTTGTTGGTGCTGCAGGGAAAACTGATATGTGGGTAAGGCTGAATATTTGGGAGTTGTAAAATGTGTTGCCAAAGCTAGCATAATGAGATGTTTCAGGTGTCTCTAATTTCAACAGTCCCATGCAGCACTGGAAACCTAGCACAACATGATAGAGCAAGTGTAGGAAAACCAGAAACTGACACTAATCATTGCGTAATGTCAGAAACTCAAGTATGATCAACTCTTGTGATCTTATTACAAGTCTTGTGATATTCAGTGCTTTTTCTTAAAGTTCCAGCTCCTGAGGTCATGTGACAATGGCTCATGGCTTTCATGTAAAGTTCCTGCAGATAAAAGCTTAGAAATGTGATATCAAAAGGGTCTAATACTTGAAGAAAAATAAATACCTGAAACCTGTTTTAAAATCTCATGATTCTGAAGCACCCAAATGTGAGATTTTTAGAATGCTTGAGATTAGCATCACTGGAAATCTCCTCCCATGTGTCTAGTAGTTGTGCATCTGTGCAGATGTGAGCAATGATGGGGATATTCATGTCAACTGGTTGCAGGTGTTCCCACCAGTGCTGTCCAAAGCAGCTTTTATCAGGGAGGGTAGTGGGTCCAACTGGGGAGGGACTGCTTGCCATGTAGTAGATTTGCCTGTGTAGCACTACTTGAGAGAGGATATATAGCCTGTATTGTAATGTAGCAGAACCAGTCAGCTTACATCAGATCTTTCCCAGGGTGGTATATCAATGTAATTCTCTAATCAGAGGCAGAAGCTGCCCACAAGCATAGGACTGACCGCTGGAGAACCTCTTCTTAATGATGCTCAAATATTATGCCTTGCACTCTCCCCCTTGCAGCCACCGATACAGTGGTACCCTCCTGCCCCTTCCTCTAGCTGATCCCCTCCTGACTAGATCCTGCAGACCGTATTTTAAAAACAAATCGTAAATCACTGGCAGAACTGGTATCCTCTTTGCCCTCACAAGGATCGCCCCTTCCCCGCCCCGTGTGCATCTTGTCGATTTAGTCTGCAGGCTCTTCTGGGCTGGGGCATCTCTCACTATGTCCAGGGCCAGGCACAATGGGCCCCCATTCTGGATGGTTCCTAGACCCTACGATGTTATCCATGACCAATTGCCTAAGCATCCTAGAGTGAGAATCCAAAGAAACCTCTTCAAACACTACATTTTCCTTGCAAAGATAATGAAACAAGGAAACCAAGATCTGGATGTCCTCCCGGAAGATCTCACAATGACTCAGTGTTGATAATATACCCAGCTTTCAAAATGCTGCAGAAAGGATCACTGTCCTAGTCCACAGCTAGGGCCATGTCACCACCCCTCTCACCACCTCTCTCCGCTGGTACGTCCCCTTCTCTATCGCCTCAAGTTACTTTGTCTTTGGTTTCCGGGCCCTTCAAGGCCTTCCCCACTCAACCTATCCCTTCTCATTCAGCAGCATAATCCTTAACCTAAAGTACCGGAATGCCACTAAAATGCTAAGTAGGTGTGGGGTTGCCATGTTCCTTTGCTGACTGTGCTGGTGTAATACCCACAAACCCATCCTCTGCAGGCAGAAGAGAACCTGGGCCCCCTGGAACTTAATTGCATGAGCCTCTACTGCATGAGCTGAAAGCCAGCTGGCTGTTAGCGAAGGCTGTAGAGGAGACTCATTATTTGCCCTGCGAGTGGCCTCAGTGCCACTAGATGGGACAGCACACCACAGCCAGAATGGGTTACACTGGCTGCAGTTGCTTGCTTTGGGGAGCTGAGCCCCAGCATGCTGCTCACTGTGTGTGTGTGTGTGTGTGTGTGTGTGTGTGTGTGTGTGTGTGTGTGTGTCCCCTCATCCTGCGGATGCTCAGGGACAACACTGCCAGGGGACCAAGCCCCCTTCTAGTCTAACTACAACATTCCTGTTGCTTAGTAGTACTGGAAGGGCATTGCCACTGAACTACCCCATCGTTCCTGCACTGACTCCTGCTCGTGACTGGGCCAGGTTGGCAGCCATGTGTTAAACATTCCAAGAGGCACCCTTGTGCTTTCTCCAGGAGGAGCTCCCTGTAATTTTCCACCAAGCTACCTTATTCTCCTCCTAAACGTCTCTTCTTAAAACTCTTCCTTGCCACAATGCCTATGAAACTGACAACAGGTTGCTGGTGCATGGAGACCACTGTCTGTCATGCTGCCCAAGAGCATTTCCTTGCTTTTTTGTGCCATGCCTCCCCACCTGTCTGTATCCATCTAGGTCTTGTCTTATACTTGGCTTGTGAGCTCCTGGAGGCAGGGAGTGTGTGTTGGCAAGATGCTTAGCTCAGCAAACTCCTTATCTATCACACGAGTGCCTGGGCACTGTGACATTACTTTGGTTCTGTGGATTATTTGTAAGACACCGTCCCTGTCCCAAGCAGCTTGCAGTCAAAGGCCACTTTGCTAACATTGTAAACAACCTGAAAGACAATGAACAAAATCTTGCCTTGATCTGTAGCCCGTTGGGCCTGTATGTAAGTCAGACCTACAACTGCAGATGGTAAGATGTTCCTAGAAATGTAGATGGAAAGTTTCCCCTCTCGCTCTGGTCCTGAAAGCTGACACAGGTTTAAGTGGGTTTCCAAATGCTTTCAATCCCCTGCAGAAACCTGGGGCTCCCCATCCATCCTCCCGAGGGTGCCTGGATCTCATGGAAATAATCTTGCATGCTTGTGGTAGCTTCAAAAGCCATGGACAGCTACTGCAGGAGTCTTTCCACTCTGCCAAAGGAGGAGGTGTAGCTGGGCTCAGCTGAAGCCAATTAGTGTGAGTAAAGTAACTGGGCCCAGAGAGCTCTGTCTGCCAGCACTAGCTGATGTCCAGAGCTGTCATGGTGACTTTAAACAAGCTGGCCAGCCACCTTCCATGGTTCCCTCTCCCCCTCCTTCTGTTAGGAATCTTTCTTGCCAAAACTCTCCTGAGCACTGTTTCATTCCATTACTCCTGGTCCTCCCCCACTTGGGGCACATGATACAGTAATGTATGAACATGCCCTTCAAAGAGCTCCTGCAGCAAGCTACTGCTGTATATACCCTTCCTAATAAATGTAAAGGTCATGCACAGCCAGACTATTTTAGGTTTCTGGCTGTCATAGCTATCCTGAAAGATTACAAGTAGTTAAGTTCACTGTACAGCATTGGTATAATTCACTGGATCAAATATACTGTGTGGCTTATTTGAGATGGAAATTATTTTTCGACCTTTAGCAAGGTATTCCATATAAAGACTCTAATAAGGCCTTGAAGTGGGCTGTAGATGGCCTACAAGACTGTCTGTTGAGCCAAGTAGAGATTGTGTAGCCTGAATACAATTGGGGGAGAAGAGGATTCAGGTACCTGTATGATCCAGATTATATAAATATCTACATATATAGATGCAAACATGGCACTGCAAGATGTGTGTTCTAGACAATGATAGAGAGACATTTATTGGGGGTTGGATTGATCCCTCCAGTCCTTGCTTGGCTCAGACTGTGATTGCAGCCAGAGTGAGGAGAAAGGGGATTGATCACCTGTCATACCCCAGCCACACAAGTAAGCGAGCAAGCAGTGGATGGAAGGAAAGGGAAGCTGTAGGCACCCAGGTTCTAGCCTCCTATGTTCCAGGCAGATCACCTGCTCCTCAAAGGACTGCCAAAATGTACTATCTTTGCAGTAAGCAGGAAGTTTGAGTGACTCCCAGTTGACTCCCGGGTCTGCCCAGGGTGTGGTGCAGCTGCATGCTGCTGTTTCTTGGGACAGGGTTACCCTATAGTCTAGCCATTAAATGGCTTGTAAAGCATTTGGATGCAAGTGCCTTGTTTCACACACAAGTGCAATCTACAAAGCTGCCCATGTCTTGCTGGCTGCTGAGGCACATTAGTGCTGTTGTGTCCAGTTAGGCTGTTGAGCCTCGAGGAAATCATCCAGATGCCTAAAATGGAAGGAGTTAGCCAACCAGCTCCATAATCTGAAGGGATAGCGCCAGCAGCATGTAGGAGCATCTTGCCCAATTCAGATATGGCCAAAACCAACTGAAATAAAGCATTCTTGAGATTTTTGGCCCCAAATGGTAGATTTCTTCCAAGAGCAGGTTTTAAGAGGACCACCATCGTGTGTGTTGGAAATCTCAATGAGAGAGCTGCATGAGTTACAGCACCATCGGCACCAAACCCTGGCTCTGATACAGTTCCCTGCCTCAAACCTAAAATCTAAATTAGAACACTGCTTAGAACTTCAATAGCAATGGGGAAACGGGTCAACAAGAGGCAGTCAGCAAGAATAACACTACCTCGACCATGCAGAAGTCTGACCCCCCTGTTTTCATTCCATTTCAGTAGCAGCAACCTCATGCCACCATCTGCTGAATTATGTACTAACTCAAACCTCATTGCTGCCTTCTTAAAGAATTACTCCCAAGCAGGATGTAGGACAGATGGGGCTGACATTTTTTTAAAGCCATTTCCACTTCATTAGCAGTTATTAAAATGTGAATGTTGATTTTTGACTTCCTCTCCTTTACTTTGATTATTACTGTTTATTCAAAAGCAAACTGGAAAGATGTAATTTATTGCCCCCTTTTAAAATATATTAACCTTCTCTTAAAGGTTCTGGTTCATGCCCACAAAATGTAGTAGAATCTGAATTAAAGCTGAAAGCCTGTCGTGAAATCTGAACACACACCTCTGTGCAATGTAGAAGTACATAGGAGTTGGTAAGATCACCCATTGAATGACAGCCCAGTGAAACTGACTATAACTGGTGATGGAAGCACCTCTAAAGGTTTAGCCGTTTAGTCAAGCACCCAAAGAACCAAGCCAATGTAATTATTCAAAACTTCATGATGGGTTTACTTGGGAGGTTTCCATTACTGCCTGCTTTTTGGTTTTATACTGGAAAACAGATGTTCTTGGCACTCTTGCTTTACTGGCCGGAACCAGGAAGTGTAGAGGGGCATGAAAATAAGAAACCTGTTTTTTAAATTGTATATGAACATTTTTGAACCTCCAGGGTTGAGGTCTGAGTTTTGGGCAAGTATTCAAATCCACTCTTGATACCTAAATCAGGTCACACCTCCCTATGCACAATATGGTAAGCGAAGGCTAGTGTTTCAGTCTTAATTCTCAATTCCCTTGTGTGGGTTCTTAGCCAAACTTTTAACTGTTTCACTGTGAGAATCATCCATGGCCTCTCATAGCAGATCACTGGAGGGTTCTTTTTTAGTCTTCCGTTTCCACTGGACAGCTGAATCAGCAGTAACAACCTTCCAGGTATGCTGGGCAACATTAGACATCATGTCCCAAAGCTCTGTTAATTAAGCAAGGCGTAACTATTTCATGTTCAGGAGTTTAGTTAACAACTTAAGCTGCAAACTACTGAACTGTAGTATTAAAGTCTGAAATAATGGCCTGTAGCCATTTTAGCTTGAACAGCCATCTCGTCAGTTTACAGACTAAACTTAGTCAGGACTTGGACAGGAGATTTCAAAGGAAATGGTATAGAAAATGGATGGATTCAGCTGGTGAGTCTGTGCTTGAAATCTAGCACACTGTCAGTTGTTCATAAAGGTCTCAGTAAGGGTCAGGTACCCTGGCGATCTTTCATAGTGTTTTTTCAGAGTTCTATATCTTCATTTCCCTCTTAATCACACCTTACTTACTTTTTGGGTGATGAAGCTGGTGTGAAAGGGCTGAGGCATTTCCAAAGATAACTGCCAAAGACTGTCATCCTTGTTCTATTCCATGAGCATATCCACTGGGCTGAAGGATGTTTAAATGTAATAAGTTTAATAAGGACAAATGCAAAGTACACCACTTAAAGGAACAATCAGTTTCACACATACAGAATGGGAAGTGACTTTGTAGGAAAGAGTATTGCAGAAAGGGATCTGTGGCACCAAAAAAAGCAAACATAATTCTGGGATGCATTAATAGGAAAGTTTTGAGCAAGGTAGGAGAGTGGAGAAATTGGAGAGGGTCCAAAGAAGAGCAACAAGAATGATTAAACGTCTAGAGAACATGACCTATGAAGGAAGGCTGAAAGAATTGGGTTTGTTTAGTTTGGAAAATAGACGATTGAGGGGGGGACAGGATAGCAGTTTTCAAGTATCTAAAAGGGTGTCATAAGGAGGAGGGAGAAAACTTGTTCATCTTGGCCTCTGAGGATAGAACAAGAAGCAATGGGCTGAAACTGCAGCAAGGGAGGTTTAGATTGGATGTTAGGAAAATGTTCCTAACTGTCAGGGTGGTCAAACACTGGAATAAATTGCCCAGGGAGGTTGTAGAATCTCCATCTCTGAAGATATTTAAGAGTAGGTTAGATAAATGTCTATCAGGGATGGTCTAGACAGTATCTGGTCCTGCCATGAGGGCAGGGGACTGGACTCGATGACCTCTCAAGGTCCCTTCCAGTCCTAGCAATCTTTGATTCTATGATTTTGTATGGTTCCATCCATTTCTATCCAAATTATTAATTCAATTGACTGAGGAGCAACACTGAACTTCTGCAATGACCTGTTTGTGTGCCAGTGTTGAAGGATTTCTTAAAATGGCGAAGTACAGACTATATGGCTGTGTCTACACTGGGCCAGTTATTCTGGAAAATCAGCTGCTTTTCCGGAATAAGCTGCGAGCTGTCTACACTGCCCCTTGAATTTCCAGAAAAGCAACGACGCTCTACTGTACAAAATCAGCCGCTATTCCGGAAAAGCTACGCTGCTCCCGCTCGGGCATAAGTCCTTATTCCGGAACACTGTTCCGGAAAAGGGCCAGTGTAGACAGCCCAGTAGTCTTTTCCGGAAAAAAGCCCCGATCGCAAAAATGACGATTGGGGCTCTTTTCCGGAAAAGCGCGTCTACATTGGCCACAGATGCTTTTCCGGAAAAAGGGCTTTTCTGGAAAAGCAGCCTGCCAATGTAGACGCTCTTTTTCCGGAAATACTTATAACAAAAACTATTCTGTTTTAAGCATTTCTGGAAATTCATGCCAGTGTAGACACAGCCTATGTGTATTTTGCCTCTAACCACCACGGTATCCCCGGGCTGGGACATTACATCCCAGCTGAGAATTCAAAGGAAACATGGTAAGAATGACAAGCTATGGCTACAAGTTAAGCTGATAGCTGCAAGAAGCCAATCAGTTGCAATGATCTGAGCATACAGCTAGTGTGTGGAAAAACAGGCTGTTGTACTGCCATACTACTGCGTGGATTTTCAATGGTTAGGGGAGGGATAGAGCCTGGTGGGGCTTAGGGTTTTAAAGCAATACACCTCTACTCCCTGAGTTAAGAGAACCCAGCTCTAGCAGCAAGTGTAGAGTAGACTTCTCATCTTGTATGTGGGCCAGCCACCATGAAACCGGGACCACGTACCACACTAAGTGGGTATGGTACCTTCATTGTGGCTGCTTCATGTTCCCCTCCTGCTGTTTCACCATCTGTCTGGTGGATAAAACTTTGGGGCAGGAAATTCTCCAGCAGAATCGGTGTGGTGGTGGTGGTGAACTGCTTCTGAAAACCCACGCCTACACGATCTCAAAGAGATCCATATTCCATCCTCCTCTCCAATATCTACACGATGCCACTGGGGAGTGTGGAACGTGACATGCTGATGATACTCAACAATATCCCAGTCTCAGATGAGACAACGGCTACCACCACTAACCTCTCAGAGTGCCCTCAGGACATCAATTCTTCACCCAGGCAAAACTGAAGAGATTCTGGTCAGAAAGAGGAATCACTTCCAAGAAGAGACTGAGACCTTCTCTACCTTCTATGGAAGGTGCATAAATCCCATTCATCAAAGATGTGATGCTTTGGGGTCTAGTTGAGCCACTTGCTAAGACTAGATGTCCAGGTAGCAGCAAGTAGGTCCTGTAGTATCCTAGAAACTAACAAAAATATACAGTTAGCAGCAGTCTCCAAAAATTGCCTTTTTTCATCTCTCACTTGCTAAGAAACTTTGTCCCTTCCTCCTGGACAAGGATCCAGTCAACGTGATCCATGCAATAGTCACCTCCATGCTGGATTATTCTAGTTCATTGTATCTGAAGCAGAATGTGACTCTGATGCCCAAGCTCCAGCTGGTACAGAATAATGTACTTCTCCTTCTCCGTGGCTGGTGCAGGCATAGCAGACTCACGTGCATCTGCTCCCAATCAGCTTCTGATGGCCGTTTCAGGGCTTGGTCCCAATTTTCAAAGAAATTACTGGGTAAAAATGAACTTTGACCTTTGAAAATATCACCAAGCCCAGGAAGAAGCATGTAATATTTGGAGTCAAAGCAATTTGCTGAGGGGATCCAGCTGGAGGACGGTTTTCCAGGGAGTTGGGAAAGTCTGACTCTCTTTAGGAAACACTGCAAAGCATTCCACTTTAAGAAAGTGTTCCCACCAGAAGTGGCACTTGCCATCAAAAGAAAGATGTTCTAGAGATGCCATGAAGTCCCCTAGGGGCTGTTGATCTTATGTGGAAGGCACTCCACTGTTATAGGGAGGGGTAGCAGTATTAAACCCTAAGATAGACAGGAACAGTCTGTGCACCTTCCAGTACAGTAGGTTTTGCACAGTGTTTAGGGTTTCAAGGCATTATTGTAATGGAGATAATGAACAATACAAATTGCATAGACCTCCCAGTTCAGTAGGCCATATTCACTGCTAGGGTAATAAATAGAGGGAGGCAGATCGGTAATAGTGACTGACTTCCTTAAATGATCTTTCGTGGAATTAATTAGATTCCCTAAAATTCAGTAATTTCTGGGCTAGAACCTTCCCTTTAAAACATACCATGAAGTCCTCAGAAGCCACTATTGGGGGTAAAAACAAAGACATTGATGGTGAGGGGTCTGATATTCTCCCACTGCACATGGTGCCTCCCTCCTCCTGGAGCTGGCCAAAAACTGGGAACACTTGGACAAACTGTTTCTCCAGGATTGCCCCCTTTTCATGTCTCTTTGAAAGTCTACATCACTTTTGAAGCTGATCAAAGAAACAGGATGGTTGGTTTTGTGGTTTTGCGGGGGGGTGCAAAACTTGTCATGACAAGTCGCTTCTGTCAGCAGGCAGGGTTTTTTGACATTCCAGTTACACCGCTGAAAATGTCCACCACGTTTACTGCACCTGCACTCTGCGGCAGCCTGGAGTGCAGGGAAGGACGAGTGTGCTGACTTGACTGCCTGCTTTCCAGGAGCTAGGGAGGCTGGTTTTAAGTCCTGGTGAGCGTTCTACTGGAGTCCTCCTGGGAGAGGCTGGGATAAGGCTGCATTGAGTCACCCACCAGCCAGTCACTCCGGCTGTGCTTTTTACTAGTCTTTTTGGTTGCACTGCCAGTGAACTGTCAATTCCCCTTTGCCAGCTCTGCCCATCAAAGCCCCCATGGCCTAGGGCTAGATATCTGTGAGGGTGAAGATGATCAAGCAGATCTTGCATATTTGTCAGTAAAATTTCTCTCCTGTGAGACAAGTCCTGCCCAGAACAGCTTTCTTTATCACTCAGCTATAAACGTTCAGGGGCTATGGAGGCTTTTGAGGAACTCCTACAGAGAGCATAAGAACTGTACAGGAAGTGGCTCTGTGTAATATGAATCTCTGCCATAACTCTTCTAAACCTTTAATACTAAAGTTATCCCAGAGGCATTTACAAGTGATGTGCAAAAGACCAGGCTTATCTGCCCTGAGCTAATTAAACATGGCAAAAATAACACACACACTTTGGCTACCAACTACAGCAGGAGTTACACCACCAGCATAATATCCAAATGCAAAATATTGATGCTTCCCCTCATCCCTCCTCAGCACAGATCCCCTTCCCCCGCTCCCTCTCCTCCCTCCCCCCCATCAAGTCAGCAAAGAACTGTACGTGATGTTTTGCGGGAACATTCTGAGATTTTTTTCAGCTAGGTAGCTCCACAAATCAGTTTTTCCTACAGCAGCCTGGTAGACCTGCAAGTGTGGCAGCCTATTCGATGCAGATGCCTATAAAATTCTCCTCAGAGCTGAAAGACCTGAATTTTTTCACTTCCTCTGTCCAGGTGCGGGTCGGATTTCTCTTGTCCTTCTATGCTGCTTTTCTTCCCTATCCTGAAGCAAGCAGAGTTTTTTGTGGGAGGGACAGTATTAATGAGCAAGTGGCGGTGTCAGAGGTGACTTGTGCATATTTGTCCTCATGGATCCTCAACTAAGATGACACATTCTCTAGGATTCACAGATCCCTGTATTAGGTACAGATTTGTCTGAAGATTTCTGCACGAGACCTAAATAGAACTCTATTACATACAGAGACCTCCAGAGTATGGAATTTTATATTGAGATCCTGTAACCACTTAATTGTTGACCCTCATTTTTACCACATGCACAGGATGAGCTCTTAGATGGCTAATTTTTAAGGATTTCACTACATGCATGTGTATGGAAATTAATTTTCTTAAGAGTAATTTGAAAGGCTGTGTGGGCATTCAGACAGGCATGTTGCCTTGTCTCTGTTCTTAATTATTGCCAGCTTCCTTAATGAGGTGATGTTCTTCTGTTCTGGCTTTATCTCCATTCGGGAGGCACATTTGAAAAAAATCACAGGCGAGCTGTTTAATGTTAACACTGTCATTCATCACTCAGGCCTTTTGCATAACTTGACAGATGTAGCCCATCCCTTGGGATCCCTCCAGCCTTTGGCATGCTGCTTAGTGAAATGTATCTGGCAGTATCAAAGAGGCAACTGAGAATTTGCAGTGTGGAGGAAGCATATAGAATTCTGTAAATCTTCAGGAACTATTCAATAAAATGCATGTGGAATCCAAAGGTAAAAGCAGAGTCTTATAGTCAGAAATTATGGCACTCTTTGGTGGCGAGGCGTTCAGTCCATGATTTGCAGGTGCGATTTTAAAACAGAGTAGGATTCACATTTTATGCAACGTTTTTAAAGTGATCAGAATATACCCAGAAGGCTTCCGGCTGCTAATAAGTGTGCGTGCACGCCCACAATAGCCATTACTGCAAGGGCGGGGAAACTTTTTTGGGTTGGGAGCCACTGACCCACAGAAAAATCAGTTGGGAGCTGCACACCTCATTGATGTGGTCCCCAAATGAGAAGTAGAAAGACACTTGCCACAATCCCCTTACACACCAGAGGGGGCCCAGGCTAGTAGATTTTGTGTGCCCCAGTCCTACGGGTGGAGTGGTGAGGGGGATGGAGCACCAGCGCACTAATGCTGGGGGGGAGGGGTACCGTGAGCCTTGGGAGTCCCTGGGCCTTACGTTCCCAACCCCTGCATTACTGTGCAGGATATTTCTGCTACGTTGGCCTGATTTGTGTCTCGAAAATCCTGTCCATAGCCACTGATGGGGAGAAAGGAACTTGAACCAAAGCACTATCCACCAGGCTGTAAAGAAGCTGATAGAGACGTGCCATGTGGCCGTTGAGCAGAATCTGCTTTAGTACCCTGACCTGTGTAAGTAGACTGAGTTACTCTGAGCTAAGCCTTCCTTGCAGAGGCAGAGTTGCACTCTGTGCAGTGATCATGCTCAAGATCAGGAATCTGGCAGTAGCCCACAGAAGAGGGGGACAGGAGGACAAACTGCACATCCTGTAAATAACCTTCCCATGGGTTCGTTCATTCCCTGGGTTGGAGGAACTCAGCGGGAGGCATGTCTGCGCCAGGGGAGAGCCAGCTCCTCCTGTGCCACATCAGGCACCATTGTTCTGAGCATCCATCAGCTCCATGTGGTATCATGTTGACTTCACCTATTCCATGTGGGTTTGACTCACCTTGGTCTTGCTGCCTGCGTACAAACTGTGCACTGCTCCAACCAATTGGGAAAGGTCCCTCAAAGACCTTTCCAGCAGCAGAAATGTGGCATGTCCGGTGGGCTTACGTTCTATTGCAGATAAGTCTCTCTTTAGGACTGTACTACCACGTTGAACTTGCACTTAATTTATATAATTTCTTCCAATTACCTAGTCACATGCTAAAACAATTACCATACTAGACAGTACTTGGTCCTGCCATGAGGGCAGGGGACTGGACTCGATGACATCCAGTCCTAGTATTCTATGATAAGCTCTTGCTGTGAGAGGAAAGTACGTAGAGAATTAATACTCTGGACTTTGTTCAACAGCTGTTTGACAATAAATGCCCCAATCATTGGCTGGTAGAAATTGGAGTGGCTCGATTCAAGGCAATGGCATGACTGAGAGAGGCTTGTGCCTAAAAGGATTGTGTGGCCTTGATTGGCACCTTTCCTACAGGTTGAAATTCTCTAAACCAGGACACTCTGGTCCAGCAACATCCATGGTCAAGCACAGATGTTGAAGGACCAAACAGTCCCAGTGGAGGGCCAGCAGCAGGGACCCCTGTGGGGCTGGCAGGGCAGCAGGCTGCTCACAGTGAGCTGATGGCAGGGCCGCCCAGCACATGGCTTTGAGGCTGGGAGATCCAGAGTGTGGCTGCCTGGTGGGGCTTGGAGTCATGGTAGCAGTGGCTCAGTGAGGCAGGGAGCTGAGGCTGCCTGGTGGGTCTCAGAGCCTCGGTGCACAGCTGGGCAGGCAGGATCGACAGGGCAGCAGGCTGGCAGCAGGAGGGGAGGTGTCTGGGCCAGGGGGGCTAGTGGCAGGGTGGCCAGAAATGACCTCCCCATGTCCAGCAAAATCCCTCATCCTGGATCAGTCAGCTTCTGAGGGTGCCAGACCAGGGAGGTTCAACCTATAGTAGATGTCCATGTCAATTAACCCTTTTAATTCCCCTCCATTGGGAATGAGGCCTGTTGGTACACAGTGCTGGGTGACTTGTGCAGCTGCAGCTGGTATTGGATCTGTCCAGGGAAGAAACAAGATTTCAGTCTCAAGGCTGTCAATCAAGTAGCCTTCACAAACAAGAGAAGACTATTTTTACAAAAGATCAGCACTTCATTTTTCTCCAGCTGTTTCAATAATCAGGCCATTGACTTACTGATTATGGGGAGCCTGTCAGGACCTGGAGTTTAAGAAGAGCCCCATTCTAATTTAATAATGCATCTTACTAACAGAGCAATATTTCAGCACTACATAATTGCATCAGTATTTTTTCTATATCAGGCCGTTCTGCAATTTTTTTTCCCTATAGCTGTTTGAGATCTCCCTGATCTAAGGATCTTTATATTTGGCTTACCTTTCCTGAGCAGTCCTATGAGTCTAAGAAGTCTAGAGGATTTTAAAATTGCTCATTTACCCCTCCATGATACCTCTTTATAGCAGCTTCCTTGCAATGTAATGGGGAGATCTCTTGCAGATGTGGTTAATCAGAAAGAGATTACTATCACTCTGCAAACACCTGCACTGGAAGCATATCTGGCTTTTATTAGTATAAATTCCTACCGCTGACAAGCTTAGGGAGACAAGGACAGGCAAGAAAACCAAGATTCCCATGCACAGCTGGAGTATTAACTTGAAGTTTTGTTCACATTTATTTTTTTTCTGTAAATGATTTAGCCGTTATTGATCACAATTACCACCAAATAAAAACCAGAATCTACTAGCTTGTTTTGTTGTGTTACATGGCCATAAAATGTGTCTGTGCCGCCTCTTGGAATCTGCACTACTTCCTTGGTCTATTGCACACAGAGCTAGACAGAACAGTAGAGAGACGTGCACTACACATTTTTTAATCTTAGCTTAATAGATCTTCAAAGCTAGATCCAGTATTGGGACTCCATATTACATGTGTTAGACAGAAAATAAGGCCTTGTCTACACTAAAAGGAAGATTGCCACTGCCACAATCAATCTTCCGGAGTTCAGTTTAGCGAGCCTACTTAAGACTCACTAAATTGAACTCAGAGGGCACCCCCTGCTGGTGTCCAATTCTCCTCCTTTTGCAAGGAGTAAGGGAAGCAGACAGGAGCATTTGCTCCCATGGCATCAGCCTCCTGCTATGAAGACAGCACCAAGCTTGGCGTAAGGTAAGCCAACTCCAGCTTTGTATTCTAAGTAGCTGGAGTTGCGTAGCTTAAGACAAGCTGCCAGGTCTAGTGTAGACCTGGACTAAGTTAACTCTTCCATGGACCTGCACTATTCAGGGCTGCTGAAACAATTTGCACAGGGGATTGCTGAGAGCCACTGAACCAAACTGTAAACCCAGTATATAATAGAATCCCCTGCAAGCCAGAGGGTGCGGTACCATTTCAGCACTGCTAGTTCCTGCACTTATCTCTTAATTGTGAAATCCTGAGCAGTGGGGCAGGTGTAAAAGACAGACCCCCAACAGGCAAAATATTTGATCTTATGAAGGAAAAGATGTCAAGAGCATTACGCATGTGTAAAAGGGCAGGGAGAAGTTATGTAATCAAGAGTGCAGCAGGGAAACTCTTCATCCCCTTGGGGCCTGATGGATATGCTGGTTGATCTTTCTAACACCAGAATGGGAATATAATCTGTCCATATACACTATGCACAGGTGTAGATAGCAATGAAGAATCAAACTCAAATTTTTTAAATAAAAGAACTGGCAGTGTAGATTGTTGGGAAATACTGTCAGAAGCCTGAGATGGGGTTGTGCTAAAGATCTTAGGACACTTCGACATCTAGGTTTCCTTGTTTAAGTTCATTCTTGGAGGAGGAGCAAGCACAGAGTGGCAGCTAGGACCCTAGTGCATGGGGCCTGCAGCAGAGTCCCTGAAGTGCAGGGCAGCAGCCAGGATCCGTGTGCTAGGCCAAGAGACCAGGGGTGCTGTAGCACCCTCTACTCCCCTAGTTCCCGTGAGCTATGGGAGCACGTGTCCTTCTTGGGCAGTAATGGAGATATTTCAAGAGATAGCCGGGAGAGTTGAAATTTATTGTGAAACATTGATGTCCTAAGGTATTATGTTTCCAAACTCCGGACATCTAATGCTGTACAAAAAATGCCAAGTGTTCTTTGCCGGAAATGTGCAACTCTGAGATTTTACAGGGTTTTTTATTTTACCTCAGCAAAAACTTTTTACTGAAAACAATAATTCCTGCTTCCTTAAAATTGCCAATTGCCAGGGCCTGATTCTTCAGAGCTTTATGTAGCCACTGACAGAAGTGCAATATTAGTGTGGAATCTATCAAATCAGAATTCTCCACTTCTTTACACCAGGGAACAACGTAACCCTCCTTGACAATGGTGTAAATGTCAGGACAGTGGAGAATCAGGCCCATGCAGCCAGAAAGATTAAGGAGAGAAATTATAAAGTAGAAAGCGGGAAGATGAAATACTGAAGCACGTTGGTTCTTCATTATGCCTTCCTGGGTGGGGAGGGTTAGAACATACACTGCTGCAGCTTCAGGGATTTGGGAACTGTTCGTTTCTCCATTTTAACCTTGAGGCTTGTTGCTTTATTTCAAATGAGGCTGTTTGTCATCCATGTTCACACCGCCTTGTATACAGGCTGAAATCAGTGATACAAGACAATGAAAAGATAGTTCTTTGCACAGAAGACCAGAGAGTGGTTCAAGCCTTTAGTGGCAGGGATTTAGTGTTTAACTTGTCCTTGGAAACCAACTCACCATTGTAAAATCTTGTTCTATTTGCCACATCGGGGACCGTCACAATTGAGTTAAAGAGTGCCAAAACCCCAGATTATAGCGTAGTCTTTTTCTAGTTGGAGATGAGGTAATATACAAACGTTAGCAATGTCTACTTAAGCCAGACTTAGCCTGTGGATAAATATACAGGTCCTTTGACCTGCAAAACTTGAAGTGCCTTTGTTCAGAGCTACTGCGCTGGCTTACATTACAAAATAAATTATGAAAGATAAGTTGGCCTCAGGAGTTTTGTTTAGCTGTTCTGGACATGAACCTTTTCACTGTAACTTCGTTTTGCAGGCTACCTATCTACCTCACCAAAAAGATGAGGAGAAATTAAGACTGGTTGGAATGTTTCCGACAATTGCATAGGGCACTCCCTCTTGGCTTAGAAAGAGACAAAGACAGGGAGGAAGGAGAACCTTCCATCTTGAGTGAGTTTAACGTCACGAACGGCGTAACAACGTCACAAAGATGGAAGATGGGCTAGGGACCTGACAAACTGGAGGATGTAAATTTAAACCTGCCTATCTATATAAAGGGAGATGAAAACACCCTAAGCAGGACTAATTTGGTCACATTTGAGCAACATAACTCCCAAACACAAGCTTATCACCCTCAAGGGCTAGTCAGATCAAGCTCACAAAACCAAACCAACCATTGCTACGTTAATAATGTGACAAAAGTACTGGCCTCTATGGATGACCTTTTCAAACCTGATTATCTGAAGTCCAGGAAATTCATCAGGAAATCACTGGCTGGAACTGAAAACAGGGACTTCTCCATTACCTTTCCTCAAATCTTCTGTCATCTTTGTAATCTTTGCTTCCATATTACTGTTGCTTAAGTGCAGATTGTGCGTTCAGCATTCATTCCACAGGAGCTTATGTTCAAAGACCTTTAGCCCTCCAGTCTCTTAGCCGTTGTTCTGTCATTTGTGAAAATGAATCAATGCTAAATGCTTTAAAGGGTTTAAGCAAGCACAGTGCAAACCTGCAGCTGGAATCTTGTAAGTGGCAGTTGGTTCATAATGTATGCATGGGCTGAGCCGTCAAGTGACAGATCTCATCTTCTATGATGCTGTTTGTGATTGGCTAAGCCAATCCTAGATAGGCAAATCCAATTACAGATGTCACATAAAAATCTGCCATCTGTGAGTACTGTGCATTCTTTTTGGATCCTACATTGTTCTTATAATGTCTGGATACGTTGACTCTTGAAGCATTTGAGAGCCTGTACAATAGTTTGCTGCCAGAACAATCTGGTCTGAACTGTCATTTCCAGGACACTGGGAGATATGCCACATGACTTCACCTTGGCCTTTAAGATACCTTTATAACACTGTCTAGACTGCAACATTATAGCAGAAAAAGATATGCAATTTGCAGATTTACTTTCGAAAGAGGCTTTTTCGAAATTTGGAGCCTCAACATAGCGCCAAATTTCAGAAAAAAGTTCTCTTTTTAAGACATCCCTTATTTCTCATAGAACAAGGTTTACAAGGATGATGAAAGAGTGTGTCTGTTCTTTTGGAAAAAAAAATGTTTTAAAAATGGAGGCATTCCTTGGCACTGCTTTTCTCCCAAAAAATGCAGTCTAGACATAGCCCTACTGACCACCTACAGAGCACTTTCTGGGAACAAGCTGGCCACAGAAGACCATTTTCAGTATCTATCTATAATCCATCCTCATAACATGACCAATCCAGTGAAACTGTTCACAAGCATAGCCTCCATGCCCATAACACCACACAGCTCAAGGGCCTCCATGTTGGGAAATGTGTCCCATCACTTCACATGGGCAATCCTGAGGCAGTGCGCATGGAACTGATTGAGTTTCAAAACATGGTGGCAATATATGGTCCATAACTCTGAGCCAGACAGCAGGATATTCAAGACAACTGCCTGAAACTGTTACCGTCATCTGAAGTTTAACACCGTGGTCATTCCATAAGTGCTTGCTCAGGCTTCTGAAGGCGGCACTGGCTTTGGCTAGTCAAGCAGATACATCATCACCAGCATTTATGGTGGAAGACAGTACACTTCCAAGGTAGCAAAACTTATCAACAGCCATAAGGACAGTATCGGCAGTAATGATCACTGAAGTACTGGGCTCTTTCCAAACAGACTCGGACATAATCTCTGTCTTCTTGAGGCTCAAAGTGAATCTAAAACTGTGAGCAGAAATAGAAAAACAATCAAAGCTCCTGTACGTCCTCGACTGAACAAACCAATAATGCACAGTCATTAGCACACAGAAGGTCACGGATAGTTGTAGTGAACACTTTGGTGCAAGCCTGAAGACTTTGGAGATTGAAAATGCGACCATCCATTCAAAACTGAATAGGTATGCCCAACGCACATTCCTTGGAAGCAACTCACCGCATCATCAAAAAGTAGATGCTGAACAGGAGAGGGGCAACAGCACATCTTTGCTTTGTACCATTTGATACTTCTAAATGTGTTGATGTCTCTCGATTGTTAAGGATGTGACCCAGTATACCATCATGAAAGGACCAAACTATATTGATACATTTTTCAGGACAGCCAATTTGCCCAAGTATCTTCTAGAACCCCTTTCTGCTGATAGTGTCCAACAACTTGGTCAGGTCAATGAAAATCACAAAGAGATCCTGATGTTGCTCTCTGTATTTTACTTGGGTCTGCCTGGCTGTGAATTACATCAGCAGTGCCTCAGCTAGCACAGAATACACACTGACTTTCAGGAATGACACTCTTTGCGAACACATGTAATGACAGCCAATTGTAGAGGATGCAGGCCAGGATCTTACTAGCTATTCAGCAGAGAGATGCCTCAGTGGTCATCACAACATGCATGGTCACCTTTCCTCTAGTATATGTGTACAATCAGGGCATCTTTGAAGTCCTGGGGGACTTGTTCTCTCTCCCAGACAATGATAAATGGATGAGACTGTGCATCAGCTGGCCACCACCAGCTTTATAAATCTCTGATGGGATCGCGTCACTGCCAGCTGCCTTTCCAGATTTCATCTGCTTGACAGCTTTTTGTATCTCATCAAGAGTGGGCAGTATAACGGGCTGCGAATCATTAGCACACTAAGGAATCTCTTCAAAATCACTGCTGTCAAAAGTTGATGTCTGGTTTAATATCTTGCAGAAATGTTGAGCCCAGTGGTCAAGGACTTTAGCACTATCTGGGCCACAGACTGCCTTCAGCCCCTCATAGAATGCTTTGAGATTATGAATCCTGCTGGTGGCATTCTCCCTAATTAATGTCTTTTCTACACTCATATTCTGTGCTTGTGAGTGGGGAAGTATTGCCTCAGAGCCACTTGGGGTGGCTGAGGAGCTGACAGCTTCCATGCGCCCCTGGGCAAGGTGAGAGGACCATGGCTCCCTGCTCCTAGAGGGGTGGGGCCAACACAGAAGGGGTGAGGCTGAGGGCAGCTGGCCCTCAGCACTGCCCAGAGTGTGGTACATGTCCCCTCCCTCCGCTCTTAGCGCTGCTCAAAGCTCACAGCATGGCACTTTGGCAGTGATTTAAAGGACCCCGGGGCAATTGTCCCCTTTACCCCTCCCTGTCAGCGGGCCTACGGGTGGTATGTGATTTTTTTTTTTTCCCAGATTCCTGGGTGGAGGTTCTGAGCTGTACTGTTGAAAACAAACCCCCTACTGAGACCCCCTCCTCCAGTAGCTGCCGGCTTAACCTGGGAGAAGTCTTACAGAGCTCATTTAAATATTGTTGGCTAGCTCCTCAGTTGCTACGAAAGAAGCATAACTGTGCTGAAACCCATGTTCCCTGTAAGCGGAGAGTCCAGTGCCACCCAGCTGATTAGCAGAGAGCCCACAGCCGGCGGCATGTGTGTCTATTGGTGGTGCACATCTGCGAATGCCTTGGTGTACATAACAAAACTTATTCCGCAAGGGAATGGAACAAATTAGAGGGAGCATTGGCTGAAATCTCTCCCTCCCCTCTTTTTTGCCAGCCCTTTTGGCTGCAAGCATAACCTTCTGAATGTCATCTTCCCAAGCCTCATAGCAAGTGTCCTCTAACAAGAGCTCTTAGAGGGATCCTGCTTCCATTTGTCTCAATATGGTATAGTTTAATAACACGTAAACATTCCTAAGCCACATGGCTGTTCATTTAGTAGAATCATCCTTGTGGGGAGGGTCTGAGTTGAACCCATATTTATTTCTAATCTCAGTTTCACAGTGATTTGGGGAGGGGTGATAATGCCTAATTCTGAATAGGGATGGGGGGGGGGCCGCAAATGAAAATTTATGATCTCATCCATCATGTGAGCAAAGAGCCCTTTAGTGTCTTCTGAACATCAGCAGAACTCTCAGCTGGATTACAGCCTTAGTTTTCACTCCAAGAGGAGTCTGAGGACTGTGCATTGTTGATAATTACACAGTGAAGAGTCTAAACTAAACCAGGTGTTTTTCCCATTTTGCCAAAAGATAGTTTGACACACACTGGCTTAACAATGGATGGCTTTGCCAGATCACACACTGATATATGACACACTGGCCACTCCAGTGGTCCCAGTGGTGAAGTAATTTTCAGGAAAAAAAAATTGTAAATTATTTTAATTGAAAATAACAGGCCGGTTGGCATTGTCATGAAAAGTACGTTAAAGGGAAAGTTTCTGTGAAAGAGAAAAACTCTGACCAGTCGTAGGTTATAAAAGTTTCATTCAGTTTTCTTTATGTTGTAGCAAAGTACATTATTGCTGAAAACTTCTTTCAAAGGTCCCTCTTTAGGTCGTGCTAAAGTAAGACAATCCACTACTTTAAATGTGAGCCGCTTTCTGTTTGTTTGTGATCGATGACATGCTGATCAGGCATATGGAAAATGTAGGCTACTCTAATTGATACAAAGGAAATGTTTTAGTTCAGCAGCTAGGTATCTGTTAGCCAACCACAAGTGCCTATTTAAATTGTGCATGCTTAAAACCAGAAGTGGCTCATTCTTGAGGGGAAGGGAGGCAGGGCTGGAGACAGAGTAAAGGCACCAAGCTTTAGCAATAAAGTCTAGGGGGGCACAATACCCCTGTAACGGTATGTCTACACTAGCCCCCTAGTTCGAACTAGGGAGGCTAATGTAGGCATTTGAAGTTGCAAATCAAGCCTGGGATTTAAATATCCCGCGCTTGATTTGCATCTTCCCAGCCGGTCCCCATTTTTGAAATTTACAAGTCTGGACTAACTGACCACATCTACACGCAGCAGGGACTCAGTATTTTGAATTAAAGTGCTAAATCGAACTACTTGTTATTCCTCCTGCAACTTTGAATGCCTACATTAGCCTCTCTAGTTCAAACTAGGGGCTAGTGTAGACATACCCCAAGAGAGTACGTGACCCCACATTTCCCCCAGCATGTGTCACCTATACTTAAAACTTGAGGCACCTAGATAGAAAGGTTTAGGTATTGTGTTCAGTCCCATTTGCTGGTGTTGGAATAAACTTTAGTGAATGCTACCCCTGCAAAAATGGACATTGGCTAAAATAGAATTTACAGGTGCTATATAATCTGTATCCAAAAAGTGCATCACAGCAGACAATACACCTTTTTTTGAGATCTAGCTCCTATGAACAACTAACTGGGCCATTTGTAATTGAATTGTCTGGTAATGTTATGGAGTCCATTCTTTCAAGGGTGCTGAGCACACAGCTGTAATGGGCTCTGAAAACTGGACTTTATTAGATACCTAATTTTAGATATAATGATGATCTAAAACTTGAAAACTCTGGCCTAACTTTCTACTGTTTTTAAAGCGACTTGTGTGATATTCTAACAATATCACAATGTGTTGTGCCTCTCCAAAACCAAGCTGTTCTGGGATGGAAAGAAGCTCCTTCCTTTTGCGAGAGAAGTGGCCGGTAGGGTGAGGTTAATGTGCCCAGCCTGGATCTGCCAAGTCTCCAAACCACACAAGCTATGAGTTCTGGCTTTTCTTCCAAATACCACTTGGCACTTAGATGCAGCAGGAATTTTGGAGTCAATGACTTACTAAGGGGCATCTCTGCCTGCTGCCATGGGACCAGAGAGACATCTGAGGCTATGTCTACATTGCAGGCTCCTTGCACAAGAAGCTTTTGGCGGAAGAGACCAATTTGCTCCAGGGCATTTTTCTCACCCGGATCTCGATGTGTTTTTGACAGAAATGTGCTCTCGGATGCACGCCACCTACTTTCTCTGAGCACTGCAGCAGCCTGGTAGGGCTTTCTATAATCAAACCACAACGTTTGGAGGGTTGGCAAGGAAGGCTGTTAGGTACCCATATGAGTCACATTTATTTTGTGGAGCCAACTCGTGGGAAAGAATCCCATTGACCCACTGATGCTAGTCAGGTACATGCTCCCCAGAATGAATGAAGGTTGCACGAACACAGAAGAACCTGACCCACTGACATAAGAAAGCAGGCAGTAGGGCTGGTCACAATAAATAATCCTCCTCCAACCTTTGGTTTTAGCCTATATGGCTTGCATAGGGCTGGATTTAAAACCTGGGCTCGTTTAGGTGAAAGAGGCAGTCACTTATAGGTTCAAAGAATGTATGTGGATTCTCTAGCGCAGCTGGTTACTATGGTCTTGGTCGGGGCTCCAGGTAGAAGGACAAACCGAACACAGCAATCTCTTTCATCGATTCCATAGCACAGCCTTCTCTTTGGGTAGAAAATATATTTTTGTATCTTTTGGAAAATAAACACTTGTTCCTCTCCATAAAATTAACACAAGGGTGTGGGAAAGGTTTCATAAAACTGGCACTTGTCTTATGAATTCCGGAAAGGAGGGGAGGGATGTGCCGGAGCTCAGGGACCTCAAAGGACAGTGGATTGATGTAGCCCCGATTTTGTATTCTACAATGCAGCCCGAAGAGGGGGATTTTATATAATCTGGCTGGCATGACATTGTACTGGAGGAGCTCGTGCTGGCTCAGTGAAGAACATGGTAGCGTCCATGACTGCTGTTCATTCACAGTGATGGTTCGTTGCTGGCTCCTGTATGACTAGTTAAACTGTACAACACTAAGTGGTGACTGAGACATATATCCTGTAACACGAGTGTCCCACGCTCAAAGCTGGAAATGCACACCTTCCACCCCAGTGCTGAGCAGGGAACTTCCTCTGGGTAGTGAGAATGAGCAGCACACTGAAATTGACCGAGGAGGTTCATTTTCACAGCTGCATTCTAGGCAGCAATGAGACTGAACAGAGATGCTGATCTATTTCAGTGAGCTATTCTGAAAGCAGCAGAAAAGGCAGGGGCGCAGAGAACTATCCCTCTTCTTCTCTTGCCCCCTTCCTTTCTTCCCCAACTCCGAAGCAACAGAACAACTTAGCTTCTGATGCTGCTTTCCAGTAGTGGCTACTTTCTGATCTACAGTAAAGCTGACCACTGAGTCTGGCCAAATACCTGTCACTTTCATGCTGCGGGCTCAGAAAACTAGGAGCAGTGGTGATATGGGACTGATTAGGCAAGGAGGGGAAACTAAATGAGAGATTGGGCAAAGATTCTCTTCCCTCTTATTTCCAATTTACTATCAGTTGGTATCGCTGTCATGTCCCTTTGGATCTCTCTGTCTTCTGGCTCCTTTTCTTACCCAGCGCTGCCCCCTCTTCTTGGGCTAGCTCTCGGTATTCCATGTGAGCATGTACCACTGCCAGGCCCGCCGATGGGAAGGTGGGGGCAAAAGGGGCAGTTGCCCCAGGGCCCAGTTATTCAAATGCGGCTGGGTCTCCAGCTGCCGCCACTGCCAAAGTAGCAATGATGGCGGCTGGAGCCCTGAGCCCTTTAAATCGCTGCTTAAGCGCCATGTCGAGCTCTCTGGGCAGCACTAAGGACTGTGGCAGGGGCACGCTGTGCTCCAGGCAGCACTGAGGGCCAGCTGCTCTCAGCCCCAGGCCTTCCACTCTTGACCCCACCCCTTCTGGGAGCGGGGAGCCAGGCCCGCCCCCGACCTTGCCCAGGGACTCAAGGAGGCTGTTGGCTCTGCTGATCACTGCGTTATATAATGGCATTACAACATCTGTAGTCAGGGACAGCAGGTTTGCCAAAGTGTTGGTTATGCACAGAATGCCCAGATCCCACACTCCTCCATCACCCAAACTCCCTCCTCTCCACCTGGCTAAGGCTTTGGGAGGCAGTTTGGGTGGGTGCTGGCTGGGTGCAGATCGTGGAGTAGAGTTTGGATGCTGGGTGCAGGCTCAGGGCTGGAGCAGAAAATGGGGGTGCAGGAAAAGATGAGAGGTCAGGTCTGGGGAGGGAGGTTGGGCGCTAAGTGCGGTCTCTGGGCTGAGGCAGGCGGTGAGGATGCAGGAGGGAGTGAGGAGTTCAGGCTCTGGGATGGAGTTGGAGGGAATGGGCCGGGCAGAGGGCGGTCGGTGCAGGAGGGAGCTTGGGCATAGAAGGGGGTGAGGGCACAGACTCTGCGAGGGGTGAGGTGCAGCAGAAAGTGTGAAGGGATGGGGGTACAGCAGTTACCTGGGGCACCCACTTTGGGCATTGGCTCCTAGGTGGTGTGACACCTGGGGGTCTCTATGTGCTGCTGCCTACAGGTACCACCCCCCACAGCTTCCCTATGGCTGCAAGGACACTTAAGGTGAGGGCAGCAGGGGTACGTCTAGATTACAGCCTTTTATCGACAGATACTATCAACAAAGCTTCTGTTGACAAACAGCCTCTAGACTGCATCCAGTTCTGTCGACAAAGCAAGCTGCTTTGTCGACATGAGAGTGTAAACGCAAAGGACAGTGTAGATGCAATAACGCCTTCTGTCAACAGAACTCAGTTGACAAAAGGCATTATTCCTTGTAGAATGAGGTTTACCGCCGTCGACAAAACTGCGGTAGAGTAGACGCGGGTATCGTTTTGTCACCAAAAGTCCACTTTTGTCAACAAAACCCTGTAGTCTAGACACACCCCAAGCAGAGAGACACACACCTCAGGGTTGTGCCAGCAACTGCCCGGAGCAAGCAATCGAAAGCTATTCTAGCTCCACTACACTGCTGGTGATGGCAGCAGGGGCCCCTGGGCCATTTTAAGTCACCTGGAAGTAGCAGCCAGGGCTAGGCAATGCACCAGGAAAGGTGCGCAAGGACAGCAGGTGGAGTCCGGGGAGAGACCTGGTCCCAAACTTTGCTGGATCTGGGCACCAGGCCAGGAATATTCCCATATATCTCACCACCCATGTCTGTGGCTCCTCCTCTGTTCCTTGCACTGAAGTTTGAGTTGCTGAGTTTTGCTGCAGAGGCTTTCACTGTGCTGTCCCTTGTGATGTCCATGTCCTTATGACTTGCTTAGAACCCAGCCGTGAGGCAGAAGAGTTAAAATTATTCATTCTAATGTGTGTGAGCTAAGATTTCCCTGTCCCCAGGCTATTGTGTGCTAACTGCTCTTCGCTCTGCCTTCTCCAGGCTTGACTATACTGTGCTGCAGCTGCAAGCCCCATGCCCTTTTGCACCTGTGTCACATGACTCTGTGACTGTTAGTCCTCTGGTTCATCTCGCAGTTCCCCATACAGAAGATAGAACCCTGTGTAACAGAATGGCAGATGGCTACAGCTATATGCATTCTAGTTAAATGTAACATGCCACTAACATGTTTCTGTAGAATGCGCATTCCAAAATGAGTGAGAGAATAAGGAGCATCTCTAGATTTAAATCTGTATTACAAACATACACACAATCAACCTACATGACTATTGTAGTGCTCAGTTTACAGTGGTGGTGGCGGCCATAGAAATACCTAGATTAAAACACATAGCTATGCTTATTAACTACAGTCTGCTTTTTTAAAATCTATTTTGGTTCCAAAGATCATCTGCAGGACTACCAATTTACTCACTTGGAATAGGAGTAAATCAGGTAACCCAGATTTGTATTTTTCACAGTGATGACAGAATTTTTCTTAGATGACAGAAACCCATCTGTATCTCATGTAGGCTTTCCTAGATTTATTTTCTATTCAATGTAAATTGGGGAAGGTTCTGGCAGGCGCACCATTCACTTCATGTAAACTTAATGAATGTTCAGGCAAAAGAGAAATGATCTTTCTCATGAGATATCAAAACCACAAGCCTCATTCTGTTCCCATTAAAGTTAATGGCATAATTCCCTCCGCTAATTCTGGTTGGAGGAAACACAGCCTCCTAGATTTCAAAGAGGATAGTGACAGAGTTTTCAGGCCACATTAGCTTTTGTACAAATGTAATTTCTAATCTGTTAATATCTGAATTGGGCAGTGTCCTTGTAGCCATTGCTGGTTCCATATGTTTTGTTGGATCAACTTCTGTGGGTGAGAGAGAAACTTTTGAGCCTCATAGAGCTCTTCCTTAGGCCTGGGAAAGAACTCCCAGCACCACAACACAATGCAAGGTAGAAGAGATTATTTTGCAAATTGTAATTCTCCCAGGCCCTGGGTGGGGCGAACAAACAAGCAGTAGCCGTTATAAAGCAAGGCCTTAGGATCAGGACAGCATGAAGTCAGGCCTCCTCGCAAGGGGAGGTTGTTTGCCTCTTCAGGGGAACTTGCCTCCCAAGGGAAAGGGGGGGGAGGAGACAGGCCCACCCACTCCACTGTGTCCCAGCCCAGGGACCTAACAGCGGCAGCACCGGCTGCCACTGAATTGGTGGGGATCCTGGCCGCAACATGCCGATCTGGTCAGTGGGTTAGTGGGGATCCAGACCACAACACGCAGCCCAGCTGACCTCCATATCCTCAGCTGGTGCTAGGTCAGCTCCGCCTGGGCTATTTCCCCACCTGGCTCCATAGCTGGGCGATAGGCTCTGCGGGGACCGAAGGAGCTGGCAGGGCATCCATGGGTTCTGGGGGTGGTTCAAGCAGAGGTCCAGGGGACCCGGCCCATTCTTCCAGGCTCGGCCTCAGTCCTGGGCGTCCAGGATAGGCCTCAGGCCTTAGCAGGTTTCTCTGCAGCTTCCCTTAGGTACCAGACTCCAGCAGTGGTCGCGGCAGCCTGGAATAGTCCTCCAGCAGTCCGACCCAGTTATCCCACTGAAGACCAAGCCTCCTGTCTGCTCGGCTGCTGGGCTCCAAATGAGCTGGGAGCTCCCTTTCTTATACTTCCAGTCCCGCCCTTCTGCTTCCTGTAGGTGGGGCCGGGGCACTCTGGCACCGCCTACCAAGGGGTCTGTAGGGAAACTTCCTCTTCGGGGTCATCAGGAGGCCACGCCACCTCACTACACATATGTAATGAGCACATATTGTAAGAGACCATTCAAGGGAGAGTGGCCCATTAATACCTGTGCCCTCATAGGACAAAAAGATTGTTGTAATGAACACCCACCAGTCTCTTTTCAGTCTACAGTTTTTTGGTGTGTATCCTATCTGAAGTGTGGTGGGAAAAGGAAGTGCTACAGGGATGTTCTTAAGAACACTTTGGTAAAGTGCGGTATCAGTGCTGACACCTGGGAGAGGCAGGTGAAGGATCAGGTAACCTGGAAGACCGCCATCAAGAACGGTGTCCAAAACCTTGAGATCAAGTGACATCTCCGTGAACAAGACCAGAGAGACCAATGTAAGGAGCGTGCCCAGGCCCAAATTGGCCCCACTGGTGTCAGCGCCACTGGAGATAGAAACCTCACATGCAGCCACCTCCAGAGAGTGTTCCTTGCCAGCATTGGCCTAATTTCTCATATACGTATTCAGCTGTTATAGGAGTCCAATGGGAAATCTTACTTAATTTGAGGGATCCCAAAGAGAGAGTTATTTTTATGAATTAATGATGTTTTTGCCAAATCTTTAAAAGCAATAAACAGCAAGAATTCTGACTCCTGGGATTCTTTTTTCGGCCTTCCCCCTACCTGGAATGGGAAATAAGAAGAAAGTCAATGTTAGAGTATGACTGTCATGCTAGAAGAATAGAAAACCATTTACCTTAGGAGCAAAGATTTTTCCAGGGTCTGAAACACTTCTTTATCCAATAAGCTCAATAACCTTGTGAGATGAAGAAAGAACAAAGAGCATGAGACATACAAATGAGAAAGGGGTCAATTACTGCATTACAATCTCCAAGGGTGTGATTTTAACACAAATTGCACATTTAGTCTTGCATCTTTTAAGTGACTCCTTGTTTTTCTACCTTTATAAATAGGTACCAGATGCCAGAGGGAACTCTCAAAATTTCAGTGAAACCTGAGATAGAACGACCTCAGGCTACTTATTTCTTTTCTTTTTACAACTTACAGCTTACGCTGACGTTTTGTTTAGAATTCACAACCACAAAGGCCTTTCTTCCAATATTCTACTTTTAAAAGTTTGACAATAGCAAGTATTTGTCACTGCCTGTCACACTCTTCCCTGTTAAATAACAATCTGGCAGTATCCCCATTCTAAAAGAGGTGGCTACCTTTCCTCGCCCAATTTCAATGTCCCCAGCTGTAAAAATGTCATCTGATCCACTGGCAAATGTATTGTAACACTCCAGGTTATGTTTTCTCTGCCCTCGCTTGCCACATTATTAGGAGAGGAGGGCTGGGAGCTAAGGAGAGAGGTCAGTGCAAAAGCTGCCTTGCTTAACAATGTGTGTGGGCCTGTAGCCAAGTGATTCTGTTGCTCATAGAAGCCACCTCTCCTATTGGAATGAGCACCAAATTAAAACATACATTTCAAATTAAATAATTCGACATTGTTTTTTGTTCTTTTTTTAATTCAAAACACTTCACTCCCCCTCCTGAGAGCCCTCCTGGATTGAGTTCGTTGGATCAAAGAACAGGGAGTTCTGTACAAGAATGACATGTTAAATTAGGGGGCTTTGCGTCCCAAAGGAACGAGATGTTTTGCAATTCAGTATTGGAATGCAAGGAAGATTCACGTCCTTTCACTGAACACACAGCTTTCTGAGACAAAAACTGTTAAATAGAATTAATATCTTTATTTTAGCTTCACAGCCTTTCAGAAGACTATCCCTATGGTACTGCCAACAGTCCTGCTTGTCTGAATTCTCAGTGGCTTGTTTTCATTAGGCTAAAGTGGGCTACTTACCCACGGGCTGCCTTGCATGGCATGCTAGGCTATATTAGCAGCCACTGCAAAGTTGTAAACCATAATGATACACTGCATAATGGGCCTTCTGAGTTTGGAAACTTTCATTTCCATAACTTGATAGGAGTTTTCCTTTTGCATAGAGTTTAAAATGTGCCATCGTTTTCTTATCCTTTGTTCTTAAAGAATAGCGATTTTCCAAGCTCACCCAAAAGAAGACTAAGAAAATGCATTTATGCTTCATGCACCAAATAAGTCTAGTCTACATTTATTTCAATTGGCCTTTGTAAATCAAATGTGGTCTTTTGTGTCTCCTGCTCCTCCACCCAACCACTTGCCATGTGAAGAAATTTCATTTGTGCTCATCAGAGTTATACACAAGTGTAACAAGTAAACTGCATCTTCTGAAGGGGACGATACCTTCAGCCAGGCAGAGCACATTTCTGTTTTATGGTAAATTGCATTCTTGCCTCTTTCTATCTAGACAGCTCCTTTGGGACTCATTCTTCAGTCCCTTCCCTCGCATGCAGAACTCCCATTGACTTCAGTAGAAGTCCATGCATGATAAAGCAGCTAGCAGTCCCTGCCACATGTTATTAATTGTCATATTTAGGAAGCACTCAGAAGAGCGCTTCATCAGGAAGGAAGGCTCAGTAGTTCCGCTGCACAAGCACTCAGTTCAGCATGAATCTGCTCAGATTTCTGGAAACTCTTTCTTAACCCCAGGCATGCTCTGAGGATTAGCAAGGCATTAGCAAAGTCAGACACGAATCTTAAGTGCATAGCTCCTACCACACTTGGGCTGTGTCGACACTGGCATGAATTTCCAGAACTGCTTAAAACGGAATACCATTCCGTTTTCAGTTTTTCCGGAAAAGGAGCGTCTACATTGGCAGGCTGCTTTTCCGGAAAAGCCCTTTTTCTGGAAAAGCGTCCGTGGCCAATGTAGACGCGCTTTTCCGGAAAAGAGCCCCGAGCGTCATTTTCGTGATCGGGGCTTTTTTCCGGAAAAGACTACTGGACTGTCTACACTGGCCCTTTTCCGGAACAGTGTTCCGGAATAAGGACTTATGCCCGAGCGGGAGCAGAATAGTTTTTCCGGAATAGCGGCTGATTTTGTACAGTAGAGCATTGTTGCATTTCCGGAAATTCAAGGGCCAGTGTAGACAGCTCGCAGCTTATTCCGGAAAAGCAGCTGATTTTCCAGAATAAGTGGCCCAGTATAGACACAGCCTTGTAGTTTGATACCCACCTTTACATGAGTAACTTCTTATCCTTAAAAGTAGAAATCTCCAAAAACAAACTTACTTTTCACCATTTATATTTAGTTTTCTATTAAACTAGACCATCAAGGGTCATCTTCTGCTGCTCATGCATTGGCATGATGCTGTTCATCCAGTCTCCTTGGATCTCCAATGCCAGAGAGAAATGGACCCTATTGTTATTTAAAATTAATGTAAAAAATATTTCATTCAGATTAGGCCTCTGAGAGAGCAGCTATTTCAGCCTCTTTTTAGTTAGGGGTTTGTTTGTTTTTTTGTTTTCAGCCAAGTGTGATAGGCGGTCCATAGAGCACTGGTTGGTCACATGGGGTGTGTCTAAACTACATGGTTCTGTCTACGGAGCCATGTAGATTAGGCAGGACGGCAAAGGAAAATGAAGCGGCGATTTAAATAATTACAAGGCATAAAGGATCTGCCAACGAAAGGTTCTGGGGTCGGCAGATCCCCGTCTAGACTGTTGCACTAAGCCAACAATCAGCTGATCGGCGCAGCGTGGTGGCCATTTTGATTTAAATGAAGCGGCGATTATTTAAATTGCCGCTTCATTTTCCTTTGCCATCCTGTCTAATCTACATTGCACTGTTGACAGAGCCATGTAGTTTAGACGTACCCGTGGTGTTGGTTACTCCTTGTTCCAGCTACTATATGATCTTGAAAATAACTAACATGACATTCAGTGTTTTCCTACTCTTACCCTGCCACAAAGGTCATTGTAGTAGCTACCTCAAGAATGTTGTTTGATCGTGACTAGAGGGGAATTTGGGCATGTAATCATGAATGGAAGGAGAAGGGTCCATGGCACAACCTCTATACTGGGTAAGGGAATGAACTTCTGGACTGAGCTATCTGACAGTATCTCTTTAAGCACATACAATTTTTGGTGCAACAAAATGATTTGGAGAGCTGAGTGAATAAGTCATAGGGTGACAAATTCATTCTTTTTCTGTTGGTTTGGACACTTTCCAGATCACCACATGGATGTTTTTAATCTGCTCTCGTTCTAATAGGAATTTATTCAGCGAAATCCTATGTCTTGTGTCATGCAGGAGATCAGACTAGTGATCAGAATGGTTCCTTCTGGCCATGCAATCCCTGAATCTAAAACCAAGTTCTCAATACTTTTGAAGAAATGTGTCATTGTTGTCTCACACTACGTGAGCAGTTTTGCTTTGCTGTGAGTGGTCTACAAGTTACATGGCTATTGTTCCCTGGCAGGAGGAAAGCAGCTCATGAAGTTTGCCGTACAAATACTCTCAGGAAGCAAATTTAAAATTCACTGTAAATCAATGTGCCTGCATTTCCTGTTGCGCCCCCTCCCTTTCCAGTCGTGGAATTTGTCCATGCCCCATCCAGTAATGCACAGATGGCTCAGAAGAGGCGCTTGGGCTGAAGGTGGAGCTGGGGGCAGAACTGTGAGGGAATGAAGGCAGATCGGGTTGCTCATGGCAACTGGGCCTGGGGCCAAAGCTGGGCTGGGGGTGGAGTGCAGTTGAGTGATGCTCCCTCCCTTCCCCCACAATGGAGGACAGCCTGGGTCCCATTGTTCATTCCCCCACCCCCTGCCCCTCTAGTGGGGCATGCTCCCCTAGTTTGGAGCTCGCTGCTCTAAATGAATAGTGAGCATGCAAGACTAGAACTTCCTTTCCACACGCATTTGTGCAAGCAAAACTCACTCCCATGGATGTTTGGCCAGGTTCACTCGGCATAAAGTTCAGTGAATAATCATGGGAAACATTGGCAGCATTTGGCCAGCTCTTATTACAAATGCTTTGTACCTGGTTTTCTATACAACTTCTAGCGAGTGGCTTTCTTCCGGGAATGAAGAACATTCCTAATGGATGAGCTGCTGAACATTTTGTTGGATTATGAATTGCCAGTGGCTGGAGGTATTTTTGAACTATTTGTACTAAGCTAACTGAAATCTGCAAGTCATACTGTTCTTTACGCTCACAGCAGCGTTACCAACCATCAGTGAATTCACAAACCGTCCGTAAAAGGCTAAAATTGGACCTATCTGTAAAATCTATGAAAACTTTAGATATTAGTAAACAGAAAGTGAGTTTTGCAGTGGATCCCCTCCCCCTTGGCCCTGGGATCTCTGTGCCATGGGGCAGTTCTAGGGAGTCTATAATTCCCAGGGCAGGGACTCCCTCAGACCAGCTGCTGGCTGGTGTGAGGGAGTGGCAGGGGACTCGTCTTTGGCCTCACTAGCCTCCGAACAGCTGCAACTTTTGGTAGGCCTGCGTGCAACACACACCCCTGCCGGGCTCCTTGTGACTGGGATGCAGGGAATGGGGTACCCACGAGTAAGTCTCAGTGGAGTGGTCACAGATGGAGGCCTCCAGTCCCCACCAGGTGAGCAACTCCTGGGTGTCTCCTCCCAGGCTGAGAGAAAGTCCCGGAAGGGAATGGTTGGGCCAGTGAGGGGCCTATAATAGGAACAGGGCCTGGACAGCGTGCTATCTGTCCAGCTGCCTGTATGGTGGGCTTCCCTCTTCCCCCAATTGCCTGCCTGCTGTCCTGCTTAGTTGCCAGCTGGGCTGGGGTTTCACAGGTGTCTCTGTCAGCTCAGCTGAGAGGCAGGTGTTGTGATGTGTGAATAAAAACATTGCATACATGCATTTGATGAAGCTCATGCTCCAATAAATCTGTCTATAACATGCCACAGGACTTCCCATTGTTTATAAAACTGGGAAACCTTGTTCAGAGGAACACTGAATAAATATCACCGGATGGACCATACTTTTAGGATTCCGATGCATATGCCGTACCACTTAGTTACCACTGTTGCCAACTGGGAGTGGAATAGGCAGGGAAGGGTCCATGGGATGTCAAATTACTATTTTCCTTTCCATTTCTAACATCTGCATGTCACTCTTTGGCCTTGAGCAAAATTTTGTCCAAGGTTTTGTCAGGGAAAATGGCAACTTAAAGTAAGCAAGGAGAGAGAGACCAGGGGGCAGGTGAAGAGGAAGAAGGGAATGGGAACTTTCTAAGCATCTCTTAGATTAGAAGCTAGAAGTGGTCCAGAACCTCCCCTCCCCCTGTCTTTCCCTGGTTAGCAAGCAAAGAATTGGGAGAAGGGGAGAGAAGTAGTTAGTTCTGCTCTTGGTTGGTGGCACACCATCAACATCGGGATGGGCTCTTCAAAAACACTTAATGTCATCTTAACTCTGCTCCAGTTGAAGTCAATAGAAGTTTTCCCAGCTCTCTCATGGGGTCCTAAGTAACACTGCTCACATCACAACCTTAACTGTAATGATTAGGGCTGGAATTTTCAAAGGTGCCTAAGGGAGTTAGGCACCCAGCTTGCATTGATTTTTTTTTAAAGGAATCTAAGTTTAAATAGCATTTTGCCTGTCATCCCCGCAGGCATCTTTGAAAATTCTGGCCTATGTTTGAAAGGGGTCAGCAGTACCAGCAGCATGCTAAGTGTTTTGGGAAGTCACACAGATCCAACCTCCACTAGGCATGCTTTAAGATTCCCTTCTTACAGTCCATTTATTTTTTGTGTCATTTTATAAGGCAGCCTTCTTAGCAGTGGAAATTTTGCTTTAATTACATACTGCTCCATTTGATACACTTGATTCTTCTGACATAAATTTGAAAAGTTATTTGCATCAAAGCTTGGTGAGTTGGAACCCTTCCTAAATATATAAAATAACTTCCTGAACTAAAATTGCTAACGGCCAAATCCAGTTTTGTTGAGCTCAATGGGGATTTTACATTTACTTCACTAGAACAAGAACTTGGGGCTAACAGAACAATGCAGACTTTGTTCTTGAAAGTTTAACAGGTGCTTAATATAACTAGGTAAAATACTGTATCTCGCTACATGAATTACATCTTCTTCTTTGTATTGCACCTGTATAATTGTATTTTGCATATATTTGAAACCCTTTAGAACAAAAGGGGTATATCTTTTTCTCATCAGGATTTGTTCTTTGTGTTTCAACACAGATGTCCGAACACTGGCATGATGTATGTAATCATAGAATCATAGAATAATAGGACTGGAAGGGACCTCGAGAGGTCATCGAGTCCAGCCCCCCGCCCTCAAGGCAGGATCAAGCTCCGTCTACACCATCCCTGACAGATGTCTATCTAACCTGTTCTTAAATATCTCCAGAGAGGGAGATTCCACCACCTCCCTTGGCAATTTATTCCAATATTTGACCACCCTGACAGTTAGGAATTTTTTCCTAATGTCCAATCTAAACCTCCCCTGCTGCACTTTAAGCCCATTACTCCTTGTCCTGTCCTCAGAAACCAAGAGGAACAAATTTTCTCCTTCCTCCTTGTGACACCCTTTTAGATATTTGAAAACCGCTATCATGTCCCCCCTTAATGTTCAATCTAAAGGGTTGTTGCAGTGTTCAGCTACATGTAAAAGACCTTCTTATTCTCAATCTTTGGCTTTGGAGAGGACCACACAGGATCAAATTTTTCACTCTTTGATTGCCTTTTTAGGCTGAGTTTAGCACACAATGTAATTTGAATAATGGAGTGGCAACACTTCATAATTAGGGCTGGTCAGAACCCAGAATTATCATTCTGTGGGAAATTCTGAAACCTGCCTAGTTTCCACTGGAAGACAGCAAAATCAACAGGGTATCACAAAATATTTTGATGTCGATTAGCTGGCATTTTCCCACCAGAAAAACATTCCACCAGAAAACTTTCAAGCAGCTCCAGTCATACTTATATATGCATAGTTTTTAATGCAACCCTGTTCCATTAGACCTTTAGCATTTAGCTGTGTTGTCTGAAACCTCATTTTAGACTTTCTGGAATTCATTTAATCGCTGTTGCTACTTTTTGCATGTAGTTACAGGCTCACAGATTCTTTTGTTGGTGATGAATAGTCTCACTTCTAGGGCTTCTAGAGTGTAGTTTTTATAGCGTCTATTGGGGGGGGTTCTTCTGTTAAATGTTTGCAAATTCCCTTTGGAGGCTATTGTTCATTGCACCTCTCATATGCAAATATAACCCCAGGACCATATCTAACGCTAGGATGGATGTGACATTTTTACAAGTACTTAAGTGATTTAGAAGCCCTATTTGTTTAAAAAAATGATTTTAGGCTCCTAAGTCTCATTGAAAGTCAATAGTGACACTGGTTTTACTGGTGACCAATCAACACTTTGCTTTTTGAGGTAACTCAACATTAAACCACCACTAAGTCCATTGTTTTGGTGGCTGCAAAGTGTGGTGTTCCATATAAAGTCATAATATGCAGTGTGAGTAACAGGTAGAATTTTAACAGTGACATTGTCTGCTTCGCTTTGCTGTAGAAATGAGAGGAAGCCAGTGTGGAGGCTTGAGGAAGGCTGGTTCCAGGCGGTGGGTGAGGTAAATGATTTTCACAGCAGCATTTTGAATGGATTGAGCTGGAATGTGTGAGGCGCTGGGTGGCCAGAAGGGAGGAAGCAGCAGCCCTGAAGGTGAGTGATTGGGGCCTAGACAAGGGTCACCACTGATAACAAAACCCAGCCCTCAGGGACACTTAGCAGGTGAGCCCTTCGCTGTGAAATGCTTTTCTTTCAAAACAGTCTTTAAATCTTCTGCTAATGAACTAGAGCTCATGACGATTAAGGCTCTTGGACACTGAACAGTGCATATCCCACTGTCCCCATGCAGTCCTGCCAATCTGGCTCTGTTCTCATCTGCTTCATGCCTGATTTTCCTGGCCTGGGCTGTTTTATTTGCCAGTGGCCATCAGTTCTGACCTACAAAGCTTCTCGACTTACCCTGTGCCTCCTTTGAAAAGAGATTGGGGGGGGGGGGGGATTTGGGATGCGTCCAAAAGGGGGATGGGCTCTATTTCATTTGTTACCTGGGGCAGTGTGCGAACTCTGGTTTCCAGGGGTTAGAATGCCCCCCTTCTACTTCACATAGAACAAAGGCCAACCAATCAGCAAGGTTTCAAACCCGCCGTTAAAACATGAGCGTGATTAATGCACGGCTTTGAATTTCATGTATTATTGAATTGTATATGTTGCTGTGTGCTTGGAGGGCTTTCCTTTTTAAAGTGCAAAACAAATGTGAGCTTAAATGGGGAGAGAGAGGAAAGAGCTAAGCAAAAGTATTTCCATATGGATTCTCAAAATCCTATGCCTGGAGGACAAGGGTGGGTAGGGATTTATACTATGCTTCACCAAATCAAAAACTAAATTTGAACCGCGATAATGAAGACGCACTGAATTCAATTGCAGAAGAGCTGAGGGATGCAGGACTGCTGCCAAGAAAACTTGGAGTCCATTGCTTGTCTGTGGATCTGCTGATGCTCCAAAAGATTTCAGAGTTAAAGTAACAAGCACAACATGCTACCTTCCCCCCTACCCCCACCACCTAATTTAGCGTTATTATTTTTCAGCAACTCAGCTCTAAGCAGATTTAGGTCTTGATCCTGTGACAGGATCCCAAGGTTGGACCTTCTCGCTTATTGACTTTGATGTTATACCACATGGACAGAGGGGTCTTTTGGTTCTCATTGCAGGGTGAGTGCGCTTTATAGAGCATTGTTAACTGCCGCTGTCTCATTAATCCCATTTTAAATGATAGGGATCATTTTAAAATGTGACTGAGCAATTCTGAAAGGGGAAGGAATGTTGTCTAGTTTTCCAAACAAAGAATTGTGTCCTGGCTCTTCTATTTTATCCAGGGACTGCCACAGACTCACCAAATGATCTAGGGCAAGTCACTAGACCTTTCTGTGTGTCATGGGGGCGCTCGCCCCGGTAGCCTCAGTGCCCCCTGACTGTCTTCACATATCCCATCTCAGGGCGAGTTACAGTCTGTATGGGTTGCTCATCATCGGCTTTACAGCAGTTTGTACTGGCCCTTTAAACAGGCCAAGCCTACAACAGATTCTCGTCGTAGCTGGGCACCCCCCCAGTAGGGGGACCCGGGCCCACCCTACTCCACCGGGTCCCGGCCCAGGGCCCTGCGAGCAACCAGGTATAGGGTCACTCCCTCGGTGGGGCTAGCTAGCCAAACCCACCAAGTCTCTCGGGCCAAGAGGGACGCCTCCCGCTCCTGCCCTGGGCCACTTCCTACCTGGCCTTGCCCAGCTGGCTGCGATCTCCAGGCCGACGTCCCCTCGGCGGGTAGTCTCCTGGTGACACCCACTCGCCTCCGGTTTCCTCCAGGCCTCTCCTGGAGTCCCCGGCAACTGCTGAGCGAGAGCTTCCCTCTCCAGTTCCTTTCCTGTAGCTGTATCCCTCTCAGGAGCCCTTGCTGCCTCTGCAGTCAGCCCTGCCTCCCCTCCAGCAACCGGGCCTCTCCTTTTATAGCTGGCAGCTGGGCTCATTAGCCTAACCATCTCAGCTGGTCTTCCAGCCTCCCTCAGGCTCGGGCCTGAGCCTTGGGCTTAAAGGCCCAGTGCAGGGCAGGCGCCCTGTCACACTAACCATCTCAGCTGGTCTTCCCGCTTCCCTCAGGCTCGGGCCTGAGCCTTGGGCTTAAAGGCCCAGTGCAGGGCAGGCGCCCTGTCACACTAACCATCTCAGCTGGTCTTCCAGCTTCCCTCAGGCTCGGGCCTGAGCCTTGGGCTTAAAGGCCCAGTGCAGGGCAGGCGCCCTGTCACACACCTTCCCCTTCGGCTCGTGCTTCCCTTCTTCCGCCAGTCCCAGCTGGGCCTCTCTTATCCCTTCCCTCGGGGCCTGGTATCCCCTGGAGGCCTTAGCTGCCCTCGGGCTCGCCCTCGCAGCCTCTGAGCATGGGCCGCAATGTCGGCGGGTCAGCAGGCGTGCTCCCCAGAGGGTCACCCCGCCAATGCTGGTATGGGACTCCACTGCCCCCTCTCTCACCCCTTCTCCCAGGACTCCATCCCCTTCCACTGCCTCGCTATTGGCTAGGGACCTAGAAAAAAAATCTGCATTGTTATGGGTTTTCCCCGGCCTATGACAGACCTCAAATTTATAAGGCTGCAAGGCCAAGTACCATCTCATGACCCGCGGATTGGTTTCCTTCATCGTCTGGATCCATCGTAATGGTGCGTGGTCTGTTATCAAGGTGAAGGTCCCCCCTAGCAGATAATAGCGGAGTGCCTCTATTGCCCACTTAGCTGCCAGGGCCTCTTTCTCAATCGTGGCATATTGTAGCTCCCGGGGTAGTAACTTCCTGCTCAAATAGAGGATGGGGTGTTCCTCCCCTTCCTGCTCCTGTGAGAGGACGGCTCCTAGTCCTCGGTCTGACGCGTCTGTCTGTACTATAAATGGTTTAGTAAAATCCGGTTGATGGAGAACCGGTGTCTGCATCAATCGGCGCTTTAACGTTTGGAACGCTGTTTCACATTGTGCGGTCCACTGGACCCTTTGGGGTCGTGCATTTTGGGTCAAGTCTGTCAAGGGCGCCGCAATCGTGGCAAACTCCGGGATGAACCGCCGATAGTAACTGGCTAATCCCAGGAATTGGCGGACTTGCCTTTTTGTAGTGGGGGCTTTGTAGCTTCGTAGGGCCTCCACCTTGTCCACCTGAGGTTTTATCTTCCCCTGCCCCACCACATAACCTAAATAGGATACTTCCCTTTGTCCAAAATGACACTTACCGGGGTTAGCCGTGAGTTTGGCGTCGACCAGGGCCCCAAGGACCGCCTTTAGATGTTGCAGATGTTCCCGCCAGGTTTCACTATAAATGACAATGTCATCAATATATGCAGCAGCATATTCCTGATGTTTGTATAATACCTTGTCCATTAACCTCTGGAACGTCGCTGCTGCCCCGTTCAATCCAAATGGCATTGTGGTGAACTGGAACAGGCCAAATGGTGTGGCAAATGCGGTCTTATCCTCCGAGGCTGGCGTCAAGGGAATCTGCCAATACCCCTTAGTGAGGTCGAGCGTAGAGATGTAACGTGCTTTACCCAACCGTTCCAACAGTTCATTTACTCTGGGCATGGGATAAGCGTCAAATCGTGAAATTGCGTTGACTTTCCGGAAGTCTATGCAGAAGCGCATCGTGCCGTCAGGCTTAGGCACCAATACGATGGGACTGCGCCACTCGCTTCTCGACTCCCTGACCACCCCCATTTGCAACATCCGTTGCAGCTCTTCCCGAACGGGCTCCCACATTTTCCTGGGGAGGGGCCGTATGTGGTCCTGGATCTTTTTACCTGGGGTTGTCGCGATATGGTGGCTCATCAAGGGGGTCTTGCCCGGTTGTGTAGTTAAGACCTGTTTGTATTCCCGCAGAAGGGCGTTCATCTCTCGGCGTTGTGCCTCCGTCAACTCTGCCCCGATATGCGTTGCCCCTTCTGCCTCCAAGTCGCCTCCCCAGGGTCCAAGCTCCGGCTCTGGTTGCTGTAAGGTGATAAGCATACCCTCCCGTGCATTCCACTTCTTTAGTAAATTGACATGATAGATCTGCTTGTCTTTCCGTTTTCCCGATAATCTGATCTCGTAATCAACTGGCCCCACCTGCCGTATGACCTCGAAGGGTCCTTGCCATTTGGCCAGTAATTTCGAGTCTGGTGTTGGTAACAGCAGGAGTACCCTGTCGCCTGGTTGAAATGTTCTGGATTTGGCCCCTCTATTATAATATTGGGCCTGCCTATTTTGGGCTTGGAGGAGATTCTCTTTAGCCAGTTCACCTACGGTTCGGAGTCGTTTTTGTAAGTCCAAAATATACGGTACCGTACCCTTCACCCTTGAATCCTGTTCTTCCCAGGCCTCCCGCACCAAGTCCAATATCCCCCGGGGTTGTCGGCCATACAGCAATTCAAATGGGGAAAATCCCGTTGAGGCCTGGGGCACCTCCCGGACTGCGAATAATAAGGCCGGTAATAACCGGTCCCAGTCCTTTGGGTCTAGCTCCACAAACCGCCGCAACATCCCCTTTAGTGTCCTGTTAAAGCGTTCAACAAGTCCATCTGTCTGGGGATGGTAAACTGAGGTACGCAATGCCTTAATGTTTAATAGGCGGCAAAGTTCTGCCATCAGCTTAGAGGTCACATTGGTCCCTTGGTCTGTTAATATTTCCCTCGGGATTCCCACCCGGGAGAATACTTGCACCAATTCCTGTGCCAGCGTTGACGCTGTCGTATTCTTAAGGGGGACCGCCTCCGGGTATCGGGTGGCATAGTCAATTATAACCATTAGATATTGATGTCCTCTTCGGGACCTCTCCAGAGGTCCTACTAGGTCTAAAGCCACCCGGTCGAATGGTACCTCTACCACGGGGAGGGGAACTAAAGGGGCTTTTGGTACCCCTCCCTGTCCCGTCTTCTGGCAGTCTGGGCAGGACTCACAGAAGTCTCGGACTTCCTTATAAATCCCCGGCCAAAAGAACCTTTGTGTTATGCGCTGTAGGGTTTTTTCACGCCCCAAATGGCCTGCCCAGGGATTAGCATGCGCAAGGTCTAATACCCGCCTTCGGAATCTTGCCGGGACCAACAGCTGGGTAACCTCCATCTGCCCGTCAGCCGTCCGCGCGACCCGGTATAATCGGTCGGCTCTTACCTCGAATCGCGGGGTTGGTCGGGGCGCTGTCCCGTCGGGGTCTCCGTTCTCTCCAGTCGCTTGTTCCCAGGCATGGGTTAAGGAGGGGTCTTCTCGCTGGTCTCTTTGGAAGTCCTCTTCCCCTCCTACCTCCTCTGAAGCGAGGGTTTTCTCCGGTCCGGGCTCCTCCCTTGGCCCTTGGGACCTGCCCCTTGTCGAGTTCGCCACCCCAGCTGGTGGCGGTTGCTCCTGTGCATCCCATTCATGCAGGATGCGTCTGAACCCCGGCCAGTCCCGGCCCAGTAGTACCGGGTATACCAGTTTCGGAGCTAACGCTACCCGGCAGATCGCTTCGTCCACCCCATCTGACAGGCGGACCCACCCCGTGGGGTAGGTCCGGACATCTCCATGTATGCATTGCATGGAGATGTTTCCCCCTGCTGCCTCCCACTCTGGGACTAGCTCTGTCCGTACCATTGTCTGGCTGCACCCCGAGTCCACCAGGGCGGTCACTGTCTTCCCCTCCAGCTTTACCTGTAGGGTAATCTTTGTCCTATCCTGTGGTCTCGCTCGGAGGTCTGCAGCCATCACCTGGCCATACACACCCTCGGTAGGGGCGTCGCCGGCCTGCCGGGGTCCTATGGGTACCGGCCCGTACGCCCTCTGTGAGGGCTTCCTGCCTGAGCTCCCTTGCTCCTTGATTCCACCTGGGTCCAAACCACCTTCTGTTCGCCCTTCAGTTCCCCTTAACGTCAAGGGCTGGTGGTCCCCCGGCCTCCTCCCGGGGCTTTGGCTCTTCATCCTTCCCCTTGAGCAGGCTGGGGCTTCCCCGGTCTTACTCGGACAAGCCCTCCGTAGGTGGCCGGGCTCCCCACAGGCCCAGCATATCCGTGCCTCCCCGGTTACCTTCACCGGGGCTGCTCTCCCTTTGTTCCTATTAGTTGGGTGGGGCCTCCTGGCTCCCACCCCATAGGGGCACTCCCTCCTCACGTGTCCCTTGTGCCCACAGGCCCAACACATTTTCAGGCTCGGCCCTTGCCCCCAACTCTTGGGGCCTGGTTTATTATGGGGTCCAGGGTCACCCCTTTTCCGGGGCCGGCTCCCCTTTTTCCATGGCCCGGCCTGTAGGGTCTCCCAGGCCCTCCAATACTTATTCATTGTCAAAAAAAATTTTTTTTTTTTTTTTTTTTTTTTCCTTTTCAACTCCTGTTCTAGTCCCGTGGCCGACGGACCACTATTGGTTCAGGAAGACCCCTCTTTTACCTTGGGGTTGGGGCATTGCCCACATTCTCCACCATCTGTCATGGGGGCGCTCGCCCCAGTAGCCTCAGTGCCCCCTGACTGTCTTCACATATCCCATCTCAGGGCGAGTTACAGTCTGTATGGGTTGCTCATCATCGGCTTTACAGCAGTTTGTACTGGCCCTTTAAACAGGCCAAGCCTACAACAGATTCTCGTCGTAGCTGGGCACCCCCCCAGTAGGGGGACCCGGGCCCACCCTACTCCACCGGGTCCCGGCCCAGGGCCCTGCGAGCAACCAGGTATAGGGTCACTCCCTCGGTGGGGCTAGCTAGCCAAACCCACCAAGTCTCTCGGGCCAAGAGGGACGCCTCCCGCTCCTGCCCTGGGCCACTTCCTACCTGGCCTTGCCCAGCTGGCTGCGATCTCCAGGCCGACGTCCCCTCGGCGGGTAGTCTCCTGGTGACACCCACTCGCCTCCGGTTTCCTCCAGGCCTCTCCTGGAGTCCCCGGCAACTGCTGAGCGAGAGCTTCCCTCTCCAGTTCCTTTCCTGTAGCTGTATCCCTCTCAGGAGCCCTTGCTGCCTCTGCAGTCAGCCCTGCCTCCCCTCCAGCAACCGGGCCTCTCCTTTTATAGCTGGCAGCTGGGCTCATTAGCCTAACCATCTCAGCTGGTCTTCCAGCCTCCCTCAGGCTCGGGCCTGAGCCTTGGGCTTAAAGGCCCAGTGCAGGGCAGGCGCCCTGTCACACTAACCATCTCAGCTGGTCTTCCCGCTTCCCTCAGGCTCGGGCCTGAGCCTTGGGCTTAAAGGCCCAGTGCAGGGCAGGCGCCCTGTCACACTAACCATCTCAGCTGGTCTTCCAGCTTCCCTCAGGCTCGGGCCTGAGCCTTGGGCTTAAAGGCCCAGTGCAGGGCAGGCGCCCTGTCACACTGTGTCTCTAATATAACATGATATAATTAGGTAGAGTGCCTTCAGTGGTGGTTATAGAATTTTTAATTAATGGGTGCCAAAGTCTTTGGAAAGCATACTGCACTGAAAGTGTCCAGAAAGTGTCCGTACATGTCTGATGTGCAATTTTATACCCCACTGTAATACTAACGCCCTGTTCCTACATTATGCTGCAGCTACCTTTGCAAGCCCTGTTGATTTATGATTTTTTTTTTTAGCAGAAGGAAGACGGTTCAGCCTCCTGTGGTGCCAGATGGAGTTTATATTAAAAATGGCTAGTTTATAGAAGGGAGTACGAACTCCATGGGAAATCATGTCTGATCAATTTCACCTCTCCTTCTGTTCATGGGTTTTCTACCCACATCTTGGGTTCTCTTTGTTCAAAATTATTTAAATTAATTGCAGAACCCTGAACAGGGCTTCTTGATTAAGAAGTTACACCATTATACACTACTGCTTTAGTTCTATAGGATAGCTGTGATTCCCTGCTCTGAGAAGTGCCTTCAGCTATGCCTCTTATGAAGACAAATCTTTAGGACAACTTATGTTACCATCACCCTGGCCTGTTAACACTGGCATCATTTCAGGCCGTGGGGGTGGAATGTGTTCAAATTTTGGCTGAGGTCACAAGTTAAAGTTACAGTTTTATGGAGTGAATTTGCTTCCTCATCCCTGTCCAATCTGCTCCTTCTGGAAGTGTTCATGCTCTAAAAGCTGGAGGAAGAGGGGGAGTGGCTCGTTCTAGTTCCTCATTTGTTCACATCACAAAACCAAGTGCACAATTGGCAGCCTCTGTCCTGGACCAGAATAGCAGGATTGCTGCAGGTCACTCTTGTGGCTGGATTTCAGAGAAACATGCTGAGCCTCTGCCTGCACTAAATCTTGGATTTCTGAGCATACCAAAACCCAAATTGCATCATTTCATTCTATAACCCTCTATCCCAAGAACACTGGCAAAGAACGCTGTTTGAACTGACCTTGCATGGGATACAAATCACTGGCTTGGCAGAGAGGACTTGGCAGAGATCAGAATTAACAGTGTGTTAGCCTTTTTAAAGGCCCATGTCTAGGGAATTCCTCAAAGATTTCCGTCTGGATTTGCACCTGGGACTCCATTTGCTTGTGGAAAGGGATAGGGAGCAGGACAAGGCTGCTAGACAAGAGAAAGGCACCAGCTAAACAAAGGGGATCTGGCTCAGGAAGCAAGCTGCACTGCACTCCGAGTAGCAAAATGGAACCTTGTTGCTTTGGGAGCCCTCTGAATTCCTGTGTCCCACGATTTAACCATCACCAGTCCCAGGATTGCAGGAAGCACATAATAAGGCACATACTCCATCAGCCGTAATAACTTTCCTGCCTTGACAAAGCTGATTAAGGGAGATGCATGCAGATCAGTGCTTGCCAGTGAAAATTTCCAGATGGTGGCTGTAGAACTTGTCTGACATATTTCCAATGTTGATTTTGTTGCCTTTTCTAGAAAACATGCATTGAAAAGATCTTGATACAGCAGAAGGGATGAAGTCCAGCACAATGCAAAATTGATTCCTACATTCCAGAACTGCTCAAAACGTCATTCATTGCTTATGAAAATTTGGGAAAAAATGATAAAATGCTCTTATGGAAATAAGTCCTGTAGAATGTAATTAACAGAGAATGGTCATTCTATAGCTTTTTTAAAAAAACTAAGCAATTTTATGGCAGAAATAAAATTCTGTTACATTCTATATAGCTACGTCTACACTGCCCAGTCTTGCACAAGAACATATGCAAATGAGGTGCAGCGATGAATATCGCCACACCTCATTTGCATACTTACTGAGCCACCATTTTGCACAAGGGGCTTTTGCGCAAAAAGGAACAGTCTACACTGCTCCTTGCACAAAAACCCCTTCTGGTGCAAGAGCCGTTCTGCCGCTTATTTTCAGGCAGAACAGCTCTTGTGCAAGAGGCCGTTTTTAAGAAAGGAGCAGTGTAGACTGCTCCTTTTTGCGCAAAAGCTCCTTGTGCAAAAATGGCGGATGATTAAGTATGCAAATAAGGCAATTCATTGCCATACCTCATTTGCATATGTTCTTGCGCAAGATTGGACAGTGTAGACGTAGCCTAAGTGTTTGCAGTAATTCCTCTAAAACCATGTAAGGATCAACCCAGTTGGATTCCACATGATTCTTACATCAAGGTTGAACCAGTTTTATGGATTCTTTCATGAGCAAGCTGAATTACGAGAGAATTCCATGTATGCTGGAAACCGTCTTGCTAGTGTGTGGCAGTCAGGAGGCTTGACTGGCATGTGAGCTCATTGCATTGGTATTTTCATAAATTCTGAGCATCCCAGAAGTCCTCTGTTGTGATGCCAACCTTATCCTGTTTAAATTGACCTCCCCCACTTTTCATTTCACGAGTAGACCTCCTCCAGTCTTTTTAATTACATTTGAGAGAAAATGGGGGGCTCTTGCAAGACCAGCTGATTAGCCCCTCCCCCCTTACACTAATTGGAAAACCTGTATGCACACTCAGGTGGTTCCATTTTCAAAATCTGACCCCAGGCAGAGCTCTTTTCTTCTGTGTAGAATATTTTGTCAAAGCATTTTTTGCACAGGTTTACTTGGACCCAAATTCATCAAAACTGTCATGGGTGATTTGCAGGCAGTAGATACCCAACGGTCCAATCAGCATTGGTGTCACAAACCATTACATGCCAAAGAATGATCCCAATTAGTAAATCCCCTACTAATAGGCCACCTCCTGAAGGATGCTGATTGCTTGTGACAGAGGTTTTCATGCTGCCTGCTAGAATACTACAATTCAAGCCTTTGTGGTTGGGGCTTTGGAAAATTCCTTGTTAAGTTTCTGAGCCCTCCCACCTCCATAAAAAGGACAAAACTGCACACACACAATTAAAACAATTTGAGAAGAAGTGGTTTGTTTGTTCAGCGCCGGCGCCCAAAGTCCTTCTACAGTAAGACCTGATTTTAAAACAACTTTTTCTACAGAGAAGTGCTAAGCCATTGCATATTCCCTATCCTGGCTTGGAAAGGAGAGCCATGATTTGGTTCTTTCCTCCTGGAGTTTATAGAACCTAAAGTTAGAGCCGTATTTACTCTCCCATTTCCCCTTCATTCTGTTTTCCTTTCTCTGCTTTTGTGTCCATTTTTTTTTAATTCAGGAGGTTCCTGAAATCCAGCTGATTATTCCTCAATTAGTGTAGGGTATCATTAGGGTTTTATGTCATTATTTAAAACAGCAGTAGTCATGCTTTTGACAGCATCACTTTATTGGATGGTAGCAGCTAGCCAGGAATGAGAATCTGTGGACAAAAATAAGTGAAGTAAGACCTGTAAGGGCTCAGATATTTAATCAATAAATGTAGCACCAATGGACAGGGAGGGATCAGCCGTGCCCTTTTGCATGGACCTATATTGGAACTAAAGGATGAGGCTGATTCTGACTAGTATAACCAGTCGGTGAGACTGCAGTGCAGCACAGTAGCCTCCCCAGGAATTGAAATTAGAGGGGGTGTTCGAATTTACATGGGGAGGTGTCAGGCCGATGAGGGGTGAGACCATGAGGGTGAAGGTGGGCTGTATGACACCATAATTCACAAAACGGGGGGGGGTGTTGGGGAAGTTCAGGGGGGTATACATCCCCATAGGGGGGGTGTAGGGAAATCCCTGGTGCAGCAGATGGTTCCAGTAAAATTCTTGCTCTGGCTAGAGCTTCTAACAAGCTGGCTCACTTCACGGGCATTGATAACATTAGAGCTGCAAGATAAGGATGTGCTACAGGTGGTAACCTGATAAGTACAGGAGTCAAGAAGATTTCTTCCTTTTGGAGGGGATTGCAAAACAGGCTAAATGCTTTAAAAATGTTCAGGCATTAGCTACTAGCAGAGATATGCTAGCACTAGTCTGACCTGGTAGAGTAAATCCTAGAGTCCCTTCACTGGGGAAAGACTGTAGACATTTTTAATACTCTATGCCCAAAGTACTTTCTTTGTGCTTCTTTCAAGCAGTGTTAGAGGACACCAGACAGCCCCAACACTAACAGTAAAATATCCTCCTGAGTAAAGGAATATTAGCTCTCACTCAAGCAAACTAAAGAGAAAACACCAGCAGCAAAGGGCAATTTTCCCCTTAATGTGCACTGAGAATAGCACAGTTGAGATTTGAGCCAACCCCTCGGTAACTCAGAGGAACTCAATTCCCCTGCCCTCTTTATCCATTTGAAAAAGCAAGACAAGCCCAGTGATGCAATAACACTCTGTCCCCATCATTCATCTGTATAAAGCTCCTGCTTCTCCTTCTCCCCCACTAGCTATCGTCTGGAGTTTTGCAAACCTACACGAAATTCAACCTGAGGGAAGGATCATTTAAGAGTAAAACATTCCCATTCTCCCACCATGTGCTCAGAACATTTGGATGAAAAGTGGTAGCCAGGCAGGAGGCATATGCAATTACTAGAAGCGGAGGTTCCTTACAAAGCAGCCTGCACTAACTAAGGATATGTCTACACATCTAAGTTATTTCAAAATAACAGCTGTTATTTCTAAATAACTTTTCTAGCATCTACACAAGCCAACCGCTATTTCGAAATTAAATTGAAATAGCGGAGGGGTTATTTCAAAATTGGTAAACTTCATTCCACGAGGAATAACGCCAATTTCAAAATTGCTATTTCGAAATAAGTGCTGTGAAGACACTTTTCAAAATAGGGGGCCTCCAGCCCTTCTCATGGTGCCCTGGTGGCCACTCTGGCCTCAACCAAGAACACTCCTGTCCCTCCTCCTCTCCCCAGAGCCTTTAAAGGGGTGGACTCTGGCCATAGTGACTATTCCAGCTCCAAGCTTGCCAGCCCAGAGCCAGCAGTCACTGCCCTGACCCAGTGGCCCCAAAACATGAGCCAGCAAGCCACTGGCAGCCAGCCCTCCACCGCTCCCCAGGAGCAGTCTGCCAGCTCCCAGGAGCCTGCCAGGGCCCGGAGAAGGCGGGCGCCTTCCTGGTCTAGGGCGGAGATCATGAACCTTATTCAGGTTTGGGGGAATGCCCCCAACATCCATGATCTCCGCATTAGAAGGGGGAACATGACTGACTATGGCAGGATAGCTGCCAGCCTGGCCACCAAAGGCCACAGGTGAACCCAGGAGCAGGTCTGCATGAAAGTCAAGTTGGTCCAGCGAGACCCCCCCCAACCCTGAGCCCTGAGTTTCTCTTCCCCCTTCTTCCCCTTGCTTCCCCCTTCCAGCTCCCTCCTCCCAGGTTTCTCCCTCCCTTCTTCCACCCTCTCTCCTCCCCTCTCTTGCCTCCTTTCCCCAGTCTCACCAGAGTTTCATTCCCCCTCCCCCAGTTTAGTTAAATAAAGAGAATTTGTGTTAATGAAAATACATGTATTTTATTTTACATCAGGAAGGGGGGTTAGGGAGGGGTAAGTGGAAGGACATGAGGGAGGAATGAGGCACAAACCCCCAGTGGGGCAGACCAGGGAGGCTCTTAGTGCTCCTCAGGGTGGAAGCTCTCCCACAGGGCCTCCTGGATACTGACAGCCCCCTGATGGACCTCCCAGATGCCAGCCTGCAGAAAGTGCAGCCAGGCTCACAGCAATGCGTCCAAGAGAAGCACCAGAGTGTCCAAGGGCAGCTCTAGCTCCATGTTGCAGAGTGTTGTGGTGTCCCAAGTGAGGGCAACCAGAGCACCAGAGACAAAATACTTGTCCCTCATCAAGGTAGACAAGCAAGCAGGGAAACCTGAGAAGTGGCTGTCCGGGGAGGGGGTCCCTTTAAGCACAGGCCTCAGGCAGCAGCCACACAAAAGTAACTCCTGACCTGATGCTCTGCTGGGCCTGGTTCCAGCCGGCCTTAAATGCGATTCAGCATCCACTCAGTGTGGACATGCTATTTCAAAATAGCCAAATGCTATTTCGAAATGCATTTTGTGTATAGATGCATTCTTTCAAAATATCTTATTTCAAAATAACTATTTCAAAATTAGATATTTTGAAATAACGCTGTAGTGCAGATGTACCCTAACTGATCTACAGAGCATATATCTTGTATCTCTCCAAGGCAAGGGAGCTGCTACAGGGCTCTCTGGACCTTCCATTCATGGTTAATTCATCTCCATTTGGAGTCGAAGTTGAAACTGGATGTCATTTTGAACTAGGTGCTCTCATTCCACAATAAGTGATTGGGCTTGACAGCATACAGTTACGTAATAAGAAAGCACAATTGTGCCCACTGTAGGAATTGCTGGGTGAAATTCTATGTCCTTGTGTAACCCATAGTATTCCATTGTAAAGTGAGTGGAAAAGACTCAGCTGATCAACTCATTTCAACCAGTGCAGGACTGTCCCAAAGTTCATTTATTAGTGGCTTGCCCAGAGAACTTTGAAGCCTGACAAGCATTGGGAATTGCACCATTTGCCTTAAAAATCTTTTGTGAAAGCTGAGACATTCTATTTTGTTAGGAAGCTTTTCTGACTGCATTTCTGCTATCTTATTTTTACCCCATTACTTCTAGTTACATACTCCTTGCATTAAGCCTAAATAATTGTTCTGCACCCTTTTGGTACTGGTAGACTGCTAGGAAAGCCTCCCTTGTCATCTCTGACCCAAGTATATGAATTTTGATCTTTCTGACAAAGTCAGCTGTTGGCCTCCTTTTCCATATTTGCTCCTTTCCTTTGACTGGCATTAAAATTCAGCAACATGTTTCTGGTAATGTCTCCACAGTTGGCCAGATCCTGAGATGGAGTAACCCAGTAAACATCTAATGACTATAATGGAGCTATGCCGATTTATCTCAGCTAGGCCAATATTCCATAGCTTGTCTGATATTCCTCTGGGCATGGAGCCCTAAACTGCAAACCTTTACCTAATTTGCTGTCCCCTGCAGCATCCCTCTCAGTCATGAAGCTGTCAGGGTTTCTCCTTCCTACTGGATTTTTGTTTGTTTTCTCCAGCTGCACAAGCTTTTTTCCAATCTGAACCATATTAGCATGATCTGACCATATTTCTAAGCTCACTGGTTCTTTCCATGGTATTTCTATATCTTCACTGATGTTCCCTATCCCTCTACTTTTAATATCTGTTAATTTCATTAGTATTCTCTTTACTCCCTCACTAAAACAAATCGTGACTGTGTAAATAAGAGGGATGCACAGTCATTTCTATCAACTCCATTGGGACATGCCAACATTACAAAGTTTTGCCAACACAAGATATGGCAGATACAACAACTACAGTTAGCCTATCACTGGTGTACAAGCATACTTGGCTCCTGACATTGGTGCTGCATAGGGTACGTCTAGACTACCGCATTTTGTCGACAGAAGTTTTGTCGACAGTATCTGTCGACAAAACTTCTGTTGACAAAGCGCGTCCAGACACATTGAGTTCTGTCGACAAAGCAAGCTGAGGTATACCAGCGTCGACAAAATTGCTGAGTTCTGTCGACGTTATGTCGACAGAACTCCGCGGTAGTGTAGACGCTGGTATTGTTTTGTCGACAAAAGTCCACTTTTGTCGACAAAACTAGGTAGTCTAGACACACCCATAGTCTCACCAGAACACTTGTATCAAGGCACAGTGCAAGGAACCAAAGTTGGGTGTTCCTATGACCAACCCACCACCAGTCAGCTCACTGTCTTCTGGGTAGTTTTAGCAAAGCATGGTGGGTCATAAACAAGTTGCCCAAGGATGACAGGGAGCAAGAGTTCAATTCTTCATAATACATCCCATGTAGAGTGACCAGACATCCTGTTTTTAAAGGAACAGTCCCCCTACTGAAGCCTTCTTCCAGGTGTGCCGACCTTTTGTAAATATCGGCAAATTGTCCTGTATTTTCTAGGACCACGGCCCAGAGCCAGCAGCAGGGAGCTCTCCCCCCACTTTGCTCACCTCTGCGCATACCGATACCAGAGTCTCCCTGGCCACCTCTTCCAATGGCAGCAGTGGCAGCCCTGAGGACGGGCAGCGAGAGCGTGCCCAAAAGAAGCCCAGGCTGCATTGCTGCCCCCTGTTCCCACTGCTGCTCCTGCTCTACCTCCTGCCATGTCCTTTGGAAAGCAGCCCTGCTGTACTGCCCTCAGCTCCCAGGAGTAGCCAGGGCAGCGTGTGCACTCCCACCTCTGAGCACCTGCTGCGTCCCCTGCTTGGTGCCAGGGGATGGTGGTCCCTGTTCAGCACTGGCGGGAGGATCCCTGCTCCCCTGCACAGAAAGGTCCTGCTGGCCCAATGGGCCAGGTTCAGTGAGGGCAAGGGTGACATCTGGCAGCTCCATGCAGGGAGAGGATGTGGTTCTTAGGGAAGGCTCAGGCCTGCCCCCTGAGGGGAGGGCTCAGGCCAGCCCAGGCGTGTCCTGTTTTCCCTTTGGAAAAATACAGTCAGCTTAATCCTGTGTCATTTCTATCCCATAATTTTCAAACTTATTTTCAGCTTCCCACAGACTCACCCAGACAGGGATGACAGCAGCCTCTGCGGGGCCCTGGGCAAGGTGGCAGGGTGCCCAGCTCCGTGTTCCCAGAAGGGACACGATCGGGGGCAGAGACCAGAACTCCAGTGGCCAACACGGCCACAGTAGCAGCAGCGTTTGTCAAGCCCTGTGGCAACTGCTCCCTATCCCCGTTGGTGGGCCTGCCCCCAGGACTTGTCACTGTCTGTCATCTGACAGAAGCACAGAGCTTGCACAGCTCTGCACTATTGTAATGAGCACTGCAAGCGCAAGACGCATGATCCTCCAGTATCTGCAGAGCCACAAGTAGCTTAGTAGGGAATGTGACCATTCCTTGGAGGGTGGATTGGTGTGGCACATAGTGCAATCCAATACATCATTGCTGGTGGCGTTCACAGAGCAGTTATGGGTGGTGAAGCTCCTGGCTCTGGGTGCCAAGTTCTTTCCAGCCATGCAACACAGGGACACTAAACTAACCACACCATTGACAGCAGAGAGGCTAGTGGTGATCACACTATGGAAACTTGCAGTGTTGGATTGCTATCAGTCAGTAGGAAGTCACGTTGGAGCAGGAAAATCCACAATGGGGGCCAAAGTCAGCCAAGTGTGCAGGGCCACTAATTGTCTCCTGCTGGGCAGGGCTCTCAGCAGAATGCAGGACATAATGTATGGCTTTGCAACTATGGGGTTCCCAAACTGGAGTGGAACAACACACAATATGCACATCCCTATTTCTGCACCAGACCAGATCAACAGAAAGGGCTACTTTCCCACGCTTATGCTAGCACTGGAGGATCACTGGGGACACTTCCCTGACCAGCACACATTGGTATCAGTGTAGGTGCATGACACACACATCTTTACGAACATGGGATTGTTCAGAAAACTACAAGCAGGGGCCTTCTTTCCAGCTGGTGGATTTCCACTGGCGATGTTGGAAAGCTGGTGGCGATCATGGGGGTCCAACCTCTCCCTTTTCTTCCCTGGTCCATGAAGCCATACACCAGCCAGCTCAGCAGCAAGGAAGGCTTTACCGACCAGCTCAGCAGGTGCACAATGAGAGCTGAATGTACTTTCGGTAGACTAAAGGGATACTGGCATTGTTTACTCACCAGACTGGCCCCCCTGTGAGAAAAGCATCCCAATGGTTACGGCTGCCTGTTGTGTCTCGCATGCTATTAGTGAAGTAGAGGGGGAAAACTTGCTGCATGGGTGTGGGGGAGGGGTATGCATTGGCTGTCTGCTGAATTTAAATAAGGGTGACCAGTTAAGCTTGGTGAGGCGCTTTATGGCTTGGAGGCTTTAAGGGAGCACTTCACCAGCCGGCTACACTAATATGCTGTGATGTGCTACGCTCAACCTGGAGCTGTTATTTGAGGCCAATGAGGAGCTGTGTGGTGCTTAGTGCACATCTGTGCATATATCACTGACAGTGCAGCCAATAATGATTGCTGTACATTTATGACAACTACAGTCTTTGGCACGGATCCTCGGGCTTGAGTGCACAAGAGCACGACTTTCACTGCCAGCAGGCATTACCGACCATGTGTTGCAAATGACTAAAGATAAATAAAAAGCTTTATTTGGTTACTAAATCCACTCCAAAAAATCTGAAGAACTTAATAAAAAATACATTTTAACTTCAAAAAGTTCAGGAACCTTAAACAAGCCAGGGAAAGGAACACTAATGTCCATTGTAGCTACACATAAAATTGTGAAGCTGCGGTAGCCCGCACTTCCCCCCAGTGTGGAATGATGGGGTAAGCTTGCAGGGGGTCCTGAGGCCATGTGGAATGGTGAAGAGTAGGGGGGTGCAATGCTGCAGTTCTATCCTGACTATAAGGGCAGTTGAGCGTGGGATTGTTGACCTTGGAGGACGCTAAGAGTCGGCAGCATCTACATTGGCTGACAGAGAAGTTTCATTATGTTCCAGTGTGGCTCCCCTTGTCTTGCGCCATTTTTCCATACAATCTGCAATATTCACCTCCCCACCTTTGTTCAAGATCTGAGGCAGCTCTGGCCAGCAGGATCCTGCAGAACACATCTTCCCACATCCCTTTTGTCCTCCTCCTTATCTAGAGCAGTTGATCTGCTGGTGTGGAATAGGTACTTTTCCAGGCCACAGATAAAATGCAAGAGTGCTTATTGGCATTCTTGCTTCAGAGTGCTTATTCAGGGCACCACTTCCAACACTAGCCATTGTGAGTACGATCATGCTTCTGCGCTGCTCAGGGAGCTGGTGTTACTATGTTGACATACAAGGGCATTTACATTGGTGGGACACATCTTTAAGTGTAGGACAAAGGTCAGCACAACCAAGTGGCTTATGTTAACCTGCCTCTGTCATGTAGACCAGACTTTAGTCACCTCTCCCCAAATCTACCATGAATCGTTGCCCTTTCTCTAGAGCATTTCAGTTACTTTTCCAGGCCTTCCTATCCAAGCCAATCTGTATGACTTTTGTAAGACACTATCAAGAACTTTACTAGAGTCCAAAGGCAATAGATGTATTATATTCCTTTTGTCCACTAATTTTGTCTTTTGCTTAATTGATCATGAAACTGCACAGTTATTTAAAGTGTCCCAACAATAATACTCTGTGACTTCTAAAGACCCTAATTGTTTAGTCTAGGAATACATTTCACTCATCTCCATTCCTAGTGGTGGATAGCAAATACCTATTTTTTCCCTCTTTTTCATTCCATGCCTCTTATTTCAAGGAATTTTACCATTACTTTATATCTTCACTTCAGATAGCAAAATCAAAGGCAAAAATGGGAGTGAAGGTCCCAGCCACCATGAAAATCAATGGGATTTGGATGCCTAAATCCCACTAAGGAAATACTCCAAACCTGGAGTCGAATTGGATTCCTAACTTGGCCAAGGGAATTGTAGTGCACGATACTCTCTGAACATCCCTCTCTTACATTAGGAAGGATCCAGATGGCTGAGAACCCATTGCATCCACAGAAGGTGCTTTGTAACAGCTACCAGTACGGTATTATATGACATAGCAGAAAAGGCCTAATTTTTCAAATCAATTTCCTGGGTGGCTCTCACTGAAGTCCATGGAAACAACACTAATGTATCTGAGGCCAAAAACTGGGCCCCTAGAAATTGGAGTAGCAGCAAATCAACAGGCTTTCTAGATTATCTCTTTGCAACTGTAGGGTTGGGACCTGCCTTATATTTCTCAAATGCCGACCTGAGCCCAGTTTAACATGATGTAAATGATGATGCTTCCACCACTTTCCTCTGATCTGCCATCTTAGGGTATGTCTACACTACCCCCCTAGTTTGAACTAGGGGGGGTAATGTAGTCATACGGAGTTGCAAATGAAGCCCGGGATTTGAATTTCCCGGGCTTCATTTGCATAAAGCCGGCCGGCGCCATTTTTAAATGGCGGCTAGGTCGGACCCCGTGCCGCGCGGCTACACGCGGCACGGACTAGCTAGTTCGGATTAGGCTTCCTAATCCGAACTAGCTGTACACCTCGTTCCGCTGTACGTTTATGAGAAGCCTAATCTGAACTAGCTAGTCCGTGCTGCGTGTAGCCGCGTGGCACGGGGTCCGACCTAGCTGGCATTTAAAAATGGCGCCGGCTGGCTTTATGCAAATGAAGCCCGGGAAATTCAAATCCCGGGCTTCATTTGCAACTCCGTATGACTACATTACCCCCCCTAGTTCAAACTAGGGGGGTAGTGTAGACATACCCTAAGTTAGTCTTTGGCAACGCAGCACAGAACTAGAATATATGAAATGCAATGAAAGGTCAAGCAAATACTCTTTTGGGGAAGAAAAAGGTTTTCTACTGGAATCCAGTTATTTCCTCTTGGAATGTCCTCCGTATTCCCCAGGGGGTCTGAGGTCCATCAATGCACAGGGGGTTTAGGTTGGCAATGACATCAAAACTGGTGGTAGGAGTATAATCAGTGTTAACCAGTCCCTTGCAGCCAGTTGTGACCATAGACCACAATGTCCTATCACGCCCATGGAGGTCACAGAAGAACAGCATCACAATCTACTTGAAAATATTTTGCTTCTGGGCAGTCTCTGATTGTCACCAGTTTGTTATGTTCCCTGAAATGCCACATGCAGAGCACCAAGGAAGCCTTGATTTGGTTTTAGTGCTCTGTGCTATCTGTTCCAACTGCACTAAATATTTATGCCATAGACTAAGATCCCAGATGGATGACCAATATCCTGACAGTGTGTCAGACCCTTGACTCCAAGGTGATCTGCTATCTGAGTAAGAACTCAAAATTCAGGCACTCTGGCAACTGCAGTACTGAGATGAACCTTCCTCTAACGCAGCTGGGATGCTGAATGGCTGGCCTCTTACGTGGGGATAATGCAGTGAGAAACTTTGCCAGTAGATTTGACTTGAAAGATAGTGGGGCAGTAGAGAATTGCACTCTCCGAATGACAGCAGGATCTAATTGCATTTTCTGTTGCAGACCCAGTATATTATGCACAACTCAACTGGATGGAAATAACATCACGTCTTGGCAGGAGGCCAGGAACAGCTTCCTGAAGTGTCTGTAAGGAACAGTGCTTGGTCCTGGAACAGATACAGCTTGTGTGTCTAGTTGGATATTCTCTAGGCACTTTTCCTCTAGGCACCAGGGAAAGCACTCTGAGTATCCAAGACCTCTTAAATCCATTTGAGAAACAATGTGATCAAATACACACCCTGTGACACGCTAACAATCTGCCTTATCCGACAGCTGACATGGGCTTTGTCGTGCATGCTCTAACACATAGGCTGAAAGGTTTAAAACTGGGTGCTTAAAGCTAGGCTCCTAAGGTTTTCCTGCTCTTGGCCACCTTAACAACAACAGAATAGTCATTGTGCTCTATGGAACAATTAATGATTTCCCACTCATTAAAATAGAGTGGTTCCAGTATCTGAAGCCTCACTATGTTTAAAATCCAGCTGATCACTCTATGTGAATAATAATTTGTATTTTATTTGGCAACTTCTATCTACAGATCAAAAAGTACTTTAAATACTATTGCTAGCTCTCTTTTATGGAGGGGTCCTATTGTTCTATGCCTTATGAGGTTTTTAGTATCTTTTTACAGGGGGATAAACTGAGGCACAAAGAGATAATGACTTGCCCAGGATCACAATGAGCCAGTGGCAGAAAGGGGAATAGAATCTGCATGCGTCCCCCTCATCCCTAACCCTGCATTCTAACCACGAGGCCCTACTCCTTCTCTCTGTTTATATTGTAACTGTTTGCACAGATGTTTCTGAGAGGTAAAGTCAGATGAAAGAATTATTAAAAATCCCTGGGTTTTGGTTCTGCTCCACAGCAAGGATTCTAACATCAAGCAGGTCTCTGGGGAAGCTTATCAGGCCAGCCCTGTTAGTTATACTAGGCATATGAGCCAACTATTTTGCTAAGATGTTTTCTTAGATGAGGGACCAAGTGTATCCATGGTGCAACTCCCTTGCAATCACTGGAGTTACACACGAAAGGTGACTTTGATCCTAAAATGCTGATTTTGATCTCATTGACATCAGCCATAGGCTGGTGTACATTTACTGACTCCTGTGGAGTTGCTCTTGATGTCCACGCCTGGAGAGTAAAAATCAGGCCCTTCATGTCTGCAAGAAATGGCTGGCTGTCCAAACTTCCTGGAGTATGTTGGTTACCTGTGAGCAGTCAGTCTGCCAGAGCAGAGGACTGCATCATTCTCACTGACATGTTTTAGCACCTCTCTGTGCTTTCCAGATGGTAGTTATAGACCGTAGTTAGATGCATGTGGAACCAGTGATTTCTAAGTGGTAAAAGACTAACTTCCATGAGATTAGAGCAGTCAGGTCCACTGAGAGGCACGGGAGGGAGGGCAAAGAGGGTAGTTGCCCTGGATCCTGGTGATTCAAAGAGTCCTGGAGCTGCAGCTGCTGCCACTGCCACAGTAACATCAGCGGTGGCCAGAGTCCCAGGCCCCTTTGAATTGCCACTAAAGACCCATGCCATGCACTCCATGTGGCTCTGAGGGGAGAAAGAGGTTGCTATGGTCCCAGCAGTGCTGAGGAATGGCTGCGCCCAGCCTTGCCCCTTCTACCCAAAGCCCCAGCCCTTCTGGGGCACAGAGCTGGGCCCCAAACACACCTTGCTCCAGAGCCTGTGGTGGCTGTCAGCCCCGCTGAGAGCAGTCAACTACTCAGTAAACTTCCTTTGAGGAAAAATGCTCCAGTTATGGTCCCAAACATTCCCGGTTCCAATGGTGCTATTGCCATTAGTGCGGATTACTGTCAGTCTGCAGTAGTGATCAGTGTAATAGGTTCTCTAGTTCTATTACGTAACTATACTTACCGCTTTGGATCTACTCTGAAATCCATTTCAAAATTGCCCTCACCTTTTTAAACATCCTTCAGAAATGGCTGCAGTTTTGATGGGACTAGCAGGATCCCTGCACAACAGCATTTCCAGTGCTCAAAGTGCTGCAGAAATAGTGCCAAAGTGTCACCTAAAACTCCCTCCCCTTGTATAGATATTGAAGCTTTATTTACTCGTATGAACAAAGCACTTGGAGTGTTTCACATGCACGTGACTACATAAGTGTCCAGTATCGTGTCTGGGGGTTAACACCGTAAAGCAACAAGGGACAAAGTTTCTGTGAATCAGCTTACACAAAATACTACATTGACCAGCTCCTCAGCTGGTGTCAATGCATTGAAGACAATGGAGCTGTGGCAATTTATGCCATCTGAATCTGTAGACACACTTTAGTTAGAAACCCACTCATTGCAGTAATACTCCCTAGGCTAGTGTTTCCCAAATGGTGTTCCGCAGAACCCAGGGGTTCCTCGAAGTGAACATAAGGGTTCCATGAGAAAATTCCATTACAATAACATTTTATGATTTAAAAAATAATATTTTTGTACACATTAAATGTGATTTTTGTTTTTAATTATGTGCAATTAAACTAATTGTAGATCTCATGACCTTGTTTAGCATTTGTTTATTATTATCCTTACTTATTTGTGGTCTACTTTTTCAGCTCCATATCTAAGACTGTTATTAGGGGTTCCGCAAAATTATTTTGAGTTTAAAAGGGTTCCGTGGCCAAATGAAACTGGGAAACACTGCTCTAGGCCAAGATTTGATGCTGCTTGTTGAGGGGGTGCAAATTACAATGTCTCTTGCCAGCAAAGGTATTTGCTTCTGAGAGGCTGTGATGGGATATCTGTCCTGCACTGGTCCTACCTATGGTTAAACCCAGCCCTGGAGGAGGGCTGGGGCTGTGGAGCCAGCAGCTGCCACATCCAGCCGCTAATTAGAGTCCAGCTGGGGCTGTATAAATAGGGGCTCCAGGGAAGGCAGTGAAAACAGACACTCTTGCTCCAGCTGTGGAGCAGGAAGGACTTGGCTGCTGGTAGGCTAGAGGGACCATCAGAGAGAACAGGGCTGGGGAAAGGCAAGCAGATCTGGGGAGCTCTAGCCAAGCAAACTCCCAGGCTGAGGCCTTGCTCTCAAGGCCTGAGAACACTAGGACAACAGGGCTATGTCTACACTCGCGGCTTCTTGCAGCAGAAATATGAAAATGAGGCTAAGCGTGGAATATTCCTAAAAATAACGTAACGGCATTGCATAAGAGGGATTTCTTGTGCAAGAAGGGGCAGTGTAGACACTCCTTCTGGTGCAAGAGCCTCTTCTGCAAAAATGGTGGCTCATTAGGTATGCAAATGAGGCTTGGCAATATTCCATGCTTAGCCTCATTTGCATATTTCTGCTGTAAGAAGCCGTGAGTGTAGACATAGCCCAGGAGGGCAGCAGAAGGCAGCAGGTCCACACACCCTTGCCAATGACGAGTAGGCATTTCAGATTGTAGTTTGCCCCAGAGGCAGAGGCTAGCTGATGGCTGGCAGTGAATCACGGAGGCAAAATGGTACCGGGGGTTGGGGTTCCCTGAGCAGGGAGGACCCCAGAGTGCAGGGGCACTACTGGGGGGCAGCACTGTGAGGAAAGGGCCCCATGGGCCTGAACCAGGGCAGAAGACAGATAACTGAGGGCGAGACACTGTCCAGCAGAACACATTCTAGGGCTGAAGAGCTAATTCCTGAAGAGGTCAGCAGGAGGTGCCATGGCAGCAAGTCCCATCCTGTTACCAAGGCCAAGCGCCAGTACCAGAGCTCTGGACAGATGAGGCAGCTTTAAGTTCAGGATCAGCTCCATGATAGCCCACATGTCAGCAGCTGTATGGGAAAGTGGCTGAAATCCCCATTTGCACTGGCACACACCCGAAGAGACTAGTGGCAAGGGGCTACTGCAGCCTGGCTTGCCCTGGCAGTGAATTGGGACCTGCAAACATAACTTGCTCCTGGTGTAAGTGGAGGAATCTCCTGCTGAAATCAAGGAGTGTTGTGCCCTTTTGCACTTGGGCTGAATTTGGCCCCCACTTGAGTTACCCATAAAGAGGTGAACTTGGTATTTGCCCCGTGCATTAACTATGACCAGAATGGATGAGGCTTCAGGAAAAGCCACAGCCTCTCCTTTACTCTGAAGTGCCAAGGGTGGGACTCAAACCAGTTTGATTTCCTGATTGCCTGGGTGATAGCCAATGATGCAAAGCTGCCCTCTCCTTTGCTGAAGCTCTGAGATTACAGGAAAAGGTGGGTACCGCCTCTCTCCACTTTGCCTGAGGCTCAGTGTAAAGATCCGCTCTCAGGCATGCAATCAGTTCTTTGCCAGGAAGGAAGTAGTTCAACATGCCTAGAGCTGCTTCTTGTAATCAGTTTGCAAGCAGCCAGCCTCACCCACACAAACAGGCCGGCTGCATTCCACATAAAGCAGGCAAGATAGTGACCTTACTGGAAAAGTCAATTACATTAAGGAGGGAAAAAGGTAAAATTCATGGCACCTCTTTTATCCTTCTAGTCTTAAGACCCTTATTTCTAATGTGCTTGTGCCAATCAAATTTATTGTATGTTTGAGTCTGTATTGCAAACCAGAGCAATCGACCGGTTCCCCCCAAACACGGAAGGATTCTGGAACTAAGTACAGATTGAATGTTGAAACCACTCTCATGGGCCCAAAGCAAAACCCCAGCTTTGAACACCTCCAAACTCTTAGTGATGGTCTGGTGTGACCGAGCTCTAGTTCACAGAGGCTGTGTCTACACTGCACCCCTTTTCCGGAAAAGGGATGCAGATGAGACAAGTCGGAATTGCAAATGCAGCGGGGATTTAAATTTTCCCCGCTCCATTTGCATGAACATGGCTGCTGCTTTTTTCCAGCTCGGGGCTTTGCCGGAAAAAAGCGCCAGTCTCGACGGGGATCTTTCGGAAAATAAAGCCTTTTCTGAAAGGTCCCTTATTCCTGATTTTAAGAGGAATAAGGGACCTTTTGGGAAAGGCTTTATTTTCCGAAAGATCCCCGTTGAGACTGGCGCTTTTTTCCGGCAAAGCCCGGAGCCGGAAAAAAGCGGCAGCTATGTTCATGCAAATGGAGCGGGGAAAATTTAAATCCCTGCTGTATTTGCAATTCCGACTTGTCTCATCTGCATCCCTTTTCCGGAAAAGGGGTGCAGTGTAGACACAGCCAGAGTGTTAAACCTACTTCTGCCAAGTACTGAAGTTTCATCAGGCCTGCTGACTAGGGGCGACAGAAAGAAGCACAGGGGGTGATTGCCTGGGGATCGGGGCAATTTGAAAGGGTCCAGGAGCTCCCAGCCACCACCGCTGGCAGCACCCCAGGGCTCAAGAAGTGGCTCCTGAAAGCGACTGGCACACCCCTCTGGTAGCAACCCTTGGGGGGAGGATGGGCTCTGCATGCTGCTCCTGCCCCGAGCACCAACTCCACAGCTCCCATTGGCTGGGAACTGTGGACAATGGGAGTGGCACATGGAGACCCCCATGTCCCTACCTAGAAACTGCTGCCAGGGGGTTGTGTTTGTCACTTTCAGAAGCCACTGAATGTGAGTGTGGTCCCCCTCACCTCCTCCCACACCCAAACTCCCTCCCAGACCCTGCACCTCACATCCCCTCCCATACCCAAACTCCTTCCCAGACCCTGCACCCCACATCCCCTCCCACACCCAAACTCCTTCCCAGACCCTGCACCCCACATCCCCTCCCACACCCAAACTCCTTCCCAGACACTGCACTTCCTAGTTTGTGCGATTAAGACAGTTGGCAACCCTGCCAGGTGGGCATGTGGATACATTGGCCATGCTGGAAGAACATGCCCAGCAGTGCAGCTGGCAGCTTGCTGCACACTAGCCAGTGCAGACACAGCACTGCCCAGCTGTCAGGCAGCCCATGTCCGGGCTGGCACAGCTTGTGCACCCATTGTTCTTCCCTGGGGCCCAGAATTGCTGTTGGTGGGCCTGAGTTCCACACAGGTCTTTTACACACTAGCGGCGAATGGGGGTATTGGATACAGTCCCCTGGGGAGTGAAAATAGACTGAAACAAGCAGGGCTAGATCAATGCAAGGGCTTTAGGGGCTGCAGCTCTGGGCCCCAGGTTATGGGGGCCCCACAAAAAGACCTCAGCCTCCAGAAGTCCAGCTCTCCTGGCAGGGCCCCCAGAGACCTGGACTACAGCCACTGAAGCTCATGCGTTACCCCAGCCCTGGCCTGCAGGGGTAGGGAAGATGATTCTGTGTGCTGCCATCCCCTCCTCCTTGCTGGACTGGAGCTGAGAGATATGGTTTGCAGCAACCCAGGGATACCCTGGTCTCACGCTGCCCTCACTTAAGTTCCCTGTGAACTGCACAACTGCTCTAGTTAGCCCTGTACAGGCCCTCCAGGAAGGAAGAAAACTAAGATCCCCTGGATCTGGCCATGGGCAGGGCAGTCTCACCCTGACATGGCTGGAGTGGCTCAGGCAGGCTCAGGTTCCAGCTCTGGTCCCAGCCCCAACCCTGACTCTGCTACAACTGACCCTGGAGCTTCCAAAGGAGCTGCTAGAAGGAGAGAGAGCCAGGGGAGTCCTCTCTCTTTGCAGTAGATGTGAAGCACCCTCCTTCATCCCATTACCTGTCCCACTGGCCAGAGCCCTTGCACCCCAACCCTCTGCCCCAGCCCCACCACATGCATTTTGTTATGTGCACCAATAGGAAGGTGATGTGTTACATGATAAAATGCACTCCTCCCAGGGATGGGGAAAATTAGGGGGAATGCTGCCCTGAGCATGTGATTATTTGGTTTTAAATTAGGGAAAAGACAGGAGCCCACAAAACCTAATAGCCCAGGGCTCACAAAAGCGTTAATCTGGCCCTGGAAACAAGATCTTTCAGTGACCTTGCATAATAAAAGTGAATGGCTAAAATTTCAGGAGCTAGCTGTAGTGAAACTAGTGCTGTAGCAAAGAGTGCCAAGGACGAGAAGTTTAAAAGGGGGAGGAGTAGAGGAGAGATTGAGATAACTAATCTGAAGTAAAACAAATGAAGGCACATGTCATGTCATGGTTTTTGTTGTGAGTATATAGGCTATCCAACCACACCATCTAGTGGCACTAAATTAGAAACAAAATAACTTGAGACAAAAGATATTTCTCTGAATTCACCCAGAGTGAGGACAGAGGACGATCGAAGCTGCTGCTATGGATCTCCCAGGGTTCGAATTAGCGGTCTAGTTAAGACCGCTAGTTCAAAGTGAGAGGGGCACTCCCGTCAATGCTGGTAACCCTTATTTCACAAGGAGTAAGGGAAGTTGAAGGAAGAGTGTTCTTCCTTTCACTTCCTGCTGTGTAGACAGCGCCAAAAGCTGAGTTAAGCTACTTCGACTTCAGCTATGCAATTAATGTAGCTAAAGTTATGTATCTTAATTTGACTTTGTCCTGTAGTGTAGATGTACCCCCACAGGCCAGCGTATTAGGTCACTGGTTCTCAGTCAAGTGACTAAGGTGACCAGGGGAACTGTGAGCAGGTTTTGGGCGTGGAGCGGCACCAAGCTGATCCATCATTAGACTCACTGAGGCAAGAGCAGAAAGCTGCATAGGGCTGAAGTTGAAGCCTGAGCAATATCATTTTGCAGTCTTGGGAGAATTCTGCAATTGTTGCATTTGGAGTCACAGTAAAATGGCAGAATTTCCCCAGGACTGAATTTTACAGGGGACCGTGTGGCATGGATCCCAGGTAATTGCCCTGCTTGTTATCCTCTAACACTGGGCCCGGCTTTTCTATGCAGAAAAACAGTTGTTGTACAGGAGGCCCATGAAGTTTTTATAGCATGTTGAGGGAGAGGGCTCAGAAGCTAAAAGGCTGAGAATCCCTGTAACAGGTGATTCCCTTCCTTCAAATGAAATGAGTGAGCTGACGAACATGAGTGGAGAAATAAGAGCTGTAAAGTCATTTTTAGTCTCCTCTGACTAAAAGTTCAGGGATTTACTCAGTGCATATGTTTTCAGCCAGGCTGAAACCTGACAGTGGCCAAAATAACTGTGTATAAATCGGAGCACCCCGGCCTTGGATCCCTCATGGTGTCATGTGACCAGGGAGTCAGAGGCACAAATATTCAGTCTCTGCAATTCGACTGTGGGTGCAGGCACTGCCTGTGCCTGCTGCAAGAGGCTGCCACGTTTCCTGAGGTGGGAGTGCAGTGTGAAAATGAATGCAACTGGATAGCAGGTTCCCATTGCGGACTTAAAAAATTGGCCTGTTCTTTCAGAAAAGTTCCCTGGGCAGTTTTGCTAACTTTCCTCATTCCCTTGAATGGTAAGACAAGCTTTGCTTCAAAGGCACCACATGCTACCCACAAATTATTATTATAAAATTACAAAGCAAATGTTGGGGCAGACTCTGCCACCCTTGAAGAATACTCCACCTCTTTGGATAATCCCAATGAAAAACTTAGCCCACGTCCAGAGTAAGAACATACAGGACTATGTAGCACTTTAAAGACTAACAAGATGGTTTATTAGATGATGAGTTTTCGTGGGCCAGACCCACTTCCTCAGATCAAATAGTGGAAGAAAATAGTCACAACCATATATACCAAAGGATACAATTTAAAAAAATGTAAATTGTATCCTTTAGTATATATGTTTGTGACTATTTTCTTCCACTATTTGATCTGAGGAAGTGGGTCTGGCCCACGAAAGCTCATCATCTAATAAACCATCTTGTTAGTCTTTAAAGTGCTACATAGTCCTGTATTTTGTTTCAGCTACACCAGACTAACACGGCTACATTTCTATCACTGTCCAGAGTAAGGGTGTGTCTAGACTACAGTTTTATCGACAAAAGTGGACTTTTGTCGACAAAACTATACCAGCGTCTACACTACCGCTGAGTTCTGTCGACATAACGTCGACAGAACTCAGCAGTTTTGTCGACGCTGGTAAACCTCATTTTACGAGGCATAACACCTTCTGTCGACAGGTGTTATTGCCTGTAACATTGCGTCCAGACTACGGAGTTCTGTCGACAAAGCAGCTTGCTTTGTCGACAGAACTCAATGTGTCTGGCGCTCTTTGTCGACGGAAGTTTTGTCGACAGTATCTGGCAGAACTGGTCCCATATAAATCCCATGAGAATGCAACACATGGAAGGCAAAGGCTGTGCATTGCATTGAAGGCAGTAGAAAATCTCCTGTCTGGGAGGGAAAGACCATCTAGTTAGGTCCGGATTGAAATTAAATGTGATGGTCTTAACCTAGTCTTTAGTAAAATCTACCTTCTAGGTTACCCATGGTCTGTTAGCAATGGAGTATGTATATTTGGGCTCTGTCTGCAGTCATGCCTCTTCAGCCTACAACCTCATCATTCACTAGACAGGGGTAGGATTTGGTTAGTCCTAAAATGGGGGATTTCCGAGGAAATGCTTGGTGCAGCAGCAGCTGATGTTGGAGGTTCAGGGTATATGCATACACAGGACAATGTGTTCCTCTCTGCTGTAAAGCAGCAAAGGAAGCAGTGCCGGTGATGCCAACCCCCAAACATTTACAAATGATGAGTTAGGCCTTGAAAAATCATGACACTTTTAAAAAAACAAGTAAGTGGGGGATTCTTTGTATTTACCTTTGGGTTTCCGAGCCTGGTAGGGGTTCACATTTCCAAGCTTTTCTTCCCAACCACAAGAGCTACAAACTTTCTTTTTAAAAAAAGAAAAAAAAAAAGGCAAGCTGAAATCCGCACATGGTCACTTGACTCTAGGAGCTGTGGCTTTAGATAAAAAATGTCAAGACTCAGAAGAATTGGCTATACTACAATATGCACCAGAGTGAACACCAGACGGGTAGAGAGCAGTAGCTTCACAATCTGGTACCCCCTGGTCCTCAAAACTACAGAGGCACCACAAATATTTCTCCAGAATTCAGGGGTGATGGCTGGAAGACCACAGGTAGGGAAAGGTAAGGCTGGAGAGTCCCCATTCCCTGCATTACATTCCCTTTTTGTTCGAGAGATTGGAAATCTCCTCTGAAGTGATTTTCTTTTAGTCCTTCAAAAAAGGAAACAACAGTACCTCCTCCTCCATACTACAATGCAAACCCCTCCATACTACAATCAGAGTTTAGGTGGGCACTGAGCAGCTACCATCGGGACCACCTGGCAGCATCGGTACTAAGGTGGAGGTGAATGACCATGAGCAGTCACCATTGGCTGCCAACCAAAAGACAGGGGAAGCCCAAGAAGTGTGCAAGCACAAGAAGAGTGAAAATTCTTTCCCTGGTGCAACAATTATGACAAACTCTGAAAGAATGTTCCTGAGTCCCAATGGGTGTTCTTACCTTGAAGGGGAATCCATAGTTTATAGTCTGATTCATCTGGGGTCTTTGGCTGAAAACTGCTCTACAAATGTCAGCCACTATTCAACAAGAAGCTTAACCAAATGCCCTCTCCTCCACAACAGACCCACAACCGCCAGCACTGCCAGCCCTCTAAGAAGTCTGCCATCTCTGCTAACGTTTGTGAAGAGAAGGCATGTCAGTCCAACCACCAAGCACTGTACATAGCAGCAGAACAACTGACAGTGCAAGGAGAGGAGATGGAGGTAAGAGACTATAAAAACCAGTTAGCTGTAATAATGAAAATATAGTAGATTTTAAACACATGATCAGTCTCCTTGATTAGAGTTTCACAGTAATGCTGACAAATTCTATGATTACATTATGTATTTGAGAAGATTTGCGCTGTGCAATGTAACAGAATAGACAGTTATTAGCAACCTGGGACAAGAGGTTCAGGTGACCGGAACTGGAGGAGCTCTGTGGGTGTTAGCAATTTAGTGCTGTCTACTCAAAAGCTGTGTTACAGCTGCCTTAGGCTACAGCACCAAAGGTTTGGATTCAGTGCGGTAGGATGCAGCCCCCTCCTTAAAATTCCGTGGAAGTCAATGATGTTACAACAGGGATGGATTTGGCCTCTGGTGGCTCTGATCCATCCCCACTGAAGTCAGTAAAAAGACACCCACTGATTTCAATGGGCTTTGCACAAGGTTGCCAATAAACACACGCCCAATCTAAAAAACATACACCACAAAATAATGAAAGCCAGAAAGAAAAAATGTGCATGTTTATAATGTGTAGCATAAATGTGCCTATTTGAATCTGTTCCAGCCCATGTATAAAAATACCTACTATTTAATTGTCTTGTATTTGATTGAACTGTGTCATGGACTGGGCACCAGACACAAGATTTTCAGCTGATAGAAATCAACATAGCTTTGTTGAAGTCAAAAGAGCTCTTCTACTTTTCACCCCCTGAGCCTCTGGCCCCAGACTGGTAATAAGATTCCTTCCTGTTATGTTTGGAAGAATAAATCCTCTCAAATAAAGTCTGTAATTTCGGTATATATATCAACAATCATATAAAACTCTAATCAAGGAGGCTGATGATGTACTTAAAATCTTCTTCCACATTTTCTTTATTACAGCTAGTTGCTTTCTGCAGTCCCTTTCTCCTCTCATGCCTGCATCTAATGATGAAACTGCTAGTAGGTTACTTTCTCATAATTGGTTTCATGCGGTATTTAACATCTGTGGATAAAGCCTGAAGGGGTTTAATGATTTCTTGAGTTCCCTGAAAAGTTTTTTTACCCAGATTCTGCTTTTCCCCTAGTTGTAAATCCCAAAACAGACTGTGGGTTTTTTTGTTTTTGTTTTTTTCAGTCCAGTAGTTTATTCCATTTTCATGTAATTCATGGTCCAATAGGGGGCAACAGTGCAAAACAGTTGGGAAGCAGTACCGCAGCTAGCAGTCATGTTCATTATTGGTATTACGAAGGCAAAACAATTCCCCCGTCTCACTGTATCATATGTTAAAGAAAAGGCTAGTCTGTACCTAACAGGAAAAATAATCTTGAGGAAAAAAATCATTGCAATAACTGTTTTAAATCACCTTTTAGAGAAAATATTTGGCAACCCAAATAGTTCTGTTTCACTAGAACTGGATTGCTCAAAGAATTGGTAATTAATTGGCTAAAGAGTCGCCTTCTTATTCGGCAGACTGACTCCAGATTGAGAGTAGCAGTGGCAAAAAAACTGAAAAGCAGGGTGGTCTAGCAAGTAAAACACTGCTCTGGGGCACAGGAGAGGCAGATTTGATTCCTGGCTCTACCACAGACCTACAGTGTGACTTTGGGCAAGGAGAACATACCCGATCTGGATAATACTGCAAAATGACTCCAGGATGCAGAGGTGGGGCATTTTTAGATAGTTCACGGATACATGGGGCAACATAAATGATCTGGAGAAAGAGGTAAGCAGTGAGGTGGTAAAGTTTGCGGATGATACTAAACTGTTAGGCTGTGTCTATACTGGCATGAATTTCCGGAAATGCATAAAACAGAATAGTTTTCGTTATAAGTATTTCCGGAAAAGGAGCGTCTACATTGGCAGGCTGCTTTTCTGGAAAAGCCCTTTTTCCGGAAAAGCGTCCGTAGACGCGCTTTTCCGGAAAAGAGCCCCGAGCGTCATTTTTGCGATCGGGGCTTTTTTCCAGAAAAGACTACTGGGCTGTCTACACTGGCCCTTTTCCGGAACAGTGTTCTCGAATAAGGACTTATGCCCGAGCGGGAGCAGAATAGTTTTTCCGGAATAGCGGCTGATTTTGTACAGTAAAGCATCGTTGCTTTTCCGGAAATTCAAGGGCCAGTGTAGACAGCTCGCAGCTTATTCCGGAAAAGCGGCTGATTTTCCAGAATAAGTGGCCCAGTGTAGACACAGCCTTAAAGACAGGAGTGGCCTGAGGCCGGCTGTAGCATATGGCGCCCCAGGCAGAAGGCACAAACAGCGCCCCCGCCTGCACTGCCGTCAACGGCCATGGCGTCATCACGGGGCGCCCAGGCCGGCAGCGCTCTAGGCGACCACCTAGTCTGCCTAGGCTCACGGGCCACCCATGGTTAAAGATAGTCAAGACAGAAGCAGACTGTGAAGAACTTCAAAAAGATCTCACCAAACTGAATAGTAATAGAAATGTAGCCGTGTTAGTCTGGCGTAGCTGAAGCAAAATACAGGACTATGTAGCACTTTAAAGAAAGCTCATCATCTAATAAACCATCTTGTTAGTCTTTAAAGTGCTACATAGTCCTGTATTTTGCTTCACCAAACTGAGTGATTGGGCAACAAAATGGCATATGAAATTTAATGTGGATAAGTGTAAAGTAATGCACATTGGGAAAAATAACCCCAACTATATGTACAGTATGATGGGGGCTAATTTGGCTACAACAAATCAGGAAAGAGATCTTGGACTTATTGTGGATAGTTCTCTGAAAACTTCCACACAGTGTGCAGCGGTGGTCAAAAAGCCAAATAGGATGTTAGGAATTATTAAGAAATGGATAGAAAATAAGACCCAGACTATCTTACTGCCCCTGTATAAAACTATGGTATGCCCACATCTTGAATACTGTGTACAGATGTGGTCTCCTCACCCAAAAAAGATATTTTGGACTTGGAAATGGTTCAGAAAAGGGCAACTAAAATGATTAGGGGTTTGGAACGGGTCCCATATGAAGAGAGGCTAAAGAGACTGGGACTTTACAGTTTAGAAAAGAGGAGACTAAGGGGGGATATGATAGAGGTATATAAAATCATGAGTGGTGTGGAGAGGGTGAATAAAGAAAAGTTATTTATTAGTTCCCATAATAGAAGAACTAGAGGACACCAAATGAAGTTAACGGGTAGCAGGTTTAAAACTAATAAAAGAAAGTTCTTCACACAGTATGTAGTCAACCTGTGGAACTCCTTGCCAGAGGAGGATGTGAAGGCTAGGACTATAACAGAGTTTAAAGAGAAGCTAGATAATTTCATGGAGGTTAGGTCCATAAAAGGCTATTAGCCAGGGGATAGAAATGGTGTCCCTGGCCTCTGTTTGTCAGAGGCTGGAGATGGATGGCACAAGACAAATCGCTTGATTATTGTCTTCGGTCCACCCCCTCTGGGGCACCTGGTGCTGGCCACTGTCGGCAGACAGGATACTGGGCTAGATGGATCTTTGGCCTGACCCAGTACGGCTGTTCTTATGTATTTCTCAAAACGGCACATGCCATTAAGCAGCTTTGGCTACAGTATAAACATAAAACAACCAATCCACCTTTCCCTTTAACATATATCTAGGATTCTTTCATCCATAGTTTGCGAGGTGGATACTTAGGTTTAATGATTCAAGCCATGACATCCAGGCCAAGTATTCAGAGTAGCGGGCCACGACCAGGGATAAGGAACAAAACTGGGAACGAGGAAGACAGAAACAATCACAGCTGCAGGTGTAAGTGCTGAGTAGCCACTGGCCAACTCCTTCTGCTGGGCTTAAGTGCAGTCTTGGCAATGCCACTCAGGTAGGGGTCCAATTAAGGAGTTCAGCAGCAGTGAGCTGGCTGACACTCACCCTGATTCCTAACAGCAGGTTTCTTTAAATGTCTCCAATCTTTAACTGACCAGTCTGGATCTTGTTTAATCTGGATATATGGGACACCACGCCATTGGAGGTGCCTTTCAGATGAGCCCACAAAGGCTATTAACGATCTCATGATTTGCTGTGACCCTAATATTCTGCACAAACTACATCGTTAGCCTTGGGAAAAATCCCTCTGCAGTGCAGTGCAGTGATTTTTCATGTCAGTGCCTTAATCACTGTTTTGTGGTGTTACTGCATTTGACCACCAAAGTGGTTGTGTTTCAGCACTGGATCTGTGATTTCCAATTGTAGTTTTATGGGCTTCATCAGGATTTTTATCTACTCTTTTATTACAATACCTAGCTGATGCAGGAAGTGATTTTAGTAACTCATTAGCAAGACACACATTAGTTACATAACATTAATATCTGTAGTCTTCAATGATGCTTCACTGTGTTAGGTGCCACTAGCCTCGCCAATGGGGGAGTAGGAGGGCAAACGTGGCAGTTGCCCAAGGGTCCAGTGATTCAGCGGCAGCAGCCAGAGCCCCAGCCCCCTTTAAATTGCCGCTGGAGTGCAGCTCTGCCACTCCATGTGGCTCTGAGGGCTGGGGAGGCACACGCCGTGGTCCAGGTTATTTTGAGGGCTTAACGCCCCATCCCCATCCTCTCTGCCCTAGGCCTTGCCCTTTCCAGTGTGTGAAGCCCCCACACCATGTCCTGAGGCTTGCACGGCTGTCGGCCCCACTGGGTACTATACACAGGGCTTGACGAACGGCGGTGAAAGCCGCTCGCCAGCCCTGCACATGCGCAAGACCTGCATTGCGCATGCGCGAGCCACAAATGAATGGGGCTCCAGGCTGAAATCTACTCACCACGGGCGAGTAGACTGAATACTTTGTCGAGCCCTGACTATACACATGTAGGAAAGAGACCGTTCCTCTCCCCAGGGTTTATAAATAGGATAATCGAAACAGATGGATAAGAGGAGCAAATAGAGCGGGGAGAGGAAGGGAATGGTATCAACCAGACCAGGGCATTTTGACAGACTAGTTGTGTGCACAGTGTTGTTCACTAGTGGCCTTGCTAATACAGGTTGAACCTGGCTAGTCCAGCACCCTTGGGATCTAACCGGTGTCAAATCAGAGAATTTGATGAACCACAAGAGATCAATATTATATTGAGCAGATCTCTTATTTCTATTTTGCTAAGGCAAATGAATGGAACAACCTAGGCAATGTGCCATTTTCCAATTTCTGCAACAATTCCACCTTCTGCTGTATTGATACTGTATTGACGCATGCTGATGCTTAGCAGCATTACCAACACTTCCAAGGCCTGCTGGTCTCTTAGAAGACCTATTTAGGGGTAAATTAGAGCTAAATAACAGTGGGTACATCTACACTACAGCACTAATTCGAACTAACATAGTTCGAATTAGTTAATTCGAACTAAGCTAATTCAAACTAACGCGTCTAGAACTAAAAACTAGTTCGAATTAGCGTTTTGCTAATTCGAACTAGCATGTCCACATTAAGTGGACCCTGAACCAGGCTTAAGGATGGCCGGAAGCAGTGCCGGCAGGGCATCAGAGGAGGACTTAGAGCATGGAGATGCTGTCTTAGGCTAGCCAAGGGCTGCGCTTAAAGGGTCCCGACCCCCACCCCAGACAGACAGTTCTCAGGGGTGCCCCGCTTGCAAAGCAGTCCTGGCTTGGAGTGCCCGGACTACCCACACTGGGCACATCACAGCACTCGGCCATCAGCCTGGCTGCACTTGCCGCAGGCTGCCATCTGGGGAGACGGGGAATTGGGGGGCTGCAGGAGAGCTTCCACCCCCAGAAGCCCGCAGAGCCAGTCCAGTCCTCCCCATCGGGGGCACGTACCCCATTTCTCCCTCACCTCCTTCCACTTACCCTTCCCTAGCCCCTTTTCTTGATGTACAAAATAAAGGACAATTGTGTTCAAAAATGGAATCTGTCTTTATTGAACAAAACTGGGGGAGACTGGGAAAAGGAGGTGGGAGAGGGGAAGAGAGAGGGTGGGAGAGGGGAGGGCAACTACAATGATCAGGGGTTGGGAACAGGTCCCATATGAAGAGAGGCTAAAGAGACTGGGACTTTTCAGCTTAGAAAAGAGGAGACGGAGGGGGGACAGGATAGAGGTCTCTAAAAGCAGGAGTGGGGTGGAGAGGGTGCATACAGAAAAGTTCTTCATTAGTTCCCATAAAGAAGGACTAGAGGACACCAAAGGAAAGGAATGGGTAGCAGGCTTCAAACTAGTAACAGAAAGTTGTTCTTCACAAAGCAAAGAGTCAACCTGTGGAACTCCTTGCTGCAGGAGGCTGTGAAGGCTACAACTAGAACAGAGTTTAAAGGGAAGTGAGATCAAGTCATGGAGGTTGGGTCCATGGAGTGGTATTAGCCAGGGGGTAGGAGTGGTGTCCCTGCCCAAGGTTTGTGGAAGGCTGGAGAGGGATGGCATGAGACAAATGGCTTGGTCACTGTCTTCGGTCCATCCCCTCCAGGGTCTCTAGGGCTGGCCGCTGTCGGCAGACAGGCTACTGGGCTAGATGGACCTTTGGTCTGACCCAGTACGGCCATTGTAAGCTCAGGGTCGGGGGTCTCCGTGGACCACCTTGATTTTCATGCACACCTGCTCCTGGGTGTCCAGGCTGGCAGCTCTCCTGCCCTAGCCAGCCACTTTCCTGTGCCTAGTGCGGAGATCGTGGACAAGGTCCACAATGTCCGCACTAGCCCAGGCGGGTGCCCGCCTCTTGCGGTCCCGGGCAAGCTCCCGGGAGCCGCCAGCCTGGTCCCGGGAAGAGGGGGAGGGCTGGGGAGCATCGGGTGGGTGGCTCGATCCGTGCCAGGTGCAGGGTCTGCTGGCTGGGTGCTGGCAGGCTTGCACCTGGCACGGGCACCGTAGCCAGCCCGTGCCCCTTTAAGGGGCCCGGGGCCGGGAGAGGGGCAGATGAGTTTCCCTGGTGTTGGCCAGAATGGCCACCAGGGAAACCTAGGGAGGGCTAGCCTCCCACTAGTTCGAATTAAGGGTCTACACAGCCCTTAATTCGAACTAGTAAATTCGAACTAGGCTTAATCCTCGTGGAATGAGGATTACCTAGTTCGAACTAAGCGCTCTGTTAGTTCGAATTAAGTTCCAAATAACAGAGCGCTAGTGTAGCGCCTATGAAAGTTAGTTCGAACTAACGTCCGTTAGTTCAAACTAACTTTGTAGTGTAGACATACCCAGTGAGAGCCGAACTAGTGGCTATAAACAAACATTGCCAGTTCATGGGAAACTTGGCCCCCCACCAGCAGACATCCAAGTACCTAAAATCATGCCGGACCACAGATGTTGCCAGACCAGAGAGTGCTGGACTAGTGAGGTTTAACCTGTAACAGTGTTTGGGAGACAATCTGCAAGAAATGAGTTTTGTGGAGGCTAAAGATGTATCTGATACATGTGAGGGGCAGAAGGAGGGGAGTGTCTGCTATTCATTGGGGCAGTAAGGCAGAAAGCGAAGAAGTGCTGGTGGGAGGAGAGGACGAGCAGGCAGCAGTGGCTGGGAAGGCTGGTGGAATAAAGGTAGCAGTGGATGATGTGATAAGGTAATACAGCAAGTTCAGCCCTGAGTATGCCTTAAAGCAGGGCTACTCAACACATGGCCCGTGGGCTACATGCAGCTCACAACCTGTTTGTCTGCAGCCCATGGTGCGGTTTGGATTTACATTGCAGCTTGGGTTGATATGTGTTTTAGTAGTTAAATTCCTGAACTGTTATGAAGCTGAAAGAAAAAAGTAGTGGTCTTCTGTTAATATGCATTTTAGTAGCTTAATTCTTAGACTGTTATCGCTCATTAAAAGTGCTGTCATATAGGTGGAAATCGGGTAAATATTGCATTTTATTAATATCAGCAGAACTGACTTAAATGGGACGTATGTGTTGTGTAGTCTGGCCTTAATCTTTGTATTCATACCTGTCCGTGTGAAAAGCTATTTGCATATATATGCAACCACACTTCAGTTGTGATCTTTGGCATGTGCTGCAAATATCGTTGTGGCTCTCAGGGCTTCCAAAGTTGAGTAGCCCTTCCTGAAAGGGTAAGGGCAAGAAGCTCCTCCCACTGAGTCACCATGAAGTTATTTTCAGTTTGATGTTAGGGATACATACAGGATCGCTTTAGCTGAGATGAAAGAAAACCAAGGCAACTGTCCAATCACGACGAGAGATGATCTCTTGGATTTTCTTGAAAGCTAACCCTGCTGTTCTAACCAAATTAAATGGCCTTCTGACAATTACCCAGTAGTTCCATCTGTAAAAATTATTCCTCACTTCCTTTCCTAAGCTCTGCGGCCCAGAATGGCTGCTGCCTTCCATCCTGCAGTGGTCCATGTTCCGGTATTGGTGGGTGAGTGATCTTGGTATGTGCACTTAGTAAAGTGCTTTGGAGCCTGTTTGAATGAGACCTGTAGTTGAAATGCTACTAAGTGCAATGGAAATACAGAAGTGTCCCAAAGGGAAGTACTCTTTTACCACAACTAAAACTGTTCCCAAGCTCTCAGCCTAAATTCCCTCTGGAACTTCAATTGGAGAAGTTGTTTATCATTTCCCTTCTGAAAAACCGCTGCATGGTGTTCCGGGTGCAGAATGGCTTCTGGACACTACCCAAAGCCAAACTCCAGTACTAAGAACATGATTTGGTCCGTACATGCTGCTGAAGACAAATAGGATGACATTTCTCTTCAGCAGGTGCCTCCCATGAGCATGGTAGGAACTATGGGCCCGATCTTCATGTGATGTAAATCAGCTATGCCATGCTGATATACACCAGCTGAGAATCTAGACCTACAGACACCCATATGTATAACAAATTTATTGTGCTAGTTTTTTGTTAAAAATCAAATATAAAACCACACAGGGTCTGTAAAGAAAGAGTCCATTCCCTCTCTCCCTTGTTTAATTTCTTTCTTGAGGTTATTCCTCAAAGCAATAGAGTTAACACCCATCAGCCAAGCTTCTCCCCTCACACAATGTTTTATGGCTACTAAATGCTTTGTTAATAGGAGCTTTTAGAATTATTTACCTTTATAGATCTGTTTCTTCAGCCGCGACATTGAATTTGTACAATGAGGACCTGAAAAGGTGGATTCTGTTTTAAAGGTCACAAACACAGTTGGAAAGAAATCTGTAGGGTGAAAGACCAAAGAGGAATTCTCTGTTGCTTCAGCATGGGGCACTGTATTGCAGCAAATCAATGAAATCTACAGCAGGGAATTCAAGTGGTTTTGTTTTCTGCATATTGTATATAAATATACATAAACTACAGAGAGCTACCTTAACCCTTAGCATACTGCACACTAATATAATCATCCAGAGTACATTACACTGCAATGCCCTACCCAAATTTGCTCCTCCAGAGTGCTTTCCCCCATCATTGTAAAAGTGAAAGTTATGTCAAAGGTTTAGCTTACCGCAGAAGCCACAATATTCAGATAGACAGCGGTTAGTAAGGTGCTTTGTGACCACTGTCACTATTACAGTGGATGACCTAAAGAGGAGCTCAAAAAGCTTGTCTCTTTAACCAACAGAAGTTGGTCCAAAAAAAGATCTTACCTCACCCAATTTGTCTCTCTTATTCCTTTATTTGTTAGATGATATGTATGACCAGAGACTGTACTAAGGTTCCTCTGAGAGCCGAAGCACACAGGTATAATGGGACAATGCAATAGGGACATAAAATCACCTTTTTTCAGCCCCTAGAAGAATACAATGATGCTAATTGGGACATTATGATAAGATGATGGGCAGATGTGTAACAGATTAGAGTGATGGGCACTAGGAAACATCAGGTTTGTGTTTCATATCTAGTGCCTTCTCTCAAACGTCCCTACATATTTGCATGCGGTGTTGTTGTTGTTGTAGCTGTGTTGGTCACAGGATATTAGAGAGACAAGCTGGGTGAGTTCAAACAAGAGCTCTTACTGAAGCCTGGGAAACTTCCTCAGAGACTTTCCCAGACCTGAAGATGAGCTCTTTCAAAACCTTGTCTCTCACCAGTACAAGTTGCTTCAATTAAAAATATTACCCCACCCACCTTGCCTCACTAGATATTTGTGCCTATTAGTTGGTTGCTTTTTTGGCCCTACAGAGATATGTGGCCTGTCTTCCAAAAAGCTGCAGTCTGCTTCCTTTTCAAATCAAAGGATGGCATTTATGAACATTATAGCTTACAGTGATCCCTGTGTCTCCATTCTTTCACCGCCACCAAGAGCCTTATCCTGCTCTTTGAAGTCAATGACAAAACTCCCATTGACTTACTGGGGAAATGCTTCTCTTTCTCTTTTCTCATGTACTCACAAGCATGAGTGCCCAGCCAGGTTTCCAGTGTTAACAGGAAATGAGGCATTTTAAAGTAATTCAGCTTTGCTCTGATTGAGGTCTAGCACTTGCTGTAATATCCTCATCATGCGCAGTCAGATCTATTATCTGTGATGGCATCGGTGGAAAGATATAGGTGACAGTTATATGAAATTGCAAATCTTTGTTCCTCCATGTTGAGTCAATGAAACCTCTAACCAGTGACTCCTACATAAGAGCTACTGGGTTACTCTGGTCTTTCCTTCTGGATTTGTTGAGTGTATGATCATATCCCACACTTCATCTAGTTTCTGCATCCTTAAAAGTGAAATATTCAAAACTATGTAGAGTCTCACCATAGCTCCATAGTTAAGAATGAGTTGAATTTTGCACTTAAAACCTCTATTATTTGTGAATAGCAGATATCCTCCCTAAAAATTGCTAAAGGGATGAACAATGTGTGTCTGAATATTCGTGGTGGGGTATATATTTGAGAACTGATTTATGGAGGGATATGGCTTTGCATACTATTTCCTTTTGGGGGGTTTGTTGTTGTTACTTTTATTGTCCTTAGTAACCTTGACTGTTTTTCATAAAAGTGTTATTTAAATGTTTGAATAGACTATAGACAGGATGAGGCCAACAGATTGGATCATGCTTAACTGGAGCTATGGTCACATCAGAGGTAACCAGTCAACCTTGTAGCGCCTTCTACTGCTAATTTGCATGCTGTGATTTTATTGGCTGCAGTGTAGAACTGAGGGTATGTTTACACTACAGAGTTCTGTCGGAAAAACAGCCGTTTTTCTGAGAAAACCTGAGTTACGTCCACACTGCAATCACGTTATTCCGAAAGTAATCAAAAGAACAGAGGGGTTTTTCCAGCGTTGGTCATCCTCTTTCTACAAGGAAGAAACCTTTTTCCGAAAGAGCTCTTTCGGAAAAAGGCGTGTGTGGACAGAGAAGAGAGAGTTCTTTCCCAAGAAGAGGAAAGAGGAAAAAGCACAGGTGCCCTGGTGGCCATTGCGCCCATAGTAATCACAGCTTATATCCGAGGTAGTGTCCATTCAGTGTGGATGCTATCTGTCGAAAAAGCAATGCTTTTTCGATGCACTTTTGCAGTGTGGACACTCTCTTTTGGAAGAAGTTTTTTGGAAGATCTCTTCTGGAAATGCTTCTTCTGAAAGAAGCCTGCAGTCTAGACATAGCCTAAGAGTGATGCTATCACATGCCTTTAGCATGTGGAACTGGAAGCTTTACTGCCTACTGGGAGTCAGTTATCCAGTTTCACTGGCAACACACTTCCCTCTAGTCTTACACAGACCCAGTTCTCTCTGACAGGCAAATTCCATCTTCCATGAATCTCTCTAGAGTGTCTGGACCCTGTTTTACTGGATACCCACGAGTTGTGTCTACACTGGCCACTTATTCCAGAAAATCAGCCGCTTTTCCGGAATAACTTGCCAGCTGTCTACACTGGCCCCTTGAATTTTCGGAAAAGCACTGACGATCTACCATAAAATCATCAGTGCTTTTCCAGAAAAACTATGCTGCTCCCATTCGGGCAAAAGTCCTTTTCCAGAAAACTGTTCCGGAAAAGGGCCAGTGTAGACAGCACAGATTTCTTTTCCGCAAAAAAGCCCCGATCACAAAAATGACGATCGGGGCTTTTTTGCGGAAAAGCGCGTCTACATTGGCACAGACGCTGCTTTTCCGGAAAAAGTGCTTTTCCAGAAAAGCATCTTGCCAATATCGACGTGCTTTTTCCGGAAATACTTAATGGAAAACTGTTCCGTGTTAAGCATTTCCGGAAAATCATGCCAGTGTAGACATAGCCATGGTGTTTACAGCTTTGCTGCTTCCCAAGAAACCATACATACCAATTTACTAGTTCCACCTCCATGCACCAGTCTTGGCACACAGTGTTTTTATATGTTTACAGTGAAATCATGTCCAGTGCCAGTTCCTGAGCGCAGGGAAGCCAGATGGAAAAACTGGAAGTGCTGCAGTACCCCCTGCAGTCCTACTTCCTATGCCTATGCCTGTTGGTGAACTAATATGTATATATCTGGCCCAGTGGGTCTCTGTAATCTCTGTGCACTCCCGTCTCAGCCCTCTGCCAGCTGGCACTAAATGGTCTCTAGATTACACTGAAGCTCATCATGAACTTCACCAGCTTTCACTCCAATTACAAAGGTGAACTTTGTTGACCTGCTTTCTTTTACATAAATACATAGCAACATGCATTCATATAACATACCTAAACAAGATGTCCCATTGCAAACACTTCAGCTCCTGAAGAGAGAATGAAAGAAACAGCATGACAGATGTGAGTCATATTGCTTAATGAGCTACTGGAAGGTACTCAGGCACTATGAGGGTGAGTGTGGTATAAGAAACTGTATAGAAAAGAATACAGCAAGCATTGCTTTAACATAGCACACAATGGGAAAATATGATAAAAATGATATCTTTAAAACATTTTAATTGACTCTAGAACCACAAACATTAAAATGCATCAAACATGATAGTATGGTTATTGCATGACTACTATAGGGTGGAGTTCAGCTACATTTACATGTTTAGATATTTGTTAATTTAACCTTATGTCTGATTTCCTCGGTTTGCAAAGTTCATTTTGAAGAATATCCCCCAACATCTTTGCCACTTTAACATTTAAATTGTAGAGTGAAGGAAAGTCTTGTAAAGCGGGTCTGCGCTGAAGACCACAACACAAGATTGGGCATATTTACATGACAGTTAAACACCCCTTGGCAAGCCCAAGTCAGCTGGCACAGGCCAGTCCATGGTGTCTAATTGCAGTATAGATATACTCTATATGGTCAATAAGGAGTGAGCTCTACAGAGCAGGTATGATCAGACCTTTGTGTAAGTTCTTTCCTCCCAGCTGTATTTCTCTTAACCCTACTGCTTCATTATTTCCATTGCTGCATTATGCTGTTCTCATTCAATGGAAACAGTGTGAAACTTTGTTTTTGTATCTAAGAGAATTGCTACTATTAAAATAAAAACAGAGGCCAGCTCCTATATTCTTTAACCATCAGGCTAAACAGCAGATAGGTCCTTGGCTGGATGATGTACATCACCTGCTGGATCTGACCACTGCTATTCACCTGTTATCTTTCTCTAATGATCACACCAGGATTTGCAACACTAGAAGGCTGCGTCTAGACTGGCATGATTTTCTGCAAATGCTTTTAACGGAAAAGTTTTCCGTTAAAAGCATTTTCGGAACAGAGCGTCTAGATTGGCACGGACGCTTTTCTGCAAAAGCACTTTTTGCGGAAAAGCGTCCGTGCCAATCTAGACGCGCTTTTCCACAAAAAAGCCTCAATCGCCATTTTCGCGATCAGAGCTTTTTTGTGGAAAACAAATCTGAGCTGTCTACACTGGCTCTTTTGCACAAAAGCTTTGCGCAAAAGGGACTTTTGCCTGAACGGGAGAAGAATAGTATTTCCGCAAGAAGCACTGATTTCTTACAGTAGGAAGTCTGTGCTTTTGCGGAAATTCAAGCGGCCAGTGTAGACAGCTGGCAAGTTTTTCCAGAAAAGCGGCTGATTTTTCCAGAAAAACTGGCTAGTCTAGACACAGCTGAAGTGGTTAGCTGGGGTGGGAGGGAATATTGGACTATGATACTCCCCCTCTTATATAATGCACTTTGAGATGAAGGGCTACAAAGCAGAAGAACTAAATATAGTAATGATGATTATTCATTCACATGCGCTATCCCCTGCTTGAAACCAAGATAAGCAGCATTGGTGCAAATCACAACGTATAGCTTGCAAGTACAGACCAGTGTAATTATACTGTTACTGGCCACCAGAAGCTGTAATTGCAGGCAAACCTACGAGTCACAAACATAGCGATCAATTAGACCTTGAACATGTTGGCAACGCCCACCTGGGAAAAAGTTCTTTGTAGTATCTCTGGGTATGTCTAAACTACATGGCTCCGTTGACAGAGCCATGTAGATGTGTTTGTTCGTCAAAGGGAAATGAAGCCGCGATTTAAATAATCGTGGCTTCATTTAAATTTAAATGGCTGCCGCGCTGAGCTGACAAACAACTGATCAGCTGTTTGTCGGCTCAGCACGCTAGTCTGGACGCTCCCCTGCCAACATGAAAGCCCTTTATCGACCTCCCCGGTAAACCTCATCCTACAAGGCATAACGGGGAGGTCGATAAAGGGCTTTCAGGTCGGCGTGGGAGCATCCAGACTAGCACGCTGAGCCGACAAACAGCTGATCAGCTGTTTGTCGGCTCAGCGCGGCAGCCATTTAAATTTAAATTAAGCCGTGATTATTTAAATCGTGGCTTCATTTCCCTTTGCCGATCAGCCTAATCTACATGGCTCCATTGATGGAGCCATGTAGTTTAGACACACCCTCTGAGCCCAACCCAAATAGTGCCCCATCTCTGGCTATTGGGAATATTTGCTACTAGCAGTTGTAGATTGGTTACATACCATTCTAGGCAATCTCATTACACATTCCCTCCATAAACTTATCAAGCTCAGTCTTGAAACCAGTTATATTTTTGGCCCCACTGCTTCCTTTGCAAGGCTGTTCTAGAATCTCTCTCCTCTGATGGTTAGAAACCTTCATCTAATTGTATGCCCAAACTTGTTGATGGCCAATTTATATCCATTCCAGAGAAACTAAATTATTTCTTCACAACTTCACCAAAGAAGCTGTTAGAGACAGAACTCTCTGGCATATCCTTTCTTCTGGCAATAAATACTGATGTGTTAAGAGAGGAACTGCTGCAACAAATAACTATATTAAAGAGCTGACAGTCACCTGCCACACTCATTTGGCCATCCTTCTTTTATAATATTTTAAGTTAATATGTATACATATTGGGTGAATGAAAATAGAGGATGTACGTGAGGCCAATTATTTTAGTTTGTTATTGGTTTAGGCTATGTCTACACAGCAGTGTTTTTTCAAAATAATTGCCATTACTCTGAAATAACAAAATGTGGGTCTACACTACAAGCCTTTATTTCAAAATAATGTCGAATTGGTGGACCTCTTTCTCCAACTCATGATAACCCTAATTTCACAAGGAGTAAGAGGAGTTGAAGGAAGAGAGTTCTTCCTTCGAATTCCTGCTGTGTAGACAGCGCCAAAAGCCAAATTAAGCTATTTCAACTTAAGTTACACAATTGATGTAGCTGAAGTTGCATAGCCCTGCTGTGTGATGTTACAATTAACCAACATCTTACTATATATTTTAGAAATGTATATCTGTCTGTCTCTGATGCCATTTGTTCAAGGACTCCTCCTAAATGGCAAGAGCCAGGACCACCACATTTGGTATGGAGCTTCCTCTTATCATAACTTAAAGCAAGTGTGGCAAATCTATGGCTGCACCTGTGGGTCCTGAACTTCTGGTGTTCAGCCTCAGAGACTCACTGTGTTCTACCACACAGCCTCTTTTTTCTTACTAGAGACAGTGTTCCCAACATACTGAGCCATATTCATCACAGGCTAGTCTACAATATGGGGGAGAAACCCTCTGTAGTCCTGGTCTCCCTATCTAGGGACAGACTCTATAGTGGTGTGGGCAGGGTTGGGGGAACCTGGGCCCGCCTATTACTCTGGGTTCTGGCCCAGGAACTCTAAGAGAGAGGAAACAGATGGGGTTTGTTCAACTCCCTGTCTGGCAACTAATTTCCTGGGACACCTCCCCAAATGATCCCTCCCAGTACCTTTCCTCTGGTACCTGATCCTCTACCACTCTCTTCCTGCCTTGCAGCTCCCAGCACTCACCCAAACTCCTCTCACTCTCAGCACTTTGGCTCCTTCCTTCCTCCTCGCATGTCACCTAACGAACAGAAGAGGAGCCATTTTAAACCTTTCTCAACTGGTTCTAGATTGGCCCCAGGTGGTCTAATTAGCCTGACTCTCTTTGCTCTGGAACATTCCTAATTAACTCTAGGGGCTCGTCTACACTGGCCCCTTTTCCGGAAGGGGCATGTAAATTTCATGAGTCGTAGTAGGGAAATGCGCGGGGGATTTAAATATCCCCCGCGGCATTTAAATAAAAATGTCCGCCGCTTTTTTCCAGCTTTTAAAAAAGCCGGAAAAGAGCGTCTACACTGGCCCCGATCCTCCGGAAAAAGTGCCCTTTTCCGGAGGGTCTTATTCCGGACGGGGCCAGTGTAGACGCTCTTTTCCGGCTTTTTTAAAAGCCGGAAAAAAGCGGCGGACATTTTTATTTAAATGCCGCGGGGGATATTTAAATCCCCCGCACATTTCCCTACTACGACTCATGAAATTTACATGCCCCTTCCGGAAAAGGGGCCAGTGTAGACGTAGCCTAGGTGTTTAATTGGCCTGACTGTCCAGACTTCTTCTGGAAAATTCCTGCTGGTTCTAGGCCAGCCCCTGCCAGTTCATCTGGGAACAGAGACCTACTTTGTCTAAGGCTCACATACTTTCCTTCTATCACTCTTTTGTAACCTTCTGACCTGACTCTGTCACACAAGGTAAGGGTTTGGTTGTGCCCTGGAACTGATTGTTGAGATGTGCCTGGAATTGATTGTTTCTCATAAAATGGAAAGGGAGGGCCTGGTAGGAGGGACAGTTATACTGTAGAATGACAACAAGAGACCCCAAACTGCTGCAGTGAGATAGTTTTTATTATTTTAATTGGGTATGTAGCTTTTTATTTAATGTTAATGTTAGCACTATTATGCTACAGTGGGTTTGGCTTTGGCAGCTACAGTCTTAAGCCTAATAGAACTATCAACTCACCCCAAGAGCAATGTGCTGTTAATGTATTAATTTATTGAATAATCCTGCTGTTTTTGTTGACAGTTGTGTGTGCCAAGCTTTCACCTTTCTGCCTATGGAGAGAGAAGAGTTAATTTGGCTGACTACAAGGGTGGAAATCTCCATTATCATCATGTGACCTGCCTGTATCAGCTGCCTTATCCTGAGCTATTAAAGGAAGCGAAAGAGAGTGTTTTTTCCTCCCATATAAAACACAGCTGCTTTTTGTAATGCACATCACTTGCATACTCTGCTCTCCCTGGTCTACACCACAAACTTACCCTAGCATAACTACGTCACTTGAGGGTGTGGAAAATCATACCCATGAGCAATGCTGTTCTACTGACCTACCTCCTGCAGTAGATAGGAGGGCTTCTCCCACCAACATAACTACCACCTCATAGAGAGGCAGGGCTGCTGATATTGTCTAGAGGCAGATGTGCCAGGGCCTGGCAATTTAAAAGAGTCTGGGGCTCCTGGATGCTGCCGCCACTCTAATGGCTGGAGTCCTGGACCCTTTAAATTGTCACTGGAGCCCTGGGCAGTGCAGGGCATACAGTGTTGAAAGGACTGGCTGTGGGAAGCCAGACCCTAGCCCTGTCCCTTCCATCCAAGGCTCCACCTCTTCTTGGGGGTTGCAGTTTCCCCTCATGCCTTGGACCTTGCCCAAGAGCCTGGCAATTCTATTGGCAGCACAGCAGAGAGGTGAAGACAAGCCCTATTTCCCTCCATGCAACACCTGGAAGGAGAAACTCTTTGTGGAACCTATTCATGTATATGTATTTCTTGCCATGGAGGATAAAACTCCTGTTTTATGCAGCTTGTGTTGTGCTTACCTGAGTTTTGAATATTGAAAACAGTAATGTACCTGTCTTTTTTCCCACTTCCCTGTACATCTATTTATTAATAGTTATAAAGGACTCCTAAGCAGGGAGATTTAATCTCATAGCAAGACTTGGGCAGTGTTGGAGTCATACGGAGTGGATAGCAGACTGATACTGTTGACTGATACTGCATGAAAACATGCAGAGAGTTGGGAATTTGGTTTAGAACGAGTAGAGGTACAAGACGAGGAGATCTGATATCGCCAAATAACTTCATCACGCACCTAGAGAGAGCGATAGACAAGATCAAGAATTAACAACTTGAGGTTCACGGATGATATAGTTATCATCGAGGAAGATGAAGAGAAGCTAGCGAGAACGGTGCCAGTGCTAAATGAGGAAGGGAAGCAGTATGGACTGATTATAAATATCAATAAAATGAAGACAAAAGTATTTGGAGATAAGGAATTAGGAAGGAAAATCAGTGTAGATGGGATCGAATTAGAGAATGTACAGAAGTTCACGTATCTGGGGAGCAACATGATGTATGATCTAGACTGTAAGAAGGAAATTACAACTAGAAAAGCAAAAGCAAGCGTGAGTTTGAAGGCGATGAATAAGATCTGGAAAAGTAAAGTGATTAGCTTAGGAATGAAGCTGAGCATCTTGAAAACATGTATTTAGCAGCATGTTGTACAGATGTGAGATGTGGGTGATAATGAAAGATTCAAAGGATATTGGCGTTTGAGAGGAGTGGTTATAGAAAGATCCTGAGAATAGAATGGATGCAGAAGGTCACCAAAGAGGAATTATATAGGAAGATACAGCCGAAAGAGAACCTACTGCAGAAGATTATATAAGGGAAGTTATAGCTATTCAGGCATATCTGCAGAATGAACGACAAGCGAAAAGTTAAGACCCTGGTATTCGGCATAATGGATGATCTGAATAGGAGAGGTAAACTCCACAGATAGGCTACGTCTACACTGGCCCCTTCTTTGGAAGGGGCATGCTAATTTTGAAAGTGGGAATAGGGAAATCCGCGGGGGATTTAAATATCCCCCGCGGGATTTAAATAAACATGTCCGCCGCTTTTTTTCCGGCTTGGGGAAAAGCTGGAAAAAAGCATCTAGACTGGCCCGATCCTCCAGAATAAAGCCCTATTCCGGAGGATCTCTTATTCCTACTTCAAAGTAGGGCTTTATTCCGGAGGATCGGGCCAGTCTAGACGCTTTTTTCCGGCTTTTCCCCAAGCCGGAAAAAAAGCGGCGGCCATGTTTATTTAAATCCCGCGGGGGATATTTAAATCCCCCGCGGATTTCCCTATTCCCACTTTCAACATTAGCATGCCAGTGTAGATGTAGCCATAATGTGTAGATAATATAGTAGATTGGTGCAGAGCTAGTCTACAGAAACTAAGCCACTCTGCACTGGACAGGAAAAGATGGAAGGAAATAGTGAGGGAGGCATTGGACACCAACTGGTGTTGAGCCCATGATTGTTGTTGATGAAGATGATGATGAAACTGCCCTTGGTAACATGTTACTCTGCTACTTCAGGGAGTCAGTCCTTTACCACAAATAAATTATATGGATAAAATAAAGGATTTGGTAGCAGCATAATAAATTTAAATTCTCCTTTGCTAAAATCGCCAGACATTTGTTAGTCACTGTAAGTGACAAGGAGCTGAAGCTTTATTTATAATAGGCATAAAGGAAAATAAAAACATAATCACTAATATTCTGCAGTTAATTCAAAGATTTTGGATGAAATCCTCATCTGACTGTAGTCAATGGGGAAACTTCCATTGGGTCAGGATACCTTTGCCTGAGCTGTGTATGTGTGGTCTCTGCAGCAAAACAATTGCTTGTTCTGAAAGAGGTAAAAGTTGCATTAGCTGTTTAAGCAGAAGTGTTCTTTATAGCACACCACTGCTTGGGCCTGTTAAGGAAAGCATACACAGCCAGTTAAAAATATAAATGAACACAACAATCCCGTGCTAATATACCTACAAAAGTCATTACATTTGATTCAGTCATATCTTATTTTTAGGCTGGCTGTCTAACAAATCCAAGCTAGCTATGACTGTCATCCCAAAAGCTGTCTACAAGGTCAGGTACCTCTGACACTTAACAAAACATTAGTGATTATTACAAAATACTCATTTATGAGTAAGAAACATCCTTGGGAGTTCTTACATAGAATTATGTAAGTTAACTTCTATAAAAACAACACAACAAAATAGCTGGTAAATGCACACCATAGGAACACAGTTCAATCAACCATTGAATATTCTGAGAATATGTTCCTAAAGTCTATAGTAAAACAGAGTTGACTAAACAGGTTTACAAAAAATGTTTATCACCTATTTCGCTGCAGTCAATGGGAGAGGTTTCTAGTGATATCACAGGAAAAATATGAGCAACTTGGGACCCACAGCATTCCTAGAGACTTACTAGACATCCTCTCCAGCACTTCCACTGAGTTGTAAAAGAGGATCTTTGCCTGAGGGCAATCTGCAAAGAACCTTCTCAGGTGAGATGGTAAAAGGGACCTTTGGGACTAACATTCCTGATTTCTAACGTGACATTGTACTATTATCACTTTGTGCTACCCCCACACTTGGTTAAAATGTCATCAGTTTGCACAACATAAAATTTATAGCTAGCTACTTTCAGCACTGCTTGTCTATAATAGGGTACGTCTAGACTGCAGAGTTTGAAAAGCTCTGCTGCGTACAAGGAACACATCTGCTTTTCTGAAAAAAATGTCGGAAAAGCAGATGCGTTTTTTCAGCATCCCTGTAAACCTCATTCTGTGAGGAAGAAGGGATGTTCCGAAAGAGGCTTTTCCCAACATTTGGCCCAGTGCAGACAGGCCAATTATTGGAAAAGCCTCTTTTGGAAGAAAAGTGGAAAAAGATATGGAAATTGCAGTTCACAATTTGCATATCTTTTTCCGATAGAACTTTGCAGTCAAGATGTAGCCTAGAACTTTGTAGTATAGAGCGGATCTATCACGTCTATAAGGGCATGTCTACACAACAGAGCTAGAGCTGAAATAAGCTATGCAGCTTGAGCTATGTCAATTGGATAGCTTAAGTCGAAATAGCTTATTTTGGCTTTTGGCACTCTCTACACAGCAAGGAGTCCAAGAAAGAGCATTCTTCCTCCGACTTCCCTTACCCCGCATAAAATGAGGGTTACAGGAGTCAGAGTAAGAAGTTCTCCAGCTTTACATTATTTTGACATTATGTCGAAATAACTGCTTGTAGTGTATACTAGGAATGTGAACGACTAGTTGACATGCTAGTCGACTAGTTGCTTCCCCCCTACTGCCTCTATCAGAAAGAGGCAACAAGGGGGGGGAGAGGAATGGGTGCTTCAAAGAGGCAGTGCTGCATAGAGCCCAGGGCCAGACCCCAGGCTCCACACGGGTGCTGCCACTTTGAAATGTCACTTGCAGCCTGGGCCAGCTGGGGAATGGCCCCGGTCTGCACGCAGCATTTTAAAGCAGCAGCCACTTTGAAATGCTGTGTGCAGCCTGATGTCAGAGTGTAAACTGCGTAGCTTATTTTGAGGTAAGCGTGCTGTGTAGACGTAGCCTTAGAGACTAACAAAAATGTAGTATCATGAGCTTTCATGGACTCAATCTCTCAAAATCTTGATCTTCATAGAATAGGGTTACCATATTTGAACTTTCAGAAAAGAGGACACTCCTGAGAGGGGGATGTATCTGTATCAGCATCTACCAACTCATGCTGTATTAATATGTTATATCATACTATATCATGTTTTAACACATTAATACAACATGAGTTGGTAGATACTGATACATTCCCTCTCAGGAGTGTCCTCTTTTTTGAAAGTTTAAATATTGTAACCCTATCATAGATAGGTACTGTAACAAATAAAAGGCCATACGGGACATCAAAGTCACTCCATGCCATACCATGGCCACTTGGAATTTCATGATAGTGAAGACTTAGCTCAGATCCTTCCTCACCAAGGGTACATCTACACTGCAAACCTATTTTGAAATAACTAGCGCTATTCCGAAATAACTTAGTCCACGTCTACACAGCAGGCAGTTATTTCAAAATAATGTCAAAATATTGTCAAGCCGGAGGATTTTTTACTCTGACTCCTGTAACCCTCTGGCTATGTATGGACTACGGGGGGTTTCCCGAAAAAACCCCGCCGCGTCCAAGGAGCATGTTTGCTCTTCCACTTTTTTTTCACAGAAGAGCAAATGCACTCTTTCGGGGAGCCCTGTATACCTCATTCCACGAGGGATAGGGCTCCACCGAAAGAGGAGGCTTTTCTGCCATTTGGCCCCATCTAGACTGGTGGGCTGCGTCTAGACTGCTTTTGCGAAAAAACTTGACAGCTGTCTACACTGGCCGCTTGAATTTCCGCAAGAACACTGACTTCCTACTGTCTGAAATCAGTGCTTCTTGCGGAAATGCTATGCTGCTCCCGTTTGGGCAAAAGCCCTCATGTGCAAATGCTTTTGCGCAAGACAGCCAGTGTAGACAACGCGGTATTGTTTTGCACAAAAAAGCCCCTATAGCGAAAATGGCAATCGGGGCTTTCTTGTGCAAAACCGCATCTAGATTGGCACAGACACTTTTCCGCAAAAAGTGCTTTTGTGGAAAAGTGTCCGTGCCAATCTAGACGCTTCTTGCCGCAAATAGTTTTAACGGAAAACTTTTCCGTTAAAAGCATTTGCGGAAAATCATGCCAGTCTAGACATAGCCGTGCTGTGTAGCGCTCCCTATTTCGAAATAAGATATGCAATTGACGTAGCTCAGTTTGCATATCTCATTTCGAGTTAAGCCCCGCAGTGTAGATGCACCACAAAAGCACAGGTAGATCCTAAAGGAGGCTCTTCCCTCCCTCCCCCATCCCCGATGCCAGCCCCCTACAGGACAGGGGCATTAGAGTCTGGCAAATCCTCCTCCACTCGCCTTTCTATTTTCCTCTAGCAGCCTTCCCCATCAGATCCCTGGCAGTCCCTCCATTGCGCTTCTCCTCCAGTCCCGGGGGGGGGGGGGTCTCCATCCCATTCCCTCAGCTTCCCCTGGAATCCTCCTCTCCACCCCCATCTCCTCCCCCCGCGCTGCCCAGGAGGAAGCTGCACCCAGCCCCTCTGCTGTCCCCTCTCCCTGCCCTTGCACCAGCCTCTTTTGGTTCCCATGGCAACCTCCTTATGCCTCGCTCCGCCCTCTCAGTTTCCCCCCCACTCCATTCATACCTAAGCAGCCACGCCTCCTCCCTTGTCATGTGACTAGGGCCCCAGAGGCCTCCCCCCCCTCCCACTCGGGCTTCCCGGGCCGCTTCCGGGTGGGTGCGGGGCTACTCCGCGGCGGTCCTGAGGCGGAGGGGGAAGGTGGCCGTCAACATGGCGGCGCGCAGAGCGAGCAGCGCCTGAGCCCGGCTCCCGGCCCCTTTCCCCCGCCCGGCCCGGCCATGGAGAGCGAGGAGGAGCAGCACATGACCACGCTGCTGTGCATGGGCTTCTCGGACGCGGCCGCCATCCGCAGGGCCCTGCGCCTGGCCAAGAACGACATCAACGAGGCCGTGGCGCTGCTCACCAACGAGCGGCCCGGCCTGCACTACGGCGGCTACGAGCCCATGGACAGCGGGCCGGGGCAGCCGGGCCAGGGCGGGCACGGCTCGCCGGCGGGCGGCCAGGGCTCCCGCGGAGGGGACGGCGACGGCGGCGGGGGGAGCGGCGGCTTCGACCCCCCTCCCGCTTACCATGAGGTGGTGGAGACCGAGGTGAGGCGCGGCGGGGGACGGGGCTGCCTTCGCTGAGAGGTGTCGGGCGGGGCCGGGCGGCACCTAACGGGCCGGCCCCTCCTCCGACCCGGTCAACGGGCCGATTCCCCCGCAGGGCCCTGGGACCGGGACCCTCCGGGCACAGCCCGTCCGCCCGGCTGAGCTCCCGCCGCTCGCCCGGCTGCTCAGCCCCCTCCCAGCCCATCTCCCGTGCACGAAATACCCGGCAGGGCCCCAGCAGCATCCTAGCTGTAAGGCTCCCGCTCTGTGACTCCGCCCGGCCAGGGCGGCTGGGGCCAAAGGCGTCGGGGGGCTGGTCTGTTTCCGCTCCTGCCTTGGGGGGTGGGGTGCCACGGGGGGAGCACCGCTTTTGCTGCTCGCTGATGTGGTGGCAGAGCACAGTCTGATGGTAGATTCTCCCACAATCTGGATTTTGTTGTAGGTTGCCCCTAAAATGGAGCTCCACCCTTGTGGTAGTCCGTTTCAGCCATCATCAAAGTATCGCTGTCCCCCTGCCAACGAATAGCATAAACCTGGACTTTTGCTCCTGTTTAATGATAGTGGAGGAAATAGGTCTTATTTGTTTTCATTTTCTAGAAAGTGAAGTGCTTGCCATTCACTCAGCTTTTTAGGAATACAGTGTTATGTGGCTTTGTCAGGATTCTTCTTTTCTTTGCCTCATTGCATCAGCCAGGTGGCTGTACACTGAAATGTTTTTTCTTATTACTGCTATTGCTTATTATTGGGTTAAAAGAAGAAAAAAACTAGTGTGATTTTTCTTGTTTTACCTTGAACAAAAAATAGTTAATACTGATAAAAGTAATTAAAATAAGAATGACAACTTAAAAGATGTGGAATTGTAATTAAAAGGTCTTAAAATATTGACTTCCCAACTTTATACACTTATCTATGTTTCAGAATAGTTTTTTTGATTCTGGTATGGAAGAGTATTGCTCCTTCACAACTTCACTGCCTCTTATTTATCTGCTTTTATCTTCTTTGATCATGCTGCTCTGGCAGTAATGCCAGCCTTATCAACCTTATGCCAGCTTCTCATGCAAACATTTATGCTGCCTCTGTTGTGTGGATGCCTTCACTGACCACTTTTGTAAACCTACTATCCTTTCTTCCCTCAAAATTTGGCTTGAGACTTCACCTTTCACATGAAGCTTTTAAGAAATTAACTAATTAATGTATAGGTTGTTGAATATAGGGGGATTGCTGACAGCCACCAGCTTTCCTAAACGTTGCTGTTAGGTGTATGAACATCTTTGTATATGCAAGCTGTCCTACTTTCACTGCGTTATTTTACTTAGGGTGTGATCCTGCAGATCTTAGGCACATGAATAGTCCTTTCGAACTCAGTGGGTTGTATCTTCAGCAGATGAATTAGGATATACATCAGTCAATGATGTAGCCCACTGGGTTATCTGACATGCATAAACATTACTCATGTAAAGATGTCTGCAGGATCAGACCCGTATAATGTTTGAATCAACAAAGTTACTATGGGTAAACCACTAACTTGCTTCTAGAATCTGCTTAATGATCTGCTGTCATTAAGCCGTTTAGAGCAGCAGGAAGGCTTGTTTTAACATGTTAATTTCAAATAAATTTGAACAGTTACACATGGATATAGTACTTATTTCAGTGTGATATTTAAAGGAACACCTTTTATGTAAACATTACCAGTGTTTACCTATTCTTATTACAAATTAAATCTAAGATTATCATACAATTTCTGAAAGGATAGCAGGGGAGAATTATTTTGTTTTTTTGCCCGTTATGTATAATGAACTCATTGTTTCCCTTTACCATTAAAATGAAAACATTTTATTATTAGCCTTATGGAAACTAGAGAACAAAACACAGAAAATGACAGTTGCAGAGGTATTAGGAACATTTGCGGGTACAGTTTCAGCAACAGGATCCACCCAAATGCAAGGGTTCTTTCACCCTGACAGATCTTACTACAAGATTGAGAGCCTATTTTTCATATAATGTGTAAGTTTTATTTACAAGAATAGTTTAGGGAACAAAATTAGATTTTTTTTTTTTAAATTTCATTGTTGCAACTCTCGACTTATTCCATGTTTTCCTCTTTAACACAATAACTGGATACAGCTCATACATTGTTTTGTTTTAAATTGTAACCTGAAACATTTCTGCATATACTTATATTAGGAGACTATTATAGATAGACTCCCTCTGAAGCAGAGCTTCAAGATATGCAGTTGGTTAAAGGACATAGGCTCTTCAAAGCGTTTGTTTGCAACATCGGATGTTCTTTTTCTTATTAATGTTAGTTTATTATAAACTAATGCATTTTAAAATCCAATTTATATTTTACTTTTTTATATATATTTATCATCTTGGACAAAGAAAAATACTTTCAGGTTCTTAGTATTGCAGTGTTCAGGTTCAAATACTGTAAGTGAGTATTGGGGGAGCCTTGTTATGTTTTATAATCACGTGTTTTAACAAAGTGAAAAAATTTGGGCAGATAATGTTGATTTTTGTTTGTTTGTTTCCTTATAGTAATTTTAGATGCCACCTTTGTGCTTCAGATGTGTTGTTTCTGGGTTGATAAATAAGGTGTTCTCTTGTGAATCCATGAAACTTACCAAAGAGATATATTTCCAGAGCATTTGGATATTCCTAGAAACACCTGTATATGATGTTTATCATTATTGGCGTTCCATGTTGAGGAACCCATATTCACAGTTTTTGATAAATAACCAAAGTGATGGAGTTTAGAATAGTCATATAGTTCACTTGAAGATTATGATGCGTGCCATTATGACAGATTATATTATTGCATAATTCCTTACCCTTAGCACCAAAAAAGTCTGTCCAATCCTTATCAACTCCATCCATCTCTGAGATGTGTGTGGGAGTGCACATTGTTTCCCATATGGGAAACAGAGTCTGTCTAGTATTTAAAGCTTAAACACCAAAAAACTTGATATCTAGGAGACCTTTCTGAGCTCTTAATTCCCCTTATGCTAGTGTGTTCTTTGAAGCCCCATGTGCTTTTGAACCTGAGGCTTGCAGTGTATCTGTGTCTTAGTGGGCTCTTGGGTTGTGGGATCCCCTCTCTTAAGGACTTATGGTAAAAACTGAATAGGATTAAATCCTTTTTTATTTCAGAGGTGTTTTTGTATGTTTCTTATTTTTCTGAAAGCAGTATTCTCTTGAGCTAAGAATTATAAACTTTGATTCAGTGATTAAAATGTCTAAGGTGTGTGCTAATAGGAACTACATACATATAATATTTAAATCATGGCTAATATACAATGGAATCGCGTAAGGAATACACTTGTTAATGTGTGTTAACATTAAACATGTTAAGGATATGCGGTCGAAGGCTAGATAAAGTCAAAGGATGAAAATCTAAAAGGTGGAATGTTAAGAGAAAATCCCATGAGAAAACAGGAAAGGAAGAATTTATTCAGGAATATAATATTTTGATCAGGGACACTCTGCAGTACATTAATAAAGGTGATCTAATAATAACATCTCTTGGTTTAAGCATTGTGGTGAATGGATGAGTTTCAGTGAGCAAGGTCCAAGAGAGTCTGCTTGTACCTACCTTCCATGAATAGATTAGACATTTGTCATGAAGGGGGAAGAGCTAAGGAACTGTCTCATCCTTTTATGACAGTAGTGAAGTCTATGGTTGTTACATTGTTACCATCCTCCACTAAATGGATCAAAATAAAAATTATCCTGTGAAGGCAGAAATTGATCTTAAAGAGAGAATTTGGTGGTGGTGGTTATGACTCTTACTCTGATTATTAAGAGGAAAACCTGGATGGCTGGTAGCTCATTATGTATCTTAAGCTCTATGGTATGACAGAGTAGTGACTTGCTGTGTGATTCACCCATACTAGTTGGATTTGCTGTTCTGCAATTTTGTGTTAGTTTCATTTCCCAACTTTACAAATAAAAATAATCTGAAATGCATTTTAGTTTATTTTAGATAGGAATTTCCAGTTCAAATACCTGAGATGTTACTGCATTTTTCAGCTACCACTCAAATTAATACAGGTTGAAACTTTCTAGTCTGGCACACTCTGGTCAGCAACATCTGGGATCAGGCATGTTTTTAGTTAGCTGGATGCCCACTTACCATGGGTGTGGCCAAGTTTACTGTGATCCCATAAAGTTTGTTTACAGCCACTAGTCCTGGCTCTGTGTTCTGTGCTGTTATTTACCTCTTTTACCCCTAAAAGTCTTCTAAGCAGCAGAAGTAATGCTACTAGATAATAATGACCTCCCATGGTTCCTCAAATTCTGTGGTTTGGCCTGGTCTGGTCCCAAGGGTGTGGTACAAGAGAGGTTCAACCTGCAGTGATGGTAGAAAACGATACTCTGTCAGTCCAGTGTCTGATTCTTGCTGTAGTCTTGACCCAGTATCATTGCAGACCAAGAGCTAGTCATGCAAAGTTTGATAGGTTTTGTCAGGATGAAGTTGTCTACCTTTTATATTTGTTGCTAGCTTCAACCTGAATCAGTTCAGTTACCACATCAACAAATTTGGCCCGAGAGAAATAGATTGCATTCAAATTTGGCCCGAGAGAAATGTTTTTGTGAAACTGTTCTCAGGCCAGTGGTCCTGAAGCATAGGTTTATTTGCTGAATAATGAGTTGGAACAGTAGCCAAAAGAGACTTCAGTACAATATCCACGATAAACGTCATCTGTTTTTCGCCTACCCCCTTCCTTCTCCTGGAACTTTATTCTGTAGAGAAGGATGTAGATTCAGAGTTGCTTACTGCTGGTCTTGCTGATCAAACCTGAGTGGTGGAGAAGTTCGGGCACACTCCAGTCCCTCAAAAAAGGACTTCTGTCCCTCATTGTGGTACTCAGGGAGTTAAGTGTAAGGCCATATTTCCATGCCTGGATTTTGGTGGCTACACTAGAGCCCGTGCTCTGTAGGAGGGAAATTATTTACAGAGCATCCTTGGTAGGGATGTAAAAGAGTAGTCGACTACCTGATAAGCCTAGATAATTACTAGCAGTCCCCTCCCCCGCTGCCTCTATAACTGAGGCAGCAAATGGGGGGGGGGGGGGAGAAAGAAGGAACTGGTTCCTCCCAGCATGGTCTCTGCTGTGTTTCTTGTCCCTCCTCCCCTGCACTGCTCCTCCGGCAGCAGCCTCTGTCCAGAGTGGGTCCCAGCAGTGACTTTGGATTCCACACCCTTCCCCGTGGACATGTGCTGCTGGATCTGGCGTGAGCTGGGACTGAGCAAGCCCGGCTTACACTGGGTCCAGGAGCTACTGCCACTGTAGCTCTGCAGTTTAACTGTAGTAGGAGCCAGGTTGCTATGCACTCAGCTCTTACTACATTTAAACTGCAGAGCTGCAGCAGGGGTAGCTCCTTCTAAGCCCCTATCCTTATAAACTAATCACGTAGTCAATATAAATTGTATTAGCTAAACAATTATCCAGTTACCCTCCTGTTAACATCCTTAATCTGCAGCAACACTAGAAACAAGTCTGTTTCTCTCTTTCCCCACCCTCTTATCTTCTCCACTGACTGGCACTTGCGTTGAATGCTGAGCAGGGTAGAGCCAAGGCCCCTGCTCAGTACTGATGTCTGGGGTACTATAAAATGGGATCCTCCATCTTGGGTGTACAGGGCAGTTATTGCAGTACTTGAGCTGGGCAACCCTTGAGATGAGAGAACCAATATAAACTCCTGAAATGTATGAGCTATGAAAAGACAGCAAATTTTCTGTTCAGGATGTACTTCTGGCATATAAAGCTGTTGAAAAGTGGTTGAACACACAGGCTGTAGTAATAGTATTCAGCATACACCAGCATGTTTCTGTTGTGTGTGTTGAACTTTGTTAGCATTTTAAGGCATGCCAGAAAGTGTGCATAGTAGAGTAAATGATAATCCAGAAATAGATTAACTAAGTGGCACACTGTTATCTAGATGGTATGTTTCAATGCCGTTTGTTAGCCTGTGGATGGGATTTTTTTTTTTTTTTAAACTAATGGATATTTTTCCCTAAACAGAACTTTGGTGGTCTGGGAATTACATTGTATCAGTGTGTTTGCCTCAGGAAAGTTAGAAGTTTTGGTAATACAAAATGGTAGAGCTTCAGGCATGATATAGGTTACAGAACAGGCTTGTATTCCCCACTTTCATTTCGAGTTCTGTTGCCTCTAATTCATACTACAGGTGTAAATAGATTTATAAATGATTGCTTCATGTAATGGTGACTGTAAAGGTAAATGTGACCATTATGCACTCACTAATATATGCAGAAATTGGATGTTTGAATCTGTTATGGTGAGGGAGAATGCTGGACAGAACAGAGGTTTGGTCACCTTTTTCCCTTGTGAAAATGACCTGACACATAGATAGGTGTTGAATGCTGAAATAGTGTTACTCTAAGATAGCATGAAGGATACCAGAGCATCACTTCTCCCCCAACTACTGCTGTGTCAACCTGGGAGGGGATCCCTGATCATGGTGTGAAAACAGAATGCCCCATACACTAGCACAGTAGTTCTCAATCGGGGTACGCATAAGTCTGAGGGTACACACAGGTCTTCCAGAGGTTACTCAACTCATCTAGATCATTATTTCTTAAATGAGGGGTTGCATCCCCTAGGGATGGTACAGGACAGATTTTACTGGGTCTCCAGCATCGGGATGGCAAGGAGGCCCCATGGAGCTAAGATACGTGTTTCAGCCCAGCCACCTGGAAGTTGAGTTTCATGCAAGGCTCACAAGTTAGTAACAGGTTCACACTGAAATGTAAGTACAATACTTATAATTATAAAATAAATCAATTAGAATATAAGGTAAAAATGGGAGAGCCAGCAATTTTTTAGTTCCAGTGTGCTGTGACACTTTTGTATTTTTGTCTGATTTTGTAAGCAAGTAGCTCTTAAGTGAGGTGAAATTAAAAGTATGCAAGACAAATCCGAGTCTGAAAGGGGTACAGTAGTCTGGAAAGGTTCAGAACCACTGGGCTATCACTGAGCCATCCTGATGCACTAAATAAACTTTAAAAGCTTCAGGGGGTAGCCGAGTTAGTCTCTACAGGATAAACTTAAAAAAATGTTTAGTGCTACCAAGCGATTTGTTGTGTTTTAAGTTTATAAATATACTGTTATGGTTGAGAAAAGGAAATGTATAAATGCCTCTTTTTATGTAGACTGAAACTTGAATTGTTGATTTAGAGAGAACCAACATTTAACTAAATGTCATTGCAAATAAGCTTGGCCTAACTATTGATTAGTCAATTTTGTTGATATCACCATGCCCATCTCATCAAGAAAAACAAATTGTATGTCAAAAAGCAATGCAAAAATAGGAGGTGGTGTTTGTGTGTTTTTTGCAATCCTTATAAAACATAATTAGTAGCACAGTAGAGTTTCAGTTGTCCTGAAAGGTACTTCTTGCATACAGCAGAACACTTCGAGCCACCTAAAGTTGTACCTCCTTATGATTAGGCCCTCTTAGAAATAACATACATTGACCGTGTATCAGATTTGCTCCAAACAGTAGAGAAATTGATTTTGAAGGAATCTCAAATCCAACATGCTTTTTAAAGAATGTGATGTACAGAATTCTAAATTAAGCTGTTTTCACTCTTGCTGACCATAATAGAAGCTGTTGCATGTGCTTCAAATAAGGTTTTGAATGAAGATGAACATCCTTTTTTTTTTTAAGTGGCAAATCTACATAATCTCTCTCGAGTGGTATCAGAAAATTAGCAAAATGTATACTTCACTGTAAGGATGTTAAAATGCGGTTAATTGACTAGTCAATGGAATTTCCATCAATTAGTTTATAGGCACTTCCTCATTCCTCCTTTGAAATGTATTGACTCTCTCCCCTCTCTTCCCCCCCCCCCCAGCTGACTCCAGGCTCCGTGCGGCACTTCCAGAACCCGAGGCGGGTTTTGAGGGGAAGTACCACGCGGAGCCCGAGATCAGCTGGGGACTCCCCAGCTGACCTCGGGCTCCAATGCCCCTTTAAAATGCACAGAAGCGGCATTTCAAAGGGGTAGTGGAGCCCGGGATCAACTGGGGATTCCCCAGCTAATCCCGGGCTCTGCGCAGCATTTCCCCAGAACCCGGGGTCAGCTGCGGACTCTGGGGAAATGCCGCAGGGAGCCAGGGGTCAGCTGGGAGTCCCCAGCTGTGACCCCAGGCTCCACAGCAGCTGCCCCTTAGAAACACCAGAAGCGGCATTTTGAAGGGGCAGCCACTGCACAGCTGATCCTCACAGCAGCTGTGCAGCACTTCCCCTTTGAGACACTGCCTTGGGGTTACAAAGCAGCAGCGCCGCAGAGCACTATCTTATAGAGGCAGCGGGGGGGGGGGGGGGAAGAGAGATTGACTAGTCAAATGACTATCAGAGAAGCATTTGCTTCTCCGATAATCGACTAGTCTTTAACATCCTTACTTCACTGTCATGAGATTGACTTGTATGTCTTTTCACTTGGACAGAAGGAAAGGAAGAAGGCAAAAAAATTCAAGAAGTCTGCTTGCCAAACATTCTGCCTTAAATTTGAGTATTCACTGAGCCATATAGGAAAAATTCTTCTTCCCTTAAAGGCCAGTATTGAGTTTATGGTATGACACATCCTCTCCAGTGAAAAACCTCATCATACTTAAAAGCAGAAGTTCAATATCTTTTTCAGATTTTATTGAATGTACAAGGTACTACTAAACCAACTTCCCTTTACTTCAGGGCAACTCAACTTTGGAAGCTCTGGGGGCCATAATGATATTCGCAGCACATGCCGAGAGCTGCAACTTAAGTGTGGTTGCATATACATGCAAATATTTGTGCAAATGCTTCTTTTACACTGACGGGTATGAATACAAAGATTAAGGCAAGACTACACAACACGCAGGCCCCATTTAAGTCAGTTTTGCTGATATTAGTAAAATGCAATATTTACCCGATTTCCACCCATATGACAGCACTTTTAATGAGCAATGACAGTCCAGGAATTTAACTACTAAAATGCATATAAACAGAAGACCGTTCATTGTATTGACTACTTTTTTGCTTTGGCTTCACAACAGTCCAGGAATTTAACTACTAAAACACATATCACCCCAAACTGCACCGTGGGCCACAAACAAATGGGCTGTGGGCCGCATGCAACCCACGGGCCGCTTGTTGAGTAGCCCTGCTTTACTTCCTATCGCTGTTGCAAAGTGAAAGGCATAGTTGAATTCTAAATTTTGTTTTATAGTGGTATCCTTGCTGGAGGAAAAGACTCAAAATGGAGACAACCCAGCAGTGTTCAGAAACCAGATGTAGGGATTCTGTAGAGAGAGCAGAAAAGATTTTTGTAGGGAAGCCATGAGAGCCTGGAAGTATGACCAGAGAGCGCACATATTCTGCGTGATCCAATAAGTATCCATGACTAATACTAAACTGGAATATAGTAGCAACTGTGGAGGTCATAATGGTTGTAGAGTCTCTTTGGGTATTCTCTTACTCTTTTAAATTATTTCTGATAATCTTACTCTGATCTCCTTTTTAAAAGTGTGAGGGTATGTTTCCTAGTTATCCCTAACTCACTTTCAAGTATGTCCTCTCTTTTTGAATTTGTGATGTATGAGTGATTGTTCCACTATATCATGTTGTACAAGGATGAAGTGGTACTATATATTCATCCAAGATTGTTTTAAAAAGTAGCTTTATGTTTTAGGTGGGAAGAATGTTGGCAGAATGATGGAATTCCATGTTGCACAGTGTTCACAAAGCCTCTTTTCTACAGGTACAAGAAGCAATTTTTCACTAGCTGTACTGCATGCCTCTCAAAACTGAGTTACAATAATAAGGGAATAGAGTAGTTTTTGAGCTTTATGGTGAAGTGACTCAGGACTTGTGGATTCTGTTCCTGGATCTGCTACAGCTTTACTGTGTAACTTTAGGCATATCTCTCTGCTGTAGTTTCCCTCTGTAAAATGAGAATAACTGTTGTCCATCACAAAAGTCTGCTGTTGAGCTTTAAGGCTTTTAAAGTGCTTTGACATACTTGCACAGAGGTAGTTATATGTTTGCAAAGGATAATTGCTTTGCCATGTATTATAAATCTTATTCTTTAAGTAGATTAGTGTGTTAAAGTTTAACCCCATGATTGTTCTGTAAATTTTAGACACTTCTGTGCCTTGCAAATACTGATTTTGAACTATACAGCATTAAGAACTTTGCATGTTGTGGAAGTTTTTACAATGTGTTTTGCATAAGAATTGGCCTTGTAAAATAATTAAGCAATCAAATAAAGTTTTGTGATAGATGCTGTCATTAAATTCCTGTCAAGCTGCTATGTGACTGTCAGGTGGCATTAGAATTAACATACGGCACCTAATTCTTTGCACTTGCATTTCTAAAGACTACTGAGCCTGGTGTAGGACATTTTTCTCTGCTTCGTCTATTTTAAAATTGTTCAGTACTTTTTACAAAGTAACTTGATATCTTTCACTATTTATGAATCTTGATGTGCCCAGAGACCAAGAAATTACTTGAAGAGGGGAGTATTGGATGAGAATTAAGACTCATAGTTGGTAATAGAGCACTAAATTCTAACTTTGTATTTCTAAGGACTTGCAAATCACTTGGCATTTAATCTGCAGTGTATTGAAGTAGTTTTCACATAAAAATTAATGTTTTTAAATTATTTGACTGTCTCAGGAGACATGTTATGGGGTGATGTTTGTAGTCAGTGGAGGTGGAAGGTCAACTTTCTTTGTCAAAGCAGCTTCTCAGCTGGGCAGGAAGTCTCTTTGATATAACATTTTCTGGCTGCATTTTCTGGTCATCTTCCCAGTCAAGAGTGCTATTCTGTGGCAGCTGTTTAATAAGGAAGTGAAATACTAAAGGAAAGTGGGGATAAAAACAAATTGCCAGTGTTAGAAGTTAATTCCAGCAGATCATTTGGAATGCTTTTGGATTAACAAACAGTAGCCCTTTGTAAGAAGAGGGCTGGGAGGGTGAGGGAGGTGCTTATTTCTTTTGAAACCTTTAGTTTCAGAAGTACTTGGATATGTTAAATTTGCCATAAAGTAGTTTTCAGTATGTATGTTTGACAAGCTCTGTGAGCCAAATTTAGCGGAGTCTGAGGTAGTCTGAATTTACTTCACTTCTTCTTCGGCTCCACCACTTGCCTTATTTACACAAATGTAGACTCCCTTTCTACTTGTACACGTGTCACCAATTTGCAGTATACACCTCCTTACTTATAGTCTCCATATTTGTCCTATGGAGTTTAAAGGAGCCTAGCATAATGTAGGACTATGTCTACGCTGCAGGCTTTTTGCTCAAGAACAGCCGTTCTTGTGCAAAAACTTGGGAGCATCTACACTGCACGCGCATTCTTGTGCAAGTAAATTTACAGTACAGTGTTAGAACAGAAGGCGTCTTGCACAAGGGTTATTCCTCTCCCCACAAGGAATAAGCCCTCTTGCGCAAGAAGGCAGTGTGGACGGGCAACAGGGGTTTCTTACGCGAGAAACCCTTATGGCTAAAATGACCATCAGAGCTTTCTTGCACAAGAGAGCGTCCACACTGCCATAGATGCTCTTGTGCAAAAGCACGTCTTTTGCGAAAAAGCACATGACAGTGTGGACGCGCTTTTGCACAAGACCTTTTGTGCAAGAACACTTGCGCAAAACAGTTCTTACGCAAGAAGCCTGCAGTGTAGACATAGCCTAGGTTGCAAGCTGTCTGGGTGATGTGCAAGAAAGTGGGGAGGAGGGACAGCTAACTGAAGGTTCTAAGAGGAAGAGTTTTAAAAAAGCCATCCCCTACTTGAATTTACGTTCATTTTAGCTCCTTGCTGTATAACTTTTGCTCTTTCCCACTCCTACATTAGTAAGTGGGAGTAAGTAAGGCTAGAAGTGGGAATTAAGCTCCATGTATGGAGGCTTAAAACTGGTACAATATATTTTTCTCTTCACAGGAAGCAGAACTAGGCACTTGTTGACTTTCATAAGCAAGATTGCCTAATGGCTAGTGCTATATACTGAGATTTAAAAGAAAAAAATCTATTTCGTTTTCTTTCCTGATTTATTGTGATCACCCTAATTTAATACTTTTAGAATCCTGAAAACCTTTCCCTACTGATTTATTAGGTCATTAGGTAAATATTTTTATATCTCTAATATTGCAGACATCTGGAAGATAATAAGGTGATAGGTAATAGCCGGTATGGAATTGTAATGAACAAATCATATCAAACCAATCTGATAGCTTTCTTTGATAGGATTAACAAATTTTGTGGATAAGGGAGAAGCGTGGATGTGGTATTTCTAGACTTTAATAAAGCATTTGATACGGTCTTGCATTACCTTATCAATAAACTAGGGAAATACAACCTAGATGGGGCTACTGTAAGGTGGGTGCATAAACTGTCTGGATAACCATTCTCCAAGAGTAGTTATTAATGACTCTGTCATGCTGGAAGGGCATAACAAGTGGGGATCTGCAGGGATCTGTTTTGGGGCTGGTTCTGGTCAATATCTTCATTAATGATTTATTGGCCTAGAGAGTATGCTTATTAAGATTGTGGATGATACCAAGCTGAGACGGGTTGCAAATGCTTTGGATGATGGGGCCATATAATTCAAAATGATCTGGACAAACTGCAGAGATGTTCTGGGGTAAATAGGATGAAGTTTAAAATGCAAAGTATTCCACTTGTGAAGGACCAATCAGTTTTACACATACAGAATGGGAAGCGACTGTCTAGGAAGGAGTACCGCAGAAAGAGATCTAGGGGCTATAGTGGACCACAAGCTAAATATGAGTGACAGTGTGACACTTGCGGGGGGGGGGAGAGCAAACATGATTCTGGGGTGCATTAACAGGAGTGTTGTGAGCAAGACACGAGTGTGGTAGGTCAGGATTTAAAGATGTGGTATCCTGACAGGTGTTCTGCTCCAATCAGTCATGATAACCAGAAGGCTGCATGCATGTGTGCTCAATCATGTGTGCCATGATGACTTGCACAATTAGTCAACACATCACACTCTGAGAGAGCCCCGAAAGACCACAAATCAGATAAGGATTGAAGGCACCCAGACATGTTTGTTGTTAAGCAAAGTACAGTAATAGTTGTCACTAAATTCTACCGAATCGCAATGCATATGTACCTGTAACAATAGAGTCAGTCAGTGGGAGGTGCCACTGCCCCCTAGGCTGGACAAAGACTGCCCCTCCAAGATTCCACTTTATATACAGATACAAACAAGTTACACACCACTCCTGATGTGTCAGGTTACCACCCTCTGACCGTGAGGGCAGAGGACTGGACTTGATATATTGGCATTGGATTCAGAAAAGGGCATCAACAATTATTAGGGGTTTGGAACGGATCTTATATAAAGAGAGAGTAAAAAAACTGGGACTTTTCTGCTTAGAAAATAGGAGAGTAAGGGAGGATATAATCGAGGTCTGTAAAATCATGACTGGTATGGAAAAAGTGAATAAGGAAAAGTTTATATGTTCTCATAACATAAGAACTAGGAGTCACCAAATGAAATTAATAGGTAGCAGGTTTAAAACAAAAAAAAATGAAGTTTTTCTTCATGCAGCACGTGGTCAGCCTATGGAACTCCTTTTCAGAGGAGGTTGTAAAGACCACGACTTCAACAGGGTTCAAGAAAGAACTACTGGTAGATAAGTTTGTGGAGGTTTGGTCCATCAATGGCTATTAGCCAGGATGGATAGGAATGGTGCCCCTGTTAGAGGCTGGGAATGGGTGACAGGAGACGGATTGCTTGAAGATTTCCTTTTCTGTTCCCTCACTCTGGGGCATCTGGTATTGGCCACTGTTGAAAGGCAGGATACTGGGATAGATGGACCTTTGGTCTGACCCAGTATGGCCATTCTTATGTGTTTTCCTCTCAGGCTCCCTTCCTATGATGTTACTTAGATAATGCCAATCGCCCTGCACCTTGTGGTTCAATTAGAACATCTCTATCCATCATGCTGTCATTTTAGACCCTTTCCTAAAACTGGGTCGATATCTATTGGAGTGTGGGTCCCACGGTCTTTTTTAATGAGCTGGTAGTACATCCTTTTGGAATGTTCTTTTAACTTATTACCAGTACCAATTACTGTTCTAACCCTGGACCTATTACCAGTTAGTGTTTTGCACTCTCGGCCCTATTGATGCCAAGTTCTGTGAGCAGGGGCCTGCCTCTTGTTCATATGTTAGCTTTGCTTTATATTAGCCAAGTTTTGTCCATGAAAACTAGGCCTCAGGCCTGGGCTACATGGACTTTTGATTCAGGCCCTCATCTTACTACATTCCCCCACTTTTTGTATTTTCTGGAGAGGATGTTTACCCATAGTCTTGGAAGAGCATAATGCATGGATTGAAGGTGACCCAGTGGGCTAAACACTGTTACGTGGATACTTTACTGTTCCAACATTCTCACTCCATCTGTCTCTTCGTGTCCACATTCCCTCATACAACTGATGGACAGATTTTATTTGCCAATTGTATTTAGTTGAGGAATGTAAAATTTTGATTATTTGGCTAATCGAATAGTCAATGCAATTTTTATGATTCAGTTTTAGAAGTACTCCCAAATAGTCTCTCCGAATAATATGGATATGCTGTATATATTTGTATTGTATATGGGCATATATGTATAGTATGTATGTGTACATATGATACAACCTTATAACAATTTATTTTCCAATTTGGCATTGTGATCTGGCCCTTGTGGTACTGCAGATTAGGGCAATTAAACAATTATCTGTATCATTATTGAGCGTGTTTTGAAATTCTGGGATAGGAATTGTTAGTGTGTGTCTCAAGATTCTGTATATAAGAAGTAAAATAAATTTGGGGTAGTGACATTACAAATAAGGCCTTCATTTTACTACAATGAGAAGTAATTCTTCTACTCTGCACTGATTAGGCCACATTTGGACTATTGTGTCTAGTTCTGGGCACCACATTTCAAGAATAATGTGGAGAAATTGGAAGTCGAGAAAAGCAACAAAAATTATTTAAAGGTCTAGAGAAGATGACCTATGAGAGGAGACAGAGTTGGGCTGCTTTAGTTTAGAAAAAAAGAAGACTAACAGGGGACATGATAGCAGTTTTCAAGTATCTAAAAGGGTGTTACAAGGAAGAGGGAGAAATTGTTTTCCTTGGCCTCTGATGATAGGACAAGAAGTGATGGTCTTAAATTTAGCAAGGGAGGTTTAGGTTGGACATTAGGGAAAACTTCGGAACTGTCAGGGTGGTTAAATCCTGGAATAAATTGCCTAGGGAGGTTGTGGAATCTCCATCATTGGAGATATTTTAGAGCAGGTTGGATAGATATCTGAGGGGTTGGCAACCTATGACTCCTGAGCCAAATATGGCTCTTCTGCTGCTCCAGCTCAGCCCTCTCCCTTGCTCCCCTCAAATTACGGAGCCTGAGCTGGTGCTCCATCCTTATGACCCCCCGCAAGATTAGAGTGCCAGCACCGGCTTCCTGCCAGAATCCATCCAACTGGGAGCCACAGGAAGCAGTGCCTAAACTACTGTGCTTGCCTGTGAAAGCAAGTGTCCTCTACCCCCTCGTGCCTAGCCCCAGCCTCCTCACTTACCTCCTCCACTGAGACCCTGCACCCGCACTTGCTCCTGCACCTTCCTCTAGGCCAGATGCCTGCTCCTGCCACCTCCCCTCTGGACAGACACCCTACTCCCAGCCTGTACCCTACCTCCCACCCAGACCTCACATCTTCACCCCCCTCATGTACCCCATCTCCTGCACCTCCGTCCCAGTCACTGTCAGCCCTGTCCTGCACACTTAACTCCTCATTTTTAGTCCTCTCAGAGCTTGAGGGCTCACAAAATTCACTAACCCTGGAACCCCAGAAGAGTAAATCTGTCTTGAGGCCTTGAACCTCAGTCCTGCATGCCCCTCCTCCCAGCATGGGGCTGGAGCATCAGGCGAGTGAGGTGTTTTAGTTGGGGGCCACATCAGAGAGGATTATTTGGGGTTTTTGCTTCTCACTTGTGTGGCCCCTGATTTTTTTTTCTGTGGGTTAGTGACATCTGACCCAAAAAAGCTTCCCCACCCCTGTAATAAATAAAGATAATGTTGAAACCTTTTGCGCTGGACATATTTTACTTTATTGAAAACGAATGCAGGCCAAAAAGCCCCTAACTGGGGCCCAGCCCCATCTGGCTGTGGTGCCATACACTCCTGCACCTCCCCTCCCACACTTCAACCTGAGCCCATCATATACCTGAACCCCCTGCCCTGAGTTCCTCATACCCCCACATCCCCAAATTCCTGCACCCCCACATCCCGTCCCCTGCCATAACACTCCTGCACCCCCACATGCTCCAACACTGTCCCTTGAGCCCATCATACTCCCAGCCCTTCTGCTCTGATACTCTCACATACCCCAACCCAGACTCTGCACTTCCACATCCCCAGCCCTTGCCATAAGATTTACAGAAGACAGCCTGAATGCATGCATGAAGCTGGATTTGACTAGTTATGGTATTACCTTCAATGAAATGAGAGAGAAGATGCAGCAGCAGAACTCTCATTAAAGTCTTTGAGTACAATGTTTCATTTATGCAATTATTAATCATTGTCAGTTTTCAATAATGCTAAGGTTGTATATTTTCAGTCATGTAAATAGCCATTCTTATATGGCTCTTTGTTGACCACTTGTTCTGAATTTTGATGTGGTTTGTTTTGTCTTTTTGGTTTGAAAAGCTTGCCAACCCCTGATCTTAGATGGTGCTTGGTCCTGCTGGGAAGGCTGGGGATGATGACCTCTCAGGGTCCCTTCTAGTTCTATGATTGCAGCACAATTATGTTAATAGCTACTGTCCTGGCAGAAGTAAATAATATTACTGATTTGGGGTTTTTTAAAACCTGGAAATCTGTCATTCACTGTAGCACAATATTGAATTCCTACTGAAGATTGTCTGTTGGAGTTCTGGCAAACAGTATGTTTGTGTGTGATCATTCCAAAATGTTTATAATTATCCCTTGGCATCAGCATGATGACTAGACCGCTGGTTCCCATCCTGTGGCCTGTGGACCACTGGTGGTCCATGGAAAGTTTAAAATAAGGATCAAGCCCACCACTTTCTTTTCTTCTTTTTTTTTTCTCCCCCTGGGAGGAGAGTCTGAAATTGTAATACTTTGTAAAGGGATCCATATGCTCAAAGCTTGGGAACCACTGGTCTAGATCAGTGGTGTTCAACCTTTTTTCATTCGCGACCCCCCGGATCTGGGAAAATTTTTGTTGAACCACAAAAAAAAAAAAAAATAGCTCTGGCCCCTTTAACTTAATGCACCAGTCTGCTCCCTTGCCTCTCTCCCCACCCCCACCGCGTGTATGTCAGGTGCCGAGCCAGGAAAAGAAAATACCAGCTGGTCCGGATCAAAGTGCTGCGACCCCCCCAGGAAGTCTCACTGCTGGTGTAGACCATAAAATTGCAGCTATGAATGTGGAGTATACAAATCTGTTTAAAATGCTTCTTGTCATAATATTGCAAACATTTTCACGTTCAGATTTGTTTTTAATTACATGTAAGCTTGCAGTATCCATGACATTCTTTGTAATGGCGTTATTTTCCTCTTTCCTAGGCTAATGCGAGTTACCTAACTTTAAAAATGAGGCCAAAAAAGTTTGCCTTAGATGCCATTGCACCTCCTGATCAGTCATGGTTTCCAGACCATATGATGGTTATACTCAAGCAGTGGTTCTCAACCCTGTTTATCATTGTGGACTTCCTATGCAGCTCTCTGAGTTATTTGGATCATATCCACACAATAGATAAGCTATCTGTATGGTCTTGAGAATGTCACAGCGGGTGCAGTTATATGCTGATTGGGCTGCAGGTTGGGAACCACTGAACTAAAGGGCTCAATATTGCTTTTCTTTAAGCCAGATGTCCTCCAGGAAATCAAATGTCTGTTTTCTGATAGAGACCTAATATTTGGGCACAGTGTTGGACTGAATATCTAAGTCAGCTGGGCTAGGAACAACTGAATGGTAATTTTACATCATTTCCCTAGAAACCAGGAATTCCATTTCCAGCAGTGCTCTTATGAAAACTTAATTAAACTTAATTTCTTGACTGGATTGGGGCTAAGAGGATTTCCTCTTGAAAAGTGTATTTAGAATTCCTGTATCCAGTCTTAGATAGTATTCTGGTTTTGCTGAAGAAGGTTGCAGTTTTGAGTGCAGGAAATGGGAAACTGGAAGAAGATGACTCTATCATGGCTAATTATTAATAGTTATAAGGGATTATAACAAAATTAAGTCCACTGATAGATCCTTAGTAATATGTTACTATTTGTCTAAAATAGACCCAGAGCCTACATCTAGCTCTGAATATATTCAAAGCGTTAGAAAGTTGATAGGCGCATATTTAAATTCATTTGTTAAAAGAATCCCAGTTAGCTTCATCTAGATCAGGGCTATTCAACTTAAGAAGCCCTGGGGGCCACAGTGATAGGCACAGCACATGCTGAGGGCCGCAGCTTAAGTGTGGTTGCATATACATGCAAATATATGGAAATAACTTATTTCACACAATGCCCTGGCGCTCTAGGCACCTCCTCCTTGGGGGCTAGAAACACCAACACCCTGTATCCGTCTGTTCCAGCCAGCCAGCCCGTCCGCTTGCGTCTTTCAGTGCTCACACTGCCTGGGAGACGCCGTTGTGGAGCATGTTCCCAGTGGAGCCCTGTGTTCAAAGGATCCCCTCTGCAGGCCATGTGTTGAGCCTCATGTAAACCCAAATAGCACTGTGGGCTACAAACAAATGGGCCGTGGGCCACATGTGGCCCGTGGGCCATGTGTTGAGTAGTCCTGATCTAAATAGAGCTACTAGTCATAAGACAGAATACCAATAAAACAGACCTTCCTGACTTTGCTAATTAGAGCATAATTTTTTAAATATTCTGAGGTATTATCAACAAATAAAGCTAGACTGCGCTCAAATGCTAAATGTTTTTGTATGTATTATACTTACAAAACTTACAACATTGTAAATTACAGTGGGCTTCTCTGACACTAACTTGCTCTAATGAAGTTTTTCAAAGTTTAGTTTTGATTCTCTGAAGTTTAGCAATGGATGACAAGTTTGCTGTGAGCAATATGGATTAAATGAATTTGGGGTAATGTTGAGAACAGACAATTGGGATTCAAAAATCTTTGGCTTTGTTTCCAGATCTGCTGTTGACTTTGGGGAAATTGCCTAGATGCTGTGCATCTTGAAGTACAACTGTTTATAGAATCATAGGGCTGGAAGAGACCTCAAGAGGTCATTGAATCCAACCCCCTGCTAAAAGCAGGACCAACCCCATCTAAATCATCCCCGCCAGGGTTTTTTCAAGCTGGGACTTAAAAACCTCTAGGGACAAAGATTCTGTCACCTCCTTAGATAATTCATTCCAGTGCTTTACCACCCTCCTAGTGAAATAGTTTTTTCTAATATCCAACCTAAACTTCCCCCCACTGCAACTTGAGGCCATTGTCACCACTGAGAAAAGCCTCTGTCCATCCTCTTTGGAACTGCCTTTAGGTAGTTGAAGGCTGCTCTCAAATCCCCACTCATCATCTAAAATGAATAAAATGCAAATATTACATCTCACTCTATAAAACAATGTTTTGAGATACTTGGTTCAACTCACTGTATAAAATACAAAAGTGACTGGTGGAGGTCCACTGATTTTTAATATTCAGCTCTCAGCACATGCCGTAATAAATATATCCTAGCCAGAGTCAATCTTCCTTTTTCAAGATGGATTTGTAAAGCTTTAAAAAAATTGATAGACCCAGGACATACATGCAGGCTTGAAATTAAATGCTGCCATAAATGTTAGCTGTCCAGAGGAATTTTCATTGGAAGAGGGAACTGTAACTGCCATGTCTCTCTATCAGGATTCATTTTTCTCTCCTAGGTTGACAGACATCAAACATAATGGATCAAAGAACAGAGATAAATGCTCCCGGGTTTTATGGGTATCTTATATAGTGCATTTTATACTGCCTTTCATCTCAGTATCTTGAAGCATTTTGCAAATACTTAGGAATCGTGCCTCAGCACCCTGAGGTTGGGAAGTATCATTATTGCCATTTGATAGCTGAGGAAACTGAAGCTCTAGAAAGCTGTAACTTGCCCATTGTCACTGAGACATGCCTATTAAAAAGCTAGAAGCAGGTTTCTTATTTCTTATCGCCTTGTGCTACACTTCTCAAGCACTTATCTGTGGATGGTGGTTGGGTGCAGAAGGGAGTTCAGGGAAGGAGACTGGGGTGGTGGAGAGAGTGTGGGGTCCAAGAGGGAGTTAGTGTGAAGGTGGGGATTGAGGTGCAAGGGCCAGGAGGGACCATGGGTACTGGAGAGGATTCTGGCCTGGGTGAGGAGTGTAGAAGCGAGTGTAGGATCTGGGAGGGAGTTGGGGTATGAGAAGAGGTTGAGTGCCAAAGGCAGGCTCTGGCCAGGAGGTGCTTACCTAAGCAGCTCCTGGCCAGAAGCACACTCAAGCCTGCTTACCAACAGCACCAGACTGCCCTGTTCCATGTGGCCTTATGTGGTGCGAGCAGAGGCTTCATGTGCTGCTCCACCCCAGCAAAATCTCTCAGTTCCTATTGTCTGGAATCTGGATTTTGCTGGGAGTGGGGGTAGTGCACAAAGTCTTCCTTTCTAAGTCTCCCACAGTGCAGAGAGCCACAGGGAGCAGCCATCCACTTTGAGCGGTGCTGTTCCCTGCCACAGGGGTAGGCTGCAGGCCATATTAAAAGGCTTGGCAAACCAGATCTTGCCCAACCCTGGCATATAGACACAGATAAAATCACAGGAGAAGTCACTGAAACAACAAATTGAGATACTTAAATATTTGTTTTCTTGACCATGAGACATTCCTTTCATATTGTAAAAGCCACATTTATTTGGGGAGACTATTCAGACTTTCAGGTAGACCAGCGAATATTCATCCCAGGTCCTCAAAGGTTTTGGACCCCATTTACTTATTGAAAGACATGTGACTCATCTGTTTCTATCTTATGAATTTCATTAGAAGTAATAAAGTAAAATAATTCTGGTGATGCTTGCTTAATTTTAAGTAGCTATTTATATTAAATTACTGAAATTCAGTGGTTACACATTTACAGAAACCCCACATTTTAACATCTCTAGTTAAAACTTCCGTATAGGAAATATAGTGACAACAAGGAGCTCCATTGCTTGCTCAAATAGACTGAGTTCTTTACCAATTCCTTCCAGGTTAGTTCTTTTGTTTCTTTCACTTCCCTGATGTTTCTTACATTTCAATATGTTTTGTCTTTCTTCCTACCCATTTACTCCCCAGGGAATTCTGTGCCTCCCCTCCCCCCCCCCAAAAAAAAATGTGCACACCATATTTTTAAAATCTGCAAATTGTATTTGTCAGTAAATAAATATGGAGGCTCCAGCATTGCAGTGTGGAGCACAAGCCACTGGCTGCGTGAAGGTGGAAGATGACCCTGCAGGCCCCTGCCCTAGGACAAGGACTTTGCAATGAGGCTATACCCACTTCTGACACAGCACAAGGGCTAAGCCTGCCCCGGAAACACGCCAAGGTCTTGCCCTTTCCTGCCAGGCACATCAGGTGTGGGCAGGCGAACCAAGCATAAAGAGGCTGGATATGGGGGAATCTAGGTATGGGATAAGCGGGTTCTGTGTGAGGCAGTCTGGATACGGGTGGCTCATGGTGGGGGGGATCTGGATGCACAAGGCTCATTGGAGAGTTCTGGGAGCAGGGGCAATGGAACTCCGCAGGTGGGTTTGGGTGGTTGGGGTCAGCAGAAGGGGGGGTGCTGCTGCTGCAGCTTCAAAGAGAATGCTAGGTGACAGGCTCCTGGTTCACCTCACCCCTTCTTTATTCCATCCCATCCTCCTCCCCTGCTCTATCCCAAACCTTTATTTCCACAGGACCTGTTCCAAACATTCTGTCCTTAACTTCTGTTAAAGGTCTGCTTGTTTTAGTGTCAGATGGAAATATGTTGAGTGATCAGTATTTGAAACAGAGGAAATGGGTAGTTCGCTTTTCAGGCCGCTATTTTATTTGGCATCACTTTGCCATTTACTTCATGTTACACTTCACAAAAAAATTGGGTTAATATTGTATGTTCACAACTTCACCCTTTTCCTTGTAAATGCCTCTGAATTGTAATTGGGTGTCAAAAGTATAAAAAGATTGGGGAGCTTTGTTAGATACTATTGAAACACAGTATTGCTAATCCTCAGTATTCAAGAATCATGAGGCAGGCTTCCCAAACTTGAGCTTGAGACTTAAAAGGAAACCAACCTTATTTTTAATTTGCCCTCTGGTTTTTGAACCTTTAGGGTTCGTGTTTCCCATCTTTGTTTCATGATGGCATTTTTTTTATTCAGCTAAGATTCTCCTGTCACAGGACTCCCAGGAAGTTAATATCAGAAGTTTATATGTTTGACATGTAAACATATTGATGTAGAGAGAGTTCCAATTCCTATGTCAATGGGCATTCAACTGAAACTTCAAATTCTTCCCTCAGACATACTTGCAACTCCATTTTAAATCAGTGAGAGTTGTGTACATGCTAGTGATTTGACAGAATTTTGTCTTAAATGAGTTGATGAACTAAATAATCACTGAGCAGTTAAAAATGTCTTTCATTTATACCTCTTCTCATTCACAGAAAAATGATGAAAATGGGAACTGCTCTGGAGAAGGCATTGAGTTTCCTACAACCAATTTGTATGAACTGGAAAGCAGAGTCTTAACAGATCACTGGTCCATACCATATAAGCGAGAAGAGTCCCTGGGCAAGTGCCTAATTGCATCTACCTACCTAGCAAGACTTGGTAAGTTCTGTTTCTGACTTGATTTTTTTGTAATAGGTCCAATGTAGAGAACTTGCAAATTCTATGTAAAAAGGTGTATACAGAGGAGATGCTCTATACCAGTGTTTCTCAAATTGTGCTCTGCGGAGCCCCAGGGCTCCACGAGACATCTCCAGGGGTTCTGCAAGGTTGACAAACTGGAAACATCAATAGGTACAACACATACAGTCAGTGGACCGCTGGGGCTCTGCATAAATTTTTATACATGTGAAGAGCTTCGGAGCCCAAAAAGTTTGAGAACCGCTGCTCTAGAAAACTGCAAATTTTATACTTACCTAGTGCCATACAAAAATATTGTACCCCTTGTAGAGCAGTTAATAATCTGCTGTTGTCTGCTCATACTACAGGTTGGACTACCCTGGTCCAATGCACTCAGAACCTGACCAGTCCCGAATGAGGGATTTTTCCAGACCAGGAGAAGTCATTTCTGGACCCCTTTCCACCAGCCTCCCCAGCCCTCGCCCGGACTGTTGACTTTTTGGCTGGCTCCCCACCTGCTGCTGGCCCCATTGCCCTACCAACCCCGGGGGGGGGGGGGGGGGGCAGCTGCCGTGGCTCATGGCCTCGGGAAGCAGCTGCTACTGGGACTTTCTGGTCCTGCAACATCCATGCCAAAGCATGGTTGTTGCTGGACCAGAGAATCCCAGTTTAGAGAGTTTCAATCTGTAGTTTTGCAAAGAGAGTTTGAATTAAGTTTTTCTTAGTAAAGAGTTATATTAATTTGCTTGGGCTACTAATAAATTTTTGCTGTCCCAAGCTCAGACCATATTGATTCATAATAAGATATTTTGCCAGGCTTAGTGGCAATACTCTCTGTTGTCATATCATAGATGTGGGTTGATTCCTTTCTGGTCACAAGTAGTTAGTGACTGACGGTGCTGTGACAAAGGCAACATGTTTAACTTCTGAAGTTTGAAGGTATACGTGAACTTTCCTTCCAGTGTGCCCTCTGGTGAGCTAAAAGGAGGTTATGCTATGTGGTTGCATTCGTGGAAGACATTAGTGTGTATTAAAAAATTATTTAGTAAAACATTAGCTGAGCGTACTCATGAGATTGTTTTGGTGGTGAAAGAATGATTTGTGCAAGTATCTGAACTAGGGGTGTAAAGGAGTAGTCAGTTGACTAGTCTACCCCTGGTAAGTCTATGCTTATTGGGTAGTTGAGTTGACTACTTGTTTTCCCCACCCCCGCTGCCTCTGTATTAGAGGCAGCATGGGGTGGGGGAGCTAGGTGCTAGAGGGAGCTGGCTTAAAAGGAGCTGGTGCTGCTGCGTTGCCCCCGTCCTCCTGGTGCCTCTTCAGGGCAGCAGGCTCTGTGCAGAGAAGGTCCCAAATCCCCACTGGGACCCCTGTGTACAGGGGTCGCTGCTGCCTGGGCAGGCAGCCCGACTCAATTGTAGCTTGCACTATGTGTGGGGCAAAACCCCTCTGCAGCTCTGCAATTTAAAATTCAGTAGGAGCCATGGGGCAGAGCCACAGCAAGGTTTGGTCCCGCACCTAGTGTGAGCCAGAACTGAACCAGGCTGCCTATTGACTTATCCAGTAGTTGATGATGATTCTGTCGACTACTTGATTAGTTAAATACCTACATTATAGCATCCTAATTTGACCATAAACTGTTATTGAAAGGAAAAACCTCAACAGTGACAAAAATCTGTTAATGCCACATAGTTGTAGAAGATGGAACGTTCAGAAACTAAACGGCCCCTAATTTCTGAAAGGCTGGAGATCTTGTTTTCTTTGATCTGCATTCCATTTTGGCCAGAGACTTATAGCTTGAGTAAAGTAATCCCAATAGAATGCTTATTGCTTTGTGTTGCAAACTGCTTATTTGATGAGCTCATTTTCTGTGGCCTCAGTAGCAAGGTTTTGGGGCATAATGCTCGTGAGGCTGTAAGAAACCAGCCAGAGGTGGTTTTAAATTACATACCCTCTATTCTTTCTGAAAAGGTCTGTCTGATTCTGATGAGAATTGCAAAAGATTCATGGACAGATGTATGCCTGAAGCATTTAAAAAGGTAAGGATGAAAAAAGTACACGAATCCAACTTTTGTGTTTGGGAATACATTTCATGAAATGTTTGTAGTATTCCATTCTGATTGAGCCTCAGATATTATGGTGACTGGGGTTGTTACCCGGGGTTCTTTCAACCCAAAGCTCTTGGTAACTTTTACTCTCTGCGAGGTGGTGTCAGGAAATAATTCGGAGAGACAGTCGTCCGACCGATAGATGGATGGTACAAACAGGACAACACGAGTGCTTTCACTTAAAGCTAAACTTTACTTAGTCTCAAGCACTTACGTCCGCAACAGGCTAGTAAAACACCCTCACCCTCGATAATTACCGAAGTTGAGTGTGGCTCTCGAGTGACACCACGAAGGCTTCCGATGGCCAGTCTTCCGTCTGTCGGTGGGGATGAAGATGCGTCCTCAAGGAGTCCTCGAGGCATCCCTCCAAGTGTTTCCAAAATTGTCCCCCTAACTCAAACTTTCCTTCCTTACTTATCGATTAGTATTACAATAACATGTCATTCAGAAACTTGTTAGGCAAGCACTTTTTAAAGGTTAGGCAAAAAGTTTTCTTCTGATCATCACTTTCGCCAGATGCGTTTTTTCTTTTTCAGAGACTGCATGCCCGGGGGCCCTGATAGATATATGTCTTAGGGCATTTAGACAGCCTTCCTGTTTTATACTTCCTTAATGTATAGCTCAGTGATTTCACTAGAGACTCTGGCCTCAGGAAGTAAACAGGGTCAAGCTGCCCTCTCTGTGGCACCCAAACTCCCCCTTCCCTCCCTGACTGTGGTCATGCGGAAGTCGCAATCTAGGTCTAATTTGGGCCTGTTCGCTTGGTTGCTAAAGTTTAAGCAGTTAAGCAATAGTGATTCAGGCACGTTACTGGATTTGCCAAAATCTCCCTGTACAGGGGTCATATACATTTTTTCAGTAAAATTTAATGCATATGCCCCAATCATGCATTTGTGCAGAGCTCCATTGAAGTTCTTCATGTGGATGAGCCGCTACACACATCTGGAGTCAGATGCAGGATTGGGGCCTTAACTGGTATATGTTAAGAGTGCTTTGAAGGTCTAAAGTTCCATTAATATTAGCATGAATTATTTTTAAATACTAATGACCAGTCTTCCTCTCTCATTTTTCCATTGTAATCATTCTGTACTCCAGATCTGGAGAGTTGGAGTCATCCTTGACTCCTCTCTTCTCTCCAGTACCCTACACAATTAGATCTCTAATTCTTTCCACTACTGCCTCTTGCAGCCTAGTTAAAATTTGTCCCTTTTTCTGTGTGTACCGCCAAAACTCTTTCTTGCTGGACTACTGAACTCCTATGTGATCAGTTTCAGCAGCGGCTGAATCAGGACGCCTGGGGCAGAGCAGCTGGGGTGCTGCTGGGTTGGTCCAGTAGCGCCCAGGAGCGGCCGCGCTACTGGACCAACCCAGCAGCACCCGAGCTGCTCTGCCCCAGGCGTCCCCAAGTCAGCCACTGCTGAAACTGACCAGCGGCTGACTACAGGAAGCCCGAGGCAGAGTTGCTCTGCCCCCAGCTTCCTGGAATCAGCCGCTGATCAGTTTCAGCAGCGGCTGAATCTGGATGCCAGTTCCGACTTACATACAGATTCAACTTAAGAACAAACCTACAGTCCCTGTCTTGTACGTAACCCGGGGACTGCCTGTAGTTCTGTTATCAGTTTGGCCTACCATGGCAGTTCAGTGCTGTCTCCCAATCCATTAAAATGTTCTTTAAACATTCACCTACTCATTAGTTCACATTGCACACTTTCCTTGTTTCTAAGGAGAATTATATTACAGAGGTGATAGAGTAAACAATGACTGCAAGCAAAGTAATGTGGCTGTATGACAGATTTATTACAATAATTAAAAATGGATTATCTAACATTCTACAAACATGTTCACAGTTAGTCAAGCACTTAAAAATAAAAACAGTAAAGTGAATTGTTCTCTTGCATACAAAACTTTTCTGAGCTAATGGTGATTTTAAGAAAAAGCATCAATATATTTTGATAATTATCTCTTAGTCTCTGATATACCCTGAGTCTAATTAGGAAGTCTTAAAATGATGAAATTATAAATATCATTGTTGCTTTTCCTACTTTCCAACTGTATAAGAATGTTACAAATAATATTTGTACTCGAGTACAACTACCAAATACTGTTAGATAAAGTGTTGTTCTGAAAATAATCAGTGCCAGGGATTGATGCATCTTTCTCATTTTGGTAGCTGCTGACATCGAGTGCTGTTCACAAATGGGGTACTGAAATCCATGAGGGAATCTACAACATGCTGATGCTGCTAGTAGATCTGGTTGCAGAAAGAGTAAAACAAGACCCAATTCCCGTTGGCCTTCTGGGTGTGCTTACAATGGTACTGTATCCATATCATTCGGTCTCTTAATATTTTAAATCCATGGAGACATCCTACTCACTTGGTAGGAGGGTTGAAGTTAGATTGAATTAATATTCATTAGTATTATTAATAGCCTTAAAATATAAAAGTCTCCAGAAATCAGTTCTTAAAATAAGTGTCTGGCTTGTTTACAATCTTCAGGACTTCTAATATTTCTGTTCCTACTGATTACCTGTAAAAGTATGAACTCAAATTGTGGCCAAAATATTTTAAAAGTGAGTAATGATTTTTTACATGCCAGTTTTTGGGTATCTTGTTTCAAACACCTGAAAAAGACCTGATTTTCAGATTGAACGCTCAGTGTTTTCTGAAAATCAGCTCTTTTTAAGATGTTTCAAGTTTAACCTTCAAGTCATTAGTCACTTTTAAAAATCTTTGCTTGTTCTAAATATGGATGTTAAATTGTGGTGTTTGGCTAATTGCGTAGCCGATTTAAAATGCAGAGGCGTAACATCCCAGACCAGTGCGAGCCAGGACTGCTCGGTCCTGACTTGCACTGAGTCCAGCTGCACCCAGGGGCTGCTGCCAGAGCAGCTCCTGCACGTGGCCAGCCTGGGCTGCCGCAAACAGGGGCTGCTGCTGGAGTAGCCTTCCCTAGCCCCCACCTGCTGCCTCTGATAGAGGCAGTGGGAGGAGGAGAGGCAGGTGGCACCACAGAGCCAATGCTGGGGGAAACCGGCTTTTAAGTCGGCTCTCCCTAGCACTGTCTCCTATTCCTCCTCCCCTCCTATACAGAAGCAGTGGTGGGATTGGGGGGGGGGGAAGTAGTCAGGTACTGCACTCGACCACCCTTTAAGTTTGTTTATTGGATAGTCAAGTAGCTGACTACTCTCAACATCTCTAGTTTTAAAGAGACTACATTGTCAAAAGAAAGACCAGGGCCCTGGGAGGTGCGGGAACTCCTATCTTCCAGTCTCTGCTCTGAAACTTTTGTGGCCATGTGCAAATCACTTTAACCTGCTTTCAGTCTGTCCTCCCTCTCTCACGAAGAAAATCAAGAAGAGAATATCTGTGTGCCTCACAGAGTTTTTTGTACCTCTGAAGTTGTAATACTGTATGTGTTAATTACTAAGTGTCATTAACATATTTTGTCCATGCTAAACTGTTTCACATGGAAAGTCTTTCACTTAGTTGCTGAGCATGGCTAATTTTTCTATGTTCAACTACTGAAGTCAAATATTAACAAGATTTGTCTGAGACTCACAAATAAGACACATTCTGGTTGGTTTTTTTATTTGTTTTTTGTTTATTTCAAGGCTTTTAACCCAGACAATGAATACCATTTCAAGAATCGAATGAAGGTATGCCAGAGAAACTGGGCAGAAGTCTTTGGAGAAGGAAGTCTGTATGCTGTTTCACCTATATCTACCTTCCAGAAGGTGATCAGACATATTTTCAAGTCTGTTTTATAGATCAGAAATTCTTTACAACTCTGAAGAGTATAAAAGGCTTAACCAATATCTGAAAATGCTTATCCAAAATAAACTGAAGTAAATCTTTAAGAAATATTGAGTAACATTTGAATACCAAATTTGGTGGTTCTTTAGAAGTGCATTCCCTTTACATGACTGAGAGAATATTTTACTGAGGGACTGGATCTGAAGGTTGGTGCCCATTCCTCTCTAAATCTACCATCATTACTATTAGTTCAGTAATAAACAAAAGACCATCTAACAACTTTAGCTTTTGCTATATAAAATGCCCTAGTTGCTTTAGTCCGGATCCTCAGTCCACGTCACAAAGACATCATCTCTATTAACCCTCATGTTAGCAGTTTCGACAGATAGATTTGCTCACATTTGAACTATGTGCTCATTCAGTGTGTCATACCTAAAGGTGGTCCCTTCCAGTCAAGGTGGTGGCACTCTGGTAGAGATGCAGTTTGAGGTTGCAATGCAATTGTGGGTGCTGTACCTGTTATGTGGATAAAAAAGGCATTAGTCTGTGGTTGTCATACTGTTGCTAAAAAGAATGCTTACGGCTTGTGAAAACGAAAAGGAACTTGACCAAAATTCAGGGGAAGTTCTTCAGGAATATTGTGTGCTACTGATAAGTTCTTGTTGTTATGGCTGTGTGCCATTCATTAACCACATAGCTTAATGTTGCCACAACCTATGGTCAGTGATGACATGTGTTTGATGTTAAAAAGAGCAACCCAAACTTTAGTTGTACTCAGTAAAGGAGGTAGCATAAAGTAAAGCCAATTAACCCAAAAGCTAAATATTAATACATGTTAAAAAAAATCACATATTGTTTTTAAAATATGTTGCCAATTAACTGTTTTTAATTGTCTAGGAACCTCATGGGTGGCTGGTGGATCTTGTAAACAGGGTAGGTAAAGCGAAATTCAGAAGAAAACTGTTGGTAGAATATTGATGTCAGTCACTTGAATTCGTTACTCTGAAGAGTGATTCTTCATATTTGTTCCCATAGAGGATGACAGCCATGTAGAGCAGTGAGAGTTTATGCTTTTTTTAACACTGCCCAATATGGATGGTAAAGTCATCCTTTTCATTGTCTACCTTTGCACTACTGATCTGTATCCTTCAGCTGAGGAAGGCCAGAAGCCTCTTCTGAGGCTGCAGTGCCATCCCTCAAATGGCTGCTAGGGAGCCTGCCTGCTGTCCCTCAACCTGTCATCCTGTGTGGATCTTCTAACCTTTTTTCCCTTGACCTCTTTGCTTAAGGAGGGAGAGTCTCAAGCTTTCTTTTGAACCTAGGACTCCAGCGTAATAATGTAGTGTGTCCTCCCACCCTTCCCCAGCCATCAAATAGGCATGAAAGCACAAGTCTTATGTTAAACTTCAAATCCCATTGTGAAAGATCCTTGCTGACATCTCAAGCATCTCGTCTTGAATTCTTATTTCAGAGATGATCATTGGCAAATAAAGCTTTATACACTCAAGCGTAAATGTGATTTGCTTTAATCATATTTAAAAGGAAGACTGTTGTAATTCATTGGCTTGCTATTACTTTTTTCGCAGTTTGCGGAGTTGGGTGGATTTTCAGCAATTCAGTCTAAACTCCATTCAGAAGATATTGAACTTGGGGTAAGTTAATTTCTGTTGATGTCTCTTTCTTTATATGTTAATGTTCTATACCAAGGATACTGATAATTTGATGAACAGAATTGTCTTCAGTACTGAAGAAATATTCCAAAAGGAATGCTGAGAGAGTTCTTTGGTATGGGATGTTTGGCGGTCAAAGAACTATATTTGAGGTGAGCGTTAGAAGTGTGTCTCTTCAGAGAGTTGACATACTGCAAGCTGGGGTGTAAATCTATAGCTTACTAGTTTGCTGCACTCTAGCCATATGTACTCTGTTACTGTGCTCTAAAAGTTCTGTAACACATCAAGGTCAACTTTTGTGTGAAAGAACAAAGCCTTAACCACTTGTTACTAAAGATCCCATGAATGTATCCAGAAGAGAGCAGTTATTTGCTGGTGGAGGATCAGTTGAATATGAACCCCCTCTCCCCCATGTCAAAAAGGCTAATGTGATCCTTGAATGTGTAAATGGGAATCTCAAGTTGGAGTACAGAAGTTATTTTGCACTGGTGCAAAAGCTGATGGAATGCTGTCCAGTTCAGATGTCCACAATTCAAGAAGGATGTTAAAAAATTGGAAAAGAGATGAAAGAAGAGTGGCCAGAGAGCAGGGAGTTGGCTAGTGCAGCGAGCAGGGGGAAGTCCCCTAGTAATGGTTAAATATTAGAAAATGTGCTTTATAGTGACAAACCCAAGATAATTAGTTAAACACAAAGGCTACGTCTACACTACACATTTTTGTGGCAGAAAATATGCTAATGAGGGACTCATTGGCATAAGTCACAACATCATTAGCATATTTTCTGCCATTTTTTTGCACAGGGGTTTTTTTGCGCATAAAGAAGCAGCGTGGATGTTTCCTTTTTGCACAAAACCCCCATTTGGCATAAGGATCTTGCGCAAAAAGAGGTTTTTGCTCAAAAAGGAAACATCCACACTGATTTTTGCACAAAAAGAAATGGCAGAAAATATTAATGATGTCGCAACTTATGCTAACAAGTCCCTCATTAGCATATTTTCTGCTGCAAAAACGTGTAGTGTAGATGTAACCAAAGAGAGTTAAGGATTGACTTGATAAGTCTGAGTTCTTAGATGAGGAATAGATATTTAATAATTGTCTCCAATTTAGCAGACAAAAGTATAATGCTATCCTTTGGCTGGAAGTTGAAGCTAGACAAATTAAGTCTGGTGTAAATTTTTAACAATGAGATTAATAACAATTGGAACAATTTTAAAAGAGTCATGGAAGATTGTCCATCACTGGCAATTTTTAAAACAAAATTGAATCTTTTTTTGTAAAAGGGGTCCTTTAGGAATTACTTTGGGAAGGTTCTATAGCATTTATTAGAGTAGATCAGACCAGATGACTACAGTGTGTCTTCTGGCCAATAGAATTCTACACTCTAAACTCTAAATATCTTGCCTACTGCACCAAAACTTGACATGTTTAATAATTACATAAATTATATGGGCCTTAGGGTCACAAAGCTTAATGCTATTTGGTGTTTAATATAATCTAGAAAACTTGAGATACGACTGACATTTCAAATTTAAATAACCATGTTTGACTACCAGAATATTGAGAGGAAGCACAATGTTATTTCAAACTTTATCTGTAAAGTACTAGCATGTTTATCACCTATTGTTGAGCTACAAATTTGGAGAATTCTATTTCCTTTTAGTTGGTTGATTTCTTATTAAGGAGAGGTAAGTTTATATGTAAAAGTGACTGAAGGGAAGTGTATCTTAAACTAGATTTCACTATAGGGTCTCCCCTAACTTACTAGTAACACCTTTCTTAAGAAGGTGATTTTTGGCTAGGGACAACTAACTTATAGTTTGTTTGTTTTTAGTGAGACAGTCACTCTTGTATTGCCTCTCCTCAGGATGAAATTGATCTTGGTTTATCATAATGGCAAGAAAATTTCCTTCACTCTACTTTAAAAATGTATAAAATGTGTAAGCCTTGGATCTCAATTTATTTTTTTATTCCATATGTGAAGAAAAATCCTTGTGTGACATCTACATGAGAGACATTCTTCATCATTGGATCCTACACAGAAATACACATTCTGTTGCAGCTATCTGGCAGATAGTGGTAGGATGCATGATGAAGATGAATTTTAGATTTGGGAAAGAGCTGCTTTTGTGTGGCTTTCCACCAGAGAATGTGCAGTTGTACTCTAAAGTACTGCAGAGTGAACTATCAAAGCATTTACTGGCTTTTGCATCTGAACCAAAACAGACCATACTCTAATAACAGAATCATAAAATTACCAAAACCACTGAAAGTTGAGAAGTTCCTTTTTGTTAGCAAGCAAGAGATCCGAGGAATGGAAAACCTGTCTTATGAAGGGAGACTCAGGGAGCTTGGCTTGTTTACCTTAATCAAAAGAATGCTGAGGGGGACATGATTGCACTCTTTAAATATATTAGAGGGATAAATACCAGGGAGGGAGAGGAATTATTTAAGCTTAATACCAATGTGGACACAAGAACAAATGGATATAAGCTGGCTAGTAGGAAGTTTAGACTTGAGATTAGATGAAGGTTTCTAACCATTAGAGGAGTGAGGTTCTGGAACGGCCTTCCAAGGGAAGTAGTGGGGGCAAAAGATCTATCTGGTTTCAAGATTAAACTAGATGGGTTTATGAAGGGGATGGTTTGATGAGATAACATGATCTTGGTAACTAATTGACCATTATCAGTGGGAAATAGGTCAATGGAGGGATGATAGGAGTTGCTATAGAGAACTTTCTGGGTGTCTGGCTGGTGAGTCTTGCCCACATGCTCAGGGTTTAGCTGATCGCCATATTTGGGGTCGGGAAGGAATTTTTCTCCAGGGTAGATTGGCAGAGGCCCTGGAGGTTTTTCACCTTCCTCTGTAGCATGGGGTACAGATCACAGCTGGAGGATTCTCTGCATCTTGGGGTCTTCAAAGTATTTGAAGGCTTCAATATTTGAGAGGTAGGTGAGTGTATTATTTTAGGAGGGGTGGGTGAGATTCTGTGGCCTGCACTGTGCAGGGGGTCAGACTAGATGATGACCATGGTCCCTTCTGACCTTAAAGTCTATGAGTCTAAGAGATGCAATACTTGCTGCCTGCCGTTATTTTAAATTTGTTTTGTGGACTGTGATATGACATGGCAAGTCAAGAAATCCCTAGACTGCTAAAGCAAAATTTAAGAGACTTTCAAAGACTTGGACTTCTCAGCTTAGAAAAGAGGAGACTAAGGGTGGTATGATACAGGTCTATAAAATCATGACTGGTATGGAAAAAGCAAATAAGGAAAAGTTATTTATGTATTCTCACAATAAAAGAACTACTTGTCACCAAATGAAATTAATAGGCAGCAGGTTTAAAACAAAAGGAAGTTTTTCTTCACTCAGCACATAGTCAACCTGTGGAATTCCTTGCCAGAGGATGCAGAGAAGGCTAGAACTTTAACAGGATTCAGAAAAGAGCTAGATTGATTCTTGGAGGTTAGGTCCATTAATGGCTATTAACCAGGAAGGGTTGGAATGGTATCCCTAGCCTCTGTTTCACTGGAGGGGGAGGGATCATGTGAGGATTACCTGTTGTGATCCCTCCCTCCGGGACATCTGGGATCGGCCACTGTTGGCAGACAGGAGACTGGGCTAGATGGACCTTTGGTTTGACCCAGTATGGCCATTCTTATGTTTTTAAATTGTAAGCAATAGGAGGATAATTGGGATGTATGATGCTGCTGCTTGTTAACCTTCACCTATATGTTAAAGAATTGAATAATCAGTTCTAAAGGGAATTACTATGTCTGTGCCTAATTATCTGCTATCTTTTTTTCCAGGCAGTCTCTGCATTAGTTCAGCCATTGGGGGTTTGTGCAGAGTATCTCAACTGTTCAGTAGTGCAGGTAAAACTCCATTTTTATGACTTTCAGGAAGTGGGGAAAAAAAAAAAAAACCTTTGAAGACCACAGTTATGTTGTTTTTGAGTTCTGTGTTAATTTTTCCTGTGTTAAAATGGATCTCTTAAAATGGAATCCAGAAGGCTGGTACTTAACATTCTGCATCTTACACCAAACTTAACATGGAAAACTGAATTATTTTATCACTTAATATCAAAGTGGTGGCTAATTTTAAAACACTTCAACATGTTTGGTTTAAGGTCCAGGTATTTGTGTTGCATAGGCTAATATTGGTTGAGTAACCCATTTTGCGTTATGAATGAATCTAAAAATTGAAATGTGAACATCTTGCAAGTGGAGATGGGGTAGGGGAAAAAATTGTCTTTCACAGCACATAACTAATTGCCAACAGGTTCAGATATGTCAGTTTCTGAAAACTATTGAAGAAGCTTTCTCAGCATACTTTCTCCACAAACAAGGACTGAGGGAATGTTGCATGCATTAAAAAAAATCTGCATGTTACAGTGGTGGAGAGTTATCTAGGACAAAGAGACCATAAGTGCCATTTGTTACCCAAAAGAGTAGAAATGTCATTTTTAATTTCAACTATGTAACGTAGGGATGAGATTTTCAACACTGAAAATCTCAACCTAACTTCTTAGATTATAGAAAGTAGAAAGGTTTCTCTCTGTGTGAACGTTTGTATTCATTTGCTGTGGATGTTAATCCTGAATCTCCTGATTGTCATGAATGTAAATCAGAAACAACTTCATTGAAGTCATTTGAAGTACCCCAGGGTAAGGCAGGCATGACAAAAATCTGCCTCAATGAGTACCTCTTGCTTTGGACTCGTAGGTTAGTGACAGACCTAGTGAGCGTACGAGAGCATGAGTTGGATAATATGTTGCTAGAGAGAAACATCTGTGATCCACACACCTTTGCTAAAGTTGTGGCAGATTGCATGGAGTTGCAATATATCTGTAGGGCCATTGTATTAAATTTATGAATAGCTTATATGTGATTGTATTCTTTTCCATGTGCGAGGGCTACCAGAGCTCCTTTAAGACCTAAAAACAATGAGGGTGGTTAAATGATTCGGTCTCCAGTGACTCAGTCTAGAGGTACTAGCCAAAGAAGGGCTTTTGAGGATAAAAATCTGGCTTTAAATTGACTGGGGGCCATCTTTCTGCTCCAAGAAATAGGAGGCTCCAGCCCTTGCGGGAGGATTGGAAAGGCTTTCGCGTACTAGGGTCTTGTAAGATTTGGGGGTGACTCCTAGTATGTTATGCTAAACTTATTTATTGTTTTTGTTTGTTTTTTTCTGTAATGCTTTTGCCGAAGATTAAATATGCTTGCATAGAATGAGCTGTGTGTAACTTGTAGCTGCTGGCAATCCATGGTTCATAGCTTCTGAGAGAAAGCAACACAGGTGCTGGCTGTTAAGCAGACTGGCTTGCTGGGAATATTGCTGTATAAGATGGGGAGCGATGCAAGTTTAGAATGGAGTGGAACCAGAGTCCCTGTTGAGAGTCAAGGCTGGAGGCATAGGACCTCACGGGCCACTTTTGGAGTGAACCACAGAGATGGGTGTTTATTACAGGTATAGTTATTCTGAAACTGACATATGTGTCCAAGGCTTCAGTGCTATACAAACTTTCTGTCTCTTCCCCATCTGTTTTTGTCGCTCTATTTTTAAAAGAGAAAGGAAACCATTAGATATCCAATTGACTTCATTGTACATATAGCAAGTGTTGTATGTTGAAAAGATTAGATCCCTTTACCAGACACCTTTGTGCTGCTGTTAATTCAGGTGAGAAATTTTGGCTTTTTCATTATTTCATTCTCTGTTTGTACCAGCAGGCTGGTTTATATATGCCATATTTGTTATGTATTCAAATTTAATCTTAAAGTTGTTTTGGCCTTTTTAGAAAGAGAAGTTATTGCAACCAGATCTTCCGAATAACTTGATTCTAGAAAACACAACCTGATTGTTCTTGTATTTTCTCAAATTTTTTAGCCCATGCTGGATCCAGTCATTCATAAAATGATTAAATATGTACAGAATGTAGAAGAGAAGGACCTAAAAGACAAGGTAACATTCTCATTATGTCAAATATACATGTGGAAGCTACTGAAAATGCCGAAAGTGCCATCTCCTAAATTGAAAACAAATTACACTAGTTTGTCTTTGGAAAGAATAATTTAGTTTATATTTAGACTGAGAATATTTGTAATAGGAGGCTGTACTGGTGGATTGGCTCTGTTCACCAGGACCCATTTAAGATCTTATTTAGTGTTAAGCCTTCTTGTCTAAAAAGACTTTTCCATCATAGTTATCCAACATGTTTTCCTGGGTTGAGTCATGTAAGGTGCTGAATGCCGTCTATTCTAGTTGACTTTAAGGTACTTAGCACCTTTCAGCACGAGGCTCTATAGCCTAGATTTTTAAAGATATTTAGGCATTGCTCTACTGAGTCTTGCAGTGATCTGACCATGTCTCATTTTCAAAAATGAGTTAAGCTCCTAAGTCAGTTAGGTGGAGCAGTGCCTTATTCTGATTAAAAATTTGAGGCCTATATGGCTGCTTAGATGCAAATATATTTTATTGTTTCCAAAAGAGTAGTGATCTTTAACATCAGAGGAAATCATGTGATTGCAAAATCTTCTACTGCTTTTTTGTTCTACGTTGTACTAAATTTGTCTTAGATTTCTAATGAGATTTTTGTAATGTCGCTTTTGTTGAGATCATTTTAGGCTGTCTATACTGCAGTTTCATTTGTAAAACTTGTGTTCGTCAGGCGTATGAAAAAACACTCCCCCGCCCACCCCCTGACTAACAAAAGTTTTACTGGTTTGAAACGTGACCACATAGACAGCACTCTGCTGCTCGGAGGACAGCAGAGTTGCTGCTGCTCATTGAGGACGGTTTTATTTTTGTCGGCAGGAGAGATCAGCTCTCCTGTTGAGAAGAGCAGCTACAGCTGCATACCTATAGTGGAAAAGCTGTGCTACTGAAAGGTGAACCATGCATTACACCTTAGTGCACAATAGTGTTGTTCAGTATAGTAGTCATAGTGATGTTTTGCAAATGTTACTGTTTATGCACTTAAAGAATAGCAATAGGCATGCATTATGTATCATACAAAATAGAATATTTTAGCACATTTAACTTATAACACACTTTTTCCTTACCCCTAAGCTTTGTCATCTTCATAATTTTTTCTAGTAGCGTGAGTAATATTTCTCCAAACGTTCACAGGAAAACAAAGTATTGTGAATTACAGATCAAGCAGCCTTTCCCGGGTCACTGTTGTTACCCTCTGTGTCTATTATCAGAGTCTAAAGCATGACTGAACTTGTGATTAAAAATAAAATGTCTGTAAAAATGTGTACAGCCATTACTAATGCATGTCTCTCTTAACAGAGGCTAGTTAGTATTCCTGAACTCCTGTCTGCTATAAAGTTACTATGTATGCGCTTCCAACCTGACCTGGTAACTGTGGTGGATGATCTACGCTTGGATATTCTGTTGCGCATGTTAAAATCTCCCCACTTCAGTGCAAAAATGAATTCCCTCAAAGAAGTAAGTTTGACTTTTTGAGTGTCAGGCTATTCTTATTGTATCAAAAGTAGTATCTGAAAGGCAAAGGGGCAGGATAGTTCTAACAAATTATGTGGCCTTGGGAAAGTCTTAATTCCAAGTAAAGAACAAAATAAGTCAGTCTGACAAGCATTATTTTTGCAAGTTAGTGGGTACAAGGATTGTGGTTTCCTCGGAAAGTGTCCAAGTCATATCAGCTTTCTGTAAAGACTATTATTTCAGCTACATTTGAGAGCAGTAGTGTCTGCCAAGCATGGGCTATTCATGGGGTATTCCTTAGTAAGATAAATCTTAGATGTATGCTCAAGTGGAACTGCATTTTAAAGCCATCTAAATTCAGCCTCACTGGATTGTCACTTACAGTATGCAGCTGTAGTCATTCAGTTCTTACTTCCATAGCAGGTATATTTTCATAGTACTCCAAGAAATGTCTCTTAAAAAAGCATAACACATTATATTTATTTGAAGGCTTTCTTGGTTTAGTTTTTGTTTCTGTGATATATTGAGCCTTTCTCAATTGTCATTTGAGTTACTGATTTCAAACATGTTTATCATTAGTCTTGGTTCCTTCATCATAAGTGATCACATTCCCTGTCAAATTACATAAATGCAGCATTTTGGGTTTCATCCAGAACAGGTACTCTGGCCACCATTATCAATAGACTGGACTAAGTATAATGGCTTGCTACTGGACATGGAGAAACCTGTTTTGCAGTAATAAAATTATAGTAAATCTAAAGAAGTTGGTGCTACAGGAGAGCCTTCCTATCTGTAACAGAATGGGATTAGGAAATTTGTGTAATAATGGTATCCCACAGGCTTTTGGCAGTGCACTTTTCTTATACAGGTTGTACCTCCCTTTTGCTGGACTAGGGAGTCCCAGTTCATCCCTGGTCCAGTATAGACCACGGATGTTCCTGGACCACAGAGCCCAGGAACAAGGAGGTCTGGTGCTAGGGCAAGAGCGTGTTAGAGGGTACTGGCAAGTGTGGGGGGGGAAACAGGCAGCACAGCAGAGTTTTCTGTCCCCAGCAGTGGTTGTGGAGCCCCAGCAGTGGCCAGGGAGCTCTGTCCTCTGCCTCAGCCCTGCATCTGGAGCTCCGGCCTTGGCTGCAGAGCTCCAGCAGTAGCTGCATCGGCAGCATCTAGAGAGCCCTCGGGGGGGCTGGGGCAGCAGCGGGGTCGGGCTGGAGCCCTAACCCGGTGGCAGCACAGGCCAGGAGGGAAGAGACCTTTACTGGACTGGCAAATCCTTTGTTCGGGGCCAGTCAGGTCCCCAGGGTGCCAGACCAGTGAGGTCCAACCTATAGTCCCTTGTTTGTTTGTTTTACATTGGGCTGTGTGGAGGAGGGGGCTGATTGTGTAAGAGAAAATGTGATGGGCATAAAGAATACAGCAAGTTTTCATTTTTTGTGATTTATAGGTAACCAAATTAATAGAAGACAGCACTGTATCCAAATCTGTAAAGAATGCAATAGATACAGACCGATTATTAAACTGGCTAGTAGAAAACTGTGTTCTCTCAATTGCACTAGAAGGTAAGCATTTTATCAATTGTTTTACACTATGAATTTTAAACGAATGTTATTGTACTCAAGGGATTGTCAACTGGACATGTTAAAATTTTTTGATACAGTGCCCTTTTTAAAGAAGTACCCTAGAGTTTTTTCTACAGTGTTTTGACAATTTAGAAGGATTCTGAAAATACCTTCACTAACCACACTTCTTCCCCCTTCCGCCTTCTCTAGCTGATGTCTCTTCAGGTGCATTTTCAGCTTTCTTGGTATTATTGGTTACCAGTTGCTAAGTTTATGGAAAGATGAGACATTTTTCAAAGGGCTGAAATTGACTAGATGCTATATGCTGTCACTTACACAAAGAAAACAAGCCTAAAAATATAGAATGATGGGTATTTCTCTGATATACTTTTTTCTTTTAGTAATCTTAAGAGTTATCTGTAATAGCAGGTACAGAATTTTCAGATGGAAGTAATAAGATGTTTCAGGTTGACCCTCTTCCTTTAAATTACCAAGTGCCTTGCTATAACAGATATTCTTCATTATTTTTATATATTGCTCGCTATTTCTAATTTAGCTGTTTGTTCTATTAGGTAATATAGACCAAGCACAGTACTGTGACCGTATAAAGGGAATTATTGAACTGCTGGGCAGTAAATTGTCTTTGGATGAGCTCACTAAAATCTGGAGAATACAGGTAAGCGTAAGTGTTTGTTCTGTTTTATGTATGATTGAAAATGTTGGCCTAAGTTGTGTGATTTTTTTTTTTTTTCTTTTTTTAACTTAGATAACTAAAGTTAGGTACCCAACTTTGAACATAGTGAAAGTCTAGCTGTCTCTTTATGTGCTTGGTCATGATATTTTGTTCTCTCCCTATGAAATCATGATGTACAATTATTAATGGACTTAAATATAGACTCATTCCATTCAGTTTTCTGCCAGGGTTGTTAGCGTTTCTCTTGTCTCATGAACACAATGGCCCTGATAGCAAAAATGCTTGAGAGAGAACTCCTTAACAAGTACACATTTTTCAATTTCTTACAATTGTAACTACTTCTCTCTGCTAAATGGGCTTAGATTCCCGTTAATTTTGTACATGTGTTAATCTTTATTTCCTAATAAACATCTCTCCCTTCAAGGCTGTGCTCCTTGTTCTAGCTCAATGTTTCTCAACCACAGGGTCATGATTCTATGGGGATGTGTCAAAAGGCAATTGATGGGATGGTAGAGTGTTGAAAAGGTTAGAATTTAAATGAAATAATACCTCTTCCCCATCTTCCACACACCTCTACCACTGTCAAGTATTCTCTTAATCTCTCACAATACATCCACATAAATGAAATAAGCTTCTCATTGGTAGGCTTTATTATGCTTTTATAGTGAATGTAAAGGGGTTACAAACACTTTTAAAATTAAAATAAGGGGTAAAACATTGTTAACCTAATGACTATGCTTTCACATTTTCATTTTCTTGGGTGGAGGTGAGAACGAACCTAGCTCTATCTGCTTTTAAATAGTGGGAACTCAAATTCTGTTAATTGTGTCTGGATGTTTCTACTCTTTTACATATGTGCTATTGATAGCCATATTAGTCTTGTTAAATACTAATGTTAAGGTGTAGAAAATGATTCTCAGGTGCTTCATGCAAACTGCTTTTTGAAAGCTCTCTGTCAAAACAGCCTGATCTGAAATTTAACATGCTAGTAAAAAGTTCTAGTCAACTTTAGTCAACTAGTAAAGTTATAGTCAACACACACAATTTAGTCCATTATATTTGTATTAAGTAATTAGTTAACACTTTTGGACACCTTGCTAAGTCTATATAAATCTAGTAAAGTTGGGAATGATAGTAAGTTTCTTGCTCAGTGAAGCTGTGACAGATGTGACTCATCTGGCACTTGTTCTGAGCCCAGCTTTAATAGTTGGTCATCCTGCATGCCTATTTGTGAAGTGGGCTTTGTACTAACAGGCTTTGTATCACTTCTTAAAAGTCTACATAGGATGGCTGGATGGCAGGTTGTGTAAATAGTGCCCTGTGCATAAAACTTAGGTGTGTGTTGGTGGAAGACTTCAATTTTAACTGTATTTTGGGTTGGGAACAAGTATATTTAAGGGAGACCCGAGTCTCATACATGAAGACTTCATACCCAGTAAATTTTCCTCTGTGTCCATCTCCCTCTTGTATTTCAAAAAGCTCGATTTTGTGTGTCAAGGTCTTTCCAGTTATGCTTTGTGTGCTATTCTTTTTTAAGTGAATGACACACAGCAACCTTCGATCTTAGAATAATTATTAATCTCTGAATAAGGAACAGTATAGTATTCTTAGCAAGAAGCTGAAATAAGCTTGATTTGTCCCAGGATAGAAGAACATAATAATCTAAATTCTCTCTTTAGCAAACGAGTTCTGTTCAAAATTTCTAGTGTATACAGTAAAAAAGTTTGTGTCGATAACTTGGCTGGTGAATGCACTGTAGCACATTCAGATTAACATTATGGAATGGGTCTGTTTTCACATCCTGTGCAGGATGGTATTCATGCAAAGTTTTCTAGTTTTTTTCAATGACACAGCACATCACCTCCCATGCAGACAAGGCAATGCATCATTTTAAAGATGTTGCACAAATGAAGCAACTGATTTTTCCCTTCCCTCATCCTTCCCCTTCCCCTTCCCCCATTCTTCAAAACTGAATGTGTAATCTCTGCCAGAAGGGTACTATTTTAGTACATTACTGAACTAGATGACTCTTGAAAGTTGCATAGGAGACATTCATCTATTTGCTTTTTGTTTTTTATAGAAAATTTTGTTTTTTATAGAAAATTTTCAGCTGGGTATCCCCCATTCATTGTTTCAGATTGATTAATTTGCTGTGGAATCAGTATTGATCTTTTTTTTTTTTTTTTTTTTTTAACTTTGTAAAATCTCAGTACAAAGTTGTTTTTGTTTGGGTTTTTTTTTCGTTTTTTATGATTCAATATGGCTAATGTTTGGCTGCAGTCAAATAGGGTTCTTTATCTGAATGACTGTCATTTCATTGTCCAGATCTCAGGAATAGTTCTGTGAATCTCCAAAAGCTTGTCCCTTCCACTAGCAAAAGTTATTGCCTTACCTGCTTTGTCTTTTCTCATTCAATTCACTGGGATGTAAAGCTGACCACCTGAATGCAGGAACTACTTTGAATGCCCCAGCTGCCTTCTGAGAGGCACCAATATTCTAGCCATAATCTCATTTCTGTTTTTATTTCTGATTTTTTTTTAAGGGAGAAGCAGAGCTTACTGGTTAGAACACTACAGGCTATCGGGAGTTTTGGTTTCTATACTCAGCTCTGCTACTAATTTAGTCTCATCTTGGACAAATCGTGTTTGTGTTTCAATTTCCCACTGTGTAAAATCTTATCCTGTATGTGCTGCAAATGGAGAGAGTGGGTTGCACCAAAAAGCAAGTGTGTGAGTGGTGCAGTTTAGCTGTGGGTCTCGTTTATAGTCATGCTTGTCATTGTGGTAATTTGGTAGGATGACTAGGATGTATAGGACACCTGGAAGAAACATGGTGCTGAGAAAGGGATGGAAGCATGGCAAATGTAGGTGGGATTCTGAGTCTAGAGAAGCACACACAAGAAGATGGATGGGAAAGAGAGGAGGAGACAAAGGAATGGTGAAATGTATTCTGGGAGGCATCAAAAAGTTTTAATTGCCCCCCCATAGCTGCTGTAGAGTGAAGGTTTAGGCTTCACTTTTTTATGTATTGCTGACTTCATTAAATTAGGATGACACCATACAGTTTAGGTTCATCAGGAATGCGTTGTTTGGAGCTGCCATCCTCCTGTCAAGTTTTAAATTAACAGCACTTCTGTTCTTGTAATGGTAGAAACCTATAGTTCACGGAGTTCAGTTTTCGTTCCTCCCCTTTCCCCCTTGCAAAAGCTTCCCATGTTCATTCTGTGTTCCCATGGAGGCAACTCCAGAAAGATGCATACTGCCACCATTGCAGTCGGTGAAAGCGCTTCAGCTACAGCTCTCCCACTGTAAATGGGCCTGAGCAGTTGACATTTTCTGTGAGAACCCTTGATTCTGGATTTTACTTCTACCACTATTGCCTCCCCCAGAGTATGGATCTGGTAACTTTCTGGTCGCAAAGCCCACATCATCTCTTAAGCACTCACTGGGTAGTATAAGTTGATGGCTATAGATGCAAGGATTCTGATAATTTTCCTCATGAGAAAACCCTGTGGTTTCAATGGAGGAATGAGAAAAAAGCCTATCTGTCGTTGCTGTGTGTAGTGGTGCCAGACAATTGCAAATAATAACAGGCAAGAAGTGTTTCCTTAGATAATTTTAGACGGAACATCTTGACAAGCAGTAAATTGACAGCTGTGCATTCAGCAAATTGATGGCTGTTGTGGTTCCTCATTCTACTTCTGTGAATTCCACCATCCTACCTTAATTGACGCAATTAGAATTCTATAAGGGTGACCACTGGATGTAGAAATCCTGCAACACCGGTGTTAGCACACCTTTTCCTGTTTCTTAAAATGGTTAAACACAAAATTGAAGATACTGCTGTAAGAGTGAGAAGTTAATTTAAGCTAAGTTACTCTTAGTCTACAGTATCTGCCCAGAATATTTGCAATTAACATATCACTTAACTAATGTCAAATGTTTCTTTTTGAATAGTATTTGAACCACCTTTGAGGTTTGGTAGATTGAGAGTACTATCCTGTCTTGTTCTAGAGTGATTCTCTAAAGATCTACTTTCTTCAGATTTGATCATTCTCTTTTATATCTATCATTACTCAGACATCTAAAGACGTTTTACATGATATGTGTACAGTCAGATAAATCTGTCTTAATTTTCTTCTTTTGGTTCTTGCAAAGAACTAACTTTTGTGTGTCTCAATTCCTTCCCCCTTATTTAGTCAGGACAATCATCCACTGTGATTGAAAACATACATACTATTATTGCTGCAGCTGCTGTGAAATTCAGCTCTGATCAACTTAATCATCTGTTTGTTCTTATTCAGAAGGTAAGCCTTTATCTGACTTGAAATATCTTACTAACACAGGGATGTTGGTGTTTGAACATTTACTGTACAAATAAGATTTTCTAAATACGAATTTCTTTGGAAACATATAATGACTGAGAAGATTAAAATATCTGTTTTAAAAGACTCAGCTCCCATTGTGCTCTTGATTTAATTTTTTTTAAGCTGGGTTTTAACCATGTTATCCGTTCTTAGTGCTAAAGTATGGTCAGGGAGAGATTTCATTATTTTTTTGGAATAGTGTGCCTTGATTAATTATTTGCTGCTATAATAGAAATAATATCTCTTTGCCCTGCAGAGCTGGGAGACAGAGAGTGACAGAGTGCGACAAAAACTGTTGAGCCTGATAGGACGTATTGGTCGGGAAGCACGAGTTGAGACAACCACTGGAAAGGCATGAGAAATAAAATCCGCCATTCTTAAGATAAAGAATAGAGCTGCATCTCTTTTGTAATTACTAACATCCCTGACTATTTATGCTGTTCTTGAAGGTCCTAGAAGTGCTTTGGGAGCTGGCTCATCTTCCAACATTACCCTGTAGTCTAATTCAGCAAGCTTTGGAGGAACATCTGGCCATCCTTAGTGATGCATACGCAGTGAAGGAAGCAATTAAAAGGAGCTACATCATCAAATGCATAGAAGATATTAAGAGGGTTTGTTTCTCTGTAAAATTACTTTTTTCCCAACATGGTATATTTTCTAAAGAGTGGCTTGGGTGATACGGTAAACACTCTTTTCAAGTGACTGGAATTTGACATTTGTCCCATCTTTAAGTTCATACCTTAGAAAAGTTTGAGGGAGGAGACCTTATGTGAGCTAACTTAGGGTATGCCTACACAGTAGGGCTAAAGTTGAATTAAGCTGCACAACTTCAGCTATGTCAGTTGCGTAGCTAAAGTCAAAATAGCTTAATTCAGCTTTTGGAGCTGTCTGCGCAGCAGGAAGTCGAAGGAAGAACACTCTTCCTTCGACTTCCCTTACTCCTTGTGATATGTGGGTTACCATGAGTCGGAGTAAGAAGTCCTCCAGCTCGACATTATTTTGAAATAAAGGCTTGCACTATGTTATTTCGGAATGAGACTCGTAAGTCTCCTGTCTTTTCCTTTAAACAGATGTGCAGTCCAAGGAGTGACTGCATTGGGGGAAAACTTGGGTGGACTCAGGGTTAAAATTTTCAGGTGGAACTACTGTCATGTCAGCGTTCCTTTCATGTAAAACTTTCCAATGTCTAATATTTTCTGGTTTGTCTATAATTTCTTTGTTTTTAAAAAGCATGAAAAATGTCTTCTGGAATAAGAACCCATTTTGCAGCTGAGTTTGCTAACTTGTCTCCTGAGTAACAGCTAGCTGTTGAGGGGAAAGAGGTTTCTTTCTGTAGGCCTGCAAGAATGTACCTGGCTGGCCTTGTTCCATTGTCCAAAACGAGCCATAAAATAAATGGCTCTCTCATGCTCAACTACACATAGACTAACCTTTCTAACACCATCCAATAGGCTTTAAAAAAAAAAAAAAAAACAGATATTGAGGTGCTAATGCAGCTTGCATTCTTGCTTTTCTTCAATGCTCAGAATGCAGATCTCTAGTTGTCTGTCCGAGGGGGAACATTTGTTGCTAGCATATTCTGATGTCCTCTTCTCTTTTTCCTGTTCTTGCTAAAAAGTCCTCAAATTCATCCCAAGGCATCCTTCTGCTATAGTCTTTCTTTTTTTCTTTTCCCACCTGCTGCAATACCTTCATCTACGGTGTTGATAGTGTGTAAACCAGTTTTACAAATGCAGCATGCACCTATCTACCTGCAAGCCAAACATGTACACAAGGGTAAATTAAAATGCTGATGGAGAGAATATTGGTAGCAGTATCGAAGATATGAAGGAGTTTCCAGTGTAGCTTTTTCTGCCATGAACAGGCTGCTGACAATGTAGCATTGATTCTTCACATCTAAACTAGAATCAAGATGCTGCTTTCCCCAATACAATTTGGTGGGCTGTCTTCTATTGTCAAACTTTGTCAGGAATCTATTGTCAAATTCTTATTCTCAGAATCAAACCTTAGGTTCTCTTGAAAAAGTGTCAGAGGGCTCCTTGTGACCCTAAAAATCATTCACTGAGAGAACCACTGATTCTTCTCCGAGTGATGTCCCCATGGGAGTTCCACTGTAGGTGATGGGTCGCCCGGAGCTGCAGATCGGAGCCATGCAAAGCAGTTTCCCCCATTGAGCCGCGCTTGCACAGGAGACATCTTGCGATGCTCCCACCTGAGAGTGTAGCTCGCGCAACTCAACGTTTCCTTTTCAGTTCCTCTCTAACCACTCTTGTCTGCGGACGGAGTTTCAACATCTCCCTCTCTGCCTATTACCTCACGTTGTGCTTCATAGTTACTGCTTAGGGTACGTCTACACTTGCTCCCTAGTTTGAGCTACGGATGCAAATGTAGCTGACTTAAATATTTAAATATCCCGTGCTTCATTAGCATAATCTCGCCCACGCGTTATTCCGCTCAACAGCTGATTTGAACCAGGAAGCGCGCTCTGGGACGTGTTAGTTTGAACCAAGGGGGTCCAGATTATGCTAATGAAGCGTGGGATATTTAAATCCCTGCTTAATTAGAAATTTTGGTCAGCTACATTTGCATCCCTAGCTCGAACTAGGGAGCCAGTGTAGACATACCCTTAGATAGTTACCTTCAATAGTTTTATAAGTTAGCTCAATAGTTTATTAATAGTTTCCCTCATTTAAATTAGCCCCACACCTCACCGCAAAATGTTACCCTACATACTCTTGATATCTGAGCATTGGCCTTCTTTCTGTACTGAACATGAGCATTTTGTAAATCTCAAAGACTTTTTATTTCTATCGCAGAACGCTCAAGAGGGACACCCATTTCATTCCAGTGTATTTCAGGGTGGATATTGACATATCTAGTTAAGTGTCATACTCTGGCCAACAGGCCATTGCAACATTCACCACGAGCACAATCTCCTCAGGCTGCAGCGACTTCCGTGGCCTACTTGAACAACGTCCTGCTATAGACATTTAGGGTATGTCTAGACTACATGCCTCTGTCAGCAGAGGCATGTAAAATAGGCTACCCGACATAGTCAATGAAGCGGGGATTTAAATATCCCCGGCTTCATTAAAATAAAAATGGCTGCCATGCTGTGCTGGATCAGCTGATCGTCGTCACAACGCAGCAGTCAAGACGCGGATGGGTCAACGGGAAGAATTTGTTGAACGCTCCCTTATGCCTCGTGTATGTAGTTCGCGTGGCTCAACCCCTCTCTTTCAGTTGCTTGTGTACATCTGAGTAAATAAGACTCCCAGTAGAGGGGAGGTGCTCCATGACCCTTCCTTCTTCCCCTCTGCTCAGAGTCTTATTTACTCAGGCATACACGAGGAACTGAAAGGGAGGGGCTGAGCCACGCGAGCTACATATTCGGGCGTGAGCGTTGCGAGATGCCTCCTGCACATGCGTGGCTCAACAGGGGAAACTGCTTTGCAAGGCTTTGATCTGCGGCTCCAGGCGACCCATCACCTACAGTGGAGCACCCACGAGAACACACATCTCGAAGAACAGTTATTGCCTTTTTTCCCCCTACCAGCCTCTAAATCCCAAGATAGTAGGTTAAATAATATTTAAGTTTTGTTTTTCCTGACTTCTTTCAATGACTCTCCAACCCAATCTTTCATTGAGTAGCTGTATTTGGTTACGTTTGCCCTCTAAATCTTGGCTTGCCTCTCCATCTTACTTCTGTCAGTCTCATCTTCAGCCATCTAGTGTAATTGTGAAAGCTGAAACAGATTTTCAGTGGAGGGGAACTACAGACTAGTGAGTCTCCTGATGCTGGGTTATGGATGTTAATAAATGGGCTGCTAGGGTTCTTTTACAAGACACAATTATAGTATTGTTCAGCATCTCTATGTGTGTAATTATTTTAACTTTTTATTACTAGTCGTCACAACATCATAATCCCCAGTTTGTGTGGGTGGTACCAGCTTTACGTCAGCTCCATGAAATCACACGTTCGTTTATTAAACAAACTTACCAAAAGCAAGATAAGGTAAGGCACTTGGTAAAATATTTTTGCAAGCACAGTTACATCAATCAAGCTTCTGCTTTTATAACAAAGTTTTAGTTAAAATATGGCATTAATTTATGGCACTTTGAATTGAGGAGTTTAATGTAGTGGTAGTGTCTTTGTATAATTTTAAAATGGTAATTCTTTAATACTTTGTGCTGTCCACTATAAGTGAACTTGGTTGACAAATTTAAGGTCAAAGGTTGTTTTTAATTGACTTTTGACTGAGATAATAAAATCAGTTATGACCTTTAGAAATAAATGGCTCCAGTTTACTACGAAGTTGCACTTCGCATTATGTTTTGAGTTGGAAGTATTTGGCTTTGGAATTGCCTTCTAGGCTGATTTATAAATAGTTGGGGAAGAATGAAAGTGAACCTTTGACTACTTGTGAGTTTTCATAGTACTTAAACCCCACAGTTTTCTTTAAAAAAATAAAATCTAATTCCTGTGACAATGCACAACCTCTTAATATGCCTGTTTGGTTGCTGCATTTCTAACTCTGTCTTTCCATCTCAATATTTCTGCCAAGAGCATTATTCAAGACTTGAAGAAAAACTTTGAGATAGTGAAACTGGTGACAGGAAGTCTAATAGCATGTCATCGATTGGCTGCCTCTGTAGCTGGTCCTGGTGGACTAGTTGGAACAACATTAGTGGATGGCCGATATACTTACCGAGAGGTACTGAACATTGCTTTCTAATGTTAGTTGCTTGAAACTTTCAGTTAAAACTGTTATAAATCACCAAAAATGCCACAGTCAACTGAAACAGGGAAGACTAGAAAATGTAAAATATTGGACAGTTAATGTACAATGTATCTTCTATATATGCTGCTTCTCCTCCCTCCAAAAATTGCACTCTGTTTTGTAATTTGGAATAGAACTATATTGAGCTTTATTACTTGCCTATTAAGTTAAATGGTGGGGTAGCCTCTCTATATGAAAAACTGTGACATAATATAAATGGCTAATTTTAAATTGTGCAGGCTACTTAAAAACAAAAAATACTTTCTTATTGGTATGCAGATTCATGAAAATGTATCTCCGCAGAGCATTTGCAGGGCATATTGTTGAACCTTTGATCTCTTTTTGCCAGGTGGTAGCTCAGGCTAGTTACTACTATGGGGATCCAGAGCAGCCTAGTGTGTTCAGAAAAGAGGACTAAAATGGGGTCTTTTGTTTAAAATAGTTAAAACCAGAAATCATCATTGCAGGTTCTTTTTTTTCCCACATGAAATTCATTGTAGGATCAGTCAGCTTTTTATTCTTCACACTTTGGAAAAGTATAAAAAATGTATTTCTGAATCTAAGCTCTCTTTTGGAAAGATGACAGGTTTTTAAATTATTATTATTATTCCCCTTTCAGTACTTAGAAGCGCATTTAAAATTTCTGGCATTTTTTCTGCAAGAAGCCACCCTCTATTTGGGTTGGAATCGTGCCAAGGAAATCTGGGAATGTCTTGTGACGGGTCAAGATGTTTGTGAGTTAGATCGAGAGGTAAGAAGCCCAAGAGATCAACATCTGGGGATAGAAATGGAATTTAATAGCTCTTTACTGGAATGTGTATATAGCAAATAAATTGTTTTTCATATTCAGTGTCTTCAAATGCCTTACAAAGCACTAATGCATTAGATCCTGTTAGTGCATGGACAGTGTAAGCAAATGGAGCAGCAATCATATGTTTAACTATAAATGTCTTACTGCCTTGAAAACTGTTTTGCTGAAAGGGAATGTTGATCAGGAGATTAGATGAGGGTTCTCTACACTTTGAACTTAGTTGGGATTGGTCCTGCTTTGGACAGGGGGCTGGACTGGATGACCTCTTGAGGTCTCTTCCAGCTTCATGATTCTATGATTTCATCTGAATAGCCAGTGATGATATAAATGAGAAACTTTCCCTTAATGATTTATGCAACAGATGGCTTTAGTAGTAATGCTTGCACTACCTGCTTGTGTAATGAGTAAGAACCTGAGTGCTGGTATGGAATCTGAACCTTCTGCGTCAGAAGAAAGTCTACTGCTATCTGAGTTATGTGACACATGATACATTGTAATAGTGTGTGCAGCATCCGTGCACTTCAGGTAGTTATAGACTGCTGAATTTGACTACCTTTCCTTTTCATGTTTTGTATGCACTCATTACTATAGTGTCTGAAGTAATTTGAAAAAGCAATGTTGATGTACTAAAAGAGTCTTTTGATCTTCAAAATATGGTGGACCATCCACTTTTATAACTGTCCTCATTCACAGATGTGCTTTGAGTGGTTTACAAAAGGACAACATGATCTGGAGAGTGACATACAGCAGCAGCTCTTCAAAGAGAAAATTCTTAAGCTGGAGTCATATGAAATTACTATGAATGGTATGAAAATGGTTTTGGTCACCGTGTCTTAAGAGTAAATATATGCCAGACTACTAGATCATTTTTTAGATCTATAAAGAGCTTTATAAACTAAGTTTAATGTCTTATTAGAAAAGAGATTTTTTCATTATTCTAAATTTTTACTTGTTGTTAATAGTATACATTATTCTTTGCATATTTAATGTCCTGTTCTAATAAAAACAGGAATTTATTCTTAATAAAAATCTTCCATAATTTTTACCTACAGGTTTTAGTTTATTTAAGACATTCTTTGAGAATGTGAACCTATGTGATCATCGATTAAAACGACAGGGAACTCAGTTGGTAAGTGTTGTACTTTCATTCCTGTTAACAAAACATGAAATCTGGGCAACAGGTTCTTTTTTAATATGGTCATATTTGTATTAAAACACCTCAGGTCTTTGGTATTTTCATTACAAATTCTTGCTTTTCAGAGTATTTTACTTTGAGAAATTAAGGATGGGGGGGTTTCTAAATGCCCTAGCCACTGAATGCTGTAAGATGATGTAAAAGATCTCAGGTTGGAATAGAATAATGTCATGAAACTTGAAGACCAGTCCCAGTTTTCCTTTGCATTGTTAATGAGCAAATAAATTTGTAGTGTGTGAAAATTGTATAGCTAAACAAAAAAGAGAGAACTTTAATCTCCAGTTGTTTATTTCTGTACCTTTTTTACAAGATATGTTTAGTAAATTTAAATTTGAATTAAATTGTAATGATTTTCAACTTTTGAAATGAACTTGCACGCTTTCTATAATAAAATTATAGGGCAGTATATTTTTGCAGTATACATCTGGATCTGCTCATTATGAGGGACTGTTTAATTTACATTACTTACCTATGGCATTCATAGACCTGATGTGAAAATTTGCAAGAATAAGTACATGACCGTTATATGCCACCTAATGAGCATTTTAACATAAGTCTTGTTGCTTTTTGACTTATCCATGTGAAATACATTGTTTTGTAGGATTGCTGAACTCCTAAAATGTTCACTTGAATTCATTATTCCATTGCTTGGGTGAGCTTTTTTCCTCAAGTCATTATTTGTCTACATGTGGACAAAGTGGGGAAGACTTAACATTTCTACTGATTATGTAGATTGGAAATTATATAAATTTAGTTCTTATTATATACACATTTTTCTAGAGTTGACACACTGAAAAATATAGCTTCTAAAACTTTAGCCAAAAGTTATTTTTCTAGTAGATATAAAGAAAATGTGATTTTTTTTTTTTATGATTATACATGCTTATAACAAAGTTAAATTTGTCTTTTAAATAGAATGTAGAAAAACTGGAGTTAATAGGAATGGATTTTATTTGGAAAATAGCAATGGAGTCACCTGATGAGGAAATTGCTAATGAAGCCATTCAGTTGATCATAAATTACAGCTATATTAATCTAAATCCTAGATTGAAAAAGGTAAGTATAGTCTGTTACAAAGAAAGGTATTTGACCCATAAGCAGTGGTTTAATATTCTGGAAGTTTATATATATTACACTTAATTTTGGTTCCATGCTTGGTCAATTGATTATTAGCCATTTTATTCTTATGAAATTACTTTTTTACGTGCTAATGTACCTGTCCTTCATGCTTTCAGGATTCAGTGTCACTACACAAGAAATTCATTGCTGATTGTTATACAAGATTAGAGGTAAGTGGCGGACTTAAATTTGTTTGTTCCTAAAGCCCTTTCTGTCTTCAGTGTTGTTTTTCTTGCAGAATTGAAGCCAAGTATTTTGCAGCGTGTTACATAATCTTTACATAAAGTTTTAAGAACTAGAGTAGGGGTGTGGACAAGAGGCTGCCAGCAGGCCATATCTGGCCCACCAAGCCACCAGATCTGGCCCGCAGCTGCCTCGCTGGGACCCTTAAGCACTTTAAATGTAGCTGCTTTTTTCTGGGAGCGAGGAGGGAGACTTTGTGCTCTGTCTGGCCCCTCAGCAAAATCTCTCAGCTCCCATTGGTCAGTTTCCAACCAATAGCTGAGATTTTGTTGGTAGCAGGGGCAGTCAATGAAGCCTCCTTCCTCCCTTCCCCCCCACTCCATTCCTTCACCCTGCCAGGAGCAGAGCCATGTGGAGCAGCTTGCAACTGCAGCCTTCAGGTTCCTGCAAGGTTGCTTACTGGAAGTTGTCTAGATAAGCACCTCCCAGCCAGAACTTGCCTCTGGTATCCCGCTCACCCCTACCCCCCTCCCAACTACCTGCCCCAGGCCACCACCTAAACCCTCTGCATCCCCTTCACCCAGGTCACAACGTCTCAGACTCTGCATCCCCTCCTAGAGCCCCTCTCTCAGGCCAGAAGCCTCTCCTGGACTCTGCACCCCAAGCCTCTGCTCCAGATCACAACCCCCTCCTTCGCCCAAACTCCCTCTGACTCCACACCCCCTCCGGGACCCCAGTCTCCTACCCCAAGATCCCTTCTGCACCCAACCTCTGTCCCAGACCCCAAACCTCCTCGGTAGAAATGTGGCCCTTGACCGCGTGCCAAAATCTTGGAGTGGCCCCCCACTAAAAATTATTTCCCACCCCTGAACTAGAGAATGCAGTGCTATGCTAATCTTAAATTGAAAGTTCATAAAGGAGAATTAATAAGCTTCTGAAGATGTTTGAACTTGAAATCAGTGCAAACCGTTTGATGTGAAGAATGGAATTTTGAATAATGGTAAACATGCCTGTTAAATTGTTTTGTATTTGAAAATCAACTTTATTGAAAGTTTAAGGAAGCTTTTTATTCTGACACAATTTCTGCAATATAATGGATATACAAAAACAGAATGTAGTTAAACTTTGTAACCTTTCCTATTGCCTAAATAGGAAGATTTTTAATAGTTTTCTATTAATCACTCTAGAATATGGTATAAAGGCTCTTTTGCGTGGGTGTGTTTTGCATTGTAGGCAGCCAGTTCAGCACTCGGTGGTCCGACATTAACACATGCTGTTACAAGAGCTACAAAAATGCTTACAGCTACTGCTATGCCTACTGTAGCAACATCAGTGCAGTCTCCCTACAGGTAAGTCTGTGTTAAGAGCATGAGTGTCTACACTCAGCACTCAAATTTATGGGGGAATTATCTTAACAGTAATGTATGTGGCAGGAGAGTAAACACTCCTGTTGAATACAACCTCACATTTTGTATTCCAAATCTTTTTACAACAGAAGATCCATATTTTTTTCTGAAATACAAGGTAAATATAGGCCAGCAACACATTTTGGTGATAGTTCCTCTGCATGCTAAATACAATCAACTGGGCTTCCATTATTTAAAAAAACAATGCTCTACTGCATTGCATTTCTGGTAAATCATTGGCTCACAGAGTCATCAACAATGGACTATTTAGCTTCTCCTCTTTGGAGTCCTCTTTTGGAGTTGTAGAGCTTCCTTCCCATACTGAGCATATGAAGGCAAGGAGTTGAGATTATTGAAAGACATCCATAGTGAGAGAATGTAGAAGTGAGGGGAATATGTGTGGACTGCCTTAACTGGAGATCAGAATTTAATAATTATCAAAATGAACATTTTGAGTGTTAGGTTGGTCAGTCTTAAAAGATCGCCATCATTGCTATACTTGTAGACCGAAATCTTAGATTTCAGAGCTCCACAACTGTGTGTGTAGAGAATGGCAATTTTATTTTCACTGTCCATCTCCTTTTATGACCAGGAATATACTATTGGGTCCTATGCCAAGGTTTGCTTACACACAGTATTCAAGTGTTTGTATTAGTGGCCAGATACAAGAATAGCTTTCTATATGTGAATTAAAACCCGGTATTTAGGAGGAGAGGATAGTTACTCCGCACTGTGTAGTAGGGATATAAGCGAATAATTGACTACTCACATTCCTTCCCCACTGTCACTGTATCAGAGGCAGAAAGGGATGGGGGGGAAGCAGGAGCCAGTGCCCCCCAGCACTGTCTCCACAGTGCCGCCTTCCCCCACAACCCCCCCCCACCAAGCTGCTGCCTCTATCAGTCAGCAGGGCAGGGGAGGCTGCCGCAAAGCAGCCTCTGTCTGCAGCGAGCCTGGGTCTGCCACAGGCAGAAGGTGCTCCAGCAGAAGCCACTGTCCTGGGGGGGGGGTGGTCCTAGTTCCTTGCTGGGACCCCCACTTGAACACGTGCTGCTTCAAGGCAGCCTCCCTTGCTCCCTCCATCCCCCCCCCCCCCCCAGCAGCCTCTATCCACAGGTAGCTCAGACCCCTGCGGACAGAGTCTGCTGCCACCCTGTGCTGCTGCCTCTTTATCAGAGGTAGCAGCGTGGGACAGTAGGCAGCTGGTCTGCATGGGGAGCTGTTTTTTAAACTGGCTTCCCTTGCAGACCAGCTCCTGCCTGGCACCTGCACTGCTGCATCTGATACAGAGGCAGCAACGTGAGGTAGTAAGGGGCTCCCCAGGAATGCGGCCGTACTTAACTGGATGCTGGCCCTGTGCCCAGGGACTACAGAATAGTCAACGAACTACTAAGAATTCATGTGGAAAGTAGACTATTCTGTTACCCAATAGCTAACATCCCTACTATGTAGGAAGTTCTTTTCTTAAATGGATTTTTTTTAAGTAATGTATGGTCAATATCATGGACAAATATTTGCTTACCTAACTTTGTGTGTCTTTCTTTTTAGTGAAAAGTTCCTTTCCTTGTAATATTTCTGTTTCTCGGTGTACATTACAGCCACTCATACAGTAGCTTTTCATACTTGGAAGATCTGTGATTTCATCGATGTGGATAGTCTCACCACTGATGCAGACTGTGACTTTACATGCCATCGTGATTTGCAGTTTTCATCCATGTCCTTCCATGAATCCTGATAGAGGATCCACCCGACGTTTTGGCGGCCTTCCTCTTTTTCTTTTCATGTCTCAATACCAATGGAGTATACTCGCTGTCTCAGTCTCGCTACATGGCCAGTCCATTTCCTTTTCTGGTTGTACATAACTTGGATGATATCATTGACATCACTTCTTGCATGCAAGTCGTCAATAGTAACATGCTGTAGCCAACTTACACCCACCATGTGTCTCTTCATTGCTCTTTGGGTGGTTTGCAGCTTTGATTCTTCTGTAAGCATCATATTCCAGGTTTCACAGCCATACAGCATTATCAGAGGAATACTAGTGTTAGAGAGATGGGCTTTTGTGGTGGTGGAAAGTTTTTGGAATCAACAAAAACACTACGCAGATTCCCAAAGGCAGTCTAACCCCGTCTCCTCCTCCTGCTCAGTTCCAGGCCCATCTCGTTGTCCATCTGCAACGCTTGTCCAAGATATACATATTGATCCACCAGCTCAAGAGACTCTCCATCCAACTGCATGATGTACTCTGAACAATATGTATTTTTCATCCCCTTCATTTTTCCAGCATGGACCATCAGGCCGATCTCCTTTGCATTCTTGATGTCATTGAGCAGGATTTGCAGTGTTTTGATTCAATTAGGACGATGCCATCTGCAAAAAGGTGCATCTGAAGAACCTCACCATTAATCAGAAATCCATCTTTCATTTCAGTCCTCCACAGGACGTCTTCCTGGACACTGGCAAAAAACTTTTGTGAACAAACGTCGTCCTCCTTTATGCCTTGCTTAACTTTGATGATTAAGGGATCATCAAATAGTGTGATTTCACTAGTTGCATCAATCATGGAGTCTTGTATGATTCTAACATACACAGGGGAGACTTCCTGCAAAAGGAGAGCATTGAGAGCTGTGTTTTGTTCCACCAAGTCAAAGACCTTTTTAAAGTCAATAAACAACAAGTGTAGTAGAATAGTGATAGAAATGTAGTAGGATCTTGGACACTACACCTTTTGTTCATCGGTGTGACCACAAAAACGTGGTCCACTGTGGAGAATCCCCTACGAAAGCCTGTCTATTTCCTCCTCATATTTTCTTCAAGGACACCTTCAATATGGGCATAGATCATTCTCATAAAGACCTTTATAGAGATGAGAAAGCAGGCAGATGGGTTGATAGTTTCAAATGTCTTCAGTCACTTTTTTTCTGCAGAAGAACAGTTCTCTTCAAATCTTTTGAAATTCTCCCCTCTTTAACATGTCTTGAGACTCTCTCACTAGGGCTTTTAAGAGTATATTGCCTCCCGCTCCAAGTTCTGTGTGTGCTGCCACTCTTCCCAACTTCATCTTCTGAAGGGCCGCTGCCACTTCTTCACAGAGCACATCAGGTTCAAGAGTGACGGAGCCCCAGGCTCCACTGTTGTTGCTGATGAAAATAGTTTGCTGTAAAAGCCCCAGCAAACTTGTTCCATTTCACAACTGCTGCTTGTTCTTTTACTATCTTCATCAACAAACGTGCTTGAAAGAGTTCATTTTAGCTGGATTTCACACCGAGCTCTTCGCAAACTCTTCAACTGCCTTTTTTTGTTTTCCAAGGCGATACAGCTCAGAATCTTTTTTGCTTTCTCCTCAATATTTTACAGATGAGCTTATACTCCAGGCTGGTATCACACTTGGCTGCCATGTCTTTCCACTTGGCAAGAAGATCAAGCGTTCATTGGGTTTCTGGCCTCCTTTGGTTTGTTTACAGTGGCAGCAGTTTTACATTTGTTGAACCTTGCTAAAAATTGTAGTCGTAATCCAAATCAATATCTTCAGTTACATCTAGTTCCCATGATTCAGAGTCAAAAGCATACTTAAACAGATCTGAGCGGAGCTATTCTACCCGCACACAGTGCCTAACTCTTGCCTCTCTCCTTTTTTCCCCATATGATGTTTATTTTGACTCTCGCTCTAACCAGTTGATCTGACTATATACAGATGGCTGATTCCAAAATGACTGTTAAATCTATAACCAGTTGTCTCTTGTCCACCAGGACATAATCAATTTTGTTTCTTATTAGGTCATTCAGTGCTTGCCAAATCCATCACCTTCCAACCCTCTTCTTAAAGAAGGTGTTCATGATGTATTGATGTGAGGCTTCCGCATAATTGACCAGCCTTTGGCCCTTTTCATTTCTTATACCCAAACCATATTGTCTGATGTAATTTTCTCAGTCTTCCTCTGTACCCGCCTTGGCATTGAAGTCACCAAACACCACCAAGTATTTTGTTTTTGTCTGAAGAATCCTATCAAGTTCTTCATAATACCTTTCCACTTCCTCATCTTCTGTAGTGGATGTTGGTGCATAGGCTACAATTATTTTCATGGTGGCCTGTTTGCTTACGCTCATTATGAGCGCTCTGAAACAAGATGATAAAATTGTCCAAGAAATCATGATTCCTGCCATCTTTAGGCGCACAATAAATCCAACACTGCTGACTGTTCCTTTCGCTGCTCCCAGGAGAATTTGTGATCCATTCTTCCATTTTGCCACAACTTCCTTTTTTCTTCTGGTTTCAGTTATGGCAAGAAAATCAATGAGAACGAGATGCAGTTCTTCCAGCAATATGTCGACCTCCTCATCCCTTGAGAGGGGTTGCATATTACGTGTGCCAACATATAAACTAATACAAATGAACGGTCTCAATACTGCGAGATTCTTGGCATCCTCTGTTCCCGTATCCATCACCATCACTAGGGAAGCGAGGGGCAACTGCACAGGACTGAAAGTCATGCTGTATTATTGTAGTGTTCATAGCTGCTGTGACCAAATCATCGCCTGGTGGCCAAACTTTTAGTGATGAAGCTCTCCGTATTTTGCTAGACTGGTCCTTGGACAGTGGATACACAGTCCACCGCAAGCTTAAGCTCCACTGGCATAGCTTTTGAGACACCAGGGTCACCTCCATGCCATGATGAGGCAATGGAGTAGGATTTTGTGGAGGAGCTTTTCATTTTTACATTTAAATGTCTGTGATTTTTAGAAGAGATTTTTTTTTAACAATCTCAATATAAGGAATAAGACAAAATCTAAATGGTGAAGTTTTCTAAACTACCAAGATTATTGCTGTTTAAGAGCCATTTGGTCTGTGAAATAGGAGATCTGGGAGGGGTGGGAAAGGGGGAAGACCTTTGACCATCATCCTTGAGGGGGGGAAAGCTGATGTATTTGTAAGTGTATGTGTGGTGGTATCTGGGCACAGGAATGGGCCTTTCAGACATGCACAATATTTGTCCCCAGATCTAGCCTGACATAGGAAGTGTAAGTTAAGATTTTCACTCTATTTTGCCAATATGTCTCAATCTAGGTACACTACCTCAGAGCGAGAGTTGTATTGTGTCTCTATTAAATTGAGTTTTTGCCTTCGGTAAATGTCTTTTTTGTGATTGGACTGAAACCACTCGCCTCATACTTTCTAAAATTTTGGATACATTTTTTTAGGTCAACTAAACTTGTGATAATTGAAAGACTGCTACTTCTGGCAGAACGCTATGTGATTACTATAGAGGTGAGAGATTTTCCTGTTAACATTCATGTCCTTTCTCCTAACTAGACAAAAATGTAGATGGTAACTCAGTGTTTGTAATAATACCATGAATTGTTGAGGCACGTCTATCTTATAATCAGTAACTACTTAATACTGTGAAAATGTTTGTTCTTCCAGAATTGTTTTCACTGTTGTTGTTGTTTTTTTCTTCTTCTTATAGGACCTTTATTCTGTTCCTCGTACTATTCTACCTCATGGTGCATCTTTCCACGGACATCTTTTAACGCTTAATGTTACATATGAGTCTACCAAAGATACCTTCACTGTAGAGGTATGTTTACCCAAGTTATGTGTGTTGTTTATTTGTGGAAACATAATATTCATTAACTACGTCATGTTGCATGGATAACTTGAAACACAAGCTAGAGAAGTGTAATGGGTCCTAGCTTAAAAATCACATTTTTCTGAGAGCTTTGTGTACACATCTAAGATTGTAATAACGGAAGGGTTTGTGGAAAGAAAATTTTTCTTGAAGTACTTAGTATAATCCAAGGGTTCTCTAGTTTCATTGCACTGTGCCCCTTCTGACAACACAAATTACTACATGACCCCAGGAGGGGGACTGAAGAATGATCCCTTGGGCAGGGGGTTAGTGTCCAAAGGCTTCAGCCCCAGGTGATGGACCTGTAACCTCAGCCCCAGCACCCAGTGCTTGACAACCTCAGACTTTGACTGTGGTCCCGGGCAGTAGGGTTTGGGCTTTGGCTCTGGATCTCATCCAGCAAGTCTACCACCAGCCCTTGTGACCCACTTTGGAGACCTGACCCACAGTTTGAGAACCACTGGTTTAGTCACTTTCACTCTTCCCGTGTGTAGTTACATCTCTCTGGCTGAAATTACCTTTAACATCAATAGAGGAGCAGAAAAAAAAACATTTAAAACCATTAACAGAATGCTTAAAAAACTCAGGCCCTAATTTTGTACGGCTCCCGTCAAACTAAGTATTGTTTTATTTTACAGGCTCATAGCAATGAAACTGTGGGAAGCATCAGGTGGAAAATAGCAAAGCTGTTGAACTCTCCTGTGGATAATATACAGATATTTGCAAATGATAGTTTGGTATGTTAATTAGTTACCTTTTGCCTTGTGAGTTTGAATTGTTTCTTTCACCAGAACTAAGCATTAAATACTTTGTCGCAGCTGACAGTAAATAAAGATCAGAAGCTTCTCCACCAGCTGGGCTTCTCTGATGAACAAATACTTACAGTAAAAACATCAGGAAGTGGAACCCCCTCCGGGAGCTCTGCCGATTCCTCAACCAGCTCCAGCAACAGTAGTGGCGTCTTTAGTTCATCTTATGTGATGGAACAGGTACAGTATAATGGGCTGAAATCTGCTTTTACAGTGCACCCTGTCACGAGCAAATCACAATTGGGATGAAGAGGTAGAGTAAGCTAAAACTGTAGTCCTTTGCTTCCAGAGATTTGATTATTCAGATTCTGCTATATACAGAATTAAAGAGAGAGAGTTTGGCTTGTGTTTGGTTATACTACAAAATCAATACTCAAGGCCAGATTCATCTCAGATTACTTAGGATTGGAATAGCAGGACATGTCAGGGTGGTTCATGTTTTGACAGACCAAGAGAATGAAATAACTGGGGCATTTTCAGTCAGTGAAATCCTTTGACCAGAGCTGCATGGAAAAGCTCTTGCAGTGGCCACATACTGTATGGGTCATAATACTTTGACCTGGGCTAACGTAACTGTTGATTCTGAGCATTAAATAGACACCTTTAAAAAAAATCAGAGATTAGGACAAACATTTTTTAATGGTGCTTTGATTTTAAACAAGTAATTAAAAAGGTATTACCTTTTTGTATTGCAATGCAAATGAACTGGATTTAAAAGCTATATTCAGTCTCAGGTGTGCTGTTTGCTATGTATTACTCACTACTTCAGTGTCTTTTACTAAACTTTAATTTTAATTGTTTTAAAATTTGCATTTGACTTTAAACTCATGTGGTGATTTGTGGGCAGTTAATTGTAGCGCCAACTGAGTTTTTTTTTGTTTTGTTTTGTTTTGTTTTTTTTTGGGGGGGGAAACTCTCTGTATCAGTTAAGCTCAGATATGTTAAACTAAAAATCTCAGGGAGAGGTCAAGCTCCATCACTCTGCCATTGCTCTCCAATTCATAATTAATAGTTGGCTGAGAGAGCATATTTTGTCTGATGTAGCTGTCACCATGCAGTGTTACCGCCCCATCTCATATCTGCATGTATCGGAATTCAAATTATGTCTTGGACTAGAAAGTATCTGAGAGATCCCTGGGACATTTTCTTCAACAGAATCCCACAGAATAGCTTGCGGAGGGGGTGGGATTGGAAAACCTTTATAATTGTGTTTGTTTAATTCTCAGGAGAAATCCCTCCCGGGAGTAGTGATGGCTCTCGTGTGTAATGTTTTTGACATGCTTTACCAGCTTGCTAACCTAGAGGAGCCAAGGTAAGCAAGCTAAAGAGTTATTAAACCATGGAGAAATACTGTTGTTGAAACTCTAGGTAATTATATTAATAAAAATTGTTACCAGTTTATGTGGACTCTTGTCCAGTATGAAGCTGAGTGAGACCTATCTTGTGTGGAATAATTGCTTTGAACTTTCCAGGATAACTTTGCGTGTACGGAAGCTTCTGTTGTTGATTCCTACTGACCCAGCTATTCAGGAAGCACTTGACCAACTAGATTCACTAGGAAGAAAGGTACGGATTAAGAGCACATTAAGTCCTTGCCTCTAAGGCTAAAAAGAAATGTGTAACTTTGAGATTTTGTAATACTCTGTTGGCTATTCATTTGTGGAGTCTTCAAGTTATGTAAAACTTCTTGGGGTAGTGTAATCCTGTCTTGAGGTTTTAATGCTTTGTTTCCAGGTGGCTGGGAGAGAGGTGGAGGGGAGTTGTTCTGGAGCTATACAAGACCTATTTCTCTTCAGTGATATTCTAAGGCCAAATCTATACTAGACCCAGAAGGTGGGCTTATGTTAAGTAACTCCAGCTATGTAAATAATGTAGTGGAGTCAACATAACTTAAGATGAACTTGGCGCTATCTTCATAGTGGGAGGTCAATGGCGCAAATACTCCTGTTGGATTCTCTTACTCCTCACAACTGCAGGGAGTACAGTAAACTTCCGATAATCCAGCACCTTTAGGAACCAGGGGGTGCCGGATTATCAGATATACTGGACTATCGGAAGGGGGGCTATGAGGGGTCTGAGGTGGGGTGGAGGGGATGCTGCCCCAGACCCCTCATAGCCCCCCCTTCTGATAGTCCCGCTGTGCCCCAGGTGTCCCCGACTCAGCCACTGCTGGTCAGTTTCAGCAGCCACTGAATTGGAGATGCCTGGGGCAGAGCAGCTGGGGTGCTGCTGGGTTGGTCCCGCAGCCCTGACAGGCAGCGCTACGGGACCAACCCAGCAGTACCCCAGCTGCTCTGCCCCCGGCTTCCCTGATTCAGCTGCTGGTCAGTTTCAGCAGCGGCTGAATCAGGGAAGCCGGGAGCAGAGCAGCTCCAATCGTCCGGCTGCCTGGAGCCCTTCTGGGTTCCCGATGGTGCTGGACCATCAGGAGTGCTGGAGCATTGGATGCCGGACCAATGGAGTTTTACTGTACCGGCACCAATGGAGGGCACCCTCAGCGTTCAATTTAGCAGGTCTTTAGTAGACCCACTAACTCAAACACTGGAAGATCGATCTCCAGCACAGCAAGTGGAGATGTAGCCTAAAAGTGTAGGTTTATATCTCTGCTTGTTCCTTTTAGAAAACGCTGCTGCCAGAATCAAGTTCTCAGTCTTCAAAATCCCCATCCTTGTCTTCAAAGCATCAACACCAGCCCAGTGCTAGCTCGATACTGGAAAGTCTCTTTAGATCTTTTGCTCCTGGCATGTCCACTTTTAGAGTGCTCTACAATTTAGAGGTAAGAAACGCTCTGTTTCACTTCCGAGCAAATAAGTTACAAAACGTTTCTTTCCCAGCCCTGAGGCTTATGGAGAAGCAAGCCTGTATCCTAGGTCCGATAATTAAATGGATTTCAGTCTGAGGGGTGGCTCTGTGATAAACGAGTAGATGTGGCACTTTAGTGACTAACAAATTTATTATTCAACAAATAGTCTGGTAGCACTTAAAAGACTTTCAAAACATGTAGCTAGTATCATGAGCTTTTTTGTGGGCAAAACCCTTTGTTTGTGTTTGTCAAATGTGTTAGTCTGTAAGGTGCCATAGGACTACTCATTATTTTTAAATGGATTATGTTAGTGGATTAGTTCCTGACATTTTGTCAAGTATAATGGAAAATATTTTCTTCTAAGAAGGCAGCATATTTTTAATCCCTCCTATTTGTTAGTCTGCTAAAGCTATTAAAGACAGGGATCCACTCAGGAATATTAGTGTGACTATTTACTGAAAAATGGCTCTGCAAATTTGTTACTGAGTCATAGTCACAAACATGGAATCTTATGGAACGTTGCAGGGAACTGAAAGTGAAGATGTGTTCTTTCTGGCACGTGGATTTATAGATTGTCATAGTGGAGGTTTTGCAGTTAGAGTAAGTGAATAGTAAAAAACAAACCAACCTTGTATTCAATTTTTCTATCATTTAACTCAAAATGCACATGAGAATTTCACCTGTCAAACCACAAGTCCCCCATGTGGCCACTTTTCTGATCATCGTTGCATTTTCACACTCACCGCTGGGAAGGGTACATTATTGCAAATGAGAGGATAGTATAATCATGAAGTTCCTAAAAGCCATAACTTTTCTTGGACCCTCTTGATTTTTTTGCACACAAAATAAAAGTAGAAATATAAAATAAAAACCTCACCCTTGGGAGCTCTTATTTACTAGTTGTTGTTTCTGTGGAGTAACATCATCTTCACTAGAAAGGTGATAGAATTCTAACCCTCCTGAAGCCTACATTAAGCCTGAAGGAGCATTTCACATGTGAGCCAAGACTCTTCTCTCTTTTTTTAACTACATCAGCCATTATTATATCAGTCATGGGTTTAAAATATTGTTTGGCTCGTTATGAATCAGATTTTTTGAGGCCCTATCTTTGAATTACTGAAAGAACAGGAAATGCTCAGTCTTAGGGTCAGACTACCTTTCTGGGTATATTGGGCGCCACTTCAGAGATGCTGTAGTTTCTGTATAACGCAGTTATGAAACATGCACACTTGAATGTGTTTCAGGTACTGAGCTCCAAACTGATGCCAACTGCGGATGATGAAATGGCAAGAAATTGTGCCAAATCTTTCTGTGAAAACTTTCTTAGAGCAGGAGGCTTGAGGTTAGAACTTACACTGACTTTCTGATCAGTGATAATTTTATAGTTTCTGTAATAGGCCCCAACACACTGATTATAGTACAGGTTGGGCCCCCCTCATCCAGCACCTTTGGGACCTGACTGATTCCAAGTGAGGGATTTTGCCAGACCAGGGAAGGTCCCCTTCCCACCACTGGCGTTTCTGTCCCTCATACTGCCAGTCTCGGCCCTGGACGTTGGCCCCAACGAGGCTGCCACCAGCACTGCCAATCCTGGTCCTGCTGCCTCAGGAAGCTCTGGTCCTGGCTCCGGTCAGGCTGCTGCCACCTGCAACTTAAGCTCCAGCCCAAGTCGGGCTGCCAGATGCCAGCCCCAGTCCCACTGCCACAAGTGGCTCTGTCCCTGGCCCATTGACTCCATAAGGATGGTCACTCCTGGTGAGAGTGGCATTACAGCAGGTATTTTAGGAAAAACTTGCAGCGCGCAGTACTCCTTGAATGATACGACTTTGCTCTTACAGCACACTTCACGTGTGGATCACAGAGTCCTTTGTAATGAGGGGAAAATAGAGATCTCTATCTCCAGAGGTATCGGTCTAGGGCTTCTGTCAGCACTAAATCATTGAGAAAAGGGAAAAATACTTAAAACTAATTATTATCTCCACCACCACCATCTCCTTTTTAGATAACTTTATCAAATAGTGTCTCTTATTTTTAAGTTTGGTGGTGAACGTGATGCAGAGAGACTCCATCCCATCAGAAGTGGACTATGAAACAAGACAGGGTGTCTATTCCATCTGCCTGCAACTTGCAAGGTAGGAGATTGCCTTTCACTGTATATAAGGCCACTACTAATTGAACCACTCTAGTCCGGTACCATCAAGATCTGACCAGTGCCTAACCTGAAAATTTGCTGAACCATGGGAAGTCCGTATTGTCTAGCAGCATTACCAACACTTCCACTGCTTTCTGGGCTCTTAAAAGACATGTACGGGTAAATTAGAGCTAAATAACAGCACTGAACACTGAGAGCCAGGACTGGTGATTGTAAACAAACTTTATGGGACTACAGGGAACTTGGCCACACCCATAAGTGGACATCTGGTTAACTAAAATCATGATGGACCACAGCTGTTGCCATGCCAGAGAGTTCAGGACTAGAGAGGTTCAATTTGCAGTAATGCTACTTGCATTTATTTTAGTAGTTGGCCTGTGAGCTCAAAATGTAACTGAAATACTAAAACTCGGATCACCCAGTTTTCAAAAATAAACATGACTCTTTTCTTTGTGTGTTTAGGTTCTTACTTGTTGGCCAAACCCTGCCTACCTTACTAGATGAGGATATCATCAAAGATGGGGTAGAAGCGCTGTCCTCACGCCCATTCCGTAATGTGAGCCGGCAAGCTAGCAGACAGATGTCCATTTGTGGAACACCTGAAAAGTCATCCTACCGACAGCTGTCAGTTTCTGACAGGTCTTCCATTAGGGTAGAAGAGATCATACCTGCAGCCCGGGTTGCAATACAAGTGAGTGAACGTTGAAGCTATAACAGTGTGCTGTAGAGTCGAAGGTGAAACTTGCTCTTCATTTCTGGAGTTTAACATAAGTAGATCTATGAAACTGGTTCTTCATGCCCAGATCTCCTCTCAAAGCTTGAGAGAATCCAGATCCTCGTCCCTAACTCTCACCCTGACTTTTATCTTTAACTACAATGAGTCTCTGAAAGGTCTATAACACACTGAAGAAGTAAACCAGTAGGTGGCTAATCACACTGCCCTACCAGGGATATTTGAAGATACTCAAATGTAATATTGGGCTTTGCTGTTCATTTTCTTCTGTATGATATTTATTGTCACACTGTACCATATTCACAGGAAAGAGTTGTTACTTATTTCATTGTACAGTCTCAGAAAGCACAACTGAGGGGTGACCAGAAGCCAACGAAATGTGAGCAATAGCTTGAGAACACTTCTAACATGATGGTCTTAACCATCAGGAATCAGAATTTCCTCTTGATTAATCTGAGAGTGGCCAGATACTAAAACTCTCTGCTATATAAGGAAAAACTTGACCCATTTTCCTATTGTCAAATTTAAAGAAACTGCCTGGGTTGTGATCTATAGCAGGGGTTTTCAATCTTTCTTTCTGAGCACTTCCTTCTCCCCTCTATTCTCCCCCTTCTTTCCCTCCTTCCGGCCCCGCCACCCCCCAGTTCCACAGCCCATATGGGCTGCAACTTGTTTTCCACGTATAAAAGCCACCACATCACGACCCTCCTCTCCCCCCAGCTACATTGCTCAGGCTTCTACTTCAATCCTGCGGCTTTGATTTTCTGCCCTCAGCCCCAGCAAATCTAATATTGCCTTGCTTGGCAACTCCTCCTAAAACTTGCTTGCAGACTCAGGGGGCTATAGATCACTATTTGAGAACTGCTGACCTGTAGCTAGTAAAGTAACTGCATGTATAGGAGCTTCATTGAAGATTCAGTTGGTGCTTTCCTACCAGGATGAAAATAGCATGCTTAGCTCCAGATGGCAGGAAGGGAGTCTTTCTCTAGTGATTCTTCTTTTTGTTTCAAAGACAGTGCTGGCTGGCTTTCAAGAAGCCATATTAACCTTTCATATAAGCAAAAAATTCTTGTGCCATAGGCAAAGAACAAAATAATGGAAAAACCTTGTGGTTCCTCCTTTCCTCATGGGAAAAGAGGCTATTGGTTGTGGCAAAAGTAACCAGTTTTTCCTATTTTTTCAGACAATGGAGGTAAATGATTTCACATCTACAGTGGCTTGCTTCATGCGACTTTCTTGGGCTGCTGCTGCAGGACGACTTGACCTAGTGGGGAGCAGCCAACCAATCAAAGAAAGTAACACTTTATTTCCTGCTGGGATTCGAAACAGACTTAGCAGCTCAGGTATGCCACTCATAGTTGAGACTGCATTATTTAGTCTATAAACAAAATGCTCTCAACTTACCCCAGTTGCGTAATACTTCTAGAGTTCCTAGAAGATGAACTACTTAAATCCACAGTACTTATTGTGTACTTAAAAGTAATTTTCAAGTCCTTTTTAGAGGAGAAATGTTGATCAGAAAATCTTTAAGAATCACACTGATTATTATTTTTGTTGTTTCTTATCTAACACAGGAAGCAATTGTAGTTCAGGAAGTGAAGGAGAGCCAACAGCACTCCATGCCGGAATCTGTGTGAGACAACAGTCTGTATCAACCAAAGATGCTCTGATTGCTGGCGAGGCCTTGTCTCTGTTAGTTACATGCCTACAGTTACGCAGTCAGCAGTTGGGTATGGAGTAGATTCTGATTAGTTCATGCTTTCAGTATAATGTAATTAGTGGGGAGTCAGGGTTTAAAGATGGATTTATGCATTTTATGCTTTCCTCCTTACTGATTTTTTGCTCTTATTGAAGCATTTCAATTTGAAGACATGATTTTTTTTTTTTTTTAAAGGATAGCAAGCTTTCAGTCTGTTAGTTTTCTTTGTGAGATTTAATGTTAGGTGGCCTGCAGGTACTTTTATACATTTATCAGGGTAATTAGGATATGTAATTTTGCTTTAGATCTAGTGCTTTTGGGATGATAAACAGTAGGTTTAATACCTCTGAGAGATATCTATAAGGAGAGCAAATGAAACTGAAATGTTTGGGTTTGTCTGCTTTAGTGATAAATTACCTCTAGTGTATTGCTAGCATAGACATGCTGCATTACCTATTGCTATTATTTTTCTTAAGTTTTAATTACAAATTCCTGGTTTTTACACTATCTCCCCCAACTCTCATTTCAGTTTGCGTAGCTGTAAATTCAACCATTGGGCTAGTAAATCAGTTCACTAGCACTTGTGCCTTCATATACAGAGGGGCTGAAACCTTTAATGGGAATAAAGAGGAACTGTCATATTTATATTCATAATCCACAATCTATGGAGGGGGAGAAATCACCATGTACGAAGATTTTTCCGTTCCCATAGATCTCCCATACTTGGTGTTGGCGAGATATTTTTGTTCTAGTGGTATTTAATACATGAATATAAATTAAATAATCAATTGTTTATATTTTTAACAAGTTCCATTGCCCAAAAAATGATTGCAATTGTTTCATTTTTAGGATCTTTCTACAGCTTGCCTTGTGTTGCTGATTTCATCATTGACATTCTTCTTGGCTCACCAAGTGCTGAGGTCAGAGGCTGCAATTAAGATTTCTAAGTCATTCACTGAAATATAACATCATGCGTCCATTAATGGTCTCGGACAAAAATATTCATTCAGCCCTTTCGATATCAGAATGTGTTCTGTATATTACTCAGTCAGACGTCATTTACTGCAATATTCATCCCCGTCTGTTAAAAAGTATACCTTTGTGGTATTGTCATACTATGAGAATATAATCTTGATTTGTTAGCTTCCATATGTGTGACTAGTTGTCATAAGGTAGTGTTCCCTTGCCCTGGATTCCTCCCTGCAAACCATCTTCATGGGGGGATTTGTGGCAAGTTGAACACCAAGTGCTCTATTTCCAATGTGATAACTGAAGATATTTATATTTTTCAGTGGGGGGGACTTAACTGGTTATCTACCTAATTTTCTCCATGTTGGGATATTTACCAAGCACTCTAAGTCTGCTTGCATTGTATCACACCCATGTTTGTTGAAAGTTAAGATGATGCTGACCAATTTGAAGAAAATAACTCAATTTGGGGAAGGACTGAAGCTAAAACTGTCACTTTACCAATCAGGTCTGAGAATCTCACAAGGGACCGATGTTAGCTTTCCAGCCAAAGAGGTTTGGAGAAGCATATGAATCCTTAGGTCAAGGGTGGACAAGAGGCTGCCAGGGGCTCAATCCAGCCCACCAAGCCACCAGAACCGACCCACGGCCACCTCGCCAGAACCCTTAGCCAGAGATCAGTTCACATTTTAAAAAGCCAGCAGTTTTCCACTCAAGAGGGCTGGGGAGGGAAAAGGGAAACTTCTCATTCTGTTCCCACCCCCCAACAAAATCTCTTTGGTTCCATTGACCTATCTGTCAGTTTCCGGCCAATAGGAACTGAGAATTCTTGCTGGGAGCAGGGGTAGTGTAGGAAGCCTTCTCCCTCTCTCCTCGTCACCTCTCCCCTACCCTCTCATGCTCGGAGCTGAGCCACGTGGAACAGCAAGCAACCTGCAGCAGTCAGTCTGCCTCAGGTTTCTGCTACATGCCTCCCAGCCAAAGCTTGTCTCTGGCACCCCAGCCCCCTCCTGCACCTATACCCTCTCCCAGATCTGGCACCCCAATCTCCTGCCCCAGATCACAGTCCCCTCCTACCCTTGGTCACATCCCAAACTCCTGCATCCCAGTCCCACACCCTAGGACAACTGCCTCCTTCACAAACTCCCTCCCAGACCCCTTTCTCCCTCCTGTACCCCAATCCCTTACCCCAACCTCCCTTCTGCACCCAACCTCCATCCCAGACCCCAGAATTCCTCCATTAATATCCTGGAAGAGTGCGACTCTAAACCACTTTCCAGAATCTTGGAGTGGCCCCCCCATCAAAAAATATTTTCCACTCCTGCCTTAGGTGCTCACTCAAACCTGTGAAACATATAGTTAAACACACAAGCCTCCAAGCATTAGTTTTTCTATGCAATTGAGAGTAAGCCCGCAAAAGTTTGGATATTCTGAAAATCAAGGTTGTGCCAAACACATTAATTTGGTCACATAGCACATGCTGTATATTTTATGATAAGTAGCTTTTGCCTTTTCCCTTGTCTGTTTACAGTCCTTGTTACTTTCTATTAATATATTGCAAAATATGTATCATATTCACTATGGTCCAGTGAACATCGCAGGAGCAACCATAAATATTTGGGGTTTCTTGGCATTTGGATGCTTGACCTTAAAATTTTAATGTTGTATTGATACTGTTTTATTAAATTTCCTAGATTATCTTAATACAATAGAATCATAGAATAATAGGACTGGAAGGGACCTCAAGAGGTCATCGAGTCCAGCCCCCCGCCCTCAAGGCAGGACCACGCTCCGTCTACACCATCCCTGACAGATGTCTATCTAACCTGTTCTTAAATATCTCCAGAGAGGGAGATTCCACCACCTCCCTTGGCAATTTATTCCAATATTTGACCACCCTGACAGTTAGGAATTTTTTCCTAATGTCCAATCTAAACCTTCCCTGCTGCACTTTAAGCCCATTACTCCTTGTCCTGTCCTCAGAAACCAAGAGGAACAAATTTTCTCCTTCCTCCTTGTGACACCCTTTTAGATATTTGATATAAATGGTATATAGTAGGGATGTTAAATATCGGTTAATTGAATAGTCGATTAACCTCATTAATTCTTATCGGTTAGTCGACTATTCTATAGTCCCCAGGCAGCTGCTGTCGGGGGGAGAGGGGTGGTCTGAGCTCCTGGCCCTGGCACAATCTGGAACTGGGCCGGACTGCCTGCCCACTTGGCTCCTAGTACACTTTAAATGCAGAGCCGCAGTGGAGGTAGGTCCAGGGCCCACTGCAAACTGGGACTGAGCTGGGCTGCTAGCCAGCCTGCTAAAAAATTTACTGGCAAGGGGTGGCGAGGAAATGCATGTAGTCTATAGCTTTTGCTAATCGGTTATTCGGCTATACTATTACATCCCTAGTATATAACTATTATATCACCGTCCACTTAAATGTAGTCCATCACCTTTGAGGCAAGACTCAACTGAGAACAAACTTATAGCTAAGCAAAATGCAGGACAATGTAGCACTTTAAAGACTAACAAGATGATTTATTAGATGATGAGCTTTCGTGGGCCAGACCCACTTCCTCAGATCAAATAGTGGAAGAAAATAGTCACAACCATATATACCAAAGGATACAATTTTAAAAAATGAACACACATGAAAAGGACAAATGATGGTGTCTCTCCTGCAAGCACTGGTGTCATATTTTAAATTTAGGGCTAAGGGGAGTTTAGTTGACAGAGTACAGTTACTCCAGTTGGAATTTGTCCAGCATCCCTATCTGAGAATAGTGCCATAGTACTTTCAAGACTACAATTGATTAGGACCTTGCTTTAACATCTCAGCCAAAGGAGGGCACCAATCTGCACATGATTCGATACTGACTGGGAGGAAAGAAACCATCTATCAAATTTCCAGCATTGCTTCTACAGCACTTGCTGGCTCTTTACAGATCTCTCGTTCTAGTATTGATTCACATCCAGTGCTGCTTAACTTGGGATGTGAAAGGATTATATGGGGTGTAGTATGCTTTGTAAACATTCCCCTGAAGGGCTCATCTGCAAGAGTTGAAACAAAAAACTATGGATCTAAAAGCACAAGCAATTAGCTCAGAGGCAGTAGCAAATTTATAAACAACTTGACCACAGGGGGACTAAAAGCCACACTTGGTGAGCCCCCCAGTCTAGTTCTAACTTGCAATTCTGTTATAGGTTTATAATCAAAGTCAGCATATCTTGGGGAAAGTGAAATACAGAGTATTTAAAATGCTTTTGTTTCAGATTCGTCGCGTTGCCTGTGACCAGTTGTATACCCTTAGTCAGACAGACACATCAACTCACCCAGATGTACAAAAACCAAACCAGTTTCTCTTGAGTGTCATTCTCACTGCCCAGCTACCACTTTGGTCACCAACCAGCATCATGAGAGGAATCAACCAGAGGCAAGTTACATGCATGTCTATTCAGAAAGGAAGGCAAGTTTTAAAAAAAGGCTTTTGCCTTAAGTACTTTCATCTTTGAAGAAATCTTTGAAGTCTGAAGTAGATATAACTGCAACAGTCAACTATACCGCACCAGTCAGACTTACTAAATGTACTGTCTACAGAACACTGTGAACATTAGAGTCTACTATCTTTGTATGTTTGGTTGTAAACTTCACGTTTTGTATGTAGCCCGAGGTGCCACTTTGTGCTTCCAGCCATGCACGATTTAATAGCAAGAAATGTTATTCAGCATTAATTTTGAAATGAAAATTGTGTCCACCATGATAAAGAATAACTTACGTTGAAACACCTTATCTTACTGTCAACTTTATGTGGTCATCTAGTTTGTAGTTTTGTGAGGTGAGGAAAGAAAAATTGAATAATGAGCCCAAAATCAAAAAGGGGCTTCTATGAAAAAATCTGCTTAGAAGTTAGAGGTGTGTATGTGGAGTTATAAATATGTAAATCTATAATAATTGTTTGGGTGGATGGAAGGCACTTGGCAAAGCAAATGTTCTGAGGTCTAGACTTACTTAAAAACTCTCTTCCCATTAGTAATTACTCATCTTTGTTTTTAGACTCTTATCCCAGTGTACAGAGTATTTTGACCTGAGATGTCAGTTACTGGACGACCTCACTTGTAAGTATGTGTTGCAGGTTGGAGCGAAAACTCCTACGTTTATATAGCAACCAGATATGTTCTAAGCATTTAGACCTGTAAGCTAATTCCCTGCCCCTGAGAGCTTGTAGTCTAAGTAGACTAGACATTGTCAGGAAACACAAGCCTTTATATTTGCTTTTTAAAAAACTAGTTGCCCTTGCCCATATCCTAGCTCACTACTTCTTTATTTTGCCTAGCTGTAGATTTTAATGTTTTTCAGTTTAAGGTTCTCATCCTTTCTTACAAAATTACTTCTTGCCTTTTGCTGCTTATATCCCTCCCCCATCTTGTCAGGCTATGACACTTGTCTGCCTCCTGGTCTAGCCTGGTTTTCAGAGATACTTAGCACTTGTGGCCTTCAGCTTAGATGTCTAACTATGAAATTAAAAGCTTAACTTGGGAATATACATTTTAAAATGCTCACCCTAAGATTTATACTTATTTCACCTTTTTCCTACACATGGTTATATATTAACTGTAGTTGTACAGATATGTACATTTCCCCTCTTGTGTGTGTGTGTGCGCGCGCTAAATTTCTTTTGGCCAATTGACAATCAACATCAATAAGTTGATGGTGAGCTGGGGTTTTCCTGAGCTTTTTAACAGGCTGCATACCTAAACACCTGCTATTTACTTTTCGTGTTCCATATCTGTTGTTAATGATGAAAGCTGTGAAATTCTTGGGGTTCTCTATCAGTTTGTAAGTTCATCATGTGTCTGTATTTTGATTTTCTCTGTTTATTTTATAGCCTCTGAAATGGAGCAGTTGAAGATCAGCCCAGCTCTCATGTTAGAAGATGAGATCACTTGGCTAGATAATTTTGAACCCAACCGCACAGCTGAGTGTGAGACCAGTGAAGCTGACAACATTTTATTAGCAGGCCACTTGAGACTCATTAAGACTCTTCTTTCACTGTGTGGGACAGAAAAGGAATTGCTTGGTAAGTATACTTTTGTATGCCAAAGCACATAAACCAACCTAAGTTTGAACTCTTTATCACGTGATGGTATCTGGCTTTGTTTAATAAAGGAGCAGATAGTGTCTTTGGCTATACATGCTTATGATGGCACGTAGAGTACAGGTTCTAAACACGTAGGTAGCTACGTGCAGCAGTGATAGGCAACGTTTATCCATACTTGTTCCTACTGTGTGAAGCTACATGCCTCAGTGAAAGGTCTGATAGTGGAGAACTGTTGGAGCTTTCTCCATTGCTGGAGCCTTTCACTGTGATGGGAAAGGCTCTGGCAGCAGGTTGCTATGCTGCTAACTATAGTAGCTTGGGCATGTAGAAGCACATGGGGTTTGAGCGTTTAGAGCACTTTACTCACCAAAGCCATGCTTCACCTTTCACACTGCTGTTTATACCCATGCTAACTGAGTGTGCAGTGTTTGTATTCTACACACCATTGTAAGTGTACACTTAATGAAGCCATTTTGTCTCAGGAGAAGTAGAGAGGGGCTATAAGGATAAACTTACTTGAGTTAGTAACCATGTTCTTCATTGCAGTTTGGATTTCGTTTGGGGTTTGAAATGAATTATTTAAAGACATTTTTCTCTGCCATGGTCCGTGTCGGAGGAAATGTACAGGAGAATAACAATATTGTGGCTGCGTATAATTTTGCTGCTGCTTCACCACAGCTGCAGCATTATAGGAATTCTGAGCATATTTTCCTTTGCTAGTTACAAGTGTCTGATTTGAAAAATCAGTAATGAAGAAAATAGGAGTCCTGTGGCACCTTGTAGACTAACTGAAGTGTAGGAGCATAAGCTTTCATGGGCAAAGACCCACTTCGTCAGATTCATGTACGAAGTGGGTCTTTGCCCACGAAAGCTTATGCTCCTACACTTCAGTTAGTCTATAAGGTGTCACAGGACTCCTCGCCGCTTTTGCAGATTCAGACTAACACAGCTACCCCTCTGATAGAAGAAAATAGGGTAGTTCATGCTGCTACTGAAAGCCTAGCATAGTGACATTCTAAATAGGTGGCTTTCTTGGTATGGACAGTCTTTGATTGTCTATAGTAATAAGGTAAATAGTTAATATTAGATGTGGATTTGCTTTGTTACAGGTTCATCTCTGATTAAACCTCTACTAGATGATTTCCTCTTCCGAGCATCTAGGATTATCCTGACTAGCAATTCTCCAGCTGGCAGTGCTGCCATCAGTCAGCAGGACTTTCATCCAAAGTAAACAAATTAATTTGCATTTCTATTCACAGTGCACATTCTTTCCTAGCTAGAGCGTAGGCTGGAACTGTAAGCAATGGGGGGGAGGGGGAGTACAGTGGGTTTATATTCTAGCTGCATCTTTGAGTATTTTAATAATCAGGTACTTGTATATTTGATATAATACTCTACCAAAGCTTGCCGATTCCATTGTACATTTAAACTCCCATTAATATCTTTAAATTGCAAAGGACTTGCCCTACAAATCTACAAAGAACTTCACACACTACAGAGAGCTGTACCCATCAGGCATGGTGTCTTGTCCTTGAGATGGAGGGGGATCCTTTAGGCCAGGGCTACTCAATACTTGGCTCATGGGCCACGTGCGCCCACAGCCCCTTTCCATGTGGCCCTTGGTACCTTGAGCTGCTTCCCGGGTCGCCTGCCTGATTGCTACCAACTGGCAGGGGAGGGAGGGCGGCAAGAGGCAGCGGAGCCTCCCCAGAAGCAGAGCTGTGCAGCATAGCTCTGATAAAAGCCATGCCTGTGCATGAGCAGGAGCTCCCAGGAGGTGGGGGGGCAGCAAGAGGTGGCAGAGCCTCCCCACAAGTGCTGTCATATAGGTGGAAATTGGGTAAATATTAAATTTTATTAATATCAGCAGGACTGACTTAAATGGGGCCTGAGTGTTGTGTAGTCTTGCTTTAATCTTTGTTTTTCATGCCCGTCAGTAAGAGAGATGATATTTTCATAAATATTTGCATGTATATACAACTGCGCTTAAGATGTGGCCCTTGATATGTGCTGTGGGTATCATTGTGGCCCCAGGGGCTTCCAAAGTTGAGGAGCCCTGCTCTAGGCTGAAGAATATTCATCACAACGGAGAGAGGGCTACATAACACATGCATTGAAAGTTAACATCCACTTCGCTTTACAAAAAGGGGCCTCACCCTTCTGTTAATTTTCATAAAAACTGTCCTATGCAAAAGCGAACACTGATCAACATAGCTTCATCCTGTGTTCATCTTCAACCATGTCAACAAAATGGAAAAAGAATTCATGGGTTTTCCTGTCTCCACCATCGGCCATTGCCTTGCTGCCATTGTCTCTGTGGTGCTTACAGGTTTGCAGGTCTCAGAGCCTGAAAACTCACACTCACGGGGCCCACGGGCAGTGCTAAAGTAGCTGCGTAGACACTGCAGCTCAGGCTCTGATGCCTAGCAGCAGCATAGCTCAGGTCCTGTGCGGGTTAGTAGAGCTCCAAGGCTCGCTGCCACAGGCTTCTGCTTACCATATAGAGCCCTTTAGGAGAAATAGCTGAGGGTTTCTGTGTGGGATGACCTTATTGAGAGACCACAAATTGAGTTTTGTATTAAGTTTTGAATGCCAGTTAGGTCTGTGATTACTCTTATTTCTTGTGGTGATGATTGCAGAATCTAGGTCTAGCTTCTGTGAAAGTCCTATCTCTTGCACTCCAGAGTCTCTATGTCAGTCAGCAATTTAATGGTTCTAGAGCATGGGTTCCCAAACTGGGGGGGAGGGGGGGGGGGGTTGTGAAGAAATTCCGGGGGAGGGGGGGGTTGTTTGCTGCTATCTTTTTTGAAGAGGGTGTGAGGGTTTCTCAAAAATCAAAAAGGACACTGTTCTAGAGGCATAGAAGTGTTGAAAAGGCAAAGGAAGTCTTATTTGGTGGGTGCTTTGAACAATGTATTAAATTGGACTCTGCATACAGTGTGGTGCTGGTACAAGAAGTGGCACAACAGAGCAATGTGCACCTTGTGCATATAGTGCTAAGCAAGGGTGACTGTATTTTGTACCAGTTAGAACATTTTGCCTACTGTGGTTTTATTTGTAGCTGAGAGTTACAGGAGTGAAGGGTGGAGGTGGAACAAGCACAAGGATCATTGTGTAGATATCAGAGTCTGATAGAAGGGGACATAATCTTATGGCTAATTGCAGCTGAAACATGGTGTCTTTTGTATCGTGGCTGTTTGAACAGCAAGTAACAATGGGATGTTCTGAAGCAGACGTTCTCAAACTTTTTCTTTGAGATCCCCCTCAACATGCTAGAAAAGCTGCAGGGCCCAGCAGAGAGAGAGATGGGGTGAGGCTCCAGGGCAGGAGTGATGTCTTGGGGAATAGGAGTAGTTTGATGTCTGTTTGGAATGAGGAGGAGGCGCAAGGGCCAGCTCTGCACAGAACAGTCCAAGGCAGGAAATGCCACCTCCTACCCCAGCTGACCTCATCAGGTCACCACCTCTCTGGGCAGCTCTGACGGGCTGCGTGAGCAGTCAAAGGAGGCTGGAAGCTGAGGGGCAGCCGCAGCCCCAGGCACGTCCGCAGATGGGGGAATGCCATGGTTGCCCACTCGTGGCACCACTAGCAAGAGAAGCTGCCTCTGTCTGACTTTGGCTTCATTTGAATTTGGCCAGAGGCTGGGGTCTGAGGAAGAGGAGGTGGTGGGGTGAAGCTGCCCTCAGGACTACCCCACTCTGAGTAAGGCACTGCAGTTGGAGGGGAGGGGGAGTACTCTTGTGCCCCCAGGAGAAGTACTTGGGATTTCAGCCGTGCACTACCCCAGGTTCAGCCCCACCCAGAGAATGGCATGCCAGGGCTCGGGCCTTCAGCACCACACCACTCACGGGCTACAGCAGAGGCTTGTGGTTTCATCCCTTGTGAGGGTGGGGGATGCCGTGGCTTGGAGCTTCAGCCCTGCACCACTTTTGGCTTCAGCACCCACCAGGAACTGTTAGGGATTGGAGCACTAGGTTGTAGTGGCATGGCTCTGTAGACCCCCTGTTGAGAACAGCTGTTCCGAAGAACCCAGGGCTGCAGATTGAGTTAGAGATCTTGAGAGCAGATTCCCCTGACAGTGGAGAACATTACAGAGGAGACAAATTCTTTTCAGGCTCTGCTCTTTAAGAGCATCACCTCAGCCTGGTCTTGTCCAGGATCTGCTCTAGACTGCTGCTATCTCTCCAGGTACTGGTCTCAACACTGAGAACTGGGAGAGAGTGCTGTTTGTGAAGGCACTGTAGAGTTGCGTATCTGTATCTGCTAGCATGTTCCATCACCAGCTCTCCCAGCATCAAGATGTTGAATAGCACGAGGTAAACCTGGCTGGACTGTGCAGGTGAGGGCTCTGGAAATGAAGGAACAGTTGCCTGCCTATGGTAATTCTTAGGTTCAGTCTAAGGGCATGAGCCCTTTAAGTACTCTTCTATTTCCCTGCTGCCTCTTGGGAGCAGGGCAGGAGTATTGGTAGATCTAGGAGTAGGGTTTCATTTTCCTTGCCTATGGATAAAAGAGGCTCCACTACAGCAAAAAGGTCCATCTCTGTACTAAACCCTGGCATGAACCCCATGTGGCAGATATGTTGGTATGGTGAAAGCTCTTCAGTAATGTGAAAGACTGGTTTTGGATTTGTTGTTGCTTCTTGATGCTCTTGCTTAGGAAGGGAAGGCTAGGTACCAGGCAGTAATGTGCAAGATTACTAACATTGGTTGGACTACAGCAAGTGTTAGTGTGGATCCCCTGAAACACACAGGAGATGTTGACTCTTTCTGATAGTGGGGGTTCAAGATGGGGTCTCTTGCCATTCACGTTTCAGTCATGGGTGATGACCCTAGTTGCCACCAATGCTTCTATAACTATTGTGAAATTGAATTCTTTGTGAAAGAGGGCATTGGGTCTGGTCCAATATGTGATCAGCTAATACTAGTAATAGAGGGTTGTGGAGCCTTGGCTTTAGCTTTCCCAATAATAGAAACAGAAATAGTCTCTTCCAAAAAACTGCTTGCTCAGGTTTGTTTAATCTAATTCTTTAATTAGCAATATTCAATTAGTTTTTGCAGTGCTACATATTTTGGTTTGCTTGTCCCATCCTTCCATCTTTGGAGCATTTACATAACCTGACCCCACTTACCGCAATGAATATTAGGCCTTGGAAGTGTACTAGATCTCCTTTCTTGGACATCCTCAGTTTTCCTTCTGTCCTATATTAGCCACAAAGTCACCACGTAGATGAGAGCGAGTGACATGTGTAGGGTCTGTGGCACAAATGTATCTCTTCCCACAAAACGAGTAGCATTCATTGGTGCAGGTCAAGGCAATAAAATTCTCACAGCAAGTTATGAATCAGACTATTAAGCCGAGGGTCACTAAACATCTTTTAATTTTGTTTTCCTTTGGCAATTATAAGTGCGTTATACAGTCTAACAAGATTTGCCAGAATTTAAAACTATGGTGCATGACTACATACTGAATGGATCCCACTTATGGTTTTCTTTAGGTGCAGTACAGTGGATAGCCGATTAGCAGCTTATGAAGTACTAGTGATGCTGGCTGATAGCTCACCTTCCAATCTTCAGCTTATTACAAAAGAGCTGCTTTCTATGCACCATCAGGCAGATCCTGCACTAACCAAGGAGTTTGATGTAAGTAAGCTGTTTTGATGCAATTTAAATTATTCAGTGTGATTTAAAATACTGTTTTTAGCCATTTGTGTTCCCATCACAAATGTTACAGGGCGTTCATTTTAAAGAGAGAAACCACTGTGAAAGTAATACATATCTTTCCCAAAAGCAAGCACAATTTGGAATCTGTCTTGGTAAAATTACTGCCTAAAAATTCCTGATTGGTTTAATTTAAAAGGTACACAACTTTGTAGACTGTTTTTAAGTATCTTGTATTGATTGTACAGCTAAATACAGTAATTTGCGTGCATAGCTATCACAAATTTGACCCAGAGCTTAGTGACATGTATGAAAATGTTAAGTTATAGAAAGGTATGCTGGCTGTTGATATAATAACAATAATTAATAAAGAGTAGTTTATAAGCTATTGGAGTCCATATTGTCCTATAATCTACTGATACCGAGGAATGTGAATTTTCCCATTAGTATCTTCCACCTGTGGACAGTCGATCTACATCAGGATTTGTGGGGCTGAAGAATGGTGGTGCTACTTGTTATATGAATGCAGTCTTCCAGCAGCTATACATGCAGCCAGGTCTCCCTGAGGTAAATTTAACTTTTAATTTCTGACCAGTGCTTTTTGCCACACTTTGATTTTACTGTAAATCAGAGTTAAGTAAAGAAAAGGGTTTTGATCAAATATTTGCCAAACACTGCAAAATTGGTCAACTTATCTTACAAATATTCATTTAGTTCTATTGTTAATTCATTCAAGTCCCAAAATAGATTCTTATTGTTATAAAAACTGAGTGGTGTTTAGCTCTGCAAAGTGTTATCTGAAATGCAGGTTTTGATTCACAAATTCAGTTTTGCCTTCTAGAAACACTTGTCTTGTTTAAACAGACAGTACAGGCAGTCCCCGAGTTACGCGGTTCCGACTTGTCGGATCCGCAGTTACGAACGGGGCTTTTCTCGCCCCGGAGGACGGGAGCGGCGGGATGCCCAGATGAGCCGCGGTCCTGCTGCCCGCGTTCTCTGGGGCGAGAAAAGCTGCTCCCCGTCTCCTTGGTCTGCTGGTCAAACCAGGGAGACGGGGAGCAAAGCCGCGGAGGATGCCCGCAGCGGGACAGCCCGTCTCCCTGGTTTGCTGGGGGGGAGGGGGGCGCAGCTAGTGCCCCCTCCCCCCCAGCAGACCAGGCTTTTCTGCGCATGATGCCTGGGGTAGAGCAGCTGGGGCGCTGCTGGTCAGTTTCAGCAGCGGCTGAATCAGGACACCTGGGGCAGAGCAGCTTGGGGAGCAACCCAGCAGCACCCCAGCTGCTCTGCCCCACTCGTCCCCAAGTCAGCTGCTGCTGAAACTGACCAGCGGCTGACTACAGGAAGCCCGAGGCAGAGTTGCTCTGCCCCGGGCTTCCTGGAATCAGCTGCTGATCAGTTTCAGCAGCTGCTGATCAGTTTCTGTATGTAAGTCAGAACTGGCTCCAGATTCAGCCGCTGTTGAAACTGATCAGTTTCAGCAGCGGCTGAATCTGGACACCAGTTCTGACTTACATACAGATTCAACTTAAGAACAAACCTGCAGTCCCTATCTTGTACGTAACCCGGAGACTGCCTGTAGTAACAGAAGTATTAAGAATTTAAATTGTTATATTTTTGAAAATAAGTCATGTTATGGATGTCACCTCCCCAGGCATTGCTTTCAATTGACGATGATATGGACAATCCAGATGATAGTGTGTTCTATCAAGTTCAATCTCTCTTTGGCCATCTGATGGAAAGCAAATTGCAGTATTATGTACCTGAGAACTTCTGGAAGGTATCATTTCTATTTTGTTTAGTCAATTCAAAATGATCTGGACAAACTGGAGAAATGGTCTGAGGTAAACAGGATAAAGTTTAATAAGGACAAATGCAAAGTACTCCACTTAGGAAGGAACAATCAGTTTTACACATACAGAATGAAAAGTGATTGTCTAGGAAGGAGTACTGCTGAAAGGGATTTAGGGGTCATAATTGACGACAAGTTAAACATGAGTCAACAGTGTGATTCTGTTAGGAGGGAAAAAAGCAAACCTGATTCTGGGATGAATTAACAGGAGTATTATAAGCAAGACAGAAGTCATTCTTCCGCTCTACTCTGCACTGATTAGGCCTCTATTGGAGTATTGTGTCCAGTTCTGGGTACCCCATTTCAAGAAAGATGTGGAGAAATTGGAGAAGGTCCAGAGAAGAGCAACAAAACTGATTAAAAGTCTAGAAAACATGAACTGTGAGGGAAGGCTGAAAGAACTGGGCTTGTTTAGTTTAGAAAAGAGAAGACATTTAGTTTAGAAGAGAGAGGGGATATCATAGCGGTTTTCAAGTATCTAAAAAGGTGTTACAATGAGGAGGAAGAAAATTTGTTCTCTTTGGCCTCTGAGGATAGGACAAGAAGCAATGGGCTGAAATTGCAGTAAGGCAGGTTTACGTTGGACTTTAGGAAAAACTTCCTAACTGTCAGGGTGATTTAAACACTGGAATAAATTGCCTGGGGGAGTTGTAAAATCTCCATCACTGGAGATATTTAAGAGTAGGTTAGACAGGCACCTGTCAGGGATGATCTAGACTAGTGTTTCTCAACCAGTGGTATGAGTACCCTTAGGGGTACTTGAGAGAAGTCTGGGGAGGTATGTCAATACAACTGAAATTTGGAGAGAACTGAATTTTTGTTGAGTATTACAGTGTTTTATTATTTTTGAACTTTTTACACCCAAAAATTTCGTTGCCGGCCTCTTCTACAATTAAGTTGTTTAAACAAATGTGTTGCAATGGTAGAAAAAAAAATTGTCTGAAAACTATAGGTATTGGGGGCACTTAGAGGAGGAGTTATTATTTTGATAAAGGGGTACTTTATATTTTAAAAAAAATGGAGAAACACTGAGCTAGACAGTGCGTGGTCCTGCCGTGAGGGCAGGGGACTGGACTCAATGATCTCTCAAGGTCCCTTCCAGTTCTAGTGTTCTATGATTCTATGTAACTGTCCTAGTCATGTTAATATTTGGGACTTGGATTCAGATGTTGTGAAACATGTCAATGTTTATGATTTTTACTAGTAATTAAACATGTTTATCTTAAACTAATAAATATAATACACAATACAGAAGCCATAAACATGTGAATTTCACTGTTTACAATGGTGGCTGTAGGAAAATGAATCTTTTGCTCCTTTATAGATCTTCAAGATGTGGAATAAGGAACTTTATGTTCGAGAGCAACAAGATGCTTATGAATTCTTCACTAGTCTTATAGATCAAATGGATGAATACCTCAAGGTAACAGTGTGTGTCTTTCTGTTGGGTTTTTGCTTGGGTTTTTGTCACTGCACCTTTGGAAAGTTAGTAAGGACTACTGTCTAGTTTAGGGATGTTAAATTTAAATTTATTAGCTAATTGAGTAGTCGATTGAATTTCCATCAACTACATGATTAGTCGAAGGAGGGGGGGGGGCAGAGCCGCTTGCTATCCCAGATGCACCTCTGTCTTTGAATTATAGTAAGAGCCACCCATTGCTCTTACTACATTTCAAAGGCAGAGGTGGCGCAGTGGGAACCTGTGTTCCTGCTTACTCCGGGGTCTCACTGTGTGTCTGCCTTTGAAATGTAGTAAGAGCCCCACGGGGCCCTTGCTACATTTAAAAGGCAGAGGCATAGCAGTCAGACTGGCCACGTAGGGACTTCAGTTTCCGCTCGTGCTATTTCCCGCTGTGCCTCTACTTCCCCTGCCACACACACTCTGCAGAGATGGTGAGATGATGCTGGGGAGAACCAGCTTTTAAGACGGTTCCCCCCAGCACCATCTTCTATTCCTCCCCCTCCCATTTCTGCTCTGACAAAGCAAAGCAACTAGTCAACTCGACTACCTGATAAGCCTATGCTTATTGGATAGTCGATTAGTCGCTTACATCCATACTTTAGTTCTTAATTTTAGTAAAATATAGGACTGTCAAGCGAGATTAATCGCACGCACTGCCCCTTTGAAACCTGGGATCAGCTGGAGTCCCCAGCTGACCCCATCTTGGTGCAGTGTGCCCCCTTTGAAAGGACGCCGCAGCAATTCAAAGGGGAAGCACTATGAGAGCCCAGGATCAGCTGGAAGACCCAGCTGACCCTAGCTCCATGCAGCACTGCCCCTTGGAAACTGCAGCGAACCTGTGAGCAGCGGCGATCAACTTGTTTTTTTTTTTTAGCTTTAAAACCTCTCTTCCCAAATGCCTGTTCCTGTTAGCCTTAAACTTTCCTGAAAACTTCTAATGTGGCATAAAATCACACGTGCTTGATTTTAGGATGATTGATTGAGCTCTGGCAAAATTACATGTGGAGGAGGAATGATTAAATGGGATTAAAATAGAAGACTCTCTTGTTAATTTTAGACAGACTTGCTTTTCACATTTTTTAAAAGATGCATCTTGGTCATATAGCTTGTATGAAACGCTAAAAATCACGGGGTGTGAAGCACTCCCTACCCCGGGGGTGGGCAATAATTTTTGACGGGGGGGCACTCTTAAGATTTTGAAAAGTGGTTGAGGGCCACACTTTGCCATGATATTAATGGAGGATATGCGGTGTCTGGGATGGAAGTTGGGTGCAGAAGGGAGCTTGGGGTGCAGGTGGGAGAATGGAGTTTGGGTGGGAGTTTGGATGACGGGGGTGGTTGTGACCTAGTGCAGTGGTTTGGGATGTGACTTGGGGTTGGAGGGGATTGTGATCTGGGCTAGGAGGTTGGGGTGCCAGATCTGGGAAGGGGTATGAATGCAAGAGGGGGGCAGAGAGTTTGGGTATGCTGAGTGTAGGGGAGGAGGGAACAGAGGGTTGGGGAAGGGAGGAGCTGGGGTGCCAGAGGCAGGCTCTGGCCAGGAGACTTACCAGCCTGTCTGCCTGCAGAGCTACAGGTTTGCAGAGCTTAAAATATTTCCCAGCCAGCCTACTTGCCCGGCAGTGTGCTTGTATGAATAATTGAGCTGAAGGGAGGAGGTGTAGTGGTTCTTGGCAGCCCGTTATTCAAACAGGCAACTCCCATTGGTCAGTTTTGGGCCAGAAACTGGCCAATGGCGTTGTGCGGTGGGTGGAGGCAGCTCCTGAAGCTTTCCCCCGTTCCCTCCGGGATTACAGTTTTGAAACACAAACTGGGCCTGGCAGTCATGTTTCTGAGTAGCGTGCGGAGCAAGCAGGGGAGCCTGCCTGGGGTTCTCTGCTGCCTTGGCAGGCCCGATCTGGCCCACGGGCTGTATTTTGCCCAGGCCTGCTGTACACGCTATGAAGTAAGTTAACATTGTGATGAGTTAACTTCTTCAATTTCTGCTTTTGTACTTTGCCCAGCCTAGGGTTTTTAATGCAATAGATTAAATTGGGAATAATTCAAGATGCTGGTTTGTATACATTACAAAAATATCTAGCTGATACTTTAACTTTCTATCTTGAACAGAAAATAGGACGAGATCAAATATTTAAGAATACTTTTCAAGGCATCTACTCAGATCAGAAGATCTGTAAGGACTGTCCTCATAGGTAAGTAACTAGACAATGTTGGACATCACTGAATCATGGAGTTGGCTTCTGTCAAGACAGTTGCAATATGTTAAAGTAACAGATGTGGGTAGAGGGATAAACTTTTAACTCTTAATCTTAGTCTTGCAAATCCTTTTAATACTTACTGATCATTTTCCCTGTAAAACATAATTTTCTAGGCATGTGTCCTACTGGTCCAGAATTCAAGACCACTTTGCCTTTTTGTTTATAATTGCTTTCATACTATTAATATATGAACAAAGTTTAGAACCTTTTCTCCTAGTGGTGTAGTATCATGTGATGTCTCCAGTTTTAAAAAGTAGAGCAAAATGGTACTTTATAAACACTTGATGACTAAAACGCTTCCAGAACCTTGTCTAGATTTCTCCTATAATAGCATTCCCAATCTAAAATAAATCTTTCATAATTCCTTATCGGTCATCACAATTTTTTTCTAACTAGTGGCTCTGAAATAGAAACTGAAAATGATAAGAGCCCTGTAACTACAGGCAGTCCCCGAGTTACGCGGATCCGACTTCCGCAGTTACGAACGGGGCTTTTCTCGCCCCGGAGGATGGGAGCGGCGGGACGCCCAGATGAGCCGTGGTCCCGCCGCCCGCGTTCTCCGGGGCGAGAAAAGCTGCTCCCTGTCTCCTTGGTCTGCTGGCGTGCCTGGGCTGTCCCGCTGCGGACGTCCTCCGCGGCTTTGCTCCGCGTCTCCCTGGTCTGCTCGGGGGGGGAGGGGAGGTGCAGCTAGTGCCCCCTCCCCCCCCCCCCCCCCCAGAAGACCAGGCTTTTCTGCCCATGACGCCTGGGGTAGAGCAGCTGCGGCGCTGCTGGGTTGGTCCCGCAGCGCCGCTCCTCGGCGCTACTGGACCAACCCGGCAGCACCCCAGCTACTCTGCCCCAGGCGTCCTGATTCAGCCGCTGCTGGTCAGTTTCAGCAGCGGCTGAATCAGGATGCCTGGGGCAGAGCAGCTGGGGTGCTGCTGGGTTGCTCCAGTAGCACCGAGGAGCGGCGCTACTGGAGCAACCCAGCAGCACCCCAGCTGCTCTGCCCCAGGCGTCCCCAAGTCAGCCGCTGCCGAAACTGACCAGCGGCTGACTACAGTAAGCCCGAGGCAGAGTTGCTCTGCCCCCGGCTCCCTGGAATCAGCCGCTGATCAGTTTCAGCAGCAGCTGACTTGGGGACACCTGGGGTTCTTAAGTTGAATCTATGCAAGTCAGAACTGGCATCCAGATTCAGCCGCTGTTGAAACTGACGCCAGTTCCGACTTGCATACAGATTCAACTTAAGAACAAACCTACAGTCCCTATCTTGTACGTAACCCGGGGACTGCCTGTAGTTGATGGCCACATAGAATTTTATTTTTTATTTGATCTGTTCTAAGTCATGGTTGTCTTATAAGGTCAGGTAGGAGTAAAAAAAATTGTAATCAGCTGAAATCTCAACAAAAATGAAGAAGTTTGGATATTAAAAGAGGATCAACTATGAAAGGAGCTACAGTTTCTTGAGTTATACTCCCTAGAAGTGGCCATTTATCTTTATGAAAACTGATAAGCAATTGTCTCATCGTTTAGAAGCCAGTTAAAAAGCTGGGAATAAATCTCATATTTCTTGATTTCCAGCTTTTACTCCAACAATTGATTATTCTATTTAGGAGGTCATATCTTAGCTACATATGTTTTGCTTCATTCTCTAATACATTAATGTTTTTTCCCCTCTCGAATCTAGGTATGAGCGCGAGGAAGCCTTCATGGCACTCAATCTAGGAGTCACTTCATGTCAAAGTCTGGAAATTTCATTGGATCAGTTTGTTAGAGGAGAAGTTCTGGAGGGAAGTAATGCATACTACTGTGAGAAATGCAAAGAAAAGGTATTTTACATCTGTGAGAAGAGATTAAAATGCACCCTATGTCATAAGTTATGTCTACACTGTGCAGCTTATGGTGGCATAGCCATGTTGCTAAAGCATTGCCTCTGTAAGGCATGCAGTGCAATTGCTTGTAGTCGCCAGGAGAGAGCCCTCCTGATGACAAAATTAAACCAACCCTATCAAGGGGCGGTAGCGAGTCTCCTGCCGACAAAGCACTATCCACTCTGGCAGTTTTGATCATTAATTTTTTTTCATACCAATAAAAGTTTTAGTGATATAAGTGTAAACATAGCCTTAGTATTTCCTTAGTTTGTTTATGGATGTAGGAGGAAAGACTTCATATGGCATAAAAAGGAACAGTAGCTTTCATTTGCAATCAGAAGATTAAATCCATTCTATGGCCCTAACGAAATAAAGTTCCAGTCTCTGTAGCTTGAAAATAAATTTATATAAAATATAATGAACACACAGATGAGCACCTGGAGAGTATAAGATGTTTTTCTAAAGGTATAAATAAGGCTGTTTGCTTGAGTTCTACACATATAGCTCATTGGGTGTGCGCTCTTAACTTTCATCTGGCACGTTGTCTGCAATTTTGGGACATTATTCTTTAAAAATCATTTAGACCAGCTGTTTCCAACCACTAGGCCGCAGCAGCTCTGGGGACTGGGGTACACCGCTCTTGCCATGGGTGTTGAGAGAGGTGTGTTCTACGCTACCTCTCAGCCAAACAGTGCTGGGCAAGGCACTGCCAGTCACGGAAGAGCCCTGCTGCCTCAGAGGGAAGTGCTCTTCCGTGGTGAGGAGGAGTCCCCTGTGGCCCTCCTGCCGTGCAGGGAAGCGCTGTTCCACAGCCAGAGGAGACCCCATCCCTGCCCACTGCTGGTTGGCTGATAGATGGCACGGGACACACCTCTTCCAACAGCCACAGTGGGAGGGGAGGCGCTGGGCAGTGTACCACAGGCCTGGCAATGCAGGGCTAGGTTGGGGGGGCAGAGTAGGCACTGGGGGCTCCACGGGTGGGGCTAGTGCTGGGGGGGTATGGAGGCTGAGCTAGTATGGGGGGGCTTTGGGGGCAGGGCTGTCACTGGAGATTATGGGACTGAGGCTTGTATTGGGGTTTGGCAGTGGGGCGGGTTGGGTGCAGTTGGGCTCCGGAAACCAGAGGCTGGTACTGTGGGCGGGGGTCTAAGGTGGGAGGCTGGTGCTCTGGGGGGTTGAGTGTAGGAGATTCTGGGGTCAGTGGCTGTTGCTGGGTGGGTAGTGGAGGGGTGGGAGGTTCTAGGGGTTAAGGCTGGCACTGTGGGTTCTGGGGGCTGGTAATGTTTTATTTGTGTATTTGCATATTCATTTGCATAATGAATATGCAAATGTGCAAATAAAATGTTACTGGTCCACCAAAAGTTTGTGAATGAGTTTGCTGGTCCCTAGTATCAGAAAGGTTGGAAACCACTGATTTAGACAAGAAAGGAATTGTATAATTAGTATCTGCACAGAGGTAACTTTCTTCTCTCTTAAAGAGAACTACAGTGAAGCGCACATGCATTAAAGCTCTACCCAGCCTTTTGGTGATCCACCTGATGAGATTTGGGTTTGATTGGGAGAGTGGACGCTCCATTAAATATGATGAACAAATAAGGGTAAGAGAACTGCTCTATATTTCATTCCCCCTCCTCCCACTCCCCCAAAACAAACACACTCTCCCTCTCCCCCTGGGGATCTTCTCGAATTCCCCTTTTTTTTCCTTTATCTCCTTCCTTTAAAAAAGCATTTTTTCGGAAGTTATTGTATCGTGAGTGGTCTTCTCAGCAGTGATAACATTTGAATGTAGCTTACTATAGAATCTTTCAAGGGCTGAGTCTGTTGTCTCCACCTTATTCGTAAGCACTTGATGGCCTGGAAAGCAGGAGTAAAATCCTGCTACTTAAAGAAATGCTAGATAGCTTTTACATTGTGCAGATAAAAAGCTAAAGCACATTCATTAGATATTTCCAGTACATAAGGTATTGAGTAACCCTTCATATTTTTATACAAATGCACTAAAACAGTAACATACCAGATCGTGTCTTCATTTAATCCAAGACGTTTGCTTTTGAACAGTTTCCCTGGATGTTGAACATGGAACCCTACACAGTGTCAGGAATGGCTCGCCAAGACTCCTCTTCAGAAGTTGGTGACAATGGGAGAAATACGGATCAAGGAGGTGGAGGATCCCCACGAAAAAAAGTTGCCCCTACAGAAAACTACGAGCTTGTTGGTGTGATTGTGCACAGTGGCCAAGCCCATGCAGGGCACTATTATTCCTTTATAAAGGACAGGAGGTAACGAATGACAGATTGGTCCTAACCCACTAATGTGTGCAGAGCAGCTGGCTCTGAAGATGACATGTTTTAAAAGGAACATCCCAGGTTCCTTGTTAAACGTAGTGAGTCCTTTAAAGCTACGAACAAAGACGCGAGCTACTGAAAAAACGTAAGCGCTTCTGAAAAAGTTGAAAATCTAGTGTCCAATCTTCTAAGCTACTCCAGATAATGTCTTTGGGTGTGTCTGTGCTGGATCTGGGCACAAGCCAACTAGCCTGGATAGACAGAGTTATGCTAGTGAGCTAAAACTAGCTGTGTCGACATTGCATTGACATTACAGCTGGGCTCTCAAATCTTGGTAGGATGGGGCAGAGGGCTTGAAAGCCTGATCTCCAGCTCAAGTAGCAATGTCTATACAGCTATTTTTAATTAGGTATGTGAAGGACTAGTCACTCCTCTCTTCTCCCCCCTCCCCCCTTGCTGCCTCTATCAGATAGAGGCAGCAAGCGGGGGGCAGGGGGCAAAGGAAAGGGGGTACTTGAAAGCGGCAGCACTGCTCGAAGCCTGGGGCCAGACCCCGTGTTCCACATGGTGCTGCTGCTTTGAAAAGCCGCATGCAGCCCCGGGGCCAGGTGGAGTGTCCCAGGCTACACACAGCGTTTCAAAGCAGCAGCACCGGCTGGAGCCCAGCTGACCTCAGGCTCTGTGCAGCGCTCATGGTTTTAAACGCTGCGGGGAGCCCGGCATCGGGCTCCTCATGGCATTTTAAAGCAGCAACACTACATGGAGCCCAAGATCAGCTAGGGAGTCCCCAGCTGACCCCAGGCTCCACACAGTGCTTTCGCCTTTGAAGTGTACCAACCACCCCTAGGACTGTTGCTACACTTCAAAGGTGCAGAGCTCTGCTCTATTGACAGACTAATTGAATCGTCAGTGCATTTTGCATTGACTATTCGATTAGTCAGTTACCCAATACCTAACATCCTTATTTTTAATGTGCTAAACTGAGCCCTGCTCTCACAAGTCTGTCTAACCACGGTGGGAGGCTCTTCTCCAGATGCAGTGTTGATATACCCATTCGAGTTCCATGCAAGCTTGCAAGATTGGGGCTTTCTGATAGCTGAATGTTAGATGACGTGTTTCATGATTTTTAATCGCATCTTTTTCATTAAACTGATTTTTTTTGTAACTTGTAACAAAAAAACAATTGTTTTAAGTCCTCTTGCTCTCCATCAAAGCAGACCTAATATCAAGAATTTCATTGCTAGAGAATTATTTATTTGTTTGTTTATTTTAAGGCATTCAAGCCTATAATGTAACTTCTTTCACGTGCTTCTTGTATTTGACATAGGGGATGTGGAAAAGGAAAATGGTATAAATTCAATGACACCATTGTTGAAGAATTTGAGTTAACTGATGAAACTTTGGAATATGAATGTTTTGGAGGAGAGTATAGACCAAAAGTATATGATCAGTGTAAGTATTAGTAGAAACTTAATGAATAGAGACTTTACTTCATACTAATTCACTGCAGAGTTAGAATTAAGTAAATTTTATCCAAACACATTTAGGAGTTATTTTGAATTAACACTTTGGCTTGGAGTGACTAGTATTAGATGGTCTTCAGTTATATTTTGACTAGGAAACCTTCCTAAGTAACTTCTCATTTTTTTTCACATCGCTGAGGAATGCGTTCACTGAGAGAGTTGAATAACATTGATTGAACCAAACTCCCTGTAGTCCCAAACCTTGTGTTCTCATGTCCATGGTAGTAGACTAGGAATAAAATGGTGAATGTTACTTCATATAGCTTTCCTTTTGTATTAGTTGTCTATTGAGTTATGTTTCCCTGGTAGGAATTATAAGGCTAATTATACCTACAAAGACTGATTTAAACTTAATTTTTCCTTAAAGCTAATCCCTATCCCGACGTGCGTCGGCGGTACTGGAATGCCTACATGCTGTTTTATCAGAGAGTTTCTGATCAGAACTCTCCAGTCTTACCAAAGAAAAGTCGAGTCAGCGTTGTACGGCAGGAAGCTGAGGATCTCTCGTTGTAAGTTTGTCCTCATACCCTAGACATTTCTGAGGCCATGACATATAGAGAAAGTAGACGACAAAACTAAGACTAGACTAATTCTTGTCCCCAAACAGAGCATGCTATCTGTAAGCCACTTAATGAGTACTTTTATTGCTTTCATGAGTAACTTTCATGCTCTCTCCCCCATTGTAGTGATAGGTGTGACACTGTCTCCAACAGCCTCTAAAATATATGTCGATAAGGCTAAAAACACTTGATTAAGATATTTTCCTGCTGGTATATTGAAAATTGCCTGGCAAGGTTGTCTCAGGGTTCAGTTATCAGCATTAAACTTGTCTATCTCTTAGATCTGCTCCATCTTCTCCAGAAATTTCACCCCAGTCATCACCTCGTCCGCATAGACCCAACAGTGACCGTCTCTCCATCTTGACTAAGCTGGTCAGAAAAGGAGAGAAGAAGGGACTCTTTGTAGAGAAAATGCCTGTACGAATATATCAGGTAAAGAACTGTCAAATTATTCTTAGGCACAGCAAGTGAAATACATTGGTTTGAAACTGACCGTAATGTAGAAATAAATAAAATAAATTAAATGTAGAAAGTGTTTCAAGACTGTTTGAGTCATTCTTATAACCATCAGTCCAAAAGTACAGCACTGTACTTTTACACCATATAATTCAAAAACATCAATGGACAGATTCCTTGCTTTGAATCATTTTTAGTTTAAAACAATCTAAATGAACATAAGTTAATGTATAGTAAGAGAGAGTGAAGTGCTAATTTATTGAGAATAGTAAGGATGGAGAGTCCTTGAAGTGAGTTTGAAGAAACATAGAGAAGGTATGTCAGAAACAAGGGAATTCTGTCTAATCGTTCTTGTTTTTTGAGCACAGGGTCAGAGCAGTAAAGGTAGGGAGAATGAGAAACCAAAAAGGAAGAGTAGACAGACACACAGATGTCACCTCTGCCTGTGTAGGACCTTGAAGTTGGCTTGTAAAATGGGAGGCCAATGTAAGGAGAGTTGGTGGTGTAGTTTAAGATGTAGGAGTGCAGGAGAGTGTACAGTGCAGTATGGCATTAAAACATTTGGCATATACAATGATTTGTTTAAACTTAGAGGCATCTAGTGAAACTTGCTTGAGGGGAACTCTGCATGCATGCATATTTATCATGACTCTTGGTTGCACCTGTTAACATTTATGTTCCAATAACTTGTTTAGTGCATATCCATGATTTTCTTGGCATGTAACCGTGTAACATTCCTAAATACAAACTGAACTGCAAGTTAGCTTTTGCTGGGTGAGTGGGTAGATTATTCAGTCTCTGCCAATATGATTCATTTTGGGAGAAAATAATTGCCTTTATGGAAGCGTTTCAGTAGTAAGTTCCCCAAAGCAATACAATGAGCTCAGAGTTAAACTCTCACTGATTAGCATTTTCTGACCATCCACCAAACATTCCAGATCCTTCAGGAATACGTAGGGTTGAAATGTTAACATGTGCACGGTGACCTGGGAGGATGCAATTGCTTCTTGCCTTCCATTACTAACCAGTAATCACTTTTCCTCTACAGATGGTGAGAGATGAAAATCTGAAATTTATGAAGAACAGAGATGTCTACAGCAGTGACTATTTCAGTTTTGTTCTGTCGTTAGCTTCTCTGAACGCTGTAAGTAGGAGGATTTTAATCCCTGGGTGCTATAATACTGGACAGGAGGGCACACAGAAGGCTGTTTGGGCCTCAGTCAAAAGAAAGGCAGCTGGCTGGATTAATGGAACTTCTGTAGAAACCAGGGGTCAGCAACGTATGGCTCACTAGGGAGCTCTTTTGCTGCTCAAGTTTAGCCCTGCTCCTGATTTCCCCTCTCAGCACGAACACCAGCGCAGGCTCCCAGCCTTGCAGGCCCCTGGAACATTGGAGTGCCAGCATTGGCTTCCTGCGGCAGGGAGAGGGAGGGAGGGAAAGCCCCGAGCCTCCCCACTGGATTTGGCTTGCGGGGAATTCGCCAGAGCCAGAAATGTCTCTGCATGCTGCTGCTCCCTTTCCCCTGGCTGGGGGAACAGCAGCACACAGACATGCTTCCCTGGAGTCTTCCCTCCTCCCCCGCCCCCTCCCTCTGCTCACACTGGAGTAGCGGGAAAGCCTGCGGCGCCTGGGAGTGGTATGTGACACAAAAACAAGTGCCCTCCCATCCCCTCATGCCCAGACCCTGCACCCCAACTTCCTCACGCACCTCCTCCCCCTCAGAGACCCCATACCCCCAGCCTGCTCCTCCATCTTCCCTTGCTCCTGCCCCCTCCCTCCTGGACACGCACACTGCCCCCTGCCTGCTCCTGCACCCTCAACCCTGGTCAGACTCCTACCCTGCTCCTGCACCCTTCCTCATGACCAGACACCTACTCCCAGTCTGCTCCTGCACCCTACCTCCCAACCCAACCTTGCACCCTCACCCCCGCTCCACGCCACCTCCTGCCCAGATCCTGTACCCCTATTGTTATCCCACTCACAGGCAGCCCTGTCCTGCACACTGAACCCCTCATTTTTAGCCCTAGCCCATTAACCCTGGAACCCCAGAAGAGTTAATCCAATCTGAGGCCTTGATCCCCAGTCCTCCATGCCTACCCCCACCATGGGACTGGAGCACTAAGGAAGTGAGGTGTTTAAGTTGGGGGCCACATCAGTGAGGGTTGGTGGTTTGTGGAAGGGTGTGCATTTGGTTTTTGTGGGTGTGTTTTGTTTTGTTTTTGCTGCTTATGTGGATCCTGAATGAATTTTCTGTGGGTCAATGGCCCCCAACTTAGGTTAAAGCCTTTGTGTTAGACATAATATTTTACTTTATTTAAAATGAAGCCTGGCCAACAAGACCCCTATCTGGCTGCAGCACCTGATCCTGGAGTAAGGACAGCAGCCCAGCCCCCATCTGGCCACAGGAAAGGCTGGTAGTGGCCCCCCCCCACTGTGGCATGGGTAGGAGGGGAGGCCATGATCTGGCTGTGGTGATCCTAACCTAGCCCCTCATCCAGCCACTGTTTCCTGGGTGCAGCAGCCCAGCCCCGGCCAAGTAAGCTAATCCAGCCCCAGGCCACCCCCGCCCCATACTCTTTCGCACCCCCAGCGTTCTGTCCCCTGCACGTCCCTCACACACCAACCCACTGCCCTGAACCCCTCTCACACACCAATCCTGACTCCTATACCCCCACATCCATGAATTTCACCCCTTGCAGTAGCAGAAGTCCCATTAAATAGTCTGTGAATATGTTTGATTTATACTATTATTAATCATCACGTCAATTATCAATAATATTAAGTTGTATATTTTCAGTCATGCAAATGGGCATTCTTATGCAGCTCTTTATTGACCACTTGTTCTGATTTTTTTTATGTAATTTGGCTCTTCGGTTTGAAAAGGTTGCTGACCCTTGGTTTAAAGCATTCAGTAGATCCAATTATATTTCCCAGTGACAATATCTAGCTAAAAGCTGATGTTACCTGCCTCATCATGAAATAGTTGTCACTGGTCTAAAGAAAAATGTATACAAGAGGATTTAAATTTGTTATTAAAAAATTGTGGAATGGGGATGTGAGTTGCTAAGCTCTGGCATTCTCTTTCTGTATAAAGGGTGGCTCGCAAGCCACCTTTATATCATTATTTTTCCAGTTCTTGAAGCTTTGAAGGGACTTTATTTGTAAGCCTCTAGCTCTGGTAGATGCACTCTCTAGAGTCCTAGAGCTCATAAAATCCTGTCTCCTCATTGTAATGGCGCAGTAAACACACCAGCGTCCTAGGTTGTTTGGGTTCTTCAGCAAGCGATCTTGGAACAAAGGTGTAGCTCTCTTTTTAGATTGCTCTTGCATTCTGAGCTGGAGAGTCTTCAGTTAAGTGTTGGTAAAATGTGGGGCCTGTCAATGTACCTCCAAATTAAGCAAAACTTTTAAAAATTGAGTGTTTTGCTCTGTGTATTGATTCTCTACAAACATGAACAGAAAAGCGATACTGCTGGACTGAAGTGAATGTGTTGTTTCTTTCAGACTAAGCTAAAACATCCCTATTACCCCTGCATGGCAAAGGTGAGCTTACAGCTAGCAGTCCAGTTCCTCTTCCAAACCTATCTGCGAACCAAGAAAAAACTCAGGTAAGGGTTCATTTTAGATTGCTATGGGCTTACCCAATTTGCTGGCTTGTAAATCCTGTGATTTTTATGAAGCTTTGTGTTTAAACCTCTTCACTCTGCAAATCCTCTTGATATTCACCAGCATATCAATACTGTCCAGCTGTGGGATTCCAAATGCAAATGGAATTTGTCCAACACAAGAAAATCCAGGGAGAGAAACTTATTTCTACTACAGAAACAATGAGGAGTCCTCTGGCATCTTAGAGTAACCGATTTATTTGGGCAAAAACTTTCATGTACAAAAACCCACTTTGTTAGATGGGCTTTTCCCAAGAAAGTTTATTCCTAAATAAATCTGTAGTCTTTATGGGAACGTCTACACTAAGTTTTATTTTCGAAAGAGGATATGTGGAATTTGCATATCTTCTTCCGATCGTTTTTTTGAAAGCAGGTCTTTTGAAAGTGAAAGTAATCTGGCCACGGGGGCGGGAGTTCGGAAAACCCCCCTTTTTCAAAAAACTGCTCTTCCTTAAAGAAGGAGACTCTCTGTTTTCCGAAAAAGGGTTTTTCCCCCCAAAAAAACCCATCTAGACTACTTTCACTTTCGAAAAACCTGCTTTCGAAAAAGCAATCGGAAGAATTGCATATTCCCGGGGAATTTGCATATTCTCTTTCGAAAATAAAACGTAGTCTATATGTGCCCTAAGAGCCACAGGATTCCCCTTTTATTTTTGTGGATACAAGTATCACTGTTACCCCTCTGATACTATTTCTCCTGCAGTTGTCTCTTTCAATTGGTGTCACCCATTACAACATTGTGAAGTAAAAAGGACTATATGGGTTATAAAGGATTTAAATACAAGTAAAATGATCAAGGCTTTAAATAATGTGTATTTTGAATTGATAAATAAGGACTCTAAATCCCACTATTTTATGAGCACAAGTAAATTCTTAGTTTTAAATAATTTATTTTTCTGAATATTGCAGTTATTAAATAATGCTGGAAAGAACCCACTCTTTGGAGCTCAGTTCAGGAATGGCTAAGCTGGAGTTGAGAGAGGAAACCTATCAGGCTTCACATTTTACTAAGTATCTCACTATTTTGTTCTGTGCTATCCAACATGTCTTCCATTCACTCTAGACAGGTGAAACAAAGAGAGAAGGTCTCAGTTACTATGTCTTAAATTCTTAAGGTATTTTTTCAGTGAAGGAATTAGTAGCTCCCCAGAAAAAGGAGCAAAATCAATCCCCCCTTCGATTACCCAGTTGAGTCCTGCTGTCCTGAAAGCTGCACAGCAGAACAATAACTACCCCAAGAAACACCAGATCTTGATTATCTGACAAAAAAAGTCACATGAAATTTTGCTGTTTACTGATCATGTTGTTTCTGTTTTTTATTAAAGGATTGATACGGAAGAATGGATTGCCACCATTGATGCATTGCTTTCTAAAAGTTTTGATGCTTGTCAGTGGCTAGTTGAATATTTGATTGGATCAGAGGGACGAGAGCTTGTGAAGTAAGTGCCAATATCCTCCCCAAGTCAATATAAGTAACATTTCATAAAGTTGTGGTTTGTCACATTCTAATGTAAGTTGTTCAGTATTTTCCGTATCCCTTATCCCTTAATCAGAAGGGAAAAGAAAAAAACATTCAAGTGTATTTAACAAGATCGTTGCAGGTGTTCTCAGTTTTGTTTCTCTTAGAAAGTTGTAGAGGATAGAGCATATTCTTTGAATCAGTTCATCCACTCACTGGCTCCCCTACAGGGAAATCCATAGATGAGCAATTTCATGGTTCAAGTTGCTCAGAAGGATGTTATCAAACAGCTTTTATTGTATTTAATAGAAAGGAGAGATAAATTGTGCTCAAAGCCCCTAAAATGTGCCGGTCAGGTCTTATTTCAGAGTGCCTTTCATTGAGAATTCGCTTGTTGTTTTTCAGCTCTTAGTTTTATATGAAGCAGTTATTTATAAAAAGCACTTCAGCCTAGTTTATATCTTTCTTAGAGGCGTTTATAATAAATCCTCCTTATAGATTGTTGGGTTTATGTAGCACTATTCTAAGGTTTCAGTGAGGATTTGTACAGCAACTCATTTAAGCATAATAAATCCAGGCCATCGCTAGTAGTGATTACAGCCTAAATAATTGGAAAGCTCAAAACTTAATACTGGCTTTTTTTAGGATTACAAGAAAATTTTGTTTTGCGTCCAAGACCCTTTTAACATTTTTTGCACATATTCCAATGTATTAGAAAGCTTTATGACCTAAGCTTTAAGCATTCTTAAATATTTGGTTGATAAATCATAATTACTTTGAGAAACTAACTCTTCAGTGGTCATACTGTTTCTCCATGAATCACCGATCATTATATATTTCTAGCTAACTAACAATTATTAATTGAGGCAAGAAGATTCAAGGTTGATATTCTTTCCGTAATTTGAATTGAGAGAACCCTTGACTTTGAATGAATGGCTTTTTATTTTTCTGTATCAAACTGTCGTGTTTGAGCAGAGTTCTTTCTGAATTATCTGCGTGCTTCAGGGTGTTTTGGATTTCATATCAGGAAGTAAGTTTGCTGAGTTCTTATTTAGATAGTGTTTAGGCGTTTCCAGTATAGCTATTGTGTAATCAAAAATGGCAGATGTTTTAGAACAGAGGACAGGAGGTGGTGGTGATCGTTTTTCTATTACGCTGCTTGTAAAAAATTGTATTTGCTAGACAAGATAGCCTGGGAGGTTAGCATGTAGTCATTTAAATGATTAACCGATAAGCCTGGGTTTATTGATTAATCCTGATAACAACATGCACATGCACATCCACCCCGCTGCCTCTGTATCAGAGACAGCGAGGAGGGATGCAGGAGGCAGTGCTCGGGGAAGCCAGCTTGAAAGCCAGTTCCCCACCAGCACCAGTTCCCACGGAGCCACCTGCCTCCACCTCTCTCTCCCTTCCCCTATCAAAGGCAGCAGCGAGGGAGGGGAACAGGCAGGATGCCAGTGTTTGCCTCTCTCCCTCCCCCCCCCCCCCAACATGTAAACATGTAACTGCTAAAATTTCAAGCAATTACATGTTTACACAAAAAATGTTTAACTTCCCTAGTACAAAATAATCCATCACTTCTGAGTAGCCTTGAATCTTTACTAGGAATCTGCTATGTTAATCTACTGTATGCTATGTATAAAACTACTGATTGAAGAATGTCAGTGTTAGATGTGTGTAATGTACTGTAACTTCAGTTTGATCTTTTAAAGTGATCAAATGCAGTTTCAAATGCTCAGAAAATAAAACATTGGAAATTGCCATAGTAGCAGGCATGATGAATGCAAGCCTCAACTCCTTGTCCTTTTACAGAGCAAATGCCAAACTTCAGCATGAATTAGATGTATAGACACACCAAAGATTTGATCCCAAGCTCCCTTCAGCTGCTTTGGTTTTTTTTCCAGAACTTTCCTGTTGGAATGCAGTGTAAGAGAGGTACGAGTTGCTGCAGCCACCATCCTTGAAAAAACGCTAGATGGTGCCTTGCTTTATCAGGATAAGGTCAGTGATATTTCATTCTGAATTAGTGTATTTATTTTTGTAATGTTATAGCTCTCACTGTATTGCCAGAAAATACCATGCATCTCTGATAATGACCAAAGTAAAAGGCCTAATAACTTCATTCTCCATAGTTCTTCAATTCTTGAATCTCCTCATGCTCATTTCCTCTAGTCACAATAATGTAATGTACTGGTCTTGGAATCCTACATTGCATATTATGAATGTCTGGGTGACATCATGGGATCTCAGCCTTCAGTCTATACATAAATTTGCTGTGGAATGACATGCACCTTTTAATTTTAAGGGATTGAGTTTAGATAAAACACAATATTTCCTGTAAAAATATAAATAACATTCAGGTTTGTCTCAAATTGAATTGGACCCCACAGGAAGTTTTTGAAAAACGTTGTTTGGAAACTATTCTTTCATTCTCTTTTGATATTACCAAGACTGGTTCACAAATTCTGAGTCTAGGAGTTTCCTGCAACTGCTTCCCTTTCCATATCTGAATTTGGAAATCTCTGACATCAGCATAGTATTCTGGAGTGAATATAGGTTCAATGGTGGTTAGAGGGTTAACTTTGAGCGGGAAAGCTTCCATAGGTGAGCTTTCTGACAATGTTCCTGCTTACGTGCAGTTGTCCCTACTAATACCAGCAGGGAAAAACCACAAGAAAATATGAAACAAGAAAATGTTCTAAACCATGTTTTTTCCAAGTGAATGTAGGTAGACCCACTGTCATGGAGTTGTCCTTGCATGGCAAGAGAAATTGTGAAAACCTGATCACTGTTTTGTGCTTTTATCCTATTGCCATGCATTGCATGTGCCTTTTAAATTAGTACAATTCACAGCGGGAATTAATTTCCTAATTTTGTGTATCGACTTTTTCAGTGAATGCTTCTGTGTGATGGATTAAGATAACTCTCCCATGAGGAGGAGGATGTTCCTACCCCTTAGGCTACTGTTTAGGAAGTTGTCTAATTAAACCTGTAAGGATGGTCTGCTAAATAGCCCAGTGAGACACAGCTGGCCAAATTCCATTTCTCTAAGCAAGTTCTGCTGAATGTTGATATTTCTTTCATTTTCATAATGAACATAAATATTGCTGTCTGAAAGAGGAAAGCGTGTTTTGACTGTGCTTTGTCCTGGTTTAACTTTTCTCATCACACTAAATACATCTGAATATAAACACAGTGATAACTAGTCCTTCACCTTGATATGGAGGTGTTTTTGAATGATTTGTATGGTAGTCAATAGCTACTTTAACTATTACTTTTTGACAGCTAAAAAATCTACACCAGTTATTGGAGGTGCTACTTGCTCTGTTGGATAAAGATGTTCCAGAGAACTGTAAAAACTGTGCACAGTACTTTTTCCTGTTCAACAACTTTGTACAAAAGGTAACTAAATAAAACAATTGCTTTTCAAACTATTTTAATTTGAAAGAGCACAAGAAAAGGAACTGGTTATGGATACGCTATAATCTATTTAAGAAAACGGTGGTAAGGAGAACTTTACAGAATTCAAATGAGTAAAACTATCTCTGTAAAATACATGGGTTTTGAACACTTAGCTTGGGAGAAAAAAATGTAGAAATATAGGCATTTAATATACGTGTTAAACCCTGTCTGTATCGGTTAAATGTAAATGCAATAATTTGACAAAATTTAAAGAAATCAGTTGAAAGTTTTACAGTGGATAGTTGATGGTGTATATAATAGTGTGGTTTCTAATTTTTAAAGTTACACAAAGCGTACAGACCACTAAAGTAGAATTTCGAGTTAGTATCCTTTTAGTGCTCTTGCTATGTTAAGAAAACACTAACTGATAGGGAAACACTCACTTCATATGTAGGGAATTTGGATTGCAGCCTGTACAGTGAATTACTTTTGCTCTTACAAACATAATTCTGTACCTATATAGGTATGTAATTTTGTGTTCTGTCTTTTGACAGCAGGGTATAAGGGCTAGCGATCTTCTTCTCAGACATTCTGCTTTAATGCATATGATCCATTTTCTCCTTGGCCCCAACCGGCAAAATAACCAGGTAATACAGAAAAGGCATGTGTGTTGTGTGTACTTAGGTTCACCTGTTGCCATATTTTTCATATGTTCAAGCCGGAGGATGATTTTTTTCATTAAGTTTAAAAGAGCACTCCTCTTTGATTTATTTTTATCATAACATTTACATCTGCACTTAAACACCACTTTTTTGTGTGAATTGATGTTTCATAGCTGTGCTGGTTTGAAAGAGTCTTTATTATATGTAGAACAGGAAGGTTTCACTGCTGCCAGAAAAGAAAGTTATAGATGGTGGGCTTCTTTGAATGTGATACTACTGATGTGAACAGGAAGCAATGTATTTTTCTCCATGCTTTGCCAAACAGAACCGGAGATGGAGTTCAGCGCAAGCACGGGAGTTTGGATTCCTTCACAATACTGTGGCACTTCTTGTTTTGCACTCTGATGTCTCCTCACAGAGGAATGTGGGTAAGAGTTACCTTTCAATTTTTATATGGTACTTTGCTGCTAGGATTTTATTACTGTGGATGGAACTAATTTTGTCCTCAATGAGGAAATAAGATTGCCTTGAACATTAAAAACAAAAGTGTGTGTGAAATAAAGTTGCATCCACGTGTTCACCTGTGTACATGAAGAGACATTAGGGTACCATGTTGAGATAAAAATATGGCTGGCACTCTAGGCATGTGTGACATTTTTACAGCATCATATCACCTAGAAGTTTCCAAGAACTTACCAGCATGAGTGAATTTAAGCCATCTCAATACAGTCTGGATAGTGAATCAGACACTGCCAGCTTTCAGCATTTACTTCCCTTTCATTTCTCATGTCCCTTCCAACCCTTTCAACAGCATATTTTTTTTTAAAGTAAATTTAAATGGCAGTTAAGTAGCCAGCCTCCTGCAGGTAGAAAGACACCCCTGTTAAATAAGTTCTGTGGAAGGGATCAAAAGACAAAAGCTGGGATCCTCATTGCCTGAAGTGCACATTAGATATCCCCTCCCTCATTCGAAAGTATAGTTTCAGTACTACACAGGGTTGTAAATTTGCCAAACTGAGATGGGGGTGAGTTTTTAAAGAATTAGAAACGTGCTAAGCTCTGATGAAATATTTGAATGTGATGGTAGGTGATTGTGTAGGGCAGTGTTTCCCAACCAGGGTTCCACGGAACCCTGGGGTTCTGCAGAACATCATCAGGGGTTCCGCGAGAAATCGTGAAAATTAATTAATTTTTTTTCTTACAATGTAAGCTGTCATATGTATGTTGCTCTTTACAAATAAATTTTCTTGACAATAATTTAGCAGTAATTGAATTGCGCTCCCCGCTGTCAACTTTCTGGCCAAGCAAACGTTTTCATAGGTAGGGGTTCTTTGGGATATGAAAAATTATTTTAGGAGTTCCTCCATGGGAAAAAGGTTGGGAATCACTGGTATAGGGACTTAAGATAAACATCCAAAATTAGTGTATGTAAACTCATTTGCTATGGCCTTTTAGTACTTCTTTAGGTTGTCAGTAGGATGCTAACAATGTAATAAATAGTTCATTTTCTATGCTCAAGTGATGGTGTAGTAATGAGTATTGTATGTGGTGCAGCACTTGAGATATCAGCACTTGAATCTATTTGCTGCAACCTTTGTTGGCAACAAACTCAACATTGTCACAGAGAATATGGTGGTTTTTGAAATGCTGAACAGTGTTGTTATATCTGTGGGCTCTGTATTCCGTTTTTCTTTTAGCTCCTGGTCTCTTTAAACAGCGTCCACCTCTCAGCATCACTGCCTCAGGTCCACTTCTGGCCCTGCATGAAGAAGTGGAAGCCTTGTTGTTCCTATCTGAGGGGAAGCCTTACTTACTGGAGGTAGCTGTTGTGCTAAATGTCTCCACATGTTGTGTGTTTAAAAGCTGGTGTTATGTTGGTTCTTTGAAATACCATTACACTTGAGATTCAAAATGAACATTTTACCCTTGGAATGCACATCTGAAAATATCACCTCAGTCTTTTTACACTGAGAAATTTCAGTGAATTAGCTCTTAAGTGGGCTACAAGCCAAATTCTTGTTGAAAACAAATGTAGCAGAGATGGAAAATGACAATATTAGGGAATGCTATTATGGGAGACTGACTTGGCCACTGTTGGGTAAGAACAAAATTGCATCCCTTCTGAAAAAAAAATCATATAAAAAAATCCCATTTAAAAACTTGACCCTGCTTTTAAGAGTAACTCTCTAACTGCATTGAAAAGGCGTATGTGTGTCTCTCTTTTAGGTGATGTATGCATTACGGGAGCTAACTGGATCACTGTCCGTTCTCATTGAGATGGTGGTGTACTGCTGCTTTTGTAATGAGCACTTTTCCTTCACTGTGCTGCATTTCATCAAGGTACAAAACTTATCAAAGTAGATTTTCAGCATATGATCTGTTCTAGGCTTTTGATTTAGGGTAGTATCTCGTGCTTTAAATATTTGGGGATCTTAAGTATTCTCTGCAAGCTCTTCGGCACTTCCTTTAGGTTTTACATTTTGAATAAATAATTCTAACTTTGATTTTAGTTTACAAAAAAACTATTAAACAGTATATTGAATTGCATCAAATATATGTTGATGTGTACTCTAGCGTCTGATGAATTTTGTATTTCTAACACACAGAACCAGCTGGAAACTGCCCCTCCTCATGAGCTGAAGAACACGTTCCAGTTACTTCATGAGATATTGGTAAGTGAAGAGTAAAGACATGTATATGAAGCACTGCCCAAGATGACTGAGTTACGTGTAAATACCTAATTCCAGGAAGGCATTATTATTATAGTCACAGTTCTCACACATGCATCCTGTAATCTTGCCTCCTTTCAGATGAGAGTTTCAGTCTCTTCTATGCTCTCTTATTTACTCAATATTGCAATAGTCGATGATATGCCACAAGTCACTTATTTTTCATTTTGGACCTGAAGGGAGTCAGGTTCAGGATTCTTAGGAATGATTGGAGGGGACACAGCAAAATAAAGAAAATGGATTTCAAGAAGGCAGACATTAGCAAACTCGGGGAGTTGGTAGGTAAGATTCTATGGGGAAAGCAAGTCGAAAGGGAAAAATAGTTTGCGGGTTGGCAGTTTTTCCACAGATGCATTAGAAAGGGCACAAGAGCAAATCTCATGCCTAGGAAAGAGAGGGGGTATGGCAAGAGACTATCCTGGCTTGATCAGGAGATCTTCAATTATCTGAAACTCAAAAAAGTCCTACCAAGAATGGAATGTTAGATCAGATTACAAAGGATAAACATCAACAAATACCAACAAGTCCATAGGAACAAAATTAGAAAGACCAAGGCACAGAATGAGATTATTAAATAACCTAGAGGCATAAAGGGTAACAAGACAACATTCTACAAATACATTGAAATCAAGAGACTAAAAATAGGGAAGGCTGGTTATTCAGTGGGGAGGAGGAACAATAACAAAATGTGGAAATGGCAGAAGTACTAAATGACTTTTAGTTTTTCACCAAAAAGCAGTTGGACATCTAACTTAATGCCAGTGGAAACGAAATAGAATCAAAAGATAAAATAGAGAAAATAAATGGAAAAAATACCAAGACAAATGTAGATGTCTTCATGTCACCGAGGCTTGATGAAATACATCCTAAGATACTCAAGGGGCTGAGCCATTAACTATTATCTTTGAAAAGTCATGGATAACAGGAGAGATTCCAGAGCACTGGAAAGAGAAAATATAGTGCTCATCTATAAAAAGGAAATAAGGACAACCCTGGGAATTACGGACAGTCAGCTTAACTTCTGTACAGGAAAGACAATGGAGCAAATAATTAAGCAGTCAGTTTGCAAACGCTAAGAAGATAATAAGGTGATAAGTAGCAGTCAGCATGGATTTGTCAAGAACAAATCATGTCAAACCAACCTAATAGCTTTTTTTGGCAGGTTAACAAACCTTTTGGATGCGGGAAGCAGTATATGTGGTATATCCTGACTTTAATCAAGCTTTTGATTCTGTCTTGCATGACCTTGCCATAACAAACTAGGAAAATACAACCTAGATGGAGTTACTATAAGATAGGTGTATAACTGGGGAGGAGGAGAGACTGTTCCCAGAGAGTAATCAGTGGTTCGCAGTCAAGCTGGAAGGGCATATCAAGAGAGGTCCTGTAGGAATAAGTTTTGAGTCCAGCTCTGTTACTTTCTTCAGTGATTTAAAAAATGGCAAAGAGATAACATTTATGAAATTTGTAGGCAGTGCAGGCAGCCCCTGACTTGCGATGCGATTGGTTTCCAGGGAAGCGTCGCAACTCAAACCCTCATTTACAATAAGTGCCATGCACAGTTGTAAATGTGGGGCCGAGGATGTAAGTCAGGGGTTTTCGTCCCCTTTCGCAATTACAAAAATGGTTGTAAGTGCAGGGCGTAGTAACTCAGGTGATCAGAAGTGGCGGGGGCAGGGGTTCCTGTACCAGTCTGAGAGGAACAAAAGACAGGACTATGCAGCACTTTAAAGACTAACAAGATGGTTTATTAGGTGATGAGCTTTCGTGGGCCAGACCCACTTCCTCAGTCTGGGGGGGATTGCAAGTGCTTTAGAGGATGGAATTAATTCAAAATGATCTGGAGAAATGGACTGAGGTGAATAGGATGAAATTCAAAAAGGACAAATACAAAGCACTCCACTTAGGATGGAACAATCAGACACACATACAAAATGGGAAATGACTGTCTAGGAAAGGAATCTGAGGGTCCTAGTGAATCACAAGCTAAATCTGAGTCAATAGGGTAGGACTGTTGGGGGGAAAAAAAACCCTACAAACATCGTTCTGGGATGTATTGGCAGGAGTGCTTTAAACAGGACACACTAAGTAATTCTTCCACTCTATTCCATGCTGAAGCCTCGACTGGAGTATTGTGTCCAGTTCTGCATACCCACATTTTAGGAAAGACATGGACAAACTGGAGACAATCCAGAGAAGAGCAACAAAAATCTTGAAAGGTCTAGAAAACATGACCTATGAGGGAACCTGGAAAATATTGTGTTTCTATAGTCTGGCAAAGAAAAGACAAGAGGGGATATGGTAACGGTTTTCAAATACAAAAGGAGAAGGTACAAAAATTAACTTCTGAGAGTAGGACAGGAGGCAATGAGCTTAAATTACAGCAAGGGAGGTTTAAGTTGGACATTGGGGAAAAAATTTCCTGACTGTCAAGGTGGTAAAGGACTGTAAAAATTGCCTACCTAGGAAGGTTACGAAATTTCCATCATTGGAGATTTGTTAAGAGTAGGCTAGATAAACAATTGTCAGGAATAGTTTAGATAATACTTAAGTTTTCTGTGAGTGCAAGGGACTGGACTAGATGACCTCTCAAAATCCTTTTCAGTCCTGAGTTTCACATAATACTAAGTCCTTTAAACCTTTTTCTTTTTGTCTTCACAGGTCATTGAAGACCCTTTACAAGTAGACAGAGTCAAATTTGCATTTGAGACTGAAAATGGATTGCTAGGCAAGTAAGCCTATTGTGTGAAATGTTGTAGTGCTTTATTTTGATAAATGTTTGATACCTTGCTGAACAGAAGAACATGTTCATCGGATTTATTTCACATGTTATCCAAAAGCCAGCCATGGTAATAGATAAGAACATAGAACATAAGAACGGCCGTACTGGGTCAGACCAAAGGTCCATCTAGCCCAGTATCCTGTCTGCTGACAGTGGCCAGCACCAGGTGCCCCAGAGAGGGTGGACTGAAGACAATGATCAAGCGATTTGTCTCCTGCCATCCCTCTCCATCCTCTGACAGAGGCCAAGGACACCATTTTATCCCCTGGCTAATAGCCCTTTATGGACCTAACCTGCATGACATTATCTAGCTTCTCTTTAAACTCTATTATAGTCCTAGCCTTCACAGCCTCCTCTGGCAAGGAGTTCCACAGGTTGACTACACGCTGGGAGGAATGGACTCTTATTGCTCCCAAATACAACAAATTCATTGAGCCAAGAAGAAGCTGGAACTTAGGTACATCTGGGGAGGATGTCAGGAGCTCAAATTCAGATCAGCCCCAAACTTAGGAGATGTGGCGCACAAATATACGGTATTGTCATTAGGTTCTCTTCTCCAGCCCCATTGTGCAATGTAGTCCTTGCACTGAATGCCAATTGAAAAAGCAGTTAGTTTATAGGAAACAACCTTTTTACTGTGAGGAAGGACTGTAAAGGATATGTGAGGTGAAAGAGATGGGACTTTTTCAGGTTTCTGGTTGACTTTCAACCCAGTTGCAAAACAGATTCCTTGAGAGGTGGGGTCCTTTCATTATGCCTTTCATTCTGAAAGGACCCTGGTCACCATGTTTTCAGTACTTTAGAACTACTAGCTCCACGTCCTCTCTCAGCTAGTTTTCATTGAGAAATTGGAAGAGGAATACAAGTTTTCTTGCTTTTTGTACTCCCGATTGGATTCTTAACTCTGAATGAACTAGTGACTGAACTGAAAAAGCTGCAGTGAAGAAAATATTCTCTCTGAACCTACAAATAGCTAACAAAAGCTGGTTCGGCATGTGCACAAACTGTTCCAGTAACTTCCACCACTTCAGTGGTTTAATATAAATGATTTTAATAATTATAGTGAGTTAGATCTTAACCTAGGTCGTCATGATTTCAAATTCAGTTTTACATGATTTTTTTAAATGTATTTTATTCAACTCAGTCTGATTTTCTACATTTTCAAACCTGTTTATCCACCCTGACTCTGTTTTAGGGTGCAGAGATAAGAAGCTTAATTACATAGAAAAATTGACTTGTAATTATGACCTATTATAGTCTTGTTCGCCTCCATTAGGTCGGTACGAGGTGATGAGTTTTGCTTTCATTTATACATCAAAGAGTATTAGGAGTATTTGCTCCAGTTGGACGTTGGTAAAAGTTTTTTGATACTGACATCGCTTGTTAATTTGCTTCCTAGTAGGTAAAACCATGTAAAATCTGTAGTAGCTTAGAACAGAGGAAGATAACAGTATTATCAGAGGTTTACAGCTTGTCTGTAAATTACTGTTTGAAATCCAGGTACAGGGCATAAAATAATTGCCTGCAGTTTTACTTTGATCTGGTTGAGACAAAAAGGAGAGTTCTGATAAAATGTAAAAGAATCTTGAACAGAATTAGTACATCAGGTATTTATAAAATATTCACACTAACATTTCTGAAAGCTCTAAAGAAAAATAAATTATAGACTACCTCTTGCCTTTGCCTTTGGCATGATATTTTCAATCAATATGTAGCTGTTTGTATCACAAAATTGTATGTAAATAATGTGTTAATACTTCTATTTCTCATTCCAGCCTTGATGCACCACAGTAACCATGTGGACAGCAGTCGTTGCTATCAGTGTGTCAAGTTTCTTGTTACTCTTGCGCAGAAGTAAGTAATGGTAAAAGGAAGTGAAAGGTTTGTTAAACTCCAAATAATTTACAACCTCACAAATTCTCAGCCTGTCACAAACCTCTATCTTGTAAACTGCACTCCTGTCACCACGAGGCTTGAGTTACTGTAATAAGTGAACTTCAAAGGCCCAACCTAGAAGTCTACTTGGAATTTTTCTGGATCTCTTGAAAATCTGATGCTAGATTCCCTAGGAATGGATTGAAGTTTTTTTAGGGAAGTGAAGGTGGGGTGGGGTGTTGTACCTAGTAGCAGCTGAGTTGGATTTCTCCTTCTGCATCTGGTTATATCAATGTCTAAAGCCAAAGAAGGAGAGCTGTATTGTGTAGTGTTTAAGTCATTTGTCATTTGCTGCATGAGAAACGTGTGTTTCTGCCAAACTAATGTAAGGAAGAATTTCTGATCTTTTATTTGAAAAGTTTGGGGGTTTAATGATTTAAAATGTATGTTCTTGGTTCACTTTAATATGCAATTAGTTTCCATTATGTAATGGACGGACTGATGTAAACTTTGCTCGGCTTCTTTTGTGTATTGTAATGTACACTTTCTTACTAAACCAGTTAATTTATTGTAGCATTTAAAAAAAACCTGTTTGCAATAATAATGTGTAGAGAAGACAATGACCGACTTGGTAATTGTAATGTGTGCAAAGGAAGAGCAGTCTCTGAATTCCAGATTTATCTGAAAGGATTGTGTTGTGGAGAATAATTATACTCTCAATTTCCAAGGTGCCCTGCTGCTAAAGATTATTTCAAGGAGAATTCGCATCATTGGAGTTGGGCAGTACAATGGCTACAGAAGAAGGTAATTGGCCTGTGGCAATTTTAGGGAGAGACTGTCTTCTCTTGCTTGTTAAATTTGCTGCCAGACTTCTATTATAAGCTGATTTGGGTGAATTTTTTGGACCAATAGGCTCTTCTGTTTTCAGGCTCCATAGTTTCAGTTTGGCCCAATGAATATTTATAGCTTTATACATTGAGAGAGAGGGACTGTTGCCTAGAGATTTAGGCACTTACCTGGGAGATAGAGACAATTTGAATCCAAATCTCCTTTCTGAATCAAGCAAACCAAAACGTTTTCTGAACTGATCTAAATATTGTCCCTGATTTTGGAGGGGGAAGGGGTGGCTTGCTGGCCAAACCAAAATATCAGTAATTCACCCAGCTCAAATCTCCTATTGCCATATTTTTGAGGTAGACATGATTTTCACCTTGGTTTCAGTGATCATTATTGTGACAGTAAATTGGTGATATTATTGTGAATCTCAAGTAGTAGTATGACATGGCTGAAGGGAAGCATTTGAAAAAGTCTCTTTATTTGGCTCCTTCTTACTTTAAAATGGAAAGGTTTGTGTGTACAGCTATGTACCCGTAAAGGACACTTGTATATAACTTTTATAAATCAGAATTTTTTTTTAAAAATCTATGGTGATCCTCATGACTTTGTGCTAGAGTTTGAGGCTGAAGCTCATCATAGAAAATGCAGTATGGAAATCTGACCTTGCCAGCGTGCTGGAGCAGGCAACCAGTCTCCACAGGAGACTCCTTAAAATCCACTCCTTAAAGTTCAGCACAGCAAAATGTGTGCATTGAACAGACACCACTTTTCCTCACAATAGCTAGAAGCCCCTAGTTCCCAATCTCTCCCAGCTGAGGCAGGCCCAGCAGTGCTTCTCCAGTACTCAAGGAGACTTAAGAAATGGGAAGCTTAGCAGAACCAGTCCACATTCTGCCTCTGCTGTCAGGACTAGGCCGTGCTCTGTCTTCAAGCACTCTGTCCCACAATCCCAGACTCTCCAGCTGTAAAAACCTCCCATCTTTCTCCCTGACACCTTTTACAAGGAAGCTGGGTTGCCAGTACAAAAACTGGACCCTACTGAAAATGTGGTAACTGGCATAAAATTCAATTTGCTATCAAATAGAAGGGTGGCTCTTATGGATTTTATTCATTCTGAGTTTGGCACCTTTTAATGAATTAAATATGAATGTTTCAGCGATGCTGACATGGACACTCCAGTTTGCTACGCAGGTCTGCCACAGGCTTTGCTTGTGTCTTCCCATCCAGCTGTGGAAGATGCAAGCGAAGCCTTAGGCATGTCGTGTGTTTCTGCTGCTGAGTGTTTAATTTTTATTTGGCTTTCATTCAGATGTCCGAACACTACTGGGCTCCACAGAGTAACGTATCCAATGAAACCTCCACTGCAAAAACCTTCCAGCGCACTATTTCAGCACAGGTACATGCCATAATCGTGGGCAGCAGTTCTGTTGTCTCCATTTCCCCTGCCGCCACCTCAGAGAGGGACCCTTTTTTCATCTTTCTATAGACAAGTGTCTTTTAAGTGCACTCTTGGAGGTTGGATCTGAAGTGTGTTCCTGACTGCCGTGGTCGCCCATAGTGAACCCATTACAGGTTGTACCTTGTGAGGCAGGCTTAAGACCTGACCTGTCCCAGACCACGGGAGGTCAGTGCCGGCCCCTCTGCTAGCACTGGCTGTGGGGCGCTCTCTGGCGGCAGTGGAGGGCCCAGCACTGACCAAGCGGCGCTCGGGAGAAGAGGCAGGGTGGCTGCGGAGCTGCACTGCCACACAGGAGCATACTAATCCCAGTGGCCACCAGGCTGTGCTCCCAGCTCCCACCCAGCCTCTTTCCCCGTCCCTGCTCAGTCAATGCCACCCCTCTGCAGCCACCAGCTGCAGGGCTTCATTCCCGGCCCTCGGCCGCAGAGCTCTGCAGCCACCCTGCCTCTTTCCTCTGTCCCCACTCCTCCCCCCTTCCTCCCTGAGTTTGAGCACCGCAAATGAGCTATTTGCAGCGCTCCAGGAGGGCCGGGGAGGAGTTGCTAAGCGGAGGGCCCAGCTCTTCCCCGGAGTGCTCCAGCCCGGGACCACCCGCAGGGATGCCAGACCACAGATGACCAAAGTCTGGACTATAGGGGTCCAACCTGTATTCGATACCACTAGAGACGTAAAAGTGGACATGTTAACCAAGGAGCCTGGGCTCATCAGTTAACCTTCACTGTTACCCGCAGCCCGCCCACCCCTCTGCATCGCGGCTCCCCTAAGTCAATGCTAAATGGTTATTCAGTATGTCTCCAATATATTTACCTAAATAAATGAATTTTAAAATCCCTAGACACCACACAATTACCTCAGTTACTTCCCTTCTGCAGAGGGGGCAGATTAGTTAGTGTGAGATTAAATACTGGGAAATGTTGGGTTTTTTTTATTCTGAACCACTGAATGAATGGAGCATATGGCCTTTTAACATCTAACCTCTCTATTCTCCATTCTGCCCTAGGACACGCTGGCATATGCCACAGCCCTGTTGAATGAGAAAGATCAGTCTGGAAGCAGTAATGGATCAGAGAGTAGTCCAGCCAATGAGAATGGAGACAGGTATCTACAACAGGTAAATAATAATAATAATCCTGTCTCGTGCTAAGAATTCATTATGAATGATGAAAGCAGTGGGCTTCGTGCTGAGAACTCCCAGTACTGCACACTAGTGACTGGATTTTAAACCATGATAAAGACAGAATAAGCCTGACTGCAGTCAGGTAGCTAACATTTCACTGTGTATCTTTGAAAGAACCAGGCGTGTACTACCATCATTATTTTTGTGTTGAAAGGGCTCTGAGTCTCCCATGATGATTGGTGAGCCTAAAAGTGACCTTGATGATGTTGACCCTTAGAGGATACCTTCGAACTGAAATATTTAACACCTGGCACCTTTTTTGAAACTGGAATCCCATCGCTTACCTTCAGAGGAGTCTGGCGAGAGAATGCTTTACAAGAATCAGTGGCCACCCAGAAGGATTTTGTTTCCTTCCAAGTTAAATGCATTCTTCATCTGTGAAGGTTTAGAAACTTTAATGCTGCAAAGAACTCCTGTGGTGGCTAGCGTGATTATCCAGACAGGATAAAAGTTTGTCAAGAAGATTTTATCAAATACAAAAAAGCTAGTGGTTGAAACTTTTATGATGTGAACATTAAATGAGTGAATGTAAAACTGTTGCTTTTTCTGTGATGCTGCAAAAAAGATTCTTTTGGGTTTTATACAGAAAAAAAATCAGTCTGCCTTTAGGTATGGAGGGCAAATTTTTAATCTTTCTGATAATATTGGATAGGAATATTCAAAATTATGTAAAGATGTGTGATGACTTACATTTACATTGTAAAATATTAGTTTAAGAATCAGTCTACACAAGGACCTTTGTATTTAATATGTCTCCCCACTGATTTGTATAGCGCCTGACACAGTTCACTACCGGGAGGGTTGTAATTCCTTATAGAATGACTTTGGCACAAAAGCTCTGGATTGGTGAGCCTTTTCTGATAACCTTCTAATATCAAATTGGGAAAAGCAATAAAAAAGCTGTTTTCTCTAGTAACACAGGTGTGTATGAAATGACGTAGGTGGGTTTAAAAAAATTTAACGTTTCAAAAGAAAAAAGCACTTTAAGATTGAATTGTTGCAGTTTGACTCCATTAAATCATCTTTTTTAAGATTTGGAGACATATTGAATAAACTGTAGTCTTAATCATGTGATCTGCAATCATTTACTTATGCTTTGAAGTTACTGAGAAAGTTGGTATTGGTTGTATATGATGATTAATTCCTTGAGTGAGTTGGGGACATTGTTGTGTGGATTTTATAATAATTTTAATGCAGGGAAAGAATGAGTTGGCTTTGTATTTTCACTTGACCAGGCAACATTTAAAATACCACAGCTAGGTTTATTTGCTCATAAATAACTGGAAACCAGTTGGACTGTATGAGCAGAACTTTGTTTTCCATGTTGAATGCAATTCAGTAATTTCTAATAGCTTGGGATACTAGCTTCTTTTGTGCCAATTGAGTTTTCATATTTGTACATTTTGCATTTTCAGTTTGTCACATTGTCCGCACTGCTTTTGCCTTTATTTATGGATTCTGCCTTACTTTAAAAAAATGCACAGAAATGGGGGAAATCTTAAGGAGTGCCTGCGTACCTTCAAAATGGATAAATTTGCCAAGTCAAAGGCACAACCAGCCAAAAAGTGCCTTTTTTTTCTTTTTACTTTTATGTACTACTGGCAGATGGCTTTTCACTGTTGTGTACTAATCTTGAAATTAACCAGTCATTTCATTGTTGAAGCAACCATCCCACATGATTTCAGCTGTACAGCTCTATAACTTATTGCAGTTTAGAGAACCCGTGTCAGAAACTGCATGTTCAAAATAAGGATGGCATTGTAGTGGATATTTTTTCAAAACAATGTCATCGAAACATGACAGAGTTAGCATATTTTATAAATGTTTCTGATAACATTCTGGGAAATTTTAAATGTGATGTTTTAAATTAATAAATAATTCATTTCACATTGACACCTCTTTCCCCACCTTCCCTGTTCCTTCCTAACAGATCATAAATCATCTCCGAGTCAATATACAGTGGTGATGTCAGTGTTGTTCCTGGGGCCAGCATCAATTATCACTTCAAATCCCTATTATTTCCTATGGAAACTCTGCCCTCTGTTACTGCAGGCCAAAGTAGCATCACTTGCAAAACTGCATCAAGATGGCTCAGGTCACCACTGTATATTCCAGATCAGTACAAACTTCCTAGTTCTGTTCATGCTTGTATAGAGCCGATGGCTATAATTTTCAGTAAGACAATACTTTGGTTTCCAGCTGCTGTCATTTGAACCTGCTGAAGATTTTTTTTTTTTGAAAATATAGTTTGACAAAACTAGCTTTTTGTGTAAATTGTTATGTGTTTCTATGTTGTAATTTTTACTGCCAATCTTTTGGATGAAAATGTTTTTATACATCTTACAATATGTTCAGTAAGGGAGCAGCCATAGCATTCCTGTGTGCTCTTTGGAATACATTTGTCCAACTAATGCATAGACATTGGCACTGGAAAAAATAGGCATCCCTGATGGGGGGGGGGGAGTTTGGGGAATCCTGGTCAATGGAATAAAGTTATTCCTTTCACAGAAAACTACTGTACTTTATAGATTGTTCATGAAACTATACTTTCATTTTGTTGATCCTCTTACCTGAACACTCTTCATAGCCAATTCTCCTTAATGAGCTATAGCTTATTACCCTGACATACTTTTGACAGCCCCTACAAGTTAACATAATTTAATTTAAAATAGGTGAATTACTTTCAAAGCTATTTTGTTGCACACCTTTATCGCATGGCTTTCTGCATGCACAGTAGGGATGTAAGCAACTAGTCAACTACCCAATAAGCATATGCTTATTGGGTACTTGAGTAGTGATTCGACTAGTCGCTTCCCCCACCCTTTGCTGCCTTTATCAGAGACGGTGGGGGAGGGGGGAAGGTGAGGAGGAGCAGAAGCTGGTGCTGGGGGGAGCTAGCCAGTTCCCCCAGCACCGTCTCCACGGGGGGGGGGGGGGGGGAAGTAGACGTGCAGCAGGGAAACAGTGCTAGCAGATACTGCTTCAGTCCCTGCTTGCACCAGTCCAACTGCTGTGCCTCCGCCTTTTTAAATGTAGCAAGAGTTTCAGGTGGCTCTTGCTACTTTAAAAAGGCAGAGCTGAAGCATGGATAGCAAGAGCCCCTCCACTAATCGAGTAGTTGATTAATCAAATGTTAACATCCATAATGCATGGTAATAGGTTGTAATGACCATCTGCACTTCTCTTCTCTGCTTCCTTACAGCAGAATAAAGTCACTTGATTAGACTGGCTAAGAATTGGAATATTTTGCTTGACACCTAGCAGGATTAGCTGGCAGTTACCAGAGGGCCAGACTCTAGAGTGATAACTTCTGTTTGTGCATGATTCATAAAACAGTGGGACTCTGGATATTCTAGTTATGCTGGTTCAAAGCAGTGATTTCTATGAAAACCTGGAAACAAAACGCTGCTGTAGTGGTGTTATATGCACCCAATCTTCTTCTTTGTACGAAAAGCTTCACAGTAGGTAAGTCACAACGCTACATTTCTTAAAGAAACAAAGCCCTTCCTGACAGATGTCTGTGCCCTGCATCCTGTGGATGGATGGTTTAATCAACAGATGTAAAAGCAAAGCATCTCTGCACTGTTGAGAATCTTCATGCTTGACCAAGGCTGCCATTTCTCATCATGTTAATTACTTGGTAGCAGGAGTCCAAGCCTTTTAGAATATGCACTAATGTGAAATCTACTGGTGGTGTAACAGTTGACCATTTGGAGCTCCAAGCAAGCTGTTATGCTACACTTCTCCGGGCTTGAGCATCGAGAATTCTTATCTCATCCCTTCACCAAATAGAATGATGCATTTTGCTCATGTATCAACCATGAAAGAGCAGACAGCAAGATGTTCATAGGTTCCAACATGCCCTAGCATGCCTCCGGGTACTATAAAATACCAATTTGCTATGGGTAATGCTTCTAGTGGCAGTTATGTGGCTCAAGAGAGAATTGCCCCTGTTGCTACTAGTTGTTTTGCTGTTCAGGCAGAGCAGCAATTATTCACTGCCCTACCAACCATTTCTGGAAGTCTAATTTTGATCTCCTTGGTTAAACAATGAAATATTCAGATTAGCACAAAGTGGGCCTAATTTTCCATGCCCTTTGTTGAGCTTTTATTAAATGTTTCTACTCCTTAAGAAACATCCTGCTGACCATCCCTGTCTCTTTAGGTAGTTAAGTTGAAATGAAAAGGGTTTTTTGTATCTTTCCTCATATAAATGTCCTGAGGTCAAAATCCAGCAAGCTGATTCTGCTTGCTTAAAAGAAAAACACTGCACATGCTTGAATCTTTGCAACAATCCAATCAGAACCCTGGCAGCTCTAACATAGGCTGTCTTTGGCACAGGTAGGCAGAGGCTAATGTTCTATTAAAACTGGTATCTGTAAGGAAACTGACTAACTTTTGGAAACATCTCAGGTTATCTGATCTGTAGCAGTATGTTTGATCTTAATGTTAAGCATGCAACAATGCTCAGGCTATTTGCAGTTTAGTCAAGACAATTAAACCCTCTTATACAGAACAGTCCTTGCTTTCAATGTCTTTATGAAGAAGCAATTCCCTGGGGAGGAGCTTTTATGTGGAATAAAGTCTTTCTGTACTATCTTCAGATGTGGTATAAGCAAGATTTGGTGTTCTCAAGAACAGCCCAGGTGAGACAGTGGTCAGTTCTGTATTAGTTAAACTAATCTATATTCCATATTAGGTGAAATTGATACTGTCTATATCTACACGAGAGAATAACTCAAGTTTTTCAGTTAGCTTTAGAAGCTTTTCCTGTATATCCATAATAAGTAAAATGACAAACTGAACAGAAGCAAATCAGTGGATGCATTTAATCAAAGGGAAAACACCCTCTGCTATTAACTGGAAGGTCTTATTTAAAGCAAAACAAGGTTTATACAGCTCATTCACCAGTACTGCTGCATATTGGTAAACCTGTGTAACTCTTACTTCCTGTAGCAGAAGTAACACATTCTTCCCATGGGCTAACAGCTTGCAGGGTACAGGTCAGTAACTTTGCCCTACTGGTACCTCTTGTGGGAGGTTGTGTAGTGCTACCCAGTCAGAAGGGCACAGAATGGATAATGCTGCAGTTGGGAATGACCCAGCCCACTGTGGGTCCATGTAGCCAGCTGAAAATAGTACTGCCTGAACTTTACCTGAGCCAGAATGTCACTGTAAAGCCCACCAGAGCACCAGCCCACACATGACTTACTATTAAGTGCACTAGTGTGAGCCGATTTTGCGTACTCCCTTGTAGCTGTACCACAGAGCCTAGACTCCGAGCCTGAATTCTGGCTCATGGTCCTGTACCTAAGTCTAACCTCCCTTGCAGCTGTGTGAGTGACCTGATGTCTCCTTTCTTGTCAATATCAATGGTTTGCACCAGACCTGTTCCCTGTTAAGAGGATGATTGTATGCAGCAGTGTGAACAATGGGTCACCTCCAGCTTTAATCTCCTGCCATTTCACACTGACTGCTGAGTAGATAGAAGAACTCCAAGCAGGGGCATACATTTTTATTTTAAAAAGACACTTATAAAATGCTGTTTATAAAACTTGAATAAATATTTTCAAGATACAGATGTAAAAACCACAGTACCATGAAAGCTCTTTATAAAAAACAGTGAATTACAGCACATTACTTCAACCATATACACTTCCCCAAGGGCGAACCTGAAAGGAGACTACTTAAAGCAGTACAGTAGGTTGACATTTTTAGTTTAAATTTCTTTTGCTCTTTAAAAAGCTAGTAACAGCTGCCAAAAAAATTAGATTAAAATCTGATTAAACAAGCTGTTAAACTAGAGGTTACAAGCTTGACTGAGCACATGCTGGAGTTTATTTGCTATGCTGTTAGGCTAACTTTTGGAAGTGGGTGGGAAAGTCAAAGCTGCAAGAAGTGCTAACCTAGATTGTCTAGTTGAAATCTAACAAGCAATAAAGCCACATTGACAATGCATGGGGTTACAGAGATTCTGGTTTTGTCTTAAACTGCATGGTGACAGAAATGAACAGCCTATGAAGATCACTAGTATACTATGCTGACTATCTCAGTGCATTGTGAGGCAGTGGTTTAGGGATTGTAGTGACATAAACCAAGCCTGGCTGAGTTACAGATGATGTAGATTAGCCTCAATACTCTTCCTAGGAATTCACACTGCATTCATCAGGGTAGTGGTTACCAACTCATCTCTGCTTAGGGCATAGAGAACTTGAAGTGGTGGTTTCAGTCCAGTTCTTACTGGCCAAGAGGCTGTCTCAAGAATTCACACAGGACAGGCTGTACTATGCTTCATGCATGATCTTTAAGAGAAGGTGGTTCAGTCACTTCAGCAACACTTACCTCCTTCAAGCCTCCACACATCCCAAACCTGGGACCTGCACAGAAGACCTCCATGCACTGAGTGATCTGTGCATGGGGATGGTATGGCCTGGGAGGACTTCCAGCTGGGAGACCTAGTGGAGGACAGGGCCAAATTCCTGCCAGTGTGGGCTAATCCCTGATGTTCCTCTCTGGTGGGTTTTTGGGGGGGAGGAAGAGAATAATTCCCTTACCACCACCCTTGCCCATTTCTGCAGCAGCCTGCTGGAGGAGGCCATGGTTCTGCTGATGCTGCTCCACTGTGCACAGAAGCTTCACTTTGCACCTTTGAGAGCAATGGCTGCTAGAGCCAGGGTTTGTAAGGCACATAGAGCGCTGCTTGGAGGAAAGGAATTACAGAAAGATCCTAAGATACGTAAAAAATAAAATCCCTGCAGGGTTTTTGGGCTAATTGCAAGTCAGACAGCGCAGGCCCTGTGTGGCATCTCCTGGAAGACCAGTCTGACTGCACAGTCACAGCCCCATGGGGACTATGGTGGCTTTAAGGCACATTTTGATCCCTGATTCTCAGCCCTGGCAGCAGAGCTGGCAGCTCCATCTCCAAGGAGAGATTATGGCAGCCCCCTACAGCAGGGGTGAGGAATCTTTTTAGGGTTGGGAGCCCCTGACCCACAAAAAAAAAACAAAAAAAAACACACACACACACCCAGGCAGGAGCTGTATCAGAGTGAGAAGCAAAAAACCTACCTCAGTGATATGGCCACAGGCAGAGGGCATTCCCCTTGTACTGTAGAGTGTTGGAGGGTCCAGGCTAGTACATGGGGGGGCCCTCCAGGCAGTGCTTTACTGCACTAACGGAGGAGCAGCTGCAGCGCATGGAGTCTCTTCCCCACCAGGTAGAGCCCATAGACTGGATCTGGCTTTCCTAATCAGCCCATGAGGCTCTGGGGCTTCAGCTCCCCACTTCTGCCCGACAGCATCACCCCACCCATCACTTTCTGCACTAGAGGATCTTTTCCCCTTACCAAATCCTGGTCTTTCATGGCCCATCACTGCCACAGCCGTTCACAGAGGCTAAAGCAGGAGGGAAAATCTGGCTTCAAGTGCAGAAAAAGAATGAGGTGGTAACACAAATACCCACAGAATGCTGCAGAGAAAACAAAGGTACCTAGCAAACTTCGCTGAGAACAGGGAAGGGGGTTGCTGACTTGGTGCAATAAAATACACCACCACCACAAGTCACCCTCAAAGCCCTTGACTGACCCAGATTCTAACGTAGCTGCTTTATATGCAGGAGTTGTTTCGGTTACTGTTTGATGGGACTTCTTGCCAAATGTCGCCCTGCTAGAATGCATATGCAGTAAATTAGGCAGTTCCATGGAAGAAGAGAGGAAAAAACCCACTCATCCTCACGGCACTGGGATCGAGAGTATCCAGACACGAATGGCCTTTACGTTGTAGGTGTGTTATGACTCCCACTTGCAAGCAATGACTGATTCTTGTTTAATCAGGCAGCACTAGCCAAAGGGAGAAGTAGCCTGAGCTCTGCAATCCAGAAAGGTGATGGTTTTGGAATGTGTCTTGGTGGAATGTCAGATTTGTCCCAGCAGGAGCACCTGGTAGCCACAGGCAGGGTCCTCACTAGTAGTTGGAACTGTGCTTGTCAGCTTCCAAATGTCTGCTTCTGCAGCAGATGGCAATGGAGGCTGCCCCTTTGCCCCCAAGGGCACTTGTTACCACGCAAGTGTCATCCACAGCGTAGGCGCCAAGGGTGCCAGGACCCCAGGAATACGCATTGCAGCCGGTCAGAGTCCAGCCATCACCACAGGACACTGCCACCTGCCAGGAAGAGGGACAGACTCACTCTCAGAACTGGGATAAGCAGGGACTGCTTCGTGTATTTCAGTGGCCGGAGTGAGACACAGTAAAGCAGCTTTCAGAGTAGGTGGGGGGCGGGAAGGGGATGGAAGATCCATTAGGAGGTCGTAAGAACGATGGCTATAGCCAGCAAACGGCTTCTGAAAAGGCCTCCAGTGACTGGTTCTGCCTTACCTTTTCTTGGAAGCCCATAGGTGAGTGTTCCTTCACCTTGCATTCAATGCTGGGGGCGTGGCAGCAGGAAGTATGCACGGCCACATCCACTCTACCAACGCATCGGTGCTGTCCGGTCTCCATCCCGAGAACGGGTCTGACACTGTCACTAAACTCTCCAGCAAGAGAATGGGAGCTACAGCCTGCCGAGAGCACAAAATACTTCAAGGTGAATGCGCAAAGCCTGCTCGTTAGCAATCCAGGGTCAGGGACATTGGCTTCTCTTGAAAACCATGAAGCAGAAAACAGCATGCATGGAATGGTGTAGGCCAGGGCACATCTCTGCCAGAGCACCTCAATCTGGACATGAATGCTCCCGAACATCAACAGGGGCTGCTCTAGAGTGGGAGATGCCACTCAAACCAGCATGGTAATTGTGATATGTGGACAATAGGTATGTTAGATATTGGGTAACTGAACAGTTGTGTAACCATACAAAATAGTCACTTACACGACTATTCGATAGTCCCTGGGGGGTGGGGCCAGCAGCCAGTGTGCTCCTGACCCCACTCCCAGGGAAGTCCTTTGCCACGCCATGCTGCTGCCTCTGTATCAGAGGCAGCAGCACAAGGTGGCAGGTGGCGCCAGTCCACAAGGGGAATCCGATTGAAAACCAGCTCCATTCACGAACCAGCTGCCTGCTGCTCTGTGCTGCTGCATCCAATACAGGGGCAGCAGCGTGAGGAGGCAGTTAGTTGCGCCTGTCCATGGGGAGGGGGTGGGGGGTCCAAAGTTCCCTGCAGACAAAGGCTGCTCCATGGGACACAGAGGAGCCACTGTCAGCAGCGAACTTGGACCCCTTCCCCCCCCCCCACAAACAGGCCAACAGAAGCAGCAGTGCAGAGCCAGTGCTGGGAGAAGCCAGCTTTTAAGCCAGTTGCCCTTGCTGGATGGGCAGGCAGATTCGGTGTTCGTGGGGAGCCAGCTTTTAAGGCAGCTCCTCACAGGCACTGGCTCCCGCTCCCCACCACGTTGCTGTCTCTATATCAGAGGCAGCAGGGTAGAGGAGGAAATGCATGTAGTCAACAAAATTAACCAATAAGCCTGGGCTTATCCGTTAATCGTATTGTCAACTACACGTTGACCTCCCTACTGGACAATACACTCTGGAAAATAAGATGAGACCCAAACATGTTACCCTGCTTAGGTCATAAGTATTTCATTTCAGACATCAAGGCTAAAAGGATCCATTTTGCAAACCTCCAGCTATCCAGGAACTGGAACCTACAAACAACAGCCAGAGTGTTTTGAGTCACTGAACCTGCCTGCATGCTAAGGGAATACGTGTGTGTCGCAATCAGCCCTGTGAGGAGAGCGTGAAGTATTGGGAACATATCAGACTAAAGCATCAGTTTGGGAATTATCAAACCAGCCTATGCAGCACATAAAAATAAATCCAAGGACCTCCAAGCACTTTATAAATATTGAACTGAACTGAACTTCCTAAGGGGATGTGGCAGGATGATTCTGATTGTACGTGTGACTGATCAGCTAGGCAGAGAGACTGTCTGATAAATTCTGTGATGTTTAGAATTAATTCTAAGACTCCCAAGAGTTCCTTTTAAATTGCATCTCTCATTTGCAAAGAACAGGCCGGGCCAGTTTCACACCAGAGAGAGCAAGCCTCCACTAGTTATCCTCAGCAAGACAGCTACCGTACCTGTCAAAACGTGGTTCTCCTTGGAGCACCCCACTCCGGCTGTCAAAGTACCATCCGCAACCTGGGAACTGGTGTGAGTCTGGCAGTCAGCTTTGGGCCAAATGCAACACCTCGCTATAGCATAGACACCATGGCCACCAAATGCATTGTGGGCCACACACTGCTTCCCGCCTCCATGAACCTACAATTCAGAAAGCATCATCGTAAGGTGATGTTTTGGACTCTCCTAGTCCCTACCCACTGGCGCTGCAGGAGCCGTCAGGCTGTTCCCCACCCATGCTGGTTTATAAATCCGACAGTACCCCACCCCTCCCCAGGGGGAGCATCACCTCGATACGCTCTCCTCGCCGCTTGCCGTTCGGGGAGTAGCTGGAGCAGCTCAGCATCTCCTCGTTCCCGCTGCAGCGCACGATGGCTGTCGCGGAGCGCGTCGGCCCGGACTGGGCAGACCACACGGAGCGGCAGTACAGCTGCTCCTCTGAAAAGGCACAGCTCAGACATTAGTCCTGCACAGCAGGGTTGCTTCAAGTCTATCCGCACCCTCAGCAGCACAGAGGCGAAGTGACTGTACAAGGGGCCCCGTTCATTCAGGAGTGTAGGTAAAGTGACAAGGAGCCGGCTCAGTTCCCCTCAAAGCAGCACACCGAGCTTATCCTCAAACGCGAGCCAGACCTGCTGCTCTGGGCCCGCAGAAACTCCCACCAGGTTACCAACTTCCTCATGTCAGAAAACCAGACCCCTCCCCCCCACTGCTCTGCTACAGCCTCAAGGCCGTGCCCACACTTTGCTCACTGCTAGACTCCCACTCTCTCTCCTACCTGCTTGATCCTTTCCTCCTTCCGTCCCCCGCCTGGGCTTCCTCTGCTCCTGGACTGGAATGAGGGCTGCTGCCTGCCCACCCGCCAAATACAGGTAAGGAGGTGTCCCCTGCTAAACAAGGACTGGTACCGATTCATGATTTGCCACCTCACCTGCCACTCTGCCCAGTGTCACTGGATGTTTGGTGTCCAGGCAGTACACCTGACAGGATACTGCCAGGTCTCCTTTTTCACTGGACTCTCTGGTTGAAAATCCAAACATTCCCTCCCCTCCCCAGGCAACCCAGCTTTTCTCACACGAATCCAGAACAGCCAGGTCACACAGGAGAACGTAGCTTATGCTTACAATACAATTAAACCCAAAGCCAGCCTGTGTCTGCTAACTCGGCCTAGAGCTAAGGGGCTGTTTAAGGGCCATGTTCTTCACCTGAACATCTACACTGTAATTGCACAGCTGATACGGGCCACCTGTGGGGGTTTCACTGCCGTGCAGACTAACCAGCAAGGAGAGCTCCAGCCCCTAAGCGCCCATCACTTTAGTCACACACCTCTCAGCCTTAGCAAGGCCACGCTACCACCTGGAGCTTCTCTCCCTTTGCTGCACCGTGTAGCATTTGTGACTCACCTGTGGTGAGTTTGCTGGGCAGTCCTGCCACTCTGTTGGGTGTGACCAACCTCTGGTCTTCAGGAAACCAAGCCTCATTGATCACATTTTTGGTGGAGAAATGAATTAGCCTTTGCCTCAGCTCAGAGAGCGTCAGCGTGGAGTCGGTGTTCAGAACCATGGCTGCGAGGCCTAGGAGAGAAGTACGTGCATCATTTCCGTCTTAAAACGTTGATTTAAATGTGAAAACATGCGTAGAAAGCCCTGGTGCCATGGGATTTTCTTTGCAGTGTCCATGTACCCGCAGTCAAAGCAGATGGTAGATCTAAGCCATGGCAGTCCTGGGGCCATGCTCTCGAGTAGTGTGGCATCAGGCCACGTGCTGATGGCTTGTAGCCGTGTGTCCTGTAGTTCTAGCTTGCGCCTTTCCCCAGGGCAGCACCATGTCTGCAGGGCCCCACCTGCACTGCGTGATCCAAGTCACCTTCCAGCAGCCTCATAATAAATCACATTGTAACCAAGCCCTGTCTTTTCCATATTACGAGACACACAGCAGTTGTTTTCCGACAGGGAGAAAACATGGCTCGGCTTTGCAGCACAGATACTATTTGGTATCCAGGAGGTGGGCAGGCGTTAGCCCGCCCACATCTAAAGGACCTCCCCCTATCCTGCAGGGAGGGTCCACAGAACCCAGAAAAACCAACTAATTACTGGGGACAAATAATGAAAAAACAGGTATGGGTGAGAGTCAAAGGGTTAAAACGAGGGAACCAGATGGGGATACCGAGCAGAGAACCCCGGACAGCGCCCACTGCCCCCCGAAGGTTTTGCAGCACAGATGTATTACACAGCAGGGCCTAGAAACCCCAGGGGAGATCAGGCCCCCACTGTGCTAGGCACTGTACAAACACGTAACAGTCGCTGCCCCCCAGAGCTCTCACGCTACACGAACAAAGGACTATTATCCTAGTGTCACAGATGGTGAACTGAGGCACAGAAAACTTAAGTGACTTCCCCCAGATAACCCAAGGCTCCACCACGGACTCCAGGAACTGAACGTGGCGCTCCCGAGTCCAACACCTCCCCTCCCCCATCAGAGGAGGTAGGACTCATGTTTTAACCACATCCCCCACGGTGTGATCGAATCCAGTTCTGCACAGGTTTGCACTTATGCTAGTCAATGCAGTGTGTTGTGCTGGGGATGGTTCATTTTACCCTGCTAAGACACATGGTCACACAGCCACTACTGCCTGATCCTATGCCTGCATTTAAAAAAAAAATTAAAATAATCAGTTCACCTGCTACATGTGCAGCAGCCTGGGATGTCCCACTCTGGGAAGTGAAGCAAGTACTACAGTCACTTGAGGCCCCGATGATATCGTCACCGGGGGCAAAGACATCCACGCACCGGCCAAAGTTTGTTCCTAAGGTTCCCATGGAGGCAGGCTGGTCCTGGAAATCGGTTGCCCCGACAGTGATCACCTAAGGGTTACAGTGTAATGAGACAACTGGGACTTCGGCAGCAGATGGAGGGTATGGGACGTCAGTGTGTGTTGATTCCAATTTAAATGAGTGACAGGTGTATTTGGGAGGAGACGGGAGCGAGGGCATTACGCTGCACTTGAGACCCTTTCAGGCTCAGCAGTAAAACGTGACGATCATTTTGAAAGCAAAAGCTGGAGGCCATGTGATCACACAAACTCCCAAACAAATGTCCCGCCCCCCCGGCCTGTACAAGGCGAGTCAACAACATTTTGCCTTCGCAGGAACACAAAGCCACACCCCCTTCAGGGCTGAGGGAGCTGTAAGAGACCAGGACTATGTGACCCCCTCAGGATGCGGCTGAAAGGTCTTCGCAAGGGCGGGGGTAGGCAGGAGCACTGAGCTCCTTCCAGCAGGAGCTATGTGCTTTGGGGTCTGGAGCTACTGCCACGACAGGAATCAAGGACACGCAGGCCTAATAACCCTCTACCTCCCGTACAAGCTTCCTGCCAACCACCAAGTCACCCTCCATCTGCCACAAGGCACAGTGGCCCCAGCCAACAAGGAAGGGGCGGGACCTGGGAGTCGCAGGCGGCAAAACCACCTCATAACATTGGACGGGCTGCAATATCCCAGGTAGTGCAAGCAAGCACTCAGCACTGCCCCCAGACCGTTAACAGGCCCCGAGCATAGGGAATGCGATCTGGTGCTTTTCAGGCACCCCCTGCAAGAAAGCACCGGGGATAGGGGGGCATTTTGCCTTCCTATTTAGGGAGCTCCAGAGAAGCTGCAGGATGGTCCGAGTATTCCCCCAAGAGCGGGGATTACAGGAGCAAGGGCAGCCATAAAGCCTTATTCCCCCGCTTGTAACACACACTGCGGTGAGGACTATGCCTCATAACACACTATATCCAAAGGGCAGGAAATAACTTATCCCATCTACACCCAGGGAAACGGAGGCACAGATGGGCTGACATGCCTCGATCAAGACCAAACAGCCACCGAGTCAGGAACAGAAGCCAGGTCTCAATGAAAGCAGTGTGTCCCAGCCCCATACCTCCGGTTCAGACGCAGGGGAGTACAAGCAGGCATCCTCCTTGTAGTTGCCAGCTGCAGCTATCATGACCACCCCTGTCTGCACCATCAGCCGACAAGCTGCATTCAGAACACGGCTGTAGCCTCCGGCAAAGGGGAGCAGCACCACTAGGGGGCTGTAGAGCTGGGCAGTCAGGGTCTTCTTGATGAACTCCAGGCCTGTTGATCAAGTACAAGTGAAACTGACAGAAGACTCTCAGAAAAGGATCTAAAAACTCACTAGCATCCTGCAATTGGGGACCGCCGGAAAGACTCAAGATCCTTTTCATGTGAATGTTCTTAGTAGTAACACACAGGGAAAGGCCTGGCTCCAACCCAGCCCGAGAATGCTGGGTGCGTAGCCCTGTTTTCCCTCCACAGTGTTCACTCCCCTTCACCAGGGGGGTGAGAAAAAGCAGTTAACCTCTGTCCTCTCGAGTGCACCCTGTCACAGGCTGTTCAGAAGCAGATCGGGGTTAGGGACTAAAGTCCTGCATTTTCAAGAGAGCTTAGAAGAGTGAGTACAGGGCCCTTCAGAAAAAATCTACCTTGGTACATGAATGGGTGTTGAGCACTAGGGGTGTGAAAGTGTAACCATGTCAATGGTTAACCTAGGAGCCCGGGCTCATCTGTTAACATTCATGGTTACATGCAGGCTCCCAGTGTGCACCAGTAGCCAGGGAGCCGCCTACTGCCCTGTGCTGCTGCCTCTGATACAGAGGCAGCAGCACAGAGTAGCAGGCAGGGGCCAATACATGCAGGGAGCCAGCTTAAAAACCGGCTCCCCCATGTGCACTGGCTCCCAGGGAGCCGACTGCCATGCGTGTAATCATGTAACTGTTGAAAGTTTCAGCAGTTACTTAATTGCACACATTTTAACATCCCTATTGAGCACCTGAGACAAGCCAGCCCCATAGGCCTGAAGCCAATGGGTGTTCTGTGCACATTGAAATGGCCAGGCCTAAAATCCCACCAGTCCCATCGAGAGAGACAAACAGACAGACACACACGTTACTCACCAATCAGGGTCCCGCTGACTGTGCCCTTGCCTTGGCAATTCAGCACGCGAAGGCTGCGCACACTGGCTCCCTTCGCCACACCAGCGTCCCTGCCACTCACCACCCCAGCCATATGGGTCCCATGGCTGTCACACTTGCTGGCCTGCCAGAGAGGGGAAGTCAGTCCAGGCAGCAGAGATTTCCAGAGCCATTCCACTGGCAGCAATACGCACGCTGGGAGCTCACTCCTGCACACACTTCCACGTGCACTCGAGTGGTTGCACTGACCTCAACAGAGGGACTCGTGCATGTCCACGTCTACAGGATCAGGCCCTTTATGTGCTACCACCATTCCCATCATTGCACTAGTGCGCTATTCTCTAGTGCAGCAATTCTCAAACGTTTAGGGCTCCGGAGCCCTTTACATGCATAAAAATTTATGCGGAGCCCCAGCGGTCCACTGATTGTATGTGTTGTACCTATCGATGTTTCCAGTTTGTCAACCCCACAGAGCCCCTGGAGATGTCTCGCGGAGCCCTGGGGCTCTGAGGAACACAGTTTGAGAAACGCTGCTCTAGTGCATTAGCCAGTTTCAATCCCCCTGCTAACACTGCTGAATTGTTCTGCACTAGTTATTAACCAAATTCCTTCAATTAACCACAGCCCTGTGTCTGCTGCGCTAAAGCAAGGAAAAAATCTATTCTATGTAACACAGGAATTCTTGACTGGATCAGACCCATAGTCCATCCTCCAAGCCTAGGACCCTGACTCTGACAGCAGCTAGCACCAGATGCGGGACAATCTGCCCCCTAGGAAGGTGAGATGCTGATCCCTAGTAGTTAGAGACAGGCCTCAGCCTTGAAATATGAGGTTCTCTCTTTCCCAAAAATCTTTGTTCACATTAACTCTGGAGAGTCTCATTATCCATATAACCAGGGCTCGCCAAGCGGCGGCAAGCCCCGCTCGCCAGCCACGCGGTTTCGTGCGGTTCTGCGCAGATCGCTCTGCGCTGGCACTTCGGGTTGTAATCTACTCACCATTGGCGAGTAGATTCCATTATTTGTCGAGCCCTGCATATAACCATCTTTGGTCAGCACCTTCCATTCCCACTGAAAGCTGTGGGCTGTGAGCTGAGATGCAGATGTTCTTAGCCTTAGATTTGCTAAACATTACAAAACTTTGCCCACTATTATGTGTAGAGAGGTGGCAATTGTGCAGGGTGTCAGCATGCTCCTGATCACATCCTGATCCTGAACCCAGGGTAAGGATGTGAAGAGGTGGGTATATTGGCTATACTATTAGTTGATAATGGAAGGCACTCAGTCCTGGCTTACGCTGGGTCCCGGAGCTACCCCTGCTGTGGCTCTGCAGTTTAAATGTAGTAAGAGTTGGGTGCACAGGCAGCCCAGATCTTACTATAATGTAGAGGTGCAGCAGAGATAGCTCCCAGACCCAGCGTAAGTCAATACTGAGTAAGCCCAATTTGTGCTGAGTCTGAGACCGCTGCAGCTATTATGTTTGGGGGTTGCCTGAATTTTCACAAATTCAGAATGACAGAGTGAAATCTTCCATAGAAAACCAGCACTTTTTCATGCAAAACTGTAATCAAAACCTCCATTTCCCACTGACGAACGGTTCTGACAGAAAACTCTCGAAGGCAGGACCCTGACAGAGCGCAGAGCTTCACTCACCTGTCTGTGAAAGCGTGTACCATCCTCTTCTGGCACGTTCTCAAAGTCGGTCACAAAGACTCTTCCCTCTATCTCCCGGTGGTTGCTCTGGATGCTGGTGTCTAGTAGGTAAACCTCGACCAGATCTCCTTTATCTACCAAACACAAGCCCCAAGGCAGTCAGTGTGAAAGACAGCAATGCCCTCAGAAAACATACACATGGTTACAACCAGCGCAGTCACCAGTCCTGCTCCTTAGCCAATGGCACACAGATGTTCTCTGGGTACTGCCATCTTACAAACCACGCTGCTTCATTTTTACAGCAAAATTACCAACTCCTGCAAACAGTGGCTTGCAAGGGGGGAAACCCCACAACAAACAGTGCACCCATCCACTACCAATATAGAGCCCAATCCTGCAAACTCTGCAAGCACATGACTTACAGGGTAGTTATGCAAGCTCCCTGCCCCCCAGACCCATGTCCATAGTGGTTTCTTCTGTTCTCAACTCCATCTTCCTAAGGAATTATGAATGGCACTAATGAGCTGGAGGGGGAGCAGGAGAAAACAACGTAGACAAGGGCTCTGCTCCAGATGATGCCAACCTGCCCTGTCCTCACAAGGTTAAGTTTATCCCCGATTTGGAGAGGAACATTACCATGAAGAGTTGATTGGCTCTGTCCCCTTCTAACTAGCCATGCCCCCCTCAAAGCCTGCCAAAAGTGCCAAATTCACTGGAGACGAGGACATTGGTCCCACTGGGGTAGGGAAAAGGGTTTGGTCTAGATTTGTGTTCTCCTTCCTTTCTGCATACACCTGGAACTACATTGGCACAGGTTTCCTAACTTCTCTGCATGCAATTGCGGGGGGCAATTTTGCCCCTGGAAATAATCCCGTCCCACAAATTTTCCTTAAAATAAACTCCAATGAGAGGAAAAGAAAAACAACCCCTTACTGGGAGGGTTATATTCTCCAGACTTGCGCTGTGCTGGGACAATCCTATCGAGGTTCCAGGGAATGCTCTGAGCAAAAACGTAGGAGTCCTCTTCGATGTAATCCACGTGCGGCAGCCTCAACGCCTGTGCAAAAGAAACAATCGCAGAGAGGTGGGCTGGAAGGACACCGCCTATCTACTGAATACTCAGGGCACACCATGAAGAACAGAAACAACCTGGGAGGCTCTCAGCTGTTCAAACTACCAGCTTCATTGCACCAGGCCAGGGGAAAGGCTGCAGCTGCCCATGGCAGGTGGCTTATTCTCTCCTAAATAGAGACCTAGGCTCTGACCCTGCACCACTGAGTGCTCAAGTCAGGCCCAACCAGCAGGATTAAACACCCATGTGTGTTGCATGTGGGGAAAAGCAATGTGAAGACAATCCCAGACATAGAGGTGATAGCGGAGGCACAGATCTGGCTGCCAGGTAAAGGGGTTCTACACCTCACAATCACATTCATTTACTAATTTCCATGCCTTCGTTCTTCTGAGGTTCAATTCAGCAAAGCCTTCTGAGATCCCCAGGTGGAAGGTGCAAAGCATAATTACAGAGAGCAGTGCCAGGCACTCCCTCTGCCAAGGATGCAGTGCTGCACTGGGAGCAAAAGGGCTGACCTCAGACTCCAAACTCAAGTTGCCACATGGCAACACACTGCACTGCAGCCATCACCCCAACAGCATGACAGGGTAGGGGTTTGGAGAGATGCAGTTGCTGGCGTTCATGTCTGCAACTGCAAAATGATTGTCCTAATACAGCAACAAATTATAAATGGCCCTGCCTCTGAAATTTGCAGTAGCCCAATCAAGAGAGAACACTAAGTAAAACAGCTTCCTTAACTGAGTTTCTTCTCGGGTGGAATTCCACACTCTTCTCACAGTCGCCCCCTCAGCAGAGGAGCATGGTGGGTGGAATACCTGGGACTTGCATCACCTTGGATTCCTCATTGGACCTGCCTTACTTGGATTCTTTTGGAGTTTTATAGGCCCAACATTCACAATTTGTTTCAAACATCAGTGAGATCCCACACAAAACAGCAGGCATCGGAAAGATGAGATGCAAAAATCAGCACAATGATTTTTGTCCCTCTCCAATGACAGTGGATTTGCCAGATGAGTCAGACCCAAAGTCCACTTAATCCAGATTCTGTCTAGGTCAGTGACTGGCGCTAGATGCTACAGAGGAAGTTACCACAAGCCTCCTGCAGGCAGTTACGGAATAATCTACCAGCAGGAAAGTTTCTTCCTTAGCCCCGTAAATTAGAGATTTGTTTATGCCCTGAAACAGGAGGATTTACAACCCTTGCAAACGTGGATGGAGAGGTTGGTATTTTAATCCTTACTCTTGCAACTCTAGGGCTACATCTACGCTGCAGGCTTCTTGTGCAAGAACTTTTTTGCGGAAGAGTTCTTGTTCAAAAGGTCTTCCGCAAGAGCACGTCCACACTGCCATGTGCTTTTGCGCCATAGTGTCTATGGCAGTGTGGACGCTTCCTTGCGCAAGAAAGCTCTGATGGCTTTCTTGCGTAAGAAATTCATGTTGCCTGCCTACACTGCCTTCTTGTGGAAGAGCTCTTGCACACGAGGGCTTATTCCTCGTGGGGAGAGGAATAACTCTTCCGGAAGAAGCCCTGTTTTCCGACACTGTACTGTAAATTTACTTGCGCAAGAATGTGCATGCAGTGTAGACACTCAGCAAGTTTTTGCACAAGAACAGCCGTTCTTCGCAAGAAGCTGCCAAGTGTAGACGTAGCCTAGGTGTTCTCACTATCTAGTGTGACAGATGTTCTGTAGCTTGGAACCTGTTACTTCCAGCCTATGCTGCTTTCCTTCCTGCCTTTAGATCTGTGTTTCTTGCCTCAAACTATTACCACTGGGGAAAAAAGCCAACTCTCCACATTCCCTGCCCTCTCCCAGATGCCTCCAAACAGAAAACAAAACCAGTGCAAGCAGAAAAAGAGAGTTTTGCAACATCCTCTTACCATATCCAGCACATCACTGCTCATCTTAACGACAAAGCCCTGGAACAGATCCTGGAAGATGTGCAGGATTTTGGTTAGGTAGCCATGCTTCGCTGCCTGAGCTTGCAGCCTGCGGATGGTTCTCTCTGTCTGGGATTTATGAGTTTCCTCCTTCAGCACCACTATGTACTGGCCAGGTAATCTCCACATGTCCTGGATTTAAATGAGGAGAAGCAGATTCTTCAAAGCCATGCACCTTCACAGAGCAAGCTCAGCTGCTGGAGCTGTTACTTTAATCAGCACAGCAGAGTTCATTTTGTAATGGGACCTAACACGTGAGCAGAAGGAAAAAAATTGTGTGCAGGACTGTGAGCCCCAGCCAATTAAAAATCATGAGATTACTTTTTTTTTTAATCTCATGACTGAAGACAATTTGGGGTGGGGTGGGACGGCACCTGCTGCCAAACCTTCCCTCTGCAAAGGTAAGAAAAGAGTCCCAGTGCTCTGTTCCCAGAGTCATGCAGTTGGGTCTATGAAGGCTTGAGAACCAGGGGCTTAATCAAATCCCCGAAGAGGTAGAAAGCAAACTAGTAAGGCACCAGGTTTATGGCTTTCTGGTTTGAGTCTGCAGCATGCGCTTGAGTCACATTTCCAAACTTTTCTCTGCAACCATAAGGGCTAGAAATTTACCAAACAAAAGGAAGATTTGTACCTAATCACTTCACTCAGGAGCTGGGACTTGAAGAAAAGTACCTAACACCATGAGATTCACTGAGCCTGTATTGTACCTACAGTGAGGCACCGAGCTGCCAGATGAAGTATTCAAGTCATGGGAGGATGCAGGTGCCAGGTCCATTCAGAGCCTAATGTAAGCATGAAATAGCCCACACTTCTCATTAACCTTCATGGACACAGACGCTGTCAATGAGAGTCGTGGCAGCTGCATTATGCTTGGAAAACATCTTACCAAGCCCCACAAAAGTGTGAAGTCACCAATTCATCATGGGAAAGGGGGTACTGCAGCTTTCTGCAAGGGAAACAGAGAGGGGTTTAGCCCTGGATAGAAGGCAAGGGTGTGGCAGTTCAGCAGACAATCTCCAGCAGATGGGAGACCAAACTAGCACCATTCCATATAGTGTTCGCTGTAAGCTTGGGCAGCCATCCAGGAGAGATTCAAATGCTGCCTGATTAAAAGAGCACCCACAGCCAGCACTGTGTTTATATTGGTGGTGCACATCTGCACATGCCCTGGTGCACTCAACAAAATTTATTCCACACACAGATGGGGAAAAAAATTGAGGGAACATTGATTCCATATGCTCAACTCCACCCTCAGTGACCAGATCTCTCCTTCACCCTCAGGACATGCCAGTCATCCTCCTATCCAAATGCAGCTCCAAGCTGCATTAACCAGACCCACACCTGCTGCCAAACCTTCTTTCTGCAAAGGTAAGCAGAGAGTCCCAGAGCTCTGTTTCCAGAGTCATGCAGTTGGGTCTATGAGGGCTCAAGAACCAAATCCCCAAAGAGGTGGGAAGCAAACTAGTAAGGCAGCTGTAAGGGGCTGGTGCAACATGCGAATGCCACGTGTCACTGCATGCCCCGGCTTCCCAACGTGCCTTCCCTAAGCCTCTTTTGCAAGCATGGCTGCACTGCAACCCGCCAGCCCTACATGCAGCACAGCCCAAGGCCTCTACCCAGACTAGCAGGCACGTGGCTTTATTTATTTGATTTTGCTGGCTATCACAGGGCCCAAGGGACCTCAGCAGACCTCCCAGGGAGGGCACCCTGAGAAGGTGGCATCGGCCAACCCCGCTTGCTATCCCGCAGCACAGCTGCCTCTCGCCTGCTGCACCAGAGGCTGTAGGCATGTCACTGGCTCTCATCCACCTGCCCATCACCCCAACCCGCAGCGCTGGACCTTCCAGCGGGAGGTCCCGTAGGTGGGCGAGCAGCAGCGCACCTACCGCCTGCACAAGTCTCGCTATTATTTGTGATTTATTCATTTTACTGGGGGGGGGGAGGAGGGGAATCAGGTCCTGCCCCCTGGAGAGGGAGTCTTAGGAGTGGGGAAGAATGGGGGGCTCTTGCCCCTGGCAGAAAGGAGCCCTTGGGAATGGGAAGAGAGTTGGAAACTGCTGCCGCCACCCCCCGGGGGAAAAGGACTTGGGGAGGGATGGGGCGAGTCCTGCACGGAGTGGGAAGCTGGGGGGAGGGGTGCAGCGTGCACCTCACCCCACAGCAGCAGCCATGGGGTCGCGGTGCCATTGGCCCAGGCGCGCGGCGGGACGCCATACGCCAGGTGGCCGCGGTCGGAGCGTTGCAGGGCGAGGGCGAGGTGCGGGGGAAACTGAGGCAGGCGGCGGCTAAGGGACATGCCCAGGATCAGCCGAGGAGCCCGTGGCAGCACCGGAAAGCAACTCCCCGGCCTCAGACCCACCCCCTCTCATTCTGCCCCAAGCGGCTCCTCGACCCCCTGCCCGCCAGACCTGGGCGCACAAGTGGGGCTGCCAGGGCGACGGTCCCCGGGCGCTCGCTGCAGCCCCGTGCCCCTCGCCGGCTGCACCCAGCCCCGGGGCCGCTCACCTTGTTCGTCCTGTAGAAAGCGGCCGAGCCCAGCGGCTTCCCGACCTCCGTCTGGTTCTCCTCCTCCGAGGGGAAGGACAGCACCAGCTCGGCCTCCTCGTCCGGCTCATCCTCCGCAGCGGCGCCGGGGGCCAGCAGAGCCAGCGCGCCCAGCAGCAGCAGCAGCGCGCGGGGGTGGCGGCCCATGCTGCAGGGCGCCTTAGAACCCAGGGCTCGGAGCCTAGAACCCGACTGGCGCGCGCGGGCTGAGCCTAGAACCTGGCCGGCTGGCGCGCGAGCTGAGCTGAGCTGCGCGGGGAGCCGGGCACAGTCTGCTCCGCCAGCTGCGGCGAATGGTAAATGCTCCCCTCGCACACACGCTCGGTGTTGCCACTCCCCCCCTCAGACTTTCACGTGCTTCCCGAAATCTTTTGGGCGTGGATGTGCCGGATCACGCCACTATTGTCCCATCGGACCATTCTAGCTTGTTAAACATTAATTGGAGTTCTACTCATCCATTGAGATCAGGTCTCTGCCCCCTTTTTCCTTCCTGGCGTCATATTACAGGATTATTTAAACAACAAAAAAAATACCATTCACAGCTTGAGCAAAAAAAAGCTGATTTTTTTTCTGTGCATGAGCTGCTCCAAATACACAGAGAACAGTCTAACTAAATGCACCTCAGCAATGACTGCATTAATAGAGGGTGCTCTCTTTTATACTTTTAATGTGCATACAGTTTTATATATACATATTTCAAACTTCCTACTGGGGATTATTCTACCATATACAAGAAATAGTTGATTCCACTTCTCCGGGGTAAAATAAATTAACATTTTCCTCAGTACTTTGATCTCAGGAAAGAGCATATTTTCCAAGGGCAATGCAGGCCTTTCACACGATCATACTGAGCCTAGCCACAAGCAAATGCTAACAGTAAAACAGTAACACACACAGATGCAACCAATTAGCCCAGCTGGGGACAAGCCTTCTGACTGGAAGGCCTATAATAAGATGGGGCATGGGAAAATGCATTTGGTTTTTTTTTAAATTAGCAAAAATACATAGTTAAAATCCATTTCTAAAGCACACACTTAGGGTTTCCAGATGGTTTCAACAAAAATACTGGACACACTTGACATTACATCACGAGCTACATTACATCTTACTTAGAAAATACCAGACATTGATATTTTCTCAATTTGTTTCCTGAACAGAAAGCTCAAATACTGGACTGTCTGGTTCAAAACCTGACACCTGGCAACCCTACGCACATGCCCCCAGATAAACAATCCAGAAGGAGAGAATTTGTGCATAGCAGTTGTTAGTTGACATCCTGATGTCCCAGAAAAGACACAAATGGTAGTAGAAACTTTGGAAAAGAATCAACCTTAAAACTAGCTTTCAGTGCATAGTTCTGTATGATCCTCAAGGCAGGAATTCCTTGCTTTACTTGTCACACTTGACTTGACCTAATATAAAACCTTAGGATTAAAGCAGGGAAAATAAAATGGCTGCTCCATAAAATCCGGAGTGACCTGCAAACTAATCCCTGCCAAGATCTAGCTAAATTTAGAGTGAAATGAAAGCCAGCCCCAAGAAATATTAATAGCGTCATTATAAAATTAAAAGAACCCCTTCAGTCCACCATCACATGCGCTGTCTATCTACTTTTGTTATCACTTTACTGCACCTGCTCCTTTGAACAAAAGAACAGCAAACCTAGACTCATCGTTGGCAACCTACAGAGAAACCTATGTAAGACCACTGTAAGACCACTACTAGGAGGTGACATTGACATGCCGGCCTTAACAAGAAAGCATAATAGGGCAACAGGGACTGTGAACATTTACAGGCAACATGATTACAATGGGAGGTTGGTCAGGTCAAGAAAAAAAATCATGGACAGCGTGATTTTCCTATATGTCCATGATCTTTTTGTGTGTCAGTGATTCAACCTGTATCTGCAGTTCCTATGGCTCCTGCCCTATGGGTCTGGGCCTAGCGCCATGCTCTGGGCATTGCAACCCAGTTACGGGGTCACAGCAGTGCCCAGATTTGGCCCAGTCACCCCTCCATCATGATGGAAAGGAGAGAGGCAGTAGGCCAAACAAAAGCATCACTGCAATCACGGCACGTGAAACAGAGAGCCAGAATGTGGGATGGGTTCATTATCCAGCCCTTGCCTCCCTTCCCTGCTAGGTCAGGATTAGGTTTGAAGTGTGGGGGCAGAGGCTGCTACTGAGGATGGTCGGTGCCCTTTATTTGTTGGGGCACTTTTTATCAAAAATTATGGTGCTGTCACTAAACCCTAACTTTTACTAAACTTACCATGACTCTGTTTTTTTATTTAAAAACACCATGACAGACCTGGCACCTTCAACCTGATAATTCAGTGCTTTGCACCATGGAAAGAAATGAAAAGAAAGAAACATTGGTCCAACATATGCCTTGAAATGGAACCTCCCTCAACACAAAACAAACCCAGACTCCAAATAACATTGAGCATTACTATTTTTAAGCAACTCATAATAATGTGAGAGCCAATTGCTGTTCACTTCTATTAAATCTTTACTGAGAAATGGGCCAAGACCTGTGACATTAATCAGGGGTCAGTTGGGGGAATTTCATTCAGGAATTCTGCTTGAAAACCAATGCCATGTTGTAGTGCCTCTATGTTTGCAGAAGAGCAAAGAATTGGCAGCATTCAAGTGTAATAACATTACAGAGAGGAGGAAGAAGCAATCCCTTCATAACCCTAATATATTCTGTTCAGACATTTTATTTTTGCTATTGATAACAAAAATCTAACTGAGACTTTCCATGCATTAGGAAGAGAGCAGGCAAATCAAAGCTAGAAGCTAAACAACTGTTTTCAGAGGATGGAGTTTGTAAGTCGCTTATGGGCTTAGTCTGGAGATGAATTTTCATAACAGACTCTAATCCTGTTTAGGATTTTTTACAGAAGCGTCACACACGGCAATGATTATTATTATTTTTTTAGTGTTCTGGTCTATATTTTTGGGCAGTTGTTAGGATTTCTTTGCTACAAAACCACTAGGAAATATTTAACATATCTGCTTGAGGACAATGTGCTTATACAGGGCAGCTTTGAAGCAGGAAGCCTTCAAAAATGTATCATAGTTTAGACCAAAATATACAGCATGTTGGAGGGCTTATTCACAGGGGCAGATAAGTTCAATACACTGGGCCTCAAGAGACCTGCATCCTGTTCCCAGCACTGCCACTGACCTTCTGGGTGACCTTGGCAAATCACATCACCTTTCTGTGCCTCAGTTTCCCCTTCAACTCATGTCTATTTAGATTATAAACTCTGCTGGACAGGAACTGTCTCCTTCTATGTGTTTGTACAGTGCTTTTCACTATGGGGCCCTGATCCTGGTTGCACTTCTAGGCTCTGCTGTGGCTAAATAGAAGCGCAGGTTATGCGATAATATTAAGAAATAGTAATTACATTTTACATTTAAAATCACTTTATTTGTATTTTCCAGTACTTTGGTCCAAATAGCATGTGCTGAGCAACTCTGAGAGAATCACACTAGCATTGCCTTGGTACAAATGAGTTATTACTAAGCTGAAATTTTCAAAAAGGCTCAATGGAGTTAGATACCAAAACCCATTGAAACTCAGTGGGAGTTTGGCACCAAACTCCCTTAGGGCCCTTTGAAAACCTGTGCTCTGTAACAGCTGCAGCATCAGGCTCTGGTTTTGGACATCCAGGTGCAAAAGCAATTAAATTAAATGGACCTTTGCAACCAAGAAGAGCTTGCAGCTAAACTCAAGGGGCCAAAACTAGGGATGTTAGCATGTAGTCATTTACACAATTAACTGATAAGCCTGGGCTTATTGATTAATCCTAACGACAACACTCATCCCCCCTCTTGCTGCCTCAGTATCAGAGGCAGCAAGGCGAGAGGTGGGAGCCAGTGCCCATGGGAAGTCAGCTTTTAAGCTGGCTTCCCACCATGCCGGATCCTATGGAGCAGCCACTGCTGTCTATGCTAGAGAGGCAGCAGTGAGAAGAGATGGGGGGCAGGTGGGAGCCAGTACACATGGGAAGCTGGCTACCTGCCCTCCCTCCCCCCAGCACTGCTGCCTCTGATACAGGTGTGTGTGTGAGGGAAAGTGGAAGCCAGTACATGCAGGGAGCCAGCTTTTAAGCCAGTTCTCCATGCATGCTGGCTCTGTGGAGACGCCTTGTCTCTGTTACAGGAGGGAGTCAGTGCTCGGGGTAGCTGGTTTAAAAGCCGGCTCCCCATGAGCACCGGCTCCCATGGAGCCACCTGCCCCCACTCTGTGCTACTGCCTCTGATGGAGAGGCAGCAGCACTGGTGTGGGGGAGCAGGCAGGAACCAGTGCATAGGGGAAGTGGCTTTCATACCAGCTCCCCATGTGTATCGGCTCCCGCGGAGCTGCCTGTCCCCTGTGCTGCTGCCTCTTTATCAGAGGCAGGGGGGCAGGCTGGAGGATCATGGAGAGCTGGCTCCCACCTGCCCCCCTATGTAAACATGTAACCACTAAAAAGTCCAGTGGTTACACAAATACATGACAGTTAACATCCCTAGCAAAAACAAATGGTATAAAGGTGGCTTTGATTTAAAGTCGTAAGTTCATGCATGTCCTATTGGGGTTGGACTTGAGCATTAACCTTGTTAAAATAAATTAATTTGCATAATGAGGAAAGGACAGAAGAGGTGACTTGGCCGAGCTCATATGACATCAAAAATCAGGCTGGATAACTGAGGGGAGAAAAGAATCCTTTTGCTGCCAGTTCTCTGCTTTTCATCCATTTCGCTCAGTTTCTGCCTATCAGCTTGGCTACATCTCTGGGCAGCAGAGGCAAACCCACAAGTAAGGAAGCCCAGCAAATGGGCAGGATCCTGAAATTGACATGATTGCTCCAAATTTTCAGCCCACCCAACCCCTGCGGCTACGAGTTGTCTATCAGCCCTAAGAAACAGACAGCACATGGTTCTCATTCTGCTTGGCTGCTCCCACACAGAACTCCACCTCCAGATTCCAGCTCTCCACAGAGCATGGAAAGTTAAAAAGTTGGATATATGCTCCTCTCTCCTCCAAGGGGCGAAATCTTGTGAGACACATGAAACACCCAAGAATCAGCTTTAACATTAACACCAGGGTCAGTCAACATTTGCAGAGCTGGGAACTAATGCTAGGCTGATAAAACAACAGACAGGCCTCTATCTGCACAAGAGGCCTGGTTTTCAAAGGTCCTGGGAACCTGCATCTCCGACTGACTTTGATGTCATTTGAGGGTGCTTGAAAATCAAGCTACTATATTTAGATGCCTACATAGATGTAGGAGTCTAATTCTAAGCACCCAGTCTAGACCCTCCCGTGGTTGTGGACCTATTAGTAACAGGGATTTCTTAAGCAGCATCAGCAATGTGCCTATGGAGCAGTAAAGCACAGGGAGCAGAGCTGTCTTTAAAACCTTTCTGGGTAAAGTTTTACGGCGCGTGTGTAACCCACACACCTAGGCTATGTCTACACTGGCAGGTTGTTGCGCCAGAAGTATGCAAATGAGGCTAAGCATGGAATATCACTGAGCCTCATTTGCATACCGAATGAGCCGCCATTTTGCGGAAGAGGCTTTTGCACTAGAAGGAGCTGTCTACACTGCCCCTTCTTGCGCAAGAAAAACCCTCTTGCGCAATGCCGTTCTTCCTGAAAATAATCAGCGTAACGGCATTGCACAAGAGGGTTTTTCTTGCGCAAGAAGGGTCAGTGTAGACAGCTCCTTCTGGCGCAAGAGCCTCTTCCGCAAAAATGGCGGCTCATTAGATATGCAAATGAGGCTTGACAATATGCCACGCTTAACCTCATTTAACCCCTAGTGTGGTTACTGAGCAATGCAAGTGGTACCTAGACCACAGCAACAGTTAAGATCAAGAGACCTCTACAGCATGGGCTGGGAGCCAGCTGGCTTTTAGCTCAGTGGGTAGCGGCTCCTATACTTAGCTCCAGAAGTCCCAGGTTCAAATCCGCCTGCAGGTGGTTATGCATGTTTACCTCAGTGGCTGCTCAGCCCTTAGCCTCCCTGCCTCACTCAGTGCTTGAGACAACGTCACCAGTCTCTCAGCTTAGGGGTTTTATGAAGTACCTCACGATTTTGGGAGAAGCTGGAGCTTTCTTGTTTATTTACCGATAGCCCAGATGTGATGGGGTTTATGGACCCTACCCAGACCTGGAAGGGTTAATGTGCTGTATAGACTCAGTCAGCCCTCCGTGCCCCACACACCACAAGTCTGAAGGGAGGAGGATAAAATGGGAAGGCCCAGCTCAGTTGGAGGCTGGGTTGGTTGCAGGACAGATCAATAACACTCACGTGGTGGGAGATGAGCCTAGCCTAGTGCTGAGCTAGGATTGAGGCCTGATTGAACCCATTGCGTGGGAAGACAGGCATTGGCAGGGAACAGTTTGGAAGTCCCTGGGGACCTGATGGTCCTGGCAGCAAGGTGTCTCACCAGAAGATGTGGGACAATGAATGAGAACTGAGTCCAGGGGATGAGTGGATTAATACCCTAAAGGGGATACACGGTAAGCCCAGCTGGGCCAATTGCTCTTTTGCTTTGTTTTTGTTTGGGGTGGGACTCTGGATTCCATTGCCCCTGGAAGGGGAGTGAAGCACTGTAGTGATCTGACTAGAGTGCTAAACCATGTAAACCATGAGAGCAGGTGGTGAAACTGAGGCAGGAGTCCTGCAGTGCCTTCCCATCAGAAGGTGCACTGGACTGGTATCCTGCTCAGACCTTGCTAATGCCAGCCACTGGCTCCTAGAGTGGGAATGGTGCCAAGCTGTGCTTAGCTAAGGTGGCCCCCTAACAGTTTCCTTCTTACTTTGCAAATTGAGCCCTATTAAGATGGTCCCCATTTACCCTAATCTAATCTACTAGAGTTCTTTGAGGGGGTCAAAGGGAATCCAGTGAATACAGTGTACTTAGATTTCCAGAAAGCCTTTGCCAAGGTCCCTCACCAAAGGCTCTAAGTAAAGTACGTTCTCATGGGATAAGAGGGAAGGTCCTTTCATGGATTGATACCTGGTTAAAAGTTAGGAAACAAAGGGTAGGAAAAAATGGTCAGTTTGCAGAATAGAGAGAGGTAACTAGTGGGGTCCCCCAAGGGTCCACACCGGGACCAATCTATTTAACATATTCATAAATGATCTGGAGAAAGGGGTAAACAGTGAGGTGGCAAAATTTGTAGACAATACTAAACTGCTCAAGATAGTTAAGACCAAAGCAGACTGTGAAGAACTTCACAAGGATTTCACAACACTAGGGCTGTGTCTAGACTACATGCCTCTGTCGGCAGAGGCATGTAGATTAGACAGATCAGCAAAGGTAAATGAAGCCGTGATTTAAATGATCGCGGCTTCATTTACATTTACATGGCTGCCGCGCTGAGCCGACAAACAGCTGATCAGCTGTTTGTTGGCTCGCCGCTAGTCTGGACGTTCCCCCTGTCGACATCAAAGCCCTTTGTCGGCAGCCCCATTATTCCTCGTGGAATGAGGTTTACCGGGGCTGCCGACAAAGGGCTTTGATGTCGACAGGGGGAACATCCAGACTAGCGGCGAGCCACAAACAGCTGATCAGCTGTTTGTCGGCTCAGCGCGGCAGCCATGTAAATGTAAATGAAGCTGCGATCATTTAAATCACGGCTTCATTTACCTTTGCCGAACAAACAAATCTACATGCTTCTGCCGACAGAGGCATGTAGTTTAGACGTACCCTAGGTGACTGGGCAACAAAATGGCAAATGAATTTAATATGCAAGGCAAAGTAATGCACGTTGGAAAACATAATCCCCACTATACATACAAAATGATGGGGGCTAAATTAGCTATAACTACTCAAGAGAGAGATCTTGGAGTCATTGTGGATAGTTCTTTGAAAACATCCATTCAATATGCAGCAACAGTAAAAAAACAAAACAAAACAGAATGTTAGAGATCATTTAAAAAGGGACAGAGAATAAGACCAAGAATATCTTATTACTTCTGTTTAAATCCATGGTACACCCACATCTCGAATTCTGCATTGTGGTCACCTCATCTCAAAAAGGTATCTTAGCACTGGAAAAAATTCAGAAAAGGGCAACAGAAATGATTAGGGGTTTGGAATGGCTGCCATATGTAGAGAGATTAAAAAGACTGGGACTTTTCAGCTTAGAAAAGAGGAGACTTAGGAGGGATAGGATAGAGGTCTATAAAATCATGACTGGTGCAGAGACAGTAAATAAGGAAAAGTTATTTACTTGTTCCCATAACACAAGAACTAGGGGTCACCTAATGAAATTAATAGGTAACAAATTTAAAACAAACAAAAGGAATCATTTCTTCATACAACACAGTCAACCTGTGGAACTCCTTGCCAGAGTATGTTGTGAATGCCAGGACTTTATCAGCGTTCAAAAAAGAGCTAGATACATTCATGGAGAAGAGGCCCATCGATGGCTATGAGCCAGGACAGATAGGAATGGTATCCGTAGCCTCTGTTTGTCAGAGGATGGGAATGGGTGACACGGGTGGGATCACTGTTCATTCCCTCTGGGGACACCTGGCGCTGGTCCTTGTTGACAGACAGGATACTGGACTAGATGGACCTCTGGTCTGACCAAGTTTGGCCGTTCTTATGTTCCTCTGTTTTCAGTGGGTTGGAAGCAGGTGCCTCCCAACCCGCATGTGTGGTCCAGGAAGCAGGCACTGAGCGATGTGTGGAGGCAGGGACTGGGGCCAGACAGGTAGACTTACCGGGGGAAGTTAAGATGGGGAGGAAGGCAGTGCCATGAAGGGAGAATGTGATGGGCAGAGACTGAAGGGAAGGGCGTTAAAATGTCAGGGAGAAGGGGCTGGACATGGGAATTTGTCCATGTCCATCAGGTTCGATGTTCAACCTGAACCCATCTTGTGTGTACCCTGGAGTTGGGGGCAGGGAGCTTCCACCTGCCACTTGCTGTCCAGAAAGCAAGCCGAGCACTGGAGTTAGCACTAGAGCCCAGCTCCAAGCCAGTCTGCTGAATTGCTCTGGTGGGGCTGGCCGCGGCACTACTCACGGGCAGGGATTCCAGCCATGGCAGGGCCCTGATGCAGAAGCAACAATTTAGCTGGTTGGTGCTAAGTGACCTGGGCTATGAGGCTGGCTGCTGAAGTCAGCCTGAGAGGCAAGATGCTCCAGGCTGTCCGTATGTCTGGAAGCCAATAGGTAGCAGAAGCAATCTGGCGGGGAACATGCAGCCTTCCTTACTGGTTCCATGCAGATCAACACTTAGGGTGTGTCTAGACTACATGCCTCCTTCGACGGAGGCATGTAGATTAGCCAGATCGGAAGAGGGAAATGAAGCCGCGATTAAAATAATCGCGGCTTCATTTAAATTTAAATGGCTGCCCCGATCTGCCGATCAGCTGTTTGTCGGCAGATCGGGGGAGTCTGGACGCGATGCCCCGACAAAGAAGCCTTTCTTCATCGACACAGGTAAGCCTCGTGAAACCAGGTTTACCTGTGTCGATGAAGAAAGGCTTCTTTGTCGGGGCATCGCGTCCAGACTCCCCCGATCTGCCGACAAACAGCTGATCGGCAGATCGGGGCAGCCATTTAAATTTAAATGAAGCCGCGATTATTTTAATCGCGGCTTCATTTCCCTCTTCCGATCTGGCTAATCTACATGCCTCCGTCGACGGAGGCATGTAGTCTAGACACACCCTTGGATACACTTCGAGCGCTACTGAGTAGGAGCACATTTAACCAAGCACTGCGTTTCCTATAAGAGTTCGCTCTCCTGAGCTCGATATTATTCATTTCCTCAACCACCCTTCATCTAGCGATCTCGCATTGCTTTACAAAGGAGGCCAATAGCCTTCTTGCTCTCTGACAGCTAGAGAAACTGAGGCCTTGTCTGAGATCCCTCAGGAAACCAGTGGCAGAAGCTGGAACCGAAATCGACTCCCCGAGTCTCCATCCAGGGCTTTGTCCTCTACCCGAAAGCGCCTCCTGAAGCCGAGGGACAGCGTGATTAAGGTCAAAAGACTCAAAAGTGGCCACTGGCCTTTGGGTTGGGTTACACCCTGGGCCTGACTGGCTCTGGTGATTTTCATTGGCACTTTGGGCACTGAGAGTCTCTGAAAATGGAACCTTGAACCAGCACCTGCAGGGGAAGGGAAACATGTGAGTGTTTCCTGCAAGGCAGGAGCTAGAGAGGAAATCAGTCCGCATGCAGATGTATTTACAAGCCCCCAGGCTCCCCTCTCATCAAGTGCATAAGAAACGTTCTGGCCGTGGATTTTGATTCCCCCTCCCCCCCATAAATCTGGATCCCTTGGGAACATTTTGCCAAAAACCTGCAAGTAGGAAAATCCTACTCTCATTCCCAGTGTAAAGCTCAACCAGGAAGAGGCACTCGTCCCCCGCAATATCTACAATCGGCTAGAAATGACAATATGCGCTTTGCCAGCAGAGGGCAGGAGGCAACAAGGTTCTCAAAACTCCAGCAGCAAACTTGTGGTGGATGGGTCCGAGCAAACCCCAGCAGCGCAAGGCCGGGGGTAGTGGATGCTGGTGTCGGAGTGCTCCGCTCTGTTGCATTCTGATCCAAGTGCTGCTCTGTGCATGGTCACTCCTTGCAGGCCTTCTGTTAGAGCTGCTTATGGGCAGCTCTGATTTATGCTGGGCTGCAACAGCACTCGCCACTGGTGTGTCTGGCCCCTGGTATGTAGTTCTCTTTCAATGGGGAAACCACTCTTCTCTGAAAACTCAGGGTACGTCTACACAGCAGGGCTAAAGTCGAATTAAGCTATGCAACTTCAGCGATGTCAGTTGCGTAGCGTAAGTCACAATAGCTTAACTCGGCTTAACATCAGAAAGCCGAAGGAAGAACACGCTTCCTCCGACTTCCCTTACCCTTGTGAAATGCAGGTTACCATGAGTCAGAGGAAGAAGTCCTCCAGTTCGACATTATTTCGAAATAAAGGCTTGTAGTGTAGACGCGCACTATGTTACTTTGGAATAGCGTCCGTTACTCCAGCTCTGCTGTGTAGACGTACCTCAGGGACCAAAACCCTCCTTTGAACGGTGTATGCTTGCTTTGAAGTCGGGATGTGAAAGGTTAACTGGTTAGCCGCTAACCAGTGGGGGCTGGAGAAGCGCCCCATTTGCCACGGGCAGGGGGCCTGCAAGCAGGGACTGCTCCTACATCCAGAGCCCAGGCACTCGGAGGGCTGGGCTGTTCTGGCTGGGCTAGAGCAGCCCCTGCCTGCAGGAGGGGGTGCCATTCCAGCCCAACCTTAGCAGGTGACTCCCACGCCCCCTTTAATTGGTTAACCGGTTAAACATAATGTTTGACTGGTTAACCAATTAAACAGGATTTTTGTCTCCCTCCTTTAAAGTGAGACACTAAAATCCCAAGGGAAGCTGATAAGTAAATTGTAGGTCGCCAGCTGAGATGCACAATGGAGCTGTATGCCACAGAAGGCAGATCTGAGTTCACCTTTGGTATGTTTGTGGCAAGCGTTACCATTGAGCTCTCGAATCCATTTGCACAGAGACACCCCCCCCCACACACACACACTTCTTAAAACTCACTTACACATTTGTGTTACTTCTAGGAATATTTAGATTGGTTTAAAAAATGGCACATTTATGCCCATCAGATGTTCAATAATCCTCAGCACTTATTCATCCCCATTAGCTCCCACCCAGCAGTGCGAGGGAAATAATTGTTGTCCCCATCCTAACGATGAGGACACTGAAGCAGAGAGGTTAGGGAATATACCAGTGGGAGGGAAATGTCTTAGGGAATAGGACTTAGACCCCTGTTCTATGTTCCAGTTAATACCCAGGCTTCCTCTCCCAGGTGGGACTCATACAAGTGTAGGACTGGAAGGGACACAGAGAGGTCATCTAGTCCAGTCCCTTGCAATCACAATAAGACCACATAATAGCTAAGCCATCTCTGGCAGGTGTTTGTCTAACTATTCTTAGAAACCTCAAATGACAGAGATTCTACACCCTCCCTTGGCAACTTGTTACAGTGCTTAACTCCCCCCCCCCCCAGGAAGTTTATCCTAGGTCAGGTCTACACTAGATCTGGCAGCTTGGATTAAGGTACACAACTCCAGCTACATAGAATATGTACCTTAAGCTGAGCTTGGCAGCGTCCCCACAGTGGGAGGCCGATGGGAGCAAACTCTCCCCTCAGCTTCCCTTACTCCTGCCAAGAGCAGGAGTACCAGATGCTGCCGGGAGTGCTCTCTGAGTTTGATTTAGCTAGTCTAAACTAGACTCACTAAATTGAACTCTGGAAGATCAATCACAGCCGCATCGATCTTCCATAGAGTGAAGATGTGCCCTTAATATCCAACCTAAATCTCCTTTGCTGAGATGTAAGCCCACTGTTTCTTGTCCTGTCCTCAACAATTTCCTGACCAGTCCTGCATTCAGACCCCCAATAATCACAAGTCAAACACAGTGAAGATGTTCATGTGCGAGTATATCCTGTGTGTATTCATCTTGCATTCCCGCTTGTGTTCCGTAGGTCTCTTATGCAAGAGTATGCAAGGGGCTAAGAAGTAGGTGTTATCATCACTAGTGGCCCAAGAGGTTAAATGTTGAATTCAGGTAAAGATGTGGAGGTGTAAAAGGTTTAGTCCAACAAGGCCACAGCTACACTAGCACATATGGCAGCTAAACTTTTTTTTGCTCAGGGACTTTTTTTGCTCATGTGCGCAGCACTATGCTGGCAGGTGAGAGACAGAGCTCTCCCGCACTGACAGAATAAAACCAACTCAATGAGCAACAGTAGCTGTCTCCAGTTGGCATAATGCCAATGCTCTTAGGCTACGTCTACACTGGCATGATTTTGCGCAAGAACTCTTTTGCGGAAGAATTCTTGTGCAAAAACTCTTCCAGAAGAGAGCATCTACACTAGCATGTGCCTTTGCGCAAGAGATGTGCTTTTGCGCAAGAGCATCCATGCCAGTGTAGACACTCTCTTGCGCAAGAAAGCTCTGATGGCCATTTTAACCACAGGGCTTTCTTGCGCAAGAAATTCATGTGGCCTGTCTACACTGGTCTCTTGCGCAAGAACAGTTGCGCAAGAGGGCTTATTCCTGAGTGGGAGCATCATAGTTCTTGTGCAAGAAGCCCTGATTTCACACATTAGAACGTCAGTGTTCTTGCGCAAGAACTTGCAGCCAGTGTAGACAGGCAGCAAGTTTTGGCGCAAAAGCGGATCGCACCAATGTAGACACAGCCTTACAGTATTAGCCCAGCTGTGCTGCTCTAAGCTTACAAGTATAGACATGGCCCCAGTCATGAACTGAGGGGGTCTTGTGCTCTGGTTTTGAAGTAGGATCTGACTCCTACAATAACTGGACTAGGAGCAGGTCTCCTGGTGCAGGTAAAACAAGGACCATTTGGTTAGCGCTTCATTGTTGAACCCAGAGCTACAGACAGGGCCAGCAGCGAAAGGCCGGACAGGTGGTTTCCCTGTATTTACAGCCTTGGGGAGTCTGCTCCAGTGAGCTCGGAGGTTCAGTATTTAGGCCAGAGAGGCTCAGGAGGTTTCAATGACCATCCCAGGGCTGGTTCAACAAACTGCAGGCCGGGCTTGTCCATCACCCCTAGAGCTGTCCCGGGGGAAGTTGTCAGAGCCGTCTACTCCGCCACTGGATCACCCAGCCTTGTGGAGGCCTGATGTAAAAACAGGCTGAAATCCCAAAGCAGGGGCTTCATCTCTCCCTGGATGCTCTCAGCCAAGGCATCCTTTGGAGGCTCTGATGCCAACTGCACCAGATGGCTGTGTCTAGCCTGGCAAGTTTTTCTGCAAAATCATCTGCTTTTGCGGAAAAACTTGCCAGCTGTCTACACTGGCCGCTTGAATTTCCGCAAGAACACTGACGATCTCATGGAAGATTGTCAGTGTTCTTGCGGAAATACTGTGTGCTCCCGTTCGGGCAAAAGCCCTCTTACACAAATCATTTGCGCAAGAAGGCCAGTGTAGACAGCTCAGATTTGTTTTGCGCAAAAAAGCCCCGATGGCTAAAATGGCGATCGGGGTTTTTTGCACAAAAGTGCGTCTAGATTGGCACGGACGCTTTTCCGCAAAAAGTGCTTTTGCGGAAAAGCGTCCGAACCAATCAAGACACTCTTTTCCGAAAATGCTTTTAACGGAAAACTTTTCCGTTAAAAGCATTTCCGGAAAATCATGCCAGTGTAGACGTAGCCGATATGTATTATGAATGTATAAACGTGCCAGTAGGGGTCAGCACTCCCTTACTTCCTTATGCAGTGCCCTACATGCCAGGTGTGAGGTTTGAGTCACAAGGAAGGGCTCTGGCCAGTGTTTTCCAATGGGGGTGCGTAAAACCCTACCCAGGCACTTCACAAAGCAACCTTTGAGATGAATGGCAGCTCAGGCTGGGCCACCCTTTGAAGCTCAAACCTGCTAGTTACCTGTCTCGGGGTGAAAACACCAGCATGCTGTGTCGTCACCAGCTGAGCTCTGTGCCTGCGTCCCTGCGTTCACCACCCTATTGCAAAACCAACGCTCTTCCTCTCTGCCGACCCCACTGTGCTGTCTGGGGGGCAAAACCTGGATTCCCATCACCGGGGGGGGGGGGGGGTTCAGAACCAGGAGGAGAGACCCAGCCCTTTCCCCAGCTTGGTGCTGCTGCCAGGGAAAGAGATTCCCCTCCTACACCCAGCCATACAGCCCCGTTACTGCAGCCCTGCCACAGGCCCCCCCAAGGAGGGCAGATGGGAGCATCTGCATAGCACTTACCCTGAGCTGATCCTCACCAGCACCCGATCCAGTGGGCTGTGCAGGAGCTAGACCCTGGACTTAGAATTTATCAATTGCTCGACAACCCTCCACAGCCGGACAGTTCAAACCTCTGCTAGGAGCCTGTCTCTGCCCCCAGATCTTTGCATTTAAATAGCCAAAGGGTAGGAAGGGAATAGACACAGAGCAGGTGTGACTTGCCCTAGCTCCCAGGGCAAGCACATCGGTGGCAGAGCTAGGTCTCCGGGGTCCCGGCTGAGTGCCCCGTGCATGTTGGGTTTTACTGCTAGCAATGTCTGTGGGCTCTTCGGCTCCCTTGCCTTCCTCCAGCACCACATCAAGGTTATTTCCTAGGACTGTGCCCAGCCAACAGCTGAGAGGTACTGTTTTTAATTTCATGCAGGAATGTCTCCCTTCCTACAATATTTAACCTCCACGGATAGTCTGGACTGCTCTGTTAATGTAAGTGTCGTCCCCTTCGGAACTGCCTCTCTGGGGCTGTCTGTTGATGGGTAGCGGGCCCAAAAGTTACTGCGCAAACAGTCGTGGAGTGGGAGCTTTGTCAATGCAGCTGGCCCCCTGAGCTGGAAGGAGCTCCTCTTGGAGCAAGGGGGCAGCCCAGTCCCTGTGTTCACTGGTCTCTCTGCCGAGTCTGCCAGCAATGGCGATTGTAGCTGACACTTCCTAGAAGATGGACTGAAATGGCCGACTCAGTTGCTGTGGTGATGACCCCATGTAAGAAGCTAGAGAGCGCACTTCACGTGGGACAGAATAGCTATGAGATGCCAAGAGCTGTTGCCACCGACCGTCCGGCACTGAATATGAACTGGAGACGTAAGGCTGTGTCCAACCCCCTGCACTATCTTGGAGACCCTACTGAAGTCAACATGTCATGCAGGGCAGAGTTTTACCCCTACTCAGCGTGTGTCCTGTTCCCAGCTGTCCTTCAGGACAGCTCCAACAAATAATGAAAAGATAAAACCCACGGTAATATCACAAACAGACCAAGAATGCCACCCTCGCCAGCAAGCTCACCCTGCATGTGACAGTGCTGAAACCAATGGTCCATGTGCTATCTGTCACGTGCGGCAGACCCAGACTGCCAGACAGAAACAGAGCGGAAGGAAAGGGAGGTTTTAGGGAGAAATCAAGAGCTGTGCGGAAAGGGAAAGACTCAACTGAGCCTTTGCCCTCCAAGTGTGATGAGTGAAGAAGAGGGGACAGCAGAGGAGCTAAGTAACAGGTGATTACCCAAGTAACAGGAGGACCCAAAGAAGGGTCATTCTACAACGTAAACAGCAGTTCAAGAGAAAATAGACAGCCAAGTGCAAACAGTTGGAATAATTGTTTTCTTTTTGACAGCAGTAGGCGCACCCAGCCAGCCGTATTTAGGAAACACTTTTCTTTTTACTCCCCACCTTGATCACAGAAGTGTCAGCCAGAAACATGTAAACACTTGATAAAAGCCTGGCACTGGGTGACTTTTGCCCTGACTTCAGTGGGGTCAGGATTTAATCCCAATCTCTGGCCTTGGTTTTTACCCTCCAGTGTCTCTATGCAGGACGTAAGGGAGTATGCACCAAACCTTATTATGTGTATGGCAGTCATTCCTATGCAGACACATAGGAAGAGGCGGCTCTTGCCGAGGGCACAAGTGAGGAACACCCGCTGGGAGGGGGCGGAACAAGGGTTTACGTAGCGATGGCAAGGGGTGCAGCGTAAGCAAGGTGGAAAGGACGGCTCATTTTTGTTTGCTGTACATAAACAGGAAACAACCATGATCTTAAAGACCTCTGCTGGCAAGTCACCACAGGGACCATTTTGGGAGTAGGTCTTAAGAGGTGATTGCACTAGTTCTGGGATGTGATCCTCCCCGGGCCTTAGGCTACATCTACATTGGCAAGATTTTGCACAAAAGCGGCCTCTTTTGCGCAAAATCTTACCACGTGTCTACACTGGCCACGAGTTCTTGTGCAAGAACACTGATGTTCTAATGTATGAAATCAGTGCTTCTCACGCAGATACTCTGATGCTCCTGCTCAGGAATAAGCCCTCTTGTGCAACTGTTCTTGCGCAAGAGGCCAGTGTAGGCAGGCAACATCAATTTCTTGCGCAAGAAAGCCCGATGTTTAAAATGGCCATCGGAGCTTTCTTGTGTAAGAGAGCGTCTACACTGGCATGGATGCTCTTGCGCAAAAGCACATGCCAGTGTAGACGCTCTCTTGCGCAAATACTTTAATGCAAAAACTCTTGCGTTAAAAGTATTTGCGCAAAATCTTGCCAATATAGATGTAGCCTTAGAGTCTAGATCAGATACCAAAGATGCCAATCGGGCTGTCCCTCACAGGCTAGAGGAGACAGATAATTGTGCAGCATCTAAACTCCCTCCTATTCGCTGCAGAGTTTGTTTTTTCCGCACTGTACTCCATGGAGATTGCCTAGCTTGGGACTGAATGTAAATGCTCCACCGCTACCTCCTGCAGAGCTAATGTGGTTTAGAAGAGCAATATCGTGAAACAGTGTTCCCTAGGAAGGCTAGTCTCCCTGGATAGTACAGTAACCCCAATAATGAGGCTGCATTTCCCAGTGAATGAGATTGAAGGGGTCCCATTCCCCGGGGCCCATCCCAGTAAGCTATCTCCCACTGAAGGAGAACATTCCACACATGATTTGTGTAGACCAGCTTTTCTCCATACTCATGATATCTGCCCCAAAAATACTGAAAAACTTGCCTCAAGTTTCAAAAATAACCAAGGGTTTTGGATGTCTCCATACAGGGTGACTGATTTAAGCTGCTGCAAAGGGGCCTGGTTTTCAGAGAGGGCTGAGGATCCATCTCCTGAAAGTCAGGACCCAGAAAGTGGTGTCATCCAAAAACAGAGACTCCAAATTTTTAGTCACTTCTGAAAATGTTGGCCAAGATATTTCTGAATGCCTTTCAAAACCAGAAGCATCCTAAAAACAACCATGCTGGACTGGACCAATGGCCCATCAAGTCAAGTCTACTGTCTTCTGGTACTGGGCAGTGCCTGATGCTTCAGAGGGAATGAACAAAATGGGGAAATTCATCCATTTGATTCATCTCTTGTCATCCAGTCCCAGCTTCTGGCAGTCAGAAGATTAGGGATACTCAAAGTATGGGGTTGCGTCCCTGACCACCTTGGCTAATAGCCATCAATGGACTTTTACTACATAGAATCATAGAATCATAGAATAATAGGACTGGAAGGGACCTCGAGAGGTCATTGAGTCCAGCCCCCCGCCCTCAAGGCAGGACCAAGCTCCACCTACACCATCCCTGACAGATGTCTATCTACCTGTTCTTAAATATCTCCAGAGAGGGAGATTCCACCACCTCCCTTGGCAATTTATTCCAATATTTGACCACCCTGACAGTTAGAAATTTTTTCCAAATGTCTAATCTAAACCTTCCCTGCTGCACTTTAAGCCCATTACTCCTTGTCCTGTCCTCAGTAACCAAGAGGAACAAATTTTCTCCTTCCTCCTTGTGACACCCTTTTAGATATTTGAAAACTGCTATCATGTCCCCCCTTAATCTTCTTTTTTCCAAACTAAACAAGCCCAGTTCATGAAGCCTGGCTTCATAGGTCATGTTCTCTAAACCTTTAATCATTCTTGTCGCTCTTCTCTGTACCCTTTCCAATTTCTCCACATCTTTCTTGAAATGTGGCACCCAGAACTGGACACAGTACTCCAGCTGAGGCCTAACTAGTGCAGAGTAGAGCGGCAGAATGACTTCACGAGTTTTGCTTACAACACACCTGTTGATACAACCTAGAATCATATTTGCTTTTTTTGCAACAGCATCACACTGTCGACTCATATTCAACTTGTGGTCCACTATGACCCCTAGATCCCTTTCCGTCATGCTCCTTCCTAGACAGTCGCTTCCCATCTTGTATGTATGGAACTGATTGTACATGATGTATCTAATTCTTTTTTTTAAATCCAGTTATACTTTTGGCCTTCACAATATCCCCTGGCAATGAGTTCCACAGGTTGACAGTGTGTTGTGTGATGATGTACGTCCTTATGTTTGTTTGAAACCTGTTGCCTGCTAATGTCGTTGGGTGGCCTCTAGTTTCTTGTTAAGGGGTAAATAACACTCTCAACCTTTCCAAACCAGTCATGATTCCGTAGATCTCTAGTCTATAAGGGTACATCTAGATTGCATGCCTCTGCCAACAGAGGCATGTAAAATAGGCTACCCGACATAGTCAATGAAGTGGGAATTTAAATATCCCCAGCTTCATTAAAATAAAAATGGCCACCGGGCTGTGCCGGATCAGCTGATCGTCGGCACAGCACGGCAGTCAAGACACAGATCAATCAACAAGGGAAGCCTTTGTCGACCGCTCCTGTAAACCTCATTTCACGAGGTGTGACGTAGTGGGGGTACCTAGCTGGTTTCTATGCTGCTGGCTCTGGGGTAACCCCCACTGGCTGCCGTGGGTACCACGACCCAGCAAAACAGGATGAGTCACTATGCAAAGGGATCTCTCAACCAGTATGGCCAGACACCCCCCATGGAGAGGAACAAAGGAAGGTGGAATGCGGCCCTGGCTGGGGGGGCAGGGCTGGAAGAGTGTTGGTTAGTTGCTGTCTGGGAGCATGGAGGAGACAGCCTAGGGAAAGGGGCTGGAGTCTAGGGGCCCAGTCTCCCCCATCTCAAGGGGGCCTGAGCATCCTAGCCCAGCTCTGTGACCAGATGACATCTGTGCTGTGCTGTGCTGTATCCTGGAGAGGCAATAAACTTCCTCTATTCCACCGGCTGTTGCAGTCTGTTTGTGCCATTTCGGGGTGCAGGAGACGGGGGACCCCCAACGTGCCGTCACACGAGGCATAAGGGATCTGTCGACAAAGGCTTCCCTTGTCGACTGATCTGCATCTTGACTCGCGTGCTGTGCCGACAATCAGCTGAGCCAGCACAGCTTGGCGGCCATTTTTATTTGAATGAAGCCAGGGATATTTAAATCCCCGCTTTATTGACTATGTCGGGTAGCCTATTTTACACGCCTCTGTCAGCAGAGGCATGTAATCTAGACGTAACCTAAGAGACCCCTTCGTTGTCTCATTCCAAGATGAACAGTCCCAGTCTTTTTAATCTCTCTTCACACGGGAGCTGTTCCATGCCTTAATCAAAACATCAGCTAATAAGCTGTGGGTAAAGTGTATCTCTGTAATTTGTCCAGGTCCAGGCAGGACTCTGAAGGGCACGTATAGGTCAAAGCGCCTTGTGGGCTGGGTGTCTCTATTTATTGTAAACAAGCCTTTGAAAGAGGTTATGTTTGCATCTCCTCTGGTGCCAAACTAGGACTATCTTTGACTACATGACTTAAACGTTTCCTATTGAGATAGGGTGGGATTAAGTGCCTCAACACCAGAGTTTCAGGTTTGGCTACTTACATCCCAGCTCTGTAGCCAGTCCACAGTCCACCTCCAGCTGAATCCTGTAGGTGCCTAAACTCTATCAGCATCTCCATTCTTCAGAGTCCCATTTCTCTACGTACCATCACTGGTCAGGCTCACTGCTGCCTCCATCTAGGTATCCAGCCACTCATCTCCCAGCTAAGCCCCAGAGCGATTCACAAACCAGAGAGACAGGCATGCCCCTGCTTAAGTTGCACACAGGACCCAATCTGGTAGATCTCTTTAGAGGCTGCCTGTTAGGTTAGGTCCCATTCAGAGCCCTGCAGGAGGAGGGGCAGTATTGCCCACCTTATGACTTTTAGCCCCAAGGACTGGAGCACTTGCCTGCATTGTGGGAGGCCCAGGTTCAATTCCCCCCTGCTCCCAAAAAGCAGTGGGAGAAGCACAGGCGTCTCCTACCTCTCAGGAGAGTGCTCCAACCACAGAGCTATGAGATATTCTCAGTCACCTACTGAAGCTGTTACTCTTTGGATTAAATAATGCAAGAGTGGTTGGAGCAAGGGGACTGGATCTGGGGTCTCCCATCTCCCAAGTGGGAGCCTGAACCTCTGGCCCCAGAGTCATTCCCAGTCTCTCTGGCCCAATGACTGTGTAAGTATTTCTCCTTGCTCTGTCCACAGCTTCAGCAGGAGGACCACGAAGGGTGTTCCACAACCAGAGCAGAGGAATTGTTCAGAGACAGGCTGATGGTTTAATAGGAGAGATGAGATGTAATGGAACCAAATTAAACAGCCTGGCTACATCTACACTGCCCCCTCTTGTGTAAAAAAATATGCAAATGAGGCAAGGCGGTGAATATCGTCGTGCCTCATTTGCATACTTAATGAGCTGCTGTTTTTGCGCAAGGGGCTTTTGAGCAAAAAGGAGCCATCTACACTGTTCCTTTTTGTGCAAAAAAACCTTCTTGTGCAAGAGTCATTCTTCCTCTCTTTTTCAGAAAGAACGGCTCTTGCACATCCCAAGAGCCTGGTTCGCTGCTGCCTTGCTCCCTGTTTAATCACTTGCACTGCTGGCTACCCTATGCAGGCATGCGAGTGGAGAGCTCCAGGTCACCAGCACCAACAACCCCTTTGTTCAGGTGTGCATGACTAGCCACAGTGTGAGGCGGTGGGGCCAGGCCTGACAGGAGAATGCTTACTCTGCACCCCGAAGCCTCAGGGGAATTAGGACTCTGCAGGACCTGCTGCTACCCACAGCTGTGAACAGCAGCATTTGGAGAAATCCACCTGTCTATTTGCCATTGGTGGGTTATTTAATAACTCAGAGAGCCATTTCTGGGGCTACAAAACAGTGAGATTTGCTCTTCTCGTGGTATTTCCTCTTGTCAGGATTGTCGCATCATAAGGAAACCAAATGACACATTAGTTCGACTTCACCCAGGGCTCCCTTAGGCATTAAAAAACCTGTAAAAATGCAAATGCAAGACCCCATGTATAGGACACCCCCACTCTCCGATCCTCAAGCACCCCTTAGAATTAATCTGTCAAGATCTTCAGTTCCAGTGGCCTGAAGAGTGAATGAGCTTGTGCAGCAACAGCCTAGTTTTCAAGTGTGTGTGATCCTGTTGAATTAAAGCCGAGTACACGTGTGTGTCATGGCCTTTAGCTCAAGGGCAGATCAAGGACTCTGTGCAATTAGCTCCTGTGGATATCTCCAGCCACACACAACTTATTCACATGATAACATGAAACCACATCGAACCTACAACACCGTCATCACTGTGTATTCGTCAACACCAGGCCCAAACTTATGTGGCTCTTCACAAGTATAAGGAGCCAGGTTTTCAAACAGAGGTACCCTGTCCGGAATAACTTGCCTGATTTGCAGATGGCCTAGTTAGGAGTCACATGGCTGGAAATTGTTTTGCCTCGTCAAGTTCACACAGCTGCTGCCTGCTTGCTCCATGGCTTCCTGTCAGCTTGGCATCATTTCCCAGCCCCAGCAGGCAAACTGGCAAGCCACGGAGCCCAGCAGCTGCAGGATCCTGAAGCTGACATGAGTCACTCCGGATTTTCTGCCCAGCTGACCCCTGGGGCTGCGAGGCAGCTATTGGAGCATGAAGTGGGTCCTAGCATGTTAGCTGTATTCTGCTTGACTGCCACCCATCTGCAGAACGCCTCCCCCCAGATCACAGCCCCAGGTGGAGGGGAGGAGTTAATGAGCTGGACGTTCTCATGTATAATTAATACCTTTTAACCTGGAAACTCTAGAAACATGGAATTCAGGGTCCCTGGTATTGGTACTAATTGGATTCTGTGGGGGCTTTTTTATGATTAGAAAAAGGCATTGCTGCATCGGCTTGGGTGAGTACATTGGAACAACAGGACTAGTTTTCAGGTGGGCAACCATCGGAGAAGTTCGTCTTCTCCTCCCTTCCTAAGCACATGAACTGGGCCTGATCCTGTCACGGCTCATGCTTGTGCTGAACTCTGTTGGCATCCACAGCCCTTTCTAAGACCATGGCACTGCTCTCTCCGCCTGAAAACCAAACACATGCACACCTTTGCCACCTCCGTGTCATTGCTTTTTCAGTGCAGCATGGCTGCACCCTCGCATGCTGCCCTCTCCAGAAAAAGGGACGGAGGGTGTCACATTGCCAGATGGTGCTTGCATTGAATGCTGGGGTAGGCGAGGGGGGTGCAGATTTGCATTATGGACACCACATGCCAGCCAGATCCACAGACCTTAGTGACATGAAGACACAAGAGCTCCCCTAGTCCTTGGTAGCACAGACCTGGACTATCACAAGTTGTACCAGGGCCCCGTATTCCACCCTGTCACACCCCAGGGATCAGCAACTTGCAGCTCTCTCTGCTTGGAATAAGGACTCACTTTCCCGAGTACCGTATTTACCTAATTATTTTTATTGGACAAATGAAAAATCCATTGCACTCTTGAATAGTGGGGTTGATATTTTCAGCCCGTTTGAGCCCTGGCCTCCCTTTTGGTTGGGCACCCATAACACATGTTCCCATTAGTCTGGGCCCAAGCAGATTGGTGCCCAAATTATGAGCATTCCAGTGCAAGTAGCTGGGGCTTTGGCGCTGAATTACGGGATGGGTGTTATGGGTCCGAACTACATGTCTCCCCATGGCTCCAGGGAGGAGGCCTGTTAACCCCAACACATTCCTCTGATGCCAATGGACTCCCAGCACCCATGGCAGCTTCCTGGGATTGCAGCCTCCTTGTCAGGCAGGCCTGCAGCTAAATAAGTCCAAGCAGAGGGGAAAGTGAATGCAGAGGGCTGGCCCATTCGTTGCTCTCTGAACACTCTTCAAGCAGTCATAGTCCACAGCTGATTCCAAGCCAGGCGGTGTTTTCTGGAATTAATCACACCTTTTTTTTTTTAAATGTTCCAAATATAACATCTTCCCCCTACAAGCCAGCGCATTTCCAGGAGCCAGCACCCAGCCAAACACCCTTAAATACTGCAGCTGGCTGTGATCTCCCAGCTACTTGACCCCAGTCTGACCAGCGAGGCACTTGGGATACAGAGCAGCACGAGAGCCCTGCAACTGGGGTCTGCCTGTCACTTGCCCTTCTCCATAGTTAGGTCTCAGGCTCAAAGACAAAATCATCAGCTATGAGTAAATTCTCTGGCCCGTCTTTTAACCCATAATACATATCCGCCTCCTCTTCCACACGCTCTGTCTCTCCTGACTCTACTGCCTTTGAGCCAGGACCTACCACCAATGCACAATGGCTTGCTGGGGCAGTTGCAGGTAGGTAGTTCTCAGGTTGGGTTGGTGTTTGCTCCGGGCAAGGATCCTGTCGTTCCTCCAGTGGTGCATCAATCAAAGCAAAATCTTCATAGAGATGAGGCTCAGACCCGGGCATCTGCGTGTGGCCCTGGGAAGGGGATGGATTCCCCACTGAGCCAGTGGATCCCCCCTGAAACAGGCTGCTGGTGATGGATCCCTCTGAAGAGGGCAGATCAGTGTCCTCCAGGCAGGAAGCCAGTGGTGCAGCACCATGGGACCTCTCTGACGGGCTGAAAATGGCACAAAGGTACATTGAAGGGCACAGATTCATTTACTGGCTGGTTTCTGGGCAGCTGTTTCCCTGTTTTGTGTTTGGGCCGTGGGGTTTACGGTAAATCAAGCTGAACAGCGGCTCGCCAGCATGGGGCTGGGTTCATTGTGTCCCTTTTGCTAGCTGATGTGGGTCTGGGTCTTAGAGTGATGCTGTTCTGTTTATTTTTCCCTCCACACTGTGGATCTCAGCTGCCACCAGCCAGGTGAGGCTCTGACTCTGTATAGACAGGGAGCCCTGTCTTTCCATTACGGTACCTTCAGAGAAGCCCACCTGCGCATCCCTCCTCCTTCACCTGCTCTGCAGCAGCTTCCAAGGAGAAGGTGCATAGTTTCCCCGTGTCCTTTGAGAGTCTCCTTGCTACAAATCCTGGCACAGGCATAACCAGAATCTGGAGGTTTTCCTGCCAGTGCTTGATGGGGAAGGAGAATTCAGAGCCCCTTTCGTCACCCAGGAGACAGACCCGCTCTCAGGCTATGTCTAGACTGCAGGCTTCTTTCGAAAGATGCTCTTTCGAAAGCATCTTTCGAAAGAACATCTTTCGAAAGATCGCGTCTAGACTGCAGGCGGATCTTTCGAAAGAAAAATCCGTTTTTTCGAAAGAGAGCACCCAGCGAGTCTGGATGCTCTCTTTCGAAGACAGCCTCTTTACATTGAAGAACGCCTTCCTTCGAAAGAGGAGCTTTCGAAGGAAGGCGTTCTTCCTCGTGAAACGAGGTTTACCGCCATCGAAAGAAAAGCCGCGTTCTTTCGAAATAATTTCGAAAGAACGCGGCTTGAGTCTGGACGCAGGGGAAGTTTTTTCGGGAAAAGGCTACTTTTCCCGAAAAAACCCCTGAGTCTGGACACGGCCTCAGTTGCTAACCGATTATCCAAAAGGATTTAAGTGGGGAATGTTGCTCAAGCAGAGTGCAGTGGCCCGGCTAACCTCCCCATGCAATTTCCATTGGCTACAATAATCTTCATCTCTCTTCTGAAACTGTTGCCTACTGCTGCTTATGGGCATGATAGAAAGCCACCATGTTTTGCCCAGAGATGGATGCATTCCAGCAAGTGGGCCAGCTGAATCCCACATCAAAGTCTCCTACGATTGGTTAGTAACGCTTGTTCAGCAGTTCGGGGATCAACGTGATTTATTGTTCTGACTGTTCTAATCCAGCTTCTGACTCGGAGCCCATCACCATGGTATCTGTTCGCCTTCCTTGAAGTCTTTAAATGAAGAGGTACTTAGGTCTCTCTTTGCCTGACACTCTGACCTGAGAGCATGGATTTAAACTCTGGGGCCTGGCACTTGTTTATTGAGACTTATAACACTGTTAAGGAAGCCGCCTTCCCCGCATCAGATTTTTGAAGGGATTTGATCAGGTCTGCTACAAATAAATTGGAGGAAAAGGCAAATGACAGTTTGTTGAACTTTTAATCAAGGTTCCCAAACAGAACATTAATATTAACTACATCCCAGCTGATCACAGCAAGAGAGGAAGCTAGATTCAGGGTTCAGTCTAACAATGGTTTCAATGAATGTCATGTCAGTGCATGTGTTCAACACCCTTGAGCCTCTGCAATGGGCTTTAGGCTGGTCAGGGCTCTGCTATTATGGATCCCAGTGTAGGACCTGACCGGGGGTACGGCTAGACTACGAGAGTTTTTCCAGGATAAAAACTCTTCCATGTCCAGTGACGTGTTTGCTCTTCTGTTTTTTTTCCCCCCCGGAAGAGCAAACGCGCTTTTTTGGAAGCCCCTGTACTCCTTGTTCTACGAGGAATAAAGAGGCTTCTGAAAGAGGGTGTTTTTTTTCGGACATATGGTCCAGTCTAGACGGGCCAAATGTTGGAAAAGCCTCTTCCAACAAAAGGCTTGAAAAAACTAGCAGTGTAGCCGTACCCTGGGATACTAAGGGGCCCAAACCCTATTAGCAATCAGTGCTTGGGAAATAAGGACCCGTTTTTCTATTAAAGTGGGGAAATGAAACCAGGCAATCCTCCAGGAAAGGTAGGAAGAGCTGGGTCCCTGCAGTTAAATATGCAGGGGGTGATTTTCATAGGCACAAATGGGGACCAGGTTGCGCAAAAACTTCCCCCTTTCCATAACCTCCCCCTTCCTTTGAGTGGGTGCTGGCTCGGGCTTTTGTGAGTGAGTCACAGCTGAGTCCAGGGCTGGAGAAAGCCAGTTCTATTCGCCTGTCATTGTGCCTGGGAGAGGAAATGCGGCCCCCTAGTGTCATACCACATATAACTCAGAACATCCCAACTGGTCCAAATGGATTCAGTCCAGTTGTAGACCTATGTGTGATGCATTTGACAAGTGAGTTCAGGCCTCATCACTCCCCTGAAGAGCTATTTGCCAGGTACCATGTCCCTGCTGGCCTGCACAGCTCTTTGGCTTTACAACCACAGCCACCAAGCTGGAAGCCAGTCCCCACAACCTTTTCGCTGATGACCTGGACCGTGCTGCTGTCACTCGTCTCCTGACAGGCCTGGGCTGTTGGGATGCACCAGCGTCACTGTGGTGCGCCCACTTCACACTGCACTGCGTCCTCCCTGCACTGCTGCTGTTTGCTTTGCTAACCTGTCCATGCAGGACTCTCCACCATGACACCTCCTGCCAGTCACTCCAGGAATTAGCTCAGTGCAGTCGGTGTCTCACCCACTAGTCCCTTTTTGCCCATTCTCCACAACTCATCTGGACCCATGTCCCTCCCAGACCACCTGCCCTTCCCTCCTGGTACTGCCATGGGGCAGTGCCCCCACACTTTGGGGTACTCCACTCTTAGGGAACCCCAACCTCCTATACCCACTTTGCCTCAGTGACCCACTGCCCATCATCTAGCCTCTGCCTCAGGGACAAACTGCAGTCTGAAATGACCACCCATCCTTGGAAGGGGGATTGAACCTGCTGCCTTCTCCTGCCTCAGCTGCTCCTCCTCAGCCCAAGTACCTCACTGGGCCTCAGCCTGGGGATTACTCAGGCCTGACCTCCTGCAACTCACCTTGCCTTCCCCCAGCAGAGCTCTGCCCAAGGACCCCTGCTAGCAGGCAGCTAGGTCCCCCTCCCTCCCGAGCTGGAGCATGAGTGGCTCCTGGCCAGGCATCTTTTTATACAGCCCCATCGAGCTCTGATTGGCTGCCAGCCTCAGCCTTCTCCCAGGGCTGTTTTAACCCTTTTCATCCCAGTGAGTGCCCCGTCACACAAGGCAATAGCATCCAGGACTCACACATCGGGTACAGGCCTGGGCTCGCACACCAGCACTGCAAAGCAGCACAGGTGTGGGGGCTCAGGCTGGGACCTGGGCTCTGAAACCTGGTGAGGAGGGAGGAACTCAGAGCAAAGGCTCCAGCGTGAGCCAGACACTGACACAGCTGTTTATAGCCCGGCACAGCACAAGCCCGGGGTTTTCAGACTCGATGGCAGGGTTACTTTTCCCTCAGGGTAGACAGGCCATAGAAAGAGACAGTCTCTGTCCCAAAGAGCGTACAGGTACCTGAAGCATCCAGCAAGTTCTGATGAGACGTGTCTAGCTGGAAGGATTTGATCACCATGTCTGCTGCCTATTTTTTGTCTACTGTTATGTCCATAAAGAGTGAATGTCCATAAGTGCAACTTTTTATTGCCCTTTGGGCTCCCCGATAGCAGTTCCTCAAGGTCACTCACCTGCCAATTGTTCCTGTGACCACTAGAGAGGCTGGCTCGCTGTAGGTCTCTCCATCGTTCTCTGAGATCCTGTGGACCTCGGCCTTGGCCTGTACAAAGGGATGGGGACATTCTCCTGGCTGGAGCTCGCCGTTACCTAGGAGTGGGGCCGTTTGAACCCTCAGACATTCCACAGAGCCCTTTGCCATCTCATGGATCTGCTCATAAGATGGCAGGCTTGTCTCATAGACATTAGCTTCTTCCTGGCTGGTGTAGGGAGTCTGGGAGCTGGGGTGAGGGAGGAAGAGGCAAAGAGAAGTTAGTAAATTCTCCCATTTAACTGAATTCTGGTAGTTCCTGCTCCAAAGCAGGAATTTTATCATTTGCTGAGAAGGGAAAAGGGAAGAGAGTCATGGCACAGTGAGCCGATTTGTCTTAGAAATGGGCCAGACCCAGATCCCACATCTGAACTCCCCAGACTCTGAGGCTACGTCTACACTGGCATGATTTTCTGGAAATGCTTTTAACGGAAAAGTTTTCCGTTAAAAGCATTTTTGGAACAGAGCATCTAGATTGGCACGGACACTTTTCCGCAAAAGCACTTTTTGCGGAAAAGCGTCCTTGGCCAATCTAGACGCGCTTTTCCGCAAAAAAAGCCCTGATCACCATTTTTGCGATTGGGACTTTTTTGCGGAAAACAAATCTCAGCTGTCTACACTGGCCCTTTTGTGCAAAACTTCTGCGCAAAAGGGACTTTTGCCTGAACGGGAGCAGAATAGTATTTCCGCAAAAAGCACTGATTTCTTACAGTAGGAAGTCAGTGCTTTTGCGGAAATTCAAGCAGCCAGTGTAGACAGCTGGCAAGTTTTTCCAGAAAAGCAGTTGATTTTCCGGAAAAACTGGCCAGTCTAGACACAGCCTGGGAGGTGGAGGGGTTGGATCCAGCTCAGAGTGAACAACAGTCACCCTAGTGGAGAGGCAATCAAGTTAGCTATTGGTCTTAAGCTGCTTGCTCCAGAGAAAGCGCACAGTCCAACCCTGCGGGTGTCAAGGGCAGTGTGACGTGGGGAACCCAGTGGGGGTTTGGCCTAGGAAAGGACTGCAGGGCTTGGCTCTCACCCAACAGGCACTAGACTAGGCCCATCAGAGGAGGACTCCAAGGGGGCAGGGTGGATTTTGTCTGGGAAAGGGCTGAAATCGGTGGGATTTCTAGATGGGAAAGGACTGCAGAATAAGGTCAGACCTCCCTCCCCCCCACCCATGCTGCATCCCTCTTCACTTCCCTCTCCCCCCCACTTGGAAGTCTCTTCAGAGAGAAGCTGAGTATCTAAGGGTTGAAATAACATGGAAACAGAGTCCTCAGTTCCATAACAAGCTTTTGCTTTTTTCCCCCTCTCGGCTTACTTTTTTTTTTTTTTTTTGGACAAAATATTTTTAGCTCTCCCTCGTGCCAGAGTGTTCAGGGATTGACCTCGTCCCTGGAGGCACACAGATAACCTTGTGTACAAGCTAAGACTCTAATTAAAAACCAGATTGCAAACTGTTGAGCTGAGGCTGGGAACCTGGGATCTTTCCGACATACCAGCTCTTCTCCAGAATTTCATTTTCTATCGAAGCACCAGGCTTGTGTGACAGGAACTTCTCGGACTCCGTCTCCATGGGGACAAACGTTATCTGGGCGGGGGGGAGGGAGATAAAATAAAACAAGAAGGGGTGAATCATTCCTCTAAATGTGAACAAAGAGGGTGAATCTCCTCAGTGGAGGTTTCCCTGGTGTAGGGCTAGCACTAACTCCTTCCCAGCGGTAAAATCATACTTGGCTCACACCTGAAATGGGCATTTTTACATCCAAATCACTGCAAAGGAAGAGGTAGCTAATCCGCCAGATCACACTACAGCTGCACCAGACTAACATGGCTACATTTCTACCACAAGAATAGACCGTGCGCAAGCTACTCCCCTGGCCACGAAACTCAGGCTGATATGAAGAACCCCCATGGAGTCTCAGTCCTGTAAGGTCTTCAGTGTTCAGTGGTCCATGGAGCATGCTCAGGACCTCACCCCTGGCAGGGCTGGGACAGGATCATGTCACCAATAGGGCACCCAGTCCTGCCATCCTGCACCCAGGGGAGACAGGTGGAGAAATGCCAGCTCCCTCCAAATGGAACCGGCTTGGATTGGTCCGGCTGGGGGGCCGGCAGTTTCTGGAGCACCGATCCTAGCATCAGTCCCCAGCTTGGCCACCCTCAGCGCCTCAGAAACTATAGCAGAGCCTGAGGGGAGACAGGCCCTTTCAGAGGCAGGTAGGCTGTTCCCCAAAGGGCCCCTTCAAGGGAGTCAGAGCTGTGCCATGGACTTCAATCTGAGGAGAAGCTGGGGGCTGCAGGCTCCATGGCTTTGCCCCTTCCTCCAGGAGCCATATTTGGTGGCCAGAGCCCCGGGACACAAGGGTCTTCCCAGTGGGGGATGGGCATTTTATGCAGCCCACAGGCTGCAATGCAGAAACAGAGACATCCCGTGGGAAAGGATGGGCCCCAGGGCGTGGATTCCCAGCATTCCTGATCCGCACCCCACAGACCATGGACTGGATCCAGTGCTGAACTTCATGGCTGCCCTTTCTCACTACTACAGGCCAAACCAAAGTCCTAGAGCCAGGGGGGCCAACAGCTTTGCTGGGCCCCTGGGCAAGGTGGAAGGGGGTGCAGCTCTGTGCTCCCGGAAGGAGTGGGGCCTCGGGCAGAAGGGATGGGGCCGGGGCAGCCAGCCCTGAGCACTGCCTGGACCATGGCACATCCACCTCCCAGCCCTCAGCGCTGGCTGGAGCACTCCAGCAGCAATGTAAAGGGCCCGAGGCTCCTGCAGCCATCTCTGCACCTCTGCCGGCTCACCGGGACCCCTTTGTCCCCGCCCATCAGCAGGCCTGCCCAGAGCCAACCCTCCCCCAAAGCTTCAGGAAGTCGGGATCCAGATCCAAACTTGCACTTACAGCTCTCCCAGTACCGGTAAAGAGGCCTGACCGCCAGCATTTAAAGACACCGTATAATGCAAAATTCTGGAGATGGGTCCCTATCACGGGTGAACCCTTCAGCTTATTGTGCTGTAACCTCCCGCTCTGCCCCTCCTCTGCCCTGTGCTGTGCCTCAACACGCCCACTCATTGGCTCCAGATCCTCTCGCGAGCCATTGTGCTTCACAGAAGGACTGTCTACACACGCAGTGCTGCAGGGGCAGGCTGTACTGCTCAGTGACGATGCTACCAATGCCAGAGAGGGACCTCCCATCACCGCAGATACGCCACCTCCCCCAGATAGGAGGTGCTGATAGGAGAAGCTTTCCCAGTGACAGCGCAGGCGACACCAGGAGATTGGTCAGTAAACCTGTGTCAATCGGAGACTCTAGACCAGGGGCGGGGAACCTTTTTTGGGCTGGGGTCGGCTGCCCCATAGAAAAATCAGTTGGGGGCTGCACACGAGGGAGAAGCAAAAAATGAAAAACAAAAAAACTCACTGGTGCGGCCCCTGACTGAGAAGGAAAAAGACACTCCCCACATTTCCCTAGCACACCAGAGCCTAGGGGAGCCCAGGCTAGTAGATTTTATGTGCTGCTGTCCTGCCATGGGATGGCAGGGGTGAGGCTGGAGCGCCAGCACAGACTCCCCAATGCTGTGGGGAAGCCTGGAACTTCAGGAGCCGGATCCAGGCAAGCCAGGGGCCAGATGCAGTCCCCATGCCTGAGGTTCCCCATCCATGCTCTAGACTACAGGGCTACATCTAGACTGGCATGATTTTCTGGAAATGCTTTTACCGGAAAAGTTTTCCGTTAAAAGCATTTTCGGAAAAGAGCATCTAGAGGCATGGGTGCTTTTCCGCAAAAGCACTTTTTGCGGAAAAGCGTCCGTGGCCAATCTAGATGAGCTTTTCTGCAAAAAAGCCCTGATTGCCATTTTCGCGATAGGGGCATTTTTGCGCAAAACAAATCTGAGCTGTCTACACTGGCCCTTTTGCACAAAAGCTTTGCACATAAGGGACTTTTGCCCGAACAGGAGCAGCATAGTATTTCTGCAAAAAGCACTGATCTCTTACAGTAGGAAGCCAGTGCTTTTGCGGAAATTCAAGCGGACAGTGTAGACAGCTGACAAGTTTTTCCGGAAAAGCGGCTGATTTTCTGGAAAAACTGGCCAGTCTAGACACAGCCCAGATGTAAGGCTACAATCTAGACCAAACCTAAATCTAACCCGAGAGTTAATATACCAACGAGTAGCCCTATAGCACCTCAGAGACTAACCAAATATATATATTGTGACAGAGCAGGTTAAAGGGCTTGGTAGAAGTAGGGTTGCCAGATGGTTTCAACAAAAATACTGGACACGTTTGACACTACATCACAATCTATATGACATCTTATTTAGAAAATACCAACATTTGTATTTTCTCACTGATATTTTTTTCAATTTGTTTCCTGAACAGAAAGCTCAAATACTGGAGTGTCTGGTTCCAAACCGGACACCTGGCAAGCCTAGGTAGAAGGGGAGAGAGGCAGCTCTGACAAAAGGAACAGCAAGGGCCCTGGCTAATGAGGGGCAGCTGAGACAGGACTGCTACCAATCAATTAAGGGCCAGTTGAGCTGCCATGAGACCTCTTTAAAAACCTTCCCTGTGGGGGAGGGTGGACAGAGTGAAGAAGGAGTTTGGGAGAGGAGAGGAGAGGGGAGGGGAGGGGAGGTGGAGAGGAACAAACAAGTGGTAAGGAGATTCAGAGGCGCTTAGCAGGGAACGACACCAGCCCTGCTAAAGGCTGCAAGGGAAGGTGAAGGGCTTGAGCAGTGAATGTTTGAAGACTCCCTATTCCCAAGGGGCCAGAGGGGGACCTTTTTTTCTCAGCCCTGACTGGCCTGGGGCATCGGCCCCGACGCTCTGTTGTTTTGCAGAGGGACAGATGGCCAAACGCTGAAACAAGGCGAGCGAGTCTTATGCTGCAGTCCCTAAACTGTGGGATAGTGGGCAGAACGGGGGTCTGGGACCCAGGAGTGGGGCGGATCCTGTCGCAACATATAGTATCATGAGCTTTTGTGAACCACACCCACTTCCTCAGATGAGTGAGCGAATGTCTCGTTTCCATTGGGAAAATGGTGAACGTGGGATAGCTGTTTCTTCGGGGAATGGGAGTTTAATTGTTTTACTGAGCTGCTATCAACATTCTTCAAGGAGATTTCTTGAAAGAGACTTTAATAACCCACAGAGTCAAAGGGCCTAGGGGTTAGGCATGGATTCAGCAGGGTCTAGGATTCTTTTCCCCTTAATCTAAACTGAATTTAACAATTTTATATGAAACTGTGAGCAATCGATGAGCAATAAGTAAACACTTCCCCCTCCCAGCATTTTCCTGGCTGTCTCCTGTGCCTTCACTTACACAGCAGTGTTGTTCTTTAGGCAACAGATCAATTTTTTTCCCTTACTACACAAATTGCTTTCACGGTGTCGTGAATCTCTTCAATAAGCTGCTTGTATGAAAACACTTCTGCTGTGCCAGCCTGCCCCTCTGATATGTGTCTCCCAAAAGAACTTGGTGAAAGAGTCTTGTTAAGGCAAAAAGAATCCTGTGGAAAAGCAGAGTGAGCTGAGAGAGACCGTGGGGGGGGGGGGGGGGGGAGACTCTCTCTTTCTCTAAGATTTGTCCATTTGCTTAACTTCCACCTTCTTAATTTGCATGAGAGAAATGTGGATTTTGGGGATGGTGACCAGTGTTCCCTGTGAGCTGAGTGTGTGGCCACCCAGGAGAGATTCAAATGTCACCCAGCTGATTAGCAGAGCGCCCATAGCCAGCAGGATGTGTTTGGTGCACATCCGCACATGCCTCGGTGCACATAAAATGTATTCTGCATGCAAATGGAAAAATATTAGAGGGAACGGTGGTGGTGACCTTGAGAAATGAATCGAGACATTTGCCATTCTTTGTTTCCTATTGATCATTTAGCAGCAACGAGTTACACGGCAGCTGTCACCGGGAGGTATAGGAAAGGGGTTGGGGGAACGCAGGAGAGATTCTTTAAATGATTCCTCCTCTCATTAATAACAGGGATTCAGGGCACATGCCTGTGCAGTCAGCACAGCCTTCAGTAACGCCTGAAGATGTTTTATCCCCAGATGAGAAGAACGAAAGACACCCTTGGAGCTCCCCCTGGGCCTGCTTCACCTGTAACTCTCCAGATCCAGAGCCAGCCTCCTCCACTGTCCTCAGGGTTAAAGCCAAGCCTGGCAAAAAGCAGGCTCTTTGGGGATAGAAGGACAAAGTGAGGCATCTCCTCTGAGGTGTCAAGGAGCACTTTGAATGGCTGGAAGGACGGATGGTTTTGTAGCCCCAGTTTAATGTAATGCTCTCAGCTCCCTTCCAGAGAGCGTGGCAATGTATCTATTCCCCTTGCTCCGTGTGCTCCGTGCCCAGAGAGAACTGGAATTGCTGCTGCAGAGACAATGAGGCAGAAGAAGTGACTGCCCTCTCTTCCCTGCTCCACTCGCAGCTGTTTCAAGGGTTTTAGTCAAACCAACCTCAAGTTGCAGGTAACTTTTAAAAGCCCCTTGGAACACTAGTCTGAGTTATCTGACTGTGGCAGAGGGCGTATTACGAAGCCCCTTGATGTTCCCTCGCCCCTCTCAAGGGAAGCAATGCATTACACACCCAGGAGAAATTGCCAGCCACTCAATGGGATAGCAGCAATATCCCAGAGCCAGGCACAAGCACTGACCAGTGATAAATCGGCTGCCAAAGGAATGCTGAGCCAAGCCTTACAGTGACTGTACAATCACTACTAGTGGATATTTTCATCCCTGGTCTCTCAGCACTGTGGAAGAAAGGGTAAGCATCCCCATCCTCATTTTACAGATGGGGAAAGTGAGGCATAGAGGAGTTAAATAACTTGCCCAAGACTGCACAGTGAGTCAGTAGCAGAGATGGAAATCGTGCCCCCTCCCCCCAGTGTCTCCTGGTCTGGTGCCTTAAGCATGGCACACACTTCCCCTCCATAGGGCTGCCACAAGAGTATTTAAGCCACCGCTATTATTAAGCCCTGTGGAGGCTTTTTGGCTCCCAAAGATGCCTCGCAATGCCCCTCTACCCCCTCCCAGAACCCCTGCGCCAGAGAGGCAGCCCAAGAAAGCACAAATAAGAGAATTGGCCCTACCTTGGGGTAGCACTGACACATGCTCCAGGTGATCCCCACTGCTATGGTTAAAACCCCCAAGGTGCAAAAGGTGATGTAGACGTGGGGTTTGTCCACGCTCATGATGAACATGCCAATCATCACCAGGAAGAAGCCCAGCACTATCAGTCCATAGCTGAAAGTTTTATCCTCAGCCATTGCAACCCACGCAGGGAGAAACCAAGTGCAGGACGCGCAAATGCAAAGAGAGAGCCCCAGACGGGGAGGGGACAGAGGCCGGGAGCCCTTTGCCTGTCTCTGTCCCAGCCAGCACTCCTCAGGTGCACAGCCAGGCGTGTTTTTCCAGAGGCTGGCAGGGACAAATGATCAGCTGCACATTCAGACCAGTCCTGCCCAGGTCTGAGCCAGCCAGTTTTTAATGGGAGTGTAATGAATGCAAACACGGTCCCGAAATTCACACTCCAGTGAAGCTGCCCAGCAAACTTCACTCTCACCTTCCCTCCAGGCACATGCTGCACAGGCTCCAGAGCACCTTACGCAGGGACTGCGACTCGGAAACGGTGAGATCACGGGAGGAGGGGAGCATGTGAACAGCACCAGGACCCAGAGACAAGACTAGTCACTGGGCACTTGCAATAACCAGCCCATGCCTGGCTACACCAGCTCCTTGTTCTGGAGCTGGCTTGGGAGTTTGGAAGAGGTGGGCATTGCATGTGGGCAGCGCCTCTTTAATTTTTCAGTGCGCTGCACAAATTTCATCGACTTGAGGGAAATGAGTCTCATCTGCATGACAGTCTAGCTATACTGGGGAGGGTCTCGTCCAGCACTCTCTGGTCCAGCACCAGCCATGGTCCAGGATGATTTTAGTGAGCCGAATGTCCACTTATCATGGGTGTGGCCAAACTTCCTGCAATCCCATACATTTTGTTCACAGCCACCCGTCCTGCCTCTCAATGTTTTGTGCTGTTATTTAGCTCTAATTTACCCCCTAAATGTCTTCTCAGAGCCCGGTAAGCCTTGAGAGTGTGAGTAATGCTGCTAGACCATGGATGGGGAACCTTTTTTGGGTTGGGGGCCGCACACAAGTGAGAAGCAAAAAAAAAAGAAAGAAAAACAAATCCTCACTGCCGTGGTGCCTGCCTGAGAAGCAGAAAGACGCTACCCACATTCTCCTCGCACACCAGAGCCTGGGGGGCCCAGGCTAGTAGCTTTTGGGTGCTCCAGCCTCACAGGAGAGCAGCGGAAGGGCTGGAGTACCAGTGCAGGCTCCCCAGTGCTGGGGAGAAGCCCTGAGCCTCGGGAGCTGGATCCAGACAAGCTGGGGTCACATCCAGGCCTTAGGTTCCCCACCCATGTGCTAGATAATATTGACCTCCCATGGTCCAGCAAATTCTCTGGTTCAGCACCGATCAGGTCCCAAGGACGTTGGACCAAAGAGGCTCGGTCTGTATACTTAATGCTCCTCTGTAGAGAGGTGAGTTCCTGAGCACCCGATGTGGTATAGTGGGGGTGCTGTCTGCACTGTAATCTGGGGTCCCCCTGCGCTGTGATGTGGGATTCCCACTGACTCACCCAAATGTGTATTAATCTAGACACCTAGGCTCAGCCTGAGGAGATAACAGGATTCCCAGGGGGAGAGAGAAAGGGAGAAAGGCAGAGACCAACACCAGGTTTCGGGGGAAGGGGCAGTTGCTGGCTGGGAAACATGAAGGCTGTATCTAGACTGGCATGATTTTGCGGAAATACTTTTAATGGAAAAGTTTTTCCGTTAAAAGTATTTCCACAAAAGCATCTGTGGCCAGTCTAGACATGATTTTGCACAAGAAAGCCCCGATCACCATTTTAGCCATGGGGGCTTTTTTGCGCAAAACAGTTCTTCCCTGTCTACACTGGCCCTCTTGAGCAAGTATTCTTGCGCAAGAGGGCTTTTTCCTGAGTGGGAGCGTGAAAGTATTTGCACAAGAAGCACTGATTTTTGTACATTACAAAGTCAGTGCTCTTGCACAAATTCAAGCAGCCAGTGTAGACAGCTGGCAAGTTTTTGCACAAAAGCATTCGCTTTTGCGCAAAATCTTGCCAGCCTAGACACACCCGAAGGAAGCAGCCTTAGCTGAGGGTCTAGTGATGACAATGGACCCCCTAATCCAAGGGGTCTGAGGCATCCTGGCCCTGACTCCTGAAACCACATCACATTTATGCTGTGCTGTATCCTGGAGGAGCAATAAACCCTTTCTATACTACTGGCTGGCGGAGTCTCACCTTGCTGCTGACGGGGTGCAGGATCGGGGGGTACCCGACGTGCAGCCACACCCTTCCAGCCCTGTTTCTAGAAGGGGCTGACAAAAGCCTTGCTCTCCCTTCTGCACCCACACTTTCACCGGTGCTGAAGGAGGGGTACTGATTTTCTTAGTGCAGACGAGGGCCACTGACAAATGAGAAGAGACGGGACTGTCCCAGTTAATGACCCATTATCAGAGCTGCAGATACTACTGTTATCTCTGTGCTGCTGAGCTGTACTGGACCTGCATCAGTAGAAAAGGTGAGGCTGATGCTTCCAGGCATATCCTACGGTATGTTTGTAAGCTATTGAAAAAGAAACAATGCTGGTTTATTATTTGTATTGCTTTTCCACCTAGGAGTCCCATTCTAGGGTCAGGGCCCCATTGTGCTAGGTGCTGTGCAGACACTTAAGAAAGAAGACAGTTCTTGCCCCCAGACAGCTCACAATTAGGCAGGTAGCAACAGAATAAATCCTTGTTAGCACGGGAAACTTCATCCTCTTCTTGCAAGGACCACTGGCAAGAAGGTCACGTGCCCAGCAGGACCAATGAAATATCCACAATGGCTGTGGGGGAAATCACCAAGTACCAAGATGATACCTAAAGCTCCTGCCCAAGGGGAGTGTTTAGCAGGGATTCTGGCTGGAGCCGGGTGAAATATTCTTGTTTGCAGAAAACTTCAGGAAAAAATATGGTGATTTGGTTCTTGTCAAAATTTCCCATGTATTGTAAAACAGAAACCTGAAATGTTGGACTTCAAAAGTAGTTTTCATTTAAAAAAAAATTCTGGTAAAAATATTTGGTGCTTTCATAAAGTTTTTACCCAAAACTGTGAACTTTTCCTGAAAACTTTTTGCTTTCCAGTTTTTTAATACAGGGAGAGCAAACTTGAGTCAAGAATGAAATTTTCCCAGTCACATGTTAGTTTGGGATGAAATGCCAGGTTTTATCACCATTCCTTTTTAAAGTCCAGCACTTCAGCCAACTCTAGTGACATGTCTTGCTGAGGAAACCGGCACCATTAGGGCCTTTCATAAATCCTACAGGGAGCTAGCAACCACACCCACACTGGGAGAGATCCAATTTTTCTTTCTTTGGTTCATCATTTCGGCTATGTCTTACACAGCAGAGTTATTTCAGAGTAACCGATGTTATTCTGAAATAACATAGTCTGTGTCTACACAGCAAGCAGTTATTTCGACATAATGTCAAAATACTGTCAAGCTGGAGGACTTCTTACTCCGACTGCTATAACCCTCATTGTACGAGCAGTAAGAGAAGTCAAAGGAAGAGTGCTCTACCTTGGACTTGCTGCACAATTGACAGTGCCAAAAGCCAAAATAAGCTATTTCAACTTAAGTTATGCAATTGACATAGCTCAAGTTGCATAGCTTATTTCAGCTTTTGCTCTGCTGTATAGAATATCCTTCCTGTCTCTGTGCCTTCTTGCCAAGGTGGGTACTGCACAAGAATTCATCTTCCAATGACCACCTTGCTCTCTAGATGATGGGGTTGGGATGCTATTTGTGAGAGGCCTGAAGTTAAGTGGAAGGAAAAATTTCCCCTTATCAGCTTCAACTGTTCTCAGTCCCTCTCCAGTAACATGGATTCTAATGTCTGACTTGAAATCATCCATTGTCCCGGCATAGGAGAGAGTGTGAAAAATGGAGCAGAGACGGCAGGAAAGGCAGACTCTCCAGTGAGAAAGGAGGGTGGGAAGTGGAGCCAGGGGGAATCAGAGGAGCGAAAAACAAACCTGCTGACTGAAGAAAGGAGTAGAAATGGGGAGGGAGAACTTCCCATGGGGATGGGAACATGGCATCTCTCCCAATCCCAAGAAAGAATGTTTGGCTTGGGGATGACGGCCATTTTTCCTGAGACACAGCGTGTATTTTCCACTTTGGCTAGGAGGCCAGGTGATTTTTAAATGGATTTGTCCTGGAGGAGTATGAAGGAAGTGTGGCTTAAATGACAGGTATCAGAGTGGTGGCCGTGTTAGTCTGAATCTGCATAAATAACCAGAAGTCCGGTGGCACCTTATTGACGAACAGATTTATTGGAACATAAGCTTTCATGGGCAAAGACCCACTTGACATGCATCTGACGAAGTGGGTCTTTGCCCACGAAAGCTTATGCTCCAATACATCTGTTAGTCTATAAGGTGCCACAGGACTTCTCATTATTTTTAAATGACAGGTCAAATTGTTCTGCAAATCCAAAGTCCCAGGGAATGAGAGACAATCTCAGGTTCCACTCCTGATATTTGGGTACTCTGGGATCAGGAGCAGCAGAACTACCAAGGGAGAGGCCAGGAGCCCTCATGTGAATGTGGATCATTCCCTCCCCCGAGGCTGCACCACAATGCTTTGTAGCCTTGGTTCATGGGGTGAGAAATGAGGCCTAGTCCCTCCTCTGTCCCAAGGTGTCCTACTGAGGCAAGCACTTGAGGGGCACCTCAAACAATCGGGTCAGAAATGTGTCTTTTAAGCACTATTTTCAACTGCATGATTTTTCCACAAGTGTGTTTCAAAGGGCCACGGGAAGCAACACAGACTGTATCCAACATTCAGCTGGTTCCACTGGACCGGGGGAGCTAATGGGTAAGTTCAGGTACGTGGGAGGAACACCTGCCTTTCCTTAGCAACGCTTAATGCGCCCACGTTTTCGCTTTGTCATCTCCCTTTTGAAAATGGATTTAGGAATAATTGGACTAAAAGCGTTGAGCTCATGGCGCCCCCATGTGGCTTAGAAATACAGTTGCATGAAGCATTATAAGCTTAAAGTTCCAGCCCTTCCATCAGGATGCAGGCCCCCACAAGGCTTAGACAATACGGCCCATTCGAGAGTCACAAGAATCTCCCCCAGGGATCATGGTTGTCTCCCCAGAGTCTTTACCTCCACATGGCCCATTTTGCTATTTTCCACCATTGCCCCTAGTTTGTGGGGGAGTCTTTGGAGTATCCCAGCCATCCCACCAGCAATGAGAAGCCAGATCCCTGCCAAGCCTGCCTGGAGAGGAGTCCTCAGAGCTGGATGGGAAGGTGCATGCATTTCCCACCACCCAGCCTGTCTGAAGCTGACTGAGAGAACCCTCTGCCACTGAGCCAGTGGCCAGTAGAGGCCTACAGTCTTATATGTAGCATGGGCTCTGCAACAAAGGCCGAGCTCGTTCTCTTTCAGGGGCTGAGCTGGGATCAAGGTATATTCAGGCCATGTCTATGTCACCCACACAAGTCGTGTGGTTCACTGTCCCATGTGGTGGCACTTAGACCACTTGCATCGAGAGATAAGAACAAGGGAGCTCTACAGCCTAAGTTGAGAGCCAGCTGGCTTTATAGCTCAAGCTGTAGAAGCTCCTACACGAAGTTCTAGATTCAAATCTGCTCAGTGGCAGTCACATCTACACCAGGGCTGTGTCTACATTGGCGCGATCTTGCGCCAAAGCAGCTGCTTTTGCTCAAAAACATGCTGCCTGTCTCCACTGGTGTGGAGTTCTTGCAGAAGAACACTGACGTTCTAATGTGTGAAATCAGTGCTTCTTGCGCAAGAACTATGATGCTCCCGCTCAGGAATAAGCCCTCTTGCGCAACTGTTCTTGTGCAAGAGGCCAGTGTAGACAGGCAACATGAATTTCTTGCACAAGAAAGCCCGATGGTTAAAATGGCCATCAGAGCTTTCTTGCGCAAGAAAGCGTCTACACTGGCACGGATGCTCTTGCGCAAAAGAACATCTCCTGCGCAAAGGCACATGCCAGTGTAGACACTCTCTCGCGCAAATACTTTAATGCAAGAACTCTTGCATTAAAGAGTATTTGCGCAAGATCATGCCAATGTAGACGTAGCCCAGGTGCACTTTACTGTCCTCGGAATACCAGGACACCATACCAGCAAAGCACTGCTAGTGTGGACACAGCTATTCTGGCAAAGTAGCACGGGGTACTGGCATAGTACAGCCCAGGACTGTGTCTCTGCTACAGGGTTCTGCTGACACAGCTGTGTTGTCAGGGGTGTGAAGCAGTGTGATCCCTGCCCGGCATAGCTGAACCAGGAGAGACCTCTAGAGCAGATGCAGGTATACTGGCAAATCTGCTTCTTGTAGCATAGTGTGTTTCATTCCTGGGGGTGGTTTCATGGTTCCACTTTGCCAATAGAGCTGTGTCCATGCTGCCAGCGCTTTGCCAAGATGATACCCTGGTATTCCTAGGGAGGTAAAGCGCTCCTGGTATAGACATGGCCTGAACGTACCTCGATCCCTGCTTAGCCCCTGAAAGAAAATGATCCCACGCTACATATAGGACATTAATGCTCTGTCAATACTAAGGAAATCTACACTGCAGTGATGCTAGTTCAGCCCCCCTAATGATGCCCAAGTGAAGCTGGCTTTAGAACCAAATTCAGCAGCACTAATATAAGTCCCAGTCTGTTCTGGTGCAGCATGGCTACATTAGTGGTTGTTGGGTGAACATGTATTACTGTAGCTACAATGGGTGTGACTATCCTTAGTCTATGGCCTGTGTCATATGGGAGGTCTGACAATGTGATCATAACGGTCTCTTCTGGCCTTTGACACTATGACGCTTGAAGCAGCATCAATGATTATTACAGGGGTGGTAATTATGTTAGTAAAAGGGTGCAAAGATTAGAAGGCAGGCTGACATAAAAGCCAGCTGGAGGAAAAGGACATGGTATGTTGCATACATTTGAAACAAAGCTTTTCCTTATTGGTTATAATCTCCTGGTTTAGATGCTTCTGGTGAGTTGCTCCTAAGGGCTAAGCAGCTGGTTTTGATTTCTGTGACTCTAAGAGACATTCATAGAACAGCGTGGAATTGGCAACTAGAGAGATTTTTAAAAGAAGCTCAAATGTTAACTCTAATGCAGCTGTGGCAGCATGTCTTCAGGGGAGACTGATTCCTTGAAATCTTGAGTTCTCTGGTTTTAAAGAAAATCTGAGCAGAGGCAGGAGCAATTTTCTGGGCCGTAGGTGGAACTTTTCCTGTATTATTCATATAACAGATGCACAAACAGTGTAGCTGAAGTCAATGTAGTTATCGCAGTGTCTTCCACACAGTAAGGTTGACGGGAACTGCTCTCCCATTGACTCTGCCTACTCTCCTCATCCTAGTGGAGTACCGGAGTCGACGGGTGAGCGCTCCGAGGTCCATTTATCACGCCTGCGCAGACGCGACACATTGACTGGCGGTGAATCGATCGCTATAGTGTCAATCCATGGTATAGTGAAGACAAGCCCTCAGTGGGGCTCATGCAGGCTAATTCCTAGCTGCCCACCAGACCCAGCTAGCAGAGTATTAGCCCTATTTCCCTGGTCGGCTCCCGGTGTCCATGGTTCACTGCCTTGCAGCTTGTACTGTCAGATTCAACGCACTGGAGAATCAGGCCCACAGACTTTTTGTCTCTGAGCCAGAAATGTCCTAGGAGGAAGGACAGTGTACAGTTCCTAAGTAGGCACAGCCTGACAGCCCATGCCCATTGTGGGAGTAAGAATTCTGACAGGGAGTGTTTTCCAAAGAAACCTGCCCACAGCAGCTGGGAAGCCATGCTAGAACCAGCTAGCAATGGCTGTACCTAGACCCAGGGGGGCTTACATTCACCCGCAGGGCAGAAGCACTGAGCCCTGGGAAACAATTTAGGAGAATTCAGGCCCTGTGTTCATCCACTCCAGGCAGGGTGGAAATGTTGCTTTGTAATGACATTGTGCATGTGGCCATAGGCAAGTTACTCTTCTCAACTCAGATTGGGGCCTGCTCTGAGCCCCCACGCAGGAGAGTATGGGGAAAGGGATGGAAGGCACTTTTCTAAATCAATGATAGAGTACAGGGAGATGGAGAAAAGGCAGCAAATGCAAAGCCACTGCTCCCCTTCTCCTGCAGACGAGTGAGGCATGACCAGGCAGGGGCTGGGAGTGAGCAGGGCCTGGGCTTCACACACAGACAGGCCCCATGTCCCAGCATGTACTGGGTAGCAGTGGGGCCAGCTTGCCAGCAGCGGTGCCTCACACCAGGTATAAGGCTGGCTCAGCGTCTGTCCCCTCTGACTGTGACACCAGGAGAAACAGGGAGTCTGGGTCACAGTCAGGTGTGCTGCTCCAGGAGCAGGCTGGGAAGCAATGTAACTCACTGGGATCATGACACTGCCCTGACAGAGCCTTCCATGTCTCAAGTCTTCCACCTGTAAAATGGACATAATTCTACCACCCCACTTCAGAGCGGTCTAGCAGGCTCATTCGAATGATCTGCTTTGTAAGGGATGTTGAACTCTTCAGATGGCATATGCAAGACAGTGCTGACACAACGCTATAATTTTTTAAAGAGCTCTGCCCAGTAGAGAGTCGCCAGCACCAAGAGGTTAAGGACAAGCAGATCTCATGAGGGAAGTGAGTTTTTTTCACTCCAGTTCTGTGCTGTTGCATTCTGGTTTTGTTAAGGCTGGTGACAGACCCAAAATTCATCTGACCTTGGCTTTATCATCTGTCTGTTTGCACAGACTCTGGAATTCTCTTTGGCGCTATTTCCAAAACACATGCTTCAATACTCTTTGTAAATAAACACAAAGAAACCAACAAGCGTCAGTGCGTGTGTAGGAGGGAGGGAAGGAGCAAAGATGATGGCAGGGGAACAGCTTTTCATGGTCAGAGGAAGCAAGAACACATTTGAAAAATACCTCAGCAGAGTCCTTCAAAGTTCCTCAAGGGGACCTGGAAGTTCTGTGTGAGCCTTTTCTTCTATCACACACCAGTAAGCATTGCGGTCTCAGAGGATGGCTGGCAAGGACTGAAATTACATCAGTTCAGTCTGTGCCGCGTGTGTGGGGAAAGATCTGGCCTTGGATATTGTCCACCATCCCCGGCTAGCAAGAGATTACTTATTAGAAGCAATGCTGCTATAAGGCAAAGCAGGCCCTTCAATTGTTCTTCCATATCTACTAGGGCAGGGGCTGGGGAAGCTGAGGCCCAGGGGTCAGATGCAGCCCCCAACTTGCCTGGATGTGGCCTCCAAGGCTCAGGGCCCACACCAAGCTTTGGGGAGCCCACGCTGGCGCTCTAGATTCCCTGCAGGGCTGGAGCACATAAAATCTACTAGGCTGAGCCCCCCTAAGCTCTAGGATGCAAGGGGAATGTAAGGAATGTCTTTCTCTTCTCAGTCAGGAGCCACGCCAGTGAAGGGGTTGGTCTTGTTGGTTGATTTTGTTTTTTGCTTCTGTTGTGTGTGGCTCCCGACTGTGGGTACATCTCGACTACGTTCTTTTTTCGAAAGGAGATATGCAAATTTGGCACTTATTTGCATATCTTTCTTCTGATCGCTTTTGCGAAAGTGGTTTTTTTCGAAAGTGAAAGCAGTTTAGACAGGAGGGTTTCGAAAGAACCCCCCTTTTTCGAAAGCATCTTGTACACCTCATTTTTTAAGAAAGAAGGGTTCTTTTGAAAAAGGGGGTTCTTTCAGAAAAAAAACCCCTCCCGTCTAAACTGCTTTCACTTTTAAAAAAATGCTTTTGAAAAAGCGATCGGCAGAAGATATGCAAATTAGTGCCAAATTTGCATATCTCCTTTCAAAAGAAGAACATAGTCTAGATGTACCCTCTGTGGCCCACAACCCAAAAAAGGTTCCTCACCCCTGAGTATGGGCATGCAGAATACTTCATAACATAAATATCCTTTGGCACATCTAAGGTTATAGACCTTCTGCCAGATGAAACCGCACTAGACTCCCTCTTTTAGAGTGTGTTGCTTAGATGCTAAGGATCAAATGACAACAGCCTGTAATTTATCTGGCCTTCACGTCTGGCTTCAATGTGCATTTGTTTATTGAAAGTGTATAAAGTATTTAAGTAGCTCTCGATGTCCAGTGATAGTCACTTGCTAAAAATCAAACACAAATACACAAAAACCCATTACATGCTTGAGACCAAAAGGCAGTAAGTGAAGTAGCACAAGGATTTGGGGTCATTTGTAGGGAGGGCAGAACAAACAGGAAGCAGCTGAGATATGAATGAATGTCCTTGAAAAGCAATTATTGGTCACAGTTTTGGAAAATAAGCACTGTATATGCTTTTCTTTTGTTTTTAATATTTGTCTGGGTGGGAGATTGTCTATTAACTTCAGTTCACAACAACAAACAACAAAAGAACCAAGCAAAAATTATTTAAAAAAACAAAACTCCAACCTCTCTCTACCCACAAAATAGTAGGAGACAAGCCCATCCATGAATGAGAAATAAATCAGCTAGGAAACAGAGACCTCTCAACCCCACCACATACAAAACCAATTATTATAGGCTACTCTTCCTCTTCTCACATTTCTAGGGAGACCATATATGCCGGGGAAGAGGGGAAGAGAATAAGAGAATTCCTGAAACTTCACCACAATTTTAACAGATTTTTGTTTTGCAACTACACATTCTTTTCCACAGTGGGTTCCAATGTAAAGCTTTTACTGTAACCTCTGGGGAGCAGTCACTTCTGTGGATTCAGAAGAGAATGTGATGTCTTTTAGCTAATGGAGCAATGCTTCAAAGGCTTGGGGACAGATTCTTAGCTGGTGTAAATCAGCATAGTTCTGTTGTGGCTGCGGCCCTCTGTGAATTACGCCATCTGAGAAAGTGGTCTAGTCTCACTCTAAAATAGCAAAATATCACATTTCAGTTGTAAATTTTGATTCCCTAGAATCATGGAGCTGCAAAAGGCCTCAGGAGGTCATCAAGTCCAGCCCCCTGCCCAAGGCAGGACCAATCCCCACTAAATAAACCCAGCCAGGGCTTTGTCAAGCCGAGACTTAAAAACCTCTAGGGATGGAGATTCCACCACCTCCCTAGGTAACGCATTCCAGTATTTCACCACCTTCCTAGTGAAATAGTTTTTCCTAATATCCAACCTAGACCTTTCCCACTGTAACTTGAGACCATTGCTCCTTGTTCTGCCATCCATCACTACTGTGAACAGCCTCTCTTCATCCTCTTTGTTACCTCCCTTCAGGAAGTTGAAGGCTGCTATCAAATCCCCCCTCACTCTTCACGTCTGCAAACAAAACAAACACAAATCCTTCAGTCTCTCCTCATAGGTCATGCGCTCCAGCCCCCTAATCATTTTGGTTGCCCTCTGCTGGACCCTCTCCATGTGTCCACATCCTTTCTATAGTGGGGGTTCCAGAACTGGACACAATACTCCAAATGTGGCCTCACCAGAGCCGAATAAAGGGGAATAATCACTTCTTTGGATCTGCTGGCAGTGCTCCTCCTAATGCACCCTAATATGCCATTAGCCTTCTTGGCTACAAGGGCACACTGTTGACTCAAATCCAGGTTCTCATCCACTGTAATCCACAGGTCCTTTCTTGACAAACTGCTAGCCTGTAACAATGCTTAGGATTCTTCCATCCCAAGTGCAGGACTCTATACTTGTCCTTGTTGAACCTAATCAGATTTCTTTTGACCCAATCCTATAATCTATCCAGGTCACTCTGGACCCTATCCCTGCCCTCCAGTGTATCTACCTCTCCCCCTAGCTTAGTGTCATCTGCGAGTTTGCTGAGGATGCAATCCATCCCCTCATCCAGGTCATTAATAAAGATGTTGAAAAAAACCGGTTCAAGAACAGATCCTTGGGGCACTCCTCTAGAAACCCCAACTGCCAACCTGACATCGAGCCGTTGATCACTACCCGTTGGGCCCGACAGTCTAGCCAGCTTTCTATCCATCTTACAGTCCATGTATCCAATCCATATTCCCTTAACTTGCTGGCAAGAATATTGTAGGAGACCATATCAAAAGCTTTGCTAAAGTCAAGGTATATCACATCCACTGACTTTCCCATATCCATAGAGCCAGTTACCTCATCATAGAAGCTAATCAGATTGGTCAGGCACGACTTGCCCTTCGTGAATCCATGTTGATTGTTCCTGATCACTTTCCCCTCTTCCAAGTGCTTCAAAATGGATTCCCTGAGGATCCCCTCCATGATTTTTCCGGGGACTGAGGTAAGTCTGAAGCTGCTTGATTGCTTTCCTCCCATTACGGCACTGATATGTGTCGCCATGGTGATTTTACAGGATAACTCTCTCCCACTGCCTTATGTGTGATTTCCCACGACAAGTGAGAACTCTGCACTTCCTCTATTTGTGTCAGTGTGTATGGCAAATGACAGTCATAAAGTATAGCGGCTAGTTATCATTGCCAGCCATAATAGTGACAACACTACCTGTCCCCTACTCTCCTGCAGTCACCAGAAGTGTGACCCACAGCTGTTTCTGGAGGGACTACAACATGGAGACAGCAGTAAAGTGACTGATTTAGTGGGACAGCAGGCTGAACACAAACCACTCTGATTGCAAAGCACTGTTCTGGACTCATCAGCTAATTAACATCCAGGATTCTCCAGAAGATACCTCTTATTTAGGAGAGTTTGTCCTCTGTTGTTCTCAGAACAGTAACTTTACTGGGTGGGAAGCTGGTTTCTTGTTGCTCCTGGTGGAACAATCTCTGGGAGTAAACATGTTTTTGCCGTATATAGAATATAAAGGCTGGATTTTCGGCAGTGTTGTGCACTTCAGCTCATGGCCAATGGCTGGGTAAAGCTTAAGTCCTTGTGGGTATGTCTACACTACCCCGCTAGTTCGAACTAGCAGGGTAATGTAGGCATACCGCACTTGCAAATGAAGCCCAGGATTTGAATTTCCCGGTCTTCATTTGCATAAGCGGGGAGCCGCCATTTTTAAAACCCCGCTGGTTCGAACCCCGTGCAGCGCGGCTACACGGGGCACGAACTAGGTAGTTCGAACTAGGTTTCCTAGTTCGAACTACCGTTACTCCTTGTGAAATGAGGAGTAACGGTAGTTCGAACTAGGAAGCCTAGTTCGAACTACCTAGTTCGTGCCCCATGTAGCCGCGCTGCACAGGGTTCGAACCAGCGGGGTTTTAAAAATGGCGGCTCCCCGCTTATGCAAATGAAGCCCGGGAAATTTAAATCCCGGGCTTCATTTGCAAGTGCGGTATGCCTACATTACCCTCCTAGTTCGAACTAGGAGGGTAGTGTAGACATACCCTGTGTTATTTACCAGAACAACCCTGCTGCCTAGTGACTATAGGAAACAGGGTTGACAGAATTGCCGGGCCCCTGGGCAAGCAGGGGGTGGGGCCTGGCTCCACTCTCCCAGAAGGGGTGGGGCCTCAGAAGAAAGGGGCAGGGCTAGGGGCAGCCAGCCCTCAGTGCTGTCCGGAGCACACTGCACTGCACTCGTGCCTCTCCAGCCGGCGCTCAGAGCTACCCAGAGCACACAGCGCGCCAGTAGAAACTAAAGGGCCCAGCGCTTCAACCATCACCGCTCCTGCAGTAGTGGCGGCTGGGAACCCTGGGCCCTTTTCAGTCACCGGGCCCTGGGGCAGCTGCCTCCTTCCTCCCGCTCCTGTCAGCAAGCCTGATGGGAAACACTGTCAAAAGTACATTCAGCACATAGAAAAAGAAACTGTTGATTTGGAGGAGTCTCAGGTTTGGAGTGCTCAACCTGAGGCTCTTTCAGAGCCTGTTTCTCAAAAGGTGGATGCTCTGTGCTTTCTGAAAATCAGATCCCTTTCAGGTATATCCAGTCACTCAAACATCACTAAGCACTTCTGAAAACTTTAGCCAGTGTCATTGAATAGCAATGTGGCTTAGCCTCCTTAGTGACTAAATCATTTCTTGAAATGGCGTTTGGGCACCTAAATCACTAGGCTTTTGTGAAAAAGCTAAGATGCTGGATTTGGCTGGTTCTCTCTGGTAAAGATTTCCTCCATGCAAGTCAATGTACTCAGAATAAATATTATCTTCTCTATCCTGCTACCTGTCAAACATTTGCAATCATCAGTGATTTTATTAAAAATTCAGAGGCTTTAAAACATACTGATTATCCACACAACTCAGAAATTGGCAGCATTGAGATTATCTGGATTTACTGTAATTATTCTGGATTGATGCCTAGAAATGACAAAAAAGCTATTTTGATCTTAAAAGCTGATCTATGTTTCCCTTCTCACTTCATGATCATTACTTTAGAGAAGGAAAGGGCAGGCTCTAAAGCAAACAAAGAAGGCAGCAATCTATAGAGTCCAAAGCATTGCATGTGGTCTGTAAATCATACACCACGTACACTGATGTCTTCGTAGCTAGGAGGGGGTGTGGCACTGGGCTCACCCTGTGACTCTGTTTCCCTCCTGGATGACGTGGTCCTGAGCAGCATGCTGTCTGAGGAGCTGCGTCTACGGCTCCCTGGCCATGTGTCATCCTCATCCAAGTCTTCATATAGAGGGGGTGTATTCTCCTCCTTCCCACCACAAGGCGGTATATAACCAACGGGACTTTGAGCAGGCCTGCAGTTCAGGGCTTCTTCATAGGTGGGGATAGCATTGGAATCCCAGGCACTGAAACAAACAGCAAAGCAAAACTACATCAAGCGGAACCAAATCAAATGCATCCCTCTGTAAAACTGGATGTATAATGAAGTACAGGGACTAGGTAAAAGTAGCTATTGCATTAGCTAGTAGTGGCTCCAAAACTCCTGGCTGTCTAATAGAGACGTCTGAATATGACCAGGTTCACTTTCTTTAAAGAGGTGTGGGGGGGGAGACGACACTTATCACTCTTCTACCGCAAAGGTGAGCAACCTGCGGCCTGAGGGCTGCATGCAGCCCATCAGGCTTCTATAAGTGGCCCATGAGGCATTTTGCCCCCGCGCAGCGTTGCCAGATTCTGCTGGTTTCCAATGACATCATTTTTTCCTGTCAGTATTAACAAAGTGACACTCCTCTAAACCAACGGCACCTGAAGTGAGGTGTGTGCTGATTGCACACAACATTGACTGTAAAAGCCAGATGCACCTTCTGCATGCAAAGTGCTGCTACAGTCCAATTAGCACCCCTTGCCCCAAATTCTAGTTACTCAAGCACAGTTAACAAAATACCCTATCCTGGGAGACAATCTTGCAGTCCACTGAGCTGGAGGAGGGCCACTCATGCGGCCCACTCACTAGCCTAGATTGCCTGTCACTGTTCGACTGGGCCCCTGGTGCTAGTGACTTCTCCTTCATTCCAGCTGCTAAGCATTGTGTTAAAGACCAGCTACGCTATTTTCTAATGTAAACAACTGCTGTGGTCATCACATGGAAGTCAAGGAAGGGGAGGTGTTTCAAGAGAAATGTTCTGTATGAAAGTGTGATCTACTTTAACAAAAGATGTTGGAGAAACCCCATCTGCGGCGACTAAAGACACTGATGTGAAGGTAATTTTGGTCTGTCGCCACTCTGTGCCATGTGGTTATAACTGCGTGTTGAAAGATGACAAACTGATAATACATTACAGTGTCTACCTCTACTGTATGTTTGGGCACCCTAAAGTGTGGACCTCTCCTAATCTGACATGATCATGCAGATGATTTTCAGGAGACCTGTATAGATACTATAGCTTCAAGCTTCCTTCTCTCCCTCTCCTTCAAACTGCCCATTGGCATGTACATGAGCTGTGATGTCTAGAGGAATTCATCCAGCCAGTGATGCCTACATTTTGTCACAGCTGGAGTTAGCCAACTTTATGTCTTTTATAAACATCTCTGTGTAGTGTAGAACCAAAGACCGCAATGAAGATCCAAGATCTGATTGTGCTAATACACTAACAACAGTACAAACGTGCTGCTAGATTCATTCCTGCTTGGATATAGTTTGAAACAGGAATCAAGAAAGGAGAATGGCAAATGAAAGGAGGAAAAATGGAGGGAAGGGACGATGAGGGTACCAAAAGCAATCAAGGGTAGATAAGTTACTGCTGGGGAGACTAGGGCTGTCCGAGTGCCTTTCAGGTCCTGTTGGGAGTCTCTGGGTACTACCAAAAGGCAAATACATAACACTGTTATTATCATTATTATTTACTATTAATAGTGTCCACAGTTAATCGTTAACTAATCAGCAGTGGGGAGAACCTGGGAAAAACGCAATGTTTGTGCCTTTCGACTCTGAATAAACACAGGCTGTGTACGGGGAAACATTTGCACGACCTGTAATCTTCTCACTTTCCCTTTCCTTGAAGAGAAGATTAAGAAAGGTGTAAGGCTGTGACCACAGCCCTCTCAGTTAAACCTCTAATGGGACCTGGCTTGAGACTTGATGTTTGTATCGCATGGCTAGGACATGGCAACGATGTGCTGAAATTAACACGCACACACGCTGCAGAAATCCTGTCGAAACATTGAGCCTTGCTCCTTCCTGAGCCTGTTGTACCCAAGGAAGCCAAAAGCTTGGGACTGGATGTTCTAGCAAGGCGGACATGGGTTATCACAGGAGACTCTCGTCCTTCAAATGGAACACAATGAAGTCTATACGAGAGATGCTGATTCACCAACTTGCCGCTGGGCAAGTAGTCCTACTCTGCCCTGCCAGTGGGTCTCAGTCCCGCCCTAGTGCAAACACTGTCAGAGCTGCTCTCTGTTATAGGAGTGCGCTGTAAGGGGAAGGTTTGCATAGAGGTACACAGTTGATAGATAAGGTGGTAGTAGCAGGTGAGGCTCAGAAATTTTGCTTGTACAATTCCAAGCACAATGGGAACCTGGTCCACGATGAGGGCTCCTAGACTCTATGCTCAGAATTTGCCCAACAGGCTTATGGTGAGAAACTGGCCTTTTTTTAAACAAAAGAGAAAAAAAGTTTGAAAACCAATAAGTTGCCCCAGGTCAGTTTTGGGATGGTCAATGGGAACTGGGTGGGAAAATTCCAAGCACACATTGGTTCACTGGAATTTTCTGATTTGTGGAAAACAAAACATCTCACAGAGAAGCTCGCTTCTGCTGGAACCTAGGCAGGGGTCTGAATGAAACCTACCTGGCTCCTGCCAGCTCACCCATCCAGCTCCCGAGTAGCCCACCTGCCTCAGAAATGGGGAGCCCAGAGCTCCCTGGGTCTATGGCTCCAGGGCAGTGGACCTGCCAGTTGGCCCTAGAAAAGGGACCACCAGGGATTCCAGGGTCCCCGGCAGACTGCCCCGGAGTTGGAACTCTGTTCCCTTTAGTAGAGAATTTGGAGGGGGGAAGTGTTCAAATCAGAACAAAACCAGCATTTCAAAAATACTGAAATCCTCCAGGGAACACAGTGACCTTTCCCTACCCTGCTCGGTTCAAAGGGTTCCAATGCAAAAGCCAACCCAGCTGCTGCAGCGGAATGAGCTCGTTCCGAATGGCAGTGCTCCCTTTGCTAGCCCGTGGGTGTGTGGTGAACCCAGTGCTGGGCTAAACACCTCCAAATCATGGGGGCAGTAGCACAGGGGAAGGACCAAAATTAGTGAGCCAGACCTCAGCTCGTGTGCATTGGCATAGTACCATACTAATTCCTGACTGGCCACAGATTTTAAACAGCTTCCCAAAAAGTCTCTGAATGAGACGGAGCCTGTAATTTATGCCTCAAGAGAGAATTTTTACAGTAAGTGCCTATGTTCCTTTTAGACTTATTTTTCCCATAGGTTGATTTGTAGATGAGACAAGGACTTTCTCGCGATACAAAACAGCACTTCTGAGGACTTTTTTTCCCTTCAAGATTTTTTTTGAAATAAAAAACTTACCTGAAGCCACCTTAAGAGACAGAGAGCATGAGTGCTAATGGGAAAATGGGTTTGATCCAGAGCTGGAAACAAGTCCCAGAGATTCAAACCAGATGAAGAGCCTGGTTCAAAGCCCACTAAGGTCAGTGAAACAATTCCCACTGATTTTGATGGGCTTTGTGGCACTCCCTAAATGTTCATTTTGGAGTGCTAGGGAATCTGTCCCAAAGCCCATCAAAGTCAGTGGGAATCTTTCTGCTGACCTCAGTGAGCTTTGGATCAGGCCCATTTCTATTCCACTTAAGCAGTTAGTTGTGATGGTTTTTTATTATTAATTATTATTTTACCCTGTGCCCAATATAAATTGGTTCTATTTAAAATGACTGAGATTAGTGGTATGGACTGCCAGGTCAGGGGAAAATACTGCCACGTGCTTTGGCGAGATACGGACAACTTCCTGAAATGGCCTTCTGCACATGGTGATACAATCAATGCATAGGCAGGCAGAGCCAGTTGGCCTGAAGGTTTGCTTACATCATAAGCAGAGTTGAGACTCACTGGCATGGTGCCTCCTGCTGGTGATACTGGGAATTAGCTCAATCAGCCATCCTCAGTCTCGCACCTGCCACTGGGGCTGACAGTATCCAATGTCTAGCTCCTCACCTCAGGGGCAAGCTGCAGTGTGCCAAGGCCACACTCCAATGGTGCAAGAAGGAAGGGAGAGACCCAAACCCGTACACTACTCTGGGTCCTGGCCCAGGGAGCCTCAGGCGGCAGCCTTGCCCTGCCTTACTTCACTCCCCCTTTTACTGCTCACAGTGTTCCCTGGGCCACTTTCCCATGTCCCTTCCTGGCCCTTGTATCAAGCCTGGGAGGTATCAGGCTGAAGTCTCTTTCCTGCTCAGCACTGCTCTTCCCAGGTTCTTCTCCCTCACTGGGAGCCAGTTCTGCACCCTTGCTGGTCAGGACCTAACTGCACTCTGCTCTGCTGACCAGCTGTTTATAACAGGGCCACACCAACAAGCCACCCTCTGATTGGCCAGGGCTGTGCACAGGCTCAGCCTACTTCAACCCCTTCTGGCCAGTGCAGGGCAGCTGCTCCACTATATCCAGTAATTTCTATTGTATTGAAAGGCCACATGCACCTGGTGATGGTACATGCCTGGAAATCAACATCTGCTACAGTCAGTGGTAGCACTGGTAGGGATATGAATGTTTAGCCAGTTAACCAGAAAGCTTCATTCTTAAGGAGGTTTACTAGTTAAGGTTAACTGCCACAGGCAGAGAGGAGCTCACTATGGACAGGGGATGCTCCTGCATGGATGCCGGAGGAGCCCCTGCCTGCAGTGGGGGGAAGAGGGAGCACTCCAGCCCAGCGGCACTCCACCCCCTATTCTCCCCCCCTTTAACTGGTTAACCAGTTTAAAAATATGTTTAACCAGTTAGCCAACAGAGCAGGATTTTACATCCCTAGTCAGTGGTTCACTTTCAGCCTTGCCCTAAAGTTTAGGAAGGAAGAACTAGGGTTAGATGAAGGAACAGGCTCACAACTAAGCAACAACTAAGCAATGAACCAGACTCCAAGGGGATTTGGAAGAGGCTCACTCACTGATACACACCAGCTGAAAAAGCTGCGGCAAAAGTCGTTCCTACAGCAATCCCTTTCCTCCCACACACAATGCAGGATGATCAGGTTGAAAGACACAAATCGGTTTGTCCAGACCTAATATTTATGCCATTCCATTGTTCCTCAAGCACAGCTGTTGAGTCTCACGACTCTTCCAAGCAGCTTGCAGAGCTGTACCTGTCACAGTAACGAAGCACAGGCAAGCGAAACAAGAATCGTTCTGCCCAGCCATGGGGTTCAATTGCACAGATTCTTGCAGAAGAATTTGTGCTTTGTGGTCTTCAGCTCGTGGGGTCATGATACAAAAACTGAAACCTGTCAACGAGACAGTCAGCCTGGAAGTTGTTCCTTCCGGGGTAAAAACAATCACAGCCACATTTCCTGATGACACAATCAGTGGAGCAAGAGAAAACATGCACCTGGACAGAGTCAAATCGCAAAGCAACCTGTGGGAAACAAAGCACTTGCGGCTACAGGGAATTACAATCATGAGTAATTGATGTCATGAGTCCTACACCTATGAAAAGGAAATATACTGCAGACACAAAGTGGCCAATGGGAAATAAATCTCAGCAGCAGCATCCATCACAACAAAGTGAGCTTATTTCTACCGTGTTTTAACACAGTCCTAATATTATCTGTTAAAATAACCAAGAACTAGAATTGTCAGAGAGAAAATATGGAACTGGGATAGAGAGATGTCTTCTTAATGGTAGTCATCTCATAGTGGCCCACAGCGGGGAAAAGTTATGTATAAGGCAGGGCTGGGCAAAATACGGCCCGGGGGCCAGATCCAGCCCACGAAGCCACCGGATCCAGTCTGTGGACACAGCAAGAAGCCTCAGGCAGACTCCCTGCTTGCCCCATGTGCACTCCCACTGCTCAGAAAAGCTGCTGCTGTAGCTATTTCTCTATGAGCCTGGGGGAGGGGGGAGTGGTACTTCTCGTGCTGCTCCCACCCCCAGCACAATCCCATTGGCCAATTTCAGCCAATGGGAACTGTCTGTTTGAAGAATAGACAGCGCACGAAGCATCCCTATCCCCTCTCCTCAGACTTTTATTCACCAACGCACATGGCCCCTGCAGCCTGTGCGGGGGCAGGGCAGTCGGGGAAGCTGCCTGAGAACCCTGCTGGGCTGCTGGCCAAGAGTCACCCAGGTAAGTCTCCTGGTCAGAGCCTGCCTCTGACACCTCAGTCCCTCTCTCCCCTAACCCTGTGCCCCCTCATTCCTGCCCTGCTACCCCACATAAGCCAAACCCTCTGTTCCCCTACTGAGCCCTTACCCTCTCCCATACCCTGCACCCCAATCCCCTGCCCAAGGTCACATCCCAAGCCCCTGCACCTCCTCCTGTGCCCTGTCCCCTGACCCAGGTCATAACTCCCTCTTGTCCTAGGTCACAACCCAAACCCCGGCACCGCAGTCCAGTGCCCCAGGTCACAACCGTCTGCTCCCCTCCTGCTCCTTGATCCCTTATCCCAACTTCCCCTTCTGCTCCTCAATCCTTTATCCCAACTTCCCCTTCTGCTCCTCAATCCTTTATCCCAACTTCCCCTTCTGCACCCAACCCCCAACCCAGACCCCACACCTCCTCCATTAATATCATGGAAGAGTGAGACCCCTAATCATTTTCCAAAATCTTGGAGCGGCTCCCCATCAAAAATTATTACCCACCCCTGGTTTAAGGTATTGCCAACCCCAAATGTTATAAGTTGGGCCCCATAAATCATGTGCTTGGCTTTAAAACCATGAGTTTGGGATTCTTTTATTTGCTTTCTGGTTTCTGAGCCTGTAGAGTTAACTCAGGTCACATTTTCAAGCTTTTCTCTGCAGCAATGAAAGCTAGAAAGCAAACTAGAAAGCTAAAAAGAAAGCAAGAAAGACTTAGAGTCTTTCAGTCTCTTGAGTCCAGCAGTTGGAGCTTTCAGAGAAACAGCAAAAACCCGTGATTAAAAATCCCGATAGTTGGGGTAAGTAGTACTTAATTATTCCCCCCATCCGCTTCATGAGGGAGGTTGTTTGATCAGTGCTTTGAACATAGAAAATCCAATATAAACACTCAGCTTTATCACACAGTAGTTTAATGATATGTTACTTATTGTCTGGCCCTGGATATCCTAAAATTTAATGAAACTTAGTTAAAAGAACTATTCCCTTTTGAGGGAGTCAGCTGTCGCAGACACTGCACTAACCTGTACGTCCTTTTATCAGGAGGTTCCACGGTGAAGTAGTGAAGGTCTCTGGAAAAGTGGTACTGGTAGTGTCGAGACATCCCCCGAGCATTTGCTTTCACCGACCACAAAAGGCCAAAGAGGAGGAGGATGCCACCGATGCCGCAGCAGAAGAAGCTGACAGACCTGAGTAGTGCATTCGAGGAGGTGGAGTTCGGCACCACTTTGGCTTCTCCATGGGGCACAGCCATAGCATCGCTATTAGACGTGGGTCCCACCTCTCCGTCACTCCACCAGGCAAAACAAAGCGTTCCTGTCACCAGCAAGATAGCTCCCGTGATGGTCACTCCGTAGCGGAAAGACGCAGCCATTCTACAGCCAGAGGCCTACATATCAAACAAGTGAAAGGCAAAGGAGACAGGGCCTTCATGAGACTGAAATAAAGGAAAGGGACTGAGCTGGCAGGGAGGCTGTCATGGCTTCCAGAAGGCAGGACCTTCCAAATGGGACAGTTGTCAAACACTTTGTGGCATAAAGACCTCAGTTTCCTTTTAAATTGCTTATAATGAGCTAACCTCTGCTCTCACATATGCAGTTCCCACCATTTCAAAGGGGAATTGCACATGTGTCTGAGGAGGGAATTTGGCCCTGTGAGCCTAAAAGTAAAGAGAGCTACAGCTTTTGGCCTTTAAACCTTCAGCGACCTTATACATATCTTTGCAGTCTTTAAAAAAAAGTCCCAACATCCACATCCAGGCTAGATGAAAACCCAGAATTGGTGTCTAAGTCAGCTCCAAAGGCTTGCATGTTTTTTTGTCTTTCAATTTCACTCCCGACTTGAAAGAATGCCAGATTGTTTTATGGTCAAAGCTCTTTCTAAAATGTTAGGCGAAAGGACATAAACCTTAGCTGCCATCGTTTCCAAATCAGATACCATTATTACATGTTTACTCACGGGAGTGGTGACTGTAAAACATTGACTTGATGACAGGTATCCGGACCAAAGCAGAACTAGATACAGACTGGCTCTCAGAAACTAGTTCTATTGCAGAAAGTTAGAAAACTAAGACGTCTGTATATCTACATGTATTTACCCCAGTGTAATTCATTTAGCTCCAGTGGAATAAACCAGGAAGATATACAAAGCAATACATGTTCTGGGTAGAGACCAGAAACAAGCTGCTGGAGCTTGCATCTGGGACATTGGTTGGATCCAGTCTGGGGTGGCTAGCCCAAGCTCACCCAGTGTCAAAATGCTATTCTTAGCAAGCTAACTCCAGATGAACTACCAGGCTGCAGGGTAGATATACCCTTGGTCTCCAGCACCTGGCAATTGTAGAGTTCCTATCAAAGACTGAGACCAGAGCTAGGATTTTTATAGGAGTCAATAAGCAACCACCTTGGGAGTCAGGGATTTGTCAGCTGGGCATAAAATAAGCCCCTTTGGAGGGCAAACGGATCATTGCTTTTCCCATGCACGCCTCAATAAGTTGGATTCCAATTCTGTAGTAAGGTCCCCGGCCTCTAATCCTCTGTCCATGCATCTGACTAAGGCCACGTCTTCACTAAATGGAAGAGCGACGCTGCCGTGATTGATCTTCCGGAGTTCAATTTAGCAAGTCTAATTAAGACTTGCTAAATCGAACTCAGAGGGTGCCCCCGCTGGCAGCCAATACTCCTGCTTCTGTGAGGAGTAAGGGAAGCCGTTGGGAGCATTTGCTCCCATTTGCCTCCCATTGGGGGGACGGCGGGGAAACTCGAAACAAAGTATGTCGACTCCAGCTACGTAATTAACTTAGTTAGAGTTGCATACCTTGATTCCAGGGCCGTAACAAGGGCAAGAAGAGTAAGGCACTTGCCTCGGGCGCATAGCTGAGGGGGCGCAGAAGAATAATATAGAAAACTAATTATATTAAGACAGCTACTTATTTTAAGACAGTGCCGTTTCCCTCCCTTGCCCATTAGCATCGGCTGGCCTGCAGTTTACATGTCAGGCTGCATGTTGCCGCTCCGCAATCCAACAGTCACCAGCCCTGGTGGCCGCCCAGTGCGTCAGCTGCTTCCAAGTGGCATGGGAGGCCGGGCACCTTGGGGTGCCCTAGCACAGTGTCCAGGCACGGGGCGCAGGGCTGGGGGAGAAGGGGCTCAATTACCCTGTATAGGGGCAGGGGGTGAAGTGAGGGTGTCACACTGGGAGCCAGGACTCCTGGGTCTTGTCTCACCTCTTCCAGGGAAGTGGTTCTAGGTCTTGGGGGTATGGAATTAGAGCAGGGGGTCTGGGAGCTACGATCCCTGGGTTCTATGGGTCCAAGCCCTTAGCCTGTTGGAGTCATGGTTTCCCCTCCAAAAACTGGAGCCCATGCTGCTTAGCCGCCTATGCCAAGTGCTTTGAATGTGCTAAACAAATCAAGGGGACCAGGCAGTGACTGTGTCTTCTTGTGAAAGACATTTTAATAAACTAAAATTAATTAAGAACAACCTTCAAGCATCCATAGGTCAGGAGAGATTCTCAAATATGTCCATCTTATCAATAGAACATGAGGTAGCGAATAATATTAATTTAAACACAATTATTGATGAGTTTGCCTTATTAAAAGCATGCAAAGTACAATTATAAACAAATACCTAATAGTACCTGACATGGTGATATATTATAATTATATGTATATACAGTAAAACGCCAATCGTCCGGCATCCAGTTGTCCGGCACTCCCGATAGTCTGGCACCAACTGGAACCCGGAAGTGCTCTGGCAGCCGTTTCAAGAAGCTGTTAGTCAATTACAGTACCGCTGGGTGGATCCGCAGGTGACAGGCTCGCAATTTATCTTTCTTCTACTGCCTCCGGCGGGGGCAGGGCATACGGGGGGAGCAGGGAATGAGTGGATCTGGAGTTCATTCACTTGCTCTTTTGATCCTGGACTATCGGGAGTCCAGCAGGGACAAGGAGGGGTGAAGATCTCTTGCCAGTTTCAGCAGCAGCCTGTCACCAGCGGATCCACCCGTTCCCTGCCGACCCCCGATTTCCCCCCACGCCACCCCGGAGACAGTAGAGGAAAGATAAATTGCGTGCCTGTCACTTGTGGATCCACTGGGCAGTACTGTAATTGACTAACAACTTCTTGAAGCAGCTGCTTGCCTCTCACCCCCTCTCTGCTGCCACTTTGCCTCCCTGCAGAACAGCGCTGGGTTCGCCCCTCACCGCGCCGTTCCCCACCGAGCCTCCGCCTCCGCCTCCACCCCTGCCCCTCCCCCGCTGGACACAGTAAGGGTCCTAGCAGACCCATCACAGCCTCCCATCGGAGTACCTCCCGATAGTCCAGCATATCCGATAATCTGGCACCACCTGGGTCCCAAAAGTGCTGGATTATCGGAAGTCCACTGTATGTATTAACTGATTGTTTATGCAGATATCATAACTAGAATAAATAAATGTATTATTAATAATGTATTTTCCCTTTCTCTACAAAATTACTATGAATATATACACATGAAGGGGCGCAATTTTATATTTTTGCCTCAGGCGCAAAATTAGCTAGTTACGGCACTGCTTGAGCCTACCTTCCCTTTTAGTAGAGACCTGGCCTAAGTGGCTTTTACCCACAAAAGCTTATGCCCAAATAAATCTATTAGTCTTTAAGGTGCTACAGGACCACTCGTTTAATTTTCTGGACGTTTCATTTAAATAAGAAAATAGACATTTATTCTGAAATTAAATGCAATGTAATGCATTTTAAATGCAATTTTCTCTCTCCTGCCATCTGAGTTTGTGATATTGCACATGTGTTGCGGTGCATCTTTGCATGGTAAAAGGTGTTGGGGGTGAGGGGAGAAGTTTGGTAGCTAGATATGGGATTCTGGGAGCTACTGGCATTTGAGGGTTAAAGAATAAGATGGATACTTCTGCTGAAATGATCAGCAGCTTTAATATTTGTGCTGTCATTAGGGTTCAGAATCAAAACACATTGACCTGAATGAAGAAACTCACATCACATAGAGCTGTTGTTTTCTGCAGATATATGGAGGCTTCAGATATCAGTGAACCTGGGTAAACTTTAAAACCAGAGGGTCAGAAGCAATATTGTTCAGACTGAAAAGGTAGGTTATGGAGTTCAGTCTTGTGTCATGGTGTGGACTGTGTGGCTATGAAACTGTGGGATCCATGAAGCCCTTGTTATGTAGACTGGAATTTTAATAGCTTTTGGCAGCTTGTTCAGATTACGTGTATTTTGTTAATTATGAATTTTTTTCCCCTCTGTAAAATATGACATTAGCTGGGAGACGACCAAGAAAAAACTGCCTATACAAGTAAACTGTACATCGATGGGGACTTTGAATAAAGACAGGTGTACTATTTTTTCTGCTTCAATTAAGCCACACTATGACTGATCATTTCTGCTGAATCAAGGCCAGTTTAATAAATTGATGCTGCTCTTAAAAATCCCCTGGTGACGGTAGAGACATTTGAGAATATAGCCAGATAAATAATCCTTTATACATCAAACTTGGCTGACCAGATTCCATCCCATTTTACATGTTTTAACTCCCAGCATGAGTTTCTACAGGTGCCTTCAAGGACTCTTTTGGGATATTCCACCCAAACTGAGATAAGGCAAAGCACAGAAGATGGATGATAACTTGCATTTTTGCTGAGTGGAATTTCTCACTGAAATGTCACAAGGTCGAAACAACTCTTAATATTCTGTGGAAAAAATGGGAAAAGGGTATTTATTTTAAGTCAAGGCTGGATTCTCATTCTCTGCTGTCTTCCCCACTATGACAAGTCCCAACATGCAAACAACAGGTATTCTTCTCAGGAGTTTCAAAGGCAATCTCTTGACTTCTAGGGGGTTTTGCCTGCTCTTGCTGCAAATTCCAGCCCTGCAGTGGCCAGAGCTCACTGTAGTTTCTCAGGAACCCTCTGAGAAGAGGTGCAGGGCTTCACCCATCAGGTAAACCTGGCTGAGAGCAACTTTTCTTTGGAGTGTCATGAGATGCTGTGGTCATAGCTCCATTTCCCCCAACCCTCCACAGACTGTTCCACCTGCTATCCTTGGTCTTTGGTGACCCTTAGACATCAACATCATTAGAAACAATGGTGCAAAAAGATGGCTGAGTGCAAATGACTTTGGCTGGACCTGCACTGAGGTGACAGAGGAATGAGATGAGAGAATAATGGAACTTGGTGCCAGAGCACAAAGAGAATGACATGACAAGAGATCTGAACCAGGCATCAGGACTAGAGAGGGAACAAATATAGTAGAGAGGAGACAGTGCTGTCATCAGAATTGAGGCTGATGGGACTGGTGTTTGTGTGTGAAAGGCCCTGGAGGAACTAGGGCACTGTGCGACCACAAAAGTGGGAGAGGCCTCAGACTACCTCTGCTGTGCTATCTCGTCATAGTCTTTTCTCGGCGAGTTATGATCCTAGGACAAGGGCAATACACAGAGAGAGACGTGCAGAGAGGAAGGAGGTTAAAGCACTGCACTGAAACCCAGGAGAACCGCATTCAATTTCTGGCTCTGCCACAGACTTGGTGTGTGGCCAGAGGCAAGTTACTTCATCCCTGTGTCTCTGGTCCCCATCTGTGAAATGGACAAAATATTTCTTTGTTTTGATTGCAGGAGAGGGATTGTCTCTTCTTATGTCTGTATACAATGCCTGTCATGGGGACTCTGATCTTTACAAGGCACTGTAATGCTAAATACATAACGATAGTGCATATGCTCATAGTAAAAAGAATGTGGAGGAAACAGTATGGAAGAGTATGGATGATATGAATAGTTCAGCAGCTTTCTGTGAGTGGTGAGATTGCCCTTTACTGTATTTTTGCTGCAGTAATATTAATTTATCTTCCTTTTCCATGTTACAAATTAGCTTTAAAATCATCTTCAAAACTGAGTAGCCAGATGAATCTATTTATTCCCAATCTGTAACCCAGACGCTGTAGTTCAGTCAAAAGCTCCAGTACATGTCCAGAAGTTCAAGATCAGTTCAGCATTGTCAAGGCTGCAGCTACTTATCAGAGGAGCCAACTCAATGGAAATCTGAATGACTTTGTCATGAAAGAAATGCTATGTGATCTGATCCACATTTAATGAAAAGAGATGATAAGATATGAGATTTATTAAAGTCACCAGGAGCCTGGCTGACTCAGAGGGCTGATAACGTGATGCATCTTTCAGCTTGAGGTCATGGATTCAGATCCACCTCAGGTTTACACTAGACCAATATTACCATGCAATAGCAGGTTAGTGGCCATTGCAAAATGAATTAGTGTTTCCTATGCATAAGTAGACAGGTCTCCATATTGGAATTAGTACCATGATCAGCAACCCAAGCAGAGAAACTAGATGTTGAATTCACTGGAGAAGGAGTCTGAACTTTACTAGGGAGGTGACCAATGCTCCCTCTAATTTTTCCCCATCTATGTGCAGTATAAATTTTGTTATGCGCACAGAGGAATGTGCTGATGTGCACCACCAATAGAAACACATGTTGTTGCCTGTGGGTGCTCTGCTAATCAACTGGGAGGCATTTGAATCTCAAGCACACAGTTTACAGGGAACCCCAGAGGTGACCCCTGCAGTGCATCCTGAGAATACATAAGCAGGGTAGCATGAAGAAGTTTACCCATGTGCTGTCTTTGAAATGTGGTTCGTCATCAGTTGCTCCAGCATTTTTTCTGAGCATTAAATTCTCCTGACATTTTTTTCAAACAAATGAAGTAATAATCCCTGAAGAAAAATGATTTGTTTATGGAAATATTAGCAACAAGCCTGACACCAAAGTCCTGGATCTAAATACAGTACTCCCAAATGTAGTGGAGTTTGGATGCCAATTCAAAATGCAGCCCTCTATTTGTACAGTCAAATCCATCCCACCCATGGAATTTCTGCTGCATGTAGAATTCCAACTGGACATCTCAAATTGCGGGAGCAGGAGCGTTTTGAATGTCAGACCCTTTTCAGACATCTCCAATATTGGATGGCCCTTCAAGCCCCCACTTCCTCTCAAAAGCACTGAAGAGTTTGCTTTCTTCTCCCAGTTAGGAGACGTTTCAACTGACTTTCATAGGCAAAGACCATTTAGGATATTTGTGCATTCAGGGCATCAAATAACATAGCTGCCAAAGTATTTAAAATTAAAGGCCTTGACCCTGCAACTGCAGCATTGCCAACTGTTGAGATTTCCTCACAAGTCTAGTACACGTTTTTGTTAAAGGCCCAGCTCCTGGAATCAGGTGATCTCATGACAATCTGTTTCCATTTAATGAAAAATGAATGCCTGCATGGTTGGGGAAAAAAGTTTGTACACATGACCTAAGTGCACTCTAAGGCCAACACATGCTTTTTGGGAGCCTGGCTCAGGATTCTGGGCTGTTTAGAGTTGACAGTTCTGCAATCAGCTTTGGATGGGTAGATTCCTGCCCCCTGGACTGCCCTCATCGCTCTCCAGGGTAGGACAAAGATACAGGGCCCTAAACAGTATAAAGTTAATTTGAACAGGTCCCACCTGCATCCCCTACAATTTATTTTGGAACTGGACATTTAATACCCCATTCATCTGAAGCAGTGGGTTGCACCCACAAAAGCTTATGATACCATCTACATGTTTTGCTAGTCTTTATGGTGCTGCTAGACCATTTGTTGTTTTTTAAGTTTGAACAGGTGAGGTTTATCTTAAATCCAGTAGATGCCTGTTCGTTATTTTGCATGCAAACAACCCCGAGAGCACTTTTCAGTTCTGCCTTCCAGAATGGTTGCGTGGGGGAGCTTAAGAGCTGAAGGGAGTCGCGGTGCCTGTGAAGTGTGATAGATTGACAGCTCCGAAGAATAAAGTCCTCTCTTGACATAATAGGTGCAGCCCAGGCAGTGACAGCGCAAGCATCCCTCACCCACCCAGCATGCCTCAGCCTGGATCGGAGAGATTGATTTTTCCCACATGCCAGGTTCCTGCTCGACACCCCGCCTTTGTTCACATCACCACGCACATTTTTTTTACTGCACCTACAGCAATAAAACACTCAGAATAAGCTTTTAAACCTCTTTTTAAAGGCTTCTCAAACCTTTAATGTGTAAGCTGAAGGAGAAAGCGGAAAGAAGCAGGGGAAAGAGGAAAAGGACTTTATCCCTCTCTGTGGACATGGCTAAAACCGTATCTTCAGCAACTCTAATTCTCCCCCGGTTCGCATATTTCCAAAAGCAAAAGACACACACTACTGCTCTTCAGAATGTACCCAAATGAATTGTGTCAGGTACGATCAAACAGATTTCCAAGAAAAGGCTGCACTGACAGCACTCCTCCTCCCACCAAAGACGGCTAATTACTCATTTCAAGTACTGTCACCCAGCCAATGAGACACTTGGATCTCTTGTTCCCCCATCCACCCACGTCCTTTCCTATATTAATCTGATAAAAGAAAACCCTTTGACCTGATACTAAACAATCCTTATGGGAGGGGGGATGTATCTGTATGTTGCATATACAACTGTAATTACTTTATATGTTTCCACTATGATGCTTAAAACTGCATCCCCCCCCCCATACTGTTATGCAGATGATGATTCATGCGATCTACTGTTAGAAAAAAAACATCTTAGAGACACAGGAGACAGAATGAGTTTTGAATTTCCCACATATCAAGACAAAGTATGAATCCATCTGCACAGCCAGTCTCCCCACTCTGGATACGTGATACTTTTAATATGCACAGATACATTAGCAGGAATACATGTCAGAAAACAAAGTAGGCTGAGAAGTTTGAAGTTTTAAAGAAGGTTCCATTTAGCTTAGATTGGAAAGAGAGAGAGAGAGAGAGATTTCAGTGCAAAACAAAATCAAAATACCAGATTAGTTTTTAACATAACATTCAAGTAACTCCGCTACTATATTAACCTCCCACCTGTGGGCTAGATATGAGAGCACAGCCCTGATGGCAGAGCTGCTAGATGGAAGCACTTGTGCAATGGGATATGCAACCACATCTGCAAAGTATTACTGATTTTATGTGTATGGGGGAGGGAGTAAAGAAGAATGTGAAGAGTTCAGTACCCAGTGCACCTAAAAATTCAGGGACCTACCGGAAACTGTGGACCATGGTCTTTTGGAAAGTGGTACCACATAAATGACTGGTGAGAGAATTATGCAACATGCCAGGTTCTGATTAGCAGAGGCAGGGCATTGCGCCTAACTCAGCCCATAGGGATCACAAGACTCCTTTTTAAAAAGTTTTATATTAAGCAACCCCAGTAACAGGAGGATACATCCCATTCCCCCCGAGTGGCTAACTTCATGGTGCAAAGTCATTAACAAGCGCAGCCGCTCCCAGCCCTTCCTACCTACAGCGGGGAGGCAAAGCAGGGGGCATACTCACGCACCTCGCAGCCTCAGAAATCCCCCATCCGCTCAGCTGACCGACGGAGGGCATGGAGAGCAGGCAACGAAGCTCTTCTAGCGGCAGCGGCCAGCGCGCCGGTGGCTAACGGGTCTGCTCCGGGAATGCTAGACAGGTCCCAGCCAGACTCTCCAGGCTCCAAGAAAACTTCGGCGGCAGCAGCGCCCCCCAGCGGAGAAGAGGGAGGTTCCCACGGAGCTAGTGCAAAGAAAATTGACCAAACAGCAACAGCAGCTGCTGTAATCTCAGTCACAAGCGATGCTGCTGCTGCGCACGAGCCTTCCTGCAAACCCCGCTCCCCCCCCCCCCAGCTCTGCCACTGATGCTCTCTTGGAAAGTCTGTTCCCACGGACTCGCCAGACTTGCACAAGGCACCCCTCCCGCGGGAAACCCGCCTGCTAGACACGCTTTGCCACCCAGGACAAAACAATCCGCCCAGAGTCTCGGTCTGTGGGCAGCAGGGCGTAACGAGAAACTGCCTCCCTCCGCCCCCCAAAAGACGCGACAGATGTTTCACCGGAGTCCCCGTTCCCCTCCCTTCGGCGTGTTGAAACCGGCCTGTTGCCAAAGCGGGCTCTTCCATGCCGCGGCTGATTCACCTCCCCGGCCCATCCCGCTGGGCGCGCAAGGCATAAAGCGGAGCGATGGCAGGACACGCTCCGTTTTCATTTCAAAACAAGCCACGGTGGCCCTCTGGGTTGCAGTAAGGAAGCAGGAGCTCCAAAGCCAGAAGGCCAGTACAAAGCTCGCCCCCTCCCCACCCAACTGGGTTATTTTTATAATCTGATTGAAAGCCAATCTCGTGGGGCTGCAGGAAAGGCACTGGCTCAGCTCTCTGAGCACACTCCAGCCAAAAAGAAGCATGGCAGCAGCAGCGAAGCAGTGCAGAGGCTGAGGCTAGCTGAGAAAGGGTGGCTAGGGCACATGGCTGGGCAGGGAGAGAGCTGCATTTCCTCTCTGTGCTCTGCCATAAGCCTACCATGTGCTCTGGACAAGTCCCTTAGCCTCTGTGTACAGGTTGAACCTCTCTGGTCTGGAAACATCCTGGTCTGGCATGATTTTGGTGAGCCAGATGTCCACTTTTCATGGGTGTGGCCAAGTTTCCCGTGGTCCCATACAGTTTTTTTACAGCCCCCAGCCCTGGCTCTTAGTGTCTGGTGCTGTTATTTATCTCTAATTTACCCCTACAAGTCTTCTAAGCACCCAGTAAGCAGTGGAAGTGTGGGTAATGCTACTAGACAATATTGACTCCTCCCCCTCCCTTCAGCAGTTCTCTGGTTTGGAACTGGTCAGATGCTGAAGGTTCTGGACTAAAGAGGTTCAACTCAGTTCCCTGTGTAGAGGAAGATTAAGTGCATTTCCTTGCCTGCCTCACAGTGGTGCTGTGGCACTAAAGATTGTGAGGTTCAGCTGTTGTAGTAATGGGGGGAGCACCTAAAAACCTGAGATTTATAATCTGTCCATTCATCCTTATGGGATCATGCTCCTTAACGGAGGTGGTCATTCAACGGCTCTTGTGTGGAAACTGCCAAAGTTCAGTGGACAAGAGTCAGAGGGGTAGCCGTGTTATTCTGAATCTATATAAACAAGGAGAAGTCCTGTGGCACCTTATAGACCAACAGATTTATTGGAGCATAAGCTTTCGTGGGTAAAGACCCATTTCGTGGCAGCTGGGGACCTCCATCCTGGGGCACCCCAGCAGGCCGGAGCCCAAGTCCAAGCCCTGTAGACTGGAGCCCAGTGGCAGTGGGGCCAGAGCAGAGCCAACTTCAGGGAGGGGGAGCATCCTGGGAGGCCAGTGGCAGGGGACCTTCACAAATCTGGCAAATTCCCTCATTCGGGACAAGTCAGGTCCTGAGGGTGCCAAACAAGGGAGGTCCAACCTGTACTTTTATTGGGAAGAGTGGCTCAAATAACAAAGTGTAGATCTGGGTTCCCACTAAGTGCAGCATTGGAGGGTATTCCATGCTCAGGTTTGGCAGTCAGACCACCTTTCTTATTCTATTAGGATTTGGGGGCTTTTGAATTGGATTGGTGACATGGTAAATTCTGTAAAAATGGACATCCATGACCAGAATTTGGCTTGTGCCAATGTATTGTGTTGCTGTGCACTGCTTAAGAGCTGTCATGTTTCTACCCTCAAAAACTGAGGCATATAGAGGTTAAGTGAACTGCCCACTTTCACACAGCACAGAATATAACCCAGTAATGCTGCATCGCACTTCTAAACACTGGTCTATGATGCCTTCATCTAAACGTAATAAACTGCTTTAAAAACAATGTATGACTCTCAGTAATAGGGTCTATGTAGGTGCCAAGAATCAGTATTATAAAAAAAACCCACACATTCCAAATGGCTTTAAAATTATTTATTTTCCAGTTGATGGAAGTGTTTCTTCATTCTGCAGTCTGGGTTTATAGACACTGTCCTATGTTTGGGCTTTATCAGTTCAAAAGTCAGAACTTCAGAAAAAGTTGAAGAGACATTTGAAGATTCCTTTTTCTCAGAGGTGTCATCCAAGCACCCTGGTTTGAATAATGCTTGTGATGAAACATGAACGTTACTTAGATATGTTTAAAAAAAGCCAACGTATTACTCCTAAAAATTCAAGATTTCATAGTCACTGAGCACTTATCAGAATACCAAAGAGTTAATGAGTCTTGATGGTCCCAGATTTATCATGAATTGGTTAATGAAATCAGTGATGAATTGCAAAGGAAAGAACTTCAAGTTATGTAACAGCTTATCTGCCAGGTGTTCTACCAGCTCTCTACGCTCCTTGAAATTGGAATCACAGTTTTGATTGACTTAACCTGGGTCAGTTATTGAGAAGGTGAAATGACTGCACTTAAACCATTGATAGATATGAAAAATTACAAAAGAAAAAAATGACAGTTCTAGATACAGCCAAAGAATTAGAGAAGTATTCTCTAATACTTTTCCAAGTATTTTTGAAATGTGTTTCAGTATTCTTGTTGCTGGAGTATAAATGACAGCCTGTACAGATTCCTTTTCTTGTGTAACCCTTCTGCCAGGCCGAGCTAATAGCAGCAAGGGCCGGGTTCAGTATCTAGGGGTCTCCTCCCAACAAGGTAATACAACACCAGCTCGAGCCCTCACCAGTGACCTGAGAAATCTTACATACACCCTTGGGCACTTCAAAGAGGCAATTTTTCCCCTCTCACAAGCATAGAGCCTCGGTATAGCAGCAAATCTTTAATAACGTGAGGTAACCGACCTCAGCATTGAATTGGGAAAACACCACAACTTGGATTCATAGACCAAACATGAGCAAAGACCCACCCCCCCAGACACGAATCACCCAAAGTCCCCAAAAGTCCAACACCCCAAGAGTTTCTTGAGTCCAGCAACCCAAAAATCACCCAAAGTTCCAACGTCCGACACCCCAAAAGTCTCTGCCCCAGGTCAGTGCCACCCCAGGGTTCAAAAGTTCACCCGGCAGGGTGTTACCATCCCAACCTGGAGGAGGGCGGGGGTTGATACACCTTACGTGGTCCGCCGATGGCTCTGCCTCTCCATAGGGTTCTGCTGCCGCCAGATGTCCAGGTAGAGCTTATCCTGACCCTGCTTACACTTCTTTGGAAAGAATCTCATCACACCGAAGGATGAATGTGTGAGAAGTGTTCAGTCTTGACAAGACATGTGATGTCAGCTTTAGTTATGCAAGATTCTAGGGTGAAGCAGTGGTTCTTCACTGGGGAACTGACCTGCCAAATCGTGGATCTCTGTTACTGTTCAGTAGGAGGGTAACAATATAATGAAATGTTTCCTTTTCTCCTCCAACAATAATAGGGTGCAAGTTATATTGGTTTCAGGTTGTTGTGAAAAGAGGGGAAGTTTGGTTATAGAGAGGTCCTTTACATTTGGATCAGAAGGCTACGAGATTCATGGCCATTCTGGTAACTCCAAGAAAGGAGTTTTAAAGCTGTCTCCAGCTGTCCTGAGATGTGCAATCTGTAGATGGCTCCATTTTCCTGAGTGTTATGTCTCCCAAAATTAATTTTGCCAAATACGCTTTATTAATTGCCTTCCATTACATTAACTGGATCAGAATAACAATACAAAAATGTAACCAGAAAAATGGACTCGGTTAACACAACGATTAGATCCACATTTATAAACTACATCCAGCTCTTCTACTTTCTTGGGCTCAGTTGCCAACCACTAGCAGCAGCAGTTTCTTCCAGCTGGCAAGTCTTTAGAACTCTGCCACTCAGGACATGTCTACACTAGGAAACTATTTTGAAATTAGTAAATTCGATTTAGTAACTCCCAATTTAACAACATTGAACTAGCATGTCCACACTATGGGGAAGCCTTGAAATTAGTCCAAGGCAGGCTCCATTAATGTGCACACACTACTTCAGACTTAGAGCCCCAGGAAGTCCTGGGGAATAATTAGTTCAAATTACTCTGGGAAGTAGTTATTTTGAAATAGTGGAACCAGAGCATCCACGCTACTGCTATTTTGGGATTAGTGTTATTCCTGATTAAAAGCAGGAATGCAGATTTCAATTTCTGTGGCCTATTACTTAAAAATAATGGGCTTGATATAGTGTGGATGCTCCAATTATAAATTTGACCTTGGGGGGAGGGTTGTTTTGCAATAAAGTCCTAGGCTGTGTCTAGACTAGCCAGTTTTTCTGGAAAATCAGCCGCTTTTCTGGAAAAACTTGCCAGCTGTCTACACTGGTCACTTGAATTTCCGCAAGAACACTGACTTCCTACTGTCTGAAATCAGTGCTTCTTGCGGAAATAATATGCTGCTCCCATTCGGGCAAAAGTCCTGTTGCACAAAGCTTTTGCGCAAAAGGGCCAGTTTAGACAGCTCTGATTTGTTTTGCGCAAAAAAGCCCCAATCGCGAAAATGGCGATCGGGGCTTTTTTGCGCAAAAGCGTGTCTAGATTGGCATGGACACTTTTCCGCAAAAGTGCTTTTGCAGAAAAGCATCCGTGCCAATCTAGACGCTCTTTTCCGCAAATGCTATTAATGGAAAATCATGCCAGTCTAGACTTAGCCCTAGTGTAGACCAGGGTTGAGTATTCAAGCTCTTAAAGGTGTAGTAATCATATACCAGAACCGCAGTTGATAAAACAGCACTACTCTGATAGAGCACTACTGTTGGAGAAAGCCCTGGTAGCAGAGATAGAGGCAAGTATGATAGTCTTGGGCCGTGGAGGTTTTTTTTAGATTAATCATGACCTTAAATTCTCTCCAGTGTTCAGGGGGAGCCATTCATGTATCTACTGCCAGATATTGCTTCAAAGTAATTGAGTATGTTCTGCACTTTCCAGGATCAGGTCTCCAGTCCTTAGACAAAATTCTCATTGAGTTGTAAGCCTTGAAGTTTACCCAGGCTAAGCTCCTGTTGAAGTACAAACTGAACCACTATTAGGGTTTCAACAGAGGATCAAGCAGAACAATGTGAGGACCTGTAGGAGAACATGCAAATATCTTCAGCTGTGAAAAATGAGAGCAGAGAAAGTTGCTGGCTAAGTAAACTGCTTTTATCTTGATGCTCTTGTGACAGCATGTTGGGGAGCCTCCAACCCTGCACCCCCATCCGCAGCTAGATGTGAGACTCAGCCAGCCAGTAGAGTAAAAGCTTCTCAGACATACAGCATAGCATAGGAGCGATGTTAGCACAGACAGCCTTATTCCTCACGGGCCCTGAACTCCCCTTTCCTGCTCTCCTCATCCTACCCAGCCAAAACTGCCTCACCCCCACAGCCACTGCTCGCTTGCCTTCTCTGTTGTCCTCCTTCCTGGCCCAAGGTGTTATCTGCTGTCATCTGGGCTTCAGGAAGCAAGAGACTGCAGTGAGTCACATCCAGCCTCCCTCTCCTCATTCAGCTAGTGCTGCAGGGCCTGGGGACACTGAGGCACGCACACACCCACATACAGCATTACTACAGAGCAGCATAGGGCAGTAGGACTACATATAACCCCATAAGACAAATGGTGAATGCAACACCAGAGCGAACATAAAATTACAAAAGTAGACAGCACCCCCTCTATGTCACAGCTCTATTACCTAATACACAATTGGGCTATGTCTAGACTGCATCCCTTTTCCGTAAAAGGGATGCAAATTAGACACATCGCAATTGCAAATGAAGCGGGGATTTAAATCCCCCCTGCTTCATTTGCATAAACATGGCTGCCGCTTTTTTCCGGCTCAGAGCTTTGCCGGAAAAAAGCGCCAGTCTAGACGTGGATCTTTCGGAAAATAAAGCCTTTTCCGACAGATCCCTTATTCCTTTATTTTCCGAAAGATCCCCGTCTAGACTGGCGCTTTTTGCCAGCAAAGCTCCGAGCCGGAAAAAAGTGGCAGCCATTTTTATGCAAATGAAGCAGGGGGGATTTAAATCCCCACTTCATTTGCAATTGCGATGTGTCTAATTTGCATCCCTTTTACGGAAAAGGGATGCAGTCTAGACAGAGCCTTGCAGGTGTTACACAATAACCAATGATCAACAGATAGGAGACCCAGGAGGCTTATGGGGTTCTGAGAGCTGGAACTGAAGATCATACCACTACAGGCAAGATCAAGACCACTCTTCATCCAGAATGACTGATGGAGAAACTTTGAGATCTTTGTGGTGTTTCCCCATCAAGCTCCCTCCCATATGTATTTCCAAGAAAGGGGCTGCTCCAGCCCAGGGCTTAATCCAATGGGAGCTTAGCCTGAGTCAAGACTGAGTAAGCAGTTGGACTGGTCTCATTCTGAACACAAATATGAGGTCCAAGTTTTTTAAACATTTACAAAATAGTCAGAGTTGCTTCTGGGTAAAAGTTGGGATCTACTGACCAAATCCCTCAGAGCCATGCTTAAGAGTTTCAGGATGCATGATGTCCTGGTCTCCAAATATTACAATATCTCCATATTGTTCCTACTAACAATTAGTGGCACTTTTGCTAACTGACCTCACAGCAGCTGCAGAAAGAAAACTTGGACCTTTGACAGTAACTGTTTAGTGTATTACTATTATAAAGCAATTCCACATTCCTTACACAATTGCAGCTTCCCCGATTCTTTTCTAATGTCACAAGTGTGCAATAAAATAAGAGACTGCCTCTTCATAGGGATGACACAGAAAGGCAGGCTGCTTCTGTGAAGAGTTTACACTGGAAATGGTGGGTTTAATATGCCCCGTAAGTGACAAGGGGTGGTAGAGGTGCACACGTTGGTTAAAATGGCATGGGATTTTTGTACTGATTCTTTAGAGACTTTTGTAGCTTGTGCTACAGAAGTGAGGTAGGATGGACTGAGGCAAGAGTGGAGGCTTGGTTCATAGCTTCTGGAAGGAAGTTCCCAGAATAATGGGAAGTATTGGCGAGAAGAGATGAAAGGGGAAGTGTACAGGATAGGAATGGGAATGGAAACCAGATAGGAGGTGCAGAAAGGAGCTGTGTGATGCCTTGAAATCCAGGAACAAGAAGTGCGAGGGTTGTGGCACTTATAAAATGCAGCACTGGGCTTGGAAGGATGAAAGGGGCCAATCTGAAATAAGCTGCTTGCTGTGAATCACCCTAGCTGGAGCATTCTCCTCCTGGGGAAGGCAGATGATATTTACATCTGTCCTCCAATGTTCCCTTTAATTTTTCCATCCATGTGCAGAATAAATTTATGTGCAACAAGGCATGTGCAGATGTGCACCACCAGTAGAAACACATGCTGCCTGCTATGGGTGCTCTGCTAGCTCTCTGTGGCTTGTGCACTGAACCAGTCAAGTCCTATTCAGGAGGACATTCCGAGACTGGGTCACTCCACTAGAGTGTGCAATGGCAAAAGCTGTCACCGAGTGTAGGAATGAGGAATTTGTTAAAAACTTTGGGCCAAATCCTAAAGTTCCTGCTCAATCCTTACTCAGCAAAACTCCTCCTGAGAACATTGTAGAGTGTCATGTTTTGGGATGTGAGCTTCTTTTCTGTATGTTAGGGACAATATGGCTATGTCTACACTCGCAGCTTCTTGTGCGAGAAATATGCAAATGAGGCTGTGTGGAATACCACCGAACCTCATTTGCATACCTAATGAGCCGCCATTTTTGCAGAAGAGGCTCTTGCACCAAAAGGAGCTGTCTACACTGCCCCTTCTTGCGCAAGAAAAACCTTCTTGTGCAATGCCGCTACACTGATTATTTTCAGGAATAACTGCATTGCGCAAGATGGTTTTTCTTGCGCAAGGGGCAGTGTAGACAGCCCCTTCTGGCGCAAGAGCCTGTTCTGCAAAAATGGCGGCTCATTAGGTATGCAAATGAGGCTCGGCGATATTCCACACTTAGGCTCATTTGCATATTTCTTGTGCAAGAAGCCGCGAGTGTAGACATAGCCTACTTGTGCTAATGGAACCTTCACACCTACTGGTGTTGGTTCACTGTCCCAGGTAGTTGCTTTTAGAAAGAGTGAATGAGTTTGCTCCGCAGCCTTAGCGAAAAGCCAGCCGGCTTTTAGCTCAAGCAGTAGGGGCTCATGCACTAAGCTCCAAAGATCCCAGGTTCAGTTACACCTGTCAGCATTACACTAACCCAGAGTGGGGAACCTAAGGCCCAGGAGCTGAATACAGGCCCCAGGCTGCCTGGATCTGGGCCCTGGTGCTCCAGCCCCTCTGCAACCCCCTCTCTCCGCGGGGCTGGAGCACACAAAATCTACTAGCCTGGCCCCACTAGTCTCTGGTGTGTGAGGGGAATGTGGGGAGTGTCCTTCTCTTACCATGGGATTGTAGTAGGAGGTATGGGGATTAGTGTTGTTTCACTGACTATTGCTACAGAAGGTTTCCAAATAGCATTTTACAAAAGAGGAGGTAATCTTGACACCTCCCCAAAAAGCAGTATAACCACTTCAGTTTTGCTGCATGGGGCAGGACAGACCATAAAAAACACATGCGAAGGGACTCCACATACCTACATTCTCCAGTGTATGTGCATGATCAATTAGCCAAACCCACCCTTCAGGCTCCATCTACTCACAAGTTAATGGAGACCAGTTGTATTAGAAAGCTGCTACAGACTTTGAAGTTACATAAGCTTGCATTTAAGCCTGATTAAGACATGCCATCAGGGGCAGCCCTAGACTAGCTGCCAGCAACTGGCGCCCTAGGGGAACCATGCAATCAGCGCACACCCACCCCCCAAACCCAAAGGGCAGATATAGGCTGAGGTTTTTGGTTCTGTGGCTGGGGAGAAGGGAGCTAGGGATGGAGTTCTGTGGCTGGGGAGAGGGGTCTGGGGATAGAGTTCTGTGGCTCCTCAATGATATTTTTGAAAATGAATAAACGCAGGCTTTATTATTCATTACCCCTACCTTGTCCCACTATTGAGCCCCATCGCAATCTTAGATCTCACTTGGCAGCTCTTCATGCAGGAAAATATGGAACAATCACAACCTCTCCTATAACTGCTGCCACTGCTCACTCCCAATAATTAGCTACATATACGGGCTCAATGAAACCACAAAACTAACTCTGGCTTCCTTTTTGGGTAGCCAACTTTCCTGCACGGATGGACTGGATGCCATTTGTAGCAACAGCGTCCAGTCTGTCCTGTCAGGAAACTTGGCAACCCTATTCATTGCCACCCTCAGAAACCACCATTGCCATCTTTTCCCTCCCAATACACCTAAGTATGCTACAGCTACATGACATACTAGAGGAAGAAGGCACACACTAGATTCTGGACCCCCTTTTACCAACTGTTTAATGCAGAGTGATGATTGATCACAATCATTTTATTTTGCTGTGGGTGACACAGCCCCACTGTGACAATGCAGTGAGGAGTAAAATCTCTTTCCCAGCCCAGCTTTTTGTTTTGACCAGTTATTCCTTTTATAAACCCCAGACAGTGTGTCTTTAACACAGGCCGTTGTAAATCTGTATTTAATAAACTTCAGCGACAAGCTACAAAAGCCCTAGGAAGTTCCGCAGCATGTTTATTTCAGTAGCTCTGTGAATGTTCTGACCGTTAGCTGACCTTGCTTCCTGACATATGATGACCCACCAAAGCATTTGTCAGATGCAGTGTTTTGCTAAATTTAAAAATTTCATTTCACATTCTACATCTGCTTCCTCCCCATCTGATGTGTGTCACCCCTAAAAAAGCAGGTGTTTCCAATTTCTCTGTCAGCACTGATCATGCCATCCTATTATGCAATTTAAAAGTAAGGGCAGATCCTCAGTTGATATTCTGGTATGGTGGGGGTGTGATGGGGTGGAGCAACCCCGCCACTCGGACGAGACAGACGGGGCCGCCGCGGAGCCGGCAATCAGCGCGGCAGGCCCGAGCGGGGGTGGAGGGACGCGTCATCACGCGGTGCCAGGACGCGCCGGTGATGATGTCAAAAGGGCGATGCCAGGGAAGGCAGGGGGGAGGGGGATAAAAGGAGCCGGGGAGGCCGGGGTAAAGGGGGCGGAACCAGCGGAACCGGCGGAACCGGCTGGGCCAGGGGGACCGGAGCCAGCGGCGCCAGAGCCAACAGGAGCAGGAGCCCAGGAGAGGGAGGAACGAGCCGCGGGAGCCAGGCAAGGGGGCAGCGAAGGCGGCTGGGGGCCTGCGGAGGCCAGCGGGGAACCGACAGCGTGAGGGCCGGCGGAGTGGAGCAAGACCCAGGGCGGGCTGTGGAACCTGGGAGCGGGGGTGTTTTGGGGTGCCAGCCCCCCCTGCTACCACTGAGAGGGCGCCTCTCAGTGTCAGGGCTCTGGGTCGGGGTCCGGAGAGAGGGCGGGCCCGGACCCCCCACTCCGCCCGGAGATCCAGAACCAAGGGGTACATTGAGCGCGGCCTAGGGGCAAACAGGAGGGGCGGCGGCCCGGATGGGTGACCCCGTGACAGGCGGTCTGGCGAGCTCAAGCTTTGGTACCCCTCCTGGCATTGTGCAGTAATTTTTATTGTCAGAAGGGGAGTTGCAATGCAGTGAAGTTTGAGAACGCCTATACCAGACCCTCAGGTGCTTCTAATCAAGTATTTGTTGACTCTGTTCCCTAACTTGAAATATTTGCAGAATATATCAGGTGATAGGAACCATGGGAGATTGATATTTTAACATCAAGTGATAATTTATCTGTAAATGCCTCCCTAAAGTTGCTGTGTAGACATAGCCTTTTCTGAGGCATAACGGCTTTTAGCACTACAGCTATTGCACAAGAAGGCACGTGTGAATGCTCCAGAGGGTTTCCTTGCACAGGAACCCCCTATGGGAAAACGCACAGGTGCTCTGATGGCCATTCTATAAATGGCCATCAGAGCTTTCTTGTGCAAGAACGTCCGTGCAGTGTGGACGCTCTCTTTTGTAAAAGCACATGGCTTCTGCGATGTGCTTTGAGGTGGCTGTGCTCTTGCGCAAGAAGTTTTTGTGCAAAAGCTCTTGTGGAAAAGGCTGCTTGCACAAGAAGCACGTAGTGTAGACGTAGCCTTAGCATCCTAACCAGAGTAGACAAACTGAGCCAATCCATCTGTTGTGAAAGAAAGACTTATGCCTACTTCCTCCTAAGTTGAATTTGGCCCCAGGTGAGAACAGGGGAAGAAAAACATGACTAATACTGTCTCAGTGAAAATTGCTGGTGCTCTTGAAAATCTGGTATTGGAGCACTGCCTGTTTTTCTCCAGTGCTACACTGACTCTTTCTCCATAGAAATGGAAGTGTGTATGTGGCAAACTGTATTATCTCTGGGAAATAAAATGAACTATAAGATTGGGCAACTTTAATAACATCCATTATCTTCCATGGGACCTCACAGCAATTAATAAAGGCAGGAAACATATTCACACCAAAAGTCACAATCCTCAAAATGCCCTATTTATTGCAACCTCAGAATTGGTCCCTTTTAGCACATTACCATGATGCTTCATGACATGGTGACTTTTTGACACCGCATCATTGCATTCTGTTCAAATGTGCTGTATTGACATGATGTTATCACACTGCAACTTAGTGTGTTGGCAGTTTGACATCACATTAATACACTGAGTCTGAAGAACGTGACAGTTTTTTGACAACATGCCATGTTGCAGCAGATAAACTTTCATCTTACCACCTGATGGCACAGTGCTGCATTCTGTCACCGTCACTGCTGGAGGGATCTGTACTTGTAGCCATTCATCTACCCCAGACCTCAAACGTTTCTCATTCCAAGGGACACCACTCCTTTCTACTCCAAAGTTCCCTACATTCCACACAAATTTGATTATCTCCTCACTTTTGTTGTAAAATTATGTTTGTTCAGAATAGCAAATCTTTACACCAGGGTAAACTTAAAAAACAACAAATGGTCTGGCAGCACTTTATAGACTAACAAAACATGTAGACGGTATCATGAGCTTTCATGGGCACCGTCCACTTCTTCAGGTGCTTCTTCATGATACCATCTACATGTTTTGTTAGTTTATAAAGTGTTACCAGACCATTTGTTGTTTTTAAGTTTATCCTGTACAGACTAATTTGGCTACCCGTCTGCAGCTCCTTTACACTAGGGTACGTCTACTCTGCACACTTAGGGAACAGGTACAGTGCACTGCAAACTTGAAATAAGATACACAATTTGCACTATGCAAATTGCACAGCTTATTTCAAGTTTATTTCTAAATAAGGCGCTATTTTGAGACATCCCTTATCCCTCATACAACAAGATTTACAGGGATGCCGAAATAGCGCATCTGCTATATTTCGAAATAGCAGACGCATTCAAAAAACGTGGAGTAGCTATTTTGGAATAGCTTATTTCGAAATAGCACATCTAGACTGCGGGGAAGCCTCCAAATTAGTATGAGGCAGGCTTCCCTAATGTAGGTATACTCTCTTGATTTAAATCTCCAAGAGGCACTGAGGAGGAATAACTTAGAATGGCCCTAGTGAGGAACTATTTCGAAATAGCAGCAGTGGAGAGTCTACACATGCCTTATTTCGAAATACCTATTTCAAAATAGGTGTTTTTCTTCGTAGAATGAGGTTTACAGATTTTGGAGTAAGTCGTCCATTATTTCGAATAATTTCAAATTAACAGAATGGCTGTGTAGACACTTGCATTGTTATTTTAAAATAACTCTAGTTATCTTAAAATAATGGTGCAGTCTAGACGCACTCTAAGGTGACACAGGAATCTGGGCAGTTCTTTGTGGGTTTTATGCCAAAGAAATGAATCTCATAGCATTTTAAGTTTTTAGCATGATTCATTCAGAAGCGTGTGCTGTGCCCTGTTGGTCACTTTGGCTCCTTACATACTACAACTTGTATTCTGATCTTAACAGGTGAGCTGTCACCTGGGCTGCCAGGATCTTGACTTAGCCTGGGGGTGTTTTGCCACCACTTATGGTATCACCTCAAGTGCAGGAGTGTTTCCCCTGGGGTAGCATTCTACTGTGTAAGAGATATTGTGTCTGGCTTGTGGGGCTCACATAGAGCACTTAACCTGCCCCACACAGACCTTCATCACCTTGCCTTGAGCTGATGCCAGCCCAGTCTCCATCCCCATGGCCCCTGGTCCCCCCTCAGCCCTGCCTATTCCCCAACCCCTCCCCCATCCCTCACTACCCCAGGCCACCCACAGGCTCCGAATACGCAGCATCCCCCTTACTCACACCCCTCCCCCTCCCATTCCTGTGCCCGCGTCCCACCCGATAGGCTGCCAAGGGTTGAGCCTTCAGCCAATTCCGCGGCGCAGCTCCTGGTCCGATCCCTTCCGCACGTGTCATTGGCCAGTGTCTTCCCCTCGCCTCACCGCTGTGTGCCGCGGCCCAGCCAATCGGGAGGAAGGGGCTGGCGCGAGGGGGGAGGCGGGGCGGGGGGTGGCGGTTGGCAGGCGTTGGAAGGCGTTAGGAGTGTAAGTGCGGCGCGCGCGGACCAGCCCAGTGACAGCGCGCGAGCCGCACGGAGCAGCGGGGGGGGACTGGGCAGTTGGGGGCTGTGGGGAGAGGGGGGTGAAGCGGCTCGGCTAAGGGCAGGTGCGGCGATCAGTGAGCGGGTAGGGGCGTGAGGGAAGGGAGCAGAGGGCGGTCAGGGGTGCCGGGGGGGACAGAGCAGTCGGGGGAGGGGGGCAGTCAGGAGGTGCTGGGGAGGCAGGGGCAGTCAGGAGAGCCTAGGGGGACGGGGGCAGTCGGGGGCCGGGTCCTAGGGGGACAGGGGCAGTCGGGCTGAGAGAGCGACAGGGCTCGGGCAGGGTCTTTGAGGGGCTCCGCATGGATCCGTTGCTGTCGCTGGGTGCTGGGCTCCTGCTGCTCGCGCTGTGGGCGCGGCTCAAGGGGCTGGACTACCTGCTGGTCCATCACCGCTGGGTCTTCGTCTGTCTCTTCCTGCTGCCCCTCTCGGTCCTCTTCGACATCTACTACCAGCTGCGTGCCTGGGCCGTGTGGAAGCTGCACAGCGCCCCCCGGCAGCACAGCCAGCGCGTCCGCCACATCCAGGCACAGGTGAGAGTGAAGGGACCCAGGAGTGGCAGAACACAGCGATGGGGAAGGTGCAAGGGGTTGGCAAGTGGGGATGGGATCCTGGCTGGCTTTGGTAAGATAAGCCTGATCTTTGATGTTCACAAGAGCCCTTTTAACGGCTATGGTCTTTTTCATCCTCCAGACAGAATCTGCCAGGCACGTGCTGGCCTGGCTCCTGTTAGAAGCTGGTGCTGCCTCCTAAGTAGAGGATCTTGCTGTGAGCAGTACCCTGCAATCTGTGCTGGCTGCCTATGCTTAGGTGAAACTTGGGTTGCTGGTTTTAGCCTTTAAAGTCCTAAGTGGCCTATGACCTATTCACCTCAGAGACTCCCGCTCTCCCCCTGACATGTTGCCATAGCAGAGGTCAGCATGGATGCACAAGCTGGAGCTTCATGTGGATAAACAAGCAAGCTGTGGTTAAGATGTTCTCTATGAGAGTTCCTCAGTGTTGGCATTTATGTGGAGTGGGTCCAAAACAGCCTGAATTTGATACCATTTAGCACATCTTTCAAAACTTGTCATTTTCCCCAGGCAGTTGAAAACTTAGTAGGGCACTTATAAAGGTAGGAGACTGTTTAGTCTTAAATTAAGTTTAAGAATTACTAATTTAGGAATAAATTTGTTTACAAGACTAGGTTGTTGACTGACCAAATCCCAATTTGGAGGACAAGTGGATTGCTTTTTGTCTGGTATGTATCCCAGGACCTGCCCAGATGGGATAGCATTTCCTGGAATTAAAGCTCCTATCAGTATAGCTCACATTGGGGTCATTAGAGCACAGAATCCTTTCCCAGGGAAGTCTGACAGTTCAGAAATAGCCTGATGCTGTGATGTTGTCTTAAACTGTACTGTAGTACTTTGGATGTATTTTTAAGAAAGGACACCCAAAGGTCTGGATGGGCACCCTTTTTATAAATCTAATTATGATTCTAATGTACCAGGTACCAACTTTTGTTAAGGCTGTAGTTATCTGACGAGCACTAACAAATTCATAGCTGGAAACCCAACCAGTTCACCTGTATGTTAGTATTGTTCAAGTTAAGCGTTAAAGAGTTGTAAGAATCATAGAATACTAGGACTGGAAGGGACCTCGAGAGGTCATCAAGTACAGTCCCTTGTCTTCATGGCAGGACCAAATACAGTAAACTTCCGATAAGACTTTGTCAACGAGGCATACCTGTGCTGGTTGACAAAGGCTTCCTTGTCAACAGCGGCACGTCCAGACTGCCCCGATCTGCTGACAAACAGCTGATCATCAGCTTGTCGGCAGAGCGCGGCAGCCATTTAAATTTAAATGAAGCCGCGATTATTTAAATCGCGGCTTCATTTCCCTCTGCCGATCAGCCTAATCTACATGGCTCCATGGAGCCATGTAGTTTAGACACACCCTATAAGAGCTACCGCAACCAAACTTGCATGGGATAACCTTTCATCCAGGAGAAGGTTTTAAGGTACTTTTGGATCCAATCAGGCCCGAGCTCAAGCTGTAAAAATAAAAAAGTAATCCGTCGTGCTGCGCTGCAGGGGCCGACCCGCCCACCCTAGATCCTGTGCCTGCCGCCTGTGGCCCCCAGTGCCATCTGGGACTCGCCCCCTCCCTCCCATGAGATTACATAAGCGAACTTCTCCCTTTCCTCCGTGCCAACCCCCATGCGCACAACAGCTTGAGCACCCCCGTTGCCCCCTGCGGTACCTGCAGCCCTGGGCATGAGATGGGCTGCCCCTCCTCCGTGTAACCTCCCCTGCAGCCGGGGTTGCACACCCCCGCCGGGGATGACGTGGACCTATATTTTAATCCCTATAGAAATCAGTGCAACTTTTCTACCATTCAAAAAAAGATAATGGACTACTGTTTTTCTACATTTTGTTCCTCCAGTTTCTCGAGCACTGCTGGGTAAGTCTAGCTAGTTTTGAAATAAATTACCAAAATAATTGAAACTGGTGTGATTGGATTGTGTTATTTTGACAAACAGAATAGGCAGAATTTTGCAGAAGGTTAGTGTTTTTGTGCAGTTTAAAAAAAAATTGGTGCAGAATTCCTACAGAAGTGTGATTGGCTACAAATTTTGTCTCTGGTGTGACATCTGAAGTACAAATTGACCTGGGGTAATTGTCTCTCTTGGGAGTAAGAGTGATCTGAATATTCTGTGATCTTTGGTATAAGTTATCATTTATCACTATGTCCAGCTTGCCTGGGTATCAAGTTAGACTGGAGTGCCCAATTGGATTATCTGTGACTCCATAGTAAAGTTGTTATAGTGCTTCCGGAGTTTGATAATAGGTTGGGGAAATCTAATCACATAACATATAATCACTTTGGGGTGTCTGTCCTGCTTTTTGGCAGTCTACCCTAAGGTTGGCACTCAGTCAAGAGCTGCTCCATGTAGCATGACATTCATAATGAACTTTTCAGCTTCATAGGTTTCCTGTTGTGGGGAAGTGGGGTGGCATCATTTATATAATAGCTTTAACAAAGTACAAAGATCACAGTGGTTCAGCAGCCAAATTAGGGATCAGCATTACTTAAGAGGCATAGCACTGTGAATTCATTGTTTCATTTACCATGGCACTCTATATTCATATTTAAACAGTATAATGGGGAAATATTTAGTTTATATATAAAAGTTTCATAGCAAAATGACTGACCAAGTATTATTTTATCAACTATGATTGGTTAATAATTTAGACTGGTTAATAATTACATTATTTGAATATCATGTGCTGCAGAAAGCCTCAGAGGACACTGGGCAGGTACCCTTGGCCACTTTTTATCTGTACATCATACTGGCCCCTACTGGTCCACTTTCACCTTTTCTGATAAGGGTTCAGCTGAAGTATTGTGTCCAATTCTGGGTGCCACATTCAGGAAACGTGGATAAACTGGACCAAGTCCTAAGGAAAGCAACAAAAAGATTAAAGGTCTAGAAAAACATGATGTATGAGGAAAGATTGAAAAGGTTGGATTTGTTTCCTCTGGAGAAGAGAAGACTGACGGGGGATATAAGTTTTTAAGGACATAAAAAGTTGATACAAAGAGGAGGGAGAAAAATTGTTTTAATTAGCCTCTAAGACTAGGACAAGAAGCAAAGAGCTTGAGTTCAATAACGGAGGTTTTGACTGCACATTAGAAAAACTTTCTATCTGTCAATGTAATTAAGCACTGGAGTAAATTGCCTTGGAAGGCTGTGGATTCTAATTTAGTCAAGGGTATTTTTAATAAAAGTCATGACCAGGTCATGGGCAATAAACAAAAATTCAGGGCCCATGACCTGTTAGTGACTTACACAATAAATAACCCTGACTAAATCTTGGGGGAGGTGGGGTGCTTCACAGAGGGATGGGAGGTACCGCTGCTTGAAGGGTGGGGCCAATGGCACCAGCTGCCAGGGCTGCCCTGGGACTGCTGCTGAGGGTAGAGGGAATGAATAACAGCTGGTGTAGCTGACCCAAGGCCACTCCTGTAGTAGCTGGTGTGGCTGTCCCTGGGACAACATGAGCAGCTGTCCCAGGAGCTAGCTGGTTTGGTGGCTCTGGTGTCAGCCGCACTGACTGCTGCAGAAGTCACAGAGGTCATGGAAAGTCATAGGGTACGTCTAGACTACATGCCTCTGTTGCCAGAGGCATGTAGATTAGGCTACCAGACATAGTAAAATGAAGCGGCGATTTAAATAATCGCCGCTTCATTTAAATTTACATGGCTGCCGCGCTGAGCCGACAAACAGCTGATTAGCTGTTTGTCGGCTCAGCGCGGCAGCCATGTAAATTTAAATGAAGCGGCAATTATTTAAATCGCCGCTTCATTTTACTATGTCTGGTAGCCTAATCTACATGCCTCTGTCGCCAGAGGCATGTAGTCTAGACATACCCATAGACTCTGTGACTTCTGCCACCTCTGTGACAGATACGGAGCCCTAGTTATGAGCTTCAAAAGTCTCTTTGAAACAGCAGGAATTGGAACTTTTAAAGTTAAGCAAGTTTCCCAGTAAATCTCACCTGAGAGAGGGTATAAAAATACAGGTTGGAACTCTAAAATCCTGTACTCTGTGGTCTGGATCACAGATATTGCTGTACCAGAGAGCCTGGCCGGGAGTGGGAGTAGCCAGGGTCAGGAGTGCAGCCTGATCTGGTAACAGCTGGCCCACAGGCCAGGAGCACAGCCCTAACTGCGGCTGGCGGCAGTGGGTCTGGAGGCAGTGGTGCTGACGTGGTAGGGAGTGCAGCCCTGGCCAGGAGTGGAGCCCAGTAGGGATGTGAACGACTAGTCAACTATCCAATAACCAAATGTGTATTGGATAGTCGACAGGTTAGTGGACTAGTCGCTCCCTCCCCTCCCCCTTTGCTGCCTATATCAGAAAGAGGCAGCGGGGGTGGGGGAGGAGGAGAGGATAGGGTGCTTCAAAGCCGCAGCGCTGCTTGGAGCCTGGTGCCAGACCTAGGGCTCCACATGGCGCTTGCAGCTTTGAAATGCCGTAGGAAGCAAGGGGCCAGTGGGGGACTGCTTGCCCTAGGCTGTTGCTACACTTCAGAGGCGGAAGCGCTCTTATCGACTAATCAAATATGCGTCAACTATTTGATTAGCCAAATAATCAAAATTTTACATCCCTAGAACCCAGTGCCAGGGGCTGGTGCCAGGGAGCGGGGTTGATGGTCAGGGAGGGAGCCTTGACCTTCCCAGGTCCAGAAAACTCCCTGGTTTGGAAGCACTCCGGTCCCAAGGGTTCTGAACCAGGGAGGTCCAACCTGTACACTCTCTGGTTATAGAACAGCTCAGCCTTTTCAAGCTTTGCCTTGCTGTGGGCTCAGAAGAGAGAAAGAGCCTTTTTATCTGCTGATCACTTGTTACATGAGGACAGTTTTTAAAATGTATAAAGAAAACTGGGGACCGACTGGTTAGGTAGCAGTTCAACAGAAAAGGACGTGGGTATTACAGTGGATGAGAAACTGGATATGAGTCAACAGTGTGCCCTTGTAGCCAAAAGACTAATGGCATATTAGAGTGCATTAGGAGGAACATTGCCAGTAGATCTGGAGAAGTGATTATTCCCCTTTATTTTGTACTGGTGAGGCCAAATCTGGAGTATTGCATCCAGTTCTGGGCTCCCCGCCCACTACAGAAAGGATGTGGATGCATTGAAGAGGGTTCAACGGAGGGCAACCAAAACGATTTTTGTTGGGGAAAAAAAAGGAATCTTGCCCATCTGAAATCTGTTCTCTCTGAACCGAAATTAGCGACACATTACCTACACCCCCTGACCTCTGTTTAGGGGTCAAGATGGACACATGACCAGAAGTAAAAGTAACCCCCTCTAAGAACTTTTCCTACCATCCTTTTACCCATAGGGGATGAGTTTGGCTCCCCACTGAGCCCTCTCTCCTCTGGTGCTGTCTATCCCCTGCAGGTGTCTGCCCTTCTGCTTCACCCCCAGAATCCCCTGCCACCTGCACTTTCCCTTACCCCTGCACCCTCTTGGTGCTTCCTCCTTCCCTCACTGCCCCTGCCCCTTTACCCTCTTTCTGATGCCCATCCCCTCACCACCCTCTGCCCCAGTTCCTCTCATGCACCTCTGTGCCCTCATACATGACTTGCTCCATCCCCGCCTTCCTCATGCCCACCCCTCCTTTCAACCCTTCTCTCAGCACCTCCCCCTCCCCTTGCTTCCTCTTGCCCCCAATGCCATTCTCCTTTCCCAGCATCACCCTGTCCCCTCCACCCTCCCACCCCCACTGACACCTCTCCTCCCTCCTCCTGCCCTTTTTCTCATTGTCTCCACTTAGCCCCCGGCATTTGTCTCCTCCACCCTGTCCCTTGGTGCCTTCCACTTTCTTCTCCTGCCCTTCCCCCCTCCACTCAGCACAAGCCCCTTCCTTTCCCACCCTCCTTCCCCCTGGTTCTCTCCGATCCCCTCCCCCACCTTTTGTCTTCCAGTTTGTGGGGCTGGAGACTGTGGTCGGGTCTCAGAAGTCCCCGCAGCCCTGGCCCCAGCTGCTTCCAAGGCAGGACCGCTTGCCAGGCCTGGAGGTGGGCCGCCTTCAATGCTAATGTTAGTGCAGCATTCCAGTCCCCGCACCAGCTTTGGCTCCCATTAGGAGGAGCACGGGTGGGGGGCAGAGAAACCCCCCCACCATCCCAGATCTGGCTTGCGCAGCATGGCTGTGTGAGCGGGTCCGTGCATTGCCGCTCCCCCAGTGGGGTGGGAAGGGGCGGGGGGAGAAAGGGCTGTGCACAGAGCACAGTGGCAGAGCCCGAACGTACCCCTCTCTGCAGCACTCCCGCTAAGCTCTACGCGGTCTCTGCCAGGACTCTGGTGGCAGCTCCTAGGAGCGGCTCACCAGCTCCAACCAGCGCTCCTCCTCTTCCGGCAGCGGTGGCGGCCACCTGTGGATGGAGGAGGCCGGGCTGGCGGTGCACGGCAGAGGCAGTCCAGCAGCGAGAGGGAAGGGCCACGCGGTGGGGGGAGGGGTTTGCCAGACAGCGGCGTGTGCTGCATGAGAGCTCGGAGCTCTGGACTCTGCGCACCACTGGCTGCGGCCCTGCCTGCCTGCGCAAAGCACCAAGGGAGCTGCTTATGTGCTGGGTGGAGGCGGGGAGTTGCTGCTGAACCACGCTAGCGCTGGATATCTTTAAATCCGTGACTGTCCCGGGAAAAAAAGGGACATATGGTCACCATATCTCCTCAGCACACCTCGGACTGCCTCGCGGCACAGGAACACAGTTTAAGAAACGCTGTTGTAGATCCTGTTATTGTTAATGCTTTTCCTTAAAATAAATGTGCTTGCTTAAAAAGATGTGATAACTTAATTGTGTCTGGTACATGTTTACTTTTTTCCTCAGAGATGGTAAAGTAAGCCTGCATAGGCAGTCTAACTTAGCCTCTCCTCGTAGGTCATGTGCTCCATGTGCATAGGTTAGGAGATGGGCAGCATTAAAACATGCTGCTTAGGAGTTGAGAGAGATGCATGTCTTTTCTGAGTTGAATCAACAACCAGGGAGCTGGAGGCTTAAGTGTGGGGTGCCCCTGTTGGACTATGAGGAGGAATACAGACGCATTGCCCTGAACTGTGACAATAACATTTTACAGGTGCAGGAATGGAAGAATGAAGGTGGGAAAACATACATGTGTACTGGCCGACCTGGCTGGCTAACAGTATCACTTCGTGTTGGAAAGTACAAGAAGACTCATAAAAATATAGTGATCAATTTAATGGACATTCTAGAAGTAGACATTGAAAATCAGGTAATACCAACATTTTAACATTTGGCACTAAAATTTACAGCACTGTTGTTATGGTTATTGCTAGCAGTGACCTTAGCAGTAATTGAAACCAGTTTTTTTAAAATAATTAGGGCTGTCAAGCGATTAACAAAATTAATCATGATTAATCGCACTGTAAAACAATAATAAGAATACTATCTATTTAAATATTTTGGATTTTTTCTACATCTTCTAATATATTGCTTTCAATTACAACACAGAATACAAAGTGTATAGTGCTCACTTTATATTTATTTTTTATTACAAAACATTTACATTGTGGAAAAAAACTTCAGTTTACCTCACTGAAGTATTGTAGTGCAAATTCTATCATGAAAGCTGAACTTAAATTCTTCTATCTTAAATTCTTCCTATTTGTGTCCTATTCAAAAGACTCCTTTTTTTTTTTTTTTTTAGCTCAGCCCCAGCTGTGGGCAGCACAAGGCTGGAGGGGGTAGACTCTGTCATGGGCAGTGCAGAGTTTGGGGGGGCTCAGCCCCCAACTGAAGGTGGCATAGGGCTCAGGGGTGAGGGTCAGTCCCCAAGCTCAAGGGAGGGGTCAGCCCCTGGGCTGGGGGGGGGGGTGGTAAACCCCACCATGGGCAGTGCAGAGTTCAGGATGGGGGACTTCAGCCCCAGAATCAGATATGGATGGAGGGGTCAGTCCCAGCCCCAGGAAGCAAAGAGAGGGTGGCTTGGGTAAGCCTTTCAGGGGGAGGGGGGACAGCTTGGTCAGTCCCACCCCCAGGCTGTTTTATTTTTAAAAATATGGTCACCTGGGAGGAGAGAGGGACTGGTGTCAGGGTCTTTACTTGTCTTGTTTACTTTTCCCTTGGAGTTAGGACGTCTTCAGTTTTTTTTTTTTTTTTTTTTCCCCCTTTCTCACTGCTTTTTTCCATGCGCCCTCTGGCAGCGATTTACATTATTGTACCTTAAAAGACAGACTCTGGAGCAGCTCATGCTCGTTTGCTGACCTATACGATTAACGCGAGTTAATTTTTTTTAACACGTTAATTCTGCCCTGTGTTAATTGCAGGCGTTAATACCCATTAATTGACAGCCCTAAATATTATACAAATCCAGTTTCATGTCATGTCACCCTTTTTTAATGTGAAAAGGGTTGATGCCTTTTTAGCCTTTTGGACTTAAATATCACCTTTCACTTTTGGAAATCCAGACATATCTGCATAGGAAACAGTTTGTAAATAGACCCATCTTCTGAGTGATCAGGAAATGTTGGGATTCTAGAAAAGTGTGTTTTTCTTTTGGGAAAGAAATGAGTGGACACAAGATACACATTCCTAATTTAACTGAAAACTATTGAACAAAATTATTAAACAAGTCGGCTACATCTAGACTGGCCCCTTCTCCGGAAGAGGCATGCAGAGCAGGCAAGTCAGAATAGGGAAATCCGCGGGGGATTTAAATAAACTTGGCCGCCGCTTTTTTTCCGGCTTGGGGAAAAGCCGGAAAAGAGCGTCTAGACTGGCGCGATCCTCCGGAGTAAAGCCCTTTTCCAGAGGATCTCTTATTCCTACTTGCAAGTAGGAATAAGAGATCCCCCTGGAAAAGGGCTTTATTCCAGAGGATCGCGCCAGTCTAGACGCTCTTTTCCGGCTTTTCCCCAAGCCGGAAAAAAAGCGGCGGCCATGTTTATTTTAATCCCGCGGGGGATATTTAAATCCCCCGCGGATTTCCCTATTCTGACTTGCCTGCTCTGCATGCCTCTTCCGGAGAAGGGGCCAGTCTAGACGTAGCCGTCTTGTTGAGCCCATCTGTCATATTGATTCTTGTTTTGTAGGCCTTCCAATCCCTAATCAATTCCAGTTTTTCTTTGCCTTTAAGAAACCACTTTTTAACCTTAATAGATGCAAAGAACCTTCCAAATGTGAATCCGTTCACTATTGTCATCTCATGTCTGCCTAGATACTGAAACAATGGCTTTGAAAGAGATGTGAACTGCTTTGCTATCCCTTGCTTGTGCAGCTTCCATGTTTCGCTAACAAACTGGTTGAGATGATGGGAGGGTTCACTTCCAATTTGTTTTGTGCAGCACCTCCGTTCCATCAGCAGTAGTCTGGCTTCTCAACGTTACTTTCACACAAAATAGGCTCTGTCTATACTAGAAAACTGCATCAATTTAAATTAACTTTTAAACTGATGTCAAATTATAAGAAACTCAGTGTAAACAGTTAATTTGATTTTAAACTTTGCTTCTATCAATTTAATTTAATTCGGTGATTTTTGTACAAGTATGCGTAAAACTGATGCCTGCATTAGGTATTTTCATGAGTTTAGCTAAATTAAGTAAAACTGATTTCAAGATAAACTGGTAAAATTTTCTAGTATAAACACAGACAGAGGGAAGAAGCTGTACCAGATGAATGTAATCTCAAGGTCTGAAATAATGACTATGACTGACTGGTATTCTGTGTCATGTCTTCACATCATCAGAGTACTATCCTAATTGAACTTTTCACTAGGTACTGGGGGCAGGATTTGGGGAAACTACATATAATGGTAAAATTAACCAACATATATTTAATGCTCTATTTGGCTTTTTGTTAAATGTGGTATATATAATGAGGAAGATCTTTTAAATATCTAAAATTTTAAAAACAATATAATCCTTTAATAAATAAGGTTTAGTTGTGTCAGAAAACTTAAAGTCCATTAACTTCAGTTGGAGTTATACTCCTTTATGACACCTTTGCATCTGATTTCTGATGTTAGAGATTCTGAAACTTTTTAGAATGCTTTCCTCTCCTCTTCTGGTATGTCATGGTAAATCCCTGATTCAAGGCACTAGTGTCAAGTCAGCGCAAAGTGTTTCCATTTAAATAATCCACATAGGTGATTTTTTGCAACTCCTAGGGGTGTATACACCATAAGTGCCACCATAAGTACATCTTTGCATAACCTCAGCTTCATGCATATTATAGGATTTGTGCAAAAAAAATGAGCCTGCAAAGTGTGCACACAATTTTCCATGAAATCAAGGCCTTTAATTTGTTTTACAAATAATAAACCATCTGTGAATATGAGATTTTGGAAGACATATATGAGCCTTTTTTAATATGTAAAATCTGTTAAACAAGCTTAGCTCTGAAAGACAAGTTTGACTTATGTTTTGAAGATTGAAACATACACCTTTTTTTCAAGATGTGGTACATGTAAGGAGGAATCCCTAAGCAGTCTCACAACTATTTTAAAATATCCTCTTGAGTGTCTGCATTAAAGAGCAGAAGTGACAATAAGAAATGTCAGAACTACTACCTGAATGCTTGCTTTTTTTTAGTCTGTCCGTGTGGAACCATTGGTCACCATGGGGCAGTTGACAGCACACTTGAATCCTATGGGCTGGACTCTTCCAGTGGTACCAGAACTTGATGACCTCACAGTAGGTAAGGATTCTTTGTAATTATAAGAGAACATGACTTTTGCTGTACTTAAAATTACTTTTTATAAAGTAGGATATTATATTCAGTCTTGGTTTTCTCAAAAATCTTTATTTTTTAAAATTGTTGCTGAATTTTGTATTCCGCTATCACACATTATATATAGACACAAGGTGGGTGAGGTAGTAACTTTTATTGGCTAAACCTCTGTTGGTGAGAGAGACAAGCTTTTGAGTTTACACAAAACTCTTCTTGAAAGCTTTTCTTTCTCACCAATAGTAATTGATCCAGTAAAAGATACTGACTCGCTTATCTTCTCTAATATCCTGGGCCCAACACAGCTACGACACTGCATATGTTATATTTTAGACATGCACCTGTTCTTTAAAATTAAAAATGTGTTTCAGTTTATTACATTCTCTTGTTAAGGTGGTCTGATCATGGGAACTGGCATCGAGTCTTCATCTCATATCTATGGACTATTTCAACATACCTGTTTAGCTTATGAGCTTGTTCTTGCTGATGGAAGCCTTGTGAGATGTACACCAGTAAGATAAAATGTTATTTTGCTATGACTTACAATTTTACCAACTATTGTATGCATGAACATATGATTTAGTATGATATACTTTTTGCAGACTGAAAATTCAGACCTATTTTATGCAGTGCCTTGGTCTTGCGGTACTCTGGGATTCCTGGTTGCTGCAGAAATAAAAATAATTCCTGCTAAGAAATATGTAAAACTACATTACAAACCTGTCAGAGGTTTGGAAAAAATCTGTGAGAAGTTTACTGAGGAATCTAAAAAGAAAGAGAATAACTTTGTGGAAGGATTGGTGTACTCCTTGGAAGAAGCAGTTATTATGACCGGAGTTCTGACTGATGAAGCTGAAGACAACCAGGTAACTAAAAGGAATCCTATTCTCAAATTAGATTTTTAGTTCTCTCGCATGGAAAATATTCCAGTGTATGAAGTAATAGGATCAGTACAAGAAGTACATTTTAATGGATGTTGAAAATACTTGAATGGTCAAGTATAGTTAACATTAGTTTTTTGCTGGTAGCTATCAACTAAGGCTATCACCTGTTAACCACATTTCCTAAAGTGATAGGTCTTTTCTGATATCTAGCGTGCATCATAGCCACTGCTTTACAACTCCAGGAAGAAAAGAAACAGTTTGCACCCTTCTAGGAACAACTCACTTCTTTAAGACAGGAAACATATCTGGAGGGAGATATGGTCATAATGCTGTTACCCAAATTGACATCTGACTAGAAAATCAGGGTTATTATTAACAAAAACATGCCAATTATCTTTAGTGATAATTACTGTGAAATGCTGATCATTCTACAAAAACAGAATGATCTTTAAGACTGGTCTTGCCTTAGTTTTGCTTTGGAATTACATTATCTTAGGGCACTATGATCGCTTATATTACTGAATTTTCAAGTAAGGAATTTATTATTCTTTCTGTTGGGGTTTGTTGATATGTAATATATATTTGTTTTCAGATAAATAGAATTGGTAACTACTACAAACCATGGTTTTTTAAGCACGTGGAGAAGTATCTGAGAGCTAATCAAACTGGAATAGAGTACATTCCCTCACGACATTACTACCACCGACATACCCGAAGTATCTTCTGGGAACTCCAAGTAAGATTTAAGCATAAAGAAGATTTTAATCTTTGTTTTGGAGTACTTTGTGCATTCTCACAGCAGATCCAATGTTCTTTTCCCTTAGGGTACGTCTACACTACATGCCTCTGTCGCCAGAGGCATGTAGATTAGGTTACCAGCCATAGGAAAATGAAACGGCGATTTAAATAATCACCGCTTCATTTAAATTTACTTGGCTGCTGCGCTGAGCCGATCAGCTGTTTGACAGCTCAGCGCGGTAGTCTGGACGCGCGGGTGTCGACATCAAAGGCATTTGTCGACCACCCAGGTATGTCTCATACCTGGATGGTCGACACCCGCGCGTCCAGACTACCGCGCTGAGCTGACAAACAGCTGACTACCGCACTGAGCTTTGCAAAGCTGAGGGGGGTGCTCAGGCAGCGGGGCACCCCAGGCGCGCCTGGGCTGCTCCACTGCCAGCTTCCCCGAGGCTTTGCAAAGCCGCGGGGGAAGCCGGCAGTGGGACAGCCCAGACGCCCCGCAGCTGTCCCGCTGACGGCGTCCTCAGAGGCTTTGCTCCCCGTCTCCCTGGTCTGCTGGTCTCCAGCAGACCAGGGAGACTGGGAGCAAAGCCGCGGAGGACCCAGGCGGCGGGACCGCGGTGCGTCTCGGTCTGCCGCCCGTGTCTTCCTGGTCTGCTGGGGTGGGGTGGGGGGGCGCAGCTAGTACGCCCCCCCGCCAGCAGACTAGGCTTTTCTCCGGACGCCTGTGGCAGAGCAGCTGGGGTGCTGCCGTTTGGTCCCGCTGCGCCGCTCTGGGTGCTACTGGTCCAACCCAGCAGCACCCCAGCTGCTCTGCCCCAGGCGTCCTGATTTAGCCACTGCTGAAACTGACCAGCGCTGACTACAGGAAGCCCGAGGCAGAGTTGCTCTGCCCCGGGCTTCCTGGAATCAGCTGCTGATCAGTTTCAGCAGCAGCTGACTTGGGGACGCTTGGGGTTCTTAAGTTGATTCTGTATGTAAGTCAGAACTGGCGGTCAGTTTCAGCAGCGGCTTACATACAGATTCAACTTAAGAACAAACCTACAGTCCCTATCTTGTACATAACCCGGGGACTGCCTGTATATTGATTTAGCGGTCAGTTTCAGTTCCGACTTACATACAGATTCAACTTAAGAACAAACCTACAGTCCCTATCTTGTACATAACCCGGGGACTGCCTGTATATTGATTTAGCTTGACTTGACTGTCAACAATTAAAACTACCAAAAGAAAATATGATTTAATGTTGCTCTTTAAATCCAAATTCTGAAATAATTGATTTTCAGCTCACTTGATTTTTACCTTTCTCTCCCCCTTCCCCTCATTTTCTCTTAAAGGACATCATACCCTTTGGCAATAATCCTGTTTTCCGTTACCTTTTTGGCTGGATGGTTCCTCCGAAAATCTCACTATTAAAACTGACACAAGGAGAAGCTATTCGAAAGCTGTATGAACAACATCATGTTGTACAAGACATGTTGGTCCCAATGAAAAGCCTTGAAAAATCTATCAATACCTTCAACAGTGACCTGAATGTAAGAACACATTTCTCTAAAAGCTGGTAAATGGAAGATTGCCCTATGAACAGTGCTTATTGGCATCAGTACAGTTGTTCCTTTTGCACAAAATATGGCAGTATGCTAAATTTTAGAGAATTTTGCCAACTAATTAAATATTATTAGGCAGCTGGTAAAGTGAAATGCTCTAATAAAAAGAAGCAAGAAAATCTGGAGATTCCAAAATACCTGTTCTTCTTCGAGTGGTCCCCGTGGGTGCTCCACTCGTGGTGTCGGGCTTGTCCCAGCATCGCGGATCGGAGGTTTGCATAGCCGTGCTCCGCACATGCGCAAGCAGCACCTCGCACCGTTCATCTGTTGTGCGCAGTCTGGCCCTGCTCAGTTCCTTCCAACTTCCCTTGGTCGCAGATAGCGCTCCGTCTCTTCCTCAGTGTTTCTCCTTAGGTTAATCTGTAAATAAATTGTAACTTGCTATGATATTAACTAGTCTTAGCTGTTTTCTTGTTCATAGTTCTTCTTTAAAAAAATGTACTCAATGAGAAATAGACACCTCTTTTAAAAAAAAAAAAATCCTGGTTCCCCAGGTTTTAAGAAGTGTACGCTGTGCTGGCAGCCCATGCCAGCGTCAGACAGACATGAGGCATGTATACCGTGCTTAGGGGAAGCACACATACTGCAGAGATGTCAGCTTTGCTGTAAGCTGACTACCAGAGCCCGTAAAGACCGCGAAATGCGGTTAAAAATGCTTACACTGGATAAGGCATTACAGCCTGTTGATTTGCCTATCTCTTCCAGGCACAAGCGCAGTACAACTGCCACTGAGACGTCTGCTCCAAAAAAATCTAAGACGTTTCCAACTCAATCGCTCCCAGCGGCTCTTAACATTGGACAAGGCTCGAAAGATGGTCCGAGCACATCAGGGGCAACCGCGGCAGGGTCTTGGCGGATGCCAGCCCCTAACGGAAAAAAACAGTCACCTGTGGCACCAAGAGCGCGATCAGCGCCATCGGCTCCACAGAAACTGACACGGCAGCAGGGCCTGCAGCACCGGCGCCACCAGCACCAGCAGCAATTTAAAGAGCAGAGCACAACCTTGCCAGCGCCGCTGCAAGCGCACCCGGCACCACACTTCCCAGCACCGCTACAGGACAATATCACAGCAGCACCGGAAGAAGCCCTAGCACACATGACCGTGCATCCAGGACTCATTTCTTCTTCCCCAACTTTCTCTCCGGGGCCATCTTACTCCCCAAGGTACATCACTGGCACCACAGTTGGGCACGCAGCCCCGTGTCCTCTGATCATCACTCCTGCTATAGAGAAGTAAGATACGGAGAGAAGAGACTGTCTCTGTCACAGTCCCCATCTCCACGGTGCTCACTACATTACTCACAATCGCCTGTCCGGTCACCAAGGCGTCATTACTATACAAGACATAGTAGTGTCTTATCTTCTCGGCACTTATCCCCAGCACACTCAGACCATACTATGGTCATTACCATAGGATGTATTATGACCCTCCTGATCATGATCATACCTCCCAATACTACAGAAGATGCACATGTTGCTGTTCATCTCCCAATTCTCAACCCTTACCTCCGGAGCCTCAGCATGAACGTTCACTGCCTCCTCCAAAGAGATTCAGCTGGAACAGTCGGAGCCTGAAGAGGGACAATTGTCCGATCCAGAGGCCCTCAGCAGGGCACGTCACCAACAGACCCCTCATCATCCTCACCAGATGAGGCAGTGATTCCAGGTGACATCTCTCTGCCAGATGACCTGAAACAATTTCAGGATCTCTTGAGACGGGTTGCAGATAGCCAGGAGGTAGAGTTAGGAGACATTCAAATGAAACAATACTGTCTCTTGAAGAATCTACGCCCACAACACCGGGGTAGAATTGCACTTCCCATCGATGAGGCAATCATGGAGGTCACGGAAGAAATATGGCAAACTCCAGCATCCGCTCCCCCAACAAGTAAAAAAGCAGATAAAGAAGTATTTTGTTCCTTCCAAGATCTTAGATTTTTTGTTTAATCACCCTCAGCCTAATTCATTGGTGGTTGACGCGGTACAACATAGATCGAAAGTACCATAATACAGAAATATCCTCCCAGAAAAAGATAATAAAAAGTTAGATATCTTTGGAAGGAAAGTTTACTCTTTGGCCATGTTACTATTGCGTATTGCCAATTATTCTGCTCTACTTTCCAACCATAACTTTTGACAATTATTCAAAATTTGCGGACCTTCTTCAGCATCTCCCTGACTCAAAAAGACCATTGCTCAAATCCATAGTGCAAGAGGGATATGCTTCTTGTAGAGCAGCATTACAAATCGCCTTGGATGTGGTGGACACTGCTGTATGAGCCTCTGCTACAGGGTTAGCAATGAGAAGATCTTCATGGCTATCAGCAGCAGCAGTCCCAAAAGAACTCCAGGATAAGGTTGAGGACTTGCTTTTCAACAAACATAAACTCTTCGCTAGCAAAATGGATGAGGTCCTGCACTCAGGGAAGGATTCCTGAACTATGCTTCGCACACTAGAGATGTACGCACACCCCTTCAGACAAAAGCGTTATTATGCTTACCAAAGAAGATATGATTTCTCCTTCCATAGGCAACAACCTCGCACCCTGGAACATCAAAGATTCTGACAGCGTCCTCAGCGGAAGCGACAGCAGCCTGCCCGTACCTCTAACCAGCCGTCTACACTCCTTTTTCAACATCATCTAGGGCTGTATTAACACCATTGATTCACTATCACCTTGGACAAATGGGTGTTGGAAATTGTAGCTTCCGGTCTCACCGTCCCCTTTATTTCAATTCCCCCAACCACCCCACCCACCCCGTCCCTTTTCAGGGATCCATCTCACGAGGATCGGTTGAAACAAAAGGTCCATCACTTGTTTGCCATTGGAGCAATAGAGAGAGTGCCCAAGGAATTCCAAGGGAAAAGGTTTTATTCTCAATATTTCCTCACCCTAAAGAAGAATGGAGGATGGAGACCCATCTTGGACCTCCAAAATCTAAACCGATATCTCCAGAAGTAATGCTTCAAAATGGTCACCCTAGCTACAATTATACCAGCGCTGAACGAGGGAGATTGGTTCGCAGTCCTCGACTTACAGGATGCTTACTTCCACATTGCAATACATGTGGCACACAGATGATTTCTTCGGTTTATAGTAGCAAACGAGCATTTCCAGTACAAAGTACTTCCATTCGGGTTAGCATGTGCTCCCAGGGTATTCTCCAAGACCTTAGTGGTAGCAGCCCACCTGCGCAAGGCAGGGGTAAAGATCTTTCCCTACCTGGACGATTGCCTCTGCAGGTGTTATACTTATGCAGAGACATGCAAGTCGGTGAGAATAACAACTCGAACATTCAGTTCTCTCGGTCTCATTATAAACATACAAAAATCATCACTGGAACCGACTCAGAACTTGATTTTTATAGGAGCGCAACTAGACGCGAAGGCAGCTCGTGCGTACTTACCAGCAGAACGTTTCTAGTCAATCCAGGACCTAGTAGATACCGTCACACATCTTTCAGCGATGCCAGTATTCACCTGCTTATAGTTGATGGGCCACATGGTAGCTGCCACTCTCATTGTCCGACATGTGAGGTTACATTTCCAATGTCTCCAGCATTGGCTGGCCTCTGTCTACACTCCAGCGAAACACAGTATCCACAAGTTGGTAGTGTTACCGCCACACATCAAGGAGTCCCTCCAATGGTGGACCAAACCAGAAAATCTCTCTGGGGGGGGGGTATTCCTTTTCACTGCCCCTAACCTTCAAAACAAATAGCTACCGATGCCTCCCTTATGGGATGAGGCGCCCACATGGACAACCAAAGAGTTCAGGACAGGTGGTCCAAAGCAGAAATGTTACTGCACATCAATATACTCGAGCTCCGGACAGTATTTCGAGTATGCAGGCATTTCAAATTGCACATAAGAGGCACAACAACCAGAGTGCTCACAGAGGATGTTGCAACCATCAACAGACAAGGCGGAGCCCGTTCTTGATCTCTTTGCACGGAGGCGGTTCAGTTGTGGAATTGGTGTATCTGCAAGGACACGTTCCTCATAGCGTTGGACTTACCTGGGATCAACAACATCATTGCATATTCACTAAGCAGACAGTTTTCCCACGATCACGAATGGGAGATCCAAACCAACATTCTGTACTGTATTTTCCGCTGTTGGGGCTTTCCATCAATAGACCTGTTTGCAACACAAGACAATGCGAAGTGTCCAAACTATTGTTCCAGAGTGGGTATAGGTCGTCACTCCTTGGGAGATGACTTTCTCCTTCATTAGGAAGCATCTCTACTTTATGCCTTCCCACCAGTTTTCCTGGTACCCAGGATTATAGAAAAAAATCACCATGGACGTAGCTCGCGTGATCCTCATAGCTCCAGCTTGGGTTCACCAACCATGGTACTCTGCTTCACCAGTTATTGATCAAAATATCTTCCCATTGCCCCGAATCTGCTAACTCAACGAAACGGCTCTCTATGGCACCGAGACCCGAAATCCTACATTTGACCACTTGGATGCTAAGTGGTTCACGACATCCGAGAACCTCTGCTCTAGTCGAGTCAAACGTGCTAATGTCCAGCAGAAAGGACTCTACACGGGCTACATAGTCTACTAAGTGGACTATATTTCAGGTTTGGTGCTCCAAAAATGATATTGACCCCAATACTTCACTGTTGCATAAGATAATCTACCATATGCTATATTTACAGCAAAGGGGTCTATCTATAGCAGTGGTCCCCAACGTGGTGCCCACGAGCATCATGGCACCCGCTGGGGCATTTATGTGCACCTGTCGAGTGATCAGGGACGACCCTGCCTGGGGTGCGCAGTGCATCCACGGTGCCTGCCCTGGACGTGTGGCATATGGGTGGCCCCATCCCCGGGCGCCCGGCAGCCCCAAGAGGTTGGGGACCACTGATCTGTAGCCTTCTTATGAGTACATTTGGCGACGATTACTGCCTTTTGCCGCACAATAGAAGGATTTTCCTTGTTTTCTCACCCTATGATAAAACGGTTTCTGAGAGGGCTTATGAATCTTAACCCATCACAGAGGCCTCCACCACCTTTGTGGAATCTTGATTTGGTGCTGGATATGTTGACACGTCCCCCATTCGAACCATTGGCTACAACTTCATTGCACCTGCTCGCAATTAAGTCTCTCTTTTTACTAGCCTTGACTTCGGCACATCATCATTACCTTATGCTATATTTACAAAGGATTCAGTCATGTTAAGATCTCACCCAGGTTCCTTCCCAAAGTATGCTCGAACTTTCATATCAGTGAGCCCATTGTGCTTCCCTGTTTCTGCCCCAAACCGCATACCTCACCACGTGAGGCACTCTGCATACCCTTGATGTACGCCGGGCTCTAGCTTTCTAGATGGACAGAACGCGAGATTTCTGCAGAATGGACCGCCTTATAGTATCACTGGCAGCTCGTTCCAAGGGGCAACCATTGTCCTCCCAATATTGCGAACTTAATAATCACATGCATTACTACATGCTATTCCATACATAATAAGCCACTTCCATCTCAACCCAAAGCCCATTCCACAAGAGCAGTGGCCACATATATAGCTTTTTAAAGAGGAGTACCATTTAGGGACATTTGCCGAGCAGCAGCATGGTCCTCCAATGAGACTTTCATGAGACATTATGCGATACTGCATCACTGGGCTTCAGACTCCTCACTGGCAACGGCAGTATTCCCTCCTGTCAATAAACCTTAATTCCGAAGCACATTTCTCACTTGGGTACTGCTCCAAAGTCACCATGAGTGAAGCACCCACGGGGACCACTAGAAGAAGAAGTTACTCACCTTCGTGCAGTAACGATGGTCATTCAAGATGTGTCCCTGTGGGTGCTCCACGACCTGCCCTCCTCCCAGCTCCGGAATTTGACTTTTTATCGTTACAGATGTTCAAGCGGCTGAGAGGAACTGAGCAGGGCCGGATCGCGCACAACAGATGAAAGGCGCAAACGGCCACTGCTTGCACATACGTGGTCCGGCAGAGCACGGCTATGCAAACCTACGATTCGTGGCGCCGGGATGAGCCCGACACCACGAGTGGAGCACCCACGGGAACACATCTCAAAGAACCATCGTTACTGCACGAAGGTGAGTAACTTCTTCATTTTGTACTGTTAACTCACACATTTTAAAGAAAATTCTATCATTTTCTCCTTTTTATGTGATAAAACTGGAAATCAGATTCTTGTTCCTACAGAATCATTTGTTGGAAATTAATTTCCCTACCTTGCTTTGAGTGTCATTGACTTCAGTTGTTGCAAGAAATACAGACTACAGTAATGGACTTGAACTTTGGTCTTAGCAGATATCAGTAAAATGCCTTTCACTCTTCTGGTTTTACTTGTAATTTAAATTGAAATGTGTGTTCAATTAATGACTTAGGATCTGAGACCATTTCAAAGCTATTCTGTTTGGGTGTGTCTAGACTGCACTGTTATTTCGAGATAACTAGTGTTATTTTGAAATAAAATTGCAAGTGTCTACAAAGCCATTCCATTATTTTGAAATAAGGCATGGCTTATTCCAAAATCTGTAAACCTCTATGAGGAATAACGCCTATTTCAAAATAGCAGATGCTCCGCTGCGGCTATTTTGAAATAGCCCCTCACCAGGGCCATTCTAAGTTATTCCTTTCCAGTGCCTCCTGGGGATTTAAATGGAGATAGCATGTCTACATTAGGGAAGCCTTCCTCAGACTCGTTTTGAGGCTTCCCTGACTAATTTTGAGGCTTCCCCGTAGTGTAGACGTGCTATTTCGAAATAAGATGTTTTGGAATAACTATTCCAGAATAGTTTAGTTCTAAATAAGCATGTGTGTGGACATACCCTTTATTATTTAGATCAGTGTTTCTCAACCTGGGAGTCATGATCTCTAGGGCAATCATGGAAAAGGTTTAGAGGGGTCACAAGCAGGGCTGTCGTTAGGGAATGGTAGCAGAGCCATTACGTGAGATCCCATGTCATAGAGGGCCCCACAAAACTAATTCATATGGTTCAGTCCTGTGCCACAAGATCAAGATAGCTGGTTTCAGCTTTTTTGCGCAGTGGAGGAAGTGTCACTTTTTTTTTTTTAATCCAAAGGGGGTCATCTGTTCAAAAGGATTGAGAAACACTAATCTAGATAATTGGAAAATACAATAAATTATTATAGTTGTTTGCTTTTTTTTGTTTTCTTATTTAACTTTTTGTTAGATTTTACTGTAAGATTAAACGAGCTGGAAAAGCAGAATTTAAGAGAGACATCAGTATAAGTTCTATACTGAAAATTGGCAAAGAGTGGTGCATTTATCTCTATTTTTGCATGCTCTGACAACAGACAACTTATATTGTATTCCTAAAATTGGTGATACAAAATTATCTTTGCAGGTTTACCCACTGTGGTTATGTCCTTTCATATTACCAAATAACCCTGGCATGGTCCACCCAAAAGGAAATGAACTGGAACTCTATGTAGATATAGGAGCTTATGGAGAGCCTAAAACAAAACAGTTTGAAGCCAGAGCATCTATGAGACAAATGGAAAAGTTTGTAAGAAGTATGCATGGGTAAGAGTCCTAGTCTTCAGAATAACACCATATAATGTATTGCTTTGCAGTTTAATCAGATTAACTTAACAGTATTTAATTACTGATTTTGATGTTATATATTCAGTTTGACTGTCTTTTTTAGTTTTGCTTACCAAAAACCACTCTGGTTGAGATTCTCTGCAGTGCCTCTAAGTAACATAGAATTTGCATCACAGGGGGAATGGTGGCTAAAGGTGACTTTAAGCTGTTTTTGCGCCCTCCTGATATTGGACTGCTCCAGGGGATGGAAAGGTGCCTCCCATGTAAATTAAGCTTCCTGTCTGAGGTTTAGGGGCATGTCTGCATTGTTGCATAGACCAATGCCAAATCTAGTTTTCTAGGGTTTGTTAGCAAAATCATGAAGCCTATCTTTCAGAAAAATAAACTGTTCCAAAATATGTAAACTGACAATAGAATTTACCCAGACATATTCAGATGTCACGTATCTATTTACTTTTTTGTATTAGTGTCCCAGCGAAACTGATTTTTTAAAAACATTCAGGAATCTAACTGGGAAATAAATCATATAAAGTTAAAAATGCAAAAATGTTTTTAAAATATATTAGTGTTATTTATCTTCTAACCTCACTTAAAAAGTGACAATGGAACATTCTTTTCACTTTTCCATTGTACATAATGACTGTTTTTTCCAAAAATATGTCACTATATAGCCATCTGACTGGATGAATAATTATCCTTTATAATTTGTAGTAATGAATCTGTCCATTTTGTTTAAAAAGATTTCAATTTGTAGCTCTTAATTTTTTTTCTGATATTTTCCAACAGTATTAACTTTTAATTCCTTATCCTGTCTTTTTCTTTCAGTTTCCAGATGTTGTATGCAGATTGCTATATGAACCGTGAGGAATTCTGGGATATGTTTGATGGATCACTGTACCACAAGCTGAGGGAGCAAATGAATTGCAAAGATGCTTTTCCAGAGGTGTATGATAAAATCTGTAAAGCAGCACGGCACTGAATCTGGATAAATTAAGCAAGTAATCAGGGAAGGATGGATTTACCTGTAGTCGTCAGTATATCCTTATAAAAGCTTTAGCACTGTCCAAATAAGCTCATGTTGATGTTTAAAAGTACAGATTTCTATTTTATACACTCAGATTCAGTACTTGGTGGTATGTTTTTAAAACAATTTCCCATAGTAATTTTATTTAAGATATCAAAGTCCTAGCCTACCCACCTCTCTTTGTAGCTTAGTTGCAGACATAGTGATGTTAGATGTAAATGTACATATTTCTAACATGGAGGGGAAGAAGTTTGGAAAGACAAAGATACTTAAGTAAATCAGTTATTTATTGTAATGTATATCTGAGACAGGTAAGAAAGTCGCTAAATTAGGTGCCAAAGTTGAGAGAATTATTTTCAAATTAATTATGACTTTAAAAATGTTACAAATCAGTAACTGGTACAGTGTTTAAATTCAAGAGAAGTCAAAAGTTAACACAATTTAGAGATGGTTACTGCAATCTTCAGACTAAATTCATGTTAGTAATGCATTGACAAATTGTCATTGACAAATGTCATCATTTCAGACCTGAGAATCAAGATTTGAAGAAAATCCATTTTGCTTGTGCCTATCTGATTTGTACTGATTCTGTTTATAACTGTGTAAGTGGTTATGAGCTTTAGGGAACTTTTTTTGGTTGGTTAAGATGATTTGAGGAGGAAACATTTAAGCATCCTAGACTACTGAAAATATCTGCTGCTATTTCATATAGACAAATATTAACTACTGTGGTTTTTTTCATGAGATCTATTTTACTTTTTATTATGGTTAATTTTAGTGCCTTATAAGTATTAGCTGGAGGAGACATGGGCCTTTTCAGACCATTCTATTACAGACTTTGGGTGGAGAGAGAGAGAAAGTAATGGACCTATTGTCAGAATTAATGCTTTAGTTATATAAGGTCCATTTGAATAAATATTGGTGATAAATGTAGGGGACAACCTCACATCCAGTTGTGTAGTAGAAGTTTGAAATACATAAGACATGGCTCTAAGTACAGTAAAGTTTCGGTATCCGACTTTCACTAATCCGACCTTCCATTTTATCCGACGGTGCCGCCTGTCATGTGATGGCACGGGGCTCCAGGGACACTTCATACCACAATGGCATGCAGCACGGGCTCGGCAACCCTACCTCCCCACCCCACACCTGGGGCAGCTCACGCCCGTGCTGCAGACTCACTTGGCACTCAGGTATGCTGGGCCCGTGTCCTGCTCCGGGCCCAATCCTGGCCATCCTGCCGCATTAGCAGCTCCGCTTTTAGGAGCAGGCCTGGACCCAGCTGGAGCAAGCAGAGAGTCCGGGCCGAGGCGGGAAGGGGAGGGGAGTGTGTGGCAAGGGGAGGCAGGAGCTCCAGGGCCTTGGGCTCATCCGGGCGGGCGGCCGGGGGGAGGAAGAGGAAGGGGGATCCTGGGGAGGGGGCGGGGAGGGAGGGAGTTACCCCCCCTGCGGAGCGAGCCCGGCTTCTGAGCAAGCAGGGAGTCCGGGCCGAGGCAGGAAGGAAAGGGGGGGGCTGCCACCGGGCTGAGGAGAGGCAGGAGCGCCAGGGCCTTGGGCATGTCTGAGCGGCCCAGGGGAGGAGGGAGGAAGGGGGAGGACACGGAGTCCGGAATCCACCAGGGAGGGGGCAGCGCGCGCGCCAACTGCCCCCGAGACAAAGAGCGGAGCCCGCTTGAGAGGCTTCCCCCAGCTGCCGCTGCTGCTGTCCCTATTCGACATTTCTGGTTATCCGACCATCCTCCAGTCCCGTTTAGGTCGGATAAGCAAGACTTTACTGTAGAGTGAAATTTTTGCTTTCCATTTTAACTAGATTAGTTTGATAGGTTTAAAATAAAGACTCCCAACAATCTGGAGAAGAAATAACTTTAGAAAATCTGCAGAATGCTTATTATTCAAGCCCCTTTTCTATAACAAAATCCAACTGTACTAATTTGTATCAGTAACCTGCTTCAAGAGTGTGTTCCACAAGCATGGAAGAGTTTTGATATTGCTTTTGGTACCATATTTTTTAATTTAGTCTACATTTGATCCAAATTACTCAAATTGTTATTTAACGTTTTTGGGCTTGTGGAGACATGTACATTCTTGCAATCTGCATAATGTGAAAACAGTTATAAAACAATTGCTACGGGCATGTTCCTTTTTATGTTCTAGTTCAATGCTAAGTCAATGATTGTTTATTAATAGATGGACACTTAGGATGCAGACTAAACCACTGATAAGGCAGTAATGAAACTAAACTTGGTCTTTCACTTTGGCTATGTCTACACTACCAGGTTATTTCAAAATAAGCTTATCCCTCTTCACAAGCAGGAGTTATTTCAAAATAAAAAGACCATTATTTTGTAATGACAGGCTTGGTAGAGTGGACGCTCATCTTGTTATTTTGAAATAAGGGGAGTTATTTCAAAATAACTCACCAGTTTAGACATGCCCTTTCAGTAATGCATACTGGGCTAAAGTGCAGTCTTGCTGGTACTGCCATGAGGGACAATAAAGGGATATAAGTCATCTCCTTATGTCCCTATGTGTGCTACCCATACTGTGTGTGTAAGTTCAAGGAGAGACATAATGAATGCAGAGCAGATACATCCTCCTCTATCCACATACATGAGTGTAAGGGGGGTGGGGGGGCAATGCCCAGTCTCCACTCAGGCCAACACAGCTCTATCAGCACTAGAGAATGTGTGGTATACCAGGAATAGATCTTGAAGTAAGGGGTACTGAAATTGTGATTATGTCACAATCTAGCTTCCAGTCTGCTCCTAGAAAGCTAGCTCTTTTTCATGGAAAAGCCATGATTTTGCATATTACTGTATGAGACTCTGCACTGAGTGAGAATTGGTTTAATATTGGATCAATATAAAAATAATAAAAAGAAAGGATATGCAAAGATATAAAATCAAAATAGTGTCTATCGTATGTAATCATAGTCTTCAGTTACACGTATTTGTTCATAATTTGCGTCTGCAGACTTTTGGTACATTTATGTTAATGTGACTATAGTTATCATGAACACACATACACATATGCTCTCACTCATATGCACATAGCTGCTGATGAAATTTGAAATTCTTGGCTGTTTGAGCTGTTACAATTAAAAATATAACCAGTTGTACATTTAAAATGGTGGGGGTTTTATGGATGACTAAATAAAATGTGCTTTAGAAACTAAATGTGTTGCCTAATGCACTTTTGGCTCTATTACAGGGGTGGGCAATAATTTTTGGTGGGAGGTCACTCCAAGACTTTGTAAAGTGGTCAATGGCTGTGTGACGGGCCGCCAGCGGCCCGCACGGGTGATGGTCCAGACCTCCGGGCGGCGGAGAACGGAGGTGCAGCCCAAACCTCTCCCCCCCCCCCCCCCCCCCCCCGCCACGGCGTGTGCAGAGGAGAACAGCGAGGCCAGACCCAGCCTCCATGCCTGCGCCAGTGGGGAACCACTGGCCCCTCCCCGGGGATGGTGCCGGGCAGGGCCGGGGAGGAGATAGGCAGCCGGGCGGCTGCAGGGGACGCCGACACGCCGCTGGAAGGGGAGGAGCCCGGGAGGCGTCCGGCGCGGCGGGTCATTTTTAAAAGGCCCACTGACGGAGAGGAAAGGGGCAGCCTCCTCACAAGGAGGGAAGAGAGCCCCCGAGCTCAGGACGGACCCAGAGCAGGACCAGGGCCGGCCAGCAGCCAGCCCGGCCTCATCCTAAGGGTTCTCGCAACGGCTGCCGCAGCTGGCTGTTGGCCAGTCCTGGATCGGACGGCGACTGGACCCAACCCCACCGCCCCTGGAAGGAGCGACCCGGCCGCGACCAGACCCGCCGGAGGAGGCAGACCCGCGGGACGTCGCAGGAGCAACATCGGACCAGGACTCATGAACCCGGGTAGGCACTGGGGATCGGTACAGGTGCTTGAAGGACCCCGGGAAGGGAGGAAGGAGCCCGGGGCAGGGCCCTTTTGGCTATCCTGGGTAGACGGGTTACGGAGGGAATTACCTCTGTCTATCGCACTGGGGCGCGAATGAGCCTCTGCGCTTAGGGCCCCGAGCTGGGACCCGGAGGGAGGGGTGGGACCAGGTCCCCCTCCCCATTCCCCAGGGGGATTCAATCCCGGTCAGCGGCAGCGCACGCAAGAAGCAGGGAAGAGTGACGGCTGGACAGTAGGGCCAGCCCCGATTGAGGTCCAGGGAAGGACTGGACTGCGGGCGCAGGTCCCACCCCCCAGAGATGGGCTACAGACGCAGGGTCCGCTGAACCCCCTGGCTCGGCCGGGAGGATGTGATCGCGCTCAACTGACGGGGCTTGCAACCGGGGACCTAAGGCGGGACCTCATTAAAAGGGACGAAGGGGTTTGCTGAGCCCCGCCTTTCCCTCCGGGAGGGGGTGATCAAACCCCGAATCATCCACAGGCTGCACTTTTCTGTGGAAGAGATGTGGGTGCAGAAGGGCACACAGGATGAGAGACTGGGGTGCAGGAGATGGTGTGAGGTCTGAGAGGGAGTTTGGGTAAAGGAGAAGGTTGTGACCTGGCTCAGGGGATTGGGGTGTAAGGTTAGGGAGGCGGGTATGGGTGCAGGAGAGGATTCTGGCCTGGGGAAGGGGCTCTAGGAGGAGGTGCAAAGTCTTGGAGGGAATTGTGACCTGGGAAAAGGGGGTGCAGTCCACAGAGAGTTTGAGTGGTGACCTGGAGCAGGGGAATGAGGTGCAGGGACTGGGAGGGTGTTTGGGTGCAGGAGAGGATTCTGGCCTGGGGGAAGGGTGTAGGAAGGGGAACAGGGCCTGGGAGGGAGTTGTGACCTGGGACACGGGGGTGCAGAGGGTTTGAATGGTGACCTGAGGGAGGTAGTTGGGGTGTAGTAGAAGCTGGGGTGCCAGAGGCAGGCTCTGGCTAGGAGGCATTTACCTAAGTGTCTCCTGGCCAACAGCCCTGCAGCACCCCCAAAGCAAGCTGGGCTCACTGTCTGCTGCAGCCCCAGGTCACTTTAAACTGCAGGCTGTTCCCTCCATATGGCTCTCAGCTTCAGGAGGGGGAAGAGGCTTGTGCTGCCCCTATTCCCCAGGCCATTCTCTCCACTCTTGTTGGCTGGTTATTTCTAGCCAATAAGAGCTGAGGATTGGCTGGGGGCAGGGAGATTACACAAAGCTGCCTCCTCCTCCCTGAAGAGCGGAGATTCACACAGATTGCGCTTTAAACCACGATAGCTGTGTGCCTGAGGGTCTCGGCAGGGTGGTCTGCGGGCTGGATCCAGCCCCTCAGTCGTACTTTGCCCAGCACTGCTCTGTTACAAGGATTGTTGTGAAAAGGGAGGCCATTTGGAAACTACAGCATAGAGTGCAGTGAGATTGTTGAAAGACTGGAGTCCCGTGCTTGAAGCTACTCAACATGAAGCCCTCTTGAAATCTGTGGGGCTCCATCTCGGCATGGGCTCACCCATGGAGAGCAGCTTACAGGATTGGAGCTTAGATTTTTGTATTGCTCCTTGTGTCAATATTTACCCAACTATCTTTAAACTTCAGTATGATCAGTGTTCCAGATACAGTCCAATAATTGCTGGGATGGAGGATTAATCCTGTGTCTCCTTAAAATACTTTTCAGCTAAACATCGCGGTGAACTGAAGTCTTCAGTGATTTTATTTTGTTAACTTACATCTTTTTCTTGATCGGTATGGCATGTAGCTGTTACATTGGGTCTTGGATGTGAGACTACCTGTTCTGCAAAGAATTTGCCATTTGTTGGCCCAGTCATCTGAACAATCTACGTTCTGACTTGTAAATCTGTTACTGCTTGGATTCAAACCACAAAAGGGACTTGGACCCCTAGAAGATCACAGGATCACCACTGTGATCCACAAACCCGTGTTTGGTGCCTGTGCTCCTATACAAGAAATAGTGTGAAGCCAACATGCTGAGTGAGGAACTACTTAACCTAGCCAAAGGAACATATTGATGAGAGGTGTCCTAAACCCTGCTCCTCTCACAGAAGTAGGCACCAATCTCTACTTGTGATCCATGAACTGGAGGAAAACAAGGGAAAGATAGGTACTTCTCTGCCTAAGTCATGTGCTGGGCCTGGGAGAACTTCCCTTTTAGTCTAAGGATTAAAAGCATTCTGTCAGGATGTGGGAGACCATTGGCTCAAATTGCCCCTTTACCTGATGGAAAGGGATTGGAACAGAGAGGCCACCTCTCAGGGGAGTTGCCCAGCCACTGGGCTGCGGAGTCATTCTCACTCACTCTGGCCCAGCTAATATTAATTATTTAATTAAAATAGAACAGTGCTTCAATAGGAAAGTTAAGGAGCCCTACACTTAAATATTTCATAGTGCAGTGATTCAGACATTCAACTGAGAGTGGAGGAAACCTGTCCAAACCTCTGCTCCTCGGGCAGAGGGAGAGCTAAAATTGATGGTCTCCCCCACAGCTTCAGTGAATGCTTTAACCACTGAAAATGACCAATGAGATGCTCCCCACCTCATTTTGTGTGGAACTATACAGCTTCTCAGCTTGCCTAATGGATCAGGTCCCACATACAATTTATTCAAAGAGCACCTATCTTTTTTCTGCAATGCGTGTGGATGGCTCTGGAGTTCAGGCTGCAGATAGGTGCCTGGACACCTAGAGCAAAGCAGAAGTATGCATGTCCAGAGGCAGAAATCAATGCCTAAGGAGCTTCTACTGCAAAACATAGGTGCCAAGTGAGCTTAGGTGCCTACGGAGTTGAGCGTAGCCAAGTGAAGGTTTTGTGGTTCACTCTAAAAACGGGGGCGGGACACCTAAGAATCACCGTGGATCCAGGCCTTAGTTCCTGTTCTTCTATAGTCTGTCCTTGCTTAACAAATAATACAGATATCTTCCCCTCTACTTTCTCTTAAGGAACCAACCTTTCCCTTTCTATTACAATAATTCACATTTCTTTCATTAAGCAAATTTTTACCTGTGTTCAATTATGCATCCCACCAAGGAGTAATGTGCAGACTAATTAGCATGCTTAATTGGCCACAATTAACATCTAATTACAGCTAAGCTTTATTATTCCAGGCTGGTATACACATCATTATTACACTTTGCAAAGGTGAATTCTGAACACCCAAGGTATTTTAATTATTGCTCATTTTTGCACTTTCTCCAGTAACTACCCATACTCAGTCTCACTTACCAATCAACAACCTTCTCCACTACTTCTAAGGCTAATTTCTTACAGAATTTATAAGCTGCCCAATGATACCTCTAAATTTAGTTCTTCTGCCACTATTTTCTCCCTAAATCCCCGACTCCACAGCAGATCTTGTCTGGACAGGCCTGTCATACACCCAAATATTTTATGCTTGTGTAAAACCTTTCATCTGAAGTGTTCCACAATCTTTACCAGTATGCCTGAATAACAGGGAAAAGGAACTATTTGCACATGAAAAGTCTAGCTAGACAAACTGAGAAGAGCAATAGAGCCTCTACCAAGTGTTTACCTATAAAAACCATATAAGAAATGTTAAACACAACCATTGATCTCCTACCCCCTCCCATATTAATGGTTCATAAGTCCCCCTCTATGAACTCTGAATTAGAGGCTGTGATGGATAGGAGGAATGCTGGCCAGCACTCGGTGACTAAAGGGTTAAATTCAGGTAACTAAAGATATTGGCATGGAGCCAGAAGAAACAATGGGATACAGTGCTGAAATTTAAATTGTAAATATATACCTGCTGCCTGCAATCTTTGTGTGAATTCTAAATTAGGAGCTGGAGGGAAGCAAGATGAAGAAATCAGACAGAAAGAATACTGGGTATGGGAATGGACGGGACCTTGAAGTACAGATCAGTTTGGATCGTGAGTAGATAAAGAATGTATGTTTAGTCATGATCAGGGTATTTTTCTTTGCTGTTCAGTTAAACTTCTCTGTGTGAAGTCCATGTGCCTCCCTCCCCCTATTCACTGTACCTTAGCTATGCCAGAGATACCATTTTTTCTCTGGATTTTGATCTGTTCTTTTTGCAGTTGTGATGTAACACCTAGCAACCAAGTATGCTTTATCAAGTCTATCTTTTTGTTTTGTTAATAAAATCACCCTTTTAAAGATGATGATTTGATTCTTGTCGAGAAGGTAACAGGAGGTCTGTGAGTGTGCCTGCCTAAACTGAAGGGCCAGTTATCAGAATTGCAGTTTGTTTCCTGTGGTTTTTTTTTCAGGCTCTCTTGTCCTAAGAGCTTGGGGTACCCTTTGGGAAGTAGTTCTTGGTTTTCAGGGTTTTTAATTCACTTGATGGTGGCAGCCTATCTTCCTGTGCCAGTGAATCTGTGACTCTGAGGAGTTTTTATAAGCAGAGCCTATAGAGGCAAGGAATTTTAAGGTCTCTTGTGGGCCCCCCACCTTCTGCACTTGGATTGCCAGAGTGGGCAACAGCCCTGACCAGAGATATTAGCAAGATAACCCTATTGATTTGACTGCCAGCCCTGTTCTAGCTGTAATTGCCTGCCTTGTATACATAGCTAGTCTGATAGGTAAGAGTATGAATTTAGGCTTCTGTTCTCCCTCCTGAGACTGACGTGCTGTGTGACTTGGATAAGTCATGTTGCTTCTGTGTCTGTTTTATATAAAACAAGGATATCTATATATTTTAGTAAGATCTAGGACCCCCAAATGTGGTGTGCAGCTTCTTCTTATCCTAACTTAAAGCAAGGCCAGCTGCGGGAGGAGCTCTGCACGTTGCTGGCCAAGCTGCTATCCACAGGTGAGGTTCCTGTGCTGGCCAGGGTTCAACCCTTCCTGTACTGGCCTCCAGGCCCCAAAACACAGGGCCATCCTTACAAATTATTGGGCTCTATGCAACTGAGGGTCCCTCCCAGCTTCTACCAGGATCCAGGTACTTCCCTCCCACCTCCTGCACCACTCCTGCAGGGAGCCTGGGGCTTCCTTCTCCCCATACCCCTTGCCCCCATCCCTGCAGCTTACCAGGACTCGGAGTCTTCCCTGGGGCCAGAATGGAGCTGCAGAGGCTGGGGGCTTCTTTCTGCAGCCAGTCAGGCAGCAGGAAGCCATCCACTGGCCAACAGCACATGCAGGTGGGATCAGGAAGAAATGCTGCAGCCCTGGGCACAGAGCTGCATAGGGGCACCTAAACATGCAGCACAGCCCCTGCCACCCGGCTGGCCCCAGGGGGCTGCCACCAGCTGACCAGCATGGCCCACACTGCAGCCACCTGGGCACATGGCTCTGGGGAGCCCTTGGCAGCCCCAGAATCCCCCACCCTCCGGACAGTGCTGTGCTGGGCCACATGTGGACCTGGGTGATGGCGAGTAACTCTTCTAGTGTTTAATATTTTATTTGCTTTAAAGCTGTGGTAAGAATCTTTAATTATTCCCAGAAAGAAAAACAGAAAATGAAATGAAGTATTGTTCTAGATTCACTTCTAGCCTGTGTAAAACTACTGCTTTGTGTTAGCAGATTTGCTATGTATGGTATGTCCCCTCTCAGTCCTTTACTGAATAAGTAGGCTGTAAGAAAGGATTTTAGCTTGTTACTGAAATATACACCAGTTCGTTTGGCCATGAGAGGGCTCTCTTTTTTAATCAATGTAACACATGTACTTTGAGGAATGCAACTCCACTTGAGCAGTACTGACTTAGGCCAATTCTGTTGCTTGGTGTGAGAACAAAATCTATTGTCATAACAGTACTGCATCGATGGTACAAAAAACATGCAATTTCTTGAATGAAGCAATTTAATGGAAAAGGAAGTATTTAATAGTCAAAGGGCTACCTATTAGCACTCCTATTTTGACAAAGACAATGTACCTATCTAAAATCCTGCCCGATATCCTCTTCATAAATTATGCCATGTATACACAGAGAGGTGAAAATAATTATAATCACAGAAAGAAAAGGTAAGATTGCTGATGGGTTTTAAGTTTGTTTTTGCAGAGCAAAATTGTAGGTACTTTTAGACTTGTATGCAGCTCTATTACTGTACGTGGCAAGTATTTTCCTTCTTACAACTAATCTTTATTAAAAGTGTTTCCACCTGCCTTCTGCTTGACAGCATGCACTTAGTTTTAAGTCGCAGCAATGACTTGTTCAGAAGTATCTGGATCACTTGTAGCAGAAACCAAATTGTTCCAAGGCCTTCTATTAACAGGGTTGATCCGCTTTCTATAAAAGGGGAAGAAAAACAAGCAGATTCAAATTACTGACTGTATTAATCTCTCTTCAGTCTTAGCTGAAGGTCTTTACTTGGGTCGAGGGAAATGAAGTTATTATAAGCTTGACTGTTAGCTGTGCAGTGAATATCTATGAGAGAGTGAAAGATTAATTCTCTTACATCATCTCAAAATATGCTAGTGAACTCTGGTTGCAGCACTCTAAAATGTTGTTCTTGATTACATCTTTGCAACCCCAGTGCAGACAACATTTAAACAACTGTCTTAGAGATGAAAAGAAGAAAAGTAAACAGATCTTAACCAGGGGTGACAGGAATTTCTTATCGCAACCCAGGTCCCTTCCAGTTCTTTAAATAAGGGCACAACATTTAGTTATGTGAGCTATTTTCCTGACCTTTACACAGGCTCATAATAGTGTTATGCTCAGAAATGAGTTTGCTCTTGGTTGTATATATTAGGGTATATCTACACAGCAGTGTTATTTTGGAATAGCTGAAGTTATTCTGAAATAACAAAGTGCGTGTCTACACAGCAAGCTGTTATTTTGAAATAATGTTGAGCTGGAGGACTTCTTACTCTGACTCCTGTAACCCTCATTTCACGAGGAGTAAGGGAAGTCGAAGGAAGAGTGTTCTTCCTTCGACTTCCTGCTGTGTAGACAGTGCTAAAAACCAAGTTAAACTATTTCAAGTTCAGCTATGCAATTGATGTACCTGAAGTTCTGTATCTTAATTTGACTTTAGCCTGCAGTGTAGATGTACCCTTGGGTGCCACAGGACTTCTCGCTGTTTTTGCAGATACAGACTAACTTGGCTATCCCTCTGGGACTTATGCTAACATGATCTCTTTATATATAGATTTATATTGTGCTTCCCTCAATAAGAGAACAAGTGATCAGTATCAGTTGTTTATAATATATTTAGCCTTCTCCAATCCCAAGCTAAATCCCTATCCCGAGCAGGGAAATACTATAATCCCCATTGTACAGATAGGTAACTGAGGCAATGAGCAATTAAGTGACATTACTGAAGTTTGTGACAGAACTGGGAATTGCACCCAGATTTCCTAAGTCTCAGGTTCCTGCCTTCCCCTCAAGAACTATCTTCCTTCCCAGGAGGCAGGATTTGGGCATCAACAGTTTTGCCAACTGTGGAAAATAATGTTTATGGACAGTGTAGAAAAAATTATGGACAACCAAACTTTTTTACAGACACATTATTATGTAATATAAAAAGAGTTCACAAGGACAGACGTGAACAGTGTTCAGTGTTTTAATTCCTACATCACAACAGCAATGTTATGAGCTTAGTTTAGCCTACTTACAAGTCACAACAGCATCCTCCAAGTGCTCCAGTTTGTGATCATACAACGCAGCAGCCACACTGTCAATCTGCGCTTTGGTAATTTTTCCAGGTCCATTTTGACAGCCAATAATCCTTCCAGAATAGGAGTGGACAGTTTCTTGCTTAAAGTGATGCTGAGACTTGCTGGTGGGAGGCTGCTATGCCTGGCCTGCTGTACTCCCTCACCCTGCCCACAGCCGTGGGGAGCTCAGTTGCACACTGGCCAAAAGTTGCTTGCTTTGATGATGCAAGTGAGGCCAAAGAAAACTTCAACGTTGGAGGTGGAGAAGAACAGCTTCTGCCAGTCAGCAGCAGGTCAGAGGGACTCCCTCCAGGAGAATTCCCCTCTCTGCTCCTGCCCCGGGAATCGTAGACTTCCTGGTGTGGATATCTAAATGTTTTATGGATTTTATGGACAGATCCAATTTTAGCTCTTTTTTATGGACTGTCTGTGAATTTACTCATGACTTGCAACTCTGGCCCTCACTTAATCTATAAGAGTCAGTAATTTATACTGGGTCTCCTGGTCATTGGTGGGAATTAGTGAGGGTCTTCTATATACCAGTATTAACACACTTCCCATAGTATATTTCACTTACTGTAAGATGGCATCCTGCTCCAGGTTACTCAGATAACGGTGTGTTTCACACTGGTAAAGTGACCGGTATCTAGGATTCCACTTGCACTTATCTTGTTTTCTGATGTCATAACGACCAACACCAACTGGGTTCTGAGCAAAGAAAGTCAGACATGGTTCTGCATTGTTAAAGGCGCTGTTATACATACACCTGGGAAGTTGTGTCCGTGACTTCAGTGGTAGTAAGGTCAGGTCATCAGTTTGCAAACAATCTAGAATATTTAACAGCAATCACCACCACTACCTCTTATACTTGAGAACGGAGGAATTAGGGACTCATCCCTCCATTTAGGTTCAGTCTATACATCAACCATCCTAATCCGATCCAATGGTTCCAATTTCCCCAAAGACATTGGCCACCATTCCCTTCAATATGACTTCCCCAACAGCCTAGAACTAACTCTAATCAAGTTCCACTTTATAGTTTGTAGTTTAATCGGTGGAGTTCCTGCATCAATTACAAAGAAGTCTTCATCCTTGATCTTTTTCAAATTGCCTGTTGCCTGCTCTACTGCATAAAGGCAGGAAACTGCACAGGAGTCGGCACCTCATCTCTAGCTACAGGGACTACTTCACATTAAAGCATTTCCTAGCTCCTTTGAGCCCTTCAGGCTTCATTCTAGTTCACTATGGGAAACTAGAGAAGATTATTACCATAGACAACATCAGAAAAGCATTAAGGGAAGAAGCAGTTACCTGCCCCATCTCTTCAACTTTCCGCTGCTAAAAGAAATTCTGTTTTTTCCAGCAATAGAGTGTGACTTTATCGGAGTATATATTGCTTTGCCCCCTAAAGAGCTAAAATCTGCTGCACAACTGAGAACATTCCTGAAATCACTTGGTTGGAGAGCAGTAACCAGTTGGTTGGTATACAACATAACTGATGAGGGAGAAAGGTATACAGGGAATTCTGGCTAAAGAAGCTGAGCTCAACCTTCTTTTTTTTAAAAAGTACCATTGTGTTGTTAATGTCCAGACCAGCAATGTTGTTTGGAGTGTTATTGTAGCTGTGCTGATCTCAGAACAAGAGAGAGACAAGGTGAGTGAGGTAATAGGTTTTGTTGAATCAACTTTTGGTTGGTAAAAGAGACAAGCTTTTGAGCTGCCCAGAGCTCTTCAGCTCTGAAGCAGAGCTCTATGTAGCTTGAAAGCTTGTCTCTTTCACCAGGGGAACTTGATGCAATAAAACATAATACCTCACCCCCTGCTTTCTCTCATACCAACAATAGTGGGTGAAGAAGATGATCTAAAAGATACCCCCCCACACACACACACACTACAGTGTTAATTTGGAAAGGATAGACTGTGCCACTGCTAAACCTGGTTGGGGATGTACCTGTGGGGTCAGGTGTCTTAAATTTGGTCTTTGGACCATGAGACCCACCTCCATATGTTCTGTGTAGTTTGTTTTATCCAAAGTACAACTATAGATCTAGCATCAGTGAGAGAGCCGACTTGGGAGTGCAGGGTGGCAGCCCATCAGCAGACTCTACATGACCCCATCATAGAGGGAAGAGGAGAAAACATTTTGAATGACTGTCAGGAAGCAACTACCTCTGAAGACTTTCTTCTTGCTTACCACTATCCAGTCCTGCTCCTCCATTAATAAATCAATATTTTGAAAAAGCCCAGTAAATTCTGTGGCATGGATTTCTCAGAAAGCCCACTACAGCATTGCCCATCCTCCTCCTGTGTTCTACACACAATTGCTTATGCACAATATTTCGACACACACAACTCTATACAGCATTGAGCCTACCCAGCATGGGTGATGGAGAGTGCATGTTATTTTTGAAGTGAGTAAATAGAATTGTGATGACTTACTGCATTGATGTGTATAGTAAGAGCATAATTGAAACTGCCTTCTTGTGCGGAAAGCAGTGCAATGAAGTTATCCCCTCTCTATGTGGCTTCAAGTGTGATTTCTAACCTTCCTTGTAGTCTGATAGTAGCTGGGTGCATTGTAGATGTGACACGATATATTAATAGAAAGGGATAGACAAAGTCAGTGGAATTCTTTCCATTGACTTCCATAAGCTTTTGATCAGGCTGAAAAGGGCCAGGGTATTCATGTTCTTTAGGAACCTGTTTATGGACAAAGTTGTAGAGCATCACTGTTTGGGTGAGACGGATTCTGACTTTCAGTGGGAAGATCAGTGTGTCCTGGAAGAAGCAGACAGCATGGAAATTTTCATTTGTCCACAGCTATTCCTACCATGGATTTTCCACTCACCGTGTTTCCAATAAAGAGGCGGTATGCCTTCCTGTCGACTCTTTCGGCAGACGACCAAAATGGCGGTTGATTGAAGTACTCTGATCGCTCCACATGCTTTGGATCATGTGAGCCTGGTCCTACGGCATACTACAACAAAATGACAACCAGTAAACCAATGATGTATTGCATAGGTACCTAACTCACGTGCTTAAAATTAGGCACTCACTTAAGCATCTTGGGTCTGAAGACTTTGTCTACCCTTTAAAGTTTAAAGTGCTTCTGTGGCAGCGCTTTCATTCAGCAGAGTGGCCATGGCAGGAGTGCTGTAGAGTTCTCCCAGCTCTCTGAGTAAACCATCTCTACAAGGGGAGTAGCTAACGGCACTGGGAGCACGGCTCCCGATGCTGTAGTCCTGTTTACACTGGCACTTTACAGTGCTCTAACTTGCTGCGCTTAGGGAAGGGCTGTTTTTTCACACCCCTGAACCAGAAAGTTTCAGAACAGTAGCGTGGCAACGTAGACTTAGAGTATGTCTATACTATAGAGTTTTTTTGGAAAAACTGCCATTTTTCCAAAAAAACTTCAATTAGTCCACACTGCAGTTGCGTTCTTTTGGGGGAAAATCAAAAGAACCAAGGGGTTTTTCCAAGATTGGTAAACCTCTTTCTACAAGGAAGAAGCCTTTTTCTGAAAGAGCTCTTTCGGAAAAAGGTGTGTGTGGATGGGGAAGAGGGAGAGGAAGAGGAAAAAGCACAGATGCCCTGGTGGCTACTCCATCCATAGTAATCACAGCTTAAATGTGAGACAGCATCCATACAGTGTGGATACTATCTGTCGAAAAAGCAGATAGCTTTTTCAATGCACTTTGGCAGTGTGGCTCTCTTTTGGAAGTTTTTTCAGAAACTTTTTAATCTCTTCTGGAAAAGCTTCTTCCAACAGAAGCCTGCAGTCTACACATAGGGTGTGTCTAGACTACATGCCTCCTTCGACGGAGGCATGTAGATTAGCCAGATCGGAAGAGGGAAATGAAGCCGCGATTAAAATAATCGCGGCTTCATTTAAATTTAAATGGCTGCCCCGATCTGCCGATCAGCTGTTTGTCGGCAGATCGGGGGAGTCTGGGCGCGATGCGCCGACAAAGAAGCCTTTCTTCATCGGCACAGGTAAGCCTCGTGAAACCAGGTTTACCTGTGCCGATGAAGAAAAGCTTCTTTGTCGGCGCATCGCGTCCAGACTCCCCCGATCTGCCGACAAACAGCTGATCGGCAGATCGGGGCAGCCATTTAAATTTAAATGAAGCCGCGATTATTTTAATCGCGGCTTCATTTCCCTCTTCCGATCTGGCTAATCTACATGCCTCCGTCGAAGGAGGCATGTAGTCTAGACACACCCATAGCTTTAGCCTTAGTTAATTCTGTTGTATTCTTCTGGTAGCCACTTAACTGAGAGGCTACTTCATGCCAGATACCAGGTGCAGGAAACAGTCATGGCTGTACTGTGATGATAGGAATAAGCATACCAGAAATGGGAGAGAGAAAGGGTATGTCTACACAGCAAAGTTTACACAGCAAAGTTATTTCGAAATAACAGCCCTTATTTCAAAATAACTTTCCTAGCGTCTACACAGCCAAATTGCTATTTTGAAATAAATTTGAAATAGTGGAGCGCTTATTTCGAATTTGGTGTAAACCTCATTCTAAGAGGAATAATGCCAAATTCAAAATAGCTATTTCGAAATAAGTGCTGTGTAGACACTTATTTCAAAATAGGGGGCCTCCAGCCTTCCCAGGTAGCCCTGGTGGCCACTCCAACCTCAACCAAGAACACTCCTCTTTCTCCTCCCCTCACTGGAGCCCTTAAAGGGATAGACTCTGGCCACAGTGCCTGTGCCAGTTCCAAACCTGCCAGCCCAGAGCCAGCAATCATTGCCCCTGACGCAGTGGCCCCAAAACCTGAGCCAGCAAGCCACTGGCAGCCAGCCCTCCACCACTCCCCAGGAGCAGTCTGCCAGCTCCCAGGAGCCTGCCAGGGCCTGGAGAAGGCGGGCACCTTCCTGGTCCAGGGCAGAGATCATGGACTTTATTCAGGTTTGGGCGGGATGCCCCCAACATCCATGATCTCTGCACTAGATGGAGGAACGTGGCCTCTATGGCAGGTCTGGTGGGACCCCCACCCGAGCCCTGAGCTTCCCTTTCCCTTTGCTTCCTCCTTCCAGCTCCCTCCTCCCAGGTTTCCCCCTCCCCTCTCCCACCCTCTCTCCTCCCTTCTCCCACCTCCTTTCCCCAGTCTTACCAGAGTTTCATCTCCCCCTCCCCCATTTTTGTTAAATAAAGAGAGTTTGTGTTTATGAAAAAAGTGTATTTTATTTTACATCAGGAAGGGGGCCAGGTGGGGGTAAGTGGAAGGATGTGAGGGAGGAATGAAGCACAAGCCCCCAGTGGGGCAGACCAGGGAGACTGTTAGTGCTCCTAGGGTGGAAGCTCTCCTGCAGGGCCTCCTGGATACTGACAGCCCCCCAATGGACCTCTCGGATGGCAGCCTGCAGAAAGTGCAGCCAGGCTTGCAGCAACGCGTCCAAGAGAAGCACCAGAGTGCCCAGGGGCAGCTCCGGCTCAATGTTGCAGAGTGTTATGGTATCCTGAGTGAGGGCAACCAGAGCACGCAGAGACAAAATACTTTGCTGTCCCTCATTGAGGTAGGCAGGTAAGCAGGGAAACCTGAGAACCAGCTGTCCAGGGGGAGTTCCTTTAAGCACAGGCCTCAGGCAGCAGCCACACAAAGTAAATCCTGACCTGATGCCCTGGTTCTGGCTGGCCTTAAATGTGATTCAGTGTCCACTCAGTGTGGATGTTTGAAATGCATTTTGTGTGGAGATTGCCTATCTTCTAGAACTGGAAGGGACCTTGAAAGGTTATCCAGTCCAGTCCCCTGCCTTCACAGCAGGACTAAGTACCATCCCTGACACATTTTTGCCCTGAATCCCTAAATGGCCTCCTCAAGGGCTGAGCTCACAGCCCTGGGTTTGGCAGGCCAATGCTCAAACCACTGAGCTATCCCTACCCCCCCCCCCCCCAAAGAATGTGTGTAGATGCATTATTCGAAAGGAGCTATTTCAAATTAACTATTTCAAAATAGCTTATTTCAAAATAATGCTGTAGTGTAGACATACCCAAAGGCAGCCAGATGCTGAAAATGAGATTGCTGCTTGAACTATTTGCAGTTGGAATTCAATTCAGTGACCCACCACTCATTAACAGATATCCACCTTTACTCATATACAACATCCTGTCATGCAGGCGTGGTACAGGCCTTCCCCGCCCCTTTCTCCCATTGAATTCAGATGGAGCTCTGCAATGCAGCTTGACCCTGAAATGGAACTACGCAAAACACTTCCTGGCTACGTCTAGACTGGCATAATTTTTCGCAAATGCTTTTAATGGAAAAGTTTTCCGTTAAAAGCATTTGCGGAAAAGGGCGTCTAGATTGGCACGGACACTTTTCCGCAAAAGCACTTTCAGACAGTAGGAAGTCAGTGTTCTTGTGGAAATTCAAGCGGCCAGTGTAGACAGCTGGCAAGTTTTTCCTCAAAAGCAGCTGCTTTTGCGGAAAAACTCGCCAGTCTAGACACAGCCCCTCTGTTTGCCAGGAATGGATGACAGGAGAGGGATCACTGTTCTGGTCATTCCCCCTGAAGCACCTGACATTGACCATTGTCAGAAGACAGGATAGTGGGCTAGATGGGCTTTTGGTCTGACCCAGTCTGGCCATTTCTATGTATGTTCTTATGTTCTCTTTTTCAACCAGTTTTTATTCCCCATGTGAATTCAGAATCCTATTGGCTGACATTTGTGGCTGCCAAATTGTTAAATGCTCTTTAATCCTCTTAGCTCTGAAGTCCCAAAATGACTCATAGACTTTAAGGTCAGAAGGGACCATTTTGATCATCTAGTCTGACCCCCTGCCCAATGCAGGCCACAGAATCTCATCCACCCACTGCTAGAATAATCCTCTCACCTATATCTCAGATATTGAAGTCCTTGAAACGATGATTCAAAGACCCCAAGATGCAGAGAATCCTCCCACTAATGACCCATGCCCCATGCTGCAGAGGAAGGTGAAAAACCTCCAGGGTCTCTGGCAATCTACCCTGGAGGAAAATTCCTTCTTGACCCCAAATATGGCAATCACCCAAAATAACAGAGACAGTGAGTGGGGTTCTAGTCCTTCACATGTACCATCAACGTTGTTAGCTAAATTCCAGTGATAATCTTTATTGTTGATGTAGAGAGAGGAAAGAACCCAGCTTGACCTTCAGTTCCCAAGGTGAGTTTGCAACACTGACGATAAGATAAACTGTATTTTCAATGATAACACAATCAGATTTGGTCTAGAGTCACTGGGAGCCTCTAACCCTTGAATCCCATGATATTGCTTTTAATTCCTTTGCTGAAAGGCACTTAAGCATGTGCATAACTTTAAGCATGTGCTTAAATCCCATGAAAAGCATATGTTTAAAGTTAAGCATGTTGTATCATGCTTTGCTGAACTGGGCCAGTAAGTAGTTACTTTACAACATGAAAGCACATTGCAAGATGCTGTCAGCCGGGAACATAAAAATGCCAAATGAAATTAAAAGTCCTTAATTTTCAAATATCTTGCAATAAGAATAATAGATGCTAAGAAGCACATCTTTCAAAATGCTTGGCTGAGCACATGGATCCGGACATTGTAATTGAGCTCAAATAGTCACAATAGGATGGGCTACCAGTGCACATCCGGGTGTGCTATGATCTTCCAGATGCCTTCTGCTGCCCAAGGAGTTCACTTGTAGCCAACCCACACAGAACCAGGAAAGGTTTATTGCTCTGAGTGTGGTTATTGTTACCAGGCTCCCTATTAATTTCAAATTTCACTTACAGATATTAAGAGGTTTATGCAACGACTCCTTCAACAGTGAACAATGGTTGGTTGTAGGAGGATAAGGAAATATAAGGGGTTGAATCACCTTTCCCAGGGCTCCTTTGGATATTTGATTTTTCTTTCTTTGTTTCCTAATGTACCTGTTCCTCCAGGTTTCCATTTTATCTGCACCCCTTTTCTCTGTCACTCTAACTAGCCCTAGCACTCTCTTTCATGGGATAATGGCAATGTCACACTCACCCACCCAGCATAATAACTAACCTGAGAGCTATTTAACAACTCCAGTGGTTTTTTTAAGAGTGTAAAGTTTCCAGAGGCTGCAGATTGATGCTGAAAGGCAGCCAACGGGCTTATGGGTGCAGACGGGAAGGCCTTTGAATGCCTCCAGGTGTTCCCCCCCCACAGCTGCCTCCTCAGCCCCTAGGCTCCTTTAAAGTTGTCGTGTTAGTTTAAGTGCTTAGTTGGAAGCTTTAAAATTAACTTCCACCTCAAAGCTGAGAGGAGTCAGCCTGAAAGAAGGGGAGGAAATGCAGGTTGCAGCTGCCTTTGTTAGTAATAATTGAGGTAGAAGAAAAAGATCATGAGGCTATTCATTTCCCTGGCCCTTTTGGTGATGAGTTGCCAGCTGGGCACTGGTGTATGGCTGTAACCTCCCCCAAGGAGAGGCCAATCAGAACAAGGCTTTGGACAGTTCTGTTCCAGCCTTCCCAATGGAGACTCCTCTCCAGGTGACCAGGAGAGGGAAGATAATGCCCTAGCAATGGTTGACCATCCCAATCTGGATTGTAGCAGCAGATTTCCTTCCCTCCCTCAGGGGGCTGCCCCAGTCCTAGAAGAGCGGGTGAGTTTTCTGCCTTTGCTTTTTGGCCTCAATCTCCCACAGTGCCATGTGATGTATCTGCAGCAGAGGGCGTCCCGCACAGTCACATTGAGGGAGAGGAAAGGAACGTGGCCTCACTGACCGTGGCGCGTGGACACTGGCTGAGCGTGGCCCAGAAGATCCGCTCTGAGGGGCAGCCGGGGTTCCGAGGTAGGGTGCTGAAAATGCCTTTTTTCTTTCTGTCCTTGGTGTTCAGCTCTTCCACAAAGCTCTTGACGTTGCTGGTGCCGAGTTCGAGGCACTTCTTCTAAACAGACAGACGAGAGGAGAAAATGTGACACCATTGCCTGGCAGGCCACCAGTAGAGCCGGATAAGGCCCATAGACCTTCATTCAGAATGTGCTGACTGCTTTATTCCCTTGCCACTGCCATGGATCACATCCCCTCTTCTCCCTGCACAATCTCTGCCCCATCCCGGGCTCTCTAGGCCAGATATCTTTCCAGCGTGCCATAAATGTACACCATGGCCTTCTGCATCGCTTCAGGCGAGGGGCATTCCCCAGGCGGACAGGCAGGACATCAGCTGCCACGCAGAGGCCCTCAAAGGAATATTGCCCCAGAATCCACCCAGAACAAGGAGAAAAGACCGCTCATCGACAATTTTGTTACTTTTATGTGGCGGGTTTGAATTCAACCCTGGGTCAGTAGGAAGAGGAGGCCGTGAGTCATTTTCATTGGCCGTGCAACTAAGCAACTCTGACTTTGTCTACACTCCCACTTTTGTCAGTAAAACTTTTGTCATCAGGGTGTGAAGAAAACAGCACCCTCTACTCCCCCCCCCCCCCCCCGACCGACCGACATGAGTTTCACCAACAAAAGCACTGGTGTCTGGACAGTGCTAAATTTGCAGGAGAGGCTCTCCTGTTGACATAGCTTATGACCCTATTTGGGGATGGTTTAATTATGCCAGGTGAAGAGCTCTCCTCCAATGGCACAGAGCAGCTACATGTGGACCCCAGAGTGGCACAGCTGCACGGGTGCTGCTGTAAGTTCTAATGTAGACGTAGCCTAAGCAGCAAAAAGTAAATGAGCTTTCTAGGACTAGATCTTCACATAAATTGGAGCTTTACTGATTTCAAAGGAGCTGTCCTGCTTTACCTCGGCTGCAGATCAGGCCTTGAGTTTTAATAATCTAAGCTGTTAATAGTAACAACAAGGATGGGTTTTAAAACTATGTTGTCTCACCTGACAGCACCCCTCTCGTGGCAGCAATCTGTGAGGGCTGTCCCACCCGCTGGACAAGTTATTAAATTATTAACCAATACAAGGATGTTTTAGTAAAAACAAAACCCTCTCACAAAGGTACATACTTCCACAGCGTAATGTCCACAGATAATAGGCTTTGACCTGTCTCCTGTGAAGGTGTCATACGGGCCACGATTACTGATCACTTGTTTCAACATCTCATCGGTACCGTTTTTGAGATTGTAGGTGGCTGGCCCCAAACCACTTCCCTAAAATCATCAGGATGCAGAAACAACCATCAGTGACAATGATATGGAGCCCGCCAGGTGGCCCTGGGGGTGGAGTCCTAAGTGATGCTCATATGGAAGCCATGATACTAGCTAAGAGTTTGTCTCCAGACATCGACAACATTGCTGTTACATATTGCAGCAGCACCCCGAGGCCGTCACTGAGCTCTCAGTCCTGTACAAACACCTCGTGAGAGGCAGAGCCTGCCCCAAAATAGGGGTGTGAAAGATTAATTGATTAACTGTAAGTATCTCCCTAAATGGGTAATGCTTTACCAGTTCTGGGTAACCTCTCGGGGCTGGAACTCCCCCCCACTCCCTCCACTGTGAGCAGGGGGCTGCTCCAGCCTCACAAGGGGCCCGCCACAGACAGGGACTGGTCTCATCCGAAGCAGCCCTTGTCTGTGGCAGGCCCAGATGATGCAGGCAAGGGCTACTCCAACACAGGGGCTGGGAGCGAGAGTCCCACAGGCTGGGGGCTGCTCTCACTTAGTCTGTTGATCAGTTAAACATTAGGTTAGCCTGACATTTAACCGGTTAAATGATTAACCAGGGTTTTATATCCCTGCCACAAAGAGCAATGTTCTATGCTCTGCCCATGGCTTTTCCCTCTCGTCCACACTGCCCACTCTTGGGTGGTCAAATAATAAAGGAGTAGCCAACTCTTTGTTTCAATCATCCACTATTCCTAGGGTCCTGAATTAAAAGCGGCACCTTCAGAAATGCCAGGGTTGGTCCCTCTGTATGGCAGCCTTTAAACTGAGTGGGTTGGCCTGTCCCCTTTGCTTAGTCTCCGTTGCTCATGGCATGCAGGTGGAACACTCCTAGGAGACCTCCTTGGGATCCTGCACATGTGCCTCTCTGGAGGACGGCCCTGGTCAGTGTGCTGGGGGCAGGAATGAGAGTGGGAATGTGAGGAGCAGAGGAAGCAGGAATTCTCTGTGTATCATCTCTTGCTGTCCCACTGGCTCTCTGGGCAGGAACTGAGACAGGGGTTCATGAGGTTGGCTGCAATTTCTAACGTTCTTAAACAGCATTTTTCTTGCTTTCCCAATCTCTAAATTTCAATTACTATTGATGGAAATAAATTTGTGGATTAGTGTGGGTGTTAAAATCAACAGCTAAATTCTAAGTTCTCTGAAAAACAAAACAAACCAACCCAAGAGTTTTCAGGTGCCTAAGTGTTCCCTGGAATCATAGGGAAAAGTTCTCCTCCTCTTCCCTCAAAGTTGGAAGTGGCACCTCTATTGAGCCGTGTAGCCAGAGGGCTGTGGGAGGACCAGGAGTTTTTGCAAGATGTAGCTCCCATGCAACAGCATGAAGCCCGCCTTGAGCCTCATACCAGGCACCACAAGCCACAGCAGCAGTACAATACGCCATATCCCAGGCCACCCTTACTTCTGCTCTACAGCTGGCAATGGCATCTTCTGCGGAACTGTGCTCCAAGCCAGCACACACTGGTATCAGGTTGCCCTGCCAGTGCTTAATTCATGCCAGGGGTGTGCTCTGGCATCTCTTTCAATACAAATTGAACACTGGAGAAGGCAGCGGGGCCCAGAGGTGATCGGGTGAGGGAAACCTTCGGATCCGGGGTGATAGGGAGGGCACCACAGTACAAGTTCACCCAGGGTGCAATTTTCCCTAAGGCCAGCCCTGCTCTCTTGGATGCTGTCCTCCTACCTCTCCCGCACAGCAAGGGGCACGCCAGCTTTGTGCAGCCAGGCAGTGCAAGCTGTATGCACCCTCTCTGGAGAGAACAGCAAACGCTGGCATTCCCTGAGCCTTCAGATACACCCGAGGGCTCCTGGTTGGCCACGAGAGGAAGCCTGTAGCTACATTGCTATGGTCTGCTGTACTGAACAAAATAGCCAGGCTGTGTCTAGACTGGCAAGTTTTTCCGCAAAAGCAGGTGCTTTTGCGGGGAAACTTGCCAGCTGTCTACACTGGCCGCTTGAATTTCCGCAAGAACACTGACTTCCTACTGTCTGAAATCAGTGCTTCTTGCAGAAATACTATGCTGCTCCCATTTGGGCAAAAGTCCTTTTGCGCACAGCTTTTGTGCAAAAGGGCCAGTGTAGACAGCTCAGATTTGTTTTGCGCAAAAAAGCCCCGATCGCGAAAATGGCGATCGGGGCATTTTTGCAGAAAAGCGCGTCTAGATTGGCACGGATGCTTTTCCGCAAAAAGTGCTTTTGCGGAAAAGCGTTCATGCCAATCTAGACGCTCTTTTCCTTCCGCAAATGCTTTTAACGGAAAACTTTTCTGTTAAAAGCATTTGCGGAAAATCATGCCAGTCTAGACGTAGCCCCAGATACCCTGAGGCTACAGCTATACTGCAGCGTGTGACAGGGTCAGGCTGAAGGACTGCAGTGGAGAGAGAGAAGGGCAGTTCTAAAAGGCAGCAAGGGCTCTGGCTAATCAGGAGCAGGGGAGGCAGGGCTGTGGTAATTCAATCAGGTCCAGCTGATCTCACTTGAGGCTGCCAGGGAGCCTTTTAAAAAGAGGCCTTCCCTGCAGGCAGAAAAGGGGGAGTGGGAGAAGTGGAGTGAAAGGAGACTAGTGCAGATGGGGAGCAAACCAGACAGGCTGAGAAAGGGAATGGCAGCATTGCCAGAGATGGGGGAGGGTGTGATGCTCCAATGAGGGGCTTTGGGCTCCTTTTTCCCTGGCAGCCTAAGAACCCAGGGGAGTGTGGGAGAGGACTGTTTACACAGCCCAGACTGACCCAGGGGCACCTGTCCTAAGGCCCTTGTGCTTGCTGGGGGACAAGGACTCAAACCCTGCCAAGGGCAATCAGGACCAGTACTGAGACTGCTAGATTGAGGACTGAGCAGGGGTCTGGGACCCAGGAGCGGGGTTACCAAGTCACCAGAGGTATCCCAAAATAGCTATTCTGTGTCTTTTGAGTGCACCCGTTATTTCAAAATGTAACGGGCTCGCTATTCCATTGTCCCTATGAACCTCATCCCACAAGGAGTAAGGGGCATTATGGAATAGGCATTTCTTTTGAAATAAGAGCTCAAATTGCGTTGCTTATTTCGTGCTCCGGGTGCAGTGTATAGGTGCACCTTGAGGGAGCGGCTCCCATGGAGCCTTCCCATTTGCTCTTTCTGGTCACGGTCAGTACGGGGATGGAATGGAAAACAAATAGCGCAGACTTGCCGCAGCAGATGGAAAGTCGGATTTTTCAGTTTTGCTGTCCATTATCCCTTGAGCATTTGTCAAGCGTCTCTCCTTCTCCTCAATCAGGGCATAAGGGTTTCCATTCTTGCCATAAGACCCAGGGCCAGGGTAGCAATCCTGCAGAAGTAAGAGGAAGAGGGTTACTAACTAAACTGGCTACAACTGCCAATAAAGAGCCAAATTCTGCCATTCAAGCGTATTAAATGCAATGATTCTTTGTCATTCAGTAGTGCCCACAGGCCCTAACCAAGATCTGGGGTATACGGAGTTCGGTGGTGCACAAATATCCAAAGACTCGGTCTCTGCCATGAAGATCTTCCTATCCGGTATTTCTCTGTGGAGTTATGCTGCCTCCAGGAGGTGCTGTGCCTCATAGTGGTCCAGGGGTGGCAATACTAACAATACCTAGCTGTCATACAGCACTTTTCATCAAGCACAAGGCCCTAGTCTGTCTTTAATGGCCTCAGCACATCCCTGTGAGGCAGGGCAGGCCTGTCATCCCATGGAACAGATGGGAAACAGGCACAAGGAAGCTTAGTGACTTGCTCAAAGTCTGTGGAGGAAGAGAGACTAGAACCTCTGTCTCCCAAATCCTTGTGCCCTGAACAAACTCTTCTCTGTGGCACCTGAGTGAAGGAAATACAAGAGCAGGAAAGTTCCAAGGGGGTGTTCCCCTGGCACACCATGCACCAGATGACCTAAAGAGAATCCCAGCAAGGAATACCAAAGATCCCACATTAGAACAGATCAGACAGCGATTCCCTTGCCCTACCATGTCCCCTCCATGCAAACATGCTACATTTGAACCTGAAAGGCAGGTATGGCCCAAATCAACATCAGGTTCAAACCTCACTTGGCTCCAGGTCATGAAGCCTGCAGCACAGAATTAAATTCTGGGTCTTTATGGGTGTGTCTACACAGCACCTTAAACTCAAAATAAGATACGCAATTTGCGCTATGCAAATTAGGTAGCTTATTTTGAAACTAAGTACTTAGTTCGAGTTAACTGTTACACCTCATTCCACGAGCTTTGAACCTGATGTTGATTTGGGCCATATCTGCCTTTCAGGTTCAAATGTAGCACATTTGCATGGAGGGGATATGGTAGGGCAAGGGAATTGTTCCACGAGGAGTAACCGTTAACTCGAACTAAGGACTGTTTGACTGCCGTGTGTAGCTGCGGGCAGTTAGTTCAGACTAGGAGGATTTAAAAATGGCGCTTAGACGGGAAGATGCAAATAAAGCCCGGGATATTTAAATCCCGGGCTTCATTTGCAACTTTGAATGCCTACATTAGCCTCCCTAGTTCGAACTAGGAGGCTAATGTAGACATACCCTAAATTTCAAAGCCTGTTGCAAAGAGGATTATTGTTTTACGGACTGGAAAGCTGAGGCACACCCTAGTGAGACAACTTGTCCCAGGACAAGTGTATGGCAGAACCCAGAATAGAATCTCTAGGTGAAGTCTTGGCCTCCACTGGGGATGTTAAATATCAGTTAATTGAATAGATGAGTAACCACATGAATTCTTATCAGTTAGTCGACTATTCTATAGTCTCTGGGGGTGGGGCTGGCAGCAGTGTGGGTGCCAGGCGGGAGCTAGTCTGCGAGGGGAGCCAGTTTAAAAACCAGCTCCTCTTATGGACCGGCTGCTTGTCGCCCTTTGCTGCTGCCTCTGATAAAGAGGCAGCAGTGCGGGGTGGCAGCAACCCCTCTCTGGAGTAGAGGGGGGTCTGAGTTTGCACCTGACCTGGTGCAAACCGGAACTGAGCCAGGCTGCCTCGGCCTGCCTGCCTGCCCGGCTCCTAATACACTTTAAATGCAGAGCCACAGTCCCGGACCTGATGTGAGCCAGAACTGATCTGGGCTGCTGGCCAGCCTGCTAAAAAAAATTACTGATTGGGGGTGGCAGGAGGGAAACGTGTGTAGTCTATAGCATTAACCTATATACTTTTGCTTATCAGTTAACATCCCTAGCCCCCACTGAAGGCAGTGGAACGGGATTTCACCCCCACATGCCCTCATCCCCAAGCCACTAGTTCACGTTGCATCACTACGGTTTGGAAGTTCTTATCAAGTACAGCTGGTTACATTCTGCCCCAGTAAAGGATAATCCAGTACAATCTTTGTATCTCCCTAAGCAAACAGAGAAATCTGACCTCCTTACGGTTTTATAGTTAAAAACTTCTCAAAAGATAGTAAGGCAAATTAGAAATCTGAACTCACACAATTTCATAGTTAGCATGCGGAGACTTCATTGGCACCAGATGCCTTGCCAGTACAGGCATCTCTGTAACAAATACAATCAGCTGCGATTCACACAGGCTCCCACTGAGAGTCACTGTTGGTTCACACATATAGTTATAAAATCAGCAATCGTGGCTATGCCCTGGGTCTGAGTATTAACACAATATTCTTCAGTGCCTGTGAAGAAGGGATGCTTCACAGCAATGACCCATTTTTTAGTTTCTTTTGCTGGGCAGTGCAGATGTGGGGTGGCAAAAGTGGCCAGCTTGGAGGGTTAGAACACGGTCAGTACCTTCCAGCTCTCCTCCCCACATTCTGGTAGAACTAGAAGTCTTGGTGAGGGATTTCTGGGGCTAGAAGAATATTGCAGAACATTACTCTGTAGGAAAGCTATTTTAAAAGCAAGTTATCACTATTTGGTGTAGCTTCATGGACAATGGGACATGTATGTAAATGCATACGCACTCATACACCTACACCAACACACTGATACTGCGCATACTCTGTATATAGGCAGTGTGATGGGCATTACAGAAATATCTACGACAAACACTGATTTGATAGACTGTGGTATATACATCCATAAATATGGGCTCAGTCCCAGAATTGTACAGAGAACTCCCCAGTGAAATCAGTGGAGATCCCATGTAAACAGGACACCTTCATAATGTGAAATAGAAAATACTGATATTGTGGTTAAGTTTTTCCCTAGATCAATGCTCGCTAATTGGCTCCCTTTCATAATTCCCTTGTTAATTAAGATGATTTTAGCTGGGCTATCACCAGACAGTGTCAGGTACCAATGAGCAGAAAGCAGCATTCTTAACCCTTCTACTGGTGAAATCAGTTTCCTAGTTGCTTGATTTGGATGGACAGCAATCAGAAAGCATCACTGAGTTTTGACCCTTAGTATTTCTTGTACCACCTACTCTACTTTTAAATTTTGCACAGTTATAAAGGGGACTTGTTTTGGCGCCCAAAAGTATGTATCAAACATTATTAGGTGATCCAATAATATCTCTTCAACAAGAGATACCAGATTATCTATCTTATATATTTCTTGTCAAGTTGTTGTAGTATCTCTGTTGCCTGAATCCGATACATACCCTAATTAAGTCTCTAAACCTCTCTTCTCCAGTGTCGCAGGCTCCTCTGATACTTGAAGGTCGGGTCTCTTGCAGAAAATCTTTGATGTTGTAAGTTCCTGGGCCCAATTTTTCTTTCTTATTGAGAAAAAGAATTTAAAGTTTAATAACAACAAAGTCAAAAATCTAATTTACCCATGAAAATCACCCCTCTCTCCTACATTCAAGCCATCCCGTGTTGCTTAACATTTGAAAGATAAAACATAGACACAGTCAGGTTTTTTGTCCAGGGAAAACAGTCAAATTCAGATCTCACCAGATACTTGGTTTTCTTCAATGTCTCCTTAAAATTAAAATGAGGCATCTGGGTAAGTCGTGCCACTTCCTGTGCTCTGGCCCAGCCAGAATTTGAAGCCTTCTCCTGCAGCATAGAGGAACTAACGCTTCCATAGTCAATATTGTAGGTGCCTGGGCCTAACTTTCTGCCCTAAAATGAAGCAAAAGGTTAAATCTAAAGGCTTTTAGATTACCACTGAGTTAAGCCAGTTTGATGCATGCAATGCCATTGAAAAATGGAGTGCTATAGCAGGGCCCTACAAATTCTAATCATATTGTTTGCAAATTCTCTTTACTACACACAAATAGGGAATGAGTGTCAAGGGAGCTTTTGTAACCCACACACCTAGGCTATGTCTACACTGGCGGCTTCTTGCACAAGAACATCTTGCGTCCACACTGCCATGTGCGAGCTGTGCTTTTGCGCAAGAGCGCCCATGGCAGTGTGGATGCTCTCTTGTGCAAGAAAGCTCCGATGGCCATTTTAGCCATAGGGCTTTCTTGCACAAGAAATCCCTGCCAAGCGTCCACACTGCCATCTTGCGCAAGAGGGCTTACACCTGTTAAAAAAGAGCATAGCTCTTGCGTAAGGAGCTCTTTCTTACCACGCCGTACTGTAAATTTCCTTGCGCAAGAGCGGGCGGGCAGTGTGGACGCTCTGCAGATTCTTGCACAAGCATGGCTGTACTTGCGCAAGAAGCCGCGAGTATAGACATTGCCCTAGAGTGGTTACTGAGCAATGCAAGTGGTACCTAGACCACAGCAACAGTTAAGACTAAGGTACCTCTACAGCATGAGCTGGGAAGCAGCTGGCTTTTAGCTCAGAGGGTAGAGGCTCCTATACTCTGCTCCAGAGATCCAAGGTTCAAATCTGCCCAGTGGCAGTTACATTATAACAGTGGTCCCCAACCATTTGAGGCTGCCGGGCTCTAGGGGGCGTGGCCATTTGCCTGCCAGGCACCAGAGGGCGGGGACACTTGCATGCCCGGGGCCGGTGCCCCACCACGTGCCCGGGGCCGGCGCCGCGCGCCCAGAGTGCAGGTGGCCAATTTGCAGCGCTCCCGGGTCCGGCGCTCACCGTGCGCCATTCACCTGGGGCCAGCTCCGGCACCATGCATGCGCCACATGCCCGGGTCCAGGCCAGCCCTGAGCACTTGGCAGGCGCACACAAATGCCCCCACAGGTGCCATGGCGCCCGCAGGCACTGTGTTGGGGACCACTGCACTATAACAATCTATACTGGCTGGGGATCTACATCCAGATTTCTAGCAGGCTGGATAAATTGCTGATATGAAATCTACTCAAAGGTTCTGTAGGTACACATTACACAGGGAGGTAAATTACACTGGATTGAAGCTCACCCTATATAATGACCATTAATGGAAGTTTTATTATTGATTTAGGATTGCAAACTTTCCCAACTGAATGGACCAGATGCCAGTGCCGGTCGGGATAGTTGCCCTACATTGATTTAATTGTACCTATATTAAATGGACTGCTTAAATTAGATTCAGTGATATTATGCAATTAATTGAAAGCAACAGAATGGATCCATTCAGATTTTTCATGTAAATTGAATTCTGGAAAGAGAATCCAAATGTATCCTTTTTCATTCAGTTTTGCAGAAAGAGCTGAATAAGTGTTTGCTGCTCACATAAAATACAGAAACACTTAGAGACCAACAGGTTTATTAGGGCTAAGCTTTCATTGATAATAACCACTTCATCAGATAGACTGGAGTGGAGTTTACAGAGGCATAAGTATATACATAAGGACAACAAAAGAAAAAGAGTACTTGTGTAAATAGTCAGACTCACCAATTCTGAAGACACTTTTTTGCAGTAGGGTGCCTGTGTATATGTACCAGGTTTCTTACAATTTGGATAAACTGCTGACACATCAAATCTAGCAGAGGATGAAGTATACAGTAAATTTTGGTTTAAAGCACGACTAATTTACAAACGTATGTCCTAGTTCTGTGAACATTTAGGTCTTTTTTTAGGGTCTAGTGTCATCTGTAGAAAGGGTCTCATGGACCTCAGGAAATGTACCAGGCCCTTAGTACGGGCTCAATACTGCACAGATCTACATGCTTCATTTTGTGAGTAGTCCCATTAACTTTAGAGGGATTACTCATGGTTAAAGAGAAACATGAGCATAAATCTTTGTAGGTTTGGGGCCTAACCCCTTTTTGCCGTGAGTAATCTCCGGGATTTCAATGAGATGATGGCTCACTGGAGTGAGCACAGTACCCAAGACTAAATCTTTCCATAATCAGGCCTATTAACTGATGCCCTGTACAAATTACATACAGACACCACTTTATCTGCTCCTGAAATGCAGCCCTTGCCGGTGTGAATCATGGAGCCGTTTACCAGCACAGAGTAATGCTACAGCAACAGAAGTCTAGTAAACTATTGAGAGATTTGAGGTAGGCAGAAGCAAATGACCCAAACTGGAATTTGGCCAAGATAACAAGCTTAAGGGCCACTGTCAGTTTAAAAATTATGTTTTAAAACAAATATCCATCCCAAATGTTTAAACCTCAGGCTAGTAAAATAGAATTTTAAAAATCATATGCACTGCTCACTATTGCGGGCGATTTTTCTTTTTCCATTTCCCTTACATTTTTATTTGCTTTTAGTCAGTTTCACTAAAATGGTCAGGGACCAGTCAAATGATGAAATGGTTGGGCTACAAACACCATTAGGAAATGTTAATTTTTTTTTTAATTCCATTGGATTTTTTTAAACAAACATATAGATATTTCTGTTGCATTTAAAGCTAAAAGTTTCCTTTTTACAAAACCTAAGGTTGGGGTCATATTTGACCCATCCAACATCTTTTTTTTTTTTTTAACAATCACAGTCTGTGAGATCTTTAACAATAACAAATTATCAGAACCTTGGCTTTGTGTTTCTTCCCAATCCAGAAGCCAAAACACTTGAAGTCAAAGTGAGCATGAACTCAAACCCTGGCAACACCACTTATCTCTAGGAGAGTTTCTGACAAACTCTATCAATAAAAATTCAGACCACATTCTTAGCTGGAGTAAACTAACGTAGCTTCATTTTACAACAACTGCGAAATCTGGCCCCTCACTTAACAAATGCCTCTGCATTGAAGTAGATATGTTTCCATAGTCTACAAATTAAACTAATTTAAAAATATTAATATTCATAAATCAGTCTTTGAGGCCTTGAGCTTGCAAACTGTAATGAACTAATCCCTCACTTGTGAAAAGTCAAAGGACTTCAAGGGGATTGCTCATGTGAATCAAGTTACTCATCTGCGTTTGCAAGGTCAGGGTTTTAGCATCAGCTATTACACAAGGAATCCCAAAACAAGAACTAGGCATACAGATCCATAGATTTCAAGGCCACAGGGGTCTATTGTGGCTTAGCAATGTTTCTGTATTTTATTAGAGGATTAAAAACTTGTGGCTAAAAGAATAAACAAATTCTTTCTCTCCTGCTGTTCAATACTGAACTAGTAAAGGCAATGCAGGCCAAGAGAGTTCTACATGGGCAAAGTATGATTTTAAGTAACAGGTGTTTGTTCCAAATAAATAGTACAGGTTATTTTCCATAAGGAGGAGAAGCAGGGGGAAAACCCCAATCAATGTACTTTAGATTAACGAGCTGGTTACAAATCTTATCAACCCAGTTACTATACAGGCAGTCCCCAAGTTACGCGGATCCGACTTATGTCGGATCTGCAGTTACGAACGGGATTTGCTCCGCGTCTCCCTGGTCTGCTGGAGACCAGCAGACCAGGGAGACGGGGAGCAAAGCCTCTGAGGATGCCGGCAGTGGGACAGCCGCGGCGCGTCTGGTCTGTCCCGCTGCCAGCGTGCTCCGCGGCTTTGCTCCGCATCTCCCTGGTCTGCTGGTCTCCCTGGTCTGCTGGTCCAGAAGACCAGGGAGAAGGGGAGCAAAGCCGCGGAGGACCCGGGCGACGGGACCACGGTGCATCTCGGTCCGCCGCCCGCGTCTCCCTGGTCTGCTGGGGGAGGGGACGCAGCTAGTACCCCCCTCCCCCCGCCCCAGCAGACCAGGCTTTTCTCCGGACGCCTGTGGTAGAGCAGCTGGGGCGCTGCCGGTTGGTCCTGAAGCGCCGCTCTGGGCACTACTGGACCAACCCGGCAGCACCCCAGCTGCTCTGCCCCAGGCGTCCTGATTCAGCCGCTGCTGGTCAGTTTCAGCAGCGGCTGAATCAGGACGCCTGGGGCAGAGCAGCTGGAGTGCTGCTGGGTTGGTCCAGTAGCACCGAGGAGCGGCGCTATTGGAGCAACCCAGCAGCACCCCAGCTGCTCTGCCCCAGGCGTCCCCAAGTCAGCCGCTGCTGAAACTGACCAGCGCTGACTACAGGAAGCCCGAGGCAGAGTTGCTCTGCCCTGGGCTTCCTGGAATCAGCCGCTGATCAGTTTCAGCAGCAGCTGACTTGGGGACGCCTGGGGTTCTTAAGTTGAATCTGTATGTAAGTCGGAACTGGCGGTCAGTTTCAGCAGCAGCTGAATCTGGACGCCAGTTCCGACTTACATACAGATTCAACTTAAGAACAAACCTACAGTCCCTATCTTGTACGTACCCCGGGGACTGCCTGTATAACATGGCAGAGCTTTTCATCAACCATGTTTCTTAATCCCTGACATGACTTTGAAAATCTCAGCCAACATATGTATCCTTGTATTATTAAACACATGATTCAAACTCTTAAATATACACTAGAAGCTGGAGGCATATCACTGTGGTGATTTTAAAATACACAGTCAAAGTAACCTCACTGAGCACAGAGCCAGAGTGGGGCACAGTCTTATGCAGCCAAGCAGGCCAGAAAGGGCCGTATGGTGCCCCAAACCCACCTCTGTGCTGCCTCCCTGGATCACTAGTCTCAGTGTGGAGGGAGAAATCAGGGTTTTTGTAGGGCCATTGGCTCCCCCACTCATGCAGGGAGAAGTGGGAAGTGGACAATGCCTTGGCTCCACTCTCCAGGGTGCCAGTGAGCACAACTGAGCCACCCTGTGGGGGAAGTGATCTGTGATTTCCTTCCTGCGTGATTGTGATTTCCTTCCTGTTGTGATTTCCTTCCTGCTCCCCACTTGCTCCTACTGGGGAGCAATGTGACCTTCTGGGGTGCCTCCTGCGGGAGCAAGGCTCAGCTCAGCACTACCCTGACATGTGTGGCTCTGCCTATGGCTCAAGCTTAGCCTCTGGGGGAAGCAGAGATGGCAGCCCATACTTTAAAAAACATTGCCAGTCACGTGCCAGGCCATTTCAGACATCAAGTGCGATGGAGTATTTTCAAATGATATTCACTCTTGCACCTTGAATGGGAGCAGTCGTAAAGATAGCCAGAGCGAGCCTGCAATCCAGGGGTCCCCACATCTGCTGGCTGCTTTCTGAAGGAAAAGACTCTTCAGAGAATGGGGTACCGGCCCACGAGGTCCATTCAGTCAGGTTACAGAAACCCACTACTGGATAGGCCAACTATCCTGCAGGAGCCTATCATGTATAGCCACAAAGGTGTGCGTGCGTGTGTGCGTGTGTGCGTGCGCGTGCGTGCACGTGCGTGCATGCGTGTGTGTGAAGACCCACCACAGGCTCAATCGCCCTGAGGGAGCCTTCTTCGCTTTGCATTAACATTAAGGTATTTTTAAAGTATCTCCCTTCTAGGAAGAAGGAGTCTGCTGTGTGTTTCAGAGACATTTAAAAATCTCATTTCTGTTTCCTTGGAAACTCCCCAGTTCCGCGTATCCCAGCTTGACAGTCCCGTGTGACGGGGGGAGGCGTGGACACGTGTACAGGGGCTCTCCAAGTGTGACAAACAGGTGAATGCACGTGTGTATGTGGTGTCTGCGTGGCTGGGTGGGGTGATCTGCACGCACAATGATCTGCGTCTGCAGGAATGTGTGCGTGACTGAGATCTGGGTGCTGCTGTGTGTGGATGATCCAGAAGCTGAGAGTCAGACGGGACTGAGCCCAGTTCTCTCCTCAACCTGGAAAGCCCAGCCAGGGGCAGGCTGAATCCAGCCCCTCTTGAGCCATCTGTGGGGCTCTTACCTGACTGTCTGAGTGCCAAAGGGGGCACCTGTAAAGCCCTTTGCTGCCATTCCCTGCTCCCTGGGGTGGAGGGACGGAGAGGGCCCCCCCCCCCCCCGCACAGCTCCCAGCAGCTCTGGAACGCTGCTGCCATGGCAACCACATACAATTCTTGCCTGTCTGATCCCCTGAAAGCGGAGCTGCAGGGCAGCCCGTGGCGTGGGGGGGCCTCTGGCTCCAAGCCTGCTGTACCTGTTACTGCTCAGGGTCAGGCCCCGCCTGTGCTGGGGAGAGGAATGCAGCCCTTTTCTGCACGGCGCTTGATCCCGGTTTAGTTCTGAATCATTGTATTTTACCAGACGGGCAAGGGCTCCGCCAGCAGATGAGCCCCTTCCCCAGATGGGTACGGGCTGGAAGAGCAGACGCGCACCTTGTCCAGACCCTCACAAGCCTCAGAGCCAGTCACGCACCTTATCTGAACACGCACCAACTTGGAGAGTAGATGTTTGTCTCAGCAAACTGGCCTGGGGCTCAGACAGCAGACGGACCCCTCAATGGACAGGCCTGGGGGTCGGAGAGCAGACAGACCCCTCAATGGACAGGCCTGGGGGTCGGAGAGCAGACGGACCCCTCGATGGACAGGCCTGGGGGTCGGAGAGCAGACGGACCCCTCGATGGACAGGCCTGGGGGTCGGAGAGCAGATGGACCCCTCGATGGACAGGCCTGGGGGTCAGAGAGCAGATGGACCCCTCAATGGACAGGCCTGGGGGTCGGAGAGCAGACAGACCCCTCGATGGACAGGCCTGGGGGTCAGAGAGCAGATGGACCCCTCGATGGACAGGCCTGGGGGTCGGAGAGCAGACGGACCCCTCGATGGACAGGCCTGGGGGTCGGAGAGCAGACGGACCCCTCGATGGACAGGCCTGGGGGTCGGAGAGCAGACGGACCCCTCGATGGACAGGCCTGGGGGTTGGAGAGCAGACGGACCCCTCGATGGACAGGCCTGGGGGTCGGAGAGCAGACGGACCCCTCGATGGACAGGCCTGGGGGTCGGAGAGCAGATGGACCCCTCGATGGACAGGCCTGGGGGTCAGAGAGCAGATGGACCCCTCAATGGACAGGCCTGGGGGTCGGAGAGCAGACAGACCCCTTGCATGAGGCCTTTTTTAGAAAGGGGAAAGCCAAAGCTGTATTAATAGGAAATCTGTGTTGCAGAGCCCCTGATTATCCTTGTACAGCCCCCAGCACCCATACACCTGAAACCAGAGCTCTTGTCTGCCCACCCGTGGCTGGTTCTGGCTGTCAGGCTATGGCTGTTGAGGTTTGTAACCTGTCCTTGGGAGATGTCAAATGCTTGGGAAGCGGGATTAGGTACTGCCCCAGACTCCAAGTCGTGTATCCAAGGGTCACCCAGCAGCATCGCTAGCAGAGTGCAGCTGAGCTTGCTGAGTGGACTGTGGCTGGCCCCTGCATGGGTCCACCAAGGGGTGGAAAAAGTATGAGAGCTTCCTCCACTCCTGCATTCCTGCACAGGGGCCAGCCTGCATGCCCCATGGTGAAAGTCAGATGGATCCACTGAGCCAGCCTGCTGCACCCTCTCATGGGGGGCAGAAGCCCATGGGAAAAGCTTGGGCTCAGCTGGGTCCCTCCTTTGGCCAGCTAAGCCAGCCTGTGCAGCATAGCCCCTCCGCGCCCCCAACAGAGACCTTCTGGCTTCAAACACCTAACTCTGATCCAGAAGTGGCGAGGCTGTACAGTCCGTGGTCAGACTCAGCTATTGTGCTGGTTTGATGGACGTATGGGATAAGGGAATCAAGATTTGGCCCAGGCTAGTTATTTTCATACCGTTTTATGGCATGAAGGGTGTGACGGCGCGTTGGGGGTCCCCCGTCTCCTGCACCCCGAAATGGCACAAACAGACTGCACCAGCCGGTGGAATAGAGGAAGTTTATTGCCTCTCCAGGATACAGCACAGCACAGATGTCATCTGGTCACAGAGCTGGGCTAGGATGCCTCAGGCCCCCTTGAGATGGGGGAGACTGGGCCCCTAAACTCCAGCCCCTTTCCCTAGGCTGTCTCCTCCATGCTCTCAGCCAGCCACCAACTAACTCTCTTCCAGCCCTGCCCCCCAGCCAGGGCAGCATTCCACCTTCCTTTGTTCCTCTCCATGGGGGGTGTCTGGCCATACCGGTTTGCATAGTGACTCATCCTGTTTTGCTGGGTCGTGGTACCCACGGCAGCCAGTGGGGGTTACCCCAGAGCCAGCAGCATAGAAACCAGCCAGGTACCCCCACTACGTCACAGTTCTCCCCCCTCCGAGAGCGAACTGAGCAGGGTCACTCCGCTCGTGATCTAGGGAAGTTCGGGTCCTCTGCATGGGAACCCGCCCTGGGGACATGGGTGCTCCCTTGACTCGGGCCGGCCGTGCCGAGGCCCCACATGAGCTGGCTTCCCTCTGTCCACTCGCCACCCCGCTCCAGGGCGACTGGCACAGGCCTGTCCTCGGAGGTCACACCCACCCTTCTGCTAGCCTTGATCTCTGGCCAGGGTCTCTCGGGCCAGGGCCATGAGCCCAGCGAGCCTTCTCTGGACAGCCAGGGCGGCTTCCACCCCTGATGCTCCATCCAGGGAGGTCTTCCCCTCCCATAACTCTCTCAGCAAGCCCAGAGGGTCCTCTATCTGGGGTAGAGACCCCCAAGCCGCTTTCCTACTGTCTTGGGCCTTCCCGCCCCTCTGGCAGGAGTCACAGGACCAGCAGTACCACTGCACAGCTGTAAAGATTCCCGGCCAATAAAAGTGCTGGAGCAGCCTCAGCTGGGTGCTCCGGATCCCCCGGTGGCCCCCAATGGGGACGTCGTGGGCCAAATACAGCAGCTTGAGGTGATACTTTCGGGGGACGACCAGCTGCCGCTGGACCCCCCATGCCCTCACCTTCCTGGGGGGAAGCCATTCCCGGAACAGGAGTCCACGCTCCCGCCGGAATCTCTCCTGGCCACCTCTCCCCCGGGGCTGAGCTGCACGGAGGCCAGCCTGGTCCCTCAGCCTCTGCAAGGAGGGGTCTGCCTGCACCTCAGCCTGGAATTCAGCTGCTGAGGCAGGGATCGGGACCTGTTCCCCACCTTTACCTAGGTCCGGAGTCCCAGCCTGGCTGGACCCCGTGTCCACTGGGATGGGACCCTGAGGACGCTGCCAGGAGTCCTTCCCTGGACCCACGTTGTCAGCCCCCTGCTGGCTCTGGCTCCGGGTAGTGACTAGAGCCCGCTGGGATTCATGGGGCCACTCCTCTAGGTCATTCCCCATCAGCACCTCGGTGGGCAAGTGCGGGTGCACCCCCACTTCCTTGAGGCCTTCCTTCGCCCCCCATTTCAGATGCACCCGGGCTACAGGCACCTTAAACGGGGACCCATCTATGCCCTTCAGGGTCAGCTGCGTGTGGGGTAGTATCCGTTCTGGGGCCACTATGTCGGATCGGGCCAGAGTCACCTCCGCCCCCGTGTCCCAGAAGCCCGTCACCTTCCTACCATCCACCTCCAGGGGTATGAGGCACTCACTCCGCAGGGGCCGTCCTGCCCCCACCCGGTACACGGAGAAATCCGCCTCCTGAGAATCAGACCTCCCAGGGGAGGTGCACTGAGCATCCTTCCCCTCTCTCTGAGCTGAGGTTTGCCTGCCAGCCCCTGCCTCTGGGGCAGCCTGCCCTTCCTCCCGCCCCAGCCAGTTAACCCTGGAAAGTCCCCGGTCCTGGGACCTGGTGCACTGAGCCCTCTTGTGGCCTTTTTGCCCACAGCAATGGCAAGTTAGGCTTTGGGCTGACTCTGTCCAGGCCCTGGCTGGTTCTCTGGGGCACAGACGACCTGTTCCTTGGGCTTGCCTTGGAGTTGACTCCCTTCGTCGCTCAGCCGAGATCCAGTCTCTGCGCGATTCCCTTTCTCTCCGGGACTCCCGTTCACACCCGGACCGGCTCTCCATGAACTCATCCGCCAGCCTCCCGGCCTCCTGGGGGTTCTCTGGTCTCCGGTCCTTGAGCCACAGCCTCAGTTTGGGTGGGCACGCTTCATAGAACTGCTCCATCAGGACCAGCTTGAGCAGCTCCTCTGCGGTCTGGGCTCCGACTCCAGACACCCACTTGCGGCCGTACTGCGACAGGCGGGAGGCCAGGTCCACATAGGTCTCCCGTGGCTCCTTCTGCATCCCCCGGAACTTCTTCCTGTACATCTCGGGGGTCAGCTCGAACTTGTGCAGCAGGGCCTCCTTGACTCGGTTGTAATCCCCTGGCTGTAGGTCCTCCAGCTGACTGAGCACTCCGGCCGCCTCCTGGTTCAGTGCGGGGATGAGCTCCTGCAGCCAGTCAGCTGGGGGGACCCGTTGCAGTTCACAGGCCCTCTCAAAGGCACTGAGGAACCCGTCTATGTTGCCCATGTCCTTCAATTGGGCCACCACGAGCCTCTCCAAGCATCTGGCAGTCCTGGGACCCTAGGGCCCATCGGCACTTGGCGCAGCCGGTGCCCCGCCGGTTCTCCGCTCTGCCATGGCCAGCTCATGCTGTCGCTGCCTCTCTCGGTCCTGGAGGTCCCTTTCTCGATCTTGGCACTCCTTCTCTTGGTCCCGGCGGTCCCTCTCTCGGTCCTCTGCTTCCAATTCCTTGATCCGCAGCTGGATCTCCAGCCGCCGCAGCTCCACTGGGCTGGCCCCTGCCCTAGATGGGCTACAGCTTGCAGGCCTCCCGGGAGACGCTGTCTCATCTCTCCGGTGGGTTCCAGCGCTCCTCCCCCTCTCTGAGCCTGACACACTCTCAGGGGGGGTCTGGCTGCTCCCCCTGGGGACAAGGTCCTGGCCCCGTGGCTGGTCATTCTCTTCCAGCTGGGCAATCAGCTGGGCCTTGGCTGCTTTCCGCACAGGCAAGACCCTCTCTCTGCACAGCCCCACCAGCTCTGCCTTCAAGAGTCGGGTGTAGGCCATCTGCCCGCTGGTCCCCTCGGTGCAGACTCACCAGTCTAATGCTGCAGCACCCCACAATTCCCAGGAACCACTTCGCTCTGTCTCCAGCATGCCTGGCTCCAGGGCTCTTGCTTCTACGGCGCCTTGTCGCTCACCGCTGGAAGCTCCATCCATGGGGTGCAGTGCATCCCACTCCTGACACCAGTGTGACGGCGCGTTGGGGGTCCCCCGTCTCCTGCACCCCGAAATGGCACAAAAAGACTGCACCAGCCGGTGGAATAGAGGAAGTTTATTGCCTCTCCAGGATACAGCACAGCACAGATGTCATCTGGTCACAGAGCTGGGCTAGGATGCCTCAGGTCCCCTTGAGATGGGGGAGACTGGGCCCCTAAACTCCAGCCCCTTTCCCTAGGCTGTCTCCTCCATGCTCTCAGCCAGCCACCAACTAACTCTCTTCCAGCCCTGCCCCCCCAGCCAGGGCAGCATTCCACCTTCCTTTGTTCCTCTCCATGGGGGGGTGTCTGGCCATACCGGTTTGCATAGTGACTCATCCTGTTTTGCTGGGTCGTGGTACCCACGGCAGCCAGTGGGGGTTACCCCAGAGCCAGCAGCATAGAAACCAGCCAGGTACCCCCACTACGTCACAAAGTATACACAATACAGTTGATCTGTGGAACTCCTTGCCACATGATGTGAAGGCCAGGACTTTAACAGGGTTCAAAAAATAGTTAGATAAGTTCCTGGGTAACAGGTCTATCAACAGGTCAAACCAAAGAAGGGAAATGGGACTGATCACTGCAGCGTGCACTGTGAGGAGCAGTCCAGCCCTACCCCGGCCTGCCCCTGCTCCTGTCCAGGCAAGAATGGACCCAGCAGACTTTTCTGTTTCAGACTCTGGATTCGCTAACAGTCCTGGCCAAGCGGGCACGGGGAGAATGACAGGCGTCTCTCCGGGCCTCTCCCATTCAGGACTCCTCCCAGCTGCATGTGAATCAGCTAAACTAGAATTACAGGTTTGAGAGAGGCAAACAGAGTGAGGAGGAAGGAAAGCCTGGGACTAGGAGACACAGCGGCAGCGTGGGGCTATACCCAGCAAGTCCCCATGGAGAACACGGAGGCAGCCGAGGTGGATATTGACACACTCATTGATGAGATGGACTATATCCCTGGTCACTTCCACCTGGAGATGAACCTGAATTTCGAGCCTCATTCCCCAGTGAATTTCAGAGGCAGGGACATGAAGCTTAAGCGAGACAGCCTGATGTATGAACTAGAACTCGAGTCTGGCCCCCAGCAATTCGCCATCAGGAACCTGCTCGGGGTCTTCTCCTTCCACCTGGAGGAGCTAGAGCAAGCCAAGGAGATCTTCCTGAGTATCTCCCAGGAGGCCCCTGACAACCTCAATGCCTGGGCCAACCTGGCCTGTGTGTACGACCGGCTGGACAGCGAACAGGAAGAGGCCGACTGCACCAAGAGACTAGCCCATTTAATGGGCCTGGGTTCAGAAGAGGAGTCCCAGGGGGATGCCAGGCTCCGAGCAGCCCGCTGCCTTGCAGAGCAGGGCTACGCTTACGTCTTCGACATTGGCCTCCTGGAGGAGGAAGACCGAATGGAGAAACTGACCGCCGGCCTCACGCTCTATGACAAGGCTCTTGCTTATGCGCAGCAGGTCAGTCCCGGCTCCTACCTGCGCACTGGCTGCTGTTTGGTGTCACGGGCGCGCTTCCCACGTGTCTCTGTAGGGCTTCTACCCTTGGAGCAGAGCAGCTCCCTCGCGGGTTCATTAAGCAGCAGGAAGCTAGAGCAGGAACTAATTTCCCAGCTAATAGCTGAGCTCGGGTATGACAGCACAGACAAGCAAGAGCCCGAGGGAGCAGAGTCCTGCCAGAGTCCTGGGAATGGCTCCTGTCTTTGTGTTCCACCCACCTTCGTGTTGTGTCACTTCAAACTGTTGATCCTGTAGATCATCCCCCAGAAAGGCAACTCGATTCTGTAGCTGGATGCAATGGCGTGGGAACTTTTTAAGAGTAGGGGTCCAGACAATCCCCCCTTACCCTGTCGTTCTCCCTCCCCCAGGTGAAGCCAGGACCAAATCCCTGGCATGCAGGGCAGCGGCTGAGACCTAGGGCACAGGGCTGGCAGCAGAGTCCCCCAGCATGCAGAGCTGGGGGCAGAGCCCTGGGTTCTGGGTGTGGGGCTGGCAGCAGAGCCCACAGCATGTGTGGAGGCAGCCAGAACCCAGGGCGCTAGGTCGAGAGCCCAAGTTCTCGCTCCTATGGCTGGATTCGGATGGTGGAAAGTGCATTTTCAATTATTCTGGCCTTACAAGAGCAGGATCAATGGTGCTTTGCACTTCCAGTCTTATCTTCTCTAGCTGTTCAAACAAAGGCACGCCCTTGTGCACACGCAGCATGTGGCTGCCCTTGGAGAGCTCCTCAAAGGCTGGTGTCTGGTATGCTCACTTCAGCTGTATTCTGGGTCGAGAGGTGGCTTTGTTTATCGCTAGCATAAGAACCGCGCGGTGTGCAGCCTCTAAGGCATCAGAGTAGCTCACATGCTGAATTTGCTTCAAGACGCTGTGTTCCATTGGCAAAGCTGCAGAAAATGTCCTTCCCTAAGCCATTCAGCTCAAGGCTTTGTGTCAAGTGCAAGGACTTCTCCCAGGTGTGTTTGTAAAGGGCTTTGAGTGCTTCCGCTAGAAGGTGCTCTCCAGATGCTCAGGAGTGCTAGCCCTCAGTTCATTCCTTTAAATTCTTGACAGCAAACATGTATTATCTGGAATTGTGGTGAGTGAGGTAATAACTTGTCTGGGGCCAGCTTCTGTTGTGAAAGAGAAAAGCTTTTGAACTTGCACATAGTTCTTCTTCAGATGTGTGTAAGCTTGAAAGCTTGTTTCTTTCACCTAGAGAAGTTGGCCCAATAAAAGAGATTGGCTCGCCCATCTTGTCTCTCTAATATCCTGGAACTAACATGGCTACACCACCACTGAAAAGCACCCCAAACATTCAAAAATCATGAGGCAGGCCCAGAAAATCCTGAGATCTGTTTAGCAAATCATGTGATGATTACAGCTCATTGCTCTGGGATTCCTTTTCTTTGCCTTGGGTTTCCTAAGCCTTCAGGCTGCACTCCGGGGCCATTTTCAACCTTTTCTCTGCAACCCTGAGGGCTAGAAACTCGCTTTACCTGTTAAATGCAAGTTGAGATTCTCGTAGAATCACATCGCGCCAGAAGCTAAGACTTTAAAAAAAATAATCACAAGAGTTAGCAACATTGCAGTGAAGGTCCAGCTAGAAAGCTCCAAGATAGAGAAACAGATGAAAATGTCTAGCAAGGGACTGTACACCATGCCATTCTCTAGGCCTCCGCTTCTAGGGTGCGCTGTTGTTTCAGGAAGATGAAAGCTAGCAGAACGTTTGGTTGAAGGTTTGTTTTTCATTTTGATTAGGTGGGCGCCAGGCTTTCACAGGCTATCACCAGGATGACCAGCCTCCCCAGTAACCACTTAACTTGTCTCCCCAGGTAGAGAAAATCAGCAGTGCCACAGGGCAGGCAGGATGTGTGGCTAGAAACAGGCCTTCTGCAGTGGAGATGAGAGGAGCCTGCAAAGAATCACAGGGGAGGCTTTAGATAGGAAGCCCTGGAACCTGCTGCTGCTAGATGGAGCACAGGGAAGCACGGAAAAGCAGTGTGAGCAGCTCAGAGACTCTCCTTAGGGCCCAGGCAGAGGGCAGGCAGTGCAAGCTAGCAGGAAGCCGCAGCCAGTCAGGAGGGTGGCTGGAGAGGGAGTCTCCCAGACAAAAGGCTCAGGAGAGGCTAGCATAGGACCCCTGCTTGAACCAAGGGTTGGGAGCCTTCTAGGAAGGCTGGGGGAAATCTTGGGTATCCAGACTCTGAGAAGGGTGGTAACAGCACACACGAAAGCCTATGCTGGAGTTACAAAGGGCCTGAGAAGGGGAAACTGAGGCAGCAGCTAGCCTGAAGCCAGAGTGGACAGGCAGTGCTACTGGAGGGAATCAGAGGCTCTTTAAAATTCTGCAAGCTGGCCTAACACTTTGCACAGTCCCAGTTCTGCACAAAGGAGGGGGTTAGTGAGGCAGGACTGCTCGGTGTGACTATGATGACAGGCTGACTCTTAGGTCTGCCTGTGCTGCTGTTGTAGGCCAGGGACTCACGGACAGTACAGTTATCCCCACATCCAGGGACATCACAACTAAACACTGCAGAGTAGACAGGAGCTGTCTGGCTCTCCGAAGCCATGTGTAACATCATCAAACACCGACTGGGGTTATGCTGCACCCATGAAAGCCTTGGGCTTGCTGGGCAGGTGTCTGACCCACATACATGGGACAGACCTGTCTTCATTACAGCTCTTAGCCCTGTTTTCCTGAGGCCCTTGACAGTGTAGACATGCCATAGCGATGTTCCTTGTGACAAGACCGAAAGACACCCGATAAACAACCCTTGGCTCCTCCACGGAGCAGGCCCAGACACTGTCAAAAAACCATCAGATGGTAGCACTTTTCAGACACTCTTGTCTCGGGTCAGTGATAGATATGAAAGGTTCCAGCCCATCACCAAAACCCCAGGCCGATTCCGGGGATGCTCTTTTAGCCCACAGGGTATTTCTCTAGGGTCAGTCAAGCAGGGGTGAATTCATACCCAGCCACCTTGTTAGAGACGTCGCTCTAGCCTGGAGATCTGGTCCAGTGAGTAGCACGTGGGCCTTGATCTCAGCTGTGGCCAAAGTAGCTGGGACCCAGCTGGTGGGTTTGTATTGGGATGGGAAGCTAAATGGTCCCCACGTTCAGCGGCTTTTAAACTACACTAGCAACCTCCGTCGCATTAATGACGGTTGGAAAATCCATGCTCCTGCGCGATGCGGACCGGTTACGCCAACCGAACTCCCGGGGGAGCCAGTGCTAATAATGTCCACAGCAGAGCTGCTTCTGCCAAAATAGCGACCACCTCTGAGCCATAGAAATGGCTCTCAGGTTCCCAGCACGGGCTGGTTATGCAACGGGCCGTGTTCCGCTGCCTCCTCTTCCCGAATGGTGATTCCAGCCGCCGGAGCTGCGGTCCGCATGGAAGCACTCCAAATGCTGCACCTTCTCTGCAATACGACCAACCCCAAGTGCTCAGTGAACATGACAGCAGCCTGGCTCGTGTGAGCTCTGATTTAACCCCACCACGAACACCTTCGTCCTGTCAGAACATGGTCTGGCCGCAGAACCCGTGATGGATCACAGTGGTCAATGCTGGTTGACAGGCTGCACAGATGTGCTTTGGTCTCCCCTATGCTAGGCTGCTGGAGTGTGTCCGACTCCACTCCACAGTGTATTGGCTGAGGACACACCTGACTGGGTGAAAAATGTAGCTTGGCCTTGCCTCTGTGGATGGTAGAGCCCGAAACTCTGCTTAGTAACATGGTCCTTAACGAGGTTTGGTCCCATCCAAAAATGCAGGAACTGGTGGAGGGCGGGGGTGCTATAGCACCCCCTGATTTGAAGTGTTTTCCATTCTACACAGGATTTACGGTGTGGTTCAACGGCTCACAGCACTACCACCCCATGATAAAACTTATTCCAGCCCTCTGGTCCCATCCACACAGACCAGACCAAACCATGCTCTAGAATGAGTGGGGCACTAGTGTGTTATAACACAGCAACATGTGAGGTGTAGAGGGAGCCTCGCCGGTGCCAAGTCTGCAGCCGGGCAGAGTGAAGTAGCAATTCTCAGATAGGTGTGAGCTTTCTCCCAGCTCAGTGATTCCACTAACATTATTGTCTTGTTCAAAAGCTTCAGGGAGTAGCCGAGTTAGTCCGTACAGGATAAACTTAAAAAACAACAGATAGTCTGGTAGCACTTTATCGACTAACAAAACATGTAGATGGTATCATGAGCTTTCGTGGGCACAGCCCACTTCTTCAGATGAATGAAGTTATTATTGTCTTCAGGGCTGGCCCTACCATGAGGCCGCCTCAGGTGCCAGACTGGGTATGGGGGGAGAGGGGGCACCATTAGGACCCAGAGTGTAGAAAATTTGTCTGCTGCTGGTGCATATGTAGGTAGCAGAGCAGTACCATGAGAGGAGCAGAACAGGAAGAAGACGGAATTGAGACCTTTCAAAGTTTGGGCCCAAGCGAGGGGGCATGGAGGCGTCAATTGAGCTCCCCGCCTCAAGTGCCAAAATGTTGTGGGCCAATCCTGATTGTCTAGTAAACACAAAGGCTGCGTCTACACTGGCAAGATTTTGCGCAAAAGCACTTGCCGCCTGTCTACAATGGTCGTGAGTATTTGTGCAAGAGCACTGACTTTGTACTGTACAAAATCAATGGTTCTTGCACAAATACTCCAATGCTCCTGCTCAGGGATAAGCCCTTTTGTGCAAGTATTCTAGATGCAGCCTAAGGGCCAGACTCTCCTCTGATGTCAAGCAACATCCTTCCATTGATTTCAGGACAGTGATGCCACCAGCCATCACCTGCAGACACTGGCACTGCTGATCCTTTTATCCAAACCATGTGGTTTATGTACCTGTCCCTGCCAGCCACTCTGTTAACTGGGCAAGAGCATTGCCTAGAAGAAAGGGTGTGAATATGCAAAACAACTGACTTCTCTCAGCTAATCTATGGATTACTCAAACCATTCCCTTGTGGGCCACCAGCCTTAGCAATTAGGAGGGGAGGGGTATTTACAATGTTGACAGCTGCAAAAATGTTGGAGCCGTAGAATTCTGAGGGGCTCTTCGTAAATCTAGTCCAGCAGCATTCACTGCAATAATGTAAGGCAGATCTTATCTGCTGGAGGGCTAAGTGGAATTGTATTGAGAAACTAAAGCCTTGCAGCCTTGGGGAAAATGCCTGTGGGTACTTTGCTGTTTTTTGTAAACTGCCTACAGGTGTTTCCCCCCCCCCCCCCCACACCCACCCCCACCCCCACCCCCACCCCAGGGAGCGGCCCCAACGGAATATCTCTGACACAGTGGGGAAAGGCACAGGTTTCCATTTAAAAACAAGGGATTTGAATGGCAAATCTGATTCCCCGGCTGGAGAGCTTGGCAAAAGCTGAGATGTGACTTTATGCCCCAGCCCTGCACTAGGTGGTGGAGACATCGGATTCAATGGGAGCGCCAAGAGCCATTGTTCAGGCAAGGTCGCTGCCTCCCAGAGATCCGGGTCAGCACAGGCCTCGCTCTGTTACAGGATGCGCTGTCTGCTCTGCTGCACAAGGGAGTGGAGACCTGCCCCTCTGGAGCCAGGAGAGCCAGTCTTGTGCAGGCTGTGTGTTCTGCACAGCGCTGGGTGTAAGTCTGTCTCGGCTTCCCCCACAGAGGCTGGGCTTAGCTCAAGTTTGTAGCTGCGTCTGCTTTTGAACTCTGGAGATCCCTGTTCAGTTCCGGGGGCATTGGTCCAGATGGTGGGTATCAAACTTACACTTTGGAGAGCACAATGGGGCAGGCATTGTTGCTCTCCCACCGAAAGCCAGGCACAACCTGGCACCAGAGAAGGTAGCCAGACATGGTAGGAGTGACAAGTGATTCTGGGTAAGCCGGTCAGACGTCCCCCTGTGGAACGCTTATCTGAGAATGCCAACTGGTCAACATGGAAACGTTTCCCGGCGATGGCTCCCTCTTCACTGAGATCTGGTGGGTCCCAGCCATGCAGCTTTAGATTTCCTGCCAGCTCACCCATGCAGCCTTCTGCAGCCCACCAGGGAGGCCTGGGTTTGCAGGCTCAACTAAGCTCTCAGGCAGCCTTCCTGGTGAAGAGTCTGGGAACTGTGATTCACAAGCTGTGTTCAGCTGGGGCTCCCGAACTTACATCTCCAGGTGGGCTGCCCAAGAGCCAGGAGCTTCAAACCACCAGCTCAAGGCTCCTCAGCAGCCAGAACTTCCAGAGTCCTTGGCTCGTAGCCTGCCCACTGGATAGAAAGCCTCCCCCCCCCCCTGCATTCTGGTCTTTCTCTTGGAGATTTTCAAATATGATGGGTTTTGTTCCAAAATGAAACATCTGAGTCCTCTATGGAACAGAGCACCCTTTCTCTGCACCGTTCTAATTTGGAGACACCCAACTTGAGCCACTTTCAATGGGCGTCTCTTCCTGAGGGCTGAGTGCTAAGCACTTTCTGCAGGCATGTCTCTTTAGGCATGTCTCAAGCTGGGCATCCAAAAAAGTAAGGCATCAAAACGCCGTGTCTGATTCCTCTCTCATTTAGTGCTGGCTGCTTCCTTCTACATCATGATCTTGCCCTGCTGTTGAAGGTGCAGGTTTATTTTATTCATGTGCGCAGATAAAAAAATGAAATCCCGCAAGGAACTTAAACCAAATACCTTCTAAACAATCCAGCCCTGCTTTCCAAGCCCATTAACCTGCAAAGTCTGCTCCGCTGCCAGGTCCAAAGGGAATAGCAATTAGCACTTTGCCTACAACCCATTACAGTTAAATGCAAACAGAGCCACCAGATGGGAATATAGATCACAAAGTTGGTTCATTTTCAACAGATCATGGGCAACGTCCCAGCAGCGGTGCTTGGTTCAGCTTCAGCCAGGCAGGAGGAATAGCCTTTGCAATTGTTTTCAGTTCTTCTAATGAGCTAGGAGTGCAGGTTCCCTCCCTCCAGTAATCGGTCACTTTCAGCCACAGAGAAACACCACATGCTTCTCAGATCTTCACAGGTGCTGAGTAGCCACAAGTCCCAGGGAAATCAAGGAAGTTACAGGTGCTGAGCACCACTTCCAGGCAGGCTGCATGGATTTGCCTCTACGTTGGCATCAGCGGGGGCTGAAGGAGGAGTGCTGCAGAAACCACCTCTGTGAATGAAAGGCAGCCACCTCTGGGGGGAAGCGGTAGCAGCCAGGTAGGTGGCTAGAATAGGGCATGTTGCACAACAGCTGGGGTGAGGAATGCTGGTCAATGGCCATCCACAGGGCAAACTCCTGTTGTTACAAGCCCGTGCCAGGAGATGTTTACATTCAGGTCAGCTCTACTAGGGTCTGTCTATCCTGCATGCTAAGCTGGAGCTCCGACTCAGGTTTCAGCCAAACCCCAATTCTCTCCACACGCACATCTGTCGGACTCAGGGCAGCAAGCTCCCAGGACCCAGGTCGTAGGACCTTCTTGGTGGAGTAGGTCAGGGCTTGAATCCCACTGTGACTGGAGTCTGAGCTCTGTTATTTTGCAGCGTGGCTGCAGGTCAGGCGGCGGACTCACATCAGTAGGTCTGTGCAGTGCAGCAGGGATGCGTTAGCACAGCTGTGAGAGCTGGGTCCAGCAATTGTAAGCTCAGGTTTATAATGCAGCATGGACCTCATGCATGGCCTTGGAAATGCCAAGACCACAAGCCCGGGTCCCATAGACCCAGGTGTACAAGGCAGTGTGGACGTACCCCAAGCACCAGTCGTCGCACCCAGGGGGAAAAGCATTGTGCTGTAGGAAGATATAACGCTCCCTGGAGCTTCCCAGTGCACAAGCCGAGCACATCTGCTACACCACCTCTTAGCAGAGCGGGCTGGCTGCAGAGGGTGGCAGCGGCAAGGCCGTGGCCTCACCTGCCCACTGCCACCATCTCCTCTCAGGAGCCCCAGGGACATCTCTGGACTCAAGAGATGACAGTGGTGCTGTCGGAACCTGCAGTGGTGCTGTGGGGAAAGGGCTCTGCCCTGGCACACCGGCCCTAGGGCCAGGCACTGCCTGCCCCAGGCTGCCCGTACACAATGCTCACGGCCTTGATTTCTAAGGATCCTGCCAAAGGGAACTGCCTAGCAGTCAGCGCCTTGGCCTCAGCAGGTGCAGGGGGTCAACGTAGGCAGGGTGGGAGGCTGCAGAATCTCCTGGCTCTTATCCCTGTTTGTCCTTTCCTCACACACCAACAAAAAGGCAGCCTGGTAACTTTTGCAGCACCCCTGCACATGAGTGTAAGCCTGCACAGTGCAGTGCCCCTGTGCTCTGATTGTGTCCACACCCTCTTTTCACTGGTGTAAATACCACTCAAGGTGCAAGGCTCTGGCACATTATAACTGCAGTGCCCAGCACCGTGGTGAATAAGTCCCTGTGAGCAGAGCAAGGAGACACACAAGGCCCATGCGAGAGCTGCGAACAGAACTCCAAACTATCCCGACTTCCCCCCTCTATCCGCACTTCATCCCTTCCACAACGCGAGTGGAGACAGATCCCTGCAGGGGGTAGCAACGATACTGATGTGTGAACCCTCACTAATCCCTCAACGCCTCCCTCTCTGAACCCTCAGCTCAGAGCAGGGAGGCGACGCTTTGTTTGTCTGATGCCACTGGCTAGCTGGGCCTGCGCTGGCCAAGCCGCTGTCTGTGCTAGTGACACAGTGAGCAGCTACCATAGGGATCCGCTTTGTTCTTGTCTCTTATCTATAGAGAATCTGAAACATAGAGATTTGCCCCCGTCTCACAGCAAATCCTTAGCAGTGTCGCAAGCAGACTCCTGGCTCAAGACACTAGTCTATAGCAGCCCCTCTCAGTAGGGTACTCCTTCCATGAGTCAAGGATTCACTCATGTGTGTTTTAGATCCCTAGATGAAAGTGCAGCCTCCACTGTGGCACGTAAAGGACGGTGTGAAAGGGCAGATGTTTGCATGGCATGTTGAACAGGTTTTGAAAGGCACCATCTCTGTCTAAGAGGGAACTTTTGTGTCAGGTTTTGCCTTGCTAAAAACTCAGGGAGCTCTAGTGACTTCAAAGGCGCTGCACCGATTTAAACAGCAGAGGATCTGGCCCAGGGTCTTCTACTGAATCATAAAGGAAGCCGTGTCTTGAATGTGGCTTTCCTGGGCAAAGTGCACGTTCATCTTGCCTCGGGACTTCTTGCTTCATAGGCCAGTGCACTCGGGAAGGCGATTTTCAGATGTTAATGACTCCTATAAACCTTTCCCTATTTCAGATCCCCCCGGAGGAGAAAAGAAGCTGGTTCCTTACTATGGCCACTCTGTACATCAGGTAAAAGAGGGAATGGCTGGTGTGGAGCTGGAATAAGAGAGCTGAACAGCACCAAACGCTTTCTCCAAGGGTGCCATGATAAATAGACGGTGACAGGTTACATTGGAAGAGGGGAGGGCTGCCTGCAACCTGACAGGCCATTTGCTTTAGATTCCACAGACAGAGAAGGGCTTGTGTAAACGACTCGGAGAGAAATCCTGGTTCCACTGAGCTCAATGGCAAAACTCCAGTTACCTCAGTGGGGCCCGGAGTTTATCCTATATCAGACTTGTTCTTTCTGCTTGGTAGGAGAAGAGGCTTCACAGAAAACTCAGATACCATAGCCATGAGCACGGAATACAGGCAGTCCCCGGGTTACGTACAAGATAGGGACTGTAGGTTTCTTCTTAAGTTGAATTTGTATGTAAGTCGGAACTGGTACATATTGTAGGGGAAACTCTAGCCAAACATTTCTCCAGAGCTCAGTTTTATTCTCCCACACCTCACTTCCCTCAGTCCTTTATTCTCAAGCTGAAGTGTCTGCTGAGAAAAGCCGCTCCGCGTCTCCCTAGTCTGCTGGGGGGGGCACTAGCTTCGCGTCTCCCTGGTCTGCTGGGGGGAAGCAGCTAGTGCAGGGTTGCCTCACCCCGTTTGTAAGTAGGGATCCGATGTAAGTCGGATCCATGTAACCCGGGGACTGCCTGTAAATGGATAGCTAGGGCAGAAGTCATTCTACCTGGCATCAGGTGACCGGCCGTTTAAGGGAATTGGGCCTAGCCCTCTGCCTAGTTATCTGCCTCCCTGGTGATGGCTCTGAGGCCAGGGATTAGGGGATAGAATCCAGCTGGATCCTAAAACCACCAGGCTGCTGAATTTTGGGCTTTGGACCTTCATTAAAAGGCCAAAGAAGCAGCCCAGCGGAGGGTGAGACCTGTGGGGGACTCTGGGTCCAAGCATGATATTATGAGCTGGATTTGTGTTGCGCTGCTTGATTTGAAGAAATAAAAGTCAGCCCTTAAGGAAGGCTCTGAAATCCTGCCAGTGAAATTGTTCTTCGACGCACTGGTCACGGCCTGGCCCACTGGCTTATGCAAGCCAAGACATCACAACCCAAAATAAAAAGGCATGTTGTACAGGCCACAGCATCGACTGTCAGTGGCACTTTAACACATGAATTCATGAAGTCCTGTAACACTGGACTGCCAGCGCTTCAGGCCAATTCCTACCTCCCCCCATCACAGCCTGCCAAATGTGGATAAGCATGGATGGCGGGTGAAAGTAAGGCTGGGGGAGGCATGCTTACTTCACCCCTTCTGCCCAGCCAACCCCCCAGCACCGGGGGAGGGAGAAGGCCATGCAGCCCCAGCCTCACCAGCTCCGGAGCACCGGGGAAGGAAGAGGGAAGCCTCCCCGGCCCCGGAGCACTGGGGAAGGAGGAGGACACGCGGCTCCAGCCTCCCCAGACCCAGAGCACTGGGGAGGGCAGACCCTGGGGGCAGCAACACTCTGTTTCCAGTATGTCTACAGCAAGTGTTCTGGGGTCAGAGTGTGGGCCGGGCCCTTCCCCTGCCTGTGATACCCGCCGCCCCTATGGATAAGTTACTACCAGCAGAGCAAAGAGCTGGAAAGGTTTCATGAGTGGCACCTTTGTGCTATTCTGGCTATCAGCTGACAAGGATCGACGATAGCATAGCACGGATGTGCTCAAAGGTTATTGTACAAGCAGCGGTGAAGTAATAAAGGCCCAGTGTCACTAGCTGCACACTGACTCCAGGCTTCTTGCCATTGTAATATTGGTATCATGTGAGAAGTTACGGTGGCAAACAAAGCTACGAGGCTGCGAGTTAGGAACCTAGATTCCATGGAAATAGTTGCCCAAGTCCCTCAGGAAATCCCAGTCTTAAAAAATATCTGGAGTGAAATTGGAGACAACAGGGAGCAAAGAGGATCCTTCAGATGCAGGGTTGACAGATGCAGCTAGCCAGCACCAACACATTAACCTGTTCAGCCTATGCGCTACGCCAAGAACTGGACTCAGACGCGTAAAAGTCCAAATAACGCAACACGCCTGCTGGCCCTTCAAAAGAGTTTAGCACCCGACATGCATCCGCTGTGCTGAGCTCTGGAAACCTCCCCACTTATTCTGGAGCCTGGTTCCACAGCTTTGCACTGGTTTTACATCACTGGAACTCAGATCACAAGGATTAGGGTTAGACTTTTGTGTGAGGCAGACTAACCCGCATCTGCCTCCTCCCACGAAGTGTCCAGTGCTGGCCACTGGCAGAGACAGGACTAGATAGACAGTGGTCTCGTCCAGTCTGGCGAGTCTTATGTTCTACTATTGCAACACAGTGGAGACTCAGGCCCTTGAGTGCCAATCTGACCCCTTGGGCAACTTGCTCTACCTCTCTGAGCCTCTGTTTCTAGTAAAACAAGAGGGAGAACAGCTTCCACCTCTGAGATCCTGGCATGAGAGGTGCTATATAACTGCAAAGTCTAATTAATAATAGTGCATTAGCAACTGCCTGCTGTTCTAGGGTGTGGCCAGTGTTCTAGGGTGTGGCCAGTGTTCCCTATAAGCTGTGTGCTTGGACAGTCACCCAGGAGAAATTCAAATTCTGCCCAGCTGATTAGCAGAGCGCCCACAACTGGCAGCAGCCAGCAGCATGTGTTCCTACAGGTGGTGCACATATGCACATGCCTTGGTGCACATAAAATTTATTTCACACCGAATGGAAAAATTAGAGGAAACATTGGGTATGACACATGAGATGTGACTAGTAAGCCACTCCCATTCACTGCAGAAGTGCACCGTAATCCTGAGCAATCAAAGCAATTTGCTAAGGAAAGCAATCATATTGACAGAGTCGATTGTGTCACTAGAATCCAGTAACCAAACCACTCCTGCTCTTATTACAGGTTAGATGGGATCCTGATGAACAAGGGTAATGACGAACAGAAGCGGCTCCCCGCCTTTAACAGAACACTGGTTCTGCTTCGACAAGTGACCAAGTCCTCAAATTCTCACTACAGAGGTATGAGAACAACTGATTCCAGGCACACTCCATGACTCTGTACGAGAAGCGGGGCTGAGACCGCAAATCACCAAGTTTTTCAAACCCACCTGCAGAAGGTTAGGCTCATACATGAAAGTGTCTTTATGTGCAGAAGAGCTGAGGACTTCTCTGGTAGCCACTAAGGCCCTGACTCAGCTGGGTACTTAAGCAAGTGCCTAATTTTAAGCACATGAATAGTCTAATTGAAGCAAATGGGATTAGTCACATACATAAAGTTAGACACATGCTCAAGAACCTTGCTAAATCGGGGCCTAAAAGTTATCATGCAATGGTTGTTGGGTGGCCTGGGTGAAATAAACCAATGGTCTCAGTCCAGTTCCTACTCAACTTTTTCAACAGCAGCACAATTGCTGCTTATTGGCAATTTCAGCAGAGAAGCCAGGAGCAGACAGACCCTGGAAAGTGATCTACCATCTGACTCATTAAAGATCTGGGGTGAGGTTGAAGTACCTGGGTAGAGCAGTGTGTGGGCAACTCACTCATCATGCTGTAGATAAACCAAGTACACCAGGTTTCTGGGCACTTGTCCGGAGTACTTAAAGTCACTAAAATACCCTGATTTTGAAAGGTCAAAGCAACTCAGTGAATTCTTGTTTCCATAGTGGAATGTCCCTTCAGCCCGATTGTGCAGGATGGATCGCTTTCAAAGTTAGTGTCTGCCGTGCTAACCTGCTCTGAAATCTGTTCTCCATCCCCCAGCTCTGGCATGGTGCTACCTCGGCATGCTGCTGGAAAGGAATGAGACGTTTTCCACCACCCCAATGGGGATCCATGACTGTGGTTACTCTGGGACTGGGCCCCTTGATTGCTTTGGCAAGGTGCTTTTTTACTTCATTGCTAGTATGTAAGGAGAAGACTTGGAAGTCCCCCTTGCTCACTCTTTTACACCTACATCCTCTGTCAACCATACAGATGGCCATCTCTTTCCTCCACATTCCCTTCTTATCAGCTCCTTCCCCCTCACTTCATTCTCATGCCTTCCTCCCCCTACTCAGAGGCACACCAGAACAAGCAGTACATCTAGGGCAAAACCAGCAGAGCTTAGGATCTCTGTCTTACACAAGCATAAATGACACTGGGTCCGATTCACAGATGTTGTGAATCAGCCTTCTTACTCATCAAGGTTCTATGCGTGGCCCACGATACATTTTGTTTACCGCTGCCCACACACAAGGTTGCCAGATTCTTCTGCTTTCAATCTGCATGTATTTTTCTTCCTACCAGTATTACTAAAGTGACACTCATGTAAAGCCAGGGCGTGTGAAATGAGGTGCGTGCTGAGGGCACATAACATTGACTGTGAGAGCTGTGTGTTCCTTCTGAATCCAATCAAATCACTGCTACAGTTCAATGACACACCCCATGAATTCTAGGTACACAAGCGCACTTAGCAAAACTACCCTAGCCTGGGAGACCATGTTGGTTCTGACAATCTTGCGGCCCACTGAGATGAAGGAGGCCACTCACATAGCCTACTCACTAGACTAGGTTGCCCATTGCTGGTTTTGTTACCAGCTACCCACTGTAAGGAGGAACAGCCATCTCCCACCCCCATGATTCTTCCTGGTAACAAAACCAGCAATGGGCAACCTAGTCTAGTGAGCAGGCTTTGTGAGTGGCTCTCCTTCATCTCAGTGGGCTGCAAGATTGTCATTAGCAGTGATTCCATGTTTTTTTTATGGGGCTGGATCATGCCCAGAGAGGAGTGCTATTCAGGGAGATAGGGTATCAGAATCTGCTCCTAAATATTTCTGAGAAATGACTGGCTTTTCCTTCTTCAGCTTGCTGGCTAGGTTGACTGAGAAGTCGAGGCAACCATGTCTGTTGACGGCATGTGGATGCCAAGTTCTGAAGACAATAGTAGAACAGAGTATAGGAATCGCCATATTTAAAAGTACCACACCGTTGTGAGTGCAGCTTCAGACTCATCCTCTGGGTCACAAAAAATGACAATCAGTGTGTCACAAAAGCCAGTCTGTGAATTAAACAAATGGTCCCATAGGACCAGAGATGTTTCTGAGCCTTTGCTCAGTACAGTAAAGGGCAGTTCACTAATGGAAATATGTTTTGCTTTCCTGATTTCAAAAGGCAATAGAAATAGCTAAAGACAATCCTCCCATACTAAACCGACTGGCCAAAATTTTCCACTTCCTGGGCAAGCAAGAAATGGCTCTGGGAATCTGCAACATGGCGCTGGACGTCTTACAAGATCCAGAACTCAACTGGCAGGCCTACTGCACACGGGCCAAGGTACGTAGCTTGTCTTCCAGAAGCCAGCCTGACTCTGTGTGTTTTCATTAAGGGCTTTAGTTGACAGAGGATCTATGAGCTTCCAAAATGCAGAATCTGTGTAAAGTCACTGATGTGCTTTTCAAGCCCTGCCAGCCAAGTGCAGTCAGCCAGCGGGGAGAGGACATTTGCTAAGATCCACAGCCTCTCCGTGCTACTGATGAATAGGAGGCATCCTGGATAGGAGGCATCATTTGTATAAGCATCTTCATGCCTCAGCAACTTGCCAGCTGAGTCACCCAGGACACAGGGCCCTAGTGGAGATTTCTCTTGAAAAATGGGGCTCACAAGGCCTGATCTTGTACTCAGCAGGCAAACTCCTCTTTGTGATGTGAGGAGACTTTCACAGGGATGACTCCTGGAAATGGCTCTGTCTGTGCCAGTGGGACTCTACTTGGGATTCCCTACAGCCAAAGCTAAGCACTAGAAAAGGATCTATCCTTGCTCTGGGCTGTGTTATGTGGCATTCCAAGCAGTCACCCAAAGGGAAAATAAGCTGAGGAGAAAGGATGGTCTCATAGTTAAGGAGCCAACCTGGACAATTCTGGCTCCATCGCAGATGGTTTGTGTGTTAGTCACCTGGGGTACAATTTTCAAACATTATTAAGTGACTTAGGTACCTAAGTCTAATGTTGGGAGCCGAACTCCTATTAACTTTGAATGAGACATAGGCTCCTAAATCCCTTAGGATCTTTTGAAAGTGTTACCTTCTACTTGTCTGTACACGGGTGTCCCCATTGGTGTTGATGATTCCTATCTCAGATAGCTGAGAGTGTTGTTACTGGGTACTTCCTATTATACCAGTAGCAACGAGATTCTCAAATGGTGCCTGGTTGGTAGGTTTTTAAATAAACCCAAAATTAATTCTCACTATTTATTTTTTAAGACAAGAAATATGGGGGTACATTCACGCTTGTAGGGGCCATGTAACATACATGGCACTAACGGAATGTTCAGACTGGCCTGGGGTCTCTTTAGTACGTGGCTAGACCTGCCCGTCAAAGTTGGTTTCTAATTTCCTTTGAAGTTCAGCTGCCTGCAGGTCTGAAGCCAAAACAAATGCATCATTAGGGCGGTTTCTGGAAGCCAGACTGTGTCTTAAATAGACTCAGCGCATGGGTGCTGGAACTAGGGTGCTGCAGCGCCCCTTGGCTTGAAGTGGTTTCCTTTCTACACCTGGATTAGAGTTTGGTTCAGTGGCTTTCAGCACCCCAACTATACAAATTGTTCCCGTGCCCCCAACTCAGTGTCAGAAGACTGCAAAACAATATAAAACAAAGGGCTTGATTCTGCAGTTCTCACTCAAGTAAAACTCCTGGGGTCACTAGTGAGGTGCACTGATGCACCTTCACAGGAGCACGTAGTGCTCCCCAATTCTTACAATAGTGTCATTAGACCAATTGGTATTTACGTCCTCGTGACTGTGAAAGGGGATTCCAGTAATGGGTGAACACATCTCTGGGGGTGGGGGATGGAAATATGTTGTTCTCAGCTCAGATGCTTGGGTGACGGACAAGTTAGAAAGTGCCTTAGCTGATGTAACTTAGCTCGCAGTAGAATTACACTGATGAATCCCAACTGGGGGTTTGGCCAGAGGGGTTCCATTTTGTATTCATGTGAATATATTTAGTACTGTATGTGTTAAATGGCCCTACAAGCATGAACTAGCCCCATGTAGTGTGCTGGGGGGGAGGGAGGTTACATAGAAATGGAATGCATGCCAGAATGAGCATCCTCCTGTCTTTAGATCCACATTAAGCTCTATCTGCGAGATCTGGACCGTGCAAAGATGGGTTTGGGAGGCATGCCAGACAGGAAACATCTCACCCGTGCTAAAGAAGACCTGGAAAGGGTTGTAAAGGTTTGCCCATGCTTGAAGACATACCTGGACATGGGCCATGTGAGTAAATACACAGATGCTCTCTCCCAGTGAGATCTGCTGCTGCTTTTTTCATGTCTTTATGTTTTTATTTACATTTGCTACTTAAAGAAACAAGAAAACCAATAGACTGGGTTGGCAACAGACTTTGCTGAGCCCTGGGCAATGTGGGGGAGGCTCAGCTCTGGGGAGGCCCCTGGAAGGCGCAGTGCCTTGGGCAGAAGGGGCATAGCTAGGGGTAGCCAGCCCTTTGTGCCACCTGCACCGCACCACACACGGCTCCAGTGACGATTTTAAAGGGCTTGGAGTCCCAGGTCCCTTTAAATCACTAGGCTCCAGAGCAACTGCACCCTCCCCCACCCACCTGTTGGCGGCTCTGCCAGCAAAACGTAGAAACACTGAATCAGCCCTGGCTCTTACGGTATGTCTACATAGGAAAAGCTGGACCAGGGCTTGCCTACCTGACATAGCTTTAATCCAATTAGCATGGGCAACAACGCAGTGAAGACAGCACAGCGTGGGTCCTGGGTGGGCTAGCAAGTTGAGATATACTCAGGGTCCCTGCTACCTGTCTCTACCTGTTTTGAAGCCCGCAATATATTGTCTTCTGCTGCTGTTACCAACGCCACCTGGATTCATGGTAGCGTGGGCAGGCTGGCCTGTGCACAGCTTTTGATGTGTAGACACGCCCTAAGAGCCAGTGTCGGGTTGGAGGTGGAGAGGAGTGAAGTGGAGAGCTCCGATGGTAGTTGTGTATAATGTACACAGACTGGCCCAAAGCCTTGACTAAGATGCGGCCACTTTGCAAAGTCCCCTGGTGGATTCAGCTAACAGATGTTACCTCAGCATAGTGCAGTCCTCTCAGGCAGTAGTAAAAGGCTCTGCAGTTTCCCTGTACCCCATGGCTATGACTCAGTAGTTATTTATCATGATGTCCTTTTAGGTCTGCTATTACATGGGTGTGGATGCCATGCAGGAACTATTCCCAGTGGATGAGGCTGCGCTGGACAGGGCCTTGGAGTTCTTTGCGAAAGCCATGGAGTTTGACCTGGGAGATATGCTACCGGAGATACAGCTGGTGAGGGGCAAATGCCTGCGGCTTAAAAACGAGGAGTCCAATGCCATTGGGTGCTTCAAGCGAGCCATAGAGCTAGACGATGTGGGCTCCACCTACACAGAGAGCTTCCGCTGCTTAATGGAGACCCTCCTGATGCAGTTCAGCCACGGGAGAGTGAATGCCGAGATGCTGATGCAGGAAGTGGAATTGTGGGTAAAGAAGGCTGAGGAGAAATACCCAAAGCAGCGTGTCCGCCAGGAGCTGAGGCTGGTATGTCGCAGTCACACGACAGAGGTGATCGCGCTCTCCAAAGCCATGGTCACCAGAGGGAATACGGAGCTGGTAAAGATGCTGTTTGAGACAATAAAGACTGACTTTTCCAAACCCAAACTAACTGAGCGATCGCTCTCCTTCTGAGCAGCCGACGTCGGCACCACGTCCTGCGGCACAACTGCCTCCAGGCTCACACTTCTGCTTCTCTAAGATCTCCTCCAACAGCCAGTAGATGATACATTAACTATTTTAACTCTTAGCCACAGATCTCTGAGCAGTGTGCAGAAGTGGCCAAGTATTACTGTCTCTGTTTCACAAACGGAGAAACTGAGGTAGAGACCAAATAACAAAAAGTGTTCTGTGATTACGGGTGCCTCCCTTTTTTGAGTTCACTTGACTCAGCCCTCCGAAAATCAGGCCCCAGGTGGTTCAGCATGTCCAAAATGATGTGCTCAAGGCCACACAGCAAGTTACTGGCAAAGTAGGAAGTAGAATCCAGATCTCTTGCTTCCCAGACTGCCACCCTTTCTGTGGGACAGTTCTGCCTCCATTACATTCTGGGGATGTTATATCAGTCCACAGTAGAATAGCCGCTGTGCTGGTTTGGGTCTGCACTCTGTGATCCTCCTTTTCATTAAGTGAGTGCCGCTAATGCAGAGCACTGATCCTGCAAGTTCAATGGGAATTGAGGGTGCTTAGTACTATGCACAATCCTTGGATTTCATTTGAAATCAATGAATAACACAACTGTTAATAAGGTGAGACAGATTTTAGAGCAGGAAGGAAACATGATCTACTGAACCTTAGAAAACCTCCTATGTTCAGTCTTTTCTACCTTATGCTTTTGCACTGCACCATAGTATCTGATCCTCAACTCAGCTCTGTATTGGTCAGAAAGCAAACACAGATCTCCCTTACTTTGGTGATAAGCGCAGTATAAATCAGTCACAGTGAGAATTTTACGACTAAATGACCTATACTAATAGCTGAACTAGTGAGTGTTGTTGGGAGCTCCTGGGAGCATCTACAGTGTTTCTAAATTGGTAGCTAGTTTGAGGTGATTTCCCTGCCTCTGATGGAGTCACCGTCTGGCTTAATACAGCTGGCTCTGACCTGGTGCACATAAAAATACTTCCGAGGGGCAAAGTTCTTCCATTGGGGTGCATCAGATGGTGCCGAGTGCTGCGGAGAGGATATTTCCTTAAGCCAAGGTAAGGGTTTCATATCTGTGTCTCTTTCTCATGCACACACTCTTCCAGTCAATCAGTGCACCATTGTAACTCCAACAGGCAGAACATAACCTGGGACTTCTGGAGCTTAGTGCACGAAATAAAGCTGTAGAGCATACTCATTCTCTGTCACTGGAGTGGTTTTAGTGCTACTACATGGGACAGCACATCACACCCAGCAGGTGTGTGGGTCACACCAGCTCATCAATGTCCTGTGTATATTTTAGTGGAGGTGAAGTAGTGTTTAATATAAGTTGCTATGTCTCTTGATTTCTGCCTCGTTTACTGGTTTTAGTTATAAGAAACTGTTTTGTTTCAAATGACTAGATTCCCTCTCATTTTCCAGGGGTGTGCATACATTTAGCACCTAGGTTTATCATAGTCTGAGGGGGGAAAGTTTGTAACTATTAGCAGTACATCACTAAGGGTGTGTCTAGACTACATGCCTCCTTCGACGGAGGCATGTAGATTAGCCAGATCAGAAGAGGGAAATGAAGCCGCGATTAAAATAATCGCTGCTTCATTTAAATTTAAATAGCTGCCCCGATCTGCCGATCAGCTGTTTGTCGGCAGATCGGGGCAGTCTGGACGCGATGCGCCGACAAAGAAGCCTTTCTTCATCAGCACAGGTAAACCTGGTTTCACGAGGCTTACCTGTGCCGATGAAGAAAGGCTTCTTTGTCGGCGCATCGCGTCCAGACTGCCCCGATCTGCCGACAAACAGCTGATCGGCAGATCGGGGCAGCCATTTAAATTTAAATGAAGCCGCGATTATTTTAATCGCGGCTTCATTTCCCTCTTCCGATCTGGCTAATCTACATGCCTCCGTCGAAGGAGGCATGTAGTCTAGACACACCCTGAGTCATGCCTGTATTTTATTTTATGTGAGGGGCTTGATCTACTTTTACTGGATTTCTAATGGTGTTGTAAAGATATAAAAGGTGCTTCCCATGATAATACTCTGAGGGCCTAATCTCGTTCCCTTTGAAATAGGTCACAAATTTCCCATTTTCTTTGGTGTGAAAAGATTCAGGCTTTGGAAGAGAACTTCATTATAATAACAAACAAGACACGGAGTTGGGCCTCTTTCCGTTTGCAATAACAGTATGTAGAAACCACCTAGGCTCAGCGGGGTCCAGATAATCAGGTTTCCTGAACACACACACCATGCAAGGTCACTTCTACAGATATATGGCTGCTCTGGCAGCTCTTGAAACCCCAGAAAACTGAGCACCTCTAGAGACTTCACAAACTGTTTAAACAGATACTACCCAATTCCTGTATACAGGTTGTACCTCTCTTAACCAGAACAATCTGGTCTGGCAACATCTGTGGTCCTCATGGAGCATGGCAGGGGGGCTGGCAACAGGACAGCGCAGTGAGGAGTTCTAGACCCAGTCAGTAGCAGGGAACCAGCAATGGCTGTGGAACTGCAGCCCTGAAGGTGCCAGGGAGCTCTGGCCCTGGCAGCAGCAGGATTAGTGGTAACAGCTGGAAAGCTGCAGCCCTAGGAACCACAGCTTGCTAAGTAGCAGCAGGGCCAGGCTGGAGCCTCTGGCAGAGGGCAGCAGTTCAGCACGGACCATGAGGAGTGGGACCTCCCCTAGTCCAGCAAATCCCCTCATTCAGGACCAGTCAGGTGCCGGACCAGAGAAGTCCAACCTGTACTAAACAGAACAATGAAAGGGGCCTGCCTGCATTGTGATTGAAACTGGGCTGCCAGTTCTCTGCTTTTTAGAAGGCTCCCAGGTTGATTATCTTGAAGATGAAAGAATATATAAGTGCTAGTTATTATTACCTGATAATCCCTGAAATTAATTTTCCCCCTTTTCAGAGAATCACTCCTAGGTCATCCCAGCTTCCAAGTAGCGGTACAATGAACTAGTAAGTAGGTGTGTGAACCACTGCTCTCTGCTGAATGAACCAGAACTGCTTGCAGTTTGTTGCCACCCATAGGTGGTAATTTTCCTTTAGCTCAAGTGGTAATGGCTGTGTGTTCCACCCCAGCTATTGCTAAAAAGGTACAAATGGTCATTGAAATGTTGCTCAGCGTGGAATGCACTGTTCCATAGGACTGGGGAACTGCAGCAAAATAACAGTCACAAAGATCCGATATGGTCATGGATTTGTTGCAATATGTGTATTGTCTGTCAACATATTTTATTAAAGGAAGGTAACAACATTTGTTTAGCAATTTATGACTCATCTGTAAAACACACAGATGGAAACCAAATTATGTATTACAAAGGAGGTAGATGATATGTTTTGTATGTGAATAACTGCATCAAGTCACATTTAGTCTTACAGCATCTCTCTCCGTATTTACTGGGTGGGCAACATGTAAATAAAAATGGTGCCAAATCGATTTTGCAGTGAATAAAGACATTTCCATGGTGAACATGTAAAAAGGAACATGGTTGCCATTACTTCCACTTTACTACTGTTTATTGAAATTGTTTCAATAATTATTATGCTTTATTGTTTGTTACTGTGGTAACACCTATAAGCCACAAATGAGATCAGGCCTACAATGTGCCCAATGTGGTTTATATTCACTAAGACAGCCCCTGCTGTAAAGGGTTTATAATCTAAGTATGTGATGAGACAACAGGTGGATCCAACAACTAAGGCGGGGGACGAAAGGGTACGACAGCAAGACAGGTCTCTATTGTCAGAAGCAGTGGTCACAGCACCCCTGGGCTGCGTCTAGACTGGCAAGTTTTTCTGCAAAAGCAGCCGCTTTTGCGGAAAAACTTGCCAGCTGTTTACACTGGCCACTTGAATTTGTGCAAGAACACTGACGACCTAATGTATGATCGTCAGTGTTCTTGCACAAATACAATGACTCTCCTGCTCAGGAAAAAACCCTCTTGCGCAAATGCTCTCAGTGTAGACAACTGAGAACCGTTTTGCGCAAAAAAGCCCTGATGGCGAAAATAGCGATCGAGGCTTTCTTGCGCAAAACCGCCTCTAAATTGGCACAGACGCTTTTCCGCAAAAAGTGCTTTTGCGCAAAAGCATCCGTGCCAATCTAGACGCTCTTTTCCGCAGATGCTTTTAATGGAAAAACTTTTCCGTTAAAAGCATTTGCGGAAAATCATTCCAGTCTAGACGCAGCCCTGTTATTTAAGAATGTGTTGCCTCATTTCAAAGCAATGTCTGTAGAAATTAAGTCTTCTGCATTAATATACCTACTATTTCTTGACTTGACAACTCAGGGCATCTCCATGCACTCACTGCTTGACAGCCTTCACCCCACCCCTAAGAGGGGAGGAGAGACAGTCTGCCAAGGTACTGCAGCAGCAAGCCTCCGAGCCCATGTCAACACACTTGGGCTTGTACTAAAAACACCCATGTAGAAAGTGTTTTTAAGTCATGGCTCATGCTGGAACTTGGACTTTGCAGCCCATCCTCCTCCGCAGGCTTCAGCATGTGAGTTGCAACAACCAGCATGTGAGTCAGTCAACCGGAGCTGGAAGGCTTGTTGCCATAGGCTGAGTAGGCACACACATGCATCCTTGGTGTGCTCATCTGCCAAGGCCTCTTTCAGAGAGGTTACAGCCTGGAGGGACGTTTCTCTCCTCTAGACTGTTCTATGGCCATAAGGAAAGTGTCACGAGTGCTCTTGCTTTTCCCTCTTGCCATTTCCATTTCCAACACAGAATCGTTTCTCCACTCTTTTGCAGAGAGCAAAGAGTCTAATAGTTTGGTTATGTCTACACTATAGGGTTTTTGCACAAAAATAGCTGTTTTTGTGCAAAAATTGGCAGAGCATCCACACCTCAAGTGTGTTTTTTGCGTAAGAAAATTAGCAGAACAGAGCGCTTTTGCCAGTAGAATTATTCCTCTCCCCATGAGGAACAACTCCTTTTTGTGCTACAGCTTTTGTGCACAAAGGCAGGTGTGGATGCTCCAGAGGGGTTTTTGCGCAAGAAACCCCTTTCAGAAAAAAGCACAGGTGCTCTGATGGCCATTCTGTGAATGCGCTTTCTTGTGCAAGAGTGTCCATGCTGTGTGGATGCTCTCTTGAGCAAAAGCACATCACTTTTGCAATGCGCTTTGAGGTGTGGATGCGCTTTTGCGCAAGAAGTCTTTACACAAACACTCTTCTGCAAAAGGTTTTTTGCGCAAAACCCTGCAGTGAAGACAAAGCCCAAAGGATCACCAACTGGCAATGCTGAGACCTTGCCTCCACCTTACGTGCCTGGCAACTTTTTCTGTACGTTGGGAATTCTCATGCCTGGGTTTTTGATAAGGGCTGAGGATGTCACCTGCTTCCTTTTCATCTACATATGTTGACATGCAACATTTCAAGAACCCCCTTTGTGTCAAATCACTGCTCAGGCTGGAGTTAATAACTCCAAGCCAGTTTGTCATGTTGAAATATGCTCTGATCCTGCCCCTTTCAGTCAATTGTAAGAGTTCAAAAATCATGAGTCAGGCCTCCAAAATCAGGAAGACATTTTAACAGCTATAAATGCTGGGAGGTTTGTTACTTTATAATTTTTGAGTTTCTAAGTTACACGTGGGTCACATTTTCAAGTTTTTACCCACAATCACAAGGGCTAATAAATTTCCTTTTTTACAAATGAAAGCTATGATTCCTGAATAATCATGTGACTCCAGGTGCTGGTGCTTTCATGAAAACACCAATTTTTGCAAAACGTATGCTTAACATTACGATCATGGTCAATGCTGCCTTCTGGACCTGAAAATCATAGAGCAGCTAGAGCCTGCACATAGGGATACCCACTCTCCAAGATTACCCTGGAGCCTCCAGGAATTTAAGATTGATCTTTAATTGACGATTATGTCATGTGATTGAATCTTCAGGAGGACAGTCAACCAAAACTGACAACCCTAAGGCTACATCTACACTGCAGGCTCCTTGCGCAAGAACTGTTGTGCACAAGAGTTCTTGTGCAAAAGGTCTTCCACAAGAGCACATCCACACTGCCATGTGCTTTTGCGCAAGAGATGTGCTTTTGCGCAAGAGCGTCCATGGCAGTGTGGACACTCTCTTGCGCAAGAACTATCGGATGGCCATGTTAGCTATAGGAGTTTCTCGCGCAAGAAACCCCTCTTGCCCGTCCACACTACCTTCTTGCACAAGAGCTCTTGCACAAGAGGGCTTATTCCTCGTGGGGAGAGGAATAACTCTTGTGCAAGAAGCCCTCTGTTCTGACACTTTACTGTAAATTTACTTGAGCAAGAACGCACATGCAGTGTAGCTGCTCCGCAAGTTTTTGTGCAGGAACGGCCATTCTTGCGCAAGAAGCCTGCAGTATAGACATAACCTACGAGCATGGGACCCCATGATACACCAAGCATTGCACCTCCAGAAAGCACCCTTTATATAGCTACAATAGCAATGACATCTTTGCAAATATACCTTGTGATCAGCTCTGGCAGCTTGAACTTAATTACTAAATTTCCATATTTAATGATCCCTTCCCCAATTAAGGCCTTCCAGGTGTAGGGCTGCCAATTTTACTTGGACGTTTTCCTGGAGGTTTCATCACTTGACATAACCTTTAAGGAAAGACTCTTAGTCTTTCATTCTTGGAGACTCCAGGACAAGCCTGGAGGGTTGGCAACTACAGAAAAAGCACTGATCATAGAGTTCAGCCTCCTAGCGGAAGGAGAGTCTTCCCTGGAAGGAAGTGGCTGTTCCAGACACTTCCTCCACGGTCTCAGGTAAAACGCTTCTCCCCGGAACTAAGCAAGGTCGGGTGTGGGGGGGGGGGGGGGAAGGACACGTGCCATGGAACGTTTCTGATTGGGTAGCTGGCCCCAGCGGAGAGAGGAAAGCCGGTTGGGGCGCATGCGCACATGCTTGCAGGGCTCCGGCGGGCACTTCTGGCGTGGTGGACGGACAGGCGGGGTGCCCCCCCCCTTAGGCTTTGTATCAGCCGCTGCCTGAGGCGCGCGCGCGGCTCCGAGCCCAGCATCCCCCAGCGAGCGCGCGGGGCTCCAGCCTGTACCAAACGCGCGAGAGGGGGGGGGCGAGTTTCCCGAATCTGCGCTGGGGCCGGGCCCTGTCCACGCGGGTCAGTGACTGTCACCGCCGGGCAGGCGCAGTGCTCGCACGCGGGGTGGCAGCCAGGGTCGGGCACCTGCTCCCGCAGAGCCGGCTGCTCTCCCCCCCCCCCCCGCTGGATCTGAGGCGGGTCCCCTGGAGCCGTGTGGGTGCCCCGCGTGCGTATCCGTTACCTGCCCCCAGGCTGCAGCCCGACATCCCTAGGGGCTGCCTGTGCATGGCTCTGTCCCGCTGCAGGCCCCACAGCGGCGCCTCCCCTGCTCTGGGCATGGCAGGGCTGCTCAGACGATGGACGGATCTGCCTCCTGGCCAGGCCCCCGCTGCCCTCCAGCCGCAGCGCCGGCCCGGGTGTCACCAGGCTCCCACGCACAGAGCAACGCGCCTTGTGCTGTCCAAGCTCTTTCAGCCTCTGAATCTTCGGGAGGACAGCGCGGCTGGGCTGGACAGCAGATCCGATGAGCTGACGTGTAAGAGTCAGAGGCTGATGATGCAAGCAGGGTTAATTTACCCCTCCGGCCCTGGCTGCTACTGCTACATGCCCTACACTGTTCGAGCAATGGAGAAGCTTGTCAAGGTGATAGACCAAGAAATGCAGGCTATTGGGGGACAGAAGCTAAATATGCCCACTTTAAGTTCTGCAGAGCTCTGGAGAACCAGTGGAAGGTGGGATTTAATGGGCAAAGAGCTCTTCCGACTTGCAGACAGGCACAGCAAAGAGTACTGCCTGGGACCGACGCACGAAGAGACCATCACGGACCTGATTGCCTCCCAAGGGAACTTGTCCTACAAGCAACTGCCACTCCTAGTGTATCAGATAACACGGAAGTTTCGAGATGAACCCAAGCCCCGGTTTGGCTTGCTGCGCAGCAGGGAATTCTACATGAAGGATATGTACACATTTGACACCTGCGAGGAAGCTGCTCACCAGACCTACAGCCTGGTGTGTGAGGCCTACTGCAACTTGTTTAACAGGTTGGGGTTCCAATTTGTCAAAGTGCAGGCAGATACAGGCAGCATTGGGGGTAGTATGTCCCATGAGTTCCAGCTCCCTGCAGGTGTCGGAGAGGACAGGCTGTTGATCTGTTCCAACTGTGGTTTTTCAGCTAATGTGGAAACAATAAATCCTGGCCAGACAGACTGCCCAGCTTGCAAGGGAAAATTAGCTGAGACCAAAGGGATTGAGGTTGGGCATACATTTTATCTGGGCACCAAGTACTCGTCTGTTTTTAATGTCATCTTCCACACTGCTGAAAATAAGCCTGTTCTAACAGAAATGGGTTGCTATGGCTTGGGCATAACTCGGATTCTGGCAGCTTCTATCGAGGTGCTGTCAACAGAAGACAGCATCCGTTGGCCAACCCTCATTGCACCTTACCAGGTCTGCCTCATTCCCCCTAAGAAAGGCAGCAAGGAAGAGATAGGTGCAGCAATAATGGATAATTTATATGACAGTATTGTTGAAGCCGTGCCTCAGATAAAAGGGGATGTTGTGCTGGATGACAGGACTCATTTGACTATTGGTAAAAGATTAAAGGATGCTAACAGACTTGGTTACCCATATGTTCTAATAGCTGGGAAGAAAGCTTTTGTTAATCCCCCTGAGTTTGAAGTTTGGAATCAAAACACTGGGGAGATCATGTTCCTTACTAAAGAAGGTGTAATTGAATTTCTGAGTAAAGTGCAAGTTCCCTGACTTTCCTGTCTTTGGTCTGTTATCCTTGGGATTTTAAACGAACCGCAGTTCCTGGCATTAATGATATATATATTTGGCATGAAATCTAATCTGTTTCAAAACATGAGTTAGAACTACTTTTTAAATCCTGCCCCTGTATCCCTGTTAACTTCTGTGGGTTTCACAATCATGTTCTTTTTCCTCCTATTGCCATGTGATGTACCCAAACAAAGGGGGAAACCAGCCAAGGCTTTGATCCTGTCACAATTAATATGCTTACTTGTATTGACAGTTCCATGCTTGAATGAAAATGCAGGCTCAGGCTATGTCTAGACTGCATTGCTTTTCTGGGATTCCGAAGCCCAGGGAGATTACTTAGAAACCCTGGAAGCTGAATAGCACATACTGCCTCATCTGCTCTAGAACCACCATGAGACATCATAAAGCAAAAATATCCCTCGCCAAACCCCCAACCAGGGAGGCCAGTGGCCCTGGCAGCACTAGAGAAGGCTGAGTCACTCCTAGCTTATACCTACTAATCATGGATTCCTATGGGTAGCTGGCTTGGAGTTAGGGTTCCCAAAGGTAGGGCTCCCTACCCTGCAATTCAGAAGAGTTCTGCAAAAGTCCTGCCTCAAGGATCCAGTTTCAGGGTCTTAAGCTTAAATACTAACATGTTCTTTCTCTAGCTACCGAATCTCACTTGCATACCCAATGAGCTGCCATTTTTGAATAAGAGGCTCTTGCACCCCGAGGAGCTGTCTACACTGCCCCTTCTTGCGCAAGAAAAACCCTCTTGTGCAATGCCATTATTCCTGAAAATAATTGGCATAACGGCATTGCTCGAGGGTTTTTCTTGCACAAGAAGGGGCAGTGTAGACAGCTCCTTCAGGCGCAAGAGCCTCTTATGCAAAAATGGTGACTCATTAGGTATGCAAATGAGGCTCGGCGATATTCCACACTTAGCCTCATTTGCAAATTTCTAGCGCAAGAAGCCGTGAGTGTAGACATAGCCTTTGTGAGCAAGATCTGGCCACTGAGAAAAGACATTTATCTAAGATTGATTATATTGGCTTACATCAAAGGTCCATCTAGCTCAGTATCCTGTCTTCGCACAATGGCCAATGCCAGGTGCCCCAGAAGGAATGAATAGAACAGGTAATCGTCACGTGATCCATCCTTTGTCACCTATTCCCAGTTTCTAAAAAAACAGCTAGACATCATCCTTGGCCATCCTGGCTAATAGCCATTGTTGGGCTTATCCTCCATGCATTTAATTAGTTATTTTTTGAACCCTATTATCGTCTTGGCCGTGTCAACATCTGCTGGTAAAGAGTTCCACATGCTGACTGAGTTATATGAAACAATATTTCCTTTTGTTTGTTTCCAACTGCTGCCTATTTATTTCACTTGGAGTCACCTAGTTTGCTATGAGAAGGTATAAATAACATTTATTTACTCTCTCTACAGTCATGATATTATAGACTTCTATCATATGCCTGCTTAGTCGTTTTTACAATTTCAAAAGTCCTAATTTTACTACGCTCTCCTCATATGAAAGTTGTCTCATACCCCTAATCATTTTTTGTTGCCCTTTTTCTGAACCTTTTCCAATTCCAATATATTTTTTTTGAGATGGAACAAAAGACAGGACTATGCAGCACTTTAAAGACTAACAAGATGGTTTATTAGGTGATGAGCTTTCGTGGGCCAGACCCACTTCCTCAGATCAATTTGTGGAAGAAAATTAGCACGACCATATATACCAAAGTGATACAATCAAAAAAAAGTGAACACATAAAATTGACAAATCAGATTTTAGAACAGAGGGGGGAGTGAGGGGGAAGAATAGTGTCTGTGACACTAAAATGACATTATGGGTGATAATTGGGGAAGCTATCTTTATAATGGGTGAGATAATTAGCATCTTTGTTAAGACCCATATGTAAAGTGTCAAATTTAAGCATGAATGACAGTTCTGAGACTTCTCTTTGAAGTCTGGAGTTAAAATCTCTTTGAAGCAGTATGCATGTTTTAAGGTCATTGAGAGAATGGTCAGTCTAGTTAAAATGGCAAGCAACAGTTTTCTCTCTGTGAGAGAGCCTGACAGACATTAGGCTCTAAAATCTGATTTGTCAATTTTATGTGTTCACTTTTTTTTTATTGTATCCCTTTGTTATATATGGTCGTGCCAATTTTCTTCCACAAATTGATCTGAGGAAGTGGGTCTGGCCCACGAAAGCTCATCACCTAATAAACCATCTTGTTAGTCTTTAAAGTGCTGCATAGTCCTGTCTTTTGTTTCAGCTAGATCAGACTAACACGGCTGCATCTCTATCACTTCTTTGAGATGGGGCAACCACATCGACATGCAATATTCAAAATATAGGTGTAATAGATTTATATAGCGGCAATATGATATTTTCTGTCTTTATCCATTTCTTAATGATGCCTAACATTCTGTTCACTTTTTTGACTGCTATTGCACATTGAGTGGATGTTTTCAGAGAAATATCCACAGACTCCAAGATCTCTTTTTTGAGTGGTAACAGCTAATTTAGACTTATTTTATATGTATAATTGGGATTATGTTTTCTACTGTGCATTACTTTGCATTTATCAGTATTGAATTTCATCTGCTATTTTGTTTCGCAGTTTTGTGCTATTTCTTCATAACACTTTGCAGTCTGCTTGGGACTTAACAGTGCTGAGTTTTGTATCATCTGCAAATTTTGTTGCCTCCCTATTTACCCCTTTTTCCAGATCACTTATGAATGCAGAAGACCCTCACCATTTGCGAATACTGGGAGCCGCTACTTCCAGCCCCTCTGGTGAGCTCCCTGTGGCTCCTGAACTCATTGCGGGGGCCAGAAGCCACGGGGAACTCACCATGGCTCCAGACAGCTGCAGAGTTCTCTGCAGATCCCAGCCCCTGCCTCTCACTGGAACAGGAGACCCGTGAATGTGTGGAACCATGGCTAGTGAATCACAAAAGTCTCCTGCATGTTGAATAGCAATATAAACCCCTTGCCTGTCCCACACTCTGCTGACTTCCCTGCAAACAAGAGTGTTTTCAGTGGACCTGGAAGATGTGGTCTTGGTCTCTCCAGGGTTTATGTGCCTTTTTGCTCCATTGCCATTCATGCCAAGCCTCCTGCTGGATTTAACAAAATATTTATAATCTTCACTCTCTTTTTCATAGCGTTTGACTATCAGTAAGGAATGTGGCATTGTCCTCTCCAAAAATCCCATTGTGGTTATCCACAATAGGGGAAGTGGAGGTGGCTGACAACCTGGGAAGCAGTGATCATGAGATGGTAGATTTCAGGATCCTGACCAAAGAAAGAAAAGAGAGTAGTAAAGTACACACCTTGGACTTCAAAAAAGCAGATTTTGACTCCCTCCGAGATCTGATGGGCAGAATCCCCTGGGATGTTAACATGAAGGGGAAAGGAGTCCGGGACAGCTGACAGTATTTTAAAGAAGCCTTATTGAAGGCACAGAAAGAAATCATCCCGACGGTAGCAAGAGAGGCAAACATGGTAGGAGACCGGACTGGCTTACAGGGGAAATCCTTGGTGAACTTAAGCACAAAAAGGAAGCTTACAAAGAGTGGAAACTTGGACAAATGACCAGGGAGGAGTTTAAAGGTATAGCTCGAGAATGCCGGGGGGCTATCAGGAAGGCGAAAGTGCAAATGGAATTGCGACTGGCTAAGGATGTGAAGGATAAGAAAGGTTTCTACAGGCATGTTAACAAGAAGAAGGTGATCAGAGAGGGTGTGCGGCCCCTAATGGATGAAGGAGGTAACTTAGTGACAGATGATATAGGGAAAGCTGAAGTACTCAATGCTTTCTTTGCCTCCGTATTCACGGACAAGGTCAGCTCCTGGACTGCTGCGCTAAGTGACGCAAGATGGGATGAAGATGGACAGCCCGTGGTGGGTAAAGAACAGGTTAGGAACTATTTAGAAAAGCTAAACATACACAAATCCATGGGTCCAGACTTAGTGCATCCGAGGGTACTGAGGGAGTTGGCAAATGTCATTGTGGAGCCTTTGGCTATTATCTTTGAAAAGTCGTGGAGATCGGGAGAAATCCCTGATGACTGGAAAAAGGCAAATGTAGTGCCCATCTTCAAAAAAGGGAAGAAGGATGATCCAGGGAACTATAGGCCGGTCAGTCTTACCTCGGTTCCTGAAAAAATCATGGAAGGGATCCTTAAGGAATCCATATTGAGGCACTTGGATGAGAGGAAAGTGATTAGGAATAGTCAGCATGGATTCACAAAGGGCAAGTCGTGCCTGACCAATCTGATTAGCTTCTATGATGAAGTAACTGGCTCGGTGGACATGGGGAAGTCAGTGGATGTTATATACCTTGACTTTAGCAAGGCTTTTGATACGGTCTCCCACAATATTCTTGCCAGCAAGTTAAGGGATTGTGGATTGGATAAATGGACGGTAAGATGGATAGAAAGATGGCTAGAAGGCTGGGCCCAACGGGTAGTTATCAATGGCTCGATGTCAGGATGGCGGTCGGTTTCTAGCGGAGTGCCCCAATGTTCGGTTCTAGGACCGGTTTTGTTCAATATCTTTATTAATGATCTGGATGAGGGGATGGATTGCACCCTCAGCAAGTTTGTGGATGACACTAAGCTGGGGGGAGAGGTAGATACCCTTAAGGGCAGAGATAGGGTACAGAATGACTTAGACAAATTGGAGGATTGGGCCACAAGAAATCTGATGAGGTCCAACAAGGACAAGTGTAGAGTCCTGCACTTGGGACGGAAGAATCCCAAGCATAGTTACAAGCTGGGGACCAACCGGTTAAGTAGTAGTTCTGCAGAAAAGGACCTGGGGGTTACAGTGGATGAGAAACTAGATATGAGTCAACAGTGTGCCCTTGTAGCCAAGAAAGCTAATGGCATATTAGTTTGCATTAAGAGGAGCATTGCCAGCAGATCCAGAGATGTCATTATTCCCCTTTATTCGGCTTTAGTGAGGCCGCATCTGGAGTATTGTGTCCAGTTCTGGGCCCCCCACTACAAAAAGGATGTGGATGCATTGGAGAGGGTCCAGCGGAGGGCAACCAAAATGATTAGGGGGCTGGAGCTTATGACTTATGAGGAGAGGCTGAGAGACTTGGGTCTGTTTAGTCTGCAGAAGCGAAGAGTGAGGGGGGATTTGATAGCAGCCTTCAACTTCCTGAAGGGAGGTTCCAAAGAGGATGGAGAAAGGCTGATCTCAGTAGTGACAGATGGCAGAACAAGGAGCAATGGTCTCAAGTTGTGGTGGGAGAGGTCCAGGTTGGATATTAGGAAAAACTATTTCACTAGGAGGGTGGTGAAGCACTGGAATGGGTTACCTAGGGAAGTAGTAGTGGAGTCTCCATCCCTAGAGGTGTTTAAGTCTCGGCTTGACAAAGCCCTGGCCGGGTTGATTTACTTGGAATTGGTCCTGCCTAGAGCAGGGGGCTGGACTTGATGACCTTCTGAGGTCTCTTCCAGTTCTATGATTCTATGATCCTCAGGCATGGCTGTATATTTAAAAAAATCAGTCTCCACCTGGAGATGTATGTTTCTTAATCTCTTATTGAAGTCAATATAAAGTAAAACTAAGATGTGAGGAGAAGGGGTCTGGGAGAGTGTGTATAATAAAAATCCTCAAATGACTTAAACATCTGGTAGCAAATGTTGTTAAAGGCTCTAAGATGCTACAGTTGAGAAACCAAAGATGAGGAGTCAAATCTGTCTTTATCAACACCCACTGAAGTCACTACCATTGTCTGTATGAAGCTGAGAATAGCCCTTACTGACTCAACTGGAGTGTTATGTACTTAGCACTACTGAAAATCAGGCCGTGCGCTAATTAGGCATAATGTGGGGAAATTCCCTTCTTAAATCCCTTAGCCTGTAAAAGAAAAATGCCTCGGGGATTAACAAAAATGGGTAGAACTCAGATATGAGATAGCAGGTTCTCCTTCTGGGGGAGAAAGTTTGTTTTGTTGTGGGTTAGTTGTAGTTCCCTTGCTGTTCATCAGGGAGTGCAAAAGGTTTTTGACAAAGGCAAAGCAAACTGCATTGTTGTTATGTGCCACAATCAGAATATAGATTTCTGAGCTGGGGGCCTGTTCTCCACTGCCTGGTGTACTCTCTCTCATCTGTGCAAGGTGGCTATAAAATTCTTGTCTGACCTGGTGATATTTTACACCGCTGTGCCTGGGGCATCAATGATTCCACAAGGTACAAGGCTTTGGAGAATCAGGCCAGGGTTTCTTTCTTGGTCTCAGGAAGTTCCCAGCTTTGCTTGATGACTCCCCCAAATCTGCTTTCGTCCTTCTCAAGCCCACCCTGCTCCCTCCCGTGTCAATGGCAAACGTCCTGCTGATGTTCAGAGGGAGCCGGATCCCATCTTTCATGAGGATGGGCCTCCTGCTGAAGTCCACCTGCATATGAGTCCCTGTTTGCTGGTGCTGAGGGAGTCTCTGTGGCTTTTGGCACTATGATGCCAGGAGGATATGGACTGTCATGGGCACTTCTGCCGTACTGCGATTATGGCCTCCAAACTCAGTATCCGGCAAATCCATTAAACACCATGTTTAGGGGAGAACTACCTTGTTTCCATGACAAATCTGCTATCATACCCCTATTGTGAAAGCTTCTCCTGCTGGTGTGTACTACAGTGACCTCTCCTTGTCAGTCTTAGGCCTTGTTCTCCTCTGTCATTGTTATCCCCTGAAAGAAGTTGAATCTACCTGACAGCTGTGAACATCTGGCACAGACAGGAGGTAATGGGATGCAGAGATTTCTTTCCTCCTGCTCAGATCCATAAACGTGGCCAGACGGATCAATGTTGAATGGGCTTTTAGCAGGATTCCAAGTGTGCACAGTTTGCTATGCTCTAGGGGCCAAATCCTCCACTGGTATAACCCAAGATAGCTCCATCAGTGGAATTACACCAATGTTAAGAAGCTAAAGTTCTGGCCCTCAAAGCGTATCCATGGCCGTATCGATCTAGGGTTTAAGGGAAAACTCCAGTGATTGATTCTAATGCCATAAATCACTGATTCTCAGCCCTGTGTGGTGGGCTGTGAGCAAATCTCAGGGGGTCCACCAAGCAGAGTCAGTATTAGACTCTCTGGGGCTCAGAGCAGAAAGCCACAGCCCCCCTGCATAGGGCTGAAGCCCTGCCTCTCAACTCTGCCACCTGGGCCGAAGCCTGAGCAATGTAGCTTTGCAGGTCCCCTGTGGTGTGGGGTCCGAGGCAACTGCCCTGCTTGCTACCCCGAAGGCCAGCCCTGCTTTTTATATGCAGAAAACCAGTTGTTGTGGCATAGCTGGGCCATGGAGGTTTTATGGCATATTGAGGGGAGAAGGGTAAGAAAGAACTAGATTGAGAACCCCTGCGATAGAATGCTAGATAAATACTGAATGCTGTAAAAAGGAGTTATCAAAGCAGTCCATGGAAGGACCTGTCACAGTTTCACCATCTCCACTGAACAAAGGGTGCTGCATACTTACTCACCAAGGCTGCCATTTTAATAATTCTCCATTGGAGGTGCAGCTGGGTAATGCAGAATAGGACAGAAAAAAAAAATCAGTTTTTCCATTAGCGAGCATGAGAAATCAGAGTTTTAGAGTACAGGCAGTCCTGGGGTTACGTACAAGATAGGGACTGTAGGTTTGTTCTTAAGTTGAATCTGTATGTAAGTCGGAACTGGCGTCCAGATTCAGCCGCTGCTGAAACTGATCAGCAGCTGATTCCAGGAAGCCCAGGGCAGAGCAACTCTGCCCCGGGCTTCCTGTAGTCAGCGCTGGTCAGTTTCAGCAGCGGCTGACTTCGGGACGCCTGGGGCAGAGCAGCTCGGGTGCTGCTGGGTTGGTCCAGTAGCGCGGCCGCTCCTCGGCGCTACTGGACCAACCCAGCAGCACCCCAGCTGCTCTGCCACAGGCGTCCTGATTCAGCCGCTGCTGAAACTGATCAGCAGCTGATTCCAGGAAGCCCAGGGCAGAGCAACTCTGCCCCGGGCTTCCTGTAGTCAGCGCTGGTCAGTTTCAGCAGCGGCTGACTTGGGGACGCCTGGGGCAGAGCAGCTCGGGTGCTGCTGGGTTGGTCCAGTAGCGCGGCCGCTCCTCGGCGCTACTGGACCAACCCAGCAGCACCCCAGCTGCTCTGCCACAGGCATCCTGATTCAGCCGCTGCTGAAACTGATCAGCAGCGGCTGAATCAGGACTCCTGGGGCAGAGCAGCTGGGGTGCTGCCGGGTTGGTCCAGTAGCGCCAAGGAGCGGTGCTGCGGGACCAACTGGCAGCGCCCCACCAGCTCTACCACAGGCCCCGGGCTTTGCTCCACGTCTCCCTGGTCTGCTGGGGGGGGGCACTAGCTGCGTCCCCCCCCCCCCCCCAGCAGACCAGAGAGACGCGGAGCAAAGTGGCAGAGGACCCGGGCTGGACCACGGCGCTTCCAGATCAGCGCCGCGGTCCGGCCCAGGTCCTCCGCTGCTTTGCTCCCCGTCTCCCTGGTCTGCTGGCTCCCCCAGCAGACTAGGGAGACGGGGAGCAGCTTTTCTCGCCCCGGAGGAGGCGGGCGGTGGGACCAGGCGTCCCGCCGCTCCAGTCCTCCGGGGCGAGAAAATCCCCGTTCGTAACTGCGGATCCGACATAAGTCGGATCCACGTAACTCGGGGACTGCCTGTAGTTGTAAAGTCCTCAATGTATTCAGTTCACTTCTGGTTAACTTTCATTTAAACTTTGTTAAAATAATTAAAAAATAAATAAAGAGCTTTATATCCCCTAGTAAGAGAGCTATTCTATGTGTCTGCATTTTTCCAACTGTCAAATTAAGCCTCCTCTTTGATAACTATGTATCTTTTAAAGATTATCTGCAAGCATTTTTACTGGTTTGTTTTTTTTGAACTTAGAATAACATTTACAGCACACTGGCATTTTCCTTAAAACACCAATAATTGGAAAAGCTGAACATGTTGAGCATGATCATTTTTAGTTCACTTTAGGCATCATTGTATTTCCTTTTAGCCTTCTAGGTAAGAGCAACATCTTTAGGCACACATAAGGTAAACAAAATTGAAAGAATGATTGTACAAAATTTTAACCCTAAATTCTCCCAAACCTGACATTTCTATTTTTCAGGCAAGAAAGAAAAAAAGGCCAAATGCTGCTCTCATCTAATAAATACAGATTTAACTGGGGCTGTGCACCTGCACAGGGATTCTCTATTCACAGATCTAATTGCAGGATTGGGGCCAAATTCATGGATTTCTGTTAACACTGGGGTTAGTCTGGATTTATACTGGGTAAATGAGAACAATGTTTACTACTCAGCTCTAAGCTGCAACTTCTGTGTGGTTCCATCTAGCTAATCTATAGTGTTAGTGGAAGATTTTATTTTTGTATAACTCAATGAGCACAAGTGGCAAGGAGTCCTGTGGCAACTTATAGACTAACTGAAGTGTTGGAGCATAAGCTTTCGTGGGCAAAGACCCACTTCATCAGAAGTGGGTCTTTGCCCACGAAAGCTTATGCTCCAACACTTCAGTTAGTCTATAAATTGCCACAGGACTCCTCGCCGCTTTTGCAGATTCAGACTAACACAGCTACCCCTCTGATACTTGACTCAATGAGCACAGACTATTGTTTTAAAAACAGCAGTACTCAGCTGATTTCACACAAGCAGGACCATTATTGAGGAGTGAAATGTGGTAGGTTCAAATGGTAAGTGAGTTGTTATGCAGAACAGCACGCCAGCTGGACTGGACAGTTCTCTGAGGACTTGATCCTACACCTATTGGAATCAAAAAGTCTTTTTGATTAATTTCATTGGGCACTTACACTTCACTGACGCCACGGCGCTCATGTTTCAGAGCAAGCTGCATGGTAATCTGGGTAAGGTGGCTGAGGGCAGTGATTATCCAAAGCAAGGAACTGATTGGTCATTAGATGGTTATGACATCAACAGTGCTACTGCTTCATTTGCATATTCAAAGCAGTGACATTTGGAAGTTAACCATAACAAGCTGGGATAAATTATCATTCCCGATTCTCTTACAGAAAGGCTGCATGTGTACTTGGACCCACCCCTACAGGGAGATGCAAGAGAGAGACTTAGTTTGGGACACCTTTGCCTGATGCTTGAGAGGCGTAGGGCATAGACCACGGGAGCCAATAGACCACGGGAGCCAACAGTATCTCTTGAGCAAGTCGTGGCGCTGCTCTGAGGGTCCGAAAACACACCTCTATGACCCAGAAGTGGGAGGAAGGTGCCAAAATTTGGTCACTGGAGGTGAGGAGTCAGCTGATGTCCTGATGACCCAGCTGTGCCCTCTGAGGCTGGAGGAAAGGTGACCAAGAACGCTCTACATGCTGGCCCGATGGAGCACTGCACAGCACAGGCCACTTCTGACAGTGAAGAGCCACATGTGTCTGGAGGAGGTGAGGGGCCTATGCATGCAATATCCACACACAAACATTACATACTGGGGCATGTTCAACCAGAAAGGTCTCCAAAGAAATGGCATTGAGGCCTTAGGTCCAACTGGGTCTTAACTACCAAGGTGCTTGATTGGACCCAAGCTGATCAGATTGCAATTTTCACAGGTGCCGCAGAAACAGGGGCACCATTTCAGATTTTGGTGGGGAGGGGTGACCTGTGCATGCCATGATAGGGGAGGCATACTGAAGGCAGCAGCTTCACTAGTGTTATTGAGCAGGCTTAGTACAAGTCAAGCAACAAATCAGGAGGAGGGCGGGACAGACTCTGTCCACTCTTCCCCTCCACACATCACCTCTTTCCAGGGGCTACTAAGGCACTTGAAAGCTCTAGTTTTGTGGCAGATAATTTAGCAGATAGCTGACAAGAGCACTGTATCTAATTCCTATATAAAATAAAGAAAATTAAATATTAGATCTACTCAACTCTAATACTAACATTCTGATATTGTGTGGCAATTCATTTAAGGGACACTGATTGGGCTTAAAATTTTAATGTATATTCTTACTTCATTACTAATGAAAGAGAGAGAGAGCGTGAGACTGTCAGGACTCCCGGGCTCTATCTCATCCCTGGGAGAGGAGTGGGGTTGGTGAGATACAACAGGGAGCAGATACAATCTAGTTCTCTACAAGAACATCAGAATGGCCATGTTGGGTCAGATCAATGGTCCATCTAGCCCAGTATCCTGTCTTCCAACAGCGGCCAATCCCAGGTGCTTCAAAAGGAATGAATGGAACAGGTAATCATCAAATGATCCATCCTCTGTTGCCCATTTCCACCGTCCCTGCCCATCCTGGCTAGTACCATTGATGGATCTATCTTCCTTGAACTATTTTGTTCTTATTGGAACCCTGTTATAGTTTGGGCCTTTCCACCATCCCCTGGCAAAGAGTTCCACAGGTTTTTGTATGTTTTAAATCTGCCTATCAATGTAATTGGGTGGCCGCCTTGTGTTATCTTAATGAAGGAATACATTATATTTCCTTATTCTATTTTTCCACACCATTCATGATTTTCTAGATCTCTAACATATCCCCCAACTTTTAGTCATTTCTTTTCCAAGCTGAAAAGTCTCAGTCTTTTTAATCACTCCTCACATGGAAACTGTTCCTTACCCCTACTTGTTTCTGTCCCCATTCACTGTACCTTTTTCAATTCCAATATATCTTTTTTTTTGATGGGGTGACCAAATCTGTGCGCAGTATTCAAGATGTGGGCATACCAGGACTTTATATAGAGGCACTATGATATTTTCTGTATTCTTTCTTCTTTTCCTAATGATTCCCAGTATTTTGTTAGCTTTTTAGATTGCATATTGAACTGATGACTTTAAGGAACTATCCACAATGATTCCAAGATCTCTTTCTTGAGTGCTAACAGCTAATTTAGACCCCATCATTGTGTATGTATAGTTGGGATTATATTTTTCTGAGTGCATTAATTACTTTGCATTTCTCAATGTTGAATTCCATCTGCCGTGGTGTTGCCCTATCACCTAGTTTTATGAGATTCCTTTGTAACTCTCTGCAGCCAGCTTTGGACTTAACTATTTTGAGTAATTTTGTATAATCTGCAAATTTTGCCACTTCACTGTTTATCCCTTTTTCAAGCTCATTTTTGAAGAAGTTGAATAGCACTGGTCCCAATATAGACCACCGTTATTCCTTTTCTTCTTCTCCCCTCCCCCTGCCCTCTCTATCTTTTAAGTGGAGTGCCTAGCAAAGTTTTCATGATCATCTAATGAGCCTTCAATTACTTGAATGGCAAGCCTTTGGTTATCTTAATCATCCTGCCTCCCTCTATTTATAAACAAAGGCAAAGCTGGGCACAGCACACACTCTGCAGCAGTTATGAGCTGACTCTGGGGCTGAGACATGCCTTTTAAGCAGGCTTCAGGTATGAAATTCAGGGGTTCAAACTTTGGGAGGAGGGGGCCTGCGGTACTCTTAGCCCTCTTAATTGCCATCCCTGGTTCAACATCCATAGACTTCCAGTGAGAATCGGGTTCCTAACTCTCAAGGAAAATCCCAGCTTCAGTCTTCACAGTGCCCCCTTCGCATGGAAAAGATTATCATCTCCGCTTTATAAATGGGGAACCGAGGCACGGAAAGAGTCTGGGCTGAGTGCTACAGTCTGCCAAGTTAATTTTGCTGCCTGCTCCTCCTCTGCTGGAGATGCTCCCTCCAGCACCATGGGACTGTGCCGGGACCCGCACTGTATCCAGTGAGGGGGGGGTCACTGGGGAACGGTGCAGCGAACCTTCCACTGCTTTGCAGGGAGGCAGGGGAAGCTCCACGCAGCCACCGACAACAGGCCGGCTGGGGAAACCCAGCCACTGTCCTGCAAGCGGGGGCGGAGGAGAGAAGGCATCCAGTGAAGGGGAGTCAGCGGGGAACTGCGCAGCAAGCGGCGAACCCTCCACCGCTTTGCAGGGAGGCAGGGGAAGTTCCGCGCAGCCGCCGGCAACAGACCTGCTGAGGAAATCGTGTTATTCCGGGGACAGTCGTGTAATTCAAAAAACATTCCCCAAAAAAATCGTGCTATCACGAAAACATGTTAAGCAGGCACGTGTTAAGTAAGGAATTACTGTACACATATTCTTTCCTTATGCTTTTGATTATGTTTATTATAATAAGTTACGGTAGGTTTATATTGGCAGTTTGATTGTAACACAAGAGACTTACAGGCCATGTCCTTTATGTTGAGCTAAGGCAAAGTTAGTATTTTTGTCTGGAGCCTTACACTGCTTTAGGTGATTCTCAACCAGTGGTACGAGTATTCTTAGGGGTGCTTGAGAGAAGTCTGGGGGGCACATCAAGACAACTAAAATTTGGAGAAAACTGAATTTTTGTTTTAAGTTTTACAGCGCTTTATTATTTTTGTACTTTTTACACCCAAAAATGTCATCACCCACCCAACTACGATTAAGTTGTTTAAATAAATGTGTTGCAATGGTAGAAAAAAATGTGTCTGAAAACTATAGGTACTGGGGGTACTTACAATTTTCTTTTAAAGGGGTACTTTATAAAAAAAGGTTGAGAAACACTAACCTAGATAGATGGTGGTAAGATAAAGTGGCTTTCCATGGTACAGGTGCTTCCAAGAAAACCCTCAAACTTAGCAGGTACGCCGTTCCTTAGAAAAACCCAAAACAACCTATTGAGACCAGACCAGCTACCAGGGTAGGACAGAAATAATACATGTGATAGACAACCACAAAAGGCCCACAGTAATGAACTGACACATATAATAAGTTGAGATGAATGATATGCTGACCTATTGGAAAAGACACTTCACCATTAGTAAGGGGAGGAAATAGAAATAAGGAGAAAAGGAAATATCCCCACTGAATATGCATCAACCGTAACAACGTCAGCGTAACACATGATAAAAGTGGTATCCCAGCCTAGGGGTGGTAGGAGAAGGAGATGTAGTCTTTGGGAGGTGTCAGAATGACAGCCACTGGGTGACGATGGGGGAGGTGCAGGTGACGAGGAAGATGATGGCTAACATCTTGGGTTTTTCTAGAAGGACTGGTGTGAGTCTATGGTCTGGAAATATAGATGTACATTCCCTATTTCATCTTATGAAATTGGGGTGTTTGTGTCTGTGCTGAATGTGTTAGTAAAACTATATTTGCAAATATACAAGAGTCCTTGTAGTGTGAGTGTTGAATCTGCACATCAGAGTTCCCAACTACAGAATAATTGAATGCTGGGCATAATCCTGGGACAAAGGACCTGTCAACCCTCAAGGTGGTAACTGGAAATTCATAAGCAATCGTAGATCAGGCAGCTCACCATGCATCCCTTTTAACCAGCTGCTCAGAATTTTACCTTCTCTCTTCTTATTACATTCAGAAAATCCCAGTGGAGCTTGTGGGACAAGGCAGGATGTGGGTGAAAAGGAGGACAAAGTGCCGTCGGCATTGGAGATGGCGGCATTGAATGATTGTGATAAGCTGGTAGGAATGTGCTCTGTGTTTCTAGTGTCTCTCTACCTCACACTTCTCTGCACTTTAATCCACCTTTCCTATTACATTTATCATGCACTTAGCCTAGCTAGGCATTTATGCAGCGCTTTTAAACGCCAAAGGTTTTTACTTCATTCCATCCACTCAGCATGCACATTCAGGGGCCAAGCGGCTTGAGTTCTGCTTTTACTTGTAGGGGGGTGGTGATACATATGTATCGAACAACTCCCACACAACAGAGAACGTGTGACTCTTAAGACGGTGTTTTGATGACTGATGTTTATCTCTTTCCACCCTAATATCTCATGTTTTTTCTTTGCTTGGGTGGGTCCACGATCCAAGAAGGAACTTGGCAGGGAGGTCAGCGGGAACAGACAGAAAACGAACTCCCCCCAGAGCCAAAAACTCATTCTTGTCAAGCAGATTGTGGTGAGTAAGATCTGCCCATATGGCAGAATAGGATGGATGAACTATGCCTAGAATTTCGAGGAATGCTGGTACTCGCCTGCCTTATGAGAGCACAGATGAGACAGGCGTAGGCTCCAACACTCCAGAAGCAATGACTGTGGGTATTTATTCACCAATTCCATGTTATCCAAAAAAAGGTGCTCATTAAATAACCAGAAAGGTTAGTGTAGAATAGATGGAAGGGGTAACGCATGGCTGGTGAGTTGTCCTGCCATGGGAGCACTTTGTTCCAATGCATGTCTCTGTGCATTTCATTCAGAAGGGGTCTATTAGAAGCACCTTATCAAGCCACGACGCGAAGCATTGCCTGGTCACACAGGAGATCCCAACAGCCCATCTGTGCTACCTAGGCAGCAGCAGATCAGCCTAGTGCCAAGTTAAACTGTTGGGCAAGCTGTCTCCCACTTCACGCGGTCTCGTCCCCTGGGGTGAGAGAGTTAATGCAGAATCCAAGAGGAAACCCAGAAAATGGTCACGAATAAACCAGCTGAAATTGATGTAGAGTACTTCATAGGCATCTAGTCAGTACAGCTAATTCCTCAGCAGAGGGGTCTCCACTGAGAGAGCCCTTTCCCTGACTCAGTTAGAAAACAGACTGGCCCCAGGTCACTTTGACTGTCAAGTGGGGACACAGGACGAGAAGGTGAGAGAGGAGAGCAACTGGTTCAACTGCTTATAATGGATTTATTCATTTGGGGGCCTGGCTGGGACTTGGGTCTGGCCTTGGTTGTTAGCTGCCCTCCTTCTGCTCTCTGGAGCTTGGGTGGGGTGACCAGATCTCCTGTTTTTAAGGCCTCCTGCAGGTGTCCTGACTTTTTCTAAAAAATTGGCAAATTGTCCCAAATGTTCTTCTACCCTATCAGCACTGGTGGGCCCTGCTGCTGGCCAGATCCCTGAGTGCTGGCTGCCTGCCCTCCAGTGGTGAGTAGGCAGAAGTCCAGTGGCTAATGATGGGGTTGAGGTGAAGATGCAGTGCATGGGACCAGCTGCTCCCCTTGCTGGTCTGTCAGTGCAGCACCTGGCTCTTGGCCAGCAGTGCCCTGCTCCCTGGTTTCTAGCTGGTACTGTCTGCATTGGTCAGTGAGCGCAGGCAGGAGCCCCTGCTGCCCACACATCAGCCCTTTATGTCCTGCCATTTAGTCCCCCCACCCTCAGCTCTGCTGCTCCTTCAACACCCTGACCCAATGGGGCACGTCCTGCTCCCAGCACTGCACAAAGAACCAGCCCCTGATCAGAGCACTGAGCTCACCAACAGTACAGCTGGCAGGCTCCTTCCTTCCCTGTTCCCCCATTGCCCCCGGCTGGGCCACTGCCTCGGGAAAGCCTCTGGCCTGGGGCGCTGGCCAGGCAGAGGCAAGTCCTGCATTGTGCTCAAGTGTCACTCAGCACTGGCACAGGGATGCCTCTCTGCCTCTCACCTAAGCTCTGGAGTGGCAGGAATTTGTGGGGGGAGGGGGAGCAATTTCCAGCCTGACCCTGCTCCACAGCAGCCCCCAGAGCAGAGGCTTAGCAACCTCTTCACACACACACACACACTCCAACCCCATGTCCTACTCCAGCCCCTAATGTGCCCTCCTCTGCAGAGTCACCTCTCTGGCTAGGTTCACTGAAGCCCCTGCAGTCAAATTCCCTGGGCTCTGGTGCACAAGGCATCCTTAGGGCTTACGCCCTTCTGCACATGCTGTAGCCAGGGCACAGGAGATGGCTGGGTTCTCTTGATGGCCAGAAGCAGCCTGAAGATGTTAGCTGCCTTTTGACAGTACGTAGGCAGGAAGGGACACGCCACCTTGGATCGGTGAGCGGGAGGAGGGGAGTGATGAGCTCTGCTAGATCATCCTGCTCCGCCCCTGCAGCTGGAAGCAGCTCCCATCCCTTCCCTCCGGCACAGAGCCAAAAGGCTGCGGCTGGCCACATTCTGGTGAGAAACCAAGCAGAAATCTGGGGAGGCGGCATGTGACCCTGCATTCCCCCGCCCTCATGTTGCCCACATGTCGGAAGATGCTGTGCCAGGTCCCAGGAGAGGTGGGTCCATTCTGGGACCCAGCCAGGCATGGGGGGGCAGAGAGTGCCAGGCAGGAAGGGTTGGGTCAGACACCCCCCCAAGTGAGAGAGGTGTATGGGTGGGTGGGTGTCACCCCTCCTCGTTTGAGCCTTAAAGCC